>NC_091826.1:133391182-134770557 GCF_038994185.2 Dermacentor albipictus | reverse complement strand
TCAAATTTTTATTTTATAAATACATATCCTGCGCTTAGCAATTTAACAATTCGTTGAAAAGCTCTCTTGGCATGTTGCCTGTACCACGTGTACCAAGTAAATAAACATCGTCCTATGCGCAGGCTTTCCAACACTAATCCTCCGCTGGTCACGTGTCGAGGTGGGCCGTTCGGAAGCAGTGCTGCCGCTCTGCCGCTGCGATGAAATTCCTACTTGCCCGAACCTTTCCGCTCCCACCGCCGCTTGAAACTGATTTCTGCGGCGCGGCGGCAGGATTTGCAAGCATTTTCGCTTGCATGTGAAACAGGCTTTAAGCACGCCATAGTGGGGAACTCTGGATTAATTTTTACCAAATCAGGCTGCAAGGTACATGGGCAGTTTTGTATTTCACCTCCATCACAATGCGGTTGTTTGATCATGTGACCTTGTGCTTAGTGGCGCTGTGCCAACACCCCTAAGCAACTATGGCAAGAAAGTACTAAAGAGAAAAATTATTTTAGATGTATCTGTAAATGACCTTCCTACAATTCAAGAGATTCACTCGTACCATGACAAGAGGGTGAGTAAATTGTAAAAGCAGCAAGAGGAAAGATTGGTGGCAGTGCTGCCTTGAAGTTACCACACCCGCTTGCTGTGACGTCATGGATTTTGATGTCTGTTCAGGTGCAGCAATTTTTTTTTACAAATAAAGATGTTCTTCATTGTGTTCCAAAAACTTAAAATAAGAACCGTCAGGAACTTTTACTGAAACAATACAACCCAAGTTTGTAAAAATACTTGAAATCCACGATGTGACAATGAGATGTCAGCACGAAGATTTTGGGGCGATACTCAGAAAATTGAATGTCGAGCTTTATTTTCTCTAATAATCAAGCAATTACCAAGAAATTTACAGAAGTAGATATTTAAAACGATGCTTTATGTTAAATTCATTTAAGGTGTCATTAGTGTCCCCTTAATACAAAACAAGGAATGCACTTAGCTGCGTAATAGGTTAACATGCATCACTGGTTCTCATTAAAGGGACACTAAAGCGAAACAATAAATCAGTTTAGACTAATGAAGCATTATTTGAGAACCCTGCAGGCAGTCATTTCAAAAAAATAGTTTGATTATTAGTTGAGAAAAAGAAGGTCCAAGTATTAGTATTTGAATTTCACGCCGAAACCCCAGCACCGGTACGTCAGCGTAACGTTAGGGATTCCAAAGTATGTTTTCGCATTTGGGCCACGTTGGCTGAATAAAGGTTCCCGAAACTTGCCATGCTTAAAATTTGGTTCCTTTAGAACACATTGTAGTCAATCTGTACCGCTATATACAATTAGTAGGCCCTAGAAGACGCCATCAAAATCCAAGACGTCACAGCCCCCAGGTGCGGGAACTCAAGTAGGCGTCGCAACCCGTATTTCGTTCTTGCGCTTTTTCTGGCTGACCATACGTCGTAGCGTTGTAAGAGAGGTGTTTTTGGTGTTGTAGAACGGTAATTTACTGATGCAGAAGAAATAATTTTTCACTTTAGTGTCCCTTTGAGGTAGGATTATCAGTATAGCAATGGGCATGCACTGGCTACTCCAGAGGGGAGCCCTGCCACTTCCCCTCAACCTCCCAATTTCCAATTTTTTTTTTATGAGCAGTGATGCAATTTCTGTATCCTAACGAGGCATAATTCCAAGGAGATTCATGCCATGCTGGCTACAGTATGTGGTGACCGGCACTTCACACCGTCCAGCTCGGCATCAATCTTTCTGGAATTTGGCCCTTGAATTGCAGAAAGCTTTGATCACTGCTCGTTCTTCAGCCAACTTTCTCAAAGGGTGCTGCTACTCTGGTTTGATACCTCTAGCAGTGCACTGCTGCATGACATAGGTAAAACTAGGAAGATGTGCACTCACGTAGACCACTAATGTCCACACTGTTTCTGAACACCCCTCCCATATCAGGCATATACCCTGAAGAAGGCACATTCTATCTTTAATATGTTCCCAAGTGACACTGAAATTCACTCCCAGTCCCGGTGCAGTTGCAGTCTTTCAGCTGAGTGCTTAAAGGCACCATGTCTCCTAATGAAGGCACTCTGCACCAATTGATCACTGGAGCAAATGCCTTGCAGTTGCATCAGCAATGTTGTTTTTTCTGCTTCCTGCAATACATTTTATTTTCAACGCATCACTGTATTTGATCATGGTGACGTTACAGAATGGATGGCCAAAGAATTCACCTTTAGCATTCCAGCTTGGGTGTCTCTCAGCTCATTTTGAATCTGAAAAAAGATGTCAGTATTAAAATGTGAAGCCACAATGCAGCAAAATCAACAATCAAAAGAGCTACATGGACCATTAGGCTGACATAAATAGACGGATACAAATGACTAGTCATTGAATACACTAAAGTGTGACCGCTCTTGCCAATGGCAGTGTGAGCTTGTCAAATAATTTATTTCACATTCCTCTATTATTTTAAAAATTATTTCCATGCATCTACTGAACTGTTACGGCCACATATTAAAGGATGCTCCTTCATATAAAACCACAGTGTTGCATTCTTTTACTCCCCGTCTACCTGATGCTACTGAAGTTTTGCTTACTCTCAAAGAAAGAATTTCACAGAACTGCTCTTTCGACAATGCATTATTCCAAGCTTGTGGCAAAGCGTTGTCATTTAGTTCACAACTATGCGCTCCCCTTTCAATCTGTTCACTATTTAGTGCTCGGATTCAAAGCAAAAATAGCTTTTCGACATAACTAGCTACTTCTATGGTCACAAGAAACAATGCTAATTATTGATGTTTATGTTGCCGATAACGTATACATGCCGCCTCGAAACCCAGTGGGACGACAAAGCAGATATGCCAGGCATCTCGTTCCTCTACTGATTTTAAAATTTTGTTAAATCAATCACTTACTGAAGTGCGAAAAGCTGCAATTTCACGAAAATACGTTATTTTGAATGTTGTAGGACCTGGAGTGCCATGAAATCTGCCTTTCCGTGAATGCTAAGAGCGCCTACGCGAAGCCGTTTGGGGCGAAGCACTCGATGGCGTCGAACGAAGATGAAAAAAGAAAGCTGAATGCGCGCGAACTGGTGGAAAACAAAACACACGCGGTTAGCAAGGCGTATAACTCGATGATTTCGCAGCACTCTGTGGCATCCCCCTCTATTGTATCTCACGTATCGCATAGAATCACATGTACACCCTTCAAATTCTTTATTATTATTGCGCGACAGCCTCCTCTGTGTTTTCCGATCGCGCGAACATCGGCCGCACGGCGTGTCAGATAGCAGCCTAGTCACTCGTTCCTGAAGGGAATTCAGCGCAACAGAATACACTTTCGCCGATCCCACCGCCCCACGCCGCTACAAGCTCGCTCCCACGTCTTGTACTAGCGTGGCGCAAACGAAATATCTTCCGATTACAGTACAGATCGGATGGTTTCACGTCGCATTGTTTTGCGCTCATTAATAAGGCTAACGCAATCGGTGCTCGAATACCGTATCAGAAATCATGGTGTACAACATGCCCTGTTTAGCTGGCACCATATAGCTGCCTTACGTCACCACAAGCGGAGTGTAAAGTTAAACCAGGACAAAGCTCCATGTTATATACCACGAATCTAGTGCTGTACAACCAATTCTGGCAACTGAAGGATAGTGCTAGGAATGAAAACTAGAAAAGAGGCGCACGGAAAACACGCACAGGCGCTGAAATTCCCCTTGTTCGTCCGCGAGGGGAATTCGAAACACTAACTCACCTTTGATGTCGCTGAGTCGGAGGCGATCATGGCGATCTTCGAGGCAACAAGCCCATAAAAAGCGAGCAACACGCAGGAACATTCCAAAGATGTCACAGCGAAGCACACAAAGAACGCAGAAAACGCAGGAAGTTTTCACACCACCGGCATGCACGATCACGCCGGAATGCTACAAGCCTCAACAGCGCAAACGCGCAATCATACATGTACACTCATACAAATACACGCTTATATTATCATAAATTGTACCATTTGATAACAAATTCTGTGATGTCATGTTATTACAGAAATATTGTAGCGCTTTGGAAGTGTATAAAAGTTTTTTGCTTCACTTCTTTGATGAACTACTTTCTTTGGCGCAGTAACGCAGTTCACCGGCCGGAGCTAATGGCATGCGCGGGAAAAGGCGCCAAATTCAAACGTCGCAAACGCCGTGCTAATGTTTGCGCGCACAGTTTTCGTCGTTTGTATTTAAAAAAAAAAGTAATGCGTGCCGCAACCATGCGAACTGAACTATTGACCAGAAAAGTACAGAAACGTCGCTGTTTGTGCTTCTTATTTCGACGTCATGGCAAACTGCAGGCGGTCTGTCGTCCCATTCTTTAAACATTTGTGCGTGTGCTTCTGCGCTGTGCGAGTTGTCACCGAGAACGTATAGCAGCGCCGGTTGTGCTTGGTGGCCGAGCAGATTCCCAACACATTCGCCAGCACCCCGTCTAGGTCACAGAAAAGAATTTGGCCTCCATGTGAAATATGAGCACCATGTTGTACATATCCGCCAAGCTTTTCGTTTCGTTCTGTAGCGCGCTAACGGGTAACATCTAAGCTAAATTACTCTGTAAAAACGATGTTCACTCCTTTCTCCGCCGCACCCGCCGTGGTGGCATAGCGGCTGAGGTGTTGCGCTACTAACCCGAGTGCTTGGAATCTAATGCCGGCGGCGGCGGCTGCATTTCGATGGGGCTGAAATGCAAAAACGCCCGCGTACTGTGCGTTTAACCTGCACCAAATTTGGTGCAGGTTAAAGGACCCCAGATGGTCAAAATAAATATGGAGTTTCTTACTACGGTGCGGCTCATAATCAAAGCGTGGTTTGGCCCGTCAAACCCCAGACTTGAATTTTGTTAACGTTCCCCGCCACCTTGACCATATTTAACATGGAGGCATGCAATGCCGTTTCCTAACACTCAGCCAGGGCACTGGCCCCTTATAATGGACGCCGATAGAAATGCAGGATGCGTCCAATCATCAGTTGTTTATCACTGCTTGTAGCGACGTTTGTCTTCTCAAACTATATATATATATATATATATATATATATATATATATATATATATGCAGGGTGTTTCTGCTAACTTTAGGCCGAGTGTAAACTCTATGCCCTCTATGACGACGCGACTAAATGCATGTTGCTCCCTTTGGTATGTAGCGTGTCGCGCTATTTCTATATATTGCCTAATTGGCTAATTAGTCAAGGATAATTAACCAACTTCTGAAGCAAGGAAGTTGCGAAGAAATTCCAATTAGAAAGTTGCGGAGCAGTTGGCAACACGTCGGAATAAACAGTTTCTGTCTTTTTATCTGTTAAGTATTAGTGTTTTCCAGCTTACTGCGGATGCTCGCGAAATACAAAAAGCACCACGTGACATGCCCGCCTGCGAGTCGTGATTGCACGGCTCCTAAGCCTTCTGCGCACAAACGAAAACATACCATTTAACCGGTGTGAACACCCGTCTGCTTATCGCCATCATGAACCGCAGCGAGGGAAGCACGTCGCTGGCGTCAATACCACAGCCAACGCCTTCGTCACTGCCCTGTCGCCTTTTAAGCGGCAACACACCCTGCTCGATGGTATGCTCGTTTGGGAGCGCTGCAAGCACAGCGCGCAAGCGGGTATGTCAAGTGATATTTTTTGTATTTCTCGGGCATCCGTAGTAAGCTGAAAAACACTAACACTTAATAGATAGAAAGTTAGAAATTGCCTAATCGGACGTTTTGCAAAGTGCTCTAGAACTTTTTAATTGGAATTTTTCGCCTAACTTTGTTCATTCAGAATGGCTAATTTTCTTCACTAAATAAGTACTTAGGAAAAACACAAGAATAGCGTGACACGTGCAAGAGTGAGCAACATGCATTTGGTCGCATCGTCTTATGGTGCATCGGCATATTTTTTATCTCTGAGTAAAGTTGGCTGAAACACATGTATATACGTCTATGGTTCAAGTAACGTGAAACAACACCCTGTATATATGCAATGGTGATCAAGTGATCAGTAAAGCAACATATATGTGCAAAAGACACACACATACATATGTGCGTGTGTTTTTCACATGTACTTCGAAACTCAACATTGCTCGTGACTCAGTGTTATTCAACAATACGTTAACAGCATTTAGTCAACGACTTTATTGTTGGAAACTAGTCAACAATGGTTCAATACTCAATACTTTTTCAACAATATGTCAAGAGAATTTAGTCAACGACTTTATTGTTGAAAACTACTCAACATTGGCTCATAATATTCAATACTATTCAACAATATATCAACAGAATTTAGTCAACGACTTTATTGTTGGAAACTACTCAACAATGGCTCAATAATACTCAATACTATTCAACAACATATCAAGAGAATTTAGTCAACGACTTTAGTGTTGAAAACTACTCAACAGTGGCTCAATAATACTCAATACTATTCAACACTATACCAACAAAATTTAGTCAACGACCTTTTTGTTGTGAACTGCCCAACAACTTTACTGTTGAATTATTGCTCTATGGTTTCAATAATTGTTGAGGTATTGTTGAAAGGCTGTTGAGTCAACAGTTCGTCAACAATATGCCAACAACATTTCAACAGTCATTTTCATAAGGGTACCAAGCCATCAAGGAATTAGAGGCAACGAGAGAGCTGACGCGTGCGCCGCTCAAGCCTGCCATAAGGATGTCAGTACTGTAAGTATACCCTATGCAGATTGCATGAAGTTAGTAAAAAACAAGCTTAAATAAAAATGGCAGAGTACATGGAATAACGAAGATAATAACAAACTACATTTAGTAAAACCTATTCTAGGAGAATGGAGATCATGCAGGCATCAGGAACGTTTTATAGAAATAATTTTATGCCACCTGCGCATCGGACACATACACCTAACACATAACTTTCTACTGACAAAACAAGACAAACCCTTATGTGAGAAATGTGGAGATGAACTCACTGTAAATCACATTTTATTCTCGTGCACAGAACTCGAACGGCTAAGGAAAAAACATTTTACTGCATTTTACAATGAACGCATTCCCTTCCATCCCAGTCTGCTTTTAGGAGATAACCCAGTAGTAGAAACTTCATCTGTCTTTAGTTTTTTGAAAGACGCAGCGATTCTAAACGAAATATAATGTATCACAGAACTACTCATTCTAAAAATTATTACCCGGTTTTTTCACGCATCTTATGAGGCACCTCACCCATTTTCTCAGTTCTGAGAAGAAGGCTGAGGTCTTCATTTGGTTTGTTGGGTTCCTCAGAGGCCTTGTCCGGACAAGGACCTCACTGAGGATACCCAATTTTTGAAATAAGTTATGCCATGTGTTTGGCGCATGATAGCCTAAGTTGCTTATGCGCCATAAAGCCCAATACAATACAATACAATACAATGCTTCTTTTGGCCTCCCAACTTCACTGAGCCTTATTATATCCCATTTACTGCCCTCTAATTCCTCCAATAGCACTGCTAGACTCGCCTCACTAGATGATGTTCTAGCGTTAAACGTTGCCAGGTGCATATTCCAATGGTGGCCTGTTCTGAGCCAGGAATTCATAGCACCCTCTGCTGCGTCGCAGGTCTGACCACCGCCGTGGTCAGTGGCTTCGCAGCTGCTGGGGACTGAGGGTCGGGGTTTGATTGTTGTGTTCATATGGGAGGTTGTGGCCAAGTACTACATCAGGGTGGCCCATCCTGCTCTGGTGAGGGAGTGTGTAACCGGTTCTGGTCACCGGGATCAGGCCACACTCCAGGCCTGTTTATGCGATTTTATCATCACGCGGATTTCTTTTTTAATCCGGTGGAAAATTGCACGTCACCGGGATTCAAACCACGGACCTCTTGCACGCGAGGCGGGTGTTCTACCTCTACGCCACCGCTGCACATAAACGGTCATCTTTGTCCACAGCTCAAAAAGTTGCTTACCATGACCATTGTGAAAAAGAAGAAAAAGAATGGCGGTTTCTGCGGACCACAGATGGTAGCATATTCGCAAGAAGGACTAAGTCTTGGAATACGCTCCAAATAACATGTGTCGCTGACTTAGTGAAGATCGGTGAATATCTACAGCAGGCTGGTGTTCATCATCAGCTTTCCCTCGTACATATTTTTTTAAATTCCACTCTTGAATGATGGATCCGAATTTTATGTTTCCAGGTGTCTAAATATACCTGTCTCTGTTAGCAGCCATATTTCAGCTCTTCATATTAATGCCCAGTCGGCCCGGAACAAAGAAGACGTCATCACAACTTCCATAGAATGTTTTAAAATTTCTTTTGACGTAGTTATGATGACTGAAACTTGATATACAAATGATCTAGAGGTACTCAAACTACCTGGTTATAAGTCTTACTTTCTTAGTCGTCGCGGTAAAGAAGGGGCTAGTCTTACGTTAATGGTTCAAGACAGATTTGAAAGCGAACTCTCTCGAATTATTCTCGAAATACAGATGATTATGAAATTCTTACGGTAAAGTGCAAATATAGTATTTTATCGGGTATGTATCGCCCACCTGAGGGGACACTACCTTCATTTTTATCTTTTTTAGACGAATTTCTTGTTTGGATTAAGGACAATAATTACAAACTAATTTTGGGAGGTGATCTTAACATTGATTTCTCGAGCAACTCAGTGCCACAAGCAAAACATACGGAAATGCTCGAAGTAAATGCGTTGGTAAATGTGATAAAACAACCGGAACGTATACAAATAAGTATGTCAACATGTATTGATGCTGTTATAACAAACTGTCAAAATAAAACAATTGACTCAGGAGTTCTCAGATTACATATTAGTGATCATTTGCCCATATACATAATACAAAACTTAAAATAATAATACAACTTACATTTGCCCATATACATAATACAAAACTAATACAAGAAAACTAACTCAAAAAACAAAGATGAAAGTTCTGTCACATACCTTAACGTAAACGTAGCGTTTTCGTTCAGTTTTACTAACTACAGAATGGCGCTCCATCTACGGCAGTGGCAAGGCTACTTGCGCGTATGAACCACTAATAGAGAACATTAAAACGGCCTTCACCGTAAGTTTTCCTTACACCAAAAAGACCCGTCCTCATAAGGCGAGAAAGCAGTGGCTTACTTCGGAATGCTTGAAAGCTAAAGTTCCTTAGGACTAAAAGCGCCCCCGATTTACAAGCGTTTAAGAAACATCGGAATAAAACAAATAGCCATTTGCGCACAAAAAAAGAACGATAATTTTATAACTTCTTTAATCACGAAGTATCTAGAAAACCGGAACTTGTCTGGAAAAGGCTAAATTCTTGAAAAGTTATTCTAAAGAAAACACTGGTCCCACTGAGATCAAATTAGATAAGGATACTTTCACTGGCTGTAAGCTAGCTGACCTTTTTAAAATTTTTTTGCCTCTGTCGCAAGCAGTGTTCATAATACGTCCTGCATGGAATCTATGTCTTCTAGAACACGTGACTGCGTATTTGTTTCCCGTCACCCAGCCAGAAGTTGTAGCAGTGTTCTCGTCGCTCAGAAATAGCTACTGAGCCGACCGTGATGGTCTACAAGTTCGACCAGTCATGTACGTGCTTCACATCGTTGCCCGAGCCCTAACACATGTGATCAATCTAATCTTTTCTTCTGGCGATTTCCCGAGACAGCTAGAAGTTGCTATAGTCACCGCTATTTTCAAACGCGGTGTCAAAAGTAAGCTATCAAGCTACAGGCCTATTTCCATAATGCCCATTTTTTCCAAAGCTATTGAAAAGTTGATTCACATAAGAATGAATAGTTTTTTGAGTCGCCATAACATCATAATGCCGTTTCAATGTAGTTTTAGTAAAAAATGTTCCACGGAATCCGCGTTACTTCGTCAAAAAGAAATCATATTACATGGTTTCGAGCGTCAACTTTACATACTTGGAATATTTATCGACCATTCGAAAGCCTCTGATCGGATTAATCATGCCACACTTTTAAAGAAACTAGATCATTACGGATTCCATGGGGCATTTTACACACTTAGGCATCGCTATTTCAGTGATCGCCAGCAGCAGTTATAACCTAATAACTATAAATCAAGCTTTCGATCCCTAAACAGCGGAGTACCACAGGGATGCATCCTAGCGCCTCTACTTTTTAATGTATGTATTAATGACGCAGTAAGAATGGATGGAAATACCCAATTTGTAGTTTATGCTGGCGACGCTAGATTATTTTTTTAGGATCAGATTTTTTGGAAATTCAGTCCAGAGCAAATACCGCGTACTCGCGAAACTGCACACTTGGAGTTTTAAGAACTCGCTAACTATAATTACGTCAAAAACAAAAGCGATTCTATTTAGAGCTAAAAACAAGTAAACTTGGATTTAGCGCTTTCTCTAGGTACATCAAAAATTGAGGTGGTTCCTGCTTTGAAATATCTTGGCGTACTCTTTCATGAAAACATGTCCTGGGATTCGCAGTCTGATTCTGGTTGTTCCAGCCTTTGTCGCACCGTTGGTATATTATCGCGCACACATTTCATTTTCCCTGAGAAAGCAAAACTGGTATTGTATAATTCACTTTTCCTTCCGAAACTGCTATTGCTACCTTGTCGGGGGAACCACCACAATTTGCAACATTCTGAGGATTTCTAGATTACAGAAAAAGGCTGTCCGTTTGATTGTCGAGGCTCCGTATAACGCGCACACAAGGTCCATCTGTAAAAACCTAAACGTAATACCTGTTGTCGACTTGTGCGATTCTTTACTAATGACACGCTGCAAACAAGGCATTAGAACAAACAATGTGTGCTTGAAAGAATTTGCTGATTTGACTGAAAGAATGCATATTTATGACACGCGCGAAATCAGCTTTTGTTTACGCCACGGACCCGTACTATGGCCAACAAATGATCGCTTATACATTGCCTACTCTTTTAAACAACCAGCATTGTGTTCCGTAATGCTGCTGCTGTTAAGGTTTGACTTTGTGCTGGTAAGTTTCTCCAAGTTTTCAAAAATTTTGATGTGCATAAAAGTAATGTATTTCCATTTCAATGTTAATTTCAACACCTTTAGTTTTTTTTTTTCAAACGTATAGTTTTGGCATTGTAACCTTGTCGCATACGAACATTTCCTGTTGCCCCTGTGAAAGTGCAACCATCCGGTACAGACCCCGTCAAGCTTCTGGCTTTTAGTCTGTGCCCCCAGCATTTTTGTACATGCTATAATGTACCGTAATGCCGAAATAAAATGAATGAATGGAAATTAATAAAACAGGTTTCCTCACGACGAGTAGTCCATGGTATAATACCGAATACACACGAATATCGAATATCACAGAAACGCTCAGCAGTAACAAGAGCAATTAACTAACACTGCAGTTTAGATTTTACCAGCACTACTGGCTTCCTTAAGTGAATTAGGCAGTTCTTCACGTGTTTATGTTTGGAGGCCATAATTTAAAGTAAAGCTAAGTGAGGCTGATAGCTGTTTGCTGAAGGCAAAAAGGAATGTACCAATATATATTCCTTTTTCCGTGCTGCACGTTCAACTCACTTGAGCATTTACTGGGGCGGTGAACTAACGCAGGCTGCCCGGCCTGTCATATCTTGTTCCGAGGATTTGTTTATGCGTGCAGTGAATTTTTTTTCTAGTGACACTTTCTTGCCGTTTATCAAGCTGTATCTTGGCATTTGTGTATATCATTCTGTATTGACATTTTGAATGTACGAGGGGGAGTGAAATGAAAGTGAGCCAACCCACAACGCGCATTCTTCATTTACAAAAGTGACACGCAGGTATGAGGATAAATGTTCTTTAATGCTCCCATACGCTGGGTTGAACATGGCTGCCGCACATAATGGACGCTCCAAAAGTTTAACAGCATGGTGTCGTGAGGTCCGTGATAGCTCAAGGCGTTTCCCAAAAAGAAATTATTCGCCGAATCGCTGCCGTGTACGTTGAAGATTGCATTTCATTGGCCACTGTGAAGCATTGTAGCAAACGGCTCCAGGAAGGATGTTAGAGTTGCGAAGACGATCCAACACCGGGCCAAAGCCACCGCGCAATGACCCCCAACACGATTGCAAAGGTTGATGAGCTGATTAAACAAGAACAGAGAATAAGCATCGATGAATTGGCAGAGCATGTGAACATCAGTCAAGGTTCGGTTAACACCATAATTCATGAAAGTATCGGTTATCGGCTCTTGTGTCTGCAATGGATGCCCAATATTTTGAACCACCGCCACAAGGCGAGAAGGTTCGGCGCTACCTTGACTCATCTGATGCGGTATCACAATTAGGGTGACAACTTGTCTGCAGTTGTGACCGCGGACGAATCATGGCGCCACTACTATGAGCTTGAAACACAACGGCAAGGCGTGCACTTGAAACGTCTGAATTCACCGCCCTAAAGAAAGCAAAGGCGGCCATTCCCGCCGGAAAGGTGTTGTTGACTTTTTATTTCGACCATCAGGGGCCATTATGATTGAATTTGCTAAACCTGGAGAGGCTATCGACTGTTTCCCATGTTGTGAAATGCCGGATCGGCTGCGTGATGCAATCAAGAGCAAAGGACATAGGAAATTGGTGAATTGGGTTACCTTTCTCCGCTACAATGCCCGTCCCCATGTCGTTGATGTGGTTAACATAAAACTGGCAATGTTCAAGTGGGAAACACTGCAACGTCCGCTATACAGCCCAGACCTGTGACCTCGCGACATCCACATTCTAGGCAATTGAAAAAACAGCTCAAGGAAACTAGATTCATGTCAGACAATGACGCGTAAGTGTCGATTACAGACATTTTGAAGCAGCTACCCTAGAAATTTTATGAGACGGGAATCGCGCGACACGTTAGTCAGTGGGATAAATGGCTAACACGACCGGTGAAAGCTGCTCCTGCGCAAGGCATTGGAACAAAGGACAACGTCATTGAGGTCTTCCCTGGCCATTCCATTTGTACAAAAATGTAAACAAGCATCTTGAATGACAAAGCTTAATTAGAATGTTTTTCCTCAACTTGTCCATTTCATGGCCTTTACATTTTTCATAGTAACGGCATGCACTGCTTTACTGGTTTCGAACTGATATAGTTGGAAAGTTCGAGTGATATTTTCTTTACATATTAAAGACACAACAAAACATGCAAGCATTGATATCAGTTATTTCGGACACAACTTTTGCGACATGCGAGTCTATCCTTTTAAGAAAAAATGCATATTTCTTGCATGCAACAGTGCAAAATGCATGCAAATGCAGTGCATGCAACAGCGCGTTCCGTTTAAGAATCCGTGTACAGCATTTTGGGCATTCGCCATGCAGGTATAACTCATGCAGTTGATCCCGCGACAAGTTGTACGGAGCAGCACGAGCTGCAACGTTAGCCCCTCCCCCCCCCCCCCCGAACGAAATTTCTGGCTACGCCACTGGAACGGAAGGGTCGCGCGCGGCAACCCAGCGAGCAGGAGCGAGGGGCGTGCTGGCGATGGCGTCACTCATGAGAGGGCGCCACTCCAAGTTGTCGCCGCAAATAAACGGCCCCATAGAAGCTGATGTGTTGCAAAAATCACATTTGTTCAGCTCTAACCCTCACTAGGTTCGTCTGGAGTGGGTGAGTGAAACTTTATTGAATATGCCCGATGATTTCAGCGTGGTGGGGCCACAAACACCCCAGCCAAGGTGAGGGCCTCGAGCCCTTGGGCACGAGCGGCTTCCTCGGCGAGCCGGATGGCCCGCAGTTGATCGGCGAGGTCGTGGCTGAGCGCCTCCCATGGCGCCCTACGGTTGGAGACTGCCCGTTTGCCTCGAGCAAAAATTTTTCACTATCACTACAACGTGACAATTGGCAGCCAGTAACTATGGCACATATACTGTTACTTTTGCTGTCGTTCCATTTTGGTGTGGCCTACCATTAATCATTAAGCAATTGTTACCTTTAGGATCCTTTAAGAATAGCTCCTTTTCGTTAATTATTTACTCTTAAACATTGTGTAATTGATCTGTAATGCTATATTTTGTCCCTGTTTTCTTTATCTCTTATTTCATTTTCTTTGGATCATTACCATAAATAAATTATGGGGTTCTACGTGCCAAAACCACGATCTGATAACGAGGCACTTTTTGATCACTCATCGTGTTTATATTGTTATGGCATATACTACTCATGCATATTTGCTTTGCTCTCATTGTTACAACTAATCACGTAATGCTGTTTTATTGCCATTATCTGTACCTAACTCCACTTAATTGTTAGCAGGAGATCCGCTGTCAGGCGTGCGCTATGGCAGCTCCTTCTCAATAAGTGCACATGCGCTTGTATTTGTTTACGAAGAAATAAAGATTGATTGATTGATTTAAACTTGCGAAGGCACGTGGCGTACTACCTATGATTCTTCAGGAAACAATAATCCGCCTCCATTCCATCCTGTTAAAGTGGATGTACAGCGAATCTGGTGCGGCAGCTGGACGGCATTACATAAGCACCACCACCGCAAGTAACGTAGGTTAGGAGTCACCGTACGTGTGCGGAAGTGCAGCACATATGCTCATTCTTCTAGGTCGTCAGCCAAGCGCAAGTGCCTTGTTGAGCTAAATTATTCTTTGAAAATAAATTGCGTCAGAAAATGCATAGTGTTGGACTTACACGCAAGCTGCAGACAGAATGGCTTCGGATTATTATTCGAATGTTCAAGAAAATCTAAATCTGTTGTGTGGAAACTGACAAAGCCCTTTTACAAATTTCGTTTGAAGTCTGAGTAGCCGTGGTAGCTTGATGGCGTTAGCGTTAGCAGTGCCAGAACATTGATTCACAGTGGTGGAAAAAAACTAGGAAGCTTGCCAGCAAGTATGCGGCTCAAGGGTGGGCAACACAGCAACAAAGAACGCCATATAAAGCGAAATATAAGAAGGAAGAAGAAGCATGTGCTTGCTGCGGTAGAGCTAAGAAAACTACGGAGCATGTTTTCTTTTTTATTATAATGTCAAGACATCTGCGAAGCGGTCGATATACCCCCGTATTCTTAAACACGCCTTCACTTGAAGCTCCTCCTCGACTCAGCCAAGTCGAGGCGACGGGGCTTCCTTCACTCAAGGCTCCGTTGCGTTTCATGAACACTACTTCACCTTTCCTCCGCCAAGGAATGCCTTGAAAATGCGCCCTCGACTCAAGTGAAGTGTATCGACCGAGAAAAGCGTCTGATATCAAGACTATTCTTCATTGTGCTCATTAAAAGTCCCATTATTTAAAACAAATATGTGTTTCAGTTCATTCGTCTTCCTAATCAAACAACTACACGGCGCAATGTACAACTTTAGCTCGGCAACGCTGCCACTGTGAGCGTTCTACTGATAGAACAAGCGGGAGCTGTGTTTGAGGTCTGGCAACAATCGCATCCCAACAGCTGAGAGCACGGAGGAAGGAAACTAAGGAGAGGCCCTGACGTCACTCTTTGTGAAGCAAAAGTGAAGCCGGAAGTTGGCGTTGCTCATGGCGATGCTCCGCCTTTTGTGCCACCCTCCTCTCTTGTTTACGTCTTTCGCGAAACCACGCCGCGCTGCGCGTGGTGTCGCGCGCGGAGCGCGCGCGCTCGCGCAACATCCGGCAGAGCACGGTGCAGGTAACACAGCGCAACAAGACACGGTGACTAACGCAAACCCGCCCACACAGCGCCTTTGCCACGGCACGAAACCTACCAGAGCAACATGTGTGAGCGCTCAAAAAATCAGAACAACGCCGCCATTGTGGCCCAAAAGGCGTGACCATGCAGCAAAAAAATTAAAAAGCAGCAACAAAAATGAGAACCTATACGTCATTTCCGCCACACTTTTCTCCTAGCGCGCGGAGGGGGTAGGGCCTCTCCTTAGTTTCCTTCCTCCGTGGCTGAGAGCATGGCGCATGGCTGAGAACCAAGATAATTTGCGCCGGCATTTGTCCGCTGCTCTTTTTTTCCTAGTGTTTCATTGGTGACTGACGTTGCGGTTGATAATCGCGGTTATGATGGGTGATTCTGTCCTTGTGCGTATGGTGGCCGAGCCTGAATGACTTCTGAGGCCACAGATGGAACGGCCGATGGGCAGCTTTGTTTACCTTCAAGACCGAGTGGTGCTGTGAGTTTGCTGAAAGCAACAACAGGACAGAAAATATGGGTGAGTGAGCCATTCTTTCGTGGAAGCACAGTATGTCAATGCGGTTTTCTTGAGGTTGCCGCTGCGCTGTCGATAAGCCGTTCCCGATGTACACAAGCATGATTGACTCCAGTTGCTCATGCTGCGGGCATTAATTAGTACCTGAAACATATTCGAGGCAGCATAAGCTTGTCCAAAACATATATTATTATTTTTTGCTAATGGGAACTTGTGCAAGATTCAGCACGACAATCTGTTGTTGGTTTCGCTTTTTTAAGCGATAATGTAGAAGGTACGGATCGGCGCCTGCATCCAACGATCACTCCAGTATCGCGTATGAAATCTTTCGGTAGAGGAGAAGCAGTTATAGTATACATGTGGCAGAATGCGTCTATGGTTGAGTGCGTAGGTCCGGCAGGTAGAAAAAAAAAACAAGCCTCTTTTGAGTCCTGTACATTGTTTTAGAAGCCGTGGTGGTCAGTCGGCTTGCTCAACTTGTAGCACATATGGTCAACGAACCAGCACTGGTGCCTGCATTTCCAGTGCTTCCTCACTTCACATATACGCTACGCAATGTTCTAATCTTCCGAAAATTCACTTGTCAATACTTCATCACCGCCATTTGTTTTTTCGTCCTAACTCTTTCAGTGTGCTATGTGGTAGCAGCTGATGCACGTTCCAGTAGCTGGGCTTTCAAGTTCACGCAATGCCGACATATTTTTAGTTGTGCTACGTTTTTTCATTTCCGTTGCTTAGGTATACTGAATTTACTTAGCGCGCGAGCGCCCTGTCTACATAAACGTTTTGGCATTCTGGCGCAGGATGTGGGCCTTGGAAGGACCAGCTGATGAAAAAATCAACGCCTGTGCTGCACAGTAAGGCTTCTGGCAGACCTGAAAGCATCGATAGATATGGTGCCTGCCTGTTGGAATTGCACCAGCTCGCTTCCCTGAAAGAAGCTAGGTGCTGAAGAAGTACTTGACTAGCCTACCCGGTAATTAGTCTGTGCTTATTTTCATAAACTGTGTAAAAATATTCATGTTACGTGTCCCCACATTCACAAAATGGCGAAATGGACACCCTGTTATTTAGAGCCACAAACATGAAACAGCCATGTCAATAAAATCAAATTAATTTTTTATTCACTTTTAGCTGTCATAGAATTTTTGTTTTAAATCGCATGAATATGATGGGCGAGGTCATCAGTTGCCCGTGGTGCTTTGCAGCTGCGACAGGATCTTTTTGCTGCGCACAATTTTTGAAGCAACATTTTCGTAGTATTTGTAGCCAGCACTTCAGTATTTTGTGGCATGCTGAAGCTACTTTAGCATGAGCAAGTGTAGATGAAACATATGCCTTAGTTTTGATGGTTGATCTCAGCTTTTCTGAAATAACGGTAGTAATGCGCTCTATAATGTATTTTTCAGCATTGTCATTGTGACAGTCTGCATCACCATTTGGCCTATTTGGGGATCCCACAAGACACGCTGCTACCCTGGGTGTTGTACCTCGGTCAATTGCTGAAGTTCTGCAAGCCCCATTGAAGCCAACTGTCATCCGCATCCAATGGAAGAAACTCATTGTTCGGGCCGTCATAATTATCTTAAGCTGAACCTAGAAGCAGGGTAGAAACAGCATATATTCTACAAGAATTTACCACTGCATGCCGTCGGGTGGCTACACCCGACAGACTACTCTCTTGAAGAGAGATGGTGTTTTATTCTAGAATGTATTTGTCAGCAGTACTACTCCTTCTGTTATATCCTTGGAAACAAACAAGCGAAGACACCAAAGACAACAGAGGAGAAATTACTTCTACTTACTAATTGAATTAAAGAAATGACAAATTAATGGCAATGAAAGTGGTTGAGAAAACTTGCCATAGGCGCGCGATGCTCTAACCAATGGAGCTACTGCGGCACCGTTTTCCCATCCACGTTCTTGTGTATTTATATTTTACTACTAGAACTAACTACTACTACTACTGGAACTACATAATTTCCTACCTGCGGAAAGTTGTTTTTTCATCAACTTTCATTGCCATTAATTTCCATGCCATTAATTTTTTGCCATTAATTAATTTTCCTTATGTTGTCTTTGGTGACTTTGCTTGTTGGCTTCTCATGATATGATTATTAAAAATCGCACCCCTTGGTCAACCCCCTTTCATCTCCTTCATTACTGCTTCTGTTTGTAGGATCAGAGTTCACGCTGTATTGCATACTATCAAAGTACAAAAAGGCGAGAATAATGTTAATTTATTGTTTTAGAAAAAATTGGCACTTGAATTGACCAGAAATTATTAAGGGGTACATTCTGACTTAATAAGTATGACTGAAGAAAGGCCACCTGGATGAAAAATACAATGTCTTCAGCTACAACCTGTCTATGAAGGCAAATACATGCAGTCAAAGTGCTTTTAGTGGTGACGTTTGAGCTGGTAAGATATGAGAAAAATGATAGATGTCTTTAGCAGAATATTTGGACGGCTATTATAGTGCAGCAGGACATTAACTGGACCTCTCCTCCACTTGCACACCAATGCAAGCGCAGCACAAACTGCACAGTTGGAAAGGCAGTTGCTCTTCGTGCGTGTGTTGGCAACCTGGTTCCTGCAAAAAGAAGGGGTTGGTAATAAACATACAACGATGTTAAAGAAGGTCCATGAAACTAGCTTAGGTACTGAATTCGTTTTCTTTAGTTTACATTTCGTAATAATACATTAGTTTAAAAAGGTTGTGTTGTAGAGCGCGATTTTTTTTACATTAATTAGCTCATACTGTTTTTATTTATTTTTATTTGCAAAGAAACATTTTTCAGCTGGTCTACCGCTTGCTCAGCAAGACCGGCAACAGCGATCTAGCACTTGCATAATGAGCCCTGTAGAGAGCTGGGATGTTCGCAATAAAGGTGTGCGAGATATATCTGCTACCACTTGCTAGCACTGTCTGTATTAGGTACTGTCTCTACACTGCTACACCTTTATTTATCGGAATAAAAAATAATGTGATGCACAAAACTCTACTCTGTTGTATTGTTATTCTGTCTCTTTTACTCGAACAAAACATTCCATTAACCTGTGTATACGTGCAGGTATAATTCTGAATGCCATTTCATGGTTGGTGACTTCCTCGTTGAGCTGGGATCTTCATATGGATGACAAGCTAATTAAACTGAATGGTTTGAAGCAAGGATTACGTAATTATTGCTTATGACTTTCAATTGCACCAACTGCACATGGTCCGCGCGAAATTACAGTCCATTTCCTTTTTTCCTTAGCGCAACTAGTTGCATCAAATTGAAGAAAATTGCAAGAATTAAAGTGAACGCACCTGCTCGTTTACAAAGATGCTCGCTTTGCTGCGGCGTGTTTCGCCGTCCTTGGATTAGCGTAGGCAGTGACGATCTGCCCGAGTACAAACAGCGCCGACGGGGCGACGGCCGGCGCTCGCTTAAGCGACACACGCGCACAGGCAACACACCCACTGGTGACAGGAATCTTCGTAGCTGTTTTCTTTTTGCAAGTTCGAAGTCCGCAGCAGCTATGTATCGCGCCGTGCTTGAACTGATGCGGCTTTTTACGATGAGCCGCAAGAAACACGTGAATGCACTGACGCCGATAGTAGGTTCGGAGCACTGGCACGAAGAATGCCAGTGTGCAGGTCATCAACTGGCTCATGCACGGTGGGAGACCACAATCGCTGCACTAGCTCGCAGTCTTCTTGACAGGATGGCCGATCTGTCTCGGCGCTGCAGTGGAATAATTCCGGTGCCGAAGCGCTCCAGAGGACTGCAATGGTCCCTAAAACGAAGCCCTTGAAAATGCGCAGCACGGTTAACCCAAGAAAAGCTACGGAGGCAACTGGCGTCCATCGAAAAATGCTGACTAGGCGAGCGACAGATCGCAAGGCAGCCATGTTCACGCACTAACTTCACTCGAGGAGCGATTCAAGGTAGCTGCGAGGCTACCTTGAGATTCTCGAGTAAAGCGCTCGAGCTTTCCTTCACTCAAGGCGCGTTTCAAATGGAGGGCGATTTGTGAAATGGAAAACCGCCCTCAAGGAGCATTTCGAGTGGAGGGTCAAGTCGAGGTGCGTTTGTGAATACGGGGGTTAGGTACCACTGGCCTCCTTGAAGCCCTTAGGTTCAGCGAGAGCGGTGGAAAAGTAAACATGTCCGCAAATAGGGATTTGTAAGGGGCGATTGGAGGATTGGTGGAAGAAAAGTAGGAAAACGACAAAAAAATGAATACGTGCAAAAGCACAGTTTGCAGTAGGGGATCAGCAAATTTGGTTGTCGGAGCTCATACTGTTTTTTTTTCTTTTATTGGCTAATCTACGTCGGACATTAGGCAGTATAACAGCAAGAGCTTGGTGGCGCAACCCCCCGCCCCGTTCCAAAGAGGACGCTCATAACATTCATCCATCCATCCATACATATTCTATCTTGTAGACCCTCCGTCTAGCACAAGAGCATTAATGGAGTAAATGAATTTCGCAATGTAAAATGCACCAGATTATTCATAAAGTATGACTTCCACATTACTTGCACAAATGATAGCACCAGGTTCTAATTCGAGTATATGAGAAAACATAATTTCGTTATGCCGATGCTCTAACACAAATGCTTCCAGCTGCCGTTTCTTGTTGGGCCGTCCACCTGGCGCAAAGTCATTTTTGAACTAATGGAATTTCTCAACATAAGCTGCGTCAGAAAATTCGTAGGATATGGCTTATCCACAACTTACAGGCATGATAACATCGGATTATAATTCCAATATACGAGAAAAACCTCATTCTGTTTGGCGGTTACTGAAATGCAAACCCTTCCAGCTGCCGTTTTTTTTTTCTTTTGGGGTGAGCACGCCACGAAAACTCCCCACGAACTCTGTGCAATGAAAATTTATGCCTTTTTTTGCTCGTAAAAGTGCAGCGCTCTAGGGGAAGACACCACGCAAAAAACAAGTCGCAACTGCTGACACTACAAAAACAAAAGAAAGCAAAGGCGATCTGTCACATTTCAGACGCCGTATGTATGACGCTGATTAAAAGGACGTCTTGTTGGGCGAGTTGGTCACAATTCATCTTGGGTACTAGGTGCGAACTCAAACACGACAACAAGGAAGGAGACGGGACAGAGCGCTATTTCCGTCTCCTTCCTTGTGTCGTGTTTGTATTCGCACCTAGTAGCCAAGAAGACGCTGATATATGCAACCTAGTGAAATATTTTTATGTGTTCCAAACAGAGCAATTGCGAAATTTACATTTTTGCAGCAAATTTATTCAACGTCTCAAAAATATCTTTTTCCTACGCTCCGTAACCCAGAAAAGCCTGTTGAAACACATTATAAAACAAGACAAAAAGGGACATGGTTTTAAAATAAAAAGCACATCATGCAACAATTTTCAATTAAACAATACAAAAAAACATTAGCGTTAACACGTTGACAAGGAAGAGGTACAAAGTGTGTTTACTTAAATGGTCCGAGGAGCACCACTGAACACACTCAACTAGTACCAGTGTTATGCGTTCTAATGTGGTTTTGAAGATATAGTTTCATGTGTAGTTTCGCAGCTCTTTCTTGTTTCGCTGTTATCATGTGGTGTGCCTGTGATATACTTCCAAAGATATATACGCTCAGAAGGACTTATATGCACTACACAATCGTCTGCCTAGTCTTTCGTATTTGTTGAAGTTGTTCCACATGTAAGAAAAAAGAATGACAGTGGGAAGTTCTTTCTAAACCTTATCAATTTTAATGAAGAAGAATGGCACTGGAGAGTCAAACTGGGACCTAGCCAACGTAGCTGTGCTATCGTTGCTGTTGCTGTGTTTCCGACTGTTGCTTTACGAATCCAATAAACCTCGTCTCATTTCATGAAGGTCCTCGGTACATATTGAAACCTGGAGCTCCGAAGCAGGACTCTGCCATCCATTACCGTCATCCGACAGCGTGTGCGACGGCCACGATCCCTGCTCGGGTGCCTTGCGTCAGGGCGATCCTGCCATTTTCAGTGGGATTGGATGCCATGAAGTGGAGCACTGGCTTGCCTCTTACGAAAAGGCGAGCAACTACAACAAGTGGCATGAACCGACGAAACAGAACACTGCCATATTCTATCTGACCGACGCAGCGAACTTGTAGTACCTCCACCGAAAACCCGACCTATCGGCTTGAGTGGCGTTCAAGACTAATTTCACAGACGTGTTTTGGTGTTCTGTGGTCTACAAGCTTGGCGCCGAGGAACCTTTCAGCGAACCAGTGCAACAAAGCGGTAAGACATTCACTAGTTATATCAAGGATGTCATGGATCTATACGAGCGTGTCGATGCGACTGTTGCGAAAAGCGACAAGATCACGAATATCTTAAAGAGGTTTGACGACGACGTCGTTCAGCAGCTGTTGGCAAAGGACCGCAGTCGTGTGTCGAAAGTAGCGACCCTCTGTCAGAGCTATGATCAGTTGAGCAAGCAGCTGTTCCCCACGCACAAATCACTGGTAGGCTTTCTCAGGCTTCGCGTTGCCACAGTTGACTCTTCACTGATGGTGCGGATTAAACAGTTCTCGAAGAGGTGCCCCGCCAACTTTCATTTATGCCTCTGACGCAAGAGACGCCCCCCTCTTCACTGACGGCCACAGTGCAGCACGTCATCCGGTGTGAAGTTGCTGAGGGCATTACCCCTGGCTTTCACAACACTCCTGTTGCTGCACCACTCAGCTATGCGCAGGCTGCCACAATGCCCACAACACCAACCCATGCCACGTTTATTGAACCAACGCGGATATTATCTCCGCGTGAAAAACATATGGCGCACACCAGCCAACTGGTCGATTTGTTGCTCCTGCGAATTGCTGTCCATGTCACACCTTTCCGCAGGCGTCCGATGTCACCTCCTGCTCGCTCCTGGAAACCAACTTTCAACTGCCCGCCAAGAGAACTTGAACGAAGTTCTTCACCGGATCCGCCGTACGATCTAATGAGCCCGTCGGACGAACCCGCATTCGACAGACGTCGACCGCCTTCCCCTCGCCGCCGCTGCATTTTGCCCATGAGGCGTCGGCCTACCACTCGTCCCCAGGAAAACGGATCACCGCAGTTAGAGAGGCGAGGACTACGTGTCCTGTAAAATATTCAAGGCGGGTGATTTTGCCCCATGAAGTGAATACTATGATTGTGGAAGGAGAAGAGACATCAGCCCTTGTAGACCCAGGAGTCGTCATTTCGGTAATGCTCTGCCGCAGACTGCGGGAACTGATGAAGCCGGTTTCGGGTATTTCGCTAGGCACAGTTATCACGCAACACATTGAGCCATTAGGGATCTTCACAGCCCGATTCATCATTGCAGAGGAGCTTTATGTTGCTGAATTTATTGTGGATCCACGGACGCTTACATTTCTGCTGCGGATCCTGTGCTTTCGAGTTCCACACGGCAACCCTTTACTCCGTCAATCCACCGTAACCTTACTCCAACGCAGAGCGGCAAACTTGCCCATCTTCTTCAAATCAGCTCTTCCTTTGATTGCCAATTACTTGCTTGGGTAGAGCGGCAGCTGTCTCCTTTAACATTGACACTGGCTCCCTGGCTCCTCTCCGGCAGCGCCCTTACTGGTTTCGAGTCAGCGAGAGGCGGGTTATTGATTAGCAGGTGACTGACATGCTCACTGGAGGCGTTATGTAGCCATCAAGCAGTCTATGGGCCTCCCCAATCGCTCATGTTAAAATGAAAGAAGGGTGTTCTCTTGCGGCAATTATTAGCATTTGAATACGATCACGCGAAAGGATGTCTTGACCGTCCACTTGAATGTCTATGAGGAGCCAAACTTTTTTCTTCGTGACATCTTCGCTATAGATACTGCGAGGTGCCCGTGGCCGACGCTGATCGCTATAAGACCACATTTGTTGGACTCAGCGGTTTGTATGAATAATGCGCGGACCAGATTTACACAGATGATGGACATTAATTTGCGTGACCCAACATGGCAAATATGCCTGTGTTATTAAGTTCCATTATTAAGCTTCAGCGCTAGCAACAAGTTTTGACTTGCTTTACGCAGGCTGGCCTACAGCTTAACTGAAAAAAAGTGTTTGGTCTATGCAAGACAATAAACTATATTAGGCCATGTTGATACCATGCTCTACGCCATTTCCTTTACAAAGAAGACGTATTTCCGAACCAACTAAGCTCCAAAACGTGACCAACTTTCATAAGCCAACAACACTTAGGGCGCTGCGTAGCATCATTGGCGCGCGCTCATATTGTCACCATTTTGTGCTATATGTCGCTACCATCATTGCACCCCTAACACCACTGCTTGCAGGCACCAGTGACCTTTCTACAGGGTGAGGAGAGTGTGACGTCACATTTACCAGCCTACATCGTGAATTTTCCTCACCACTGTATTGGGCCTGGCAACTAGGGTCCTCAAGTTGGGCAACCATGCTGGTAAACATGACATCCGGGATGCTGATATTAATGCGCAGGCGTATAAAAAGCCATTTTTACTCTTCACCTGAGGCTGGGAAGTTTGTCTGCATCGGCATGGTGTCTTGAACGGCACATTATGTCAGAAGTTTTTTATCACGCCCACTGCCGCTTGGGCTGAGCCAGCGCCTTGGAAGGACTTCCGCCCCATCATCCCCTAGTGCTCTTCGAGGCACTTGCAGAAAAGTGGAATACCTTCAGCCAGAGATTGGACCTGTCATCATCATCAGCAGCAGCCTTGTTACGCCCATCATCACCATCATCATAATCATCAGCCTGGTTACGCCCACTGCAGGGCAAAGGCCTCTCCCATATTTCTCAAACAACCCCGGTCATGCACTTATTGTGGCCATGCCGTCCCTGCAAACTTCTTAATCTCATCCGCCCACCTAACTTTCTGCCGCCCCCTGCTACGCTTCCCTTCCCTTGGAATCCAGTCCGTAACCCTTAATGACCATCGGTTATCTTCCCTCCTCATTACATGTCCTGCCCATGCCCACTTCTTTTTCTTGATTTCAACTAAGATGTCATTAACTCGCTTTTGTTCCCTCACCCAATCTGCTCTTTTCTTATCGCTTAACGTTACACCTATCATTCTTCTTTCCATAGCTCGTTGCGTCGTCCTCAATCTGAGTAGGACACTTTTCGTAAGCCTCCAGGTTTCTGCCCCGTAGGTGAGTACTGATAAGACACAGCTGTTACACACTTTTCTGTTGAGGGATAATTGAAACGTGCTGTTCATGATGTGAGAATGTCTGCCAAGCGCACCCCAGCCCATTCGTATTCTTCTGATTATTTCCGTCTGATGATCCGGATTCGCGGTAACTACCTGCCCTAAGTAGATGTGTTCCCTTACCACTTTCAGTGCCTCGCGACCTATCGCAACTGCTGTTCTCTTCCGAGGCAGTTAAACGTTACCTTAGGTTTCTGCAGTTTAATTTTTGACCCACCCTTCTGCTTTGCCTGTCAAGGTCAGTGAGCATGCATTGCAATTGGTCCCCTGAGTTACTAAGCAAGGCAATATCATCAGCGAATCGCAAGTTGCTAAGGTATTCTCCATTAACTTTTATCCCCATTTCTTCCCAATCCAGGTCTCTGAATACTTCCTGTAAGCACACCGTGAATAGCATTGGAGAGGTTGTATCTCCCTGCCTGACGCCTTTCTTTATTGGGATTTTGTTGCTTTCTTTACGGAGGACTATGTTGGCTGTAGAGCCGCTATAGATATCTTTCAGTATTTTTACATACGGCTTGTCTACACCCTGACACCGTAATGCTTCCATGATTGCTGATTGTCCCACAAGATGCCCACACGATTGTCGCTCATTGCTTCAACACTAAGGTCCTCTTCCCGAGTTAAAGCCGAGTACCTGTTCTGTAGCTTGATCTGGAATTCCTCTATTTTACCTCTTACCGGTAACTCATTGATCGGCTTCTTATGTACCAGTTTCTTCCGTTCCCTCCTTAGGTCTAGGCTAATTCGAGTTCAGCGCACTTTGCTGAGCACGTCCACATCTTGTATGATGCCAGGGTTACCGCAGAGTATAAGATCTATTTCATTCCTAGTCTCGCCGTATAGTGTATTTTGTTCTCACTTTACCCATTGCCGATTCCACGTCTTCATGGAAGCTTTCGGCTTCCTTGTCATCATGACAGGATGTAGGGGCGCAGATCTGTACAACCCTCTTATTAAGTTTCACAAGTCCTGCCACCCTCTCGTTAATGCTATAGAGTTCCTGTATGTTACGAACTATATTCTTATTAATCACGAATCCGACTGCTAGTTCTCATCTCTCCGCTAAGCCCCGGTAGCAGAAGACCTGCCCGCTTTTTAACGCGACAGCGTTAAGGGGCTCGTGTCGCAGAAAAGCCGGTGTCGTCGGCGTCAGAAACGCAGCCGAGTATATAAGAAGCATTGCGATGAGCAGTGGTCGTGTTGCAGATGCGCACTGGTTGACTTGCAGGCATGATATTGCGTTCCAGTACATCTTCCCTTATTTGGGAAAAAGAAAAAAGAAAGAGAAGGAACATTCATAGACATTTTCATTTGCAAACAAGGATTGGTTTGCTAATACGTTCTGGTAGTGGATGGCGTTGCGACTCTTGGCGTACCCGTTGACTTCTTCAAAGTGAGGCTTGAATTGCGTCTGCTGGGGTACTTGCTCAGCCTGTCTTGGGGTTTCTGCGTTTGTTTTAGCAGGCTGAGCAGCATCTGTGGCCCTGAGATGCTTTCTTGTTACGGCGTAACTGCCCTCCACTGTCTGTGGCCTCTACGTAGGATGGCGGCGGCCTTGCATGACAAACTACCATGGCAGGGGCCCACGTTCTGTTGTGTTTGTCGTATACGGAGAATCTGTTTCAGCTATGAAGGTCTGGCAAAACCCGTGTCATTCTGTTGTAGTAGGAACGCTGTTTATGTAGTATTTCTTGTAGTCCCTGAAGAACTGCTTCCTTGGGTATCATCTGGGCTCCAGGTGGCACTTGAGAACCGGGAATTGGCTTCTGGTTTGACGTCCCATGAGCCTTTGTGCTGGCGACTGCAACTGTTCGTCCCTTGGAGTATTCCTTCATTCCAACAACGCACTGTAGAATTCAAGAACGGAAAACGGGCGTTTGTTTAACAGATGTTTATCTTCCTCAACGGCACGCTCTGCCAAGCCGTTGGTGCGTGCGTGGTACGGGCTAGAAGCGGTGGGGCTGATGTTGCATTGACTTGTGAATGCTTGGAAAGTTGCACTATTGAAATGAGGGCCGTTTTCACTGCACGTTTTCGCGGGAATGCCATGTGTTGCGAAGATTTCTGCACTTGCGTTGATTACAGCAGCACCGGTCGTCCGATTAAGCTTGCGAACATCGAACAAAAGTGAGTAAGAATCTACCAGTATGCGGTAATCATTTCCTTCGTGGTGAAAAAGATCGACACCGACAACCTGCCATGGAGAACTTGGTAGTTCGTGGCTCAGCATGGTCAGCCTTGCATTCCTTTTATTGTACTTGTCGCAAACAGCGCATGACTTCGCTACATCAGAAATCATGGTGTTCATGTTTGGCCAGTACATTACCTCTCTTGCCCTCGCCTTCATCTTGTCTTCGCCACAATGTGCAACGTGGAACAGGCCGAGAACTTCCTTCCCTATTGATGGAGAAATTACGAGCATGTTGCTTCTGAGAAGCAGCCCATCGTCGACGTGTAGCGCTTCACGGTAGCTCCAGTATGGCTTTAAGGCATCCGGCAGCTGCTGCTTGCTTTTGTGACATTCTGTACTTGCGTAACGGCACACTTCTGTCATGAGGGTGTCCTTATCAACATCCGTTCGGATAACGGATGTTGATAACGGATAACAGGCAACAAAGAAACAACACTGACTTGAAATTGCTCTGTTTCATCGAGAAGCTCAGTTTTCCAAGGAACGCGCGAAAGTGCGTCTGCCAAAGACAGTACCTATCCCGGTTTGTATATCACACTGATAGGGAATCTTTGAAGAGTGGCCTCACTCTTGCCTCATTCGTCATGCCTCATGCGTTGAATGCGAAGAGGGTAATCGCAGAGCTGTTTCTTAAAAATCGATTCCAGTGGTCGGTGGTCAGATTCTACCATGAGTAGTGGTTGTCCGAGTATGTAGTCCTTGAATTTCATGCAGCCATGAACTATGCCTAGGGTTTCCCTTTCAATTTGTGCATACTGCTGTTGTGTGGCATTTAAGGAGAGGGACGAATGGGCAATGGGGTGGTCATCTTGAAAATTGAGTGCTCCGACACCATACTGGCTGCTCGCGTCGGTGGACAGTTTCACTGGTGTGGACTGGTCAAGGTATGCTAGGACTGGTGCTGTGGCAAGACTAGCTCGTAACTTCTGGAAACTGTTTTCCTGCACTTCTGTCCATGTCCAAGCGACGTCCTTCTTATGTAGCTCCCGAATAGGTACAGATGGGACTGACAGGTTTGGTATGAACCGAGAAACAATGTTTATCATTCCAAGGAACTTTTGAAGCTCCTTACGGTTCTTCGGCGGTGGCACTCGTATGATGTCTTGAGCTCTGTCTGCGTCCAGTGGTAGTCCTTCGGCGGTGAAGAGGTGGCCCATGCAACATACACTGGCCCGCAAGAATTGGCACTTCTTTTTATTGAGCTTTAGATTACATTCCCTACAGCGTTCAAGCCAGGCGGTGAGGATCGTGTCATGCTCTTGCCTTGTCTTTCCTCCGACCGATATATCGTCCATCACGACAGCTACGCCCAGTACACTTCTTAGCTCAGATTGTAATGCGACCACCCCGGAAAAGCGTTGGTATCCCGTTTGAACACTAGAGCAGGCGAAATTTTCTTCATCTGCGAAGCTTTCTTCCTGAGAAAGCTGCATGTGTTTCCTTTTTAGCTTTGTTCTATAGTTAGGGTGGATGTCGCTTTTCCCTTTAATGTACGTTCCTCCACCTTGCGGGCTTCCGCAGAACTGATTTACCATTTACAGTGTGCCAGTTCTTTGAGTTGTCGAATAACTTGCCGTCACTCTGCGACCGGCTAGTCTCCTCCATAGCTCGGAGTGTAGAGAGACCACTCCAGAAAGGCGTTGGTACCGTGTATGAATACTGGTGCAGCACATATATTTCTTCAGCTGCGAAACTTTCTTCCTGAGAAACCTGCACAAGGTTTCCTTTGTATCTTCGTTCTGCGATTCGGGTGAATGTCAAATTTTTCATTTTGTGTACTTTTCTCCAGCTTGCTTGCTTCCACAGAACTGATTTGCCATTTTCAGTGTCCGAGTGCCGAGTTGTAAAATATTTTGCCCTCGCTCTGCGATCGCCTAGCCTCCTGGTTAGCTCGCATGGTAGAGGGACCGTCCCGGAAAGGCGTTCGTCCCGTGTTTGAATCATGGAGCAGGACATATATTTCTTCAGCTACGAAGCTTTCTTCCTGAGGAACCAGGGGGGGGGGGGGGGGTCCTTTATAGCTTCGTTCTCCCTTTCGGGTGGATGTCAATTTTTCTTTTTATTTTCTTTTGTTCACTTTGCTTGATTCCCCAGAGCGGATTTGCCATTTTCAATATCCCAGTGCCTTATGTTCACGGTTAATTTTCACTGGCTCTTCGACCGACTAGCCTCCTGGTTAGCTCGGATGGTTTAGCAGCCGCCCCGTTAAAGCGTAGATCCCTTGTTTGAATCATGGAGCAGGACATGCTTTTCTTCAGCTGCGAGGCTTTCCTTCTGAGAAACCTGCATGGTTTTCCTTTGCAGCTTCGTTCTACAATTCGGATGGATGTTGAATTTTTCCTTTTATGTACTTTCCTCCAGCTCACTTGATTCCGCCGAACTGATTAGTCATTTTCAGTGTCCCAGTGCTTGGACTTATCGATTAATTTGCCCTCACTCTGCGACCGGCTAGCCTCCTGGTTAGCTCGGATGGTAGAGCGACTGCCCTGGAAAGGCGTTGGCCCTGAGCTTGAATCTTGGAGCAGGACATATTTGTCTTCAGTTAGGAAACTTTCTTCCTGAGGAACGTGCATTGGTTTCCTTTGTAGCTTTACGCTTCAGGTGGATTCCAATGTTTCCTTTTTATAGTCTGTTTTGTTATGCGTAAGCGTAATACCCGTAGGTGAATGCCATCACGATGAGAACAGAAGCGACACTTCAGTGCATGATGGCAGCTTTTACAGGGAGCATTAGGCCACGAGAAGCTGACTGGTGCATGCATCCTTGATCCGCTGAGGAGGAATTACAGGGCTAGTTGATTGAAAAGTCTTGATACGGAAAGTCTTGAGACGGAGGCGAACATTAACGACACATACACACGGAGGCTGCTGGCATGTTAAGACGCGCAAGCCTCGTAAAGGCCGGTGTGCTGTGAAACACAGAAAAGCTTATGTCGAATGTACGGAGCATCTTGTGTACAGTGGTCCATTCACCTGCCACGAAGTATATATAGGTCAAACAGGAAGATGCCTGGACACAATGTTGCCATGTCCATTGTAGCATTATTTATATTATATTGTTATAAGTTTATGTAACATTATATGAAAAAAAAAGTATTCTTGTCATCTGGCGTTCAATTCTAGAGATGGCGCCTGCTCACACAAATTCGAAATAAGCGAAGGTGGTATGCAAGGAAAGAGCCAAGGTGGCTCGAGAGAATTTACAAGTGCCGTAAATTCTTTGAACGCTGGAAACGTGTGTGAGTAGCCTTTCGGTGGCTTTTTTCCGAGAAGGCGAGGTGCTTTTTGCGCACCTGAATTACAAAACTCAAGGTAGTGTCAATAATTTCGTGCTTCCTTCGCTTATCGCATTGTCTGTTGTTACTGAACATGCCGGTTTCATACGCCTCGTCACAACCCCTCACTTCCTTTCCAGCGTCGCTTACGTGGTTTATGAATCATATAGGCTCTCGCACAGCTTTAGAGATTCGAGTTGTAATTCCGCGCCCATGCTTCTCTGTGTTTTAATGTTCGTCTGTCTCATTCAGTGCGATGCCATTCGACGAAGAATATTCAGTGCGCTCGTTTGGCTATGAACACAGCTCTCCAGAAATTTCTTGGGACGACGCCGTCTTAAGTTGTGTATCAGCAGGTCCCATTGCTAAAAGCTGTCCTCAACATGAACAGCCAGCCCTCTCCTGTTTAAGACGGGCGTACCCGAGTACGACGGACAGTCTGCCGCAGGATTCGTCAAAAGGCCCGCATTCGTCAAAAAGCCATCACATTCTCAACAAGGACAGACACACCAATTTCTCTGCTGTCATTGACCTACCCTGCATTATCACATCGTTGATGCAATGTGGCTGCAGAGCTTTGCGTGAAATTTAAGGAATCATACACTATCACTCCGCACTTAGATGGAACGCTTGCCGCCTTTCGGACCCAACTTCGATTGTAAAAGAAAGAAAGTGGCAGTTTCGCCGGAAAGGCAAATGATCAATTACGATAACAAATTAGTGGGCAGCTAAACGAATTAAGGATAGCAGTTTTATCAGCCGTATAAGCTTGTACACACAGGCTTGCCAACTAAATTAACAAGTATGGTGTCAAGCTCCCACAAGCAAACATGAAAACATCTCACTCGATGACGGCGGAAACTCGCTGTAGAAACGATGGGGTGAGGAAGTGGGGCAGCAGCAGCAAGAGAATTGACCTTCGCGCTGTCTCTCACATCAACATGAACTAAGCCGCGAAAACACAGAGCATGGTGAACTCTGTTCTCGTCGCTGCTAAATTTCAATATAGAGCAGCCCGGGCGGGCGCGCGCTGCTGCCGAGTCCACCCGGAGTAGGATGCATTCCCCCTCCCCCCTCCCCACGGTGCCTCGAGATGGACGAAAGATGGCGCGCTTCCTCTCGGCTTTCCTCCATTTCTTGCGCTACATTGGGCTTCTTCGATTTTCCACTTCTGGCTACCCGCGGGTTGCCAGAGCCAGCCAGAGCGTCTTCGTTTTTCTCGGGTTGCTCCGCCCACCGCACTACGCACTTCCGCCGGGCGTTCGTTTTGCTCGCGCTGGACGGTTCTGGCTACCCGCGGGCTGCCAGAACCTGCCAGGACGATTTTGGTCTGGCTGCTCTCTGGAAGTTCTCTGGCTAGCAGACGATTAAAAGAGGCGATGGGCGCTCGCCGCCATCTTTACGGGGACTTCACGGATTGCTACACGGGCGCTTGAGGACTTAAACTTACCTCGCTCAGCCAACTCTCTACGGTCATCTTCAGATTTCCTTACTTCTAGCGTTATCGTTTTAGGTGCTAACGCTCCGTTCCGCATCGCGAAGCGGTGTGATACGAGCCGTGGTGAACCGTTTGAAGCTTGTGTGTGTGTGTGTGTCCCCTGATTGCTTCTTCGCGGCGGTGATCAGCACGCCGCGCTCTCATGCGTGCATGTTATCTGCATCGTGTTCCACGCAAGCTGTAGGCGCTCATTCACACATTGCGGTACATTTTGGGTTCGCCTTTCACTGATGGCGTTCCTTTTCACATATCTCGCGTATGCATGCGGATGTATCTCCTTTCTCTGCAGTTAGCTAAGGCTTTGCAGCTAGCCCGTGTGCGCTCCGTCTCTCCGTCGTATGCTTGGGTGGCAGCTCGAAACCGACATGTGTTCGAACTGCAGGCCGTTGATCTAAGAATACACAGATTGCACTCGGTACATTTAGACGCACGTACATTGGCTTATTGCTCTCATGATTGCGACCAATGTTGTTTTTCGTGTGAAACGTTTCGTTGGTCACAGGCGACGTGCATTTTCACGCGCCAGCCGCGTCCCCAGCTCCTGAAATGAGAAGCACCATCAGCCACAACAAACTTTCTGAAATCGAAGCCCAAACAGGTCGGCGCGAAATTTTATGCGTATGAGACGTACCCGTTAACCTGCTTTTTCATCTCTTGTGATGACACAACGCCAACTCATCATTGTCGCCTGTGGTCGACGTGATCGCTGCGAGCAGGGATCCTCCAGCTATCGCTTTCGAGTATACAATCACGATTTCGCGTCTTGTCATGCGCCTCGTCGGAGGCCATCGGTTGCGCTGCGCAAGGCGAGGTTGGCCGAGTCGCGCGAAATCGCGCGAAAGTGATCGTGTTCCTGAATACAACTATATATTTTCAAGCTGGCAACGCACAAATGGGCCGACTACGCCGAGCGCGCGTCGGCCTCGACGGGCGCTGCCATGCTGGTAGCATGTTTACATTTGGCCAGCTGTACCGGCGTTCGATTTTGCAAACTTCGGGCAGGTTCGGGTTGTCTTGGGGATCCCAGCCCACGTGACTTCCTGTCAGAACCGGAACTAGCTGGCTGCCGTCTGGCTCCCAGCGGGCTGCCAGAACTCCGAAAATCGAAGAAGCCCATTGACACGCCATCGCTGGCTCACCCACGCACGCTTTCACTCGCACATACAACATGCGCCCTACGAAGAGCTTGCAGGTTCACAACCCTGTTTTCCTTCTCACATACGCAGTATAGCCGCTGAGTGTCAAACTGAGATGCAGCGGATGAGGGTACGGAGATAAGTGGAAAGGAAAATCAGGCGATCGGAGCGCCTGCCTCGTTCTTTTCATTGCATTAAGAATGTTCATCACAGCTAGTGCTTCAATGTCCGCTGTTACTTGTTATATTTTTAATATTTTATGTATGTCGACGCTAGAACATGATTTTCTTTCTCTCTCAAACTGGATTGTTTCAATATTTACATGTGTTCATACATTACACCACTGGGTACTGCCTTTGGCCCCTTAGAGCAAATAAATCAATCGGTAAATAACGGCGCTTTGCCAGCGTCCAAGTCAATACAATAATAAGACGAAATACAGCCAGTCGGTGTTGACAAACTGCGTACCCCAAATGGCTAGCATTAAACGAGGACCACACCTACAAGCTGTCTGTGGGCGTCTATGACGGGCCAAGTCTGCACGCGTCCCTTTCCATTCTGATCGCTTATGGCCTGCGATAGAAACAGGTGAAGCACGGCCTGTTGCCCAAGCATTTCTGCCCAGAGTACCTGACCAAGCGCGCTGTGCTCACGGATGGGCGAGCAGGCGCTCAAGAAAACTTGCCACGCGCCGGCGTCAGCTGCTACTTCACTGCCGCGAGTGCCATGCCAGCGCAATCCTCCGGATGTCGCGAACGAAGCGAAGAAAGGGAACCGGCGACGCAGCGCCCTACAAATGAACGCCGCAGAAAAAGAGAAAAGCGTCGACTGAAACTGGCACCAAGGTTAAAAAAACCCAGAGGCTGCGCGAGTGCGCCAAGGAATGACGAGGAGGTGCTCACGTGACTCGACCACCCTAAGGTGTGCCACGCATGCGCGGGCTGCCTCCCCACATGACCTGTCATCACGTGGCCTTAATCAAGCCAATCGCGGAAGCGCGCGCTGCCGGCGGTCGTCTGCTTCGTGTTGGCTAGCAGCAGACGGCAGCGCGAAACTTGTTGCGAGAAGCCGTCTCTTGTTGCGTGGAGGTGGTGCGGTTGTGTGGGTTTGCATGTGCGTGCGCGCTTTAATCTGCTTCCGGGGGAAGTGATCAAGGAAGACGAGAGATTGATCCGGAAGTGTGCGTCACCTGTGTGTCAGACAGGGCCATGTCGGATAAAAAGCAACATCCCTGCGAGCTCAACAACCTGAAAAGCGGCAGTGACGACGAAGGTCCGGTTGAAGATGTGCAAGCACCACACATGCCCGAGAGGGGACAGTGGACCGGCAAACTCGACTTTCTTATGTCTTGCGTTGGCTACGCAATAGGCCTGGGAAACGTCTGGAGGTTTCCCTACTTATGCTACAAGAACGGAGGCGGTAAGTGCTGCGCTTTTCCTGTGCGCCAGGCTTCATGTGCGTACGGCTGCTTTGTAGTTGTGCTTTTTTATTCTAAACTATAAAATAAGAATAAGCGGGCTGAGGTTGTTATTCCTCTTGAATATTCAGTGTAAGGAGTCACTGTGAAATATATAGAAGTAGAAGCGGTATTTTCAATTCTTCTCTTCTCGTCATAATTTTAAACTTTTTAACGTTTTAGTCCCGGATTTTTCAATATTGCTAATATAACTCTGCAGAAATCGTATAGCACACATAAAATCCTCTGGCTGGAGCCACTTTGACTCGTTGGAAAAACGGGAGAATCTATTATATCATGCGCTGTGTAAGGACGACCACGGGCTGGCCGCGATAAACGGTCGACGAAAGACCCAACTTGCAACCGCAGCTCACACAACTTTCTTGGCAAGTGTCGCGTAATGGAAACACATCTCCGCGCTTGCAGCACCCATTCAAACAGGGAAGGGAGCCGTTGTGCCACTTGCGGCCGATTCCTGCAAAACACACCAATGAGACCATTCGTCGGGCACAATTCATGCCATCAGACTGCCCATAGCGATGACAGACTAAAAAGCGCAAAGCTGATGAGGACGTTTTCAATGTTTTTGTTTATTAGTTTTGACGCCGATGTTTTTCTAAATCTACGTTATAATGGCAGCAGAACACCTGAAAAAAGAAAATAAACCTATTAGGAAAATATCAAAACAAGTTAAGTATAAACCTCAAGGCGTTGCTCTGTACGTCCTCACATTTTAGTGCGTTTTATTGAGCGTACGACTCCCAATAATACCTTGCATAAGTCATTATAGAAAGTACAGTCATTTTCTAAGCCACTGTTTTCACTTCCGTGGTAGCATCGTGAAGTATTCGTTGCAATGACCAAAGTTTACGTGTGCCCTTATTGCAAAGGTTGTAAAGATGCACTGATCAGCTCAAATCACCTGGAAGATGATTGCCTATGTATTTAAATTGATTCGCTTTAGATAAATCTGCGCCGCTCATGTTGCAGCGAAGAATAATGAATATTTTTACGCCTCATATGCATGAAAGCAGTTTTTGATGCATTCATTTACATTTGCCACACGATGCACCAGCTCTTTTTATTCGTCACTGAGTTGTCTTTGGTCATTGGGGCGGCATATCGCAGCATACACACAACGGTGTTATCTCTACGTAATGTTTCATCGCTGCCTAGGGGGGAAAACATGCGCCCGTTTCTCTAATCTAGATCTCTCTAGGTTCGTTGGTTGAGTCGATTCTCTAATCGGCACAACCGACTGACCTGATTTATAGGCCATGCAAACAGAACATTATGAACCATATGATTCCCTTTGGGACAAATATGCCTCTAATAATTTTAATACTTCAGTGTTACTTAGAAGAGACAAGAAATAAGCAACTTTCTGTCAGACATTCTATTAAATAATTTCCAAAAATCATAGCAATGATATCTATTTGACTATTTCCATCAATACACTCACCATTTAATCTGCAACCTCAACGAGAGGTGTAAGTGCAGAGTGTGCTTGCGAAAAACAGTGCACATTGTTGCTTAAATTGGCGTTTTGTTCCACAAATTTTAGTGGGTCGATAGTTAAAGTGTGCTTCAGTGCTTTGCAACATATACTTGTTAAAGAGATTGGTTGGTAATTACGAACATCATTTTTGGGGCATTGTTGGTGAATTTCAGAGTGTGCTCGCGAAAAACAGTGCACATTGTTACTTAAATTGGCGTTTTGTTCCACAAATTTTAGTGGGTCGATAGCTAAAGTGTGCTTCAGTGCTTTGCAACATATACTTGTTAAACAGATTGGTTGGTAATTACGAACATCATTTTCGGGGCATTGTTGGTGAATTGGTATTAGCTTTGTTCCAGTGCTTCCGAACATCACCGGATTCAAGAAATTAGATGAAATAACCACAAGAGAAAAACGAGCACCACCCAGCATAGCGCTTTGAACAACCGTTAGCAATTTGATCAGGGTTTCCACAGCTTTTTTTTTTTCATTTAGTTAAATGGCAGATTCAGAATGACGTCTTGTGTTATGGCTAGCACATATAGACATTGCTTACTAAAAAGTCGTGTTTAGGGTTTGGAGCCATCGGCCCAAGTGAAAACTGATTGAAAATATTCATTGACGAAGTAAGCCATTACAGAGACATTTGTTATAGTCGCATTTTTACTTGTGGGAATTGGAGTGCTAGTTTTCGGCCCTGAACTGTAACATTTTTAATGAATTGATTAGTGTTTAATTTATGCAACAGTGTTTCCCTTAAATAATCTTGATTTTGAGCTCCTGTGAAACGGAACTAAACCTACGAGGTGCTGTTGCAGAGAATAATCTTTTAGCCCTCATTCGTTTCTAAAAATACTTTTTATAATTAATTTTTTTGTGTAATCCACGAGTGTTTCCTGTTAATTTTCTAGGAGCGCTTGGGAATGAGTATTACTATGGAATTTAGTGCAACAGCTTTAAACTTCCGTCAAGTATCGTTTATTCATGTAGTATTTACAGAAATAGAGTGGGTGACAGCTTAACACCGCTCTAAATGATCGAATATTGCAACATCATATGATTTAGATAAGTCAAGGACCTATAAAGTTTTCATTCTTGTCTGATTGGTTGTATGTGGTAGCTACACAGGCGATCACCGTTTTGTGGGTCCAGTTAGCGGCAGTGCAGAAGAGTTGGAAATTTAGAGAACTGCCACTGTGCACACGTTGGCCATGAAATTATTGTATTCCTACATGCCGAAAGCTAGCACTCCATCAGTAACGCAGGACTGTCGGTTCATCGTAGCGTCTTGGCGTTCGTGCCTGTCAGTTTTGCTAAACTGTCTCAAGGAGTTTTTCCCACACATTTCGAGAACGAGTTGAAACTTCGAGCTCTGCTGCTCGAAGTTTCTCGAAACTGCTCGTGCTCACATGAACAAATCGCCGCCTCCTGTCCTTCGCCATAGTAGTTCATTGGCGCTCACAGCTAGGCGTGATGCAATGCGTTTTTGACGCTACTCAGAAGGCAAGGAGCTGGCAGGGAAAGAGACCAGCCACCACGTCTAATGTTACCCGTGCTCAGCTACGACGGTGTCTGCAATCAGCTCAGGCGATAAGTGTGCTGGCCTTCCTGTCTGCAGGACACAGATGGATACATAGGCGCTTACTTTAAACTGAGTTATAGGTGCAGCGAACCTTGTCAGTGCAAGGGATGCATGCATGGAAAACATGGGGGAAGGAGATCATTCGCTCGTAATTAGAAAAGGCACTATTCAGTCATTGCACTACGCGACGTAATAAAAGCGCGTTTTTTTCGACGATTGCTTTCACTCTGTCATATTAACTTGATATGAGTAGGCCCTCATGATTCCCCGATACTCGTGATAACATAGGTGGGCCGATACTCCAATCGCTTCAAACAAGGGAACCATTGGAGTGGTATTGTTACTTTCTTCCGAATGAGATAGTCGCTTTATTACGCCCTGCAGTGTACAAGCGTGCACTGCGTGAACCCAGAACTGTATTGGGTTCTTTTCCTTAATCGTTAGATGCGCATGCAAACGTTCAAACACGTGTTACCTTCACTATATTCAGTAGCGGCTATTTTAATATCCTCTTCTTGAGTGTGATGACTCAAGTGAGACTAACTGCACTAGCAACACTCCGGAAGCTTACTAATGCACCGCGTCCCTTCATATTGTAGTATCTTATTGCTTCTCTTTTCTCTATATCTTAGCTTTGCTTTGAAGATGTATAGAAGTCTTACATTTGTAATGTTGTGGCGGCCTTGCCAAAAAATAGTGGCCTTCTTGCGACAAGCCGCGCTGCGTATGCGAGCTTTATCTGGAAAAGCTATCTGGTCACATTGAGTAATATGTACGTGCACACAAGGACGCATATGTACAACATTTTGCCGAGGTTGAGCAGTCAGTGGCAAGTGCTATTGACATCGCAAAACATTCTATTATCGGTGTCTGTTGCTTAAATTACTCACACCTCATTCAGACAGAATGCATAGGAGTTGTGTCGCAGGATCTCTCAATAAACTGTACGATGGCTAAGTAGCGAAGCAACTTGACACGGATTTTGTTCAAAACTACCGCATGCATCTTCACCACACAGACCTGTGCACGTTACACAAAAAAAAAAAACTAACCGATTAGATTTGACTACATCACTCAAAAATGCAATTGAATGCAGAATAATTGGTTAATTAATAAATAATAACTGTTCAAACTTACGTGCTTTCATGTGAACGTTTATTACCATTGCCTAGATCCTGTAAACAGAACGACCTGGCCAGGTAATTTGAGGGCCTGCACTAAGAATTGCTTCGAAAAAATTTCGTTGGTAATCGTCCCTCGTTCATGTTAAGACAACAGCGACACTAAACTCGCTCGAGCAGCAAAGCGATCGCGAAAGGCAGGGAGGTTAGCCAATACGCTTGAGGTGTGCCCAAGGGCAGTGTGATAACGTATGTATATCTTGCGCACAAGATTTTGGTTACTCAGCGTATGGATCCTGTATAAAGCGCAGCGCTTCGTTGTAGCTAGGACCTGGAGAAAACACTCCATACTGGGCTAATGAAAAAGTCCAAAATCATCCGTACGCGAATTCCGAGACTCAAAATTAAAGGCACTTTCCTTATGGAGACATGGCCACACCGGTTCAATGAAGAAACAAATTTAAGGGGCACTTATCTCTACGTGGATCACATCGCGATGCCTATGATCTTTCAGTCGTCTTAATTTAACTTCACTTGAATTAACACCAACAGCTTGGGTTCATCATCATCATCCTATGTTATGTCCACAAGGGGGTGAAGCGCTTTTCTTGCAATCTCCAGTTACCCTTGTCCTGCACCAACTGCTTACAAGTTGCGCCTGCGAATTTTCTCATTTCTTCAGCTCACATAGCTTACTGTCCTCCTTGACTGCGCTTCCCTTCTCTTGACACCCATTCTTTAACCCTACTGGTCCACGGTTATCTATTTTACGCATTACATAGCCTGTCGCGCTCCATTTTTTTCTCTTAATTTCAATTATAATGTCGGCTATCTCCGTTTGCTCTTTGATCCATACCGCTCTCTTCCTGTCTTTTAACGTTACGCCCATCATTCTTCGTTCCATCGCTCTTTGCGCGGTCCTTAACTTGTTCTCGAGCTTCTTTGTCAGTCTCCAAGGTTCTGCCCTATATGTCTGCACCGGTAAAATGCACTGGTTGTACACCTTCCTTTTCAATGACAATGGTAAGCTTCCAGTAAGAGTCCGGCAATAACTTCCGTATGCACTCTAACTCATTTTTACTTTTTTTTCTCATGATCAGGCTTTCCTGAAAGTAATTGACCTAGCAAAACGGACTTGATCACAGACTCTAGAGCCTGAGTGACGATCTTGAACTTTGTCCCCTTGCAGACTATTGAGCATTATCTTTGTCTTCTCCATATGGAAAGACAGGAAGACAGGACAATGTCACCTGCAAAGCGAAGGTTGCTGAGATATTCGCCATTGATCCTCACTACCCAGTTTAATAGCTTGAATACTTCTTCCAAGCATGCAGTGAATAGCATAGGTCAGATTGTGTCTCCTTGCCTGAGCCCTTTCTTTATATTTATCTTACTACTTTTTACGTCGAGAATGAAGGTAGCTGTCGAATCTTTGTAAACATTTCTAAGATATTCACGTATGCCTCCTGAACTGCTTCATTACGTGATGCCTCTATGACTGCTGGTATCTCTACTGAATCAAATGCCTTTTCATAATGTATGAAAGGTATATAGAGATGATGATTGTACCCGGCAGATTCATGGATTACCTGAATAATGACATGGATGTGATTCATTGCAGAGTATCCGTTCTTGAACGCAGCCTGTTCTCTTGGTTGAGTGACATCAAGTGTTGCTCTTACTTTATTGAAAATTATCTTAGCGAATATTGTCGCAGTACAACGCGGACAGCAGGCAGGGAGACGTTCAAGAACGGGAAGACAACTTGTTCAAATACAAAACAGGCCAGAGACACGTCTTCTTCGTCCTCGCCGAATCTCACTGACCCACTAGATGAAATCCGTTAATGTCCCTATCTTCGTTGCCGTCTGCATAGAAGAATAGACGCATCATTGGTTCCTCCCTAAGAGAGCATCGTCCCGATGTTAGACCAGAAGTGTCACTTGCGGAAGTAAGGGTCTCTCGCATAGTTACTCGCTCACATACTGCTTCATGCGGACAACGTGCACAAGTTCAGGACGGGGCGTGCGGCGCCGCGTACAATTGGGACTATCGGGGATGACCTCGTACGTGACGCCCCTGAGTCGGCGCAATACTCGATATGGTGCGAAATATTCCCTTAACAGCTTCTCGGAGAGGCCTAGTTTCCGTATGAGTGTCCAAACCCACACTCTGTCGCCGACGTCATAGATTACTATTCGACGGTGAAGATCATAGCGCCCTGCGTCGTAGTCTTGCTGCTGGCAGATCCGCAAGCACGCGAGTTGCCGAGCCTCTTTCGCGCGTTGCGTAAACACAGCGGCGTCCGTATCAGTGTCGTCAAAGTCGTGTGGAAGCATCGCATCCAACATCGTTTGTACATCCCGCCCATGAAGAAAGGTGAACGGAGTCATGAGCGTCGTCTCTTGTTTCGCCGTGTTATATGCAAAGGTGATATACGGTAGGATGTCGTCCGAATTTTTATGTTCAACATTCACGTAGATGGAGAGCATGTCTTCAATTGTCTTGTTAAGGCGTTCTGCTAATCCGTTGGTTTGTAGATGGTAGGCGGTTGATTTGCGATGCGCCGTTCCACTTAGCAGCAACACGTGATCTAAAAGCGCAGCCGTGAATGCGGTTCCTGGGTCTGTTATTACGACGGTTGGTGTGCCGTGTCGCAACACAATGTGCTCAATGAAAAAGCTTGCCACCTCGGCCGCTGTGCTTCTGTAGATTGCCTTTGTTTCAGTGTAACATGTGAGATAGTCGGTTGCTACGATAACAAAGCGATTCCCTGCTGTAGAAGTAGGAAGCGGACCCAATATATCCATTCCCATTTGGTCAAATGGTCTTCGAGGAACCTGGACGGGTTGCAGGAGGCCAGCTGGTTTCGACGGAGGCGACTTGCGCCTCTGGCAGTCGAGGCAAGTGCGGACGCGATGTTTGACGGTGGTGTTAAGTCTCGGCCAGTACTACCTCTGCTGCACTCTGGCCAACGTTCTCGTGTAGCCTAAGTGACCAGAAGTCAACTCGTTGTGACAGGCTTGAAGTACTTCCGCACGAAGAGCTGCAGGAATGATGAGCAGATAGGGGGACCTAGTCGAAGAAAAGTTTCTTTTGTAGAGGACTTTGGCCCGCAAACAACAGGACAACAGGCCTCTTGCGAAAACTCTAGACCGTTTCGCAGATCTGCCCTCTAAGGAATTGATGAGTTGAAGCAACTATGGATTGTCCCGTTGTTATTCAGCGATGGCGGGTGTGTCCAGAACAAAGAAATGCCGAGTCTTCGGGTGGAGCAGACGACTCTATCGGTGATCGAGACAGGCAGTCAGCATCCGTATGGCGTTTCCCCGACTTGTACGTGACAGTCATGTCAAACTCTTGTAGCCGAAGGCTCCAAAGCGCCAGTCGTCCCAATAAAATACAATACAGAAAGTATGCCGATGGGCCTACAAACTTTCAAATCTTTAACGTCTCACTTATCATGCATTAGTATGATGTTAGTAGTCTTCGAGTTTTCGCGAACCCTAAAATCATGAGATTCTTAGTATAAAGGGCCAGAAGCTTTGCAGATGTGATATACACTTCATGTTTGATTAAATAGACTGTTATTTCATCTTCTCATTCCGCTTTTCCCCTTTTCATGTCTTGCAAGGTCCTTCTAACTTTATGAGCTAGTTATAGAAGAAGCCTCTGTATACTGCTAATTACTACTTAGAATAAGGGTAGCGTGGCTGCTCTGGGTACTGTACAAATCAGTACGGAATTCTTCCGCTGCTTTTACTTTATCTTCGAAATGTCTGATGATATTACCCTGCTTACCTTCCAGTTTATACGTCTTGGCTTGTCCTCTGCGAGTATATTTTCACTGATTTTATGCTGCTTGCATATGTATACTGCTTTCATTTATTGAATTGATGGATCCAATAAATGAGAATGAGCCATTTGGCAAGATTAGTGAGATTGTTGTTTCATTTTGTATTTGCGCGTGAAATATTGTCATCTCAGCCTCACGCTGGCCAGGAAAAGTCATAAAGGTGGTATAATTTATGAACAACAAAAAAGAAGGGGCACAGTAACTGTAACTGTATGTCTTTTAGCTCTCCGCAACAATTTCAACTGAGCTACATCCCGATGAGGAGAACGAATAATCTTGAGCTGACATTACCAGGGGAGTTTTCTCTTTCGGAAGCAAATCATTGCATCAGCGATGTATCAGTCAATATCATTGTACAGTGTAGAAGGAAAAAACTCCTAGGTATGTTCTGGCGTAAGTTATATTGGTTGCTTTCTTTGCATAATTGTTTTGAACACCACACGGGGTCACTTACCGAAAGCTTACACCCACGTAGTGTGAAAAATATGCAAACAAAGAAGCCATACGAAGTGAATAGACAATGAAACCGAGAAATGTATCATACTGAAGTGAAGTTCTCTGTAGGGCCTCTGAGCAATCTGCATTCATTTCTGTTTTGCGCGTGCTTATTCGATCGCGGGGGGAAGGGAAGCACAACCGTGGACGTGAAATGAATAAGGGTTGCACTGAGCAAATTAGCAGGCATAGAACAGAATTACTTGCCACTACGAGAACATGGGAGAGAGCATGTTTTTACTTGCATTGCAGGAAAACATTTTTTTCTGTTCGCAATTCGTCGAATACGCAAATAAGCTGGCGTTATATGAGAGTTTGGTGTGTACACACGCTAGCATATTTCCAGAAAACAAGCTACTGCAGTAAGTACAAAAATCGATAACGTTCGGAAGAAAAAGATCATGAAAGAAAAGCACGGAAATGGGCAAATGTAAAGGTACCAAGAAAAAGACAGCTAAAGAGGGCAAGCAAACATCAAAATCGACAAATACGAATTCGGCGCGCGTAGAAAGTTGGTAAAAGCAAAAATGAGCTGAAATATGAAAATTTCAAGTATAAAGGCAGTAAACCCAAAATGTAGACTAAGCCATCCACAGAAACATAGTAAGGAAAAAGGCAAATTTACGCGCAATAGTCTGCAAATAACTTATTAAACGGTTCGTATCCATCATGTCAAGGGGGCAGTGATCTCGTTAAGCTTTTAGTTGCTGCTGCTCGCGCTTACGTAAAAGAAAATAAGTTCAATTGAACTAAAAGCAAGTTTTACGAGAAAGAGCAAGAGTTTTTCTTGGAATTCAAACCTTATCAAAGTCGCACTGGTTTCACAGAAAAAAAAACTTTGCGGTTGAAGAAAAATTTGCGCTTGTCAGAAAATCGAACCTCGAATGAACGCATGATTAACCGCGTGTCTTTTTCCGAAGCTTTCTTAATTATTGTTAATCAAATAGACCCGCTTTCTGTTTCAGGACCCGCTTTCTGTATCACAGCTTGGCGACAATAATTGTCTATCATTATAAACAATATTTACACCTCTGAAACATGCGAAAATGTTAACGTGCTTGAAAGGAATGTTATTGATTCACTCCCGAAAAGAAAAGTACAGCAACAATATATAGACAAGGAGGTTCCAAAGCTAAAGAGTGCAAGGGTGCCTCCAGTTCTTAATAAAAAAACAAATTAGGGCTAAGCAAGTACAGCGAAGCTGTGAAGTTGTCAACAAATAATTACACACGACAGCAAAAGAACTAAAGCATGATATAACAGTATGCAGAATTACGTCTTGTACAAATTAGAAGGAAGGAAACATATCAGATAATGCACATGTAGGAAAGAGATTCGTTCGTTAGCATGTACTAATGCTAGAAAAGAAGTGAACTGAAAACATTTTAATACGCTGTACAGAATTACATTTTGTACTAAATTAAAAGCAAATATGGTTAAGTGAAATGTAGCGAAGAGCCACAGTTGTAAGAAGTACTAATGCATTAAGGAAACAAGCGAACTAATATAGGGAAACGTTTAAAAGATAATGTTTGACACCTAAATAAACATCAAACAAACATCAGACATTACAGGATAAATTAAGGAATTATCTTAGGAATGTATACGTGAAATAATGTGGGGCACACATTCGGCGTTGTGTATTTCTGTTCCCCATTCGCTCTTAATGCACAATGCATCAGTTTCTGTTAAATAGCTCTAATATGCGCGAACACAAACTGCTCCGAATGAGCCAATATGGGTTACTTTTACATTTGAGAAGCAATAAGCTTGATCTAGGTAAAACACCCACGTACACTGTCTATTGCCCAAGCCACAAAGCATAGCACCATTTGGCTGGTTCAATTGAAGCGAAAGGTAACAATGCTCAGGTACTTGTATTTGGGTGTTCGTCAAATAACATTAGATGTTCACGATTATTTCAAATTTCGCCGTTACGGGCGTGTCTCATAGTCAGGTTGTAGTTTTGGAATATAATACTCCACAATCCGATTAACTGTAATCATCATTCACCCGGACAAACTATGCCCAAGGCTTGGTCGCGTGAATAGATCGAATATTAGATATTATCGAGATAGAACAGGTTTTATTACTTGTAAATTCAAATGGTACAAATGGTAAAAAATGTGTGCTAGAGTTCTTACAGTTCTTACAAGTAAAAATGCTCGCTTCACAATAATCGTGGTAAGAATCGAAATTTTCTTTCGGAGATTTAAGTTCATGCATTGTAATGTACTGCAATTCTATTTCATCATGTTGCATCTGGGTCACAAGACCCAAGGGTAGCATTGGCCTGGCGGCCTGGGGCACAGCTGGAAGCATTCGAAGGTCCTGGCAAAGGATGAGTCGACTGCTAACAAAACAACTTGTTTATTCTAGCATCGCAAAAGAGCGGCTGGTCAGGTCGACCGAAGTGGAGAAACGGGAGACCACGTTACTCGACGGAAGAAATCGAAGCCTCCCTCTTGGCGTCTGGGGGCAGCTGCTTTTATACTCTCGGAGTCGAGGGCAAGGAGGAACGGCTCGGACGAGGCGCACGTGACGGTGGTGCCCGGACATGTTGTGACAAGAAGTGACGTATCCGCCGGGCCGGCGCCGGTCATACCTCCTCGCTTCACAGTTGGGCAGCTCCTCTCTCCGGCTACCGCGCTTTGACAAGCGTGGGCACCAACATGCACACACACACACACACACGCACACACGAAGACACGTGGCATTGAAACATGCCTGGACGCGCTTGGCGGGAGGCGTTGCGGCAGCGCTGAACTGGCCAAAATGTCCGCCGATTTGAACGAAGGCCCGGCGTCCGTTGCATCCGTGCCGCCTATACCGCACGTCGGAGGCGAAACGTAACAGACCGCCCCACCGGAGAAGGAGATCCCGATGGTCACGGGACTGCATCCGCTGTCCGGAGGGATATCACTCGATGATGCTCCGACCCACTTGCATTCAAGCGACTCATCGGAAATATCGCTTTGTAATTTGTAGTATCGCTTTGTCACTAACTCCCCACTCCCTCATGTAATGTCTCAACAGAGACCTTTGAGGAAATGAATAAATAAATGAATAAATAAATAACCGAAGTCGGTCGTCCCTCGGCGTTTCTTGAGCGCAGCGCAGCGAGAAAGGCCTCGTTCTCACGTTCAGGTTCACAAAGGACAGTGCAAAGCGACTTCTCGTTCTCGTTCCCAGCAAGCGTTAGAACTACGCCGAAACACACCCGCTCAGTCAGCAAGCACGACACAACCCTCATGAAGTCATGCCAGGCTCTTTCCCCTTTTATACTACTGCCTAGTTCCTTACAGTAGTCTAGCAGTACTGAGAACGGGTCCACAAATTGCAAAATTGCACTAGAAAGCACGCCATGACTTTGAAACACTAAACAAAAGCAGGATGTTAAAATTCCTGCCTCAGGAAGAAACTTGACTTAAGCCATCGGCATTACCGTTGAGACTCCCCTTTTTGTAACGCACCTCAAAGCAATATTGTTGCAAAGCGAGGCTCCAGCGCAGGAGGCGGCCATTTTTGGAAGAGATGGTCTGCAGCCACTGGAGAGGGCAGTGATCCGTCTCGAAGCATGCGAAGCGGAGACCGCAGTGAGCGACCGTACATCATCTCAGCTGGCGAAAACCCCGTAGCCGCATGCGGCGCGGTCCTTAATGCAAACATTACCCCAGGCAGACACAGCTCCCAGTCAGTGTGTTGTTCAAAACACAATGCTCTCAACACGCGCTTCATGACGGAGTGGAGCTTCTCAACGGAATTCGACTGTGGGTGGTACACTGAGCTGTGCAACAGCTTTACCCCGCACTTTTCGAGAAAGGCTGTCGTCAAAGCGCTAGTAAACATTGTGCCCTGATCTGACTGGATTTCCGCAGGAAAACCAACTCGCGCAAATATGTACAGTAGTGCATTGACTATCTCAACTGAGCTGAGATCTTTAAGCGGCACTGCTTCAGGGAACTTTGTCGCTGGGTAGATCACAGTCAAAATGTGTCTGTACCCCGTGGTTGTTACCGGCACAGGTCCCACTGTATCAGTAACGAGCCGTCTAAAAGGCTCCATAATGATAGGTGCCAACTTCAACGGCGCCCTCGATTTATCCCCTGGTTTGCCCACCCGCTGACAGGTGTCACATGTCCTCACAAAGTGTTCTGCGTCACGAAAACACCCTGGCCAATAGTACTCTTGCAAGAGACGGTCCTTAGTCTTCTTATCTCCTAGGTGTCCGGACCACGAACCTCCATGCGACAAGCGCAAGAGATACTGACGGTAGCACTGAGGCACGATCAGCTGATCGAACTCCACTCCCCTGCGGTCTAGATACTTCCGGTACAGAACCCCACTTCTTTCCACAAAACGGGCATTTTTTTGGCGATACCTTTCTTGACATTGCAGCGCATGTTTTCTAGGCTGCCATCCTTTTTTTGCTCGACTATCAAAGCCGACCGGCTTACTTTTAGCAACCTATTGAGTCCATCTGACGTCGCAGCGATCAGCAAATCTGCAGATAGCTCTTCTAACTTTCCCGTGTCGGGCATTTCCTCTTCAGTATCTGGTGCCTTCAACGCTACAGGCTCAATTTTATTCAGTTCGGACGTGCTCTGAATATCAGCTTGCTGCGCCTCCGACCCTTTCTCATTGTTTGACAACGTAGGCTCCGCAACTACCGCCTTTGCAGCGAGCTCCCGAACCTTCGATCTGGTTAAGGCCTGAACGCTAGCCTCACAAAACAAAAGCCCCTTCTCGCGCAGGAGGTGATCGGACCTGTTCGAAAATAGGTACGGGTACTGGGGGGGGGGGGCAGCATAGATGACACTGCGGCCTCCGTCTCAAGTGCTCCGAAAGGTCCTTCAATGAGCACTTTTGCTACGGGCAGACACACGCTATGAGCTTCCACGTCTTGCATGATCCACGCGCACTCGCCCGTGAACATATCGGCTTCTACGTAAGAGGGGTGAACTATATCCATTGTAGCTGCGGAATCACGAAGCACTCGGCACTCTTTCCCGTTCACGAGGAGGTCTCGCATGTAAGGCTCGAGAAGCTTCATGTTCTCGTCAGTGCTGCATAATGACAAAAACACGACTTTTGTTTTTGTTTCTGGACACTGCGCCGAAAAGTGACCCGGTTTCTGGCTCGTACAACACATGCGCGCTTGCCTCGTCTAGAACCGCTTTCTGCGTCCGGCTTTGGCTGCCGCCGTCTCCTTACGTTCGGTCGGACGGCTTTCACTCTCATCCGCACTACGTATGTCCCCCTTGCTCTCATGGGTGTGAACTTCGGTCTCTCAAACTTGGAGCCAAATTCACGCTTTTGCCCGTCCTTAGCTCAGCGAGCCCGACGCGTCACAAACTCCTCGGCTAGCTCGCCGGCTTTAGCCACCGTACTAACGTCTGGCCTATCCAAGACCCAGTACCGCACGTTCTCAGGTAACCAACTATAAAACTGTTCCAGCCCGAAACACTGCATAACTTTCTCGTGGTCACCAAACGCTTTCTCTTCTTTGAGCCACTCCTGCATGTTTGACATAAGCCTGTAGGCAAACCCTGTATATGACTCACTTCTGCCTTTCTCGTTTTCCCGAAACTTCCGACGGAACGCCTCCGCTGACAGCCTGTACTTTTTTAGCAGACTCGATTTCACTTGGTGGAAATCCTCTGCCTCCTCTCTCTTCAAGCGAGCGACTACGTCGGTCGCCTCGCCGGGTAACAAAGTGAGCAAGCGCTGTTGCCACGTTTCCTGAGAGAACCCCTGCTTCTCGCACGTTCGCTCAAAGTTAACCAGGAACAAACCAATATCCTCTCCAATCTTAAACGGCTGCATCAGGTCAGTCATTTTGAACGATACTCGTTCTCCTGCACCGTGTGCCTGACTTCCAATACGAGCGCGTTCCATCTCTACCTCGAGACGCTTCATTTCCAAAGCGTGTTGCGGTCGCGCTCCTCCTTCTCTTTCTGTTCTTGCTCTTTACGTTCGCGCTCCCTCTCCTCAATGGTCTCAAGGCATTCCGACAGCTCGTCATCCTCAGCTTCTAACTCAAGAATAGCCCTTAGCAGTTCTGGATTTCTGAGTTTGTCTGAGACATCTAGACCCAACTCTCTTGCAAGCTCCAGCTATTTCGGTTTGCGCAACGACTTCTAATCCATGGCTGCTCTGAATGCTGCTTTCTCTACTGCCTACTATTGTCTTGCCGCAAACTAACCCGGCAGCAACGACAACCACAATTACCAGCCCTGTTTCTGACACTAACAAAAGCCTGGCAAAACTCAGAAGAAGAAAGTCCCGCACTCACCAAACCTCGCAGCCAAGAATTCAGCGCAGTCGTTCCGCTGCAGGTAACCAGTCATCACACAGGGCTCGTTGCACTGCTCCCCGATGGTCGTTATGCTGCTCAGCATACAGTCGACCGCATATTTTAGCTGCTGCCCTTCGTTGTCGCGATCTCACCACTGGCAACCAGTTGTTGCAAATGGGTCACAAGCCCCAAGGGTAGCGTTGGCCTGGCGGCCTCGGGCACAGCTGGAAGCATCCGAAGGTTCTGGCAAAGGTTGAGTCGACTGCTAACACAACAACTTGTTTATTCTAGCATCACAAAAGAGAGGCCGGTCAGGTGGACCAAAGTGGAGAAACAGGAGACCATGTTACTCGACGGAAGAACTCGAAGCCTCCCTCTTGGCGTCCGGGGGTAGCTGCTTTTACTCTCGGAGTCGAGCGCAAGAAGGAACGGCTCGGATCAGGCGCACGTGACGGTGGCGCCCGGACACGTTGTGACAAGAAGTGACGTATCCGCCAGGCCGGCGCCGGTCAGACCTCCTCGCTTCACAGTGGGGAGCTCCTCTCCCCGGTTGCCGCGCTTTGAGAAGCGTGGGCACCAACATGCACACACACATACGCACCCACGAAGACACGTGCCATTCAAACACGCCTGGACGCGCTTGTCGGGAGGTGTTGCGGGAGCGCTGAACTGGCCAAAATATCTGCCGCTTTGAATGAAGCGCCGGCGTCCGTTGCATCCGCGACGGCTATACCGCACGTCGGAGGCGAAACGTAACAATCATAATAATGAGGTATGTCAGCAGAACATATATATATATATATATATATATATATATACATATATATATATATATATATATATATATCTGTGTGTATGTGTGTGTGTGTGTGTGTGTGCGTGTGTGTGCGCAGCATGACCTATAATATAACTTTAACAGCGTGTCGTACGTCAACAGGAGCAAGTTCCTCTTTCAGTTGACATAGCCTTTACGCCTTTCTTCTCCTTCTACAAATTGTGAGATATACCTTCATGCTAAATCGGCTGTGCAGTCATGCTGGGCAGTTCACTAGATTTCATCCAGATCGTGTCCCTGTCTTAACACCACTATTTTGCACCTTGATATTTTCACAAAATCCTTCCTTGAAACAGAAATTGTGAACTTGGAGAGTTGGAAATATGTCACAGCAAAAACAGAGCGAGTAGGGCGCTTCAGCATGCCCGGTATGGATGGAAACACCTTTATTTTCCGGCCCTGTCTTAACACCATCATTTTGACTCTTGATATTTTCATAAAATCCTTCCTTAAAACAGAAATTGCCAACATGGTGAGTTGGAAAACATCATCATCATCATCAGCCTAGTTACGCCCACTGCAGGGCAAAGGCCTCTCCCATACTTCTCCAACTACCCCGGTCATGTACTAATTGTGGCCATGTTGTCCCTCCAAACGTCTTAATGTCATCCGCCCACCTAACTTTCTGCCGCCCCCTGCTACGCTTCCCTTCCCTTGGAATCCAGTCCGTAACCCTTAATGACCATCGGTTATCTTCCCTCCTCATTACATGTCCGGCCCATGCCCATTTCTTTTTCTTGATTTCAACTAAGATGTCATTTACCCGCGTTTGTTGCCTCACCCAATCTGCTCTTTTCTTATCCCTTAACGCTACACCGATCATTCTCCTTTCCATAGCTCGTTGCGTCGTCCTCAATTTCAGCAGAACCCTTTTCGTAAGCCTCCAGGTTTCTGCCCCATATGTGAGTACTAGTAACACACAGCTGTTATACACTTTCCTTTTGAGGGATAGTGGCAACCTGCTGTTCAAGATTTGAGAATGGCTGCCAAACGCACCCCAGCCCATTCTTATTCTTCTGGTTATTTCAATCTCATGATCCGGATCCGTGGTCACTACCTGCCCTAAGTAGCTGTATTCCCTTACCACTTCCAGTGCCTCGCTACCTATCGTAAACTGCTGTTCTCTTCCGAGACTGTTAAACATTACCTTAGTTTTCTGCAGATTAATTTTCAGACCCACCCTTCTGCTTCGCCTCTCCAGGTCAGTGAGCATGCATTGCAATTGGTCTCCTGAGTTACTAAGCAAGGCAATATCATCAGCGAATCGCAAGTTGCTAAGGTATTCTCCATCAACTTTTATCCCCCATTCTTCCCACTCCAGGTCTCTGAATACCTCCTGTAAACCTGCGATGAATAGCATTGGAGAGATCGTATCTCCCTGTCTGACGCCTTTCTTTATTGGGATTTTGTTGCTTTCTTTGTGGAGGACTACGGTGGCTGTCGAGCCGCTATAGATATCTTCCAGTATTTTTACATATGGCTCATCTACACCCTAATTCCGTGATGCCTCCATGACTGCTGAGGTTTCGACTGAATCAAACGCTTTCTCGTAATCAATGAAAGCTATATATAATTTCTCTTGTCGTATTCGAGTGCTGATTGCTGTGCTATCGTTTGTTAACGAGGCTTTCCTTCAAGTCTAAATATTTTATGGCAGTTTGCCTTGTGCGTATCATAGCCACGCGCGCTTATATCGCCTTCCGTTTCTCTACCATGGGTGCGCTTTAAAACCACGGCGCTGCAATTTTGCTTTCCTTTCCTTCACTCTTCTCCGCCCTTAAACTGGCTCTCTTCACTAATACACGCAGAGACAAAGCAACAACGCGCGCATGCGGTCCCATAGATGAGATGAATACATATATATATAGAAAATTATCAGTCATAGCTCTCGTAGTATAGCCTTCTGGGCCGTTTCCTTTCCTTTTTTTGTTCTTTCGAAAGTAGTCCTATTAGGGTTATTGTAAATACACGAAGGTATTTTGCCCTCGTCAGCAGCAGTCCTTGAGATACCAACCGTGGTAGAGAAACGGAAGGCGATATAAGCGTGCGTGGCCATGATACGCACATGACAAACTGCCTTAAAATATTTAGACTTGAGGGGAAAACTTCGTTAACAAACTATAACACGGCAATCAGCACTCGAATACGACGAGACAAATTATTGAGACATGGAAAATTCGCTTGAAATAAATATGGTTTGCGAGACAAATGCTTGTAAGTATTGAACCTCTTAAAAGATGAGGGGGGAAATATGCGCTCACCGAGAGGGCATCGCCAGCACGAGATCACCACCAGGCACCTTACTGAGATCTGAAATATGTCATAGCAAAAACATCGCGAGCAGGGCCCTTCAGCAGGCCCCGTATGGATGCAAACAACTTCATTTTCCGTCCCTGCCTTAACACCACTATTTTGCACCTTGATATTTTCACAAAATCCTTCCTTGAAACAGAAATTGTCAACTTGGTGAGTTGGAAATATGTCATAGCAAAAACAGCGCGAGCAGGGCCCTTCAGCAGGCCCCGTATGGATGGAAACAACTTCATTTTCCGCCCCTGTCTTAACACCACTATTTTGCACTTTGATATTTTCACAAAATCCTTCCTTGAAACAGAAATTGTCAACTTGGTGAGTTGGAAATATGTCATAGCAAAAACAGCGCGTGCAGGGCCCTTCAGCAGGCCCCGTAGCTGAATGTGGTTTTACGCGTTGTTAGGTGTCCTCTAGGAAGCGTCGTGCTGCAAACATTTTTCAAATCGACTGATTAATAGCCGAGATAGAAATAATGCATTGTCGCCATACCCGTGATTTGAGCAGGCGAGCTTCACCGCTTACATTGACGCTCTCTCCACATGCCCAGTCTAGCCTCCACAAGCGAAATGCCTTCCCTGCATTCTCCCATACCGGACTTCGAGGATCGCGTAACGGCCTGCCTTGACTTTTTTTCTTCTCGTCGCTTTTTTTGCAGCGCGGCGCACCTGCGCTGACGGTGTCCGAGCCGTTGTGATTGCCCCCTTTCGCGCAGCACACGATTTTGCTCGCTGTGCACAAGCACACCTGTCTAGCCGTATTAGTCTGTGCTACACGATTACTTAGGCAGACACACGAGGATCGCACAGCATGATCCCGCGATGGCACACGGTAGAAAATGACATAGTTTCGGTGTCTGCGCGCGCGACTGCACCATGTGGCAACACGCAGACGAAATGGAAGTACATCTCTCTTGCTGCTGTACGAACTTTTTTAAAAAACATGCAGACATTCGGTTTGCGTGCTTTGTTATTTTTCGAAGCTTTAATTTGTCCAGTTAAGCAACACATTACACAAATAACAGATGTTTGCTTGAATAATTCTCGATGCCATGAGTCACCATGCGTAACGTCACAGTGCGAACATGTGTACGTTGGCGCACTAGCACGTGTACGTGACCCTCCGGCTTGGAGCGTGGCAGCCGCGATGAGAAGGGAAAATGCCACTCGGTTTTGAAATTTCATATTTCTGCGGGTGCGCAGTGCAATCCGGTTCACAGAAATTTCAGATCATTCCGCGGTGCGTAGCGGTGTAATACTTTGCAGACACGATTGTTATCCTGCATTGTATTCTCTGCGCTTGTCAGCTCAAGATGGCCAGACGTGGTGAGGCGCACTTTAAGTAAGAAGTGTAAACCACTCGTTAGCCATTTTGCTTTCTACAGTGCACTCAGTTCTAATACATGAATGTTAATTTCAGTGAGTTTTAGTGAATGGGGCTCTATGTTAATGGAAATCAGAAAATTATTGTTTACAAGCGCGAGTGAGTGTTTACTGTATTTGTGGTCATATAGCCATGATATTTCCTTGAACTGTCGATAAAAAAATAATCGAAAAATTTTTCCTCAAAGCAAAACCTTTGTCTCAGTCATACAGACGCTTGAGGGCGCGCGAAAGCTCGCGCTCCTACGCATGCGCAGATGGTGCGGAAGAGATTGGACGCGACGAAAGACGAGACATCGTCTCCAGACAAAGATAGGCATTCTGGCGCTCTTATAAAAATAGGAGAGGATACCTACCAAGGCCGAAATACTGAGCCAAGAGGGCACAAGCTGGCGCGCGTCTTCTAGGCCGCCACTCCACGCGAAGTGCGGCAAAGGCAAGCTGGGCGGACGCAAGCTATCGCATGCCGGCAAGCGTACGTACAGTTTGGCCTTGACACGATGTTTAGAAATTTTATTATGTGGTTGTGGTGCAAAGAAAGAATGAATGGACGATTTGTTTTAGCTTGTTGTACAGGGCATATACAACCACTAGGATTGACGAGAAAAAAAGCAGTCTTCACGTTTGCTTGGCCGGTCTCGCCATCCTTGAAACTTGACCGTGCTGACAACAATAAACTTTAATCAATAACCACAACAAAAACAGAAGCAAGGAGCATAATATATAGTTATTTCTGGCCTAACCGACGTGATATAAATCCCAAAACGATAACAACGAAAAAGCAATTAAGACAGGGTTTTAATCTTTATAAAGCTTTCTAAGCGTAAGAAATGATACAGGTTGTATATGCTAATAGACCTCGTTCAAGCAGCCTTGAAGTATATATTTTAGCATTTGCAATAGGTAGTTTTTTCTATATCGAGGTTGGATAAAAGTGTTTTATGTGCGGATTTCTTATGATGTATATCGCGGCAAAAGCTTCAAAGTACGGTGCAAAAATGGATCATTTCGATCAGGAGTGTTTTTATACCGACATGCAGCCCGACATGCGAAGATATTGACACATCGTCTTCTTTACCTTTACCTCGTGACCGCTTTTCACTTCCTAACAAATGTCGCACAGCGCAGTACGCACCTGCATGTACCGGAAGTTTCTCGAATGCTGTCACTCAACCTTGTGTAATTTGATTTCATGTATGCGTGACGCGAATGGTGTAGAACTTTCTCGAAGACACGCGGGCACACGCGACTACTCTGGAACGTTCGATGGCTCGTGTATAAAAGCCGACTAGCTTGACCCGTAGAGTAATATAGTAAATGTTAAGAGTGGGCACTCCCGTAGGCGCCTGCGGCCGACTTTGACTCAGTGCACTTAGCGGAGTCGGCTAAACGCACCAGCCTTCAAGGTGGTCGCCTCACGGGGCCGAAGCTTGGAGGCCATAATTTCAGTTTCGTTTCTTTTATTATTTTTTGGGACCCATAGCGTTGCATAAATCGAGTGATTTCATGCAGGTGTTTGTGCCGCTCTGGATATGTTGCGTCGACGAGTGCGCAAAGGTGTTTCACTTTATGTTAGTACTATTTAAATTCATATTTTCTGTTCCAAGCCGTAACTTTGCCCAATAATCATGCCAAATGATGAGGAAGTTGAACTTTCCCGTTTGTGATATTGTACTTCGAGTAACTAACACCGAATGACTATCGTAAATAAATGTGTCCTGTTCCTTCATTATAAATTAACTCGCTGCACAGTCAAGAACACGAAAATAGCAGACAGCTATTTATTTAATCAAGATTGGGAGAAATGTGGCAGACATGAAAATGGGAAGAAACTGCGAAATGATAGTGATGGAGAAAAGCCGGAAATTAATGACGTGATGGCAATAACATTACATAAGCAAAACGCATACAAGACGTGTTGCAACTGTGCAGATATAGAAAAGAAAACTGATTTAGAAAAAGGTTTTACGAGGAAAAAATATGACGCGTTTTCTTGTAAGGAGGATGACGTAAGGTAGCAAAATTGTGTGGATGGTTGCGTGCCAAAATAACAAGGCTACACAAATAATTGAGTGTGCACCGACAGCCTTATCTCGAATATTTAAGCCAGTGCGTCCTTCAATACACCGCTGCAAGATATGGGCATCTCAGTCGAGCACTTTGTGTTGGGGGTCTTCACGTGCTGTCTTCGAAGCCTTCCAATCGTCTTCTGATTCTTGAAAATTTGCCCTTGGATGTGCATGATGTTCTTTGGCTGGAGAGTATCTTGAGGAAATAGTGGAGATCCCTTTAACACGCAGAATGACACGCAGAAGGTAAGCAATACTGGTGGCTTCAAAGCTGTTGAATATAGACGCTACGTTGGTTCGTATAAACAATACTGGAGAATTCAATGCTTTAGAATGGAGATGCTGCGTTCCTTCGTGTAATGCATATTTTTCCGATCTATTGTCAAGAAAGCATTGTTATAAATGCTAAGAAACATGAACCTTCCTACGGTAAGGACTCCACACGGAATTAAAACACGAAAGCACGTGTCTGCAGCCCAATGCAAAACAGCTAACAACGCTCGAGCCCACATTGCCTGCTACAGATGTTGTGAGAGCGTGCATTATTGCCATAGCGCAACTATTGCACGTGTACCGCTTTAGAAATAGCTACATTTCTTTTGTAAAAGTGAAGCACCATACTTTCTCAGCAGCCGCTGCGCATAGCATTAAGCTCTCTGCACCGAACGGGATGTGTTCGTAGGCCACATTTCTTAACGAACCATTTTAAAGCGAGAGCTTTCCTGACCGCGAAGTTGCGATTTGGCCATGGCGGTGCTCCGAGGAGGCACATGGCGTCACAGGCGCGCCTCGCTGCGAATGTTTTTCTCTCTCACTCGCTGCCTAGGCACTACTGCGCATGTGACGCTAGCACCACCGAGACACAGGCGTTCCGCCGCTGCGCAGTGCCGCACCTCTCCGCCGCCACCGTTTGGTATGATGTCAAACCACGTTCCTCGTCGTTGCGCTCGCCTCCGCTCACTTCACCAGCTACGTCGCATGCCTCATAACATGTCAGAGGATTCAAAAAGAGAGCTCGCGTGCGCGGCAATTCAGGCGGCAGTATGGAAGGCGACAATTCTGATAAGCAGGAGGAGAACTGGAATCGACATCGGAACGAGATTAAGAGGAAACGAATCGCCCAGGAAACAGACGAATAGCGCGCTGAACGACTGGGTAAACGCCGCGACATCACTAGGCAACCAGAGTAACCTGGCGTAGCAATCAATGCTAACCAAGGCCAACCATGCTATGCTTTAGTTTTCGCTACGTATATCCTGGCATAGCCGAGCTAAGCCACTGCCAATTCTTATTTTCTCACTTGGTCATTGTATCAAAGGTGGCTCACAGCTCGGGCGTTGCCGCGTCGCTGTTATCGTTAGCATCACCACTCATTGCTGCGCATGATAAAGAAAAAAGAATGCGAAACGAAATTTAGCGTGGAAAATGGCAGCAGCTGCTTACGGCTTCAAGGCCGCCGTCACTCGTTCATTATGCAAGAAAAGGTGAGGTGTGCAGACAGGACACAAGAGAACAGAAGGGAACAAAACGAACGCCGACTATCACTTGTTCATGGCGCTAACAGTGACATAACTCACTGCGACGAGAACAAATCTTTAACAACGTGCAAAAGAACATCCTGTAGCGTTACCATCAAATGGCGACGATACAGTAGTGCCACTCGCTGGCAGAAAAAGCAAACAATGGTCCTCGGGCGCTTTTTACAGAATAATAACGCCGCGAGCCCGGCGACGAGGCGTGACTACGCGTCGGACGTATTGGGTCGTGCCGCCTGTCAAGCTGCTAGCCGCAGGCGCAGCCACATTTTCCTTGATGTCCTCTGCCACCTATAGCGGAATCAGTGAAGCTCCATAGCTCGGCCGCGAAGCGGCTCGAGTGTCCACTCTTGTCGTTGACTATGTTACTCGATGCTTTGCCGGCATATCGAATTTTCGCCAATCGCCGACTGTTCGCCGTTCTCGCCGTTCTTTGAGTGTAACTTTTTTAGGGCACAAATTCGCCCAACAAAATGCTAGTTTCGTCATTCCCAGTTTTGCTGCTTTGTTCTCCTTCACTGCTACATGAAATCTGGTGGAGGTGCTAGTGCGTTCATGTTCCGAACGCCTCCGTAAAGCCACAATCGAAGCCCGAAGACGTAAGACAACACCAACGCCGCCATAGGTCAGCGAACTAGCAGTAGGCAGCAAGGTCTACAAAATAAATACGGACCTCTTCCCGAGAAAACCAGAGGGATCAAGCCCAAGTCAGCAACTCCAATTGCCTTCCCCACCGTTCCGCATTCTGCTGAAACAATGTCGGCAACCATTAAGCTTCCATGGATCATCGTCTGAAGACTCAGAAACCTGCCTGGAGGCCGATGAATGAACAGATACCTATGACTGAACAAGCTGCGACATGTTTTTTTTTTTGCATTGAAAGACGCCTCCAGCACGTGGTTCGAAAATAGAGAAGCCGCCTTAACGGCGTTGGACATTTTCTGAAGCGGCTTCCCGCAGACATTCACAAGAGTCGTACTCAAAGAACGACCTCAAGCTCTACTAGAAACCCGAGTGCAGCTACCCAGTGAGATCATCGCGATCTTCAAGGAGGAGATGAGCCGTCTATGCCGCCACGCAGACCCGGAAATGTCCGAGAAGAAGAAAGTCCGCCTACTCATGCTTGGTATGAAGGAGGAACCTTTCGCTGTAATGGTACGAAGCCGACCTAAGACCGCCAACGAGTTTCTTCGCGAGGCCACCAGCACCGATAAGACACTGGAAATGCGGAAACGTCTATAGAACAGCCGCACTAACTCAACAAACTACGCCGGAGTTCAGCCACTGGCCACCGACGACATGCGTGAGACTATCAGAGTGGTGTGTGGGAGGAGCTGCAGGAGCTATTCTCTTCATCGCATCCTGAAGGGGCTTCGATTGCCTGCGTCATACACGAGGAGCTCCAACAGTCATTCGGAGTCCCTCAATCGGCGCAGCCTCAGCGGGAAGCAATGACGCACGCGGCCGTAGCCCGCCGTCCCTCTCCCCCTCCGCGCCAGTGCACGGTAACGCCACAGTTCCGTTCTCCACCACCGCCGCCGCCAGCACACCAACCCATCGCGCCGCGGAGCATTCCAAGGAAGACTGACGTTTGGCGCGCCACCGATCACCGTGCGCTTCGATATCATTGCGGAAAAGCCGGCCACATCTATCGCCGATGTCCTTACCGCGAGAAGCGACTGCGACAGTTCGCCGTTAACGCACCGCGCCCACAGCAAGGTTAGCGCCCACGTGACTTCGCTGACTACCTCGCCGCCACTGAGAGCAGTACTCGACCACCATCCCGTTCACCGCCACCAGGCCGCTAGCTGACACCGCGTCGCCGACCATACACTAGCCCAGCCCGGATACTCTCTGCCAGCCCATATCCGCAACATTAAAAGCAGCCACCATAGGAGCTGCGGTTGCTGTTCACCAAAGTATATATATATATATATATATATATATATATATATATATATATATATATATATATATATATGGGTCATTCCATCTCAAGTGTACTCGGTGTTTTATCGACCATCTGCGATTCTGCTGAAAAAACTCATCCTGTTTTACCTCAAAGTGCGAAGTAATTATTCAAGCGATTTTTCTTGAAAAAAAAAAACATTTCTAATGCCCTGAGGACGCTTTGAAGATTGCGCACACAAGTGAAACTGTGCCAGGTAGAAAAATTTCTACAAAGTTATTGCTTTGACCTGTTACTGCGAATATTTTTTGAAATAGTCGCCAGACCGTGCTCTTTCGTGACTATTGTCGTTTCTTACTTTTTGTTTTAATTTACATAATTTTTAGCCGTAAGGAAAAGTCGACAATTACCCCTTTTTAAATATTTTTTATAAAAGAAAGTAACGTTTCCACGAGGAATATATTGACAATAGGGGCTTGGTATGGGTGTATACTAGATGATAAAAATATTCGTATAAGAAATAAAGCCTAAGCTTTTGCTTAATGTCATGGTAAATATGAAAAAAATTACGTTCTGACTCAATTTGTGGCTTCATTTTCGCAATGTAGCGTTCCAAGTAAAAATATGGCATAGTCGGCATCGGATAGTATGCTTTGCTGTCTATCTATGTACAAAGATTCAAAAGATTAAATTTTGTTTTAAGCAAGAAAAAAATTTTTGAACTGCACAATCACAAGGTTGCGCGGAGCATCTCTTTGCTTCGCCTTCACTGCATAGCACGTCGGCCGGTGTTTCAGTCTCGCTCATTTTACGCGCTTCTTCCTTTTCTTTTTGAAGACGAGGTCTTTTTTCGCGACTTCAGGTTGATTTGCGGTTCGTGGGGACTGAGTTTCTGGCCATTGTCATCTTGTAAGATTATATAATTGCAGGCCTTCTAGTGCACGTAGGACAACAAAGAGGCGTCTGAGTTAAGCTTGGAACGCAAAAGATGCAGAAAGTTAGTGTGCTAATATATAAGGAGAAGTTATAACGCGTAATTCTTAAAAAATACGGTGAAATAAGTTCGATCAACATGCCACCAGTCACTAAAAACGCGCCAGAACAGGAACCAGAACTGTGGCTTTATAAGCCACCTGTGGCACGCAAAAAGAGCAAGAAACGTAATTCAACTTTACGGCCCCCTTTTTTCGTCCTCCTACGAATGTAAGGCTAGAATTTTTATGTGCATCCGGCAACGCAATGGCGTTAAAATTACCCCTTGTCCTGGAGAGGAAATGCATGAACTAGAGACATCGTGTACTTTAAACGTGCCATGAATTATTACGCAAATCCATGTACCTGAATTCCCAGAAGCTGAAGACGCACCAAAACTGTCATCCAGTCTGTCGACTTGATACATTTTCTTCACACCTCGACCATCGGAAAGAAACTGTAAACATGAACGCCGGTTTGCTTCTGTGACAGCTGTAGCTTTGCCTGGGATAAAGTGGAGCGGTAACAGACGACACACCTATCGTCTGCTCGTAATGCACGCTCCTCCCGTCGTCTTGACGTCGCTTTCCCAGCCTCGGTGGGTGGCATCGCGGGACGCGTTTACGATACGAATACGTGTTCCAACCAGACATTTAAGGCCGCTTCGCAGACATTCTAGGTATCAAGCCGGCCAGTGGCCTTTTTCGCTGTTTTCGGTTTAGCAGAACGCCACAAATCGCCTGTTCGTTGAATAAAGCCACAGTTCTGGTTCCTGTTCTGGCGCGTTTTTAGTGACTGGTGGCATGTTGATCGAACTAATTTCACCGTATTTTTTAAGAATTACGCGTTATAACTTCTCCGTATATATTAGCACACTAACTTTCTGCATCTTTTTCGTTCCAAGCTTAACTCAGACGCCTATTTCTTGTCCTACGTGCACTAGAAGGCCTGCAATTATATAATCTTACAAGATGACAATGGCCAGAAACTCAGTCCCCACGAACCGCAAATCAACCTGAAGTCGCCAAAAAAGACCTCGTCTTCAAAAAGAAAAAGAAGAAGCGCGTAAAATGAGCGAGACTGAAACACCGGCCGACGTGCTATGCAGTGAAGGCGAAGCAAAGAGATGCTCCGCGCAACCTTGTGATTGTGCAGTTCAAAAATTTTTTTCTCGCTTAAAACAAAATTTAATCTTTTGAATCTTTGTACATCGATAGACAGCAAAGCATACTATCCGATGCCGACTATGCCATATTTTTACTTGGAACGCTACATTGCGAAAATGAAGCCAGAAATTGAGTCAGAACGTAATTTTTTTCATATTTACCATGACATTAAGCAAAAGCTTAGGCTTTATTTCTTATACGAATATTTTTATCATCTAGTATACACACATACCAAGCCCCTATTGTCAATATATTCCTCGTGGAAACGTTACTTTCTTTCATAAAAAATATTTAAAAAGGGGCCATTGTCGACTTTTCCTTACGGCTAAAAATTATGTAAATTAAAACAAAAAGTAATAAACGACAATAGTCACGAAAGAGCACCATCTGGCGACTATTTCAAAAAATATTCGCAGTAACAGGTCAAAGCAATAACTTTGTAGAAATTTTTCTACCTGGCACAGTTTCACTTGTGTGCGCAATCTTCGAAGCGTCCTCAGGGCATTAGAAATTTTTTTTTCAAGAAAAATCGCTTGAATAATTACTTCGCACTTTGAGGTAAAACAGTATGATTTTTTTCAGCAGAATCGCAGATGGTCGATAAAACACCGAGTACACTTGAGATGGAATGACCCGTATATATATATACATGTGACTTTTTCGATCACATATCAGAGATGACGCCACCCCGGCGAAGCCTGAAAGTCAAGTATACGCCGATGAAAGGCTACCTGACTGACGCGGCGTTCCAGCTTCAATTAAACACTACGCACCCATGATCCCACGCCAAGACGTAATTGCAACGCAAGACGAAGAACCATGGATCTCGACGTGCATCTCGATGGCTACGCAGTCACCGCCTTAGTTGACACAGGAGCCGACTACTCAATCATGAATGGACCCATCGTCGCCCAGGTGAGGATGGTTATGACTGAATGGGAGGGTCCCCAAATTCCTACCGCTGGAGGACACCTGATAACGCCGACTCGAATGTGCTTCGCAAGAATTACCGTTCATGACCGGACTTACCCTGCCACATTTGTAATCCTCCAACAGTGTTCACGAGACGTCATTCTCGGTATGGACTTCCTGAACCAACTTGGCACAATCACCGACCAGAAGTCGGAAACGATAACGCTGTCGGAAGATCAAGCGATACCGCCTGAGAGCTTTCGTAGTCACCACGGCTTGAGTGTGCTCGAAGATGAAGAGAGCATCCTGCCCCGCTCCCGCATTGTTATTTCCGTCGGCACCGCAACATCCGCAGACGTACGAGGCGTCATCGAGGGGGATCAACGTCTACTGTTCCATCGTGAAATTTGCGTCGCAAGAGGCAACTTTCATGATCCTCTACGCAGTCCAGCGACCCACTCAAGCATGTCAACAAGGGAACGATGATTGCATACATCAGAAAAATTCTAGAAACCAGAAATGCATGTCTCCTCTCGGATTCTGCGCCCCTACCTCGATGACCATAGTTTCCGAATCAGACTTCAACACAAATCCAAGTCTCTCCATGAGTAAGCAGCAAGAGCTCAGAAGTCTTCTCCGACGACACAAAGACTGCTTTTCGTCGTCATCGAGGATTCGACAAATACCAGTTGCAAAGCATTGCATCATAACCGATGAGTGTGCTCGACCACTCCGCCAGAGTCCATACCGAGTTTCGAAGCGAGAACGTGAAGGGATAGGGCAACAAATCGACGAAATGCTGCGCGACAACATCGTCCAGCCGCCGCAAAGCCCGTGGGCATCTCATGTAGCCTTGCTAAAGAAAGGACGGAACCATTATGCAAAATCGAAGTTAGGCGTGCAGACAGGACACAAGAGTAGAGAAGTAGACAACACGAATGCCTTTCGTGGTGTCTCCTTCTCTTCTCTTGTGTCCTGTCTGCGCGCCTCACGTCTACTTCTCTACTCTTGTCTCCTGTCTGCACGCCTCACTTCTATTTTGCATAATGAATCCTTACCAACTAGCTCAGCTTTCTGTCGCTCTAAGGACGTAACCCCACGTTTTTGTGTGCATTATCGTGGATTGAACAAGATTATGAAGAAAGACTTATACCCTCTTCCACAGATAGACCACGCATTGTATCGGCTCTGCCACGCTAAATACTTCTTGTCGATGCATATTAAGACTGCCTACTGGCAAATAGAAGTAGGCGATCGCTATCGCGAAAAGACTGCCTTTGTCACGCCAGACGGCCTCGCTGGGTTCAAAGTTATGCCATTCGTAATGTGCTCGGCGCCTGCAACTTTCGAGCGCGTGATGGACACGGTATTAGCAGCGTTGAAGTAGCAGACCTACCTCGTGTACTTGGATGAGTCTTTTTCTCTGCAAGTTTACACGAGCACTTGAGACGCCTTGAAACGGTACTAAAGAAAATCAGGTTTTCGGACTTACCTCGAAACTGGAAAAGTGTCACTTTGCGCACGAAGAGCTGCTGTTCCGGAGACGCGTTATCAGCAAGCCGGGAGTACGCCCCGTCCTGCAGAAGATGGCTACAATCGCGAAGTTGCAGCATCCAGTCAAAAAGAAGGCAGTGCTTAGATTCTTTTGCATGTGTGCCTACTAGAAGCGCTTTGTCAAGGACTTTTCACGCATCGCTGCACCGTGGACACATCAAACTAAATGTGATGTCGAGTTCAATTAGGAAAGGCCGCAGGGCGACGCATTTCAAGAACTCAAACGACGCATGCAGTCGCCACCGCCACTTGCGCACTTCGACGAAGACGCCGACACGGAAATTCACACTGACGCTAGTAGTCCAGGCCTCGGTGCCGTCCTAGTCCAGAGGAAGGCTGGACTTGAACTGGTAACAGTTTACGCTAGCCGGTCGCTGTCAAACCCGGAAAGCAATTTTTTCACAACCGAAAAGGAATGCCTTGCGATCATATGGGCTGCAGCTAAATTCCGCGCTTACCTATATGGCAGACCGGTCAAAGTCGTAAGCGTCTATCACGCCTTGTGTTGGCTAGCGGCTTTAAAGGACCCTACAAGACGCCTGGTTCGGTAGAGTCTCAGATTGTAACAGTATGACATCACTGTAACCTACAAGTCCGGACGAACACACTATGATGCCGATTGCCTATCACGCGCCCCCTTGACCCGCTACCGCAAGATGACAAGGGTGACGACACATTTTTAGCAACGATAAGCACAGACGAATTTGTTAGCCGCAGCGAGCGGAGGCAGAGCTAAGAAGCCTTGCGGAGCTCTTGGAAGGCAAGACCGACTTTGTCACGAGGATATTTAGGCACGGATTGTCTTCCTTCTTCTTGCGAAATGACTTCCTATTCAAGAAGCACTTTTCCCCAGCCCGTGCCAAGTACTTCGTTGTTGTGCCTGCAGTGCTCCGGTCAGAAGTACTACACGCCTTGCACGACAATCAGACAACCGGGCACCTCGGATTTTCCCCTAAACTTGCGAGAATGGAAGGGAAGTATTACGGGCCGCGCCTGACCACCGACATCGCCCGTTACATCAAGACTCGCCGTGACTGCCAACGACGCAAGGCACCGCCCACGAGGCCAGCGGTTTTACTACAGCTGATCGAGCCACCTTGCCGACCATTTCAGCAGGTCTACGTGAATTTATTGGGACCCTTTTCAATCTCAATATCTGGAAAAAAGGGTACCGTCGTGGCGCCAGGCTACCTCACCCGCTTCCTTGAAACGAAAGCTCTGCCGAAAAATAGTGCAGCAGAAGTGGCGAAATTCTTTAGTCGAGAACATCCTGCTGCGACATAGTGACCCTGAAGTCCTCATTACCGACAGTGGAGCGGCCTTTACAGCGGAGCTCATCCAAGCCACTCTGCAATACAGCAAGACAATACACAGGAGGACGCTCAGACGAATGGTCTTAGGGACTGGCTGAACAAGACCCTCGCCGACATTCTAGCAATGTACGTCATACGTAACCTTCGCTTACAACATGGCGATGCAAGAAACAACACAGATCACGCCGTTCAAGCTGGTCTACAGAAGGAACGCGACGACGATGACTCTCGACGTCATGCTACCGCACGTCACTGACGAAGAGAATACAGACGGCGCCGCCCATCTCCAGCGCGCCGAAGAAGCCCGACAGCTCGCCTGCCTGTACATCAAAAATCTGCAAAAAACAGACAGTCGACACTACATCCTTCGGCAACGCTACGTACAATACCAGCCCGGCGACGGTGTTTGGGCCCCGAATAATATCCCTCGATAATCTGAAAGTACCGCCACTCTTTGAACTCTGCCATCGCCGCGCGACCTACTCGCCTCCTCCTCACCCTTTGCTCGTCACCCCCCCCCCCTCCCTTTCGCGGGAAACGGTCTTGCGCCCGTTTTTCTGCATGACGATTGGTATCCCTGTCATTGCCCTTGGGAACGCGTGGATCTTGGTTTTTCCTTGTGTTTTTCTTTTTCTTCCGCGCCATCTTTCTCCTCGGCTCGGCTGGCTCGTCGCTTTATCTCGGCGTAGCAAGCGTTGTACGCTGTTTCTGGCTCTCTGAGCTATCGCTATACGCTCTGCTGTTGCTTATATAGCTGCAGCAAGAAGCCTGAATGTGGTTATGCACTTTTTATGATACCACAAGAAAAGCGTGACGGCTTGCGCAGGAAGCAGTCGCTGCATAACATTCGTCGAAAGAACTTTGTTCCGAGAAAGAACAATGTTGTTTGTGAGGTGAGGCGTCTTTCTTATTGCTCGTATCAAAACATCCCCTTACGCTGCATTTTTTTTTTATTCTTCCGGCCTGCTCACCAGCATTCCTGCAGCGGCAATTTGTGCGTTGCAGACAAATTGGGTTGTCCTCAGTATGCATGCTTAATATTCTTCTGAGACTCCGTCACTTCGCACGTCGCCCACTGTTGTTATTCAGTCGCAAATGAAGCACTATAGGTTGTTTTACGCTGTGAAGAATTCTGAGTGATGATACAGTCTGTCGATCGCACTTTCCGTTATTAGGATACGCTGCCTGTTTTACTGAAAGTAGAAATAGCGGCTTGTAGAGCAGCTATTATTTTCACCTTACGTCGATGTGTGCGTCAGTCATACAATAAATGCAGGCGCCGAAAAAAAATAGTGGCAAGTATAACCGTATGATGCCCGCTAATTCCTCCAATAGCACTGCTGGGCTCGCCGCTATATAGTGAGGCAAGCCTAGCAGTGCTAGAGCATTAACTAGAGAGTGGCAGTTCTTGTTGCGAAACTTAATAAGATGTACAAAATGAAGGTTGTACAGGTCTACGCCCCTACATCCAGTCATGATGACCAGGAAGTCGAAAGCTTTTATGAAGACATGGAATCGGCGATGGGTAGAGTGAAAACAAAATATACTATACTGTTGGGCGACTTCAATGTCAAGGTAGGCAAGAAGCAGACTGGAGACAAGACAGTGAGGGAATATGGCATAGGCACTAGGAATAGCAAGGGAGAGTTATTAGTAGAGTTTGCGGTACAGAATAATATGGGGATAATGAATACCTTCTTCCGCAAGCGGGATAGCCGAAAGTGGACGTGAAGGAGCCCGAACGGTGAAACTAGAAATGAAACAGTCTCCATACTCTGCGCTAACCCTTGCATCATACAAGATGTGGACGTGCTCAGCAAGGTGCATTGCAGTGACCATAGGATGGTAAGAACTCGAATTAGCCTAGACCTGAGAAGGGAATGGACGAAACTGGCGCATAAGAAGCCCATCAATGAGTTAGCGGTAAGAGGGAAAATAGAGGAATTCCAGATGAAGCTACAGAACAGGTAGTCGGCTTTAACTCAGGAAGAGGACCTTGGTGTTGAAGCAATGAACGACAATCTTGTGGGCATCATTAAGGAGTGTGCAATGGAAGTCGGTGGTAACTCCGTTAGGCAGGATATCAGTAAACTATCGCAGGAGACGAAATATCTTATCAAGAAACGCCAATGTATGAAAGCCTCTAACCCTACAGCGAGAATAGAACTGGCAGAACTTTCGAAGTTAAAGGGCCCCTGAAACGGTTCGGGCAAATTTTGTAGACGCGTAGGGTACAGCTTAAGCAGAACATTCGCACCACAATTTAAGTGAAGCGTTACGTATTAATGGAGCTACAAGCGATTATAAGTTACCCTCCTCCCCAGCCATGCTTTTCCTCCTCAACTCGTCCGCCGAGTGAGCGGGGCTAAGCTCCGCCTTCACTGGTCGTGCGTCACAATGCGACGTCACATCGTCCACTTCCGGGTGTTTTGGGGCCCGCCCCCGCCCGCGCGAAACCTCTCCGCTAGCTGCTTGGCTGTCGACCCCAAGCGAGAGCTATCGAAGCACCGTGCTTTGCGAGCATTCTCTCGTAGCGCCGAACGTGTCTGGTATTCCGTTAACCACAGGCAAGCTGGTCCTTTCGGCAAATGACTGGAGGCATAAACTCAAGCAGATGACGGAACTTTGGCGTAGACGTACGTGAGCGGCCTGATCGGTCTGCATGGTCCAGACACTTGTTGGCGCAGCGCTTAACCAGTCAAACAAAGCGCTAATATTGCTCTAACGAAGTGTAAAACATTTTAAACATTTATAAAAACAACGTGTTGATGATTACACTCCTGCGAAAAGTACGCACCAGCAGCAAAGAAGGAAACGCTTCATTGCTGCTACTGTGTATGGTTGAGCTCTATGCCACCAGGTGGCTGCACCGTGCAGACCATTCACATTTGCCCTTCTGCTCATTTCGGCTCATCCCGTTACGGCACAGTCAAGCGCCCAGATCCTGTCCCCTTGCGCTTACGTTTGCCCCAATACGGGACTCGCGAAACGGTATTCCTTTAGTAATCTTCCGGTGTAAAGTGACGGCCACAAACGCGCAAATCCTGCGCAGCAGCCAGTTCGCTCGTACGCTCCCTTGCAGAGGGACACGATGTCGCAGCTTGACATATTGCCAGTCGCTACCTTTGCAGCCCACAAGGCAACAAAGTCGAATCATAGTGCTCGCGAAAAGACTGACACCAACTCTGACCACGGAGCTCTCGTCAAAATGGAGTACGTTGTAACACAAGCAGACGACACTTGCTGTGTGCCGGAAGTGCTTAAGTGTACTGAAAAATTGTTCTTGTGCATTCTCTTTATGCTACATTCTTTTTATAAAAACAAATTAACTGACATTCCAACTATTACGAAGATCATTTGTTTACCATCATTCATCATCAGCCTGGTTACGCCCACTGCAGGGCAAAGGCCTCTCCCATATTTCTCCAACAACCCCGGTCATGTACTAATTGTGGCCATGCCGTCCCTGCAAACTTCTTAATCTCATCCGCCCACCTAACTTTCTGCCGCCCCCTGCTACGCTTCCCTTCCCTTGGGATCCACTCCGTAACCCTTAATGACCATCGGTTATCTTCCCTCCTCATTACATGTCCTGCCCATGCCCATTTCTTCTTCTTGATTTCAACTAAGATGTCATTAACTCGCGTTTGTTCCCTCACCCAATCTGCTCTTGTCTTATCCCTTTACGTTACACCTATCATTCTTCTTTCCATAGCTCGTTGCGTCGTCCTCAATTTAAGTAGAACCCTTTTCGTAAGCCTCCAGGTTTCTGCCCCGTAGGTGAGCACTGGTAAGACACAGCTATTATACACTTTTCTCTTGAGGGATAATGGCAACCTGCTGTTCATGATCTGAGAATGCCTGCCAAACCATATGTTTACCATAATGTTAGAAAAATTATCGATCACGCGCCCTGGTCAGCCAATCAGACAGCTCGCCCCACTGACGTCATATGGGTTATTTCGGTCATATGAGTAGGGGCGGCTTGAAATTCCGCCGAGCAGTGCGCTGCGATCGTCAGCGGTGTGGATTTTTAAAACCTTATAATAAATTACACGCTTTACGCAGTGCACTTGGACGTGTCAATTAATGATCAGAAGGACCTACTCTAATGACTCAGTACGTTTGTAGAAAATCGTCAAAAGCGTTTCAGGGTCCCTTTAATTAACAAGCGTAAGACAGCTGATATAAGGAAGTATAATATGGATAGAGTTGCACATGCTCTCAAGAACGGAGGAAGCCTAAAAGCAGTGAAGAAGAAACTAGGAATAGGCAAGAATCAGGTGTACGTGTTAAGAGACAAAACCGGCAATATCATTATTAACATGGATGAGATAGTTCAAGTGGCCGAGGAGCTTTATAGAATTTTATACAATACCCGTGGCACGCACGACGATAATAGAAGAGAGAATAGTCAAGAGGAATTTGACATCCCACAAGTAACGCCGGAAAAAGTAAAGAAAGCCTTAGGAGCTATGCAAAGTGGGAAGGCAGCTGGAGAGGATCAGGTAACAGCGGATTTGTTGAAGGATAGTGGGAAGATTGTTCTAGCAATACTGGCCACCCCTTATGCGCAATGCCTCATGACTTCTAGCGCACCGGAATCTTGGAAGAACGCTAACATAGTCCTAATTTATAAGAAAGAGGAGGCCAAAGACTTGAAAAATTATAGACCGATCAGCTTAGTGTCCGTTACCTAAAAAGTATTTGCTAGGGTAATCGCAAAGAAAATCACGAATGCCTTAGACTTCTGTCAACCAAAGCAGCAGGCAGGATTTCCTAAAGGCGACTCAACGATATAGCATATTCACACAATAAATCAGGTAATATAGAAATAAGCGGAATATAACCAACCCTTATATATAGCTTTCATTGATTACGAGAAAGCGTTTGATTCAGTCGAAACCTCAGCAGTCATGCAAGCATTACGGAATTGTGGTGTAGACGAGTCACATGTAAAAATACAGAAAAATATCCATAGTGGCTCCGCATCCAGCGTAATCCTGCATAAAGAAAGCAAGAAAACCCCAATAAAAAAGGGCGCCAGGCAGAGAGATACGATCTCTCCAATGGTATTCACAGCGTGTTTACTGGAGGTATTCAGAGACCTGGATTGGGGATGATTGGGGAAAAGAGTGAATGGCGAATACCTTAGTAACTTGAGATTCGCTGATGATATTGCCTTGCTTAGTAACTCAGGGGACCAATTGCAATGCATGCTCACTGACCTGGAGAGGCAAAGCAGAAGGGTGGGTCAAAAATTAAACTGCAGAAAACTAAGGTAACGTTTAACTGCCTCGGAAGAGAACAGCAGTTACGATAGGTCGCGAGGCACTGGAAATGGTAAGGGAACACATCTACTTAGGGCAGGTAGTGACCGCGAATCCGGATCATCTGACGGAAATAATCAGAAGAATGCGAATGGGCTGGGGTGAGCTTGGCAGACATTCTCACATCATGAACAGCAGGTTTCAATTATCCCTCAACAGAAAAGTGTATAGCAGCTATGTCTTACCAGTACACATCTACGGGGCAGAAACCTGGAGGCTTACGAAGAGGGTTCTACTTAAATTGAGGACGACGCAACGAGCCATGGAAAGAAGAATGAATGGTGGGTGTAACGTGAAGGGTTGAGAAGAGAGCAGATTGTGTGAGGGAACAAACGCGACTTAATGACATCTCAGTTGAAATCAAGAAGAAGAAATGGGGCATGGTCAGAGCATGTAATGACGACGGAAGATATTCGATGGTCATTAAAAGTTACGGACTGGATCCCAAGAGAAGGGAAGTGTAGCAGGGGGAGGCAGATAGGCGGACGGATGAGATTAAGCAGTTTGCAGGGACAACATGGCCTCAATTAACACATAACCGTGGTAGTTAGAGAAATATGGGAGAGGCGTTTGCCTTGCAGTGGGCGTAGCCGGCTGATGATGATGATACTCCTGGTATTGCAGGTGATGAGCCCTAGCTAGTCTACATCGCGTTTTTTTTTTGTTTTAAGGCGAAAGGCGATAGATATCTGTTTCAAGGTCGCCTTGAGAACAGAAAATATCACGCGACCCAGGAAGATCAGAAACGACCCAAAGGTTGTGCAGCCATGCATGAGATAATAATGATTAGCCAAGTAAATAATGAGTCATTGGTTATTGAACTAAGCTGGATTAGGGTTGATTGAGGTGTATTAAGGTGTATCAACAAGGAATAAGGTGTATCAAGGAGGATTACGGTTATGAAGGAATATTAGGGAAAATTACGGTGGATTAAAGGGAGTAAGGTGGATTACGGTATATAAAGGAGGACTAAGGTGCAAGAACGATGACTAATGCGTATGAAAGAGAATTAAGGGTGGATGAAAGATGATTAAGGTCGATTAGGATGGATTAGGGTGAATGAGGGTTAATAGAGTAATAAGAACCATATGTGTTGTATTAAGGTGGAATCGGGTGGATGAAGGTTAATCAACGTGATTTACAGTAGGCTTTACAAGGCTTTCGCATTCGCGTCTCTTAGGCGATACCTATGTTTACCTTGGATTTTGGGAATTTGCTTTGAACTGCACTTCCACGCACGCATGAGTGGGCGTGGAAGTGCATTTGGTTTTCTCGCGGATACAGGCAATGTGCAGGGGGTGTTCACATGATCGCGCACGCTTGCTGTTGATGTCGACATCTAGGTGGAGGCCGTGAATGTTCGCTTTAATAGCGAATGTTTTTTAGCCACCTTTCTGCAGTTCGGTTGTAGGCGGAAAACTGTTCCATTGAATCAAGACGAGCCGAAATCATTGCATCAATGCGCTTTCATGCGGAGCATTGAGCAATCAACGATGATTGTGGACACGATGCAGTAATGCAAGAAATAATCTGCAGGCAATAATGTTTAGCACTGCAACGTATTTCGCCCTAGTCCTCCTTCATCCTCCTTCATCGATTTTATTCCTCCTTAATCCGGCCTAATCCACCTTCATCGACCTTAATCAACTTTAATTCTCCTTAACACACCTTATTCTTCCTTAATACAGCTTAATTCATCCTAATACAATCACTAATCCATAATTAATTAACTTTGCTAATCAGAATAATCCCTTATACACGGCTGGACATGCTTTGGTTTGCTTGTGCCCTTCTTGGGTCACGCAATATTTTCTATATCTCAAAACGGGGCCTTGAAACAGATATCTAAGACTTTCTCTTAATAAGTCACACTCAGAGGGATGTCCCACAAGCAATACTAGTTCAGACGCACAAAGTAAAGCATCCCATGCTGTGGCAGAAAAGTTGTCTGCAGTATCGAACTCAAAGCTCTTTTTACATCAGTATGCCCTGTTCATACGGCTTTAGAAAAAAACTACCCCCTCATAAGCGTTTCCTTCAGCATGATCGATGCGGTTATCAGCATTTCTCAAAATTTTCAGCACCACTGGGCCGTGAAACTGGCCCAAAATTAGCCGCCTCCATAGAATGCTTCGGCCCGTTCGTCGGAGCCGAGGAGAAAAGGTGAGGAGAATCGCGAAGAAAAGCGCTGCGGGGAGGATAGTGTGGCTACTTTCAAATTATCAAAGGGCTTTAGCCACGGTATGCCAACGAGGACTCAGTGAGGAACTATTACGCCGCTATGGGGCTCTTGCATTGCCCAGGGGGCGCTGCGAAGATGTTGCTAAAGCGCCCTCTGCCCTGAACTGGGTAGTACCAAGCTCGGTCGTCTGCTTCAGAAAGCACGTTTCCAATATGGACCTGCCACTTTCGATTTTGTTGTACAACGGCTTGGAGGGAGTATCGGGCGCCGAAGATTTTTTCAGGAGTGGCACGCTGCGTAAAGGCAATAAATTAGGCAACGCCGAATACGTGCACGCCGCTCGAGAAATAAGCGGTGAAGTTTTAGTGCAGTGTCAATCGCAAGTAAAGCAGGTGGCGTACGAAGTTGAACTTCAGGTAAAGTTTGCACGCTGCTACATTCAGGCGCACATACGCGAGGAAATGCTTATTATAAATGAATTCACAGCAGCGATAAGCAGACATGTGTACGGAACTGCTCGAGCGCACGATGGTACGTGCCGCGACGGCAGCGGTCTTTCGACATGCCGCGAAACGGTGAGCCTCCTGCATTCTTTGTTGACTGCACGCCGCTAGACAAGTAGTTATGCCTGCACTGTAGTAGTGGCCATCTGTCCCTTTGGAAACTGATAAATAGCTGATGCAATGCATATGAGCTCGCAGTAACGTATCTGCGAGCTCGCGCTGCAAAATGACAGCGCTCGAACACCGATGTGCTGCAGTAAATATTACCTTGCTGCGCTGCCTCAAACGTGCTGGCTTGAGGTCAAGGATGAGCACATTTAACTATCTAACCTATGCTGCTCGTAGTGGGGTAGTGAATTGTCACCGAATCAGCCCGACCATTTGTGGTCATTTGCACACACATGTCGTTTCACCACCTCGCACCAGTCGAATTGTTAATTGTCGCTGTGACCGGGTCTCGAATCGTGAATCACCAGCCATGTCTGCTGCTATGTCGATCTGCCGTCGGGACTGTAGGTGCAAAAGACCGAATTTTAGAACGCAGATAATCAAGCAAGCTTCAAAACAGGCGAAGCAGTCAGCATGGCGCGAAGTTTCGCTTTCCAAGCGCGACGAACTGCAGTTATCCAGCGCGCCCGACGCTGCGCTTCGTAAGACCTTGAAGGAAAACGGTCGAGTCTGATGTTGGGATTCAGGCCTTCTTGTTCATGGCAGCCCACGACGCTGAAGTAACGACGGTGACGCTTTTTCGAGGCTGAGCTAGGCCTATCCGGATCGGCGTCACTGATTCGTTCTGCTTCCAGCATTACCTCTCACTTAGAGGCCATTTTCGTTAAACTATAGGCTGCGGCTAGCTCGCAGCGTGGTCAGCGTGGTCCATGAGAAGTGACGAGCCTTTTCGCACTCGCAAGAGGGCAGAAAAAAAGTGCGAATGGACGCAAAACTCGGGCAAAAAACGTGCTTCGCCACAGCCAGGGCTCAATACTACCCAAGCCGGTACTACCCAGATAACGTTTCGCGCGCCGCCACCAGGCGCTGCTACTATACCTCAAACTCTAGCGCAAGACGCCCATTTCAGACCCTACAAGATCGTTCGGCGCGTTGGCGCACTCAACTATGAGGTCGAGCTAGACGGCATGCTAGCGGCGCCGCTCATGAGCTGCAATAGACCATGTTGTACAGCTGAGACCTTTCCACCAGCGATAACGAACTTTGGGACTTTGCATAGCTTACTTTCTCTTTCTTGTATTATGTTACTTTAGACTTTGTTTATTTCTTCTTGCTTTACTATTCTTTAATAAGTACCCCTTTTCCTACGTACGCTAGAGTTAAGGAGCCCGTGGCGCAGAAAATGGAGCGTCTTGAGCAATCCGAAGCGAAGAACTCGATCCCCAACCCTGGGCTGTGCAGCAGGTCCACGACACCGCCAGGAAACTCAACCTCCCGGTTCCGTCGTGGGAGACGTCCACTCCATGGAAGCTCAAAGCTTTCATGGCGTGCAGGACCTCGAATAAAGTTGAATTTCTTCCTTTCATGCATCAAACGTCGCTGTGACAAATTGATTTCTCGAACCAGGTGTACCCAGGCCTTCCATATGACGCCAGAAATTGACTGAACTCATTGAATTTCTTACGCTAAAATACATACAGAAATTGTAAGCTAAGACTAGCACACAAATAACAGATATGGTAGCTCCCGGATTGCAGTTTCACTATACGAGAAACCATAATTCTGCTGCGCGAAAACTCTCACGTCTGAGAAACGTTTCACACACATAAACCGGTATCGGCGTTCACAGACCGGCCGCGACGTCCGCCATTTTGCGCGCACCGGCGCGATGGGCGTCTCGGGGCCCACGGAACGGCGCGCCCGGTTCCCTGTATTAACTCCAGCTGGCGCTCGCCTCCGCCGCATCGCTGCCCTCGCAGGAGGCCGTGGTTTCACCGCAAAGCTCGCCTTCGTGCATACCGATCGCGGCGAGCGTTTCCAGGTAAACAATAGGGTTACATGCGCTCCAGTTGCCGGGAAGCGTGAGTAACAGAGATCTTTCAATACTATCGCGTTCTACTTTAAAGGCGAAGCTTAAGCGCCCTCCAAGGACGCGATCGGAGATATGTTGTTCGATACGCGTTCTGTTCAGTTGCTGCAACGTCACAAAGTTGCAGTATGCAAAATTTGTGGTAGGGAGCGGAGAGAGCAGCCAATCAGGAAGCGGTGACCTCCTCGGAAGTTTACTTCCGTCGTTTATCGCCGGCTTGTAGACGGCATACTACAAAACGAAATGTTGCTCGTCTTCCAAATGAATGAAATCTTTATCTAAAAAAACGTAGTTTTTCTTCTCAAGCCCAAAAATGTTTTCAAATAGTACGTGTGACTACTGCAATTTATAACTATTAGTTCCTTTGTGTCGTCCCTAGGTGGTGTCCCGCACAGCGAGCAAAAAAACAAAAAAAACGACGGGAAGAGTGGCGCACTTTTCAAGAGGCAGCGACAACATTCCAGTGGCTCGCTGGCACCGATGACGGGGTCGATTTCTGTGTACAACCAACGAATTATTTGTTTCGAGAAACAAAAACGACGCCGGAATTCACTTTCTGCCATTACATCAAACGCGTTTCGCACTGCCAACCACTCTCCTCCTTCCTCTAGAAACGCCAGCGCAGCAACCACGGATGGCAGCAACCTAAGTTCCAAACGGAAGCGCCATTTTCTCGAAATAAACTGTGAATTGGATCAAACGTGCCATGCCGCAGCCGCCTGTTGGATCCAATCCAATCCACCAGGCGCACCATGTGAAGCCGAATGATCGCTCCAAACTTTACATTTACATTTCTACAACTTGGCAGAGTTGCATGCCAAAAGCTTGTGGCAAGGCTCATTCAAGAGCCTCCCTAGAAGAGAGAAGCGTAAGCCTCAAGGAAGCGGTGCTGTCAACCTATCCGCTAGAAAGATCCCCTATTGTGTGCAACAGACCCTAAATAAGGGACCAAAATACGCAATTGAACCTCCAGTAATGGCAGTACAGTTCCTGGCCATGGTACGCTCAGTCGCGGAAAGAATCCCTGAGCCAGAAAAAGTAACCTGCATCCAAGAAGTTTCGACGGGAGTGTCGAAAGAGAGCCTAGTAGAAAAACCCAAGCCAGCAGGAACAAGCAGAGTGACTAGCTACCTAAAGAAAGAAAATCTAAAACTGCTCCTCTCGGACTGAACAGGCGTGTTTGTCGTGATGAAAGCTCCTGAATACGAAAAATCCGCCCAAGAAGCGATCCGCAAGAATTTCGCAAAAAGCGGCGTTAACTGAATAATGTTGTGAATGTTATTATTTGCTGTGGTTGCCCAAACTTGGCTGGGATAGTGCAGGTACGATTGAATGAAAGCGTAATAAGAATTCAATTTCGCGTTAACAAGCAGAATGCCTCTATTTTGGGACAAAGCGCCGACAAACCTGGACAGAACAAAGTTCACCTATGTAGGCGTGCCAGCACATTGTAGGCGTGAATTCAGTCAAGAAGTCTGAAGCAAGGACAGAAGCTACAGTAAAGTGGAGTTAGTAAAACGCCATTGTAACGAGGGGCGCACCTTTCTTCGATGCTTGTTTATTTTTAACACAAAATGCTACAAGTTGATAAGCGTTTACAACAAAGACCTTTGCTAGAATATCTCGGCTGGAGTGTCTACATGTGCGTATAGCCGAATTAATAAATTTTAAGAAGAAATAGGGTTTAACGTAAAACTGCAAGATAGGGATGCTCTAGCGTGGCACTCTTGATTTTTCAACAGCTGTGTTCTTTACCGTGCACCTAATTTAGGTACAGTCTTTTAATTCCTGTAGGTAACGTGTCGGGTCTTGTGGCATGTAATGGCCATGCGTCGCGGTGGCGCCTGGGAGAAGGGTGTATGGGGAACCAGCGCTGCAGTTTTCACGACGCCTGCAGCGCGGCCCTGGCGGTCAGAACGTGCACAATGCAGCCGCTCCCGCGGACGGAAATTGCTACTGGTAGAGGCGCTGCGTACCCTGAAAGTCGAAGGAAAACGAAAGGATGCTGACGATACTGTTGTGTATACAAATGCCACAACTACGTCGGGATGAGGGAGGATGTATCCTTCTGCGTCTTTCCATCTAAACCCTACGAACAAGAACGGAGATGGCGTTGGATCTAAGCAGTCAGGAGAGCGGAGTAAGTTCCCGTCTTGTCGCCCTGTCACGCGGTGTCGGTCTGGTTTCTAAATCGAATTTCTCGTGTGTGCTTGGCTTATTCGATAGTGAAGACGGTCAGCCATGGCAGACAGTACCAAAGAGCAGAATCTGCAGTCGGCATTTCGGCGGAAACAAAATGAGCAACAGCATGCACCATCCAGCATATGTACCAACCATTTTTCCTTCGCAATACCACCGCCAAGCCCCTTCCAACGCCACTGCACCAAGAGAACGATACGCAAGGTAAATATTATCCATTCATTGCCAAGAATTATGTGGGAGGGAAGCTGCCTTGTAATACGAGTTGTGTGCGCATACTGCCGGCGCATGCGCGACTAAGCCGCCTATGTGTTTTCAAAAAATGCGCATGCGGATGAGGACTCGGCGCTGAGATGCATCCGGTAAATTTATGTAATTAGTGCTTAATGTAGCCATCGTTGTTGCCGATCCAACAGCGGAGCACTCAAACCTTTGCTTGCGCGAATCAGCTGATGCGATAAAGCTTTCTTCTCAATTGACTGCTGTGGCGAAGTAACATCATATTTTTTTTTAATGCCTAGCCAGATAAACATGGAATGTCTATATATGGGCCGATATGGGTCACTGTGGATACGGCACTGGGTAGGCACCGCTGCTTGAAGAATACCTATGATGCCAACTTAGAGTACTGGTTATGTGCCACTCAGTCTGTGCTGGTTTTCAATGAACCTCCTTGATGTCAACTTGGGTCACTGGGTATGTGCCAGTGGGTTTGTGCCTCGCTTCATTAAATGTACTAGACGCCAACTTGCTCAACTTGCTGTGTGCATCAGGGAATGTACCGCTCTACAATGGCGAAAAAGTTTCGCCTAATTTCTCCAATTTGGAGCGAACTCAAACCCACGTCAAAATGCGTTTTTCAAGGAGAGCAACCTCAGACATTAGGAGGCTGCGCTTGTGAGGCTGTGGCGGTAGTTGAATCCTTCTGCAAGTGCACCGGGGCACAAAAAAACTGGGAAAAGAGTTATGGGTTTTGGCATGATGAATGGGAAGAAACGCCAGACTTCTTCGCTCGACTTCGGTGGTCAACCACTGCAACAACCTACCTAGGCGTGCCTCTCGACTCTTATCGCGACCCGGAGCCGTACTGGAATGAACAAGTGGCGAGAGCAAAGGAAACGACTAACGCGTGGCAGGGGCGACAGCTGTCAATGTTCTCGCGCGCCGCGGTCTGTAACCTATTTCTTACGTCCAAGATATGGTATGTCATGAATGTGCTGTGTGCTTCGCTGATCAACATCCAAAAAATTCACCGTATCTTCGCCGTTTTCATATGGGCATCGACTTGGGAAAGGTCTGGCCGCACAAACTTGTTCTTGCCAGTAAAGAAAGGGGGCCTTGGGTTGGCACATTTATTTGTGCGACAAGTTGTGTCACGCTTTATGTACCTTCACGACCAGAATGATGTGTTCCTTCGCACAGTCATGCAAGTGCTTTTATGTCGTCACCTTCCAGGATTTGTTGTATGCTCGTGTGAAGCAATGCATGGTTCCGTTAAAGGTTACCGGCGAGAAGTCCTGCTTGCGTACAGAATGTTGCATGTGCGGTTTTCTGTGCAGTATCTCGCCAATATTACTAGGAAAAAACTGTATAAGGACCTAATTTACACTATGCTCCCTGTACCGATTTTACCGAATGCTATGAGTTCTCTTAGCGTAGTTTTTCTAGCAAGTGAAAAATCCTTGCTTAGGGTGCTATGCAGGATGCGCCGAGTTTCTCGTTCACCCAAGTTTTACCCGAGTTTGCTCGACGGCAGTCAGCGAACGCAGATAGCGCGGAACGCGCCGAAGGTGCAGGCAAAAAAATATTTAGACAAAAAGCCGCGTATGACAACATGAGCGCACCCTGCGCGGCACGCTGCTTCCACGTTTCAAGCGCAGAAGGCTGCACAACGAAACGCGCCAGCGCCGCCTATTGTTATCAACGGATTATCGCAACTTAGCGATACCGTGACTGTCCCGCTGTCTGTCTGCCCACTTGCCGTGAGCCGCTTGCCACGCCTTTTCCGGGCGCGTCAAGGGCGTGCCTCATCTTTCGGGAGCTGTCTTTCTATCCTCCATCGAATGCGAACAGGGTACTTGCGGCGCATTGTTTCACCTACACTTTCACTCAAACGAATACGTTAAAATACAACAAATAAAATAACGAACATTTTTATTTCTTTGGGCATCTGTTTTTCGTTTTCAACGCTAGAAATTTGTGATGACAAACGGAGATCGAGCAAATTATTAAATATTGCACTTCTTGCCGCGAGTGGCGACAGTGAGCCGAAAGCTTAGAAGTGGTACATTGAAGCGGGTCGCACGCACGAGGGCGTTCATACGGTGATAAGTCGCCTAGGGGCGCTGCAGTGCTATTCTCAATAAAGTCGGTCATGATCCATGGAGGGTCACGGCCACTCTTTCTCTACTAGGGGAATAGAAACTCAGCGCCGCAATACGGCGGTTCATCGCAGGCGCTTCACTAGGCTAATAAGGCCCCCGCTTTATCAACTAAAAACGACACAACAGCTGTCGCTGCAAAATGGCGGTATGTTATTTTAGAGTGCGTAGTGACGCAGTTCAGTGAAAATGTACCAGTTTATCTTTGTGCGCGAAGCCTCTGCAATACAGTGCGGAAAGGGTGTGCTTCCCCAGCGACGCAATTCATCGCTTGTCATCGCGTGCCCAGTGAAGGCGCCTCTGAGCGCATGTGTGTTGTGCAGTCGAAGGTGCTTGCGGATTACCTCTGCTGGAGCCAGCAGCGATCGCAGATGGATATCGTAACGACACCGCAGCACTCGCATTTCGGCAGGTGAAAGCTCTTGTGTGCAGTTATGAAATCAGATTTTGAACGGAGAGAGGTGTTGGAACTGTTGAGTGCGCAGTGCTTGTGATGAAGAAATGCCATTGCACTGCAGTAACCAAAGTTCGGGTTGGAACTGATGTGTGCGCTTGTACCATCTTCCGCCCCGAGCCGCTTCGCTTATCCGGTACTGGTCTCCACTGTAGCAGTGACGGTGATAGCGCAGTACAGCAGCCAGCACCCGACATATAGTCAGTAGTATGGTATGGCCACTTATACAATTGGAATGATAACCGGCGGCAAGACAATGAAAGATTGGCTTTCAGTTGCGTACTTGTCCGACGGCAAAACGCGCGACCAATGCTTTCTTTTGAGTTGGTCTCTCTCATATTTGAATTAAGCACGCGTCGGTGGTGGTAAAAATCATTTCGTTACTGTAGACATTTATGACCTCCTCTCTTGGCAGTTAGAGCTGCCATATGCCGCATCGGTACGCCTTGGCGCGCTCTTACGCGAGAAAAGCGTAGCCTGACACCGCGTCCGATATTTGCGTGAGCGTCAGAAGGCGCTCACCGGCGTCCACCAATCAAAGATGGCCGCAGGGCCCGTGCAACTCTCGGACGGATCCAGCATTGGACGGCGATACCAGAATGCCGATTCAAACAGTCACCGTATTCATCGATAAGCACGATAGTGATTGCTTATGCCGACGACGACGCCGATGCACCTGACTACAGCGAGCCGTTAAGGTTAAGTGTATTGTTAAGGCTGCCACCAATTGTTGCAGGAAGGGGGTTTCGACGACCTTGAACAGTGTCCGCTGGAGCGTGAACCAGGTTTACCATCGGGGAGGCTTTGGGAGGGAAGATGAGGTGATGTGAATAAAAAATAACACAAGTTTAATACATCGTGACGGGTGAGCGGTACGCTCCAAGACAAAGAAGTACAGAAACTTTCGGCGTGCGTGCTCCTGCACGCAAAGGCAGAGAAGTTCTGTTTTGACGTTCCGTCTCCCCGGCCTTCTTATACCCTCCGCAATACGGGCAACCTCATTATATCTTGCTGCCCGGTAGAGGGCCCTGTCAAGACACGTCGGGTCAACCCACCCAAAGAAATATGGAGAGAAACCACTCCCTGTCATAGGGGCGGTGAGCGTAGGTCAGGTCGCGTCAGCCAAGACAGAGGAATACGGAACTACTCCCTGGCGTAGAGGGGGTGAACGTAGATCACGACGGGTCACCTAGCAAAGAGAAAACGGAAACCGCTGCAACACGTACAGGGGGTTAACGTAGGTCACGTCGGGTCAGCCAACATAGAGGAATACGGAAAGAAACCACTCCCTAACGCAGAGGGGGGGAACGTTGGTCATGTCGGGTCAGCCGACACAGAGCCGATGTCAATCGCGTTCAGCCTAGGTTAGGCCTAGCATAGCCACTGAGTTGGTGCGCCTGGTACTGGGGGACTTAAGAGGAAGCTTTAGCCCAGGCGCTGTTATCTAAATACGTGTAAAACGAGAATTCGCTTTCCTCGACAATCACTCCACCAAACTTGACAAGCCTTGCTGGATTTAAAAGAAAAATTTTTAATCTAGTCACTGTTGGTTTCTAATTTTTGACTGAGGTAAGAATTGGCAAATATCGCAAATTTTGAGAAAAGAACTAAACTATCAAGTTTACAATTCTGTAAATTGCATCTAATAATACATCTAATGCGGACAAAAATATGCGTTACAGATGAATCTAAGGGGAAGGCGGGAGATGGAAATTCAAGACGATGAGGAAAACGAGAACAAGGCGAGGGAAGCATATGTGTCCTTGAAGAAGACATTAGGATGGATAGTTAGGCGTGTTGCTTAAGCGTGATCTGAAGTGAAGGCGCTAAAAGCGCTTTGTCCACCGTCGTTTTAGCGCCTTCACTTCAGATCTTGAACAAGACAAGTCCACTTGTCGAAACGTTGGCTCATTGATGAATCCAAAGAAATTTAGTAATATGGAAATACAGCTTTGGCAGACCCCTTGTACACAACGTAAAAAATTATGTAATATATATATTGTCATGCTTAATTTGTCCGCTTTGGATGATATGATGGACGCCGCTTACAGATTCGCGATACGTGTTCTTGATGGAGAGCTATTCATTTGTAAACTTCGATGTTGTATTTTTTTTTTCACTTCCGAATTTTTAAAAATCTGTTTGAGGAAATTCAGGTCCTAAATCGAAAATTCGCTTCTAACAGCCACTTTAATTTACCATTCTCTCTCAAATGCATCAAATTTTACTAAAATCGGTCCAGAGGGTATCTAAGAAAAGCGTTTTTGCGTTTTATGTGTACCTGAATAGGCCGCGTCGTAGTTGGGTCCGAGCTAAAGTTTCTTCTGAACCTAAAGCTTTAGACGTTCTATGAAGCAAAATGATTTATAGTTAGGTTTTGACTATAAAGATTTGAAATCAGCCATGCTTAGGTGCGTACAATGTACAGAGAAAAAGCGAGAACCAGAAACGCGGTACGATATCAACACTGGAATATTGCTGTTCTCATCGACAGTCCACACGCCGGCGCTGCTTTGAATGAATTGTAACTGCAGCCGAGTCTATCTGTGCGTAGTGTTATGCTAACACATTACTGGATTGTCAAGATGCTGTGCTTGCCGGTCCTTTTTTAAAGCAGCAACACGCTTCTTCAATACAGCAGTGTCAACTACCTCGTTGACAGGCCGACGGTGTCAGTGTAGGCGGTTTGTTTACAGCAGCATAACCATAGGCACCGCCACATTTGGCCTTGTGACAGCGTCCGCCATGCATCGACTTCTCATCGGCATTTTCTCATCGGTTTTACGTGCCAAAACCACTTTCTAATTATGAGGCACGCCGTAGTGGAGGACTCCGGAAATTTTGACCACCTGGGGTTCTTTAACGTGCACCTAAATATAAGCACACGGGTGTTTTCGCATTTCGCCCCCATCGAAATGCGGCCGCCGTGGCCGGGATTCGATCCCGCGACGTCGTGCTCAGCAGCCCAACACCATAGCCACTGAGCAACCACGGCGGGTACCGAATTCACTCTTGGCGGCGTTGATGACAATTCCTTTAGTGGCAAGGCGTGAAAACAACAACCGCAAGTGGTGAAGATGTTCTTGTGCCGTAGAGCTTGCGACAAGAAGGTCGTCAATGTATGCAAAAACGAAAGGCAAACCTCGGATGACGGAATCAATGAAACGCTGAAAGGATTGGCCCGCGTTCCGTAAACCGAAAGGCATGCGGAGAAATTCGAAAAGACTGAAGGGTGTGGTGATGGCGGTCTTGGGAACGTCTTCTTCAGCGACCGGTAGTTGATGGTGGGCGCGAACGAGATCAATCTTAGAAAAGATCTTCGCACCGTGCAACGCTACCGTGAAGTCCTGAATGTTCGCTAGAGGGTAGCGATCAGGAACTGTGACGTTCTTTAGTGCCCGGTAATCGCCACATGGGCGCCAGTCTCCCGTCTTTTTAGGCACCATGTGCAGTGGTGATGCCCAGTTACTGGAGGAAGGGCGGATGATGCCAAGTTGCAGAATGTGTTCAAACTCCGCGCGAGCGATCTTGAGTTTCTCCGGGGACAAACGCCGGGGTCGGAAATAGACCGGTGGGCCGGAGGTGACGATGTGATGGCACACGTCATGTTGCACCGGTTGCGTCCAGTCCGGCAGGCACGTCAAAGTGGGAAACTCGCGTAGGAGCGCGGCCAAAGGTTCGTCCAACATGGCAGAAATAGGCGCTATGGGCGATGTGCCTGATGATGGGACGCCAGGAACGGATAGCTGGGTCACAGAGTCGATGAGACGGCGTCGTTGGATGTCCACAAGGAGTCCGTAGTTATGCAAGAACTCTGCTCCAACGACTGCACGACGGACGTCTGCAACCAGGAAAATCCACGCTCGCCGAAGGCCAAGGTTTAGCATGACGGAGCGTGACGAGAAAACTGGAATCCGGGTGCCGTTGACGGCTTGCAAAAACGAGACAGGTGTCTCTTTTCGGTCGGAGTGTTGGGCGGGGAGAATGCTGTCGTCAGCACCTGTGTCGACTAAGAATCGTTGTCTCGTAACTCTGCCCGTCACGTAGAAAAGGCGACTTGTGTGCTAGGCCGGACCACTCGTCGCCGTTAGAGGTCGACCGGCCTGTTTCCCTGCCAAGCGCAGGGACGCCGACAGTCACGAGCGTCGTTTCCAAAACGGCGGTGGTAGTAGCAAACGCCAGGCGTTGTAGTTGAGGTTTCATTGTGGGTGCCCTCGTGTCTTGACCTGCTGGAACTACGGGTGCGTGGGCGAGGAGACGTGCGGCGATGTTCCGCTCCTCAGATGACGCGTTCCAGGCGCTCACTCAAGGAGTCGAGCGGAGACTGCACTGCGGAAGAGCAGGGAAGAGTTTGCAGAGCGGTTGTATTGTCACCCGGAGACGCTGACGTGGCTACGATGGTTCGGGTGGCTACTTCCATGACTTTCTCGGCCAAAGCGGCAAGTCCGGTAAGGTCCATAGTAGAGGCTGTCACCAGGACCATCTGCACGTTAGCCGGGAGTCGTTACAAAAACGATTTGCGTAACAGCGTGCCGTCGATGGATCTCGTGTTGTTTCCGAGCAGCTGGATCATTCGGCGAAGAATTTGACTAGGGCGTCGGTCGCCGAGTTCTTCAGCGGACAGAAGCTGCTGGATGCGAGAACGCTGTGAAGCTGATGTGCGCAGTAGCTGCGCTGCCTTCAGATCGTCATAGGCGGCGGCAGACAATGGGGAGTTCAACAAATCTGCTACCTCGTCAATGGCGGCGGGTGAGAGCGCTGCGATGGCGTAAGGGAACTTCGAGGCTTGAGAGCGGATACCAGCGACTTGAAATTGCGCTTGGGCCTGAAGAAACCATGCCGAAGGATGCTGGTCCCAGTACTGTGGGAGGTGGACAGCGATGGTGGAACAGGAGGGCTCACCGCGTTCCTCGGAAGGGTTCTGGCCTTGAGCTCTCGTAGCGTCGGTCTGGTCCATGGTCGTCTCTACCACAGGAGCGTATAGCAGTATCACGTCCGGGTCACCAAAATGTGGCGACGAACGACCACGTAGACCGGTAAAGTCTCGCGCTCTCACAGGAGAGGAAGAACCAACACTCCATCTCTTAGCGTAGCATTCTTTTAATGATCTCGTTCGGAACGCTAGCCCGTGCCGGAGCGTGCCAGCCGCTCGTGCCTCGTGTAGACGCGAGCGTCTACATCATCTCTCGTGCGACGCCGATGCTGCTGCCGCTACAATCACATGTCCCATGAGGCAGAAAAGCCGGTGCTGTCCGCAAAGTGTTGTACACAAAGATCATCATCAGTGACGTCATCACCGTCTTGTATGACGTCACTAGTAATACATATTTCAAATTGGAACAAGTTGGAGTTAGGTGATTTAAGGTGGAGTGCAGTGAATAAAGGTGAACTGAATGAACGTGATTTATAATGTAATCAGGTGGAATAAAGTTAATTACGGTGAATGTCCGGTGTCGTGCAGAGTCGAGTTCTGTGCCAAAGTGAAGCGCTTTCTCGCGCCATTGACGTGATGTTATGCTTCTGTCCTTTCATTGCCGATTCTACTTTCCGGGGACGTTCTGTCAAGCCCTGGTCATCCGGTGAGCAGACAACTCAAGGGGAATTACTTTCCTCAGTGTTAAAAGCACTGCGCAGGCTCGAGTTTGGTCAAGCGGCAATACTCAATGAGCTGAAGGGCGGTAATGAAAAACAGGATGCTGCAGACGAACCCATAAAGCAGCTTGCCGACAGAGTTACAGCTTTGGAGGACAAGATAGAATCGTTTGCCCAACCCGATACCAGCGCTCTTGACCTCAGTTTGCGTGACATCACTCAAAAGTTGGCTAAAATTATGGAGAGGTGTAATGATGCCGAGAAGAAGCTTCGTTAGTCGAACTTGCTCTTCTTTGGTATTGCGGACAACGAGATTAAAAACTGGGTGATTCCGAGAAAAACATAATTTCCTTATTCTGTGAAAAGTGAGGAATTACGCTAACAGGCTCCCAGTTTGAACGCGTATACATTGACTACGAAAGTTCCCCGCCAATAAGCACAGGCTTATCGTCGCTAAACTAACCTATTTTAAAAATATAAGCAGCTAATTTATTCCTTCAGTGCATAAGCTGGAAGGCTCAAACTCATCCATTCGAGAAGATTTTTTCTTTTCGAACCAGGCAAGCAAGACAAGCACTGCTGAAGTTCGCCTAGCTACAGAATAAGTAGTTAAATTGGTCGTAGATAAGCTTTATATTGAAAAGAAAATCTATGTCTATGGTAGTACAACTGACTCCGTTGTCCTCTGCACAAGATAACTAAAAAAGAGCAAGAGGACACAGGCGATTTCCAGGTCATCTGACACGACTCAACATCTATCATTATCATTTAATAACAACCGAATCCTGCTGCCCAAGGTTGACGGTATGTGTTCTTTAGTAGGCGATACTAACAGGGATATAGTTGCACTAACGGAAACTTGGCTACACCCAGATACAGTGGACGATGAACTACTTCCCAGTAAAGATAACTATTACATATGCCGGCGTGATCGTTCCTCTAACAGAGGTGTCGGTGTTCCAATCGCCATTAAAAAGCATTACATCCATTTCATGTCCATACAGACCTCAACCCTTGAAATAATCTGGGCTGCTCGTGCAACACTATTGGTGAAAGTACTGCTTTGTGTCTTACAACCTAACGTGGTTGTGACTTACAACCTAATGTTCCTCTACCCCACCAAGGCATTACATCCAGGAAAATTCGCGATTACAATAGAGCCAATTACATGGTTATGTATATTGCACTAAACGAATTCTACAGTCAAATGTGTCACGGATCTCCTCCGGAGAACACTCTGGCCGAAAGAATGGACTAGGCGACAGGCGTACCCACACAGATGCACATTTAATACAACCCACGCGACACGAACAGCAGCACACAAACCTAACAAATCTAACACACAAGATACAAAAACTATCAGTACACACGAACTGGTAACACTGCCACTAGCGTTCTATTGAGAGTGGTTGGCGTTCATGCTCACGTCTGGTTCGGTGCGGATGTGGCGTGGTGTGGGTCCCGTAGCCGGCGTCGGAGTGGCGTTCGACGTTCGAGGGTTGGTGTCACTGGAGGCGTCGTTGGTTGCGTCGTACACGCTCCTGGTCCAAGCGCCCGTGGACGTGTGGCCGATGATGTTGGCGTTGGGGCACCACCCGGAAGGGTGGCAACAGCGGTAGAGACACCCCTGGCCGTAGCAGGTGGTGGCGTCCTCCGTGGACTCCCCGGAACGGGCTCAGGAACGGCAGGAAGTCTGCAGTGCAAAGCCGTAGAACACGAGCACGCCGGAGCAGTAGCCGGCGTCGCTCTCTTCCGGTCGAACCGTCCCTCACCCGCCGAGTCTCCGCTGCTTTCTTCTTTCCCCCTGTGTCTCGCCCTTCCTCGCCATTTTATAGCCTTCTTGTTAGTCCACGTAATCCTTCTCTTCGTCTTCTTCTCTTCTCCACCAATCATCGCTTTCCATCTCACGGGATACTTCTCTACCAATCATCTCTTGTCAACTCACTGAGAACTTCTTCTTTATCTTCTTTCGTCTTCGAATAATCCATGTCATTCTTGACGCCATCCTCGTCGTGTTCCTGAAACCTTTTTTCGTCTACCATTTTATTTTATCTTCCATCTTATATGTGACAAGGGCCCCGTCTCTCAAGAGTTTTTTCCTGAAAAACTGCTCAAGTTGTCCCCCTCTTCAAGCGATCCAGCCAGCCGACTATCTTCTGTGGTGATTCTGGCCGCAGCACACCACAAAGCACAACGCAGATGACCAGCACACACCGAACGCACACCACTAACACATCACTGCCGTTGTCCATACGGGGTTCTAAACATGTTAATGTCCGCAACTAAACTGCGTTTTCAGAACAATGCAATTGTCCACATGGTGTCCATAATAAACATGTTAATGTCCACAACACACTCCTTTGTATAATCACGTAACAACCACAACAACACCAACAACACGATACATCCCTGAGTTACATAGTACAGCAGCAACAACAAGATACCTCCCAGAGATACCTAGAGCTGTTCAGTTGGCTCTACTCATGAAGTCCGCTCCAACGTTATTAATACATTCCACCTGTGATGAGCATTCCTATAAGGCCAAATTGGACTTGCTGGACTCTTTGCTCCGCTTGTCCTTGCTATGCTTTTCTTTGCTTTCGTACTTGTCCTTGTTGTGGTGTTTTTCCTTGCTTTGTTGCTTTTCTTTGCTTATCATTGCTGTGTTTCTCCTTGCTACCGTTTTTTTTTTTGCTATGCTTCTCCTTGGAGCTCTTTTCCTTGCTCGACTTCTCCTTACTGCCTTTGTCCGCCTTCTCCTTGCTGGACTTAGCCTTGCCAGCCTTCTCATTGCTTCTGGATCTCGAGCTGCCTTCCTGAAGGAGCCTTTCTTGGCCTGCTTGGACTTGGGCTTGCCTCCCCCTTTCTCTTTGGTGCTCTTGCTGCTTAGCCAGGGACAGAAACCCTTCTTCTTCTCTTTACTATCCTTGCCTTTGCTTTTCTTGTTTTTACTCTTGCTCTTCTTATCTTTGGACTTGTCTTTGCTCGTGCGCTTCTCATCTTTGGACTTCTCTTTGCACGTGCGCTTCTTGTCTTTGGACTTCTCTTTACCATATTTCTTTCTTTCCAAACGCTGCGTTGCTCTGCCTGTCGCTTGAGCTCTTGTCTCCACTGCCGACGAGACACTGACTGCCCCATCCCCATCACTCGCCTGAGCTGTCGTGGGCCTTTCCTCCTTTGGGTGTTCTTCAACGCCTGGCATCCTCCACTCGGGATCGGGGTCATCGATACTTCTTGCACCCGTAATGTTTCCCAAGATGAGGTCGTAGATGGGTTGATCTACGCATTTTGCCACTACCTGTCCAGCATAATACGGTGCGGACACTAGAATTCTGGATTCAGGAAAGTACCGTACTGTGCTATCTGCGAGAGTGAGGGTCGACGTTTCCCCTGTCAGCTCCTCGTCCTTCACCAGGCTTCTCCTAGCCAAAGCTGTGTTGGCTCCGCTGTCTCTAAGCGCCAATAGAGGGCGGTCCCCTATTTACTCAACCACCACCGGCATTGCTGCATTTCATCATCATCATTTATTTATCATCATTTATTATTCCCTTAAGGGCCCCATGTGGGGTATTACATAAGGGGGAGGCAAAACAATAATACAAGCATCGAAAGAATAGTCATGTACAAAGCAAAAAAAGGCAACAACTGAAGAGGCACTAAAAAGAACAGGTTTTTGCATAATTAGCTGCAAATATGGGTGGTTAGTAACTCTCGAAATTTCGAAGGGTTTCGCTCTACAACAATGGGTTCCGGGAGCGAGTTCCATTGTTCTATTGCAGAGGGAAGGAAGGATTTGTTAAAAGCGTTTGTAGAACCATGAAGGCGTTGGATACATAAAGAATTGAATAAACGATGGGATGAGCGAATGGGTGGAAATAAATGTAAGGAACGAAGGTCAGGAAAGTTATAGTACAATTTATGGAATAGGCAGAGTTGCGAAATTATGCGTCTTGATGCTAAAAGGGGTAGACCAATGGATAACTTTAAGTTAGTAACGCTGATAGTGTTGTCATAATTCGATAAGATAAAGCGGGAGGCACAATTTTGAGTGGCTTCTAAAGTGTCAGTCAAGTACTTTTGATGTGAATTCCAAATTGAAGACGCGTATTCTAATTTGGTATGGATGAAAATTTCATATGCTAGTTTACGAATCGACGGAGGAGACAAGGATAGGGATCTTTTAATATAGTTAAGGGATCTTGAAGCATCGGCTGTTATTTGTTGGATGTGGTTCGACCAATTTAGTTTGTTAGTGATGATAACGCCAAGGTAGCGGTAACTGTCGACCTCGGATAAATTCACAGAGCCCAAAGAGTATAGAAATTTGGATGTAGAGCGTTTACGTGATACATGCATTAACTTGCATTTGGAGACGTTTAGTTCCATCATCCACCGTGAGCACCACTTGTCAATCGAATTTAGGTCATTTTGCAGAATGGATTGGTCGGTGTTAGTAGTGACACGACGGTAAATAACACAGTCATCGGCGAATAGACGTATTGTGGATGATATGTCTGTTGGGAGGTCGTTAATGTATATTAGAAAAAGGAGTGGGCCGAGGACGGATCCCTGTGGTACACCGGATATTACTTTGGTAGTATCTGAACAGCGACCGCCAACACAGGTGAACTGGAGGCGATCTGTCAGGAAGCAAATGATCCATGATAGGATTAGTGGGTCGAGGTGAAGGCATGAAAGTTTGACACTAGTCGCTGATAAGGGATGCGATCGAAAGCCTTTGAAAAATCTAAGTAAATAACGTCAGTCTGAAATGAAGAATCTAAGTTTAGGTGGAGATCTGTGGTGAATTCAAAAAGTTCTGTTTCGCATGATAAGCCTGGACGAAAGCCATGTTGTTTGCTAAAGACAAAAGAATTTCTGTCGAGGTGGGAAGCTATTTGGGAATGAATGACGTGTTCTAAAAGTTTACAGGCAATACATGTAAGTGAGATCGGGCGATAGTTGGATGGGTCGGAGCGCTTACCAGATTTAAAAACGGGGGTTACTTTGCTTAGTTTGCAGTCTTTGGGAATAGTACCCTCGCTTATAGACTGGGTAAAAATGATTTGTAATATCTGGCTAGAAATGACGTTAGTGCCCTTTAGTATCTTCACCGGTATGTTGTCAGGTCCGGGGGGAGCTAGATATGTTAAGTTTATTGATTAAGCTTGCGATTCCTTCAGCAGTTACATCAATGGGAGGCACTTCAGTGCCGCAAAATCTTGGTAAAACAGGAATGTTGGTGGAAGATTCACAAGTGAAGACGGAAGCGAAGTATGAATTGAAAACGTCAGAACGCTTTTCAACTGGAACATGGGATCCATTAGGATTAGTTATGGTAATGTTATGCGACTGATTTCTACTTGATGCGAGTATTTTCCAAAATTTTTTCGGGTTTACACGGATGATATTGCGAAGATCCTGGTGATAATTTTTTTTCTTAGAAAGCTTCAGAAGGCTGTTGTACTTGCGCAGGCAGGTGAAATACTTCTTCCATTTAGGGGCGGATCCACATTTTTTTGCCACTCTGAAAAGGCGCTTTTTCTTCTGTGCTAGTTTTTTTAGTTGGTTAGTGTACCAAGGCTTTCCCATGACATCACGAATACACACAAGGGGTACGTGCTTATTGATTAAGCTGAGTAGCTTATGCTTGTACAACAGCCAGCTTGTATCAACAGACTTTCTGAAGGCAGTTTCTTTGAGGTATTCAAAAAAAATATTCAGTTCACTGTTAATTATGGAAAAGTCAGCTTTTTTGTAGTCCCGAATTAGTTTTATTGAACGCTGTTTGACTGGAACTGGGATTTCCAAATTGAAAAGGACAATACTGTGATCACTCAGCCCATTGACACATTCTATAGACTGAATGTATTCTGGTTGGGAAGTGAGAACCAGGTCAAGGGTGTTTGAGTCACGTGTAGGTAAATTTAGTGTTTGTGTAAGGTTGAAGTTTAAGGCTAAATCAAGGAAATCTTTTGACTGGCGGGATGATGCTGTTAGAGTGTCCCAGTTTATATCCGGAAAGTTAAAATCACCACAAATAATATAGTTAGCACGCGGTAATTGAGAGGACGCATCTAAAATGACAGTGTTAAGTTCGTCGATAAAGCAAGGGTCACAATTGGGTGGGCGATAACATGATATGAGAATGCACGTGCATGTAGGCATGGATATGTGCACACAAATAATTTCGCGAGTACAACTGTTAGGGAGCTGGTAACAAGGAATGCTGCTTTTCGTGAAGACAAGAACGCCACCACCCCTTCGTTCCCTCCTATCGCGTCTGTAAACAGTGTAGGGGGAATCTGCATGTAATAGCTCAGTGCTATCTATGTCAGGGGTTAACCAAGACTCAGTGAAAATGGCCATGTCTGTGTTATTATCCTCGAGAAGGGCTTCAATGGTATCTTTTTTTGATATGTAACTGCGAACATTAGCCAGTATAACAGAAAGTATGTGATTGCGTGATGTTTCAAGAGGGTTTAGTAGCCGCTGGGAGGGAAAGGAGAGTGCTGGGCAAGCCTGAAGTGATGGCTAGGATTTAACTTGTAAAACTGAGTCTGATTGCACATCATATAAAAACTGTCTATCATTCATCTGAAGTTTTTCGAAGCGTATCTTGAAAGTGAAGGCGTTGTTTTGTTTCGCATAGGCGTACAACCTTTTCCTTGCAAGCCGTACACGCGATGAAAAATCTTCCCGGATAGAAATTGCCGTACCTTTAAGCTTTGGCCCGGCAGACAGAATGCTAAACTTATCTTTGTACCGCGCAAGTTTTACTATAATTGGTCGGTGTTTACCGGCCTGGAAACGGCCAAGCCTGTGTGCGCGTTCTATGTCATTTTTGGTTATGGAAATTAGAAGTTTATCTGCACACAGTGAAATAACGCGAGACTCTGATTGCTCCCAAGTTTCATCATGCGCATCCTCAACACCGAAAAAAAGTAGGTTGTCCCGGCGAAGGCGGTTTTCAGAGTCATCGCATTTCTGTACGAGGTCGTTTATTTGGGAACTGAGTTTAATTATTTCAGTATTCTTACTAGATGCAGGTATCGAGCGATTTGATTTATCAACGTCTACAATTTCCTCAAGGGCGTCGACACGGGTGGATAGACGGCCGGCCTGGTTTTCAATGGTGGCTTGTGTAGCACGAATTATAGCGAGCTCAGACAGAACGGTGTTCTGAGAGGTTTCTAAACGGAATAGGGCGCAAGCAATGGATTCAAGGGATACCGGAGTGGGGATGTCATTAACAGGACCGGGGTTAAGCTCAATGTCCCCAGAAAGGCCTAGTAAAAGGAAAGTGAGGTGAGCATTCACACATAATGAACATAGCAAGTGGCACAAAACTTTCCGAGTGGCATCAAATGTGTCAGAGGAGCACGACACCGCAGTAAACATTCGGTCGCTAGAACGAATACATCTTGCACAAGGTAGGTAACTAACCAGCGCATACAATGTCGGCATCATGACCATGCTCGGTGCGGTGGCGTGCCCCAAGTGGTCCCAAGACGGAGGCTGCGTAAGTAGAAGTAGCGAGTCTACCACGCCGGAAGTTGCTCGCTGTGGCCAGGCGGAAAGCACGGTTTGGGTTAGAAGTGGCGGGCTTGAGGCTGAAATGGTTACTTGGTCTGAAGGCAGGGGAAGTTGGCAGGCGACGACATTCCAGTTGTGAGTAAAAGATGAAGGGCAGGTTCCACCAAGAAAGGCAGCCGAGGTGATTGACGATAGCAGCAGCGCCTGCGCATACAAAGTTGGCATCATGACCATGCTCGGTGCGGTGGCGTGCCCCACCGTGTGTGTGCATTCAACACCTCTTTTCTGAGGTGTTGTCACCGGGTGTTCCATTCAACACCTCATTTCTCAGCGGCGTTTGCTTTTCTTTCAGCTCTGGAACTTCAGGTGGTGTGACAAGCTCTGTCCGAGAGTCGACAACGAATGCAGATTGGTCTTGCCCCAGAGCTATCCGCTCGAATCGTTGCAGATACGCGTCTGCATCATTTCTTCTGTCATCAAAATGAGCCATCAACTTTCTTGGACAAACTCTGGCTGGTCTAGGATATTCGGTAGCAGCTAACCAACGCTGATCATCGTCCGTGATCCCCTCATAGCCTCCTGCGATATGCGCCTGTTTCCACAAAATGAACTCCTTATCTCGTTCTATCCTTCTTTTCTCCTGTTCTTCTGGCTCGCGAGCTCTTCTGCCTCACGAGATACTTCGCGAGCATCTGCGCGTGCTTGCGCCCTTTCCTCTCTCTGCCTTTTGGCCTCTTCTTTCTTCTCGTCCTAGAGACGCATCGCCTCTTCCTTGCTTAGCCCTAGCTTGAGCGCAAGTTCTAGCGTTTTTGTCAAATCCACACTTTCGGCCGACGAAAGATCGGAAAGATCCGAGACAAATAAAAAAAAAACAAGGAAATCAATCGTGGCAGGCTCGCCACTTGTCTATCTCACGGATCTCCTCCTGAGAACACTCTGGCCGAAAGAATGGACTAGGCGACAGGCGCACCCACACAGATGCACATTTAATACAACCCACGCGACTCGAACAGCAGCACACAAACCTAACAAAACTAACACACAAGATACAAAAACTATCAGTACACACAAACTGGTAACACTGCCACAAGCGTTCTATTGAGAGTGGTTGGCGTTCGTGCCCACGTCTGGTTCGGTGTGGATGTGACGTGGTGTCGGTCCCGTAGCCGGCGCCGGAGTGGCGTTCGACGTTCGAGGGTTGGTGTCACTGGAGGCGTCGTTGGTTGCGTCGTACACGCTCCCGGTCCAAGCGCCCGTGGAGGTGTGGCCGATGATGTTGGCGTTGGGACACCACCCGGAAGGGTGGCAACAGCGGTAGACACACCCCTGGCCGTAGCAGGTGATGGCGTCCTCCATGGACTCCCCGCAACGGGCTCAGGAACGGCAGGAAGTCTGCAGTGCAAAGCCGTAGAACACGAGCACGCCGGAGCAATAGCCGGCGTCGCTCTCTTCCGGTCGAACCGTCCCTCACCCGCCGAGTCTCCGCTGCTTTCTTCTTTCCCCCTGTGTCTCGCCCTTCCTCGCCCTTTTATAGCCTTCTTGTTAGTCCACGTAATCCTTCTCTTCTCCACCAATCATCGCTTTCCATCTCACAGGATACTTCTCCACCAATTATCTCTTGTCACCTCACTGAAAACTTCTTCTTGATCTTCTTTCGTCTTCGGATAATCCATGTCATTCTTGACGCCATCCTCGTCGTGTTCTTGAAACCTTTCTTCGTCTACCATTTTATTTTATCTTCCCTCTTATATGTGACAAAATGTTCTTGCCCTCATTTTCGGACAGGTCTGTCGAACAGAACTGGGTGCTTTTTATGCATATTATACATTATCTAGTGTACAAATATTTTCGTTTAGTATCTATTTTTACCAGTAAAATTAACCGATGGTTAACCAGACTTCTCCGTCGCCATCGCAACAACAAAAAAAAAGCGTTTGTACAGAAAGGCTAAGCTCGTGTCCACGCTAGCTTAGCCTTTGTGTAATGGGAAGCTGGCGTGCATGCGAGCAGCCTGGAGTAAATACAGTGAATGCCTCAGTTCTTATTGTTCCGCCCTTCGCGCTTCCAAATATATGTACTTTTCACATGGCTTACCGTGTATCCTTAAATCTAATCCCAAAAAGTTTTTAAGTGTTATGTCTCCTGACAATACTACCAAACATTGTGAGTGATGGTCACACACCACTTTCGGACAGCGAATCTCCCCATGTGTTTAATATATATTTTGCGTCCGTATTCACAAGGGAAGAAGATTATTCCGACATACCCATTGCTCCTGATCATGAATGTCAGTACATAGCTCCTATTACTATCTCCGTTGAAGGAATCGCTTATCTTATAGCAAACATCAAGGTGTCAACAAGCGCTGGTGTTGATAACATTAACTCTAAAATTTTAAGAACATTGCAGTGATCTCTATTGAAATTTTATGCCTCATCTTCCAGGAATCATTATCATCTGCCTTACTCCCGGCAGACCAGATAATCGCACAGATTATCCCCGTGTTTAAAAACAGAAACAGAAATTCACTAGACAATTACCGGCTCAATCCACTAACATGCATTTGCTGGAAATAACTCGAGCACATTATCGCATCTGACATATAAGGTCATCTGGAATGTAATTCTTTATTTATTCCTAAGCTTCACGGGTTCAGGAGAGGTTTTTCTTGCGACGCGCAAATGCCAGAATTTACGGGTGACTTGCATTACAACATGGGCGCTAACCTAAAAAGTGACTTTTGAGATTTCGCTAAAGCTTTCGACTGCGTTGCACATTCCCGTTTGTTCTAAAAATTACCTGCTCTTTGCATTGATTCTCTAACCCTATCATGGCTTCGTAATTTTCTTTCTTTCCGCCAGCAGTTCCGTACGGTTAACAATTTCACCTGTCCACTCGGCGACGTATCATCTGGAGTGAGTCAAGGCTGTGCTCCTAGCCCTTTATTGATTTTAATATACAGTAATGACTTGCCCGCTGATATATCTTCCCCCTTACGACTTTTTGCTGACGACTGCATCATTTACCGCTCAAATAATTCAATGGATGATCACCTCGGTCTCCAATGTGACCTAAGCCACATATCAAAGTGGTGTGCTAAATGACAAATGACGCTTAACGCGACTAAATACGAAGGAATCTCTTTCAGTCGCAAGCGGACAAATTCTACCTTCTCGTATCTCATTGATAGTACAATAGTATCTCGGGCACACTCATACAGTTATTTAGAAGTTCACCTCACGCAAAATCTTTCATGGACCACTCACAATCAGAACATTGCTGCCAAGAATTACAGATCACTTGGGTATCTGCGCTGCAACTTGCGAAACTCCCCAACCATTGTAAGAAAATTGGCTGACCTAGCAATTGTGCGACCGCAACTTGAATTTGAAACAGCTATCTGGTCCCCATATCAAAACTATACGTACAAATACTGTACAAAACAGAGCTGCTCGTTCCATTACACACAACGACCGTCACCATTCCAGCATAACGCAGATCAAACTTGATATCCCTCTCGAACCATTAGATTTTCGTCGTTGCAATGTTTTTTATGGCTATTTTATAAATATCATTACAGTACCAGGCCATCTTCATTACCTTTGGAAGCACCTTCATGCATTTTACGTCGACTACATAATCAAATTACCACAAAGCGCTTGCACAAAAGGATCCAAGCTTTCAATTAATCGGTGCTTCCACGTGCCATTGCTCTTCGGAATCATCTTCCCGACTCTATCGCATCCATATTTGACCACCAATCATTCCAAGATCAGCTGCGGAAACATTTTTCTAAGAAGTGACGTCGTGGCATGGGTCTCTTCAGTTGGTTCCCATTTCCATTCTCGTTGCTATTTCTATTGCGGTATGCCTTGTTATCTAGTGCATCTTACGTCAATGACATTTCTTGTATGACCACTGTTTTTTCTTAGAATATGTATTGGCCTCATATCACGCATTCATAGCACTCGTGGTATGATACCATGTTCCCTGCGCGAGTGTATATGTGTTATATTTTTGTGTTATTATTTGCTCTGTACTATTTTTGTCTTTTCTTGTCTTACATCTCGCGTCATTATTTGGTACTTGTTGCTAGACTATTTATGCTGCTTTTGTCCCCCTTGCTGAATGCCATTTTGGGCCCTGTTATGTATTGTGAATAAATAAACAAGGTAAAGTTAGCACAAGTTATAGCCAGGTCGATTAACATGTATTTAAGTGGAGTAAGATGAATTAAGGTTGATAGAAATTAGATCAAGGTAGAATAAATGAATGAAGATGGGTAAAGGGTGGAACAAGTTAGAGCAAGGTAGAATAATGTGTATTAAGGTTGCTGAGAGCAAGGTGGATTAAGGTAGAGTTGTGAATGACACCTGACAACCTATGACGTCACATTTCATGGAGGTAACGAATTAATTAGAGAAGTAATTATCCTTTGGCGATCAAATCGCGTAAGGAGGCTCAGCTGGGGGTCATTTTTTTATTCTAACGTAGAGTTAATAGGTGTAGCTTTGCAAGGCTGTTACTGCCGTGCGTCTGTTGTCTTCGCTCACTGTATCGGTAAGAGCTTCGGACGGGAATGCGCACGCCGTGCGCATTCCTGTCCGAAGCTTTCACTGATACAGTGGGATCCGACGTTTCGACAAGCGGATTTGTCTTTTTCGAAAGGCACTCGTCGAAACGATGGCTCCTGCTCTCGTATTGTCGTTTTGCTTATGGTGTTGCATTTGAATCTACCGCATTCCCCGCGTTTTCCCTGATACAGCTAGTGTTTTTTTCTTGGTTATGTTTATGTGCACGCTTTCATTAAGTCACGACGGGCTGATCATCTACTGCCGAGCACTCTTGCCTCACCGAAGTGTGGTTCACACTAGCGGGCCTTGGAACGTGCGGGGGGAGAAGGCGTCGTGCTGTGTGTGGCGAGACTTACGCTGTGTTTCCCCTTAGCATGCAGCGATCTCTGAGAAAACAGGAACTAGGCCAAGAAGCAGCTCTCTTGAACCAGAAGAATCATGCAGTATTTCTTGTAAACTGTTTGGTTCTCCCTAATCAGCTCCAATAAAGGCCTCCCAATTTAATTCGTGAGAATAATAAAGGGAACCGACGGCCTCTACTGCTGTTGGTTACAAGCATATGAAGAAAACAAACAATGCATAGCGGATAATAGCTATTGAAATTGAGTTTATTCAAATGTCGACCTAGCCATCGTTTCCTAGTGTTTCAGTCGGCAAGATTAGCCCTGCTGCCAGTGCTACTCACGGCCGCCGCCATGACTGGCACTCGCCATTAATGCCGAGGCTCATTTCGCTTCAATTTTCTACTATACTTCTGCAGGTGAAGTAATGAGCAAAAGTACATTTCCCCTATGCTTTTCTTGCCTCGGTTACTGTTCGCTTTATGTGAGTGTAATGTCTTTGATTATATTAGGTGCATATATATTTCTAAACTATATTTTATACAGTAATTGAAAACGTCAAACTAAACTGTGCGTTACCCGCTGTGTTTTCCGTGGCTGTTTCTTTCCGCGTTTAAAGGAGAGCCAGGATGTTCTCTTGCTACAGGGTATAAAACTACTCTTCATACACCATTTCAAGGGTAGCATGTCTTATTCTGTGATTAGACGACGACGGAAGAAGACAAATGGGAGCACGTACAAGGAGACGTGCATTCAGGCACAAAACGGCATGCGTGATTGCCACCACTAGACAAGGTTTACTAAACGTATGCAGCAAACGCTGTTAAGGTGCTAAACATTGAAGACGTCGCGTCGCCATTCTTATTTGATGCCCGGTAAGGCTTTTAGGTGCAAAAGAGGTTTCGCAGCGTGAACAACGAGGCAAAGTGTGCACCCAGCAAGCACTGAAAGTGTACTTTTATTTGTGCGAGATTCTTGATTGAGAAATGTGCATGTGCAGATGCTTCTACCAACTTTTGACCATCCGGGGAGGGATGCTCACCACAAGATCGGTGATGCCCTCGTTTGACAAATCGAGATGAGTTTCCCAGAGCAACACTGGGGCGCGTCCATGGAGCAGCGAGAGAGCATTCGTCTTTATAGTTTCCTGCTTCGCCGCGTTTACGAAGACGGCATTGGGGACAAAGTGGATCCTTTTAGTTGGAGAGCAGTTTACACAAGTAGACAGGATGTTGTCTCTTGTGCAGTTGTTCCCTGCCCGTTGACCTCCGGGTGACCTAGAGATGTTCTAGGATGCTGTGCACGAAGAGAAGCCAGGGCGGGTGTGAACTTGAACAATATCTTGAAGTACCGACAGGCAGTTGTCGTACACCGAAGAGGCCTATGAAGGAAGATAAGCTGCTGTTTCAGAAAAGACAGTAGAAATGTCGGGTACCTCATCAGAGTAGTTGATTGATTGATCGCTGCGTGGTAATATTTATTGCCAGCACCAATAAGAGAAAAGGTTAATTAACCTCACTGAGTATTTAAGTAAGAAAATAATGATGTGGCAGCAGCGTTGCTTTTGCCTAAGGATATTTCGCAATAATTTACTGTTCGTGTGGCATCGCTTCTATTGCACAATCATGATCAAATGCACGCAATACTTGTCGATTACACAAAGTCTTTCATACAGTTTGTCGCAGCAACCTTATTTCCAGATTAAAAGTAACAATTATCAATCGCTGTCATTCTACTCGCGGTCAACTTTCTGTGGCAAAGCTACGGGCGCGTGTCTGCTGCACATGTGCTACCGCGCCCAGTAGTCGACCAGCGGCGGTTGATTGGTTGCTCGGAACAGATGCTGAATCGACGCACCTTCACGTGCGACAGTGTCGCGTTTGCCCTGATGAGGAAGGCGAAAGCCCCAAAATAAGTAAACTTTTACATTCAAGGGTGTGTTTTATCTTATTTACCTGTTGTTAATAAGGCTTTCTGTTTTCTCTTCCCAGGCTTAAACTAACCTGCACAAAAACATGGGACCCTTTTCAGAAGCGCTCTGCCTCCGTAGCTTTCCCTTCATTGCCACAGAAAGTTGTACGCGAGTGCAGTCGCCATGCATAAGAGATAACCACCTAACTCTAAATAATCGAGCTCAGTTCCCGTGACTGCATGTGTCCAGGTGCCGCTCTTATTTAGTCATGCATTACCTAAGTTGTAAACCTGACGAATGGCACTGCGGAAAGGCTGCCGCTATAAGCAGTTGATTATACCCTCTATTTGAATATTGCCAGTGGTCGTCCGAAAACCAAAGATAACAGTTTTGCTTCTAGGTCCTCCACGTGAAGTGATACCTCGCAAATACAATTTTTAATGCGTAAACATGTTTTGCCGAGTTCCCCAGCCCTGTCACGCGAAAAGCGTATAATGCCTTGTATCTGCACAAAAACGCCTAATTTGCAAAGACATTTAATCGTGATCAGTGTAAATGTAGCTGTTTGGTAGCTTTTAAGGGATAAAGAAGAATTTAAAGAAAAAAATAAAATAAAAACGGAATGTCCATAGAGTTATATTGGTCTCCTTAGAAAATGCATGTAGAAGCCTATAGTAGAGGTGGGCCAACTGAAATTGGGGGTGGGTCAACTTGAAATTTGGGATTGGCTAAGCTTGAAATTTGGAGGTGCGCAAACTGAAATTTAGACATGGGCCAACTTAAAATTGTGAGTGGGAAAACTTGAAATGTGAGGTGGGCCAACTTAAATTATGGGGTGGGCCAACCTGGAATTTCAGGGTGGCCCAATCTAAATAATGGAGGAGGCCAGCTTAATTTTGGGTGTTCGCTGACTGAAACGGGGTGGGCTAACTGGGAATTCCGGGTAGGGTCAACTTAAGTTTGTGGGTAGGCCAACCTGAAAGCTGGCAGTGGGCCGAGTTAAATTTGGGGTTGTGCCAACAAGAAATTTGGGGCGGATGAACATGAAATTTGGCGATGCACGCTGGTTCCAGTAAGCAAGGATTGAGTATTGGCGCCCTTGAATATTCATTGCTACATACTAATATCTTGTCATAAGTAACGCTCTATCTTCGGGTCATAAAAGTCTATGTCGTGCCGCAGCTTGGAATAAAGGTGCGTGATTACGCACGTGTCATTGTTCAAGTCCTGTTTATTCATAGGTATTTGACACTGTAAATCACTTTCCTTTTTTTGCTTTTCCCTTTTGACTTCTTGTCCAGTCTTGTCGAAATCACACAAAGGTAGATGACGCCTCCTTTTTTAGTAGGTGCACACAAACGACGACTGTGAGTTGTCGCTGTAGTGGGAATGTTGTGGGGTCCGCACGAAACGCAGAATTCATTTATATTTCTTCGAACGCATTCTCACAAAGCCTGCCGCTGATTGATATTATCGCAGCGATAAGAAAGCTGAGGCGATTCAAGCGCTAACTAGATAAAAGGCTCTGAGGCTCAAACACAAACACGTTAGTGGTCGCCCCGCATCCGCGCCAAGATCGTTCCCTTCCACCGACGCTTAGGCCTGCGTACCCGCTGAGTCCGTCTGCACGCTATCGCGCCTGTGGGCTCAGGAATCGACAAGTCTAACAAGGATAAATCACTCCATGTTTCAGCTTTCGCATTGATGTTCTTAAAAATTTTTTTCATCTCTACAGAGTCACCACAAGGAGCGATAAGGGTCGATGTGACGTGTTATAAACATACGTATATGTGCTGTCGCCGAAGGCTGCCACCACTAGCCTAGGCTTCTCTGACAATGATATGTGAACACACAGACTTGTCAATTGAAATGCATCGTTGAACTAAGAAAATGTTCAATATACTCTGCGCGCAGAACGAGAAACGGCTATAAAAATCGGCGGGCTGCATAGCCTCATGGGTCGGCGGTCCATTAAGGACTTTTTTCCAAGTTAAAGTACCAATCGCAAAAGAAAAGCAGCGTTGTGGCCCTTCGAAGCATAATATTGAATACGAACAACTTCTTCTGTGATACAGGCGCAAGCTTTAGCTGCCGGGTGATTGCGCATCTACCATGTCTGTGTGAGACGCGTCTCCGAAACGAAAATTAAGCCTGGGTCTTGCATACGTGTTGTTCCCAGCTGTCCGACAAAATTGCTACATCATCAAGATAGGGCAAGGCGAACTCCTGCAAGTCTTTTAGGACAATATCCATTAACTTAGAGAAGCTAAGCGGCGCGTTCTTCAGCCCGAAGCTCAGTGTGAGAGGGCGAGAAGTGTCTACAGGCGAGATGAATGCGGCATAGCGGCTGGAACTTTCTGAAAGGGGAACCTGCCAGTACCCCCGCATGAGATCAATAGTTGAAATGTATTTAGCAGCGCTAACTCTTTCAATTCGTTCCTCAATGTTGGGTATCGGGTACAGCTGATCCCTAATGATGGGATTTAACTTCCTGTAGTCAACACACGGACGAGGGTCCTTGTTAGGGGTTTGTACCAGTATTAGCGGTGACGTGTAGTCACTCTCAGCGGGCTCAATAACTCCCAAATCTAGCATGCACTGTATCTCTGCCTCCATAATCTCTCTCTGTCTCGGAGACACCCTGTGGGGCTTTGATCTTACTGGTTCGGTCGATGTCAACTTTATTTCATGCGTTATAAGTTCGGTTCTACCCGGCCGATCGCTGAATCTGTCGAGATCTTCCCCTAACACCTCTTTTAGCTCATCTAGCTGCTCGGGTCTTAGAGCGTGCGAGCTTACCGAGTGTTTTACTACTTCTTCTAGGCCGATTTCAGAGTTGGAGGTCGCCCTACACTATTTAAACTTAATACTAGCGCGATCCTGGTCTTTGATGGTATAGTTAGCGACTCCGCTCCGCTCTATATACGGCTTCATCGAATTGCAGTGATATATCCTCACCTCCTTCCTGCGACCGGGCATTTTCAGAGCATAGTTAGTATTTCAAAGTTTGTGCAGCACTTTAACGGGCCCGTCCCACTGAACTTCAAGCTTGTTCTTTCTTGAAGGTTTGAGGATCATTACCTGGTCTCCGGCGTTAAACGTACGAAGCGTTGCATTCTTGTCGTAATAGAATTTGGCGTTCTTTTGAGCTATTCCCATATTCTTTCCGACTAGTTCTTGGGTTGCGCTTAGCCGTTCCAGTAAATTTAGCACGTATTCAACCACTGTTGGACTCTCCCCTCTTTCCTCCCACATCTCTCTTAACATTCTCAGTGGCGAACGGAGTGTCCTCCCATACACTAGTTCTGCTGGTGAGAACACTGTCGCTTCATGTGGAACCGTTCGCAAAGCAAAGTTGCCGGCAGACAGTGCTCCGAGTCCTCCTTATGCTCGTAACAGAGCACACGCGAAACTCGCATAAGCACCGAATGCCACCTCTCTACGCTGTTTGACTGAGAGTGATAGACAAAAGTGTGTATTAACTTTAACCCGCACTTTTGCAAGAATGTGGAAGTCAGTGCGCTCGTGAACCTTGATCTGCCTGAATTTCGGCTGGAAACCCAACTCGTGCAAACACTGTCAAAAGCGCGTCTACTACTTCGGTGGAGCTGAGCTCTTTCAAAGGGATTGCTTCTGGAAACTTGGTAGCCGGACACAGCATGGTAAAGAAATACCTGTAGCCCGATTTTGTTTTTGGAAGAGGCCCTACCCTGTCTATTACAAGTCGTCTGACTTCAGACAAGCAACGGTATGAGACACTTTTTCCGCGCATGAGTCGTAGTCTAGGCACTATTCCAGGGGAATACACATTCAGGCTACGACCGGGCGCAATTCCACATGCCACAACCGCTCCGCGGCGAGTGCCGATTCCGCTCATGGAAAGGCTAAAGCACGAAATCGAGAGACTCGTGCGCATGGGAATAATTAGAAAGGTAGACAGCCCCACGGATTGGTGCGCAGGAATATTCCTGGTAACTAAACTGTCGAGGGAACTGAGAGTATGCGTCGACCTCACAAAGTTAAATAGGTGCGTCGTTCGTGAACGCTTCAGGCTACCTACGGTCGAACAGGCATTAGGCTCTCTGGTGGGTGCGAAATGGTTTTCGAAGCTTGACGCCTTCTCGGGGTCCCATCAAGTCCGACTAAGTAGGGACTCTGAAGAACTAACTACGTTCTTGACTCCATTCGGGAGGCACTGTTTTACCCGACTACCGTTCGGAATTACGTCCGCTCCGGAGTATTTCCAGAAAAGGATGTCAGAAGCCCTATGTGGCCTGCCAGGTGTTGTCAACGTCACGGATGACATTTTAGTGTTTGGTAACACGAAAGCCCAGCATGACGAACGTTTAGCTGATGTTATGTCACGCCTAGCTAGCGCAAACGTGACTCTGAACAAAAAAAGTGCCTGTGTGGCGTTAATAAATCGAGATTTCTGCGCCATATTCTGAATGAGAACGGAATTGAGCCTGATCCAGCGAAGGTCAGCGCTATTAAGAATCTAAACGCACCAAAAAATGTCACCTAACTGAGAAGCTTGCTCGGCATGGCCAATCACCTAGGTCGCCTTTTGCCTCACCTGGCGCAAACCACCGCTCCGATGCGTGCTCTTTTGCACAAAGATAGCGAATGGGTCTGGGGGTGTGACCAAGCAAAAGCGCTGAACGAGCTAAAAGAGCTCTTTTGTTCTGCGCAGTTTATGGCCATGTACGATGCAATGCTTCCTACCATCCTTTCAGCGGACGCATCCGCTTTCGGACTGGGAGCTGTTCTTTTTCAAACGCAGAAAAACGGTCACCGTAAACCAGTAGCTTTCGCGCCTCGTTCTCTCACGAACACAGCACGGCGATACTCCCAGATAGAAAAAGAAGCGCTAGTGCTCACGTGGGCAGCCGAAAGATTTGACGAGTACATCCGTGGCCTAAACGTTACCTTTGAAACTGATCACAAGACTCTAGTGTCTTTACTGGGCTAGATGGCCATTGATGATATGCCCCGTCGAATTCAACGCTTCCGGCTACGCCTTATGCGCTATCTTTTCATGGTCCAGTACGTTCCCGGCAAATCGCTAGTCACAGCCGATGCCCTCTCGCGATCGCCTGTAGCAGGCAGCGATTCTGAAAAAGGCTTGAGTGTGTCAGATATCACAGCGTACTCTAAGGCGTGTTTGCTTGGCTTGGAAGCGGGGGACAATTTTTTATCCAGAGTGAGAGAATGTCAAATTAATGATCCCGTTTGCAAGCACCTGCGCAGACTGTGTAAAACCAATTGGCCAAGCAAACCGAATGTTCCTTGTTTCCTCATGCCTTACTGGCAAGATAGAGCATGCCTCAGCATAATTGATGGTCTCTTGTTGAAAGGAACAAGGCTTGTAATCCCACAGTCTCTAAGAACGGAAGTGCTGTGTAGACTACATGATGGGCACCAGGGTATCGTGCGTTGTCCTAATATTGCTAAAGGTTCTGTCTGGTGGCCAGGATTGAGCACCGATCTGACACAGTTCGTGAATCAGTGCACTGTTTGCGCACGACATGCTCAGCAACTAGCCGAGGCCATGATCGCAACCGCAACACCATCGCTTCCTTGGGAGAGAGTGGGAGTAGATCTGTGCGTAATCAACAACCAGGCATATCTTGTCGCCGTGGATTATTTGTCACGTTACCCTGAGGTAGCCATTCTTCCTTCCACAAAGTCGGGAACGGTCATTGATAGACTGAAAAGTATTTTTTCTAGGCATGGAATCCCTGAGTGCGTGGTGACCGACAACGGTCCTCAGTTCGTGGCAACTGAGTTTGAACAGTTTGCTATGTCCTACGGGTTTCGCCATGTCACCGTGAGTCCGAGGCACCCGCAGGGCAACGGGGAAGTAGAGCGAATGGTTCAGACGGTTAAGCACCTCCTTCTAAAGTCTAAAGACCCTTATCTGGCATTGTTGGCTTACCGGGCGACGCCCGGCATTCTTGGGGCCAGTCCTGCGGAAATACTTATCGGTAGGCGACTGAGGACAAGAGTCCCAATGCTACCACGCCATCGAAATCCGGGAAAAAGCAGTCCGAAAGTCGTGGCCAGAGACCAGACGGTGAGACGGCGGCAATGCCGCTACTGCAACCGACGCCATCGGGCCAGACGGCTTCCCGAGATAGAAGCAGGTGACTTGGTCTGGGTGACAGAAATGCAATCCAAGGCCCGATGGTCCTCGACAGTCCTCGCACGAGCACCGAAACCGCGGTCATATGTAGTGCGAACAGGCGACGGCGTTTGCCTCCGCTGAAACAGGAGAATGCTTAACCGTCTCCCAAAAGAAAGGGCGCACATGGAAACTTACGAATTTCCAGAAAACCGCGGAGCAGCCGAGCGCGGCACAATTGGCTCATAGCCCAGATGGCGCTACTGCAACAGATTCAGCGGGGCCTCCAACTAGCGCTGTGGCCAATGGTGACCCCGCTCCCACTGTAACACGGTTTGGTAGACTGGTGAAGAAACCCATCCGACTGGGCTTTGATGAGTAGTGCTTTGGTGTTCAATGTTGAGTGTTTTTCTAGTACGAAATATGTTCTCTATCTTGTATTTTCGAATGTTCTTGTGTGATGAAGAAATCCATACGACTTGACTTTGAGTGGTTCGCTGTTTTATTTTTTTCTGGTATAACATATTCTCTACCATGTATGTGCGAATGTTCCTGCGCTTGAAAAAGAGGGATCTGCTGTTATCGCCTGCCTGTGTGTGGCGTGTAACGTCACGACGGATAGCTGGACGACCACTGCGAGTGCCAAGCTACTTGTGACACGTGACGTCCCCAGAATGTATATTATCGGCCAGCACAATAAAAGGGGGACTTTCCCTTTCGTCACCTGGAGCCCCACTCGTCGACTGTTCCTTCCGACACGCATACGCGTCACGCTCGCATGCCGTGTCACCACACGGACTACTCCCGATTCGCACGGTCAGCTTCGCCGCACTCGATTGAGTGCTCGCCAAACCTCTGATTTCCTCGTGGGCGGAAGTCAAAATACGCTAGCGGAGCTATCCGAACGGCCTGCGCCCATTGCAACGTGACTGGTGAAGCAACATAAGTGTGTGCGAACGCTTCGTTGGGACGCAGAAATTTGTGTGGTTAGCCTTGCGCCGGGACTCGCAATGCAGAGATGGTGTTTCGCTGCTGGAAAGAGATGTCTCAATCGCGTGCTGTGCTCCCCCCCCCTCCCCTTCATCATCATCATCAGCCTGGTTACGCCCACTGCAGGGCGAAGGCCTCTCCCATATTTCTCCAACAACCCCAGTCATGTACTAATTGTGGCCATGCTGCCCCTGCAAACTTCTTAATCTCATCCGCCCACCTAACTTTCTGACGCCCCCTGCTGCGCTTCCCTTCCCTTGGGATCCAGTCCGTAACCCTTAATGACCATCGGTTATCTTCCCTCCTCATTACATCTCCTGCCCATGCCCATTTCTTCTTCTTGATTTCAACTAAGATGTCATTAACTGGCGTTTATTCCCTCACCCAATCTGCTCTTTTCTTATCCCTTAACGTTACACCTATCATTCTTTTTTCCATAGCTCGTTGCGTCGTCCTCAATTTGAGTAGAACCGTTTTCGTAAGCCTCCAGGTTTCTGCCCCGTAGGTGAGCACTGGTAAGACACAGCTATTATATACTTTTCTCCCCTCCCCTTGGTACAACGCAACGTTTTTCTCACCCTCTAAAGCCCATTTTCACGTATTTAAGGTTGAATTTGTTCACATGAAATTCGAAAAGTTGTTGCTTACTGTTTTACGTATTTTATAGTGAACTAAGGCATTTGTTCTTGTATTATTTCTATTTTTTAGTAATAACGTTTACACCATAATAAAAGCATCTTGAAGTATGTTTTGTACGCCAGGTCAGGCAATGAAAATGTGTTTTTTTTTCTAACGCGTTCCCACTTCCGCTACTCTTTTTCGCAATCAGTCGCCTTACGATATCTGTGGTCCCGAAAATGTGGTAGCGCTTACGTGTCATCTACGCCTACGTGATCGCTTTGCTGCTCCTAGAGCGAGAAATCGCTTTAAGAATGCTTTAGAAAATTAACTACAAAATACAAGATTGATGCCATGTTTCGCCTACGACACGGAATATGGGTAACGTGAGGCTGCGTAGTCTGGCCGCTGTCGTGGCTTTGGTTCCCTAATTTAGACCATTAACGGTTGCAATATACGCCTGATGATACTTTTAAGTGTTTAGGTGTGCATACCTCGTGTTCTCAATCGGTCAGCACAAAGGAAATTTTCCTAACCATGTACTTTGACATACACATCATTGCCTTTCTCCTGCCGCTTCTTCTTTGACGATACAACCTCTCTCCCTCTTAAACGTCAGCACGCTAGGGCTGTTTTTGCCATTTTGAATAAAGGGATGACAAAACGCTAGAAAGAATCAAAAACTGAAGCGAATGGGTTATTGTACCAAACACGCCTATCATTGCAGGGTCAAAGCAATGACATCCAAGCCTCTATGCCATCCTTGGCTTCCAGTCGTACAATCGCTAGGTTTCAGCTTGGCCATACGCTATTTCTATGTTTACCTCGAAACAATCCCCTCACCTCTCATGGCAGTTCTACCTCACGAACTGGCCACTCAAACGCCGTGGTAGTCCCACAAGCATGGACTTTTATGTTTGAGAATTCCACTTCTGTGCGTGATCCTCGCAGCTAGAATGATTTTTGCAGCCACACCGTTTTCACCATCCCAAACGGCAACATTATGTCTCCTCTCGAAGATGCCATGTCATACGTGAGGAACATCCGCCGTTTCTTGATACGAGCCACTCTTGTAAAGTACGCAATAATGGCCGAGCAATAGAACGGGGAATACAACTAGGCATCACCCGCCGTGGTTGCTCAGTGGCTATGGTGTTAGGCTGCTGAGCACGAGGTCGCCGGATTGAATCCGGCCACGGCGGCCGCATTTCGATGGGGGCGAAATGCGAAAACACCCGTGTTACTTAGATTTAGGTGCACGTTAAAGAACCCCAGGTGGTCGAAATTTCCGGAGTCCTCCACTACGGCGTGCCTCATAATCAGAAAGTGGTTTCGACCCGTAAAACCCCATAATTTAATTTTTTAACTAGGCATGGGAGTTCTAGTAGCAACACATAAATAAACAGGAAAGTGGATGGGGAAACGGCGCCGCGGTAGCTCAATTGGTTAGAGCATCGCACGCGTAATGCGAAGACGTCGGATCGTCCCCCCCTGCGGCAAGTTGTTTTTTTCGTCTATTTTTAACTGGAATAATTTAAAATCTGTGTACTCTCAATTAGTAAAAAGTACAACTAATTTCTCCTATGTTGTCCTTGGTGTCTTTGTTTGTTGGCTTCTTATGATTAATAAAAATCTGGCCCCTTGGTTAACCCCCTTTCTTCTCGGTCACACACACACACACACACACACGCACACACACACACACACACACACACACACACACACACATATATATATATATATATATATATATATATATATATATATATATATATATATATACACAATTTTCTGTCGAAAAGCACTGTAAAGAACCTGCGCAAATTTAAGGTATGTCAGTCACAACTTGCTTTCTACTCCGGGGAAATATAAACAGCACAGCTCGCACAATTCAGCAAGGAAACTGGCAAAATCAACTACATACCTCCTACAACACATGACAGTTGTCAGAAGTCGAGAAATGAGTATTTATTAAAAAGGTACTATTAATAACGTATGGGCTTCAAACAAGCGGTACGGTTCTCTCATAAAGTGGCCGTTATTTTCATAAAAATAAGATTTCTAACGTACTTGGCTCTTGCAGGGAAGCAAGAAAACTTTATTGTGGCTTCTAAAAGGCCTCCAAACGGACCACAGACGGAGATTGAGCCGATAATATTAAACTCCCCAACAACATATACGCTTCACAATTTGCCTGCAAATAGTCCCTAACAACGCACGCACTTTCTATTTCAAAATATAAGCTTTCCCTATTGCACAAACCAGCGTCTTCCAGCGTGAAACCAGCGCGCTTTTTGCCGCTGCGTCGCACTGGGTACGCTGGCACTCGCTGGAACTCACTGAGACACCAGTGAGAACGCTGGATAAGAGCCGGGTCACACTGGAAGAGACACTGGTTCTACTGCCATGACGCTGGGCCGCACTTGTTTGTGCTGTACAGGCGCTGGTTCTCGCTGCAGTTCGCTAGTTCGCACAGGAAACTGCGCTTGTTGTGTTTGTTCCGCGCTGGTTTGAGCACGCAAGGACGACCGCTTCTGAATATTAAATGCTGTACACAATTTAGAATTGAACATGCTCTCAGGAACGGAGGAAGCCTAAAAACAGTGAAGAAGAAACTGGGAATTGGCAAGAATCAGATGTATGCGTTAAGAGACAAAGCCGGCAATATCATTACTAATATGGATGAGATAGTTCAAGTGGCTGAGGAGTTCTATAGAGATTTAAACAGTACCAGTGGCACCCACGATGATAATGGAAGAGAAAATAGTCTAGAGGAATTCCAAATCCCACAGGTAACGCCGGAAGAAGTAAAGAAAGCCTTGGGAGATATGCAAAGGGGGAAGGCAGCTGGGGAGGATCAGGTAACAGCAGATTTGTTGAAGGATGGTGGACAGATTGTTCTAGAGAAACTGGCCACCCTGTATACGCAATGCCTCATGACCTCCAGCGTACCGGAATCTTGGAAGAACGCTAACATAATCCTAATCCATAAGAAAGGGGACGCCAAAGACTTGAAAAAATTTAGACCGATCAGCTTACTGTCCGTTGCGTACAAACTATTTACTAAGGTAATCGCAAATAAAATCAGGAGCGCCTTAGACTTCAGTGAGGCAAAGGACCAGGCAGGATTCCGTAAAGGCTACTCAACAATAGATCATATTCACACTATCAATCAGGTGATAGAGAAATGTGCGGAATATAACCAACCCTTATATATAGCTTTCATTGTTTACGAGAAAGCGTTTGATTCTGTCGAAACCTCAGCAGTCATGGAGGCATTACGGAATCAGGGTGTAGACGAGCCGTATGTAAAAATACTGAAAGATATCTATAGCGGCTCCACAGCCACCGTAATCGTCCATAAAGCAAGCAACAAAATCCACATAAAGAAAGGCGTCAGGCAGGGAGATACGATATCTCCAATGCTATTCACAGCGTGTTTACAGGAGGTATTCAGAGACTTGGATTGGGAAGAATTGGGGATAAAAGTTAATGGAGAATACCTTAGTAACTTGCGATTCGCTGATGATATTGCCTTGCTTAGTAACTCAGCGGACCAATTGCAATGCATGCTCACTGACCTGGAGAGGCAAAGCAGAAGAGTGGGTCTAAAAATTAATCTGCAGAAAACTAAAGTAATGCCTGACAGTCTCGGAAGAAAACAGCAATTTACAATAGGCAGCGAGGCACTAGAAGTCGTAAGGGAATACATCTACTTAGGGCAGGTAGTGACGGCGGATCCGGATCATGAGACGGAAATAATCAGAAGAATAAGAATGGGCTGGGGTGCATTTGGCAGGCATTCTCAGATTATGAACAGCAGGTTGCCATTATCTCTCAAGAGAAAAGTATATGATAGCTGTGTGTTACCAGTACTCACCTACGGGGCAGAAACCTGGAGGCTTACGAAAAGGGTTCTACTCAAATTGAGGACGACGCAATGAGCTATGGAAAGAAAAATGATAGGTGTAACGTTAAGGGATAAGAAAAGAGCAGATTGGGTGAGGAAACAAACGCGAGTTAATGACATCTTAGTTGAAATCAAGAAAAAGAAATGGGCATGGGCTGGACATGTAATGAGGAGGGAAGATAACCGATGGTCATTAAGGGTTACGGAGTCAATCCCAAGGGAAGGGAAGCGTAGCAGGGGGCGGCAGGAAGTTAGGTGGGCGGATGAGATTAAGAAGTTTGCAGGCATGACATGGACACAATTAGTACATGACCGGGGTTGCTGGAGAAGTATGGGAGAGGCCTTTGCCCTGCAGTGGGCATAACCAGGCTGATGATGATGATGATGACAATTTCATCGCTTGATACTAGTCTCTTGTCCTAAATAACGCTATATCTTGGGGTTATAAAACCCTATTTCGTGTCGCAGCTTGGAACGTGAGCGTGAGCTGCCCTGTTTATTCACGGACATTTGAAACTGAATATCACTTTCGTTTTTTTTTTTTCATTTTTTCTTTTGACTGGGCGGATAGCTAAATTCTTGAACGAAACCACGTAAGCGCAGAGGACTCCGTGTTTTTTAGTAGTTCGCACGTAAAATATCACTGGGAGTTGCCGTTGTCGCAGTGTTGTGGAGTGGACATGAAATGCAGAACTCGTTCAGAACGAACCCCGAGTTCGAAGCCCATCGCTGACTGACATTATCGCACCGATAACAAAGTTGAGGCGATTCGTGCGCTTCCACTTTCTCTATTGTACTAAAAAAGTTCTGAGGCCTAAATACAAACATTTTAGCTTTCGCCAGCTACCCGCGCCGAGATCGGTCCCCACCGAAGCTTAGGCCTAGCGTATCCGCCGAGTCCGTCCTCACGCTATCAGCGCGACTAGGCTCAGAAATCAAGAAATCCAACAAGGATAAATCACTCTATATTTCAGCTTTCGCATCAGTGTTCTTAAATAAACAATTTTTTCATGTCTAGAGTGTCAGCAGAAGAAGCGTTGACCGCTAATGTGATGCGTAATAAACACAGGTATATGTGCTATTCCCGAAGGCTCCCAGCACTAGCCTGCGCTTGTCTCACGAAGATATATGACTAAACAGGCGTGTTGACTGAAAGACATCACTGAACTAAGGAAACGCTGCATATCCTTTGCTTGAAGAACAAGAAACGGCCATCAAAATCGGCAGTAACAGCCCATACCCCGTGCCGGGTCGGCGGTTCATTTAGGACTTTCTTTCGAAGTTAAAATAGCAATCGCAAGTGAAAATCGATGTTGTGGCACTTCAAAGCACACTGCTGAATACGGACAGCAACTTTTTCTTTCTGTTACAGGCACGATTTTCAGTTGTAGGGCGATAGCGCATCAACCATGTCTGCACGAGACGTAGCGCTGCGAAACAAACTGCTTCTTGGCTTTGACATGGCAAAGTATCCACCCATTTCTGTATGCTGGCGTGGCATTAGACTGCATACTGTGTGTGAATTTGTTTCTCATGTATGTTCATATGTGATGTAACTGCATTGGTTTAACACTACCAATATTTCCATGCAATAAAAGTGGCGTGCCGTAGCGGTAAAGTGCCGGGCTTGGGATCTGCAGATCGGGCGATCGAATCCTGGTCGGATCAGGTTTATTTTTACGTTTTTCTTTCTTTTTTTTATTGCACTAAAACGCTCTTTGTTGCTTTCTGTATTCAAAAAATATATACGGGGTCCAGACACCGCTTATTTAACGCCCTAGAGCTGTTTTTCGCACGAGTTCCCAGTGACTCCCAGTACGCCGCGCCTACCCAGCATCGAGCGCGCTGCACTGGGCCCATAATCCGGCGCACTGTGTCCCAGTGGCACTGGGTATTGCAATAGGGTCGTCAGTGATCTATGCCATCTTCACTGCCTCCGAAGACCAGGGACACAAGAGTACAGCTGCAAAGTAGTGGCTATTTGGGCGTGTTGGTTTATCGTCTTCGGGCTCCAGATAGCGCAGATGGAAGGACCACAAGAAGAAGCACCACAGGACAAAACACTTTGTGTGGCATCTTGCCCTTTGCATAGTCATTCCATCTGCGCTAAACAACCAGAAAAAGCCTACAGTGTCTTTTTAGCTTTTCTAGTCCCATAATGTATTCCCTGTAAATCGATTTTACTCTTCCTATGTCATACTCTGACACTGGTGAAGACTGCCACCATGCAGGTAGCCCGTATGATCAACAGAGTATCTAGCAAGAGGAACGGTATGAAGGAGAGCGACACACTCAGGCTAGTCAGGAGCCTCGTGGTTAGCAGAGTGGTGTATAGCCTACCCTACCACAAATGCTTCAAGTAAGAAGAAGAACAAGCGTACGCCATACTGCGAAAGGCGTACAAAACTGCGCTTCACCTGCCGCAGTGCACATCGACCGAAAAACTAATGGCCCTGGGACTGCACAATACCTTCAGTGAACTATGAGAAGCACTACTATGCTCTCAGGCATGTAGGTTGATGCACACCCCCACGGGAAGGGTGCTCCTGCGAAGATACGGCGGCGGCAACATGATCCAAGAGATCGAACGCACGGAGGCCATTCCGGACAAGTATCGCAGTACACTGCGAGTCGCACCGATACCCAAGAATATGGACCGGAACCTGCACAAGGCGCGTAGAGAAGCAAGCGTGGAGTACGTACAGAGAACCTTGGCGAACAGGGACAACACAAGGTATACGGACGCGGCAATGTTCCTCCAAGACGGGAGACAAAACAGCAGAGCAGTGGCGTTGGTGGTTAATTCGGACCTCAAGGAGATCACCCGCGCATCACTAAAGGACTGCACGGTAGTCGAGGCCGAAGAGGCAGCTGTGGCTCTGGCAGCACTGGAGGGCTGTCGATCTGGCAGGTCCCTCTCAAGCAGCATGCCGTAATTATACAAACGGCAGAATTGGGCGCAGAGAACGCCGCATACTCTGCTCACGCGACCCGGAAAACAAAGTTCAGCATACCATGATCTCGGTACCAGGGCACACTGGCATAAAAGGGAACCAAGAGGCGGATAGGAAAGCTCGAGGGCATACCAACCGGGCGTCCGACACATCCAGCCTTGAGGAATCCGAATCAGTACCCATGGGCTACTCAGATATCCTAAATTATTATAAAGGGGTCAGACTGAAGTACCCACCCCCAGATAAGGATCTAAGCAGAGAGGATGCTGTTGCATGGCGATAACTGCAGACGGGTACTTTCCCGAATCTAAACCTTCGCAATAAAATTTTCCCTAAACAGTATGAGGCTAAGTGCCCATGGTGCGGAGAGAAACCACATCTATACCACATATCATGGGACTGTCAAAGTATTGAGTCCCCAACTACCTATAAAATTAAAAACCCGAGTGCGGAACAGTGGTAGAGCATGCTTTGCAGCTTAAGATGGAACGGCCAAAAGCGCCTTGTAGAGCTAGCTCGCGGGTTGGCCATACTCAGTGGAGCCTTGGACTAGGGCACGAACCCTGTGATTGCAGACAGTAGAATCCATCAGAAGATAGAAGAGGCCGTCTGAAGCCGCGAAGATCTCTTTTCTAGAGCCCAATAACTGTTTTCCGATCCGATTCCGATCCGGTTCCTATGTCGCTAAGCAGGAGCTATCAAGCTAAAGTTTCCTCTGGAAATCATAATCGTCAAAGATTATCATTAGGGTCATCTTTTTCTACCTAACCCAAATCTTTGCGCATATATGTCCTTCGACTAATAGCCTAGCGCTACATATTGTTATGGCGCAACCAAGAGTGGCGCCAGTCAGAAGACAATTTGACGTGTGTTGGTGGAATTGGTCTCAACAGCCATCTTGTTTATGTATCATTATCTCTCTTGTAAATATTCTAAATACATCGTTAAATGTGACTTCTGGAATGTAACAAATCGGTGAAAGGTGCAGTGTGCCCACGAGGAGCAATAACGGAAATCCGCAGGGGTCCTCACTTCGGAGTGAACAACTTGAAGAGCGAAGCAGGACCCGACATGGGGCTGCCCACATCAACGCCTACGACCCCGACGGTCATGCTGGCTTACCCGCAGGATCCAGTAAAGTTCGGCGATACCGACCGCCTCGAAGTGGAAGACTGGATCGCCATGCATGAGTGTATAATTGCCCGCAACAAATGGAGTCCGACGATTACGTTCCCTAACTTGGTCTTCTGCCTACACGGCACGACGAAGGTGTGATATCACAACCACGAAGAAGAGCTTAATGACTGAGACACGTGCAAACAGAAGGTTAGGGACTTGTTCGGCTGTCGAGCCTGGCGGGAAAGCACCGCTAAAAAGAACTAGCGATCCGCGACCAAACATACACAGCATCATACGTATCTTACAATCATGACGTGCTGGCTCTGTACCGTAAGGCCGACAGCGATATGGCTGAGTCAGGCAAGGCTGGGCATGTACTGAAGGGGATCGCTGACGATGCTTTCAACCTGCTCATGTGCAACAGTTGTGAAACAGTACAGGACATCATAAAACAGTGTGAATGCTTTGAACAGGCCAAGAGTCGCCGGATTGCAACGCCGTTCGCACGTCTGCCGAACACAGCTTGGACATCCTCTTGTGACGACAGTCTAGGAGTGTAGCGACCACCATCAGACGACCTGACGCGTATAGTGCGGCGAGAAAGTTAGGCTATGGCTCATGCAGTCCTTTCCTTCCTCGCAGTGAGCCGAAGAACTTGCCTACAGCACCATTTGTGCAGGAAGTATTCCGCGAAGAACTCACTAATTTTGGAGTTAATTCTGTATACATCGCTGTCGCTTCACAACTGTCTCATGCTCCAGGTCCATCGACTGTTCCGCGGTGTCCTGCACGTTACTGAAATCCAGCCAAGTGGCGAACCGCGGATGATCGGGCCATCTGTTTTGCATACCGGCGCATCAGTCATGTTTCTCGACATTGTAACAACCATACTATCTCCTCCCCTCTGTGACCACCATTCCCCACTTATTATCACCCCGGACAGAGCGAGCGTCGTCACAACAATCAAACAATGACGCTCGTGCTCCTTGGAACAGTCCCTCGTCGTCGTTCCGACCTCACCATTCCCGTTCGCCTCCAGCTCGTCAACCATCGTGCCTATCGCCGCAGAACCGTCGGCCACCGTCGCTGATGCTGGCCGGCACCCCTCTACGGAAAAATAAGCTAAGTAGCTCCCGGAGGTGACGCTGCGTTGACGACTCAACCGCAAAACCGTCTGAGCACTTTGCCGACCGAACAGAACTTGATCGACGTTTTAGTCGACGGCGAGTGTTCCAGCATTCAGTGACACTGGCGCGCACATATCCGTGATGTGTGCCCAACGACCGAAACGCCTGAACAAAATTCTCACACCCGATGCACCACGCGCCCTCCGCGTCGCCGATGGAGGAGCGCCTACACTCCTAAACGAAATTACACACTTTGGGTCGCACCTTGCCACACAACAATTGTCGTCATCTGTCTTGTACGTGTTTCCTTTCGTTAACGCTGCGGGTCGGGTACTTCCAAGTCACGAACGGCTGCGCGTTATTACCATGACAGCCCCGTCGGAGCGTCTGCGTCAGCAGGCGTTTGGTGTGTTGCGACGCCACGTACCCGAGCACACGAGGGTTGGCCCCTCCCGCGTGTAGCCGTGCGCGGCCTAGCCGTGTCTAGCGAAAGGGGGATCCTGGAGGTTGAGCCGATGCTGGGTGTTTGGACCTTTAAGGCCCCCCGGCGGAGACAACACACTTCTTTGGCCTCTGCTTCACGTAGACGGCACCCCCGGACTGACCCGCCCGGGGGAAATCGGTAGTTGACTCTTCCTGTCCCCCTCTCCACTCTTCTTTCTCTCTCACTTTGGTTCTTTCCTGTTTTCTACTCACTTCAGTTTACTTCTCATGTTCCAGGCAGCAAGGGTTAACCGTGTGTATCTACCCAGCATTGGGTACAAAATATTAGGTTATAGCGGCGTTGTATAGCTGACGTCTACAGGTATGTTCCTAACCTCGTAGCGTCCCCTTGTTGGGCTCGGTGGTGGGTGGCTACCATCGCTGCTGAATATTCTAAGGATGACATTACAAATGCATCCCCCCCCTTGCAGATCGTCCAAACAAAAGAGGGCGTACCGAAGCAATTTTTTATTTCACTTTAAAAACCAACGTAGAAATATTCCCAAGGTTCTCTGCCAATGAGAAAACTATCTCCATTCCTAATAGTAAAATGCCTAGTAGAAAAAATTGCAGAACAATACAAAGCTTTAAAGATGTCAAGTGCGGACCTCCCCCTTGAACTCAAAACCAAAGACCAAGTCGAAAAGCTCGCTGATCTCGCCAGTGTCGGCAACATCAAAGTTACAAGCTCAGCACACCGTTCTCTCAACACAAGCAGGGGTGTAATATCAGAAGATTTCTTAAACCTAAGCGATGAAGAACTCCTGAAAGGTTTCCAAGAACAAAATGTAATCAAAGTTCAAAGAATAACTCTCCGAAGAAATGACGAACAAATCCCGACCAAACACGTTATACTTACCTTTGGTACCAGTATTGTACCTACTACACTTGATGCAGGCAAGATCAAAGTAAGACCGTATATCCCAAACCCGAGGCGGTGTTTCAAGTGCCAGAGATTCGGACATGCATCGCAATCATGCAGAGGTAAATCGACATGTGCAAAGTGCAGTGCCAATGACCATCAGTCGGAGAACTGCAATGCTGCTCCACGCTGTACAAACTGCAAAGGAGATCATCCAGCATATTCACGATCTTGCCTTTGCTGGAAGAAAGAGAAAGAGATAATTGCACTTACAGTGAAAGAGAAGATTTCCTTTAAGGAAGCAAGAAAGAAACTAGCACACTTACCTCAAACAACCTATGCCAGTGCGGTGCGGCAGGGGACAGCACCGCATTGGTCTCAGGAGTCTACAAGGACCGCAGTCATTGGCCCAGTAGTAACTCCAACAGTCCCCTTGGTGGCAGCAACCAGTGCTTCTCCATCATCATCATCACAGACGGGCCTACAGACCCCGGTTCCACAGGGCCCCAGGCTAAATCGAACTCCTAGGCCTGAGACGCGCGTCTCAGCGCCTGGTTCTCGATCATCCAGCGCCTCGGAGAAGGCTACGGATGTTGACACCAAAACTCCGGCGTCATCGACGCCAAAACATCAGCGCTCTCTGGAGCGCACTAAGAAAGACAAGCTCACAATAAGTACACGAACAAAGGGACCGGTAGCCTGAACGGTTACCGTTCTTCCAATAGTACATTCCCACTAACAAATGTCACCTACAGTTACTTAGTACATATATGTAAATTAACATTCTCAATTCTGCCACGATGGCTTTTATCGTGCATTGGAATTGTAGAGGACTGATTCGCAATTTAGGTGACATTAAAGACATAACAAATAACTTTTCGCCAATCGCATTTTGCCTACAGGAAACAAACTTAGGCCCTAAACACAGTCAATTCCTTAGAGGCTTCACCATTGTCCGAAAGGACCGTGAACGTTCCAACCGGTTGCCAGGTGGAGTGGCTATAGTCGTGCAGGGCGGCACTCCTACCTGAAAAGTCCAATTAAATACATCTTTAGAGGCCGTAGCTGTCACCATTCTATCCTGCAAGCCCATCACCATTTGCTCACTATATATTCCACCCCACACACATTTTACTATTAAAGACTTAGGATATCTAACAGATCCGTTACCGGAGCCATTTGTCATGGTAGGAGATCTTAACGCGCATTGTACTCTTTGGGGCAGTGTCAAAACTGACCAAAGAGGGCAACTCGTTGAAAATTTCATTCTGTCAAACAATGTCTTTCTTTTAAACTCAGGTGCGTCATCTTATTTCTCACCCACTTCCCCCACATTTAGTTGTTTAGATTTAGCTTTTTGTTCGCCCTCTCTTTTTACTGATTTCAAAAGGGAAGTTCTCGACATGTCATAGGGTAGCGACCACTTACCCACAGTCATCAAACTCCTACCATCACCACAAACTTTAGTAACAATACCACGCCGATGGAAATTACAGCTCGCTGACTGGCAGGTTTTTATGGAGAACACGAAACTGGAAAACGTCTTTTCACCAGAGCTTAGTGTTGATCAACTTAATAAAAAAATCACTGAAGTTATTATATCAGCGGCAGAAAAGACAATACCCCAGTCATCCGGTATTGTGCACAATAAGCTAAATTCTTGGTGGACAGACGATTGTACTGAAGCCAAAAAAGAACAAAATAAGGTCTGGGGAATCCTACGGAGGTACCCCACTTATAACAATCTTCTAAATTTGAAACAGGCGAAGGCCAAAGCATGATTTATTCGAAGAAATGCGGAGAAATTATCATGGCAAAAAATGGCTGTGGCTTAGGTAAGGTTAAGCCCAGGATGCGAAGCATACTAGCCTTTATTTTAGTTGTTGAACCACTGTTTAGCCTGGTGAACTGCTGTTGCTTCGCTATATTTGGTTCGGCTAGACGAAGAAACAACTCATGCGTTACTCTGCCCCGCATTGGACGCGGTGAGCGTCGAGCAACGCAGCGTTCGGCGCGGCAACGAAATGTGCGCCTGAGCAAGCGACGCACGCCTGAGCCTTAGAAACAGCTCGTTTCTAAGGCAACACCGCATTCACTAGAGGCGCTTTTGTACCGCTTTGAAGCATCGTACTCGTGGCTCAGTGGTAGCGTCTCCGTCTCACACTCCGGAGACCCTGGTTCGATTCCCACCCAGCCCATCTTGCAAGAGTTGAGCCAAAGCCACTTCTCCTCTGTCGTGACGTCACGGTGTCACGTGGTATTCAAGGCGACACCGCCGCGCCTGAGGAGCTGGGTTGAGCTCTCGTAATATGCTTCGCATAAAATACATAACTTCAATCAATAGTACAGTCACATCAAAACGAATGTGGGGCCAGGTGAGGAAATTTAGAGGAGAGTACTCATCATACACAATACCATTACTTACATGTCCAGGCACATAAACAACACTACAGGATCAGGCCAACTTATTAGGTGAACACTTGTATAGTATATCCAGCTCAGCAAACTATTCAAATTCATTTTTAAAATATAATGAATCGGCTGAGAAAGAGAGACTGCCTACCACTGGTGCTTAAGCTGAAATGTACAATAACCCTCTTACAATACATGAATTGAACAGAGTTTTCTCTGTCGGTAAAAAAAACGGCAACAGGTCTCTACCGTGTGCACTACACAATGCTGGCACACCTATCCTTAGCATAGGTAGGGGCACTTCTTAAATTTTTCAATAAGATATGGGAGTCTGGGATAATGCCCACAGATTGGAAAAAAAAAGCTGTAGTAGTGCCTTTTGTAAAATCTGGTAAACTCGCAACATCCCCTAGCAACTATACACCCATTGTACTAACAAGTTGTCTAGCCAAATCCTATGAAAGCATTATAAACATAAGATTCACATTCATCCTTGAAACAAGAAACCTAATAGACAAACACCAGTGCGGATACAAAAAGGGCTGCTCCACCACTCACCATCTCGTGCGACTAGAGCATGAAATATGTGACGCGTTCCTTCACAAGCAATACTGCCTCGCCGTTTTCTTTGATTTAAAGGGCCCCTGAAACGGTTCGGACAAATTTTGTAGACGCGTAGGGTACAGCTTAAGTAGAACATTCGCACCACAATTTAAGTGAAGCGTTACGTATTACTGGAGCTGCAAGCGATTAGAAGTTACCCTCCTCCCCAGCCATACTTTTCCTCCTCAACTCGTTCGCCGAGCGAGCGGGGCTAAGGTCTGCCTTTACTGGTCCTGCGTCACGATGCGACGTCACATCGTCCACTTCCGGTTGTTTGGAGCCCGCCCCCGCCCGCGCGAAACCTCTCCGCTAGCCGCTTGGCTGTCGACCCCAAGCGAGAGCTATCGAAGCAGCGTGCGTTGCGAGCATTCCGTTAACCACAGGAAAGCTGGTCATTTCGGCAAATGACTGGAGGCATAAACTCAAGCGGATGAAGGAACTTTGGCGTAGACGTACGTCAGCGGCATGATCGGTCTGCACGGTCCAGACACTTGTTGGCGCAGCGCTTAACCAGCCAAACAAAGCACTAATATTGCTGTAACCAAGTGTAAAACATTTTAAACATTTATAAAAACAACGTGTTGGTGATTACACTCCTGCGAAAAATACGCACCAGCAGCAAAGAAGAATACGCTTCGTTGCTGCTACTGCGTATGGTTGAGCTCCATGCCACCAGGTGCCTGCACCGTGCAGACCATTCACATTTGCCCTTCTGCTAATCTCGCCTCATCCCGTTACGGCACTCAAGCGGCCAGACCTTGTCCCCTTGCGCTTACGTTTGCCCTAATACGGGACTCACGAAACGCTATTGCGTTAGTAATCTTCCGGTGCAAAGTGACGGCCACAAACGCGCAAATCCTGGCGCCGATCAGATAGCAGCAGTCCGATGCGCAGCAGCCAGTTCGCTCGTACGCTGCCTTGCAGAGGGACACGATGTCGCAGCTTGACATATTGCCAGTCGCTACCTTTGCAGTCCACAAGGCAACAAGGTCGAATCATAGTGTTCGCGAAATGACTGAGACCAACTCTGACCGCGGAGCTCTCGTCAAAATGGAGTACGTTGTAACACAAGCAGACGACACTTGCTTTGTGCCGGAAGTGCCTAAGTGTACTGAAAAATTGTTCTTGTGCATTCTCTTTATGTTACTTTCTTTTTATAAAAACAAATTAACTAACATTCCAACTATTACGAAGATCATTTGTCTACCATAAAGTTGGAAGAATTATCGATCACGCGCCCTGGTCAGCCAATCGGATAGCTCACCCCACTGACGTCATATGGGTTATTTCGGTCATATGGGTAGGGGCGGCTTAAAATTCCGCCGAGCAGTGCGCTAAGATCGGCAGCGATGTGCATTTTTAAAACCTTATAATAAATTACACGCTTTACGCAGAGCACTTAGATGTGTCAATTAATGACCATAAGGACCTACTCTAACGACTCAGTACGTTTGTAGAAAATTGTCAAAAGCGTTTCAGGGTCCCTTTAAAAAGGCGTATGATACCACATGGCGATACGGAATTTTGAGAGACCTGGCTGACATGGGAATTCATGGAAGAATGCTAAATTGTCTATGCGATTTCATGTCAAATCAAACATTTCAATTACGTCTCGGCACAATACTCTCGCGCACATTCACACAAGAAAATTGCGCTCCACAAGGCTGCATTCTGAGCACGACGCTCTTCATAGCCAAAATGAACTCTGTAAATAAGATCATCCCATCATCTGTGAAGCATTCAATATATGTGGACGATTTGCAAATGGCTTGCCGCGCCTCGAACTTACCCACCTGCGAACGATAACTACAAATAACGATAAAAAATCTTACGCAATGGGCTGACAAAAATGACTTCCGGTTCTCAACGCAGAAAACTGTTACAGTTCTTTTTTCGCAGAAGCGAGGGTTACACTGTACTCCAGGTCTCACATTGCATGGTACAACGCCACCGGTCAAAGAACACTAGAAATTTCTAGACGTTACGTTTTACACTAAACTGAACTTCCTGGCCCACATTACGCAACTCATATTAAAGCAGACAAAGCGCGAAATATCCTTAAGATTTTATCACATAAGCACTGGGGATCTGACCGAACATGTCTACTACGTATATACCGCTCCCTTGTACGTAGCATCCTCGACTAGGGCCGTGTAGTTTATGGTGCAGCTAGGCAGTCCCACATTAAGCGGCTTGATCCAGTTCATAATCTCGGCCTACGAATGGCAAGTGGTGCCTACAGGATATCGCCTGTACAAAGTTTATACGTTGTAATGAGCCTTCATTACAGCACCGCAGAGCACAACTTACACTTTGCTATATATTAACAATTCGGTCATCACCACAACATATATGCTACAACATCGTAACACAGCGCCAATCACGAATACACTACACAAATAAACCAAACATGATTCGGCCACTCATCTTAAGACACGAAAAATACTGTCAGACTTATGATATCCCTCCTCAAGCCCTGCAGGTTGCCGAAAGGCCACCAAGATTGCCCCCGTGGTGCAATCTTACACAACTATGTGACTGGACGTTAACACATGTGAAGAAAAAAGACATTCCACAAGAACACATAGTACAAGAGTTCCGAGCTATTAAAAAAATACAAAAATTACACTGAATTTTACACTGACGGCTCTAAAACACAAGAACACGTAGGTGTCGGGATCGTGACTAAAAATTGGAAAAATAGCAGTCGCATAAATAATTTTTCTTCAGTGTTTACCGCCGAAGTTTATGCCATATGGATGGCAGTTAAGAAAATTACTTCCGACAAGCACAAGAATGCTATTATTTATACTGACTCGTTAAGTGCTCTAAGAGCCCTACACTTAAACTACGCGTCTGAACCCCTGCTTGGTTGTATCTTAAACATAGTGCTTAACAAGAAATACGAAGGAACGACACGATTCTTCTGGGTTCCAAGCCATGTTGGGATACCAGGGAATGAGGCAGCAGATAGAAGCGCGTCCATGGCAGCGCACAAAAGCATAACACACATAACACTTCCATATAAATACAGTATCCGAGCGGTTCGTAAGGCCCTAGCATCAAAATGGCAACAAGAATGGAACTCGTACATAAATAACATGTTTTAAATGACTAAACCCCTGCTTCGCGAGTGGAAATCATGCATTCACCAAGAACGGTTCTATGAGGTAATGTTATGTTGACTTCGAATTGGACAAACTCATCTAACACACAATTTTTTTACTTCGAAACGAAAACGCACCAACATGTGAGAAATGTCATGAACCGCTTACAGTAACCAACATCATTATATCATGTCCACATACTGAAACGCAGAGGCGGAAACATTTCAAAAATTTGTATCACTCACATATACCTTTGCACCGTGTCTAAATATTGGGGGACGATCCACTAGTGCCATTCACTAAATTGTTCGAGTTTTTAGATGAAACCGGTCATCAACATCGACTCTAAGATAACACAGCTAATGCTGCAGTAACAAGGGATCTTATACTGTTCTGTGACTGGCGCAGCATGGCCTTAGTCGCTTTTGCGCCATTAAACCCGAATTAACTAACTTATCAGCATGACAGATCATTCTTGAGAGAAAAACTGCGAGCGCAGCGTTTTGAAGAAAGGAAACGCAAGCAAGACTGATGACAATAATTTTTGTCTGACAAATATACACCCTCAAGGGTGTACATTTGTTTAAGAGTGCACCGTGCTTGGCATGTGCACCGATCGTATTGTCATCGCGGGGCGCCTAACGACTGTTTAGTTTGCCGTTTCGGAACAATGCCCCTACGACGTTAAGCATGGCTTAGACTTTTTATCGTCCCATTCGGGCCTCCTTGATTGGGCATCTAGTGTCATTCAGCTTCAACTGCCCCACGCTTACTATACTCTACCAGTCACACAACAATGGTTATGCTCGCTTGAAGATATCCGCCTGTCGCCTCAAGCCTCTACGTATGTCACTGCACTCTCGTTCCAATCTGTTCCTGGCGGTTTCTGTGTACTATGACCCACCGCTGACATACTGCTTCAAGGAAATTTGGCCTTTCTACATACCGTTCGCCCTCTGACAAGCAATGAGGCTACACTCCCTCTCCTTACGTTCACCTGCTCGAATCAAATTTTTCCCAGAGGCATGTATCTGGGCCACATCTCGCCTGTGAATGATTGCGAGATATCGGCTCTTGCTGCCGAAATTCTTTGCCGTCTAAGGGAGCCTTCGATTCACAGCCTCTCACAGATGAACTTAGCACGATCATTGCACCTGGTCTTCTTCTGGCACAAGCTGCTGACCTGCGAAGTCTCGGGAATTTACCTCGACATCTTTTACCCTGACAGCCACCTTTTAGCTCAGGCATCGGTGGTCGCCCGTTTTATTTACACCGGAGACGCCAACACGATACGGCACCGGCCGCACCGCGTTTGACATGCTGAATGACAAGTGATACGATACGTCGATAATATTGCTACGGAATAGTATTACCGATGACGAAGAGGCGAGCAGTACGGAGACGACGACAACGATTGGAGGCTAGCGCGGGCTGTTGCCTCTTGGCCAAGTGCGGCGTATTACGTTGTAAATATACTTGTATATAGCTTTTCATTTGCGTCTTCTTACGTAACATATCTGGTGGAGGTGGACGTTCCCTGTACCTCGTCACGGAGCTTCGCAGTGGACGGTACGTCGAGCCTAGCTTCATGGCTCCCGGCGATGACAATTCGACTCAGCCGCCTCCGACACCTCCTGCCACTTCGACGACCTACATCTCTCTCCCTGCTCCTCGTGATCCTGGCGTATTCTCGAGCAAAGATGGGGACGACGTCGACGACTGGATCAGCCTGTACGAACACGTCAGCCGCAATAACCGGTGGGACCCTACTATCATGCTCGCCAACGTAGTCTTTTACCTCGGTGGCACACCTCGAGTTTGGTTTCGGACGCACGAAGAGGAGCTCACCAGTTGGGATTCGTTCAAGCAAAAGCTCCGAGACTTGTTCGGCAACCCCTACGGTCACAAACTTGCCGCGCAGAAGGCGCTTTCCGGCCGCGTGCAGACGTCAACAGAGCCCTATGTCACGTACATTCAGGACGTCCTGGCTCTGTGCCGCAAAGTTGATGCACACATGCCTGAGTCAGACAAAGTATCCCACATCCTCAAAGGCATTGCCGATGACGCCTTCAACTTGCTCGTGTTCAACAACGTCGCGACGGTGGATGCTGTTATCAAAGAGTGCCGCCGCCTGGAACTCGCTAAAAGCAGACGTATCGATCAGCAGTTTGCCCGTTTGCCCAACACCCCAGCGACTTCTTCCTGTGCCGACGCTCCTCGTCCCAACAACACCGGCGATATTACAAAGATCGTTCGGCGTGAGATTGAGGCCGCCTATCCGGCTGCCTTCGACTCCAGCCCCACCAACGCACCAGCAGTCACGGTTTCCCTGATCCAGGCAGTTGTCCGCCAGGAGTTAGAAAACATAGGCCTTCACACCATCTGCTCGGCTCATCACCCTGATACCCATCCGGCTTCTTCGATTCCGCCCCGTCCCCCATCGTCTTACCCACCACGTTTCCGCAACCCACCTGAATGGCGCACTGCTGACGACAAGCCCATTTGTTTTCACTGCCGTCGCATCGGGCACATTTCTCGGCACTGTCGCAGTCGCTGGACTTCCCCGACCCGGTCTGCTTATACTGCCTATTCTCGCCCCTCGGGTGGCCCTTCTCGTCCTTATGCCGCACGCTCCGATAATGCCGCCACTGACTCTCCTGCGCCGAACCGCCCCTATTCTCGTTCACCTTCGCCCCAAGGACGACAATCTCGCTCTCCCCAGCCCCGTCGCTCCTTTTCGCCGACTCCCTTCGGACGCCGCTCTCAGCCGGAAAACTGAATGATGCAGCGCCTCGAGGTGACGCTGCATTGCTCCCTACGCCGCCAAATCCTCCACTGACGTTGCCCACTCATCTGAACCTTCTTGACGTGCAAGTCGACGGTGTTCCTGTATCTGCTCTTATAGACACTGGGGCGCATTTGTCGGTAATGAGCGCGGACTTTCGTACCCGCCTGAAAAAAATAATCACGCCCGCCACGACGCTTGTTGTCCGTGTCGCCGATGGCGGAACAGCCCCCGTAATTGGTATGTGTGCCGCCCGCGTCTCCTTCGCCGATCGCTCAACAGTCGTGCTATTCACGGTCATCGCCCACTGTCCCCATGACATCATCCTCGGCTTAGACTTCCTCTCCGCACATTCTGCTCTAATTGATTCTTCCGCCAGTACTCTCCGCCTTGACCTGCCTGTTCTGGATCCCGCTGAACCACACCCCAGTCGCCTCAGTTCCGTCGACTTTGTTCGCTTGCCACCTACGGCACTGACTTACGTTGACCTAGTGTCATCCCCACCAGTGCCCGACGGTCACTATTAGCCCCGAGAAAGAGGAATGGCGCCCTCTCGCGAGTGACGTCACGGCCAGGACGCCGCTCGCTCCGGCTCGCTCGGCTGCCGCGCGCGCTCGTTCCCTTCGTGTATGCTTGGGGTATAGGTGGCTCGAGCCGTACGTATTGAAGAATAGGTCGGCTTCTTTCAGCTGCCATACGTTGACCACAGTTTCTTCTTCAAAAGCGTGTGAGTCGAGAAACTTTGCGACTTGGATATCGCAAGCTAAGTAGCGTTAAAGGGGTCTACGAGTTTTTGCAGTGCACATATGCGCCGTGTCTATCGGTAAATTTTGACTAAAAAAAGAATATCTGCAAATTCAACGCGCGAAGTTGTGTATGATGCTTCGCTAAACACTTAACATTCCTTTAGTATTTAGCTATGAGAGGTATTGCATTTTACGTGGGAGAAAAATTTGGTAATTGGCGTCAACATGTTATCCGATGTTAGAAAGACACTGCCCAGCGAAGCCGTCATCATGATTCCTATTACTCTGGTGTGTTGTTCTATTCAAATATGGCCATTCATTAATGCGTAAAAAAAATAGTTAGGCGCGCATTTCTTATGAAAATGTTTGCTGCTACTTTCATCCCCCTCTGAAACAGGCCTCCAAAAAACGAATTGCTCATGGCTGCTAACACGACGGCGTGTCATGTAGAGTATTTACATAGTTAATTCACAAACACCATAGTAGCAATCACCTGAGAGAAAAGTTTCGTTGTTTAGATCGACAGCCACTCAATTGAAAGTGATGAAATGTTTCATAGTGGCCCTCAGTAGCCTTTATCGACAATATAGCACACCCCTGATCACGTAACGGTAGCAATCGACTGTCCGTATGGCGAGGCACGCTATGTTCGCGAAACCCATCAGTTCACTTCAACTTCGAATTAAAACCATAAAGCATTTTTTTACAGCGCCAACTGGAATGGCTAAAGTATTCTCGAGCTACTACTACGCAGCTTAGATTGCCTACAAAAGGAAAATTCAAGCACCTTTTGTCTCACCATGTCTCGATCCAGCGTTATTTAATTATACAAACGGATAACTATTCGCTTCGTCGGTACATAAAAGAGAACCTTGCAGGCTAATTTAAGTTTGCTCCAATCCAATCGCAAACATTCATAAAGAAAGCACCACAAGCCTTGCATATACTTTCACTTGATTTCTGACCCTCCACCGGGGGAATTTCGATATCTTCAATATGTCCCATACTACTAGTCATTGACGCTTCGACTGATTTCTGGCTGCAGCTATGCGGTCCAGCAGGCATACTTCACAAAAAAAATTGGGCCGAGCAGCCTGTGTCAGTTTGCCAAACAGATTCGTCATGTATATTCCTCAAGCAACAAGCACCAGTAAATTTCTCAAGCGAGTTTGATTTGATTTGATTTATTAATTTCCATTTACACACACACATGTACAGAGGAGTGGTAAATGGAGGTGGTTGAGGGGAAAAAGCCGCACAGACGAGGCTTGAGGTAATCTCACCCTCTTACGTACAATATGGCTGCATGGCGTAACACATCAAGCGCCATATAAATTACATTTATATAGTGGCCATAAAACATTGCAGTTATACAATATATGAAAGCACAGTGAAATATTTCCACGATAACAATGCAAAACACACTGCGGCATTGAAATAAATAAATGATATACACTTGGTAACATAGACAAAAAAAGAGGAACATAACATGCATTATTATTCATTAACAAACGCGCTCTAAAGAGGTGAGTTGAACGTGTAGCACGGAAAAGGGAATATATATTGGTACATTCCTATTTGTACTCTGTAAATAGCTGTAAGCCTTCATTAACTTTACTTCAAATTTCCGCCGCTTAAAAAAAATAAACACGTGAAGAACCGCCTAATGTTGACAAGCAGTTAAAGAAGCAAGTGAGGCGCGTAGAATCTAAGCTCCAGTATTAGTTAAGTCACCGTGCTACTGCCGAGCGTTTCTGTGAGGAAATGCAAAAATTCGATATTATACCATGGACTACTCGTCGTGAGCAAACCTGTTTTAGCGGAATAAAATCAACGTAACTGCTGTAGAAGTCATATATAGCCAGCTTTGTGACAGACTTGTTGCACCGCGGCAAGTATGGTATCATAACTGGATTTCTATAGGCTATGCTTTTGCGATTGTCTATCCGCGTATGAAAAACCCGTAATGGGCTGGTCTGCGTCGCTTCGGCTGGCACTGTAGCGTTGCCTTCGAGAGCTGCATTGTTGTCTAAGAAATTAGCTCTTTGAATAAATTTTCGCAAAGGAAGACGTCATAAAAATATATTTGAGACGACCACCATGAGTATACAAGCAGAGAGAACGAGGGCGAACAAACGAAAACACCGCAGAAAGCGCCCATACAACGCACGAACTGTAGCAGACGACAGGCGCGAGTCCGTGCCCTGACGTCAGGCGAGCGGCGCTGCGAGCGCCGCTCGTGTTCGTTCTCGGGGCTAATATCGCGGCTCCTATACAAGACGTCCTCCTTACACACGGGATCACGGTACCTCATACCGTTTTATCTATTACGGCTAATTGCGTCTGCCTGCCCGTGGTCAATTTTGGCTTGACGACACAAGTGCTGCCACGCGGGATGTCTCTGGCCCAGCTTTGCTCATTCGAAGATCACTCAATAGCATCTATTAAGGTAGACAGCCATTCAGCCGATCCTCCTCTACCATCTCAGTCGACAACTTGCACCATCGCCGACTTACAGAAAATGATTGCGCCCGACATGCCGTCCGAGCACGCTCGTGAGCTCTACCGCGTTCTGTTTTCCTACAACGATATTTTTGACTTTCACGATCGTCCTTTGGCCCCAACTACAACTGTTAAACATCGCATTAATACCGGCGATGCCCCTCCTATTCATCGCCGCCCGTATCGAGTGTCACCGGTTGAGCGTCACGTTATTCACGCTGAAGTTCGCAAAATGCTTGCCAATAACATCATAGAACCGTCATGTAGTCCATGGGCGTCACCGGTTGTACTGGTAAAAAAGAAGGATGGCTCATGGCGCTTTTGCGTGGATTATCGGCACCTTAACAGGGTTACCAAAAAGGACGTGTATCCCCTACCTCGGATCGATGACGCCCTTCAGTGCCTCCATGGTGCTCGCTACTTCTCTTCTATTGACCTCCGCTCCGGCTACTGGCAGATTGCTGTGGACGAGCTCGACCGCGAGAAGACTGCTTTTGTAACTCCGGACGGTCTTTATCAATTCAAAGTGATGCCGTTTGGTCTATGTAACGCTCCTGCCACTTTTGAACGCATGATGGACTCCCTTCTTCACGGTTTCAAATGGTCCATATGCCTGTGCTACTTGGACGACGTCATAGTATTCTCCCCAACGTTCGCTACGCACCTCGAGCGGCTCTCGGCAGTCCTGGACGTCTTTCGTCGCGCCGGTCTGCAACTGAACGCATCGAAGTGCCAATTCGGCCGTCGCCAGATTACCGTCCTTGGGCATCTCGTTGACGCGAACGGAGTGCAACCGGACCCAGGCAAGATCCATGCTGTTACGCACTTTCCTGTTCCGAAGTGTGTCAAGGATGTGCGCAGCTTCATCGGCCTTTGTTCCTACTTCCGCCGTTTCGTGAAAAATTTCGCGGCCATCGCACGACCACTAACCGAGCTTTTGAAAAAAGACGCTCCTTTCCAGTGGGGCGATAACGAGGCCTCTGCATTCTCGCATCTAATCGACGTTCTCACAACGCCTCCCGTTCTGGCCCATTTCGATCCTTCTGCGCCTACCGAAGTTCGTACTGATGCCAGCGGTCACGGAATTGACGCAGTACTGGCACAACGCCAGCGCGGCAACGACCGTGTTATCGCTTACGCCAGCAGGCTCCTCTCACCCGCGGAGCGCAACTATTCCATCACTGAGCGTGAGTGTCTGGCCCTAGTTTGGGCGGTTGCGAAGTTCCGCCCATACTTATATGGCCGACCCTTTTCCGTTATCACAGACCATCACGCGCTTTGTTGGTTATGCTCATTGAAAGACCCTTCAGGAAGACTTGGTCGCTGGGCCTTACGCCTCCAAGAATATTCGTTCTCTGTCACCTACAAATCTGGCCGACTACACAAGGACGCTGACTGCCTGTCTCGCTACCCGGTAGACGAGCCTGACGACGCCGACAGTAGTACCGCCGACGCCATTTTCTCTGTGTCTGCCTTCGCTAACATCGCCGATGAGCAGTACCGAGACCTATCGCTGCGAGTACTCATCGAGCGTCTGCGCTCTACACCTACCGACGCATCCGTTCGCCGATATGTCCTCCAGGGCGGCATTCTGTACCGAAGGAACTTCCTTCCTGACGGATCTGATCTTCTTCTTGTCGTGCCAAAACATCTACGACAGACTGTGCTCTTTGAGATGCATGACGCACCTACTGCAGGACATCTTGGCGTAACCCGCACGTACGACCGCGTCCGCCGCCGCTTCTATTGGCCTGGTCTCGCTCGCTCCGTCCGACAGTATGTTGCTGCCTGCGATACCTGCCAGCGTCGGAAAACACCTCAGGTGCTACCTGCCGGTCATCTCCAGCCGATCACTGTCCCTGTGGAACCGTTCTTTCGTGTTGGATTAGACCTCCTCGGTACCTTTCCCACGTCATCCTCTGCGAACAAATGGGTAGCCGTCGCAACTGATTACGCCACCCGATACGCTATCACGCGGGCTATCCCTACCAGTTGCGCCACTGACGTCGCGGACTTTCTCTTGCGTGACATTATCTTACTTCATGGCGCCCCGCGACAGCTGCTCACTGACCGTGGTCGTAACTTCCTCTCGAAAGTTATCGCCGACATTGTACGTTCCTGCTCCACTCAACACAAGCTGACTACCTCATACCATCCTCAAACCAATGGCCTGACAGAGCGGTTAAATCGTACTCTTACCGATATGCTGTCAAAGTACGTTTCCAAGGACCACCGCGACTGGGACATGGCCCTTCCTTACGTCACATTATTATTCTGCGTTATTCTGTCTCGACGAATCTCAATCTAAAAATTGCGACTGGACGTAATGTTATCCCTCCTTGTTATCCCTTTTTTTTAAAGAATTCAAAGGTCGAAAACCAGAAAGAAAAATCACACCTTATTTTTTTTTCTCGTGGGCTATCTCCGAGCGCAGAGGACCAAAACGCCGCGGCGTTTTTGTGTCGCCACCGCGGAATCATTCGCGAAACCAGAGCATGAAGAGTCGGTTCTAAAAATGCGCGCCCGGTGCGGTAGGTTGCGGTCTCCCTTCTCAGAGTTGAAAGCGGAGGTGTCCTAGATTTCTGGTGGGCGCAGCCCAAATGATTGAGAGTGTCGCCCGTCGGAAGGTCAAGGAAAAGCAAATGTGATAGCAACAGGCAGAGAAAATGAGCACTCGCACGTAAGTGAAGCAAAATATTTGCCTTCAATGAAGCTATGCGTAACCACAAAATCGCGGTAAAGGCATGTGAATTATAAACGTATACAATGCGCATCGCTTCCACATGATTTGGGTAACTGGCCGTCATTAGGGAAATATATCTTCTCCCATTCCTTGAATCGACAGCGTCTTCCTAGAATCGTAGAACTGTGCAAGAAGAGAAACTCTGGGATTGTTTCCGTCGTAACTTCGTCGGCATCGCTAAATCTTACCGAAAAACGACAACGGCGCACCCCCTATGACAATAAGAATTGTCATACGAAAATGAATTTTCCATGGCATTTTGGTAGGTTCAGCAACTGTTTCCGCTATCTCCTTTAGCGTTGCGACATACAATGTGATTTTCATAAATCATGAAGGAAGCTGAGGTCGCAGAAACTTGGTGACAACTTTTACCCCACTGTGCCATAAAAATTAGGCGAAGCTCGCCGCCGCCACAGTTTCGCAGTTCATTGTGGATGTTGCGTTTACGTCATCTAACTATGGACTGATGTACGTTAGTTTACACTGTAGAACTGCATGAAGTTATGTGAGAGGTGGAGCCTTGAATAATTGACCAAATTTTAGCGCTTTTAATTCCAGCTCGTATATCCACGGTTCGCGGTCATTGGAAATGTTTTAATCACAAAGAATACACGTCACCGTTCTCATATTGGTGAATGAATGACGAGTCTAAAGTGGGATGTGGTCAGCGAGCAAGTGGGAGAATTTCTCTGCTTATCTAGAGAGCCTTCTACTGATGTCTTCTGAAAGGGGATCAAGAGGTTCTTGAGCTACGCATTAACCCCAATGAGTCACGTGGGTGTTGCCTGCCATGGTGTGCATTCCCGGCCTGTGTCACGGTGGAGTGGGCAAAAATGGTGAAGCGGTCATGATAAAAGGAATCCTTTATTCGTCGCACCACCTTTTCTTCCTGTTGCACGCCACTTGCAGCGAGTGTGCCTCACAGCGCTGGGCACTAAATTGGACCATACTGTTACGGAGACAGTAACTTTCTTCGCCTTTTCACACAAGTTGTGGTGCAGATGATTTACTTTAGCTGTACGCTACGTGTCTACGAAATTCGTCCGAACGGTTTCAAGGTCCGTTTAAGAAGGACGTTGGCTTCACATGGGGCCTTGCTCAACCCAAAGCCTTCTCCGCCCTCGTTGAATTGCTCACGCCTACCTCATTGCTGCCTTATTATGATCCATCTGCTGCCACTAACTTCGTACAGATGCCAAGGGCTATGGAATTGGGGATGCACTTGTTCAATGGCAGGGTAACGCAGAGCGCGTAACTGCATACGCCAGCCGCCTCCTGTCACAAACCGACAGGAATTTTTCAATTAGCAAACGGGAGTGCCTGGCGTTAGTTTGGGCAGTCGCCAAGCTCCACTCCTATTTGTACGGCCGCACATTTTCCATGGTTACGGATCGCTGCGTGTTGACCTGGCTTGCCTCACTTAAAGACCCCTCTGGAAGATTGGGTAGATGGGCGCTGTGACTTCAAGGTTATTCGCTTGCACTTTTATACAAGTCACGCCGATTGCACAAGGACACCGAATGCCTCTCCCATGATCCTGTCCACTGCCCTGAATTTAATGTGCATGATGCCAACTCTTGCGTCATCGCCATTTCTGATCTGCGCATCCGCACTGAACAACGGTTTGATGCCTACTTACGTGTTTTCATCGTTCGTCTCAATTATAGACATTCGCAGCCCACACTGCGCATGTTCGTTCTCCCCGACGACGTTCCCTCCCGTTGCAGCTTGCGCTCTGAAGACCAGAATTTTAACTCGCTGTATCACGCCATCTACGGGCATGACACCCACTTGCATCATGTCCCTACTGTAGGTCCACTTAAGACCGCATGCGGCGCCGCTTCTACTGTCCAGCCTGTGTCGCTGTGTGCACCGCTACGTTCCCGCCTGTGCGTCCTGTCTGTGCCGCAAAAAACCTGCTGTGCTGCCCGCTGGACGCCTTCACCGCTTCAATATGCCCTCAGAACCATTCGTTCAGGTTGTTCTCGATCTTCTTGGCCCTTTCCCGAAGTCGAAATCTGGCAATGGGGAACCAGCGCTGCCCAGGAGGCGCTACGACATTTTTCATGCGTTACTAAAATATGCTGAAACCGTCCGATAGGGAGGCTACGAAGATGGCACGACATATTGAACGATAAGAAACGTGCGCCTGTATCAATGTTTGTCTAGCCCGATACGGCCAGCCAAGTTCTGTCCATGGCCATGCGCGCTGCGCAGAGCGCATGCGCTGCTACGTCCTAGCACGTCGGTTCCCTGCCGTTTGAGGAGCCGTGAAAAGTGTGACTCAAGACAGTCGGCGAATTTGCTGACACGAAATCACTGCGTGTGCTACTGGAAACTGTGTCTACCGCTCGCTAGGCTGTGTGTTACGGCGCTGCTGTCGGCACGCGAAGCTTCAGCGCTGGTTCCCCATAAGTGGACCGTTGTCGCAACTGATTACGCGACCCGGTACGCCATCACGCGAGCATGGCGCATAAGGTGTGCAACTGCGGTGTCAGATTTTCTTTTAGATGGCGTCATTATCCACCGCGGCGCACTCCGGCAGCTCGTCCCTCATCGCGGCCGCAGCTTCTTGTCCCGAATAGTTGAAGACCTACTTCGCTGGCTGTTCCACCGAGCACAAGCTTTCCATCGCACACTACCAGCAGACATACGTACTGACGAAGCAGCTCAATCGCACGTTGACATAAATGTTTTCTGTGTACGTTTCTGTCAACCACAGTGATGAGGGCAGCACGTTACTCTTCTTGACGTTTGCCTAATATTCGTCCCGTCAGGAGACAGCTGGGTTTTCATCTGTCATTCTGAAAAGCTCAGTCATTCGGCGGTGCAGTTGAATAACGCCATGGGCGACACAGACTTGCCGAGCCAAGAGCACCGACAGGCTCGCTTCAGCGATGCCGCTACTATTATGGTCGCAGTCGCTTTCAACGGTTACGAACATCCTACTTGGCGGCGGGAGTGTCACAGTGTCAACAACACGCAGTACTGTCTTGCACGTGTTACTAACTTGGAGTACCTGGGCATAGTTGTCGGAAAACGTATAATCAGCCCCGAAGATCGATAAAAGCACCGCGCTCGCGAAGAAAATCCATCGCCAGGATGATTTTCTGCGAGCACTCGCGCAACACGATAAATGACCGGAGGTCGTTGCTTCTAGTTTCCCCGGCGTGGGCTTGGGGACCTAATGGATCCACCCCCAACGCCATGAGTTAACAGCAAGTGTTGGCCAGGTTGCGGGCAGCGTCGAGGAGATGAAAAGTGGCACTGGCGCCGCGGAAGAGTAGGGGGCTGCTGGCTCTCCTAGTACTCGGCAATAGCTCGGTGACGCTCACAATCGCGGGGTCGACGGGCGTCTGGGCGAAACCCAGGATGGCCCATCTGGTGGCGTGCACACTCGCAGTATAGGTGACCTGCTTCATCACAATAGTAGCAGAGTGGCCGATTGTCTGGAGTGCTCCAAACACTGGATTTCCGCGTGTTCAGGCTTGGGCTTGCGGAAGACAGAGTGCTCGAAAAGCACTGAGGGCTCGAGAAGCGCTGTGCCCTGTGTTTAGCCGACTGCCGGCATGTGAGACCTTAAGAATTCGCCGTTCTTCAGGAGACGGGCTGTGACTGGTGGTGCGGCCAGCGGCTGTACCAGCTTCCTGACCTCTTCGTGAGCCACATAGCGTAAACAGGCACGTGTGATGGAGGAGCCCTTGAATGAATTTCTTGCAGCTCCTCGCGTACAATAATGCACACGAGCTCCCGTAGGGGGGTCAAATCAGGGGTGGCCATGGACCACGAGAGGACATGTGAAGGTGCTTGGCGCTCGTACTGCGACGACCGCTGCCGTATCCTACGCTCCATCGTTGTTGCATTGTTGAGCCATTCGGCTATGGTACTTGGTGGGTTGCGCACTAGACCTGCGAATGACTGCTCTTTCACGCCCCGCATCAACAAGCATACTTGATTTTCTTCTGCCATTACGGGATCAGCGCACCGGAAAAGCCGCGACATGTTCTCGACGAACATGGTGACACCCTCATTTGTTGTTTGATTCCTGGAATTGAGAGCACGTTCTGCTTCTTCCTTCCGGCCCGAACTTCCGTACGTATTGCGCAGCTGGGTACAAAATTCTTGCCAGGTTGCTAAACTAGCTTCATGGTTTACGTACCAGATACGCGCCGAAACCTCGAGGGTGAAGTAGACATACGGGAGCTTTCGGTGCTCGTCCCATTCATTGACGCTGGCAACTCGATTGCAGTGTCCTCAGCAGCCTCGAACGCGTCACTGCGAAATGACCTCACTGTTTGCGGTGTGTTGAAAATCCATGAAGCAGGCGGAGTGGCGGTCTCTCTAGTCTGGCTACTCGTTGAAATGGCTGTGATGGTGGTATACTTTACTGAGAGAGGATCTATTTCTGGTGGAAGTCCTAGTTGTCGCCGGCTGCGCCGAAGGTAAGCGTCGAAGGCGTGGTGATCTAAGTTGTAACCTTCCTCTTGGTCACAGTGCATGGAACAGTTTACCCCGCACTTCTACCAGTCAGGTTACTATATATGTGACAAAAGCTAATGTTTAATTTAATGGAAACAGAAAGGTCCCGTCCGCCACCTTCACTGGGAGTGCATCATCGTCGGCCTCAGCTTCTGCTGAAGCGGCAAACCCATTACTCAGCCAACTCTAACGTGTACTGGAGATTACCGGCACCCTGCTGCGACAGCCCCGTTTTACTGGTCTTCTGTTGGGCGCGGAGCTAGAATATTCCATGGCATATGGTGGGAGTGCTGGGTACTTCATGGCCCTGGTACTCCCAAACCGTACATTACCTTCTGCCTCCACAATGACGGACCATGCCTTCCCCACGCAAGCTGCTCCAGTCATTACGGCTGTCATGTGTTCTTATGTAGTACGTCAGCGCTACCCTGCCATCTTCAGTGGCACCGACGATTACGACGTGGAGGACTGACTTGCAGAGTATGAACGCATTAGCAAGCATAACCAGTTAGATAACCGCACCGTGCTGATCAACGTCATCTTTTATCCGACCGATGTGGCCAATCTGTTCAGAAACTGCAAAGCCGATTTCACAACCTGGTCAGCTTTCACAGATACGCTCATTTCGTTCTTCGGAAGTTCCGCTGTGCGCTGATTTCGCGCTGAACACCATTTGTGTGGCCGAACTCAACAAAACGTCGAGAGCTTACCGAGCTATATCGACGATGTCTTCGACCTCTGTAAGCGCGTGAATGCCTCCATGACCGAATGCGATAAGATAACGCACAGTATGAAAGACCTAGACCACGATGCCTTCCATATGCTCGTGACCAAGAACCCTACGCCGGTTGCTCAAGTAATTGAGCTTCGGCAAAGCTTGAACGAGCTGCGCAAACAGCGCCTTTCCATCCGTCGTTCGAGTTTGCAATCCCTGGACCTGTCAGCCTTGGAGCTCGGATGCGTTGGTGCTGATTATTCCAGTTTGCTGCCGTGGATTCATCAATAAATTCGGGAAGAAGTGCTTATTTAGCGACACATTGTGACGTGTGTTACTGAACCTGCTTCCACACTTGACCCGTCGTTCCTTCGTGGGATCCTGACGCAAGTTGCTGGGGCGCTCCCACCTCCCTCTCTACCGCCGCCTGTGAGTGCACCTCTGACTTCCGCTGCCACTGTAAACCGATCTCCTGCGCAACCAATACCTACTCGGCGCTGTGTCCGGTAAGCCCGGTTGACGTACCGTTGTCGCCTTCCGCACCTTCCATGAAACCCTGGCATTCTCCGTGTAACCGCCCAATCGGTTTCGCATGCGGTATACAGGGGCATGTTGCACGTTTCTGTCGCCGCCGTGGACTTCAGTTTCATTGTTACGCGCCGAACCTCAGCGACCTTCCCTGGCAAACAAAGTTAGCACGGTCCTATACCTGGTACCTAGGACTCCTTATCTCGTCGCCCTTCCTTCTACTCACGTTGCTCTCCTTCTCCTAGTCGCCGTTCCCTTTCACCCAAGCGTCGCAGTTTTAACTCTGGTCGTGAGGAAGAAGACGAGGTGTGATCCTTTTGCCGAGTGTTTGTTCTCCGTCACCAGTATTTTGTGGTAATTCTCGCTTTCTTCCGGGGAACACTGTTCCCTGCCCGTCGGGAATGGAAGTGGAGCCACCCGCAACCCCACATGATGTAGCGGTGCCCGCGTCGGCAGCCTCAAGGAAGCGGAACAGCCTCTCGAGCGACAGCGAGACTACCCGGATAGACTCGACCGAGAGCGACGACAGCTCTGACGACGACTATGTGACTGTTCTGGGTCAGAAAGCAAAGCGGCGGATGCTTAGGGCCTCTGTGGACACATCTACTATGAGGACTCCGCAGAGTTCGCCGAAGTACACCATCCTTTTCTTACCTGTGCTACCGTCCGACAATATGAGGTTCCTCAACAGACAAGTTGCATCGGTTGAACTCGAGAGACTGTTGCCAAATGGCATTGAGGACGTACGAGTCAACCTTCGGAAGAATATTGTTGTGGTAGATATCGCCTAAGCGTCGGCGTTAGATTCTCTGCGAGCTGTCACTGTTCTCGGTGGCATGAACGTCCCTACCATCATCCCGATAGGAAAAGAGACTACTACAGGCGTCATATATGACATTGATGCGGCCATCTCAGGCGAGGATTTACCACTTTTGATAAAGCCTGCCAATCATGGGACCCACATACTACATGTGACCCATCTCGGAACTTCGAGATGCGTGAAAATTGTCTTTAAAGGTGACTGCCTTCCATCGCATGTGAAGGTAGGTCATTTTCGACATGCTGTCCGGCCCTTTGTTCCCAAGCCGCTTCAGTGCAGAAACTATCAGAAATTCGGCCACGTGAGTGCCGTCTGTGGAAAGTCTGCTATATGTTCCCGCTGTGCAGCACAACACTCTGCAGGCAACTGGCAGGCAAAAACTTATAAGTGTCCGAACTGTCAAGGGCCCCACGATGCCTCATCAAAGGAATGTCCTAGATTTAAGTGAGAACTCTCCATCTTGAAGAAAATGGTGAGGGACCGGTTGACTCATCGTGAAGCAGCTGCTGACGTCAGGCGACGTCGTTCTCGTCGCAGACGCTCATCAAGGAATTCTGCTCTCCGCACAAAGAAAACGCGTGCCGCACAGCCTCTTGCTGTTGAATCTGCTCCAACCTCAGTGCAGAATGTTTCCAAACCGTGTATAGATAATGGAGCATCTGAAAAGAATGCCGCGGATGAGGAATGGCCACTACTGCCAACGATAAGCCCTGTGGAAAAACCCCAACAAGGAAAGCCACCATAATGCTCACCGCTCACCCAGATGAGCTGACAGAGCATGACCGCCGAATTGTAACAATGCTCAAGTCTTTGATAAATGCGATTCGCACGCTTGTGGGCAACTCGAATACGCCAACAGCACGCAGCGCAGTGCAAGTGTTGGATGCCCTGAGCCCAGTGCTTGCAATTCTTGCATAAGCACAGTGGCTCTTCCACTGCCTTCACTCCGTGATGAAGTGCGTAGCGCGACGATTTTCCAGTGGAATGCCAAAGGACTTAAATCACGGGTTTCATGTTTCCGCCAATAAGTTTTCACGAACCGATTTCCTATAGTGGTAATATGTGAACCGAACGTGTCAAAAGCGCTAAGACTCTCTGGATACGAAGCCTTTATGGCGTCGACGTGCGGGCAATCCAGCAAACTAATTGTTTACATCCGTACAGAACTGACTTACATTCCCCACTCGGTGCAGCCTCATGATGGAAACCAATACGTGTGTCTGCGCATTACAAAGAATAAAGTGGCCTTCACCCTTATCGGCGCCTACATATCCCCATATAGTCGGTTCGACGGCGACCGATTGCGAGACATCCTGACGGCGACTGCTGTACCCTGGATTATCACGGGATACTTTAACGCTCATCACGTGGCTTGGGGAAGCTCCAGAATAGATTCCAGGAGCCGGAAACTTGTGGAATTTGCTTCCGACCATGAACTTAGCATTATGAACGATGGCAGTCCGACGCACTTGCGTGGTTCCAACTATAGCAGTTGCTTAGACTTGACCTTGGTGTCACGGCAACTTGGTCAAAATGTTCGATGGTTCTCTGACATCGAGACTCATGGTAGTGACCATATTCCCACCTACTTAAGTATCACTGGATTTGGAAGCTCCTCTTGTACTTCCCGACAAGCATATATAAGGTGGTCAACGTATAAGACAAAGGTGGAAGAGGCATGCAAAGAAGGATTTACCGGCGCCCTTTAGAACCTTATTACAAGTGTACTGGAATCGTCTAAGTACACATTTACATCCGCTAAAAAACGTACGGATTTTGACATGGAACTTGAGCGACTTCGAATTATTCGCAGAAGAGCCGAGAGGCGATACAGGCGCACGAAGTCAATTCATGACCTTAGAGTCGCTCGACGTATACAGAAGAAAATCCAACATTGTATGGACAGGCTGGAGGAACAACGGTGGAAGACGTTCTGCGAATCACTTGACCCCCGCAAGCCACTGTCTGTCATATGGAGGACGGTGCGTGGCCTTGGCTCGTCTCCACAGCAACGACACCCATTCTCAGCCCTAGCCCTCCATCAAGGCCGTTCACAAGTCGATATAGCCGAAGACTTCTGTGTGAAGATTGCATGCAGTGTGGTCACCATCAATAGCGAAATTCTGGGTGAGGTTCCTGCGACACTCTTCCCAGAATTTAATGTGCCCTTCTCACTTGAGGAATTGGACGCTGCTCTGGCCTCATGCAGGCGCTCATCGTCGCCAGTACCAGGCGGCATCACCTATGCTGCTTTATGCCACCTAGGTGAAGATGGCCGAAGCAGACTTCTGGAATGTCATAACCAGTCTTGGAATGATGGCATCGTTCCTGAGCAATGGAAGTCCAGCTGCTTGATACCACTCCTGAAGCCTGGAAAGTCGCCACTTGACCTAGCGTCCTACCGACCCATTGCGCTGTCCAGCTGTGTTGGGAAGGTCATGGAAAGAATGATTCTCACCCGCCTAGAATGGTATCTTGAGCGCCACAACGTATACCACGATGCCATGGCTGGTTTTAGAAGTGGCCGTTCCTCTATTGACAACGTCATCGACCTACTCACGTCTGTACAACAAGAAAAGCACCACAAGCGTATATCCGTTGCACTATTCCTCGACGTGAAAAGCGCCTATGATAATGTAACGCATGAAGCCATCCTTGATGCCCTGGAAAATAATGAAATTGGTGGACGCATGTTTCGGTGGATTCGGAGCTATCTATTCAAAAGATCCTTCTTTGTGCACAATGCAGATGGCAGAACTGCTGATTATTACGCTTACCGTGGCGTCCCTCAGGGTGGGGTTCTTAGCCCCACTTTCTTCAATCTTGCAATCAATAGTCTTGCCGACGTTCTACCAGATACAGTAAACCTTTCCATATATGCTGACGACATATGCATATAGGCCTCGGCAGTTACACGTCTCCAGGTGCGTGCACGGCTCCAAAAACAGCGACCTTAACATCACCGTACCTGCGTGCGCAAGGCCTCAGCATTTTGACCGAGAAGTGCTCCTTAGTCGCCTTTACCCACAAGCCCATGACCTGGTACCCCATTTCTATTGACCACCAACCAATTCCCTACGCAAAAACTCACCGATTCCTAGGCGTTATTATAGACAGAGACCTTTCATGGAGCCCCCACATCACATACTTGAAGAAGAGGCTTACTTCTATCTCCCATATACTAAGGTTTCTTGCCGGTAAAACGTGGGGCACATCCGTGGCATCTATGCTTCAACTATACAGGACGCTATTCCTAGGATACTTGCGTTACAGCACACCAGTGCTGTCCAATGCTAACAAAACCAGCATCCATGTCCTACAGAGCATTCAAGGCCAAGCCCTTCGAACATGTCTGGGGCTACCTCGAAATGCCTCAACCGTGGCAACAATTGCCACCGCGAGAGACCACCCAATAAGGACCTATATAGATATCGACGCACTCCGGGCGCATTTTCGCTATATCTCGCTCGCTTGCCTGAGAAAAAGACCCAAGGCAACGTTCTCCAGATCTATTGCGGTTAACCGGCACTCTTTGTCTTTGAAGCACTCACCCGCAACAAGAACGCCATCCCCTATGTGGCACTTTAAGAAGCCTCCTGTGTACCTTGCTTTTCCAGGAATAGTGAAAAAAGCTAGCCCGACCACCGCGGCTCTCAAGCAGGTCACATTGGAACTTCTGCATTGTTCATATGCTAACCGAATTTATGTTTACACGGATGGTTCCGGCTCGTAAAATTCTACGGGCGCCGTTGTTCTACCATCTCAATCGGTCGTCATCAAGTTTAAGACTTCACACGTAATGACATCTACAGGTTCGGAACTGGCCGCTCTTCGCGCTGCTGTCGAATACATTGAAAAAGAACCGCCCAACAAATGGGCAATATTTTGTGACTCGAAAGCAGCCCTCCAGAGCTTGCGAAGTTTACGACGTGGCAATTATGAACAACTGGTGTCACAAATCAATGAAACCTGCCATTACGCATCTGAAAGAGGACATGATATCATATTTCAGTGGGTGCCAGGACATTGTGGCATAGTTGGTTATCATGTCGCCGATGGCGCTGCCGGACGTGCCGAGGCTGGCTCACCGACACTCCTTATACCTTCATCCAGAGTCGACGCTCCAAGAGAGCTTCGCAGTCTCGCTCGTACAGTCACATTAGGTTGCTGGCATACACCACAGAACTCTAAGTGTCGTTTACACAGCCTCGACCCATCACTGAAACTTACACTACCAGCGAACCTTCCACGACGTGACGCAACACTGCTGTGTAGGCTGTGGGTAGGAGTAGCATTCACCAACTCCTACAGCTATCGTATTGGAATGGCGTATTCACCAATGTGCACTAAGTGCAAATGTGAAGAGACCATCAGTCCCCTTCTTTGCCACTGTTCTCGCTTCGATGATCAACGTGAGACTCTCCAGTGTGCCTTCAAAAGACTGGATGACAGGGCATTTACGGAACCGAAGATCTTGGGAGCCTGGCCTCACAGTTCATTGGCCCAGAAAGCAGTTCGAGTGCTTTTTCGATACCTGAGGGCAACAGACTTGAGTGCCTGACTATAGACATCCTACACCTAAGTTCTCTTTCTCCCTCTTTCTTTCTTTCTTTCTTTATTTATTTATTATAATACTTTCAAGGCCCTAAGGCACTACAGAAAGGAGTGGTACATACAAAGCAATGTAATATGCAGACAATGGTATGTAGGCAACGTTAAGCGATAGCGTGGTAGACTGCTGTTTTGAATGAAGTTGCATCTGTGATCTGAACGATGGAAGCAGGAAGGTGGTTCCAGTCGACACTTGTGCGGGGTAAAAAAGAATCATGATACTTGTTCGTTCGGGAGGATGGGACGGCAACTTTATATCTGTGGTCTGAACGGGACGAAGTGTAGGAAGGTGGGGTGATAAGTTGATTCTTGAGCACCTGGTTTCCACGTGTAGGGTAGCATCCCCACGTGTGTAGGGTAGCATCCCCACGTGTAGAGTAGCAAACTGGACTCAGTCTGGTTAACCTCCCTGCCTTTCCGTCTTCCCTTCTCTCTCTCTCTCTCTCTCTCTAGTCGTGAGCAAAACTGACAGCCGCAGTTCTCGAGGCTCGAACTGCGCCATCGTCGATTTGTTTCAGACCTCATATCTCCTAACGGAATCACAGTATTTGTCAAAAGCGTCGCAACAACCGCTCTTGTCAATACAGGGGCTGCCGTTTCCGTCATCAGGGAAAATCTCTGACGCAAACTCGAGAAAGTGACGATTCTTGTTCGCGACCTTTCACTACGCATGGTAAGCTCGCAGGAAGTCAAGCCTATGGTAGCATGGGCTCGTGTTATGATTAAGGATGCACTATATTTTGCTGAATTAGTCGTTGTATGCTTGCTTCACATGAAATTATTCTAGGTCGGGTCTTTATTTCCGGGCATCATGCTGTTGTCGACTGCGCTCGTGCGCATCTGGCTTTGTCTTCGTTCAAAGAAACTACCGTCGATCTCCCCAACCGTTCTCCTAGAATGGTCGTCGCCTCTGACGTCATTATCTGTCCTTTCTCCGCCGGCTTGGTTCCCGTCTTTTGTGACTCTGTCTCCGCCACGACTGCCTTTTTACTTCATCTGAAGATTTTGCGAGTCGAGGCCAAGTTTGGTTCAGCATCCACACAGACCAACAGCTCCTTAACCGAGGCAATACGATGAAGTACGTTCCGTGCATAATTAGAAGAGCGGCAGCAGTATCCAACTGCTGTCACTTAGATAAGTTTTAATGAGCAGGCAATGAGTAGCCTCCTGCTGCGAAGAGCGAATTTCATTAAAACATTGTGAGCGTCGCGCTGGCGCTCTGGTGCACCGGTCTTCTCTTATAGGTGCTTCGAAGTATAACGCGTGTCGTTACGCCAATGGTTACAGGACCAGAGCTGGAGTAGCTTTGGCGTGGTAGATGGTGTAGGTGCATCGCTGATTAGGCACTGTTACATTCTACGCTTCCACATACAACGCATTTGTCAGTTCCCCATGGGGACTACGACCACCTTGAAAATTTCCCTTCCTTTTCTTCTTTTTGTGGAAATTGTTCGTACTTTCATTTACCCATAGAGGCGGCATGAATCGTTTCATAAAGATGTCGACTCGTTCCCTGAATAAGATCTAATACTGGCAAGCTATCTCGCGAGAATTGTATGCAACACTTGAGTTTATGTTGGCATTCGTTGTTCACTGATGGGCACAGTGGCTTCTTATTGGCTTCTGGTTGTTAAGCATGCGACAGAACATGTAGGCTGTGACTAGTGTAGATCATATAGCTTGAAGCTCGTCCTGAATCCTTAGTCTGCATAAGTGTTCATTTGCTCCCCCCTTCTAAAATCATGTATTGCGAGCTACGCGAAAAGTTATCGCGGGCCTTACAGATCTACCCCCGATTGGGCCTAGGTGACAGCGTTATGGTAATAAACGATCCAGTTTTCAAGTCAAGCCTTTATTTTGCTTTGTACATACAAACAAGCTGGGGATGGTGCGAAAAGATCAGCGTAATTATGCACCGCTTGAAGGGCCTCACCGCCCGTTTACCACCCAAGTCAGCAGCAGGCACAGGGCAAGAAAAATGAAAAGTTTATATGCACTCACAAAGAGCAAGATTGACAGAGAAGACGTATGTCTCGTAGGTGCCAACAATAGGTAATGCAAGTAATTCTGAAATTATAACACAGAGCGGTACAGTGTAAGTTAACAAACACTGGACACACGGTAGCATTCATTGCTGAATGACGCTCTTCTGGACGGCAGACAAATACATATTGTTTAGTTGGTCATGGAATGAGGTATGCAGGAATCTTGTACGATATAGCTCAACATGCGAAATCCGTAGCTTTTCCTACACTTTGGTAATACAACAGTACTCTGTCCTCTGTTGTCATATCAGAGTACAGAGTGCTTTTGCGACATCATTGTGTTGCCCAAGACAAAGCGAATATAGTTTATTTAGGAATCAAATAGCCCATATTACAAAGTATTCTTAATTTTGGTGGGCCTGTTACGTGAAGTAATTCTTATGATTCTAGAAAGTGTTGGAGAAACATTATTAGCAAGGCGTCCCATGCATCGTACGCCAGAACGTTACCCCCAGTGATTTGAAGGTGTCCATGTACTCGATAATGGTGCCACTGTGGTATAAACAGGAGCGGCAAAGTACTTGTTTTCTCTTGGTTTAGTTGTTTTCTTTCTTTATTTTCAGGGAAATTACTGATCACCATGCGGCAAGTGATGAGAGCGCACGGTTTGCGGTTTCTGCTAAGCATTGTATAACATTAGAAGAGAAGAACAGGCTGGTGTCGTCTGCACATATTATGTATTTTGCATGGGTATTGATCTAGGGGATATCATTTATGTACTTATTGAACAGGAGAGGCCCCAAAATCGTACCCTGCAGGGACACCATTCCTAATTCCTATTGACACGTGTAGTTGTTTGCCTTTATCGGGCGACGCGTTTCACCGCCTAACAAACGTTTCTTCGTGAGGCGACGACCAGCGAGAAGACACTGAAAACGCGGAACCGGCAATTCGACCGCCGAACCAAGTCAACAAACTACGGCGGAGTTCAATCACTTGCCACCGACGGCCTGCGCGAGACTATCAGGGCAGTCGTACGAGAGGAGCTTCAGAAGATATTCCCTTCATGGCAACCTCAAGTGGCCTCAATGGCCTAAATCATCAAAGAAGAAGTCCAGAGATTGCTCGGAGTTCCCGAGGTGCAACCACAATCATCACAGCCCCAACCGGAAGCGATGTCCTACGCCGCCGTCGCCCGCCGTCAAGGTCCCTCTCCACGACCGCGCCAGAGCCATGTAACGCCGCAATTCGGTGTCCGCTGCCAGTGTGCCCACCCGTCGCCCAGCGCAGCTACCCGAGAAAGACAGACGTTTGGCGCGCAGCTGTCCACCGCCCATTCTGCTATCACTGCGGAGAAGCGGGTCACGCCTACCGACCACGTCCATACCGGGAGATGGGACTGCGAGGGTTCGCCGTCAACGCTCCGCGCCCGCAGCAAGGTGAACGCCCTCGCGATATCACCGACTACATAGCCACTACACAGTGGAGCTCTCGACGACCGTGCCGTTCGCCATCACCAGGCCGCTACCCGTCGCCGCAGCGCTGACCATACATTCGCCCAGCCCTAGGCCGGTCAGTGAGCCCATATCCGGAGAACTAAATGTAGCAACCAATGGAGGTGCGGTTGCTGTTCGTCAAACTGACGAAGATCGTCCGCCGCCGTCGAAGACGACGAAGAGACCACCTCATCGAGATAATAACGACATGCCGCCGTCCCGACGAAGCCAGGAAGCAAAGACTATAACCAGGAAAGATGACTTTACGACGCCACGTTCCAGCTTCAGTTCAACACGACGCAGCCGTGATCTCATGCCAAGACCAAACTGCAACGCCAGACAAAGAACCACCGACCTCGACGTGCTTCTCGACGGCCACGCAGTTACCGCCTTAGCGGACACAGGGGCCGATTACTCCGTAATGAGTGGACAAATCAGCGCCCAGTTGAAGAAAGTTAAAACTGCATGGGAATAAGGCCCCCAAATTCGAATCGCTGAAGGACACCTCATTACGCTGACTGGAATCTTCACGGCAAGAGTTACCATTCATGACCGGACTTACCCTGTCACCTTCGTTATCCTCCAACAGTGTTCACGAGACGTCATTTCTGGCATGGACTTCCTGAACCAACACGGCGCAATGGTAGACCTGAATTCAATATTGATAATGCTGTCGGAAGGTCAAGCGATACCACCGGAGAGCCCTCGTAGTCACCACGCCTTAAGTGTGCTCAAAGATGAAGTGAGCATCCCGCCTCGATCCAGCACTGTTATTTCGGTCGGCACCGAAACGCCCGCTGGCATAGAAGGCGTCATCGAAGTCAACCAACGTCTACTGCTCGACGGTGAAATTTGCATCGCAAGAAGGATTGCTCGACTGCACGGAGGAAACACGAAAGTGTTGCTGACAAACTTCAGCCAAGAGTTGAAGCACATCAACAAGGGCAACACAATCGCGTACATTGAGAAAATTGGGGAAACCAGCTATGCCTTTGTCCTCTCGGATTCTACCGCATCTACCCCGACGAGCATAGTCCCGGAACCTGACTTTGACGTAAATCCAAGTCTTCCTATGAGTAAGCAGCAACAGATCAGAAGCCTTCTCCGACGATACAAAGACTGCTTTTCGGCGTCATCGAAGATTCGACAAACACCAGTTGCAAAGCATCGCATAATAACCGAATAGTGCGCTCGACCACTCCGCCAGAGCCCTTACCGAGTTTCGACGCGAGAACGTGAAGCTATTAGGCAACAAGTCGACGAAATGCTGCGCGACGACATCATCGAGCCGTCGAAAAACCCGTGGTCATCTCCTCTTGTCTTAGTGAAGAAACAGGACGGAAGCCTACGTTCTGCGTCGATTATCGTCGATTGAACAAGATCATGAAGAAGGATGTGCACCCCCTTCCACGGATAGACGACGCATTGGATCGGCTCTGCAACGCTAAATACTTCTCGTCGACGGACCTTAAGTCTAGCGACTGGCAAATAGAAGTCGACGAGAGAGATCACGAAAAGGCCGCCTTCATCATGCCAGACACCTGTACGAGTTCAAGGTCATGTCAATCGGACTGTGCTCGGCGCCTGCAACGTTTCAGCGCGTCATGGACACAGTGCTAGCAGGATTGAAGTGGCAGACGTGTCTTGTTTACTCGGATGACGTCACTGTCTTCGCCGGAAATTTAGACGATCACCTTAGGCACCTTGTGAGAGTATTAGAAGCCATCAAGTCATCAGCGCTCACTCTGAAGCCGAAAAGGTGCTGCTTCGCTTACGATGAGCTTCTGTTTCTAGGCCACGTCATCAGCAAATCTGAAAAACGTTCCGACCCGCAGAAGACAGCTGCCATCGCAAAGTTCCCGCAGCCCACCGACAAGAAGTCAGTGCGTAGATTCCTTGGCATGTGCGCCTACTACAGGCACTTTGTCAAGGACTTTTCCCGCATCACTGAGCCGCTAACCCACCTAACTAAATGTGACGTCGAGTTCAAGTGGGAAACGCCGCAGGGCGACGCATTTCAAGAACTCAAAAGACGCATGCAGTCACCGCCCGTACTTGCGCACTTCGATGAGGACGCCGATACCGAAATCTACACTGACGCCAGTAGCCTAGGCCTCGGTGCCTGCTAGTCTAGAGAAAAGATGGACATGAACACGTGATAGCTTACTCTAGCTGGTCATTGTCAAACGCGGAAGGCAATTATTCTACGACTGTAAAGGAATGGCTCGCCATCATTTGGGCTACAGCAAAATTCCGCCTTGACATATATGGCAGGCCGTTCAGTCTTCAGCGACCACCACGCGTTGTGTTGGCTAGCTTACCTAAAGGACCCTTCAGGACGACTGGCGCAGTGGAGCCTCAGACTGCAAGAATATGACGTTATGGTAATCTACAAGTCCGGACGAAAATATTCCGACGCCGACTGCTTATCATGCACGGAAGCCTTCAATAAATAGCAACGAGCAGGCCCGGAGCTGAAATGAGCTTCTTAGACTTTGGTCCCCTTGCCACCGAGTGGGGCTCTCCGAGAAACTCTTTCGTTGATAGAATGCTTCTTACCGTGTCCTACGTCAAGTAACCAATGTCACGAGATAATCCCCGAGACCTCCGTCATGCCACCCGGTTCCACGTCACCTGACGTCGTACATGTCCTGTACATGTACATGTACTATGCCCTCACCGACGGCCCTGTCTGAAGCACCGGGACGGTGCTTTTTCTGCCGGGGGTCGTGTTAGGGTGGCAAAGGAAGGCAAGGTCGTCGACGTTGAAGACGACGAAGTGGCAGCAGCCTCTCGGGATCCTCGGCTGCTGCCTATATTCTCCCTGTAAATACACTGCGTAAATAGTTTTATACCTGCAACAATATTTCTGACGGAATTTCATCTTCTATACCGTTGTTTGCGGATGACTGTGTTGTGTAGAAAAGAATTACCCATCAAAATGATACAATTGAACTTCAGAACGACTTATCACATATTCATGATCGGTGTACTAAATGGTAAATGATTTTGAACATAACAAAGTGTGTACACCTCTCATTTACTAAAAAGAAGAAACCAATTCAGTCACGCTATCATCTGAACAATGTACTATTGAAGCAAAGCAGTACGTATAAGTATTTAGGTGTGCTACTCTCGTCTGAATGTTCGTGGAAACCTGAAGTAGAGAGCATCATAACCAAAGCTCGTAAAGCTTTGAATTTCTTTCAGAGAAACCTGCGATGTTCACATGCGAATTTAAAACGTATGGCATGTACAACTTGTGTTCGACCACTCTTAGTATACGGCTGTGTTGTGGGGGACCCCCACGAGGTAACCTTCGTTGCCGCCCTAAATAAAAGACAAAACTGTGCTGCCAGGTTCGTCTTGGGGCGGTACGGAAGGAGGGAGAGCTGCACTGCAATGAAGGCTGAGCTAGGATGGGAATCTCTTTCTGCCCGCCGAAATACACTGAGATTAAAATTTCTATATTTGGTTTACTATAATAAAACTGGAATTAATAAGGAAATTTAGCTACACAAACCTCATTACATTTCAAAACAAACTGATCATAGTTGCGAAATCCTCGAGTACCCTGCCAAGACGAACATGTGTGCCAATTCACTTTTTGTTTGAACAATTAAACAGTGGAATAGGCCGACTGAAAAGCAAGTGTATTGTTTGAATGAAGATATATTTCATTCCATATTGTAACCCCCCTGCTGTAACGCCTTTGGGCGTTGCGGGGTAATTGATGAATAAGGAATAAAGAAAAACTTTTATGGATTGTAAAGAATACTTCCCATTCAAAGTAATAAAAAATGTGGCTAAGTTTCCCTGTGGAGGGTGAAAAGAACAGAAAATGCTTGGCAGGTTTGCTTTGCGTTGAGCGTTTCGTTATCACTGCTGCAAAAGCAGTGATCAGATAATAGTTCCCGAACATACTTGTTTGTCACCAGTAGGGCAATGCCTCCCCCACGTTTCGTTGTGCGGTTCACAGAAAAAGAAATATACCCCGGTGTGCACAGGACATCGGTATCGTGGCGATGCTATTTTTCGGTTAAACAGATGATATCGAACGAGATTGTTAAACGTGCCAGGAAATGAGTAAATAGATCACCCTTCTTTACAGCAGACTGTATATTAAAATGTATTATTATGAATAGGTTATGTCCATCTAAGCCACCGTATTTATTAAACTGCGAAGGTGGGAAAAGAGGTGTGTTACCAGATCGATAATCCAGAGGTGAGAAAAGAAACAAGTCATGTGTCACGAGTAGTGACGTCACATTGCGTCATTCTTAACAAATCGGCCTCATCCGAAGGATGTCGGAAGTCTCCGTTTTACGTTCCAGTATGCTGCCCTTCGTTATGCGCACATACTCGCAGGATGTTTTCCTTCCGATTGCGGCACCAGGAAAGCGTTTGCTTTGAGGTGTCAATTGTTCGTTGACGTAGATTCGTTGTTTGGCCCCATGAAGCCAATATCACTAGTAGAGTGGTTTGCTTTCTTTGATGCCTCAAAAAAAGGTTTCATTGGGGCCGTGAATCTGACAACTAGATTCAAATCATTGCAGTTCTTGGTTTTTACGCTATGGAAAATGGTAATAATGAAAAAGACATGGGCAGTAAAAGCTTGCTCTAAGGGCGCTCCCGCGTCTCCTTCTCGTTACATTGCGAAAGAGGAAATGAAGCAGCTAATCCTCTGCTCTTTTGGCCTGCCTGCTTCCTCTGTCGAGCGCTTTCTTCCTGTCGCCGTTGAGCCGAGATGCAGGCGTTGAGCAAATGTGGAGAGTGGGAACGCCTGCAGTGCCGCCTGTTACTCGCTGGTTCAGACGAAAAGCACAACCAGAACGTGAAAGGACCCTCGCACACTAATCTTTATTAGCAAGGAGCTCTTGCCCGCGCAGTCCCCCACATGTTTGTTCCGAACACCGTCCCTGCGCCTCCAGAACACTTTCGACAGAAACGGAAACGCTGGAATGTTGACGGCAGAACCGTGATCGCGCAGAGGGACCCATTGTTTGTTTATGTACGCGAGCGACATTCGTATGGGAGACTGTCATAGAAAGATATCGAAACGGCTGATTACTCACGTAATCAACTAGGTCACGTTGATCTTCATCATCAAACTATGTATGTCCACTGCAGGACTAAGACCTTCCCCAGTGATCTTAACCGTGTCGCCCGCTAACTGATCCCATTCTACGCACAAGATGTCATCACTTACTTCATTTCTTTATCTGTAGTCAACACCGCTGTTTTCATCTCTTTCTGCGTCAGGCCAGTTATTTTTATTTCGATCACTAGGAGTTATTCAACTTCTCAAGTTTCTTGTTAAACTCAAAGTTATTGTTTCACACCTTATTACCTGCAGAATGCTGTGATTGTACACTTTTCAAGAATACTGCTAAGCTATCGCTTATGACTTGGCGACGCCTACCATACTGGCTACATCCCATTTTATTTTCCGGGAAACTTTTCTCTAGTGATCAGGGTCCCCCGTGAGTAATTAGCGTAGATATACGTATTCTTGTGCACATTCTGGAGGATAACTGCCAATCACAAAACAGCGTTCTCTTGACGGGCCGTCGAAGATTACTTTTGTCTTCTGTATATAAATCTTCAAGCCTCCTTTCAAGCTTCGTCGCTTAAGGTCCTCGATAATTTTTAAAGTTATCTTCATCATTGCTGAACAGGATAACAAAATCTACCAACTGTAGGTTAGGAGGTTGCACAATCCTGGGTCCCTAGTTCGAGTCACAGACTAGGAAAAATTTTTCTCCTCCTGTCAGGCTTTTCTTTCATGTAACCCGTATGGGTTTCCGTTGTAGTGATTGCTACGATTGGATGGATGTCTCATTTTCCCTTTATTAAACTTCAGCTTCATGACACGCCTCTGCCTCGATCACCACTCTTAATCATTTCAAGGCTAGCTTGGATATTTTTTTGGTGCAGGCAGTGACTATCATTGGAAAGAATGTGCCTCCTTGCGTGACCCCTAGCCTGACCGGAATCTTGCGCTTTTCTGTCAAATAATTGAGGTAGCTGTGCAATCCACACATGTTACACAGATCTTCAAGAACACTAGAACACAAACTAGCCCGACTGTCCACCTTGCGGAATCTAGATATTACCAAGATATTCACGAATTCTTCCTGTAGTCATCGACTGCTCTGGTGTCTGTGTTAGCCTTGCTTAATTGAAACGGTAGTGTAGACACTAGCAGCTTGTTAGCTGGCTCATAATTTGGCGGCTAATGAACATTTTTTTTTATTTTAGTGCACTACCGAGAAGGAATTAGAGATCCTTTTTACCACTGCTTTGATTATGAGCTGTCCACTTGAAGTGTATGCACAGTATATATTTATTGTGTGCTCGCAATTACGTAGGTTGCCTGCCTACAAATGCTTCAACTACAACGTCATCGTCATCATCATCATGATATTTATATGTACACTGCGGGACGATGGCCTCTCCTAGCAATCATCAGTTACCTATGTCTTCGGCTATGTCATTCTAACTTGCGCCTCCAAATTTCCTCGTTTAGTCCCCCCAACTAATTTTCTGCCGCCCGCGACTGCGCTTCCCAACTCTTAGCACCCATTCTCTATCTCTAATGGTCCACCAGTCATCTGCTCGACGCATTACGCGTCCTGGCTTGCTCCATAATTTTTCACGGTATGTCAACTAGAATATCGGCTATCGTCGTTTTCTCTCTGCTCCAGATCATTTCTTCCTGTCTCACAAGAGAACGCCTAACATTTCTCGTTCCACCGCGTTATCGTGGTCCATAACTTTTTTTAGAGCTTCTTTGTTAACGGCAAAGTCTTTCAACCCTTGCGTTAGTGTCGGTGGAATGCAATGATTATAACTTTCCTTTTCAACGAAAGTGGTAAGCTACCAATCAGGATTTGGTACTGCCTGCCTTATGAACTCCAACCAATTTTTCTTGTGTAAGTTTACTTCTCATGATCAGTTTTCTATATGAATAATTGACTTAGATAAGCGTGCTCCTGCACTCTAAAAGTTGACTGGCGATCATGAATGCTTGTTGCTCTGTCAGGTGATTGAATGCTATCTTTGTCTTTTGCATAGTAATCGTGAACCTTACTCTTAAGGAACATCCACGCTAGCGGCAAACATGCCGTAACGTCATAAATCAGACAGAGTGCACTGCGCCGCCCTGCACAAGGCGCAGTTCACTTCACATTCGTGTCCTTGGGGGGGGGGGGGGGGGTGATTTTCAAGTACGCAGCCAACGCATATGTTCTTGGGGTTCGGACAAACGTCCGAGTGGTGTCCCTCTTGCATGCACTCAGGCACATTTGGATTGTTGGCCTGTACTCCATACACCGCATCTCTGCTCCCATGTAGTACACGCATTTGGGGCGTGTGCCTCCCGAGAAGGTGGGGAGAGCGGTATTTTTGTTTCTCAGGATTCGGGCCCTTTCGATGGTGACTCCTTGGGTCCTGACTTGCAGGTGTTGCTGGAGACCTGCTGATTCGGTGTGTGCTGAGAATCCGTGCGCCACCCCTTTGTAGCTATAATCTGGATACGCTACGTGCACGTTGAAGGGGTGTTGCTTGCCTCGCAGCTCCATGCACGTGATTCGACGAATGACGTCCGCCTGTTCCAGTGAAGGTGTGGAGACGATAATGATATTGGTTCCTACTCGGATTTACATTATGAAATCCTCTCCGGTGAGTTTTCGCTGGTTCGGTCCGTTTCCTGTGATTATCGTCCAGGTAGCACGAATAATCTCTTGTTGTATTTTTGTTCTCAGATATTCCGTGAGCATTGGTCCCTCGTGGGGCTTCAGTATTATCTTTATGTCGTTCTTCGATGATGGTGGCAGAGGCTTCCCCTTGCTCGGGTGCATGTTGCGACGACCGATTTGCCCGTCTCCTTTCGCGCCGCCTGCTGATGGCTGTCCGTTTATGTTATTCTTGTTGTTGGAAGCTGTTTCCCTGTCGTTGTGCTTGACAGCCTCTTACTGTCGCCGCGACAGAACTAACTGCCAGCCGTTCGTCGCCTGGTTGTGGGCGGCGATCTCTTGGCTTTTCCTAGTCCCCGCTCCGGAAATTGTACTAGTGTCCCCGTTTTCGTCCGCGTTGTTAACTGGATGGGGGGAGGGGGGTATTTGGAGGTCCATGTCTTCTGATGTAGCCATCTCCTACGCTCGGCAGAAGTGACCCGGTTATTAAGTGGTGAGGCAGTCGCTCACGCGCTAAGCCTATCGAGGCATAACTGGGCTTCCGCCGCTTCGAATTTTCAAAGTCGCTTGGGATGACGAAAAATTTACTCACGGATTTGAACTTGGTCTTGGAACGAAGTGTTTGTCGAGTGGAACCAGATCGGATAGTCGAGGCTGGTGCAGTTGACGAGTTTTCGGCTAAAGCGTCGATAGTCGGCGTAGCCCGTGTGAAAGAGCGCGTTCTCGTATAATGTAGAAGAATTCATTTCAAAGGCAGAAGTACATGGCTGGGCACGCGCATTTAATTTCATGAACCTAATTTGCGCCAAGAAAAGCTGTCCATGCCTTCACACTTGCTTCATAGGAAGACTACTGCGCTATCATTATGACAGCTGTTTTTAACTGCAGCAAATAAAAATACTAACCAATATAAGTCTTGATGAGATAATTTTATCATTCGAGTGTTCATATTTTAACCTCTAGATACGGCTAAGTTGAGACGTTTTGTGCGTGATTAATGAAGCTACGTTAAATATATTTACAAGTATTGATCTTAAATGGCTAAAGAACATGAATACTTTGGAGCCCGTCCTGGAGATTATCTAGCTATCTAGATTATCTAGATTATCAGCTATCTGTAAAAGCTATATGAACAAATATTTTCCAAATGAACGGTCTCGGAAGGCGTAACTGACGTAGAAAAAGGAAGTCTGTAAAAGCAACCTGATCGCACGGAGCCTTTTGTGATGTCAAGAATCTGGCTCCGTAAGCGTGTTCCTGGTGGCCAGTCCGCTTTCGTTTTCTATTAAGAGGAAGCTTGGCTCGGGCCCAATTCGACGCGGCCTATTCAGATGCATGTAAAACTCAAAACCCTTTTTCAGAGATAACCCTTGACCGATTTTAGTGAAATTTGTTGCATTTGAGAAAGAAAGTTAAATTCTAGTGACTGTTGCAAGCGGAATTTCGGTTTAGGGACTCAATTTTGTTAGAACGATTTAAAAAAAATTGGAAGTTTGAAAAAGAATAAAAGCACAAAATTTATCAACCATTAGCTCTGCATCAAGAAGAGATATAGCGGTTCTGTAAACGGCATACACTAGATCATTGAAAGCGGACAAATTTCATGTCATTGGATATCTTCCGTGAATTTCTTACGTTGTGTACGAGGGTTGCCAAAAGCTTTATTTACATATTACTATCTTTTACATTCATGTGTACCGTATCAGTTTTTTCTGCTTTAGATGTGCTATTAGATGCAGTTCACATATGTGTTACATAATGTTTCTTCGCTGAGAGACAGCGTTGCAAACTTTATAGTTTCTTTTCGTTTTCTGAAAATTTTCAATTTTCGCCAGTTTCTCATAAAGCATTGGCTACTTGAATCAATAATTCGAAGCCAACAGTAACTAGATTTTAAATATTTCTTTTAAATGCAACAAACCTCGCCTAATTTGGTGCTGTGGTTGCCCAGGCAAGCGAATTCTTCTTTTAGATGGATTTAGACAGGAGCACCCTAGCTAAAGCTTCGATTAGCGCTGTTTATTCGAAGGCAAGCAGTTGACAGTTTTACTATCAATATACCAGCGAATGTGTGCCGCTGAAAGCTTGCTTGGTCACAGAAGCGACGCATGACGCAATAATGGTGCAGATTTAGCGCGTCGCTGGCTTGAAGACTGTGAGCTGTCGCCGTGGAAAGGACGATGACGAAAAAGAACAGCTAGGTAGCTTATTATGTTATTACCAATAACAGTTATGTGGACATTCCAGGCACTTTCCTGCCGTCGCCCCCATGTTCCGTGTAAAGTCCAGGGCGGTAACATCGTTACCGCGCCGCATGCTGTATGTGCGAGTGAAAGTGTAAGGGGGGGGGGGGGAGGCATGGATGAGCCAGCGATGGTGGCTGAGCCCTGTGTGCGCGAGGGAGAAAAGCGGGAAGGAAGCGCGCCGCCTTCCGTCGCGCACGATACATCGGGGAAGCGGAGGTAAGAGGGGGGGGGGCTGTGTTCTGAGAATCGGTGGTTGAGCAACATGTTTGTTTCTCGTGTTTGAGGCATCATATATATATATATATATATATATATATATATATATATATATATATATATATATATATATATATATATATGTTACGCATTCTACGTATTCCGTATTCTACGTATGTTCTTACATAGGTAGAATGATCGGAGACTTATACGTATATTTACATATCTTGTTGCGAGGTTTTGTGCATATGTGCAGTGAACTTTGTTTCCAGTGACCCCTTTTTGCCCTTTATCAAGCTGTATCTTCGCATTTCTAATGTACGAAGGCGAGTCAAATGAAAGTCAACCACCCATTCTGCGCAATAATTGTTCTGTCCATTATCTGCGAGGCATGCACAAGGCACAGAGGCATCTCTTATTTACAAAAGTGGCACGCAGGTGTGAGGATCAAGGCTCTTTAATGCTCTAATATATTGGGTTGAATATGGTTGTGTGACATAATGGTCACTGCAGAAGTTGAACAGCGTGTTGTCGGGAGGTTTTTGACAGATGAAGATATTTCCCAGAAAGAAATTAGTCACCGTATGGGTGCCGTGCACGTTGAACAATGCATTTCATTGGCCACTGTGAAGCGTTGGAGCAAACGGTTCAAAGTAGGACGTGAAGTTGCAAAGACGATCCAAGACCGGGCGAAAGCCACCGTGCAATCACCCCTTACACAGTTGCAAATGCTGGTAGACAAGAACGGAGGACAAGCATCGATGAATAGGCAGGGCGTGTGAACATCAGTCAGGCTGCCGGTCACACCATAATTCATGAGCATCTCGGTTATCGGCTCTTGTGTGCGCAATGGATGCCGAAGATTTCGGAGGTTCGGCGCTGCCTTGACTCATCTAAGCCGGTATCACAAGGAGGGTGAGGACGTTTTGTCTGCAATTGTGACCGGGGACGAATCATGGTGCCATTACTACGAACCTGAAACACAACGGCAAAGGTTAGAGGGGAAACATCTGAATTCACCACCCCGAAGAAAAGCAAAGGCCATTATTTCTGCCGGAAAGGTTTGGGTGACTATTTTTCGATCGTCAGGGGCCATTACTGACCGAATTTCCTCAACCTTGAGAGACTATCGATCGTTTCCGAAATTGTGAAACGTCGGATCATCTGCGTGTCGCAATCAAGAACAAACGACGTGGAAAACTGAGGAATGAGGTCATCTTGCTCCACGAGAATGCCCGTCCCAACGTCGCTGATGTGTTTATTACAAAACTGGCAAAGTTCAAGTGGCAATCGCTGCAACATCCGCCACACAGCCAACACCTGTTCCCTTGCGACTTCAAAATTTTGGAGCATTTGAAAAAACAGCTCAAGGGAATCATATTCCCGTCGGAGTATGACGTGAAAGAGTCAGTTAGAGAGTTTTTGAAGCAGCAACCGAAGGAGTTTTATGAGACGGGAATCACGCGACTCGTTAGTCAGTGGGACAAATGTCTGAATGCTCTTGACTACTTTTAAGTCAAGTACCCAGTTCGTCATATATTCGCATTGGCTCACTTTCATTTGACTCGCCTTCGTATATTTTGCAGAACTCCTGCTTTTTATTCGTGCTCTCTGTTGGAATATTATTTCGGGGCAATTACTCACAATGCATGACCGGGGACAGCTGCCCTGCGCAATAATTTCTAACAAAGGACAGCGTCATTGATTTTCCCTGGTCGTTGCATATGAACAAAGATATAAACAAAGTTCTTGAATCATGGAGAGAGAGAGAGAGAGAGAGAGAGAGAGATGCATATGAGAGAAAGGTGGGGAGGCTAACCAAGATTTAGTAAAATATTTGCACTCAACTTGTTGATTTTGTGGCCTTTACACTTTTCATCTCAGTGGCATGCAATGCTTTGCTGGTTTCAAACTGATATAGTTCTAAAGTTCATGATATATTTGGTTTGCTTATTAAATATGGAGAAAACATGGAAGCATCAATAACAGTTATTTAGGGCACAATGTTTGATACACACGAGTATATTCTTTTATGAAAAAATAACTCTTGTACTTGTCTTGACAGTGCGTAGCATTCAAAAATTCCTTTGCAGCACCTTTGGTAATGGCAACGGAGTTGTTATTAATGTTTATTGTATTTGATGCCTCGACAATTTCTATAAGGAGGAGGCCGAGATGCAATGTCTCTCTTCCTGTGGTATACTATAAAGTGGGCATTCTTCCGCCTCTTTGGTACACTTAAGGTTGTGCGCCAGCCCCATTAAACATCAAATATTCTTTCATTCAATTGAAGTCCCGAGACATTGCTTACAAAGGGCTGCAAGCTTTTCAAGCATTATATCTCCTCCATCCGTGCCTAAGTTGACTGTTGCTTCATCCTTTCCTGCTGCTTTTTCCCAGGACATGTCTTCCAAGATGCTTCTAATTTTATCGCTAATTATATCAAAAGCATCTGTACCCTTTTCATTACTATTTCCAATTAGGTTGAGTAGCTGATCTAAGAACTGAAGCATGCTAGAAGAGAAGTCTTCTGTTGCTTTTACTAGGTCATCAAAAGTGCTGATGACATTAGGTGGCTTATCTTTCACTGCGTACATCTTGCCTTGTGCTATGCCAAGTTTTCTTCTCGCTGATTTTATGTTGCGACCATATTTTACTGCTTCCTCAATTTGTCTGACGTTATTATGTCGCATATTGCACAGTTTCCTCTTGTTTACCATCCTTCAGAGTTAAGCTATATCTTGATGTATCTGATCTATTCTATGTGATCCCCTCCAAACCACTAAAAAAACGATAATGTCATGGTATTTTTGCAATATAAACATCTATAAATAGATACAAAATAGTCTTAAAAAAATTAAATAAATTATGGGATTTTGCGTGCCAAAACCACTTTCTGATTATGAGGCACGCCGTAGTGGGGGACTTAGGAAATTTCGACCACCTGCGGTTCTTTCATCATCATCATCAGCCTGGTTACGCCCACTGCAGGGCAAAGGCCTCTCCCATATTTCTCCAACAACCCCGGTCATGTACTAATTGTGGCCACGCTGTCCCTGCAAATTTCTTAATCTTATCCGCCCACCTAACTTTCTGCCGCCCCCTGCTACGCTTCCCTTCCCTTGGGATCCAGTCCGTAACCCTTAATGGTCATCGGTTATCTTCCCTCCTCATTACATGTCCTGCCCATGCCCATTTCTTTTTCTTGATTTCAACTAAGATGTCATTAACTCGCGTTTGTTCCCTGACCCAATCTGCCCTTTTCTTATCCCTTAACGTTACACCTATCATTCTTCTTTCCATAGCTCGTTGCGTCGTGCTCAATTTGAGTAGAACTCTTTTCGTAAGCCTCCAGGTTTCTGCCCCGTAGGTGAGTACTGGTAAGACACAGCTATTATATACTTTTCTCTTGAGGGATAATGGCAACCTGCTGTTCATGATCTGAGAATGCCTGCCAAATGCAACCTAGCCCATTCTTATTCTCCTGATTATTTCCGTCTCATGATCCGGATCCGCCGTCACTACCTGCCCCAAGTAGGTGTATTCCCTTACGACTTCTAGTGCCTCACTGCCTATTGTAAATTGCTGTTCTCTTCCGAGACTGTTAAACATTACTTTAGTTTTCTGCAGATTCATTTTTAGACCCACTCTTCTGCTTTGCCTCTCTAGGTCAGTCAGCATGCATTGCAATTGGTCCCCTGAGTTACTAAGCAAGGCAATATCATCAGCGAATCGCAAGTTACTAAGGTACTCTCCATTAACTTTTATCCCCAATTCTTCCCAATCCAGGTCTCTGAACACCTCCTGTAAACATGCTGTGAATAACATTGGAGAGATCGTATCTCCCTGCCTGACGCCTTTCTTTATTGGGATTTTGTTGCTTGCTTTATGGAGGACTACGGTGGCTGTGGAGCCGCTATAGATATCTTTCAGTATTTTTACATACGGCTCGTCTACACCCTGATTCCGTAATGCCTCCATGACTGCTGAGGTTTCGACAGAATCAAACGCTTTCTCGTAATCAATGAAAGCTATATATAAGGGTTGGCTATATTCCACACATTTCTCTATTACCTGATTGATAGTGTGAATATGATCTATTGTTGAGTAGCCTTTACGGAATCCTGCCTGGTCCTTTGCTTGATAGAAGTCTAAGGTGTTCCTGATTTTATTTACGATTACCTTAGTAAATAGTTTGTAGGCAACGAACAGTAAGCTGATCGGTCAATAATTTTTCAAGTCTTTGGCGTCTCCTTTCTTATGAATTAGGATTATGTTAGCGTTCTTCCAAGATTCCGGTACGCTCGAGGTCATGAGGCATTGCGTGTACAGGGTGGCCAGTTTCTCTAGAACAATCTGTCCACCATCCTTCAACAAATCTGCTGTTACCTGATCCTCCCTAGCTGCCTTCCCCCTTTGCATATCTCCCAAGGCTTTCTTTACTTCTTCCGGCGTTACCTTTGGGATTTCGAATTCCTCTAGACTATTTTCCCTTCGATTATCGTCGTGGGTGCTACTGGTACTGTATAAATCTCTATAGAAATCCTCAGCCACTTGAACTATCTCATCCATATTAGTAATGATATTGCCGGCTTGGTCTCTTAGCGCATACATCAGATTCTTGCCAATTCCTAGTTTCTTCTTTACTGTTTTTAGGCTTCCTCCGTTCCTGAGAGCATGTTCAATTCTATCCATATTATACTTCCTTATGTCAGCTGTCTTACGCTTGTTGGTTAACTTCGAAAGTTCTGCCAGTTCTATTCTAGCTGTAGGGTTAGAGGCTTTCATACATTGGCGTTTCTTGATCAGATCTTTCGTCTGCTGCGATAGTTTGCTGGTATCCAGCCTAATGGAGTTACCACCGACTACCATTGCACACTCCTTAATGATGCCCACAAGATTGTCGTTCATTGTTTCAACACTAAGGTCCTCTTCCTGGGTTAAAGCTGAATACCTGTTCTGTAGCTTGATCTCGAATTCTTCTATTTTCCCTCTTACCGCTAACTCATTGATCGGCTTCTTATGCACTAGTTTCTTCCGTTCCCTCCTCAGGTCTAGGCTAATTCGAGTTCTTACCATCCTCTGGTCACTGCAGCGCACTTTGCCGAGCACGTCCACATCTTGTATGATGCCGGGGTTAGCGCAGAGTATGAAGTCTGTTTCATTTCTAATCTCACCGTTCGGCCTCCTCCACTTCCACTTTCGGCTATCCCGCTTGCGGAAGAAGGTATTCATTATCCTCATATTATTCTGTTCCGCAAACTCTACTAATAACTCTTCCCTGCTATTCCTAGTGCCTATGCCATATTCCCCCACTGCTTTGTCTCCAGCCTGCTTCTTGCCTACCTTGGCATGAAAGTCGCCCATTAGTATAGTGTACTTAGTTTTCACTCTACCCATCGCCGATTCCACGTCTTCATAGAAGCTTTCGACTTCCTGGTCATCATGACTGGATGTATGGGCTTAGACTTGTACAATCTTCATTTTGTACCTCTTATTAACTTTCACAACAAGACCTGCCACCCTCTCGTTAATGCTATAGAATTCCTGTATGTTACCAGCTATGTTCTTATTAATCAGGAATCCGACTCCTAGTTCTCTTCTCTCCACTAAGCCCCTGTAACACGGGACGTGCCTGCTTTTTAGCCCTGTATATGCTTGTTTTGGCCTCCTAACTTCACTGAGCCCTAATATATCCGATTTACTACCTTCTATTTCCTCCAATAGCACTGCTAGACTCGCCTCACTAGATAACGTTCTAGCGTCAAACGTTACCAGGTTCATGTTCCATTGGCGGCCTGTCCGGAGACAGTGATTCTTAGCACCCTCTGCTGCGTTGCAGGTCTGACCGCCGCCGTGGTCAGCTGCTTCGCAGCTGCTGGGGACTGAGGGCCGGGGTTTGATTGTTGTGTTCATATAGGAGGTGTTGGCCAAGTACTGCACCAGGGTGGCCAATCCTACTCTGGTGAGGGAGTGCGTTACCGGTTCTGGTCACCGGGATGAGGCCACACTCCAGGCCTGTTTGTGCAATTTTATCAACACGCGGATTTTTTTTTTTAATCCAGTGGAAAATTGCCGGCACCGGGATTCGAACCACGGACCTCTTGCACGCGAGGCGGGTGTTCTACCTCTACGCCACCGCTGCACCCGGTTCCACTGCCGTTCTTTAACGTGCACCTAAATCTAAGTACATGGGTGTTTTCGCATTTCGCCCCTATAGAATTGTAGCCGCCGTGGCCGGGATTCGATCCCGCGACCTCGTGCTCAGCAGCCCAACACCGTAGCGACTGAGCAACCACGATGGGTACAAATAGTATGCTGGCAATAATTTTAGGAGTGGCTCTAAGAGCCGCGTGGATGTTTGCGAGGCATGATCTCGCTGGAAAAAAGGCGCCGTGTCACGAACACACGTAGCGGCCGGTACTGTATGGCTACCGCATGATGACGGCTACGCTCACTGCTAGTAGCAGTTCCAAAACTGAGAACTTTGGAGTTCACACAGTTTTAACAGTTCTATAAGTTTACAGAGGAGACCTCAGAAATGGCTGATTTGTGCATGAACAATCTTTCTAGTGAATACTTTCCAGTGAAAACTATCCCGCCAGAGCCTTCATTTTCTTACGCCATGAGAGCTGTATAAAATCCTGCTGTTTTAAACAGGTCGAATAACTTGTGCAGAGCTGCGCATGCATGTGTAACATCACCTCGTGAGGATTTTGATGACGTATTTGTTGAAATTTAACATCTTTCATGACCGCTTTTCGTGATCCTTGTTTACTGTAATATTTGTCGAAAATTGTCAACACTATAGCCTAGCTATTTACCATTCCCGAAGCCTCTATAAGTGCCTCAACGCTGATTCTGAGGAACATTTAGCGTACCTGGCTTTGTAGGAATATCGCTGCTGGCGCCGGCTCTTTGTGCCGCACTACCTGATTCTCCGCGGTCACTAGGCAGCCGCTGCTGTTGCTGCTACCGTCCGACACGTATTTCGCTGGCGCTAAACCACTTCATGAGCGCTCCTCGCCGAGGTACACTTCAATGTACGGTGCGTTATCCTTAAACTGCTCCTTCCATTCACACTGTTGTCCTGCTAAGCAGCTTATGTCAGGTAACACCTCGGTCGCTATAATGTAATACTATTCCTATCGGTGTTTATTGCAATCTCCAGTTGTGAAATTGACGCAAAAGCTGATGCAAGCGTCGGGCGGCGATCCTCTGAGTTGTTTAAACAGCCCAATGAAACCCTCTCCTTGTTCATGTGTGGTCCTCTTTGTTTTCTTTCAAACGCAATAGCATTGTCTAGCTGACAAGAGGCAAGCAGCACGCTTAAATGAAGAGGGCTTTGGTGGGGCCGAGCTAGCGCAGTGATAATCGGGTGAGGAGGGTGGTGCCACCGTCTGCGATTGGTCCACTTCCCCTTACTTAACCTACGGTGGCTTGTCGAAAATGGTGGCGTCATGCAATGGTAGTATAAAAATGCTGCCTAAAACAGACCCTCAGCGAAAAAGAGTTGACAAAGTCATGTTGTAAACGTGTCGAAAGGGCTTAGCAACGTTATGTTGTCACGCTAAAATGTTTAATATAGACAAATAAATTCATGGTTCATGGCAGCTCCGAGTAGCCAGTGTCCGAATGGTGGGTAGACAGACATCTTGTATTCCTTTCTCAACAGGGTAGTCTTTTTCTATTTAAAGAAAGCTCAATGAGATAATGCACTTTAAGGCGTATGCGTCATTTGGACGTAGTGAGCTTTTGCCGTTATGCGAGGTTGCGTGACTGACAGGCGAAATAGGCGCAACCCGAATTCTTTTGGCCATTAGCAGCGAGCTAATTGCGAAGAATGCGTAGAACAGGAAATAATTAGTTTTCTTTTGTTTTGTCTGATCATGCACAAACAGTGTGTAATTAATAAAGGAAAACTCAGACATCCACCCGTTTGTAGCAAATGCTACACAGGAAACCCCGACCACGACGAATTTTTCTTCAACTGCGAGGCTTTGCTTTCGGGGAACTTGTTTGGGTTTCCTTTGTAGCATTTGTTATGAACGAGGGGATGTCTGATTTACCCTTAATAATTCCTTCTCTCCACTTTTTCGGTTTCCGCGGAACTATTACGATAAACAGTGTGTACACGTGATAGCAGAGGGGTTTTCGCGACATCGCATAACACACAGACGGAGCGGGTGTGGCTCGTAAAATTGTTGACGAATCGGGGAGGACTGATTGCAGAAATGCAACAGAAACATTTGGAATACCTTTACATTATAGCGATTCTGCTCAACACTGCGGCATGGCAGGCAACCGACATGCATTTTAAGTTCACAATGTGGAAATCAGTCAACGACAAGAGTGTGGACAAAGACATGCGTTGGCTAGCAACTTGTTTTAGCCGGTTTTAGAGCCGGTTTTAGAGGCGCGGGCCCGGCCCGACCTCAACGCCTCAACGCATTACCATGCGTTGGCCCGCCCGGTGACCTGGCGAGTAGCTGGCCCAGGCCAGAAATGTTCCGGCTCAGCCCAGTGTCAGTTCGCTGCGTTTATATTCTATTTTTATAAAAAAACGGCATTGTAAAAAAAATCTCGCTGTGTACTACAGCGAAGGCATAGGTGAACACTCCCGTCGACACCATCAGCCATTTCATCTGACTTTTGAATCTCATGTAATCATGGAGGTTTACAGTGATAGAATTCGAGCCAATAAAGTTGGCGTGAATGTAAATTGAAATACGCTGACCTATTGGTTTTCAGGAATACCATAATGCGCGGCCATTTAGCTTTCTTTATTAAACAGAAATTGGTAGTACGCAAGGCTAACGCTCATGTGAAATCACATTTTCACATGAAACATGCCATTTTCATTGCTTCATGCGGCTTCATTAAAAAGCTCTTGGTTTTGTAGTCGTCAATTTAGGCATCCTGGTTTCGAAATATATGCACATTTGGACTCTGTCTCATTTTGTTTCAGTACTGTACATATGCAACACAGGCAACGCAGTTTTTTTTTTCTTGCCAGATTGGAATAGGATTTGCTTGTTTGTTAACCTAAATGTACAGAGAAGCCGCCTAGTGGTAGGAAAGCATATACATATGGCTACGAAAATGAGGGTTGAGCCACTTAATGTGCGTAACTCGCATTTAACAGGAAACTTCACTTAGAAAATGTTGAGAAATCGTACAGCATCCGCGTTGGATTAAGAGTATTGGTCTGAGAGCAAGGGACTCTAGAAACTCTGACTTTGATAAGTTGTAGTAATTGCTTCCTGTTATGCGTGTGAAGGTTATGACTTCGGTGTTAGCAGCATTCACGGTGGGACTATTATCTCTCCGCCAATAAGAAACGGAAAACAGGTCAGCCTGCAGAATGTGATAGTCATCAACATTATAAATTTTAATAAAATCTTGATGTCATCGGCATGTTGAAGTCAAGAAGAAACGACGTCAATAAGAAAAAGTGTAAGGAAAGGAATGGTCCTGATACTGATACTTGAGAGACACCGGTAGCTGCCACGCAACACGAAGACGTTTGGCCATTGAGGTTAGCATACCATGATGTAACAGGAAAATAGCTGCGCAAGGCATTCACAATTGACGAGTCAACACCAAAGCACGTAAGCTTTTCAGAAGCCGTGAGTGGCTGACTGCACTAAAAGCTTTGCTCAGGTCACAATAAATGTCAACTTGCTCTCTTTGAAGTACAGGTGCAGAGATCTGTGTCGTGAAGCTTGCGAGATTTGTTGCAGTGGAGCAGCCGGCGAGAAAACCATGCTGATTCGGAAACAGTGTGTTCTTCACTATAAATTACAATATGTTGTGAAGAACAAACTCAGAAATCTTATACGTGGTACAGAGAAGAGATCATCATCAGCAGCAGCAGCAGTGGCCTATTTTATTTCCACTGCAGGACAAAGGCCCCGCCCTGCTGCTTCCAATTACCCTGTCCTGCGCCAACCGGTTCCAACTTGGGTCTGCGAACTTCATAATTTCATCACCCCACCTAGCGTTCTGCCGACTTTGACTGCGTTTTCTTTCTCTTGACACCCATTCTGTAACTCTAGTGCTCCACCGGCTATCTAACCTACGTACTACATGACATGTCCTGCTCCATTTTGTTCTTATAATGTCAATTCTAATATCGGCTATCCACGTTTGCTCTCTGATCCACACCGCAATCATCCTATCTCTTAACGTTACGCCTGCCATTCTTTGTTCCATCGCTTTTCGTGCGGTTCCTAAATTCTTTTAGAGCTTCTTTGTCAGTATCCCAGTTTACAACCCATATATTATAGCACCGATAGAAGGCACTGACTGAGCACATTTTTTTTACTGCTAAAGCTAAGCTTCCAGTCGAGACCTGATACCGTCTCCGGTATGCGTTCCAACCCTTTTTTATTCTTTTTTAAATTTCCTTCTCATGATCAAGGCCCCCTGTGAGTAATTGACCTAGCTAAGTTTATTCCTTCGCAAACTCTAGATGCTGACTGGCGATACCAAAATATTGTTCCCTTGCGAGGCTATCGATGATTATCTTCGTTTTATGCATAATAATCTATATATTGAGCTATGCTAGAAGCCTGGGAGCGCTACGAAAACGCAGCGATCTTCGCCGAGGAAATGACGCGCCTGTTCCGCCACACCGACCACGAAATGTCCGAGCAGAAAAAGCTTCGCCTACTCATGACCGGCGTCAAGCAAGGACCTTTCGCCGTAATGATAGGATATCCACGGAAAACCGTCGAAGAGTTTTTTCACGAGGCGACAAGCATCGAGAAAACTCTGAAAATACGGAACCGGCAATTCAACCGCCGCGCAAGCCCAGCAAACTACGTCGAAGTTCAATCCTTGGGCACCAATGACCTAGGCGAGACCATTAGAGCGGTCGTGCGAGAGGAACTTCAGAGGATGTTCCCAAGATCCCAGCCTCAGGTTGCGTCGATCGCGGACGTCGTGAGAGAAGAAATCTAGTGGTCACTGGAACTTCCCGAAGGTCAGCCGAAATCGCCAAAGGCCCAGCGTGAAGCGATGACCTACGCCGCCGTCGCCCGCCGTCAAAGGAACACTTCGAGAGCCCGTGCCAAAGCGCTGTAACGACGGAGTTCCGCCGCCGCCAGCTCGCCCACTCGTCCTCAACCAAAGCTACCCAAGAAAGACCGACGTCCGGCGCGCCCCTGACCACCGCCCGCTCTGTTACCACTGCGGAGAAGCGGGTCACATCTACCGCCGATGCCCATACCGGGAGATGGGACTGCGAAGGTTCGCCGTTAACGCGTCGCGACCACAGATTGGCGAACTACCTCGCGATATCGCCGACTACCTCGCCGCTACTCAGTGGAGCCCTCGATGACCGTTCGTTTCGCCGTCACCAGGCCGCTACCTGTTGCCGCAGCGCAGACCATACAGTAGCCCAGCCTGCGCATGGTCTGCGAGCCCATATCGCGAAAAATAAAAGCAGCAACCGATGGAGGTGCGGTTGTTGTTTGTCGAACTGACGAAGATCCTCCGCCACCGACGAAGATGCCGAAGAGACCATCTCTAGGACATAACAATGAAACGCCGCCGTCCCGACGAAGTCTGGAAGCAAAGAATACGCCCGCGAAGGACGACCTAATGACACCACATTCCAGCCACAGGTCAACACAACGCAGCCATGATCCGATGCCAAAACCTAACTGTAAGGCAAGACAAAGAACCACTGACCTGGACGTGCTTCTCGACGGCCAAGCTGTCATCGCCTTAGTGGACACAGGGGCCCATTACTCCATAATGAGTGGACACATCGGCGCTCTGATGAAGAAATTTAAAACTGCCTGGGAAGGCCCTCAAATTCGGACCACAGGAGGACATCTCATTACGCCGACTGCAATCTGTATGGAAAGAATTACAGTTCATGACACGACTTACCATGTCACCTTCGTTATCCTCCTACAGTGTTCACGAGATGTGATTCTTGGTACGGACTTCCTGAACCAACACCGCGCAATCATCTACCTGAATTCGATATCAATAACGCTGTCGGAAGCTCTCGTAGTCACCACGCCTTGAGTGTGCTCGAAGGTCAAGGGAGCATCGTGCCGCGCCCCAGCATTATATTTCCGTCGGCACCGAAACAGCCGCTGACGTCATCGAGGGCGACCAACATCCACTTGCTGGACCGTGAAATTTTCGTCTCACGAGGGATCGCTCTACTCCACGGAGGGAAAGCGGCAGTGATACTAAAAAACTTCAGCCAGGAGGTCAAGCACATCAGCAAGGGCACGCAATCGCGTACATCGAGGGAATTGTGGAAACCAATGTCTTTGTCCTCTAGGATTCTGCCGCATCTACCCAGACGACCATAGTTCCCGAACGAGACTTCGACATAAATCCAAGTCTCCGCATGAGTAAGCATAAACAACTCAGAAGTCTTCTCCGACAATACAAAGACTGCTTTTCGGCGTCATCGAGGATTCGACAAACAGTCGCAAAGCATCGCAAAATAACCAAAGAGTGCGCTCGACCACTCCGTGAGAGCGCTTAGTGAGTTTCTACGCTAGAACGTGAAGCTATTAGGCATCAAGTCGACGAAATGCTGCGCAGCGACATCATCGACCGTCGAAAAGCCCGTGGGCATCTCCTGTAGTCCTGGTGAAGAAAAAGGACGGAATCGTACGTTTCTCCGTCGATGATCGTCGACTGAACAAGATAACAAAGAATGACGTATACTCCCTTCATGGATAGACGACGCATTGGATCGGCTCTGCAACCGTAAATACTCCTCGTCGATGGACCTCTAGTCTGGCTACTGGGAAATAGCAGTCGCCGAGAGAAATCGCAAAATGACCGCATTCATCACGCCAGACAGCCTTTATTATTTCAAGATCATGCCATTCGGACTGTGCTCGGCGCCTGCAACGTTTCAGCGCGTCATGGACACGGTGTTAGCAGTACTGAAGTGGCAGACGTAAGTTGTTTACTTCGATGACGTCGTTGTTCTCGCCGGAAATTTTGACGATCACTTTAGGCGGCTTGCGACAGTACTAGAGGCCATCATGTTATCAGGGCTCACTGTGAAGTCGGAAAAGTGCCGCTTCGCTTACGATGAGCTTTTGTTCCTAGGCGACATCATCAGCAAATATGGAGCACACCCCGATCTGCAGAAGACAGCTGCCATCGGAAAGCTCCCGCAGCCCATCGGCAAGTCAGTGCGTAGATTCCTTGGCATGTGTGCCTACTACAGTGGCTTTGTTAAGGACTTTACAGGCATCGCGTAGCCGCTAACACCTCTAACCAAATGTGATGTTGAGCTCAAGTGGGAAACGCCGTAGGCCGACGCATTTCAAGACCTCAAACGACGCACGCAGTCGCTGCCGGTACTTGCGTACTTTGACAAGGATGCCGATACTGAAATCCACACTGTCGCCAGTAGCCTAGGCCTCGGTGCCTCCTAGTGCAGTGGAAAGACGGACTTGAACGGGTGATATCTTATGCTAGCCGGTCGCTGTCAAAAACGGAAGGCAATTATTCTACGACTGAAAAGGAATGCCTCGCCATCATTTGGGCTACAGCAAAATTCCGTCCTTACCTATATGGCAGGGTATTCAAAATGGTCAGCGACAGTCACCCGTTGTGTTGGCTAGCTAAATTAAAGGACCCTTCAGGACGGCTGGCGCGGTGCAGCCTCAGACTGCAAGAATATCACGTCGCGGTAACCTACAAGTCCGGATGAAAACACTCGGACGCTAACTGCCTGTGACGTGCCCCCATCGATCTCTTTCTTGTTTACTCGGATTCTCCCGGACGCTATCAATGATTCAGGAAAGGTATTACTGGCCGCGTCTGACCGCCGATGTTGCCCGTTACGCCAAAACTCTCCGAGACTGTCAGCGACGCAAGACACCACTAACAAAGCCAGCGGGGCTACTACAGCCATCGAACCCATTTGCGGACCATTTCAGCAGAGCTGAGTGGACGTATGCATGTATGCGTGACGCCAACAATGTAGAACTTTGTGGAAGATACGCGGGTCCCAGCGATTACTCTGAAACATTCGACGACTGATGTATGAAAGCCGACGGTCTTTACCCACTGATCACATTTCCGACGGTCGCCGACTGTGTTGGCCGCTATCGTTGTGCTTTAAGTGTAACTTGCTTTTGTGGGCGCAAGTTCTCCCAATAAACGTTTAGTTTCGCCATTTACAGTTTTGCTACTGTGTTTGTCACGGTCACTACCACTTGACAATATTGAAGGCCTTCAAGTGCTTTGTTAGGCCCGAAGAGATTGTTTCAGTGCAGAACCTACAAACTTGGATGGTTGCGGCTGTTGAGCTACATACATTGTCGAATTCTTTAGGGCTCCAACTGAGGCGAGACTCTTCTTCTTTTCATTTAGCCCCAGGGGAATTTGCAGTTGTAGATGTAAAATAACGTGGGGAAATGGCCGCTCGTTGTTCTGCAGTGCGTAGTAGCACAGGTAGATCATGTCGCGTTGAGGTAGGGGTAGAACAAGAAGAAGACCTTCCGGAGTCCACGAACGACTGCTCAGGCGTGTCAGTTGTACGTCGTAACGGCTCGTTGCACAGGCAACGAGCCTTTGCTCGAATGGATGCGAAGACTTGGCTCTGTTGTTCCAGGACAGAGTTGCGGTCCTTACGAAGGCGTTTATTCACCTCTGGCAACTTAGAAACTTTGCCGCTCGGGAACGATATTCCCTCTAGTGCGTCGAGAAGGAGGCGACGCAGACCGGCCATGTCTCCGTTATGGTCACCCAGTTGGGCACAAGAGGTGGAAACGGTTTGGTAAAGGGAAAGCTGCAGGGAGCATGCCGTCGGGTCGTTGTCGAAGACGCTTAACACCCTGCTTTGCTAAGTCACACAAATTGCAGGAAAAGGAGTGCGATCCGGACTTCAAAAGCTCCAGTTAGTCGTCTGTCCAGGTCGCACACTTCGCATGCACCCGTTTTTCATACTTTTCACAGCGATAGAACATCTGTTCTCCGAAAAAAAAGGCACGAGCAGAGCAAGCGTGGGACCCTCGTGTAATAATAATAATAATAATAATAATAATAATTATTATTATTATTATTATTATTATTATTATTATTATTATTATTATTATTATTATTATTATTATTATTATTATTATTGACACACATCCTAAAGCAGAACAAAGAAACGGGTCCGTCTAAGTCAACGAGGATTTGCGCGACTAGGCCTGGCAGACTCGGTACAGTGATGTGGTTACATATTTACATACCAAGTGAAAAGGTAGACATTTATATAATAACACTTTTTTTCAACTTTCAGAAGGTAGTATTACCCGTTAACAGACAATGACATAGTAAATAAAGAGAAACACATAAACAACCAAAGTAAAACTCAGGAATAAATTTCAACATTTCATGAATAATTTCTTCTACTGTTTTTTCGAAGCTGCCAAAAAGAATTCATCGGCCAAATCGTTAAACATTTTTGGGATGTATACACTTCTTTTGGCTTCACAATACTTAGTAGTGCAACAAGGTACCGTAAAACGTTTTTTATTTCTTAACAATCGAGGTGCGTCGTATGCCTCTTTGAATTCATCGCTCCAATTATGCCGCATAAAAACACTTCTGGTAAATAAATCCTCCAATGGGCAAAATCCTAATTCTTGAAAAATATTATTGTCATTCTGTGTAGTACCATAAGCCACATTTTTAAATATATATTTTAGTAGTTTACGAATCCGTTTTTTCCAACGCTCTGTAGAAAAGGCGAAGATCGTTATACCATACCTCAGCACAGTCTATGCGAGTGCATGCACTATGATTTTCTTGACTGGTAGAGGTACTAAACCCTTTATGTTGAAAAGTCAATATGCAACACTCCGTAGGTTGCCACATAAAAACGCCATGTGATGCTGCTAAGACATGCCGCTGTTGAACGTTATACCCAGGTATTTGAATGTCTCCACATATTCTATAGTAGTACATTTACATGAAATACAATGTTCATTATGTAGAAATATTGGCAAGTTTATTTTTTGAGTTTTTAATGGACTACGAAAGCACATGATTTTGCTTTTCTTAGCATTGATATGTACAGAGTTTTCTTCAAACCACTGAATAGCCTTATGAACTGCATTTTGTGGGGCCCTAATAGCTTCCTCATAACGCATTAGACGAGTGAGTAGCACTGTGTCATCTGCATATTAATACACAGTGGCTTTTGTAATTATCGTAGGAAAGTCGTTCATAAATAAATTGAATAAGAGATGGGACAACACGGATACCTGTGGAACCCCAGCTGTAATATATTTTCTAGCGCTAAAAATTCATTTACTGCCCATGACCACCTGTGATCTATCACGTAAATAATTGCAAATAATTTCAAAAAAGGGTCCCCTGAAACCCGAACGAAACAACTTTTCCAATAAGATATCGTGATTTACAGTTTCGAACGCTTTTGCTAAATCCAAAACAGAGCACAACTATACAGGTTCTTATCTAGAGCAGAATATAATTCATCGGTGAACTGTTCTAACAGTGTAATAGTACCTCGCTCAGCAACAAGTCCAAACTGTCTTGGTGTTAGGATTGAAACTTTCTGTAAGAAGGAAGTCATACAATCAAACAGAAACTTTTCCGGCATTTGAGAGAGCATAGGCAAAGCAGAGATAGGGTCTATAGTTGTCAACTTCATATTATTTTCCTGCTTTCTACAGTGGCTTAACAATCGCCGTTTTTAATGTCTCCGGAATCGATGCGGTGCTTATACAACCTATAATCATAAAAAGCAGTATGTCTGCTAATGTATCAAAATTTCTTAGTGTGGCCACAGCCAAGCCAACTATCGCGAGAGGCAGTCGGTGGGTGAAGCGTGGCCGCAATTCACAGCAGCCGCCGCGGACAGCCCTCAGCTCATGCAGCACTTTGTTTCCATACAGACGACGAGAGCTACCCTGGCGCGACCTCGTAGCCATCGTCGCCACAATGCCCGTCTTGAGCGACACAGCGCTTTTCTGCTCACGCTTTCGCCATACCCGGCCCACCTCGTGCTTTCTTCACTACCACTTCCTTCCATCCGCACTGCCCGTTCGCCCTTTCGTGCTTCCCTGCGCTCGTTCGCTCAGCCACGAGGGGCAACGCGGACGCTCGCTGCAGGAACGGGCGCCTAAGAGCGGCGCTCTAAAAAAAGAGACGGCAGACTTGCGCAACCTTACAGAATAGCAGCCCAGTTTCCAGCCAGGCTGTTTTCTAGCAGTTTCAAGAACAGTTTCACTTGCCTCTAATTAAAATACATATTTTCAAGCATCGCGAGCATATGACTCGCCAATTTGAAGCTCTGCCTGCCTATAACGCTTTCGGGCACTTCCTTAAGGAAAATTTCTTACAAACCCTGTACTTGCTCCGCATGCATTTCACTTCATATACAGATTCATCAAAGCATTGGGCTGCTCCCACCTCGCGCTTTATTTTTCTTTTTTTTTGGGAAAATCGATGTCCGTAGCGCTTCTAATGATTCGATGGCAGCACGCTAAACATGCACTATGCGGTGTGTAACACACCCTTTTAATGCTGCGGATCACTTGAATGCGCACTAACTGCTAAGGTTGCAAATAACCAATGAACTCTGAGCTTTGCCAACGCGTCTCCCATTTATGTCTCAAGTGTCGCACTTATGTGCGATGACACCAATAGAAGGCACATCAAAATATCAAAAAGGCTAGCTTTATCAGACAACCGTGATCTACGGAAAACATGACTGGTCTCTGTGAAAGAGACGTGACAGCTACAATTATATTCCTTGCAAATTATATAGAAACGAATATTTCATGTTTTAAAAAGTTATCCTGCAACACGTATTCCTGGTAAATAATAGAGATAGACGTCCTTCCGAAAGCGTGCAATACGGGCAGTGCGCCAGTCACGGGCAAATAGACTAAAGTCAGGCGAGCAGAAAAAAAATGACTGACACACATAAGACTGCTTACGTTGGGAATACGAAAGTATTATGCCGTCTGTAGACCGCGGAACGTCATGAACGATGAAAACATGTGGTATCTGACGTCAATTCAAGCAACTCGACCATGCTTGTCGACAATCATATTCCTGCGAAACACAAGTAGTATCATTCACTCATGAACTGCACCGCGTCCTGGATTGCTCATCGGGCGCTGACTGTGTCTTCTTGGATTAGTAAAGCATATGATAAATTATGCCATAAGCTACTACTTCTTAAACTAAGCTTAATAAATATAGACCCTAACCTTCTAAAATGGATAGAGCATTTTCTTACTAACCGCTTACAATTTGTTACTGCGAACGGTCGTAACTCTCCGCTGATTTAAGTTCAATCGGGTGTACCACAAGTGTTCGTGCTTGGAGAACTAGTATTTCTTATCTATATTAATTATCTGGCTGCTAAAATACCTTCTAACATACATCTGTTCGCAGTTTATTCAGTCATATTCTAGGAAATTAAAAGCACTGATGATACTATAACACTCCAAGCTGATCTGGATAATACAGATGACAGGGGGAGAAGCGGCTAATAATGGATTTAAATATCACCAGATGCAAAATAATGCGCACATCGATATCTAATTGTACTCCTAGTTCCTACCATCTGAACAACGTTCCCTTAAGTTTCGTCGTGTCATATAAATATCTTGGTATACACATTACGAATAACTTAATTTAGACCACTGATATTGCGCCATTAACAATGGTAATCGCGTGCCGGGTACTTACGGCGCAACTCTTTCAAAGCACCGACTACTTTAAAGCTACAGCTTTACAAGACCCTAATACGCTCGAAACATGGATCTGCAATATGGGATCCCAGTCACTTTAATCTCGTTACGTCACTTGAACTAGTACAAAATAAGTCTACCTGTTTCATTCTTTCTGACTATAACCGTGTTGCGAATATACCCTAATGAAAACTAACCCAGCACTTATTCCACTCGTTAACCACCGCGAAATTGGTCGTCTTTCGCTATTTCATAAAATTTTTTATCACACCACGCTTCACGACGATTTCATCGTGCGGCCTCAGTACATTTCAAACCGCGTCGATCTTCGCAGTAAGGTAGGAATTAATTCATGTCACATGAAGTCTTCCTTTCAGTCTTTCATCCCACGTACATCGCAGGAAAGGAACCATCTTCCCTCAAGTATCGTAGCCATCATCGATAAGAAACTCTTCTGCGAAACATTAGCAAACATTGCATAATGAGGAGAATCATTGTAGTAACAGAACTGGCTGCACTTGTTTATTTACTTTACAATACTGCTCAGTAACCACTCCCTTTTTTAATGCCATTTGGCCCTGAGGGTATCGTAAATAAATGAATAACTAAATAAATTTCCTAATGTGTTTTTACTTTTTGAACCGTCGACCATTCTTGCTACCATCTTTGGGTGACGCCGAATACGACATATTTTCGCGTAATGGGGCATATATTGCTTTTGGAATAAAACTTGTTACAGAATTGTAATTAGTCCGTTTGATGTACCAGGCAACTATGTAGGTCATTACTGAGAACCTAAGAATATTATTTAAGAAATAATTTTGCAAGCAATGCTATTCCATACATTACCCTATGGTTCCGACCCTTTGAAGTTTGCCAAGTTTTTGAGAAAGGCATTTGCCTTGCAACCTCCACTGAAGCAAAAAATCCTAGATGTAACCTTAAGAGACAAAGAAAGGGTGCAGAAGTAATAGATGAAGGGAAAGTGGTAGAAATGTACAGGTCACCTAATGCGAAGAGCAGAGAGGTCTATCAGAGGAGCAGAATCGGTGTTATGTGCTTCATAAGAATTGCGACCGAAGAAGAACACCAAGAAAGTAAGCAAGTGGAGAGAAATATCAGCGTCTTTTTGTCCACTTGCTTCCTTTCTTAGTGTGTATTTCACTGGGAATTCTTATAACGCACTTAATACAGAATCAACTAGCCCAAGCTTTAGCTCTGAATAAAGAATGGTTGTTGATGCAAGAGATACGAATTCGAAGACAGTAAAAGCAAGAAAAGAAACAGGAGTGCGGAATAAAGAGTTTTTGAGTCGTGGGATGCAGCTCATTGAGTTAAGACAGCGTGAGAAGTCGGATCACATGTGGAGGCTTTCCCCCTACGTGGACATAATAGAAGCTTACGATAGGGTAAGGATGCTCATTCTAGCGGGTGCTCCTCATCTTTCTCTTTTCCTACGTCTCGTACGTCCACCTTCTCGAGGCCCGCAGAGTAAACCGTGTACGCGAATCTGATGGATGCGCTGGCCCTTATTCGGCCTCACGATGCCGATGCTGTGTTGCAGAGCTTCCCGCTGAGAAACTGGCGGTATAACTGCGATGTGGTGAGGGCGCTTCCTTGCCGCGGCCATTCTCAAAGTTCCCGCAAGCTTCCGAACAATTTGCTGCGATCCGAGACTGCCGGGTGGCATTTGGGCCAGCGGTGCAGCACATCCGCTTCCCGGCGCCCTGATTGGCCCGAATGAGGAACGAGGATATGGGCGTGCGGCCGCTTGCCTAGAGAACGCGCGACTCGTGGCGGTGGCCTGTTCGCACGCTTGTCTGCCGCCGCCTCCGCGCAGAGTCACAATCTTCTCCACCTACATCTTGCACAAAGTAACTCGCGTTCGCACTGAGAAAGAAAGACCAGAGAAAAAGTTCGCACTCGCTCGTGGCGATAAGCGAAGCCTTTGTCTAGTTGAGCGATGATCGCAGGCTGCCCAGATGGACTTATATTATCGCTACGATTATTCTTCTAAGTTATTATGTTTCGGTACCTTGTTCAATGTAGTTCTTTCAAGGCGAAATGACAGCCAGACGGAAGCCTACGCGCTTTTTTTTCTGTAGGCTTTTGTAGCGTGATGAGCAGACATAGCGACTCACGTCACATGGGTTCCCGAAAAACGTCATTGCAAAAGCTGCTGTTGGCAAGAAATACGCATTTATAGATTGGAGCATCATACTGGATATACTGTAACGTGGAGTCCTTCATTTCAGAAGTGCTATAGACGTGTATATTTTCTCAGTAAAAGCAACAGTTGAATATGGTTCTGAGCGCCAATGTACATTAGTACAGGACCAATTAGTACATGACCGGGGTTGTTGGAGAAGTATGGGAAAAGCCTTTGCCCTGCAGGGGGCGTAACCAGGCTGATGTCGATGAGGATGTTTGTATGAAATGGAGAGAGACGCATGGGGCGTACTTTCTTGCGTGTTTATGTACCTTATCTGCGCATGAACAGCCGTTCTGAAACCAATATTTCACTGATGTTTATTCTACAACCGTGCACACTGAGTGCGGTTTGTATATTAGTCATGAATCTTGCACAGTATGAATTTGCTTCAGTGTGTTAAACATACAGCTGTCTTGTCTACAAAGCTTATGCGCCCGCACGCTTTTCCATGCACACAAAAATGGCTGGCAACGCCAAATTTGATAGACATTTTAATTGCGCGATATTGAGACATAATTTCTTCTGGAGGCAGTAGAGCCTCTACAACTGGGAGCATGTTCAATTGAGTAGACTTTTTCCTGCCAGACACATTATCCGGAAACCGAAACTAACGGCATCACATCTGCTTGAGGCGGCCGCCAGCAGGACAGAAAAGGAACAAGCGCAAAGAGACGCAGGGTGTTTGATTGAACGCTCTCAAACATTTTTTTTTTAATGATTGCCTATGGCATGTTCCTATGGGTGGCCAGCGCAACCCCGACGAAGGACGAGAGGAAGTACACAACACCAGCGCAGACTAACATCTGGTTTATTATTTCAATCTGCGGACTATAATATACAGAAAATGTAAACACGTATAAAGTGACGTTTACAAGGGTGTTAGCCTATCTTGCCCTTTAAAAATCAGTTTCTTTATCATGTAGAGTGATAGAAGTCTGGCTGACGCATGCGCCTGAGTTCTCCTGCATGAAGTAGGCCTCTACAATCTCGCGGTTCATTTGGCGCATATATTTATACAATATGTCCGTTTGGTCAAACATGGGTTTGCATGAGCAAACTCTACAATGCGCGGCCAGGTTCGAACTTGTTTCATTCCTAATCGCACCTTGGTGCTCCCCAAGGCGGATGTTAAGGCAGCGTCCCGTCTGCCCAAAGTAAATTTTGCCGCACGAAAGTGGAATGACGTTGACCGCTTTCGCCGAGCATGCCACAAGCTGCTCCGAGTGTTTGACGCGGCATGTAGCTTTGGACGCCTGTTTAGGTCTATTGACAAGATTGCAAATCTTGTTTAAGGAGTTCTTTGCTGAAAAGATTACTTGAACACCATATTTATAGCACAATTCTAGTCCATGCGCGGTTATACTAGTAGAAGCTGATATTTCTGCACCAAAAATTTATATACACTATCGATTAATTAACAAAAATGCTGTAGTTAGGCTTTGAATTGATTGCATTATGACACACATTGCAGTTTGCAAATTCTAGTTGGCTAGGTTGGAAGGCATATCCACCTGAAAAAAGCAGTGTGGATGACAGAATATACCAGATACACGCCGTCAAACTTCCGGTAAAATGGCGCTCTCGTTCCGCTTACTTTTTTAGGAAAACATCGTTTTATGCATTGAAGCACAGAAAATCGCTTGGACTTAATGTATTTCTCCGGAATGTTCGGGAATTAATACATCGAAACGGCTGTCATCTTGAGAATTTGTTTCAAATGGATCTGCCTTGCGAACTCCCCGACTAGAGAGAGAGAGAGAGACGAAAAAGGACAGGGAGGAGGATAAGTAAGGACGTGCCCGGTTGGCTACCCTATATTTGGGAAAGGAGAAAGGGGCAGAATAGATAAGAATGAGAAAGAAGAGAAATAAAGACTCAGACATTCAGAGAGTCAGTCGCAGAGGAATGTCCACTGTCACAAGCGCTCGTACACTCCAGCAGCTTTCGAGAAGTGCAGAATGCCTTTTCTGCCCTTTGGCATGCAAGAATGCGTGGGCCATGGTTTCAGGATCTTTTCCTGCAAGAGCACTCCATTATCTAATAGGTTGAGTTTCGCTTCTACAGTATGTCGTTGAGCGTCAAGTGATAGTCAATGACACAGAAGGTGCTCTAGAGTCTCGTGGCACCTGCACGAATTCCCGACCGCACTGTTGGTCATTTCTATGAGAAATAAATAGAAATTTGTAAATGCAACGCCTAACCACACACGGCACAGTAAGGTTGTTGCGGGGCCTCAGAGTTCATGTGGCAGGCGAAGTCGCAAGCTGGGTCGAGAGAGTGTGAGCACGAGTTGGTGGTACCCGATGAATTCCATCGCATAAGTGTGGTGTGGCGAGCATGTGACTAAAGTTGCCGCACAGCATCCGTTCTTGAGAAAAGTATAGGCATCCGCTGATGTTTTTGATGAGCCGAACGAGGATCTTCATCTGCGCTGTCGTTGCCGATAATTCCGCAGTGACTCGGCAACCATTGCAGTATAATGTCGTGTGCTTTCTCGAGCGCGTGGTGATGAACATGTGTAATTTCTTGCACTGGGTGCTCGTGTAACCCATGACGTCATGCAAACCGCAGCGTTTGTAGGGCTGCTGTAGAATCACAGAAAATGGCCCAACGATTTGGCAGCTGCAGCATCACGCGATTGAGTGCACATTGAAAAACCGCAAGTTCTGCTGCTGTCGAAGCCTGCTGTGATAGTAATTAAATTTCAAATGAAGGGCGTCCGATGGAACAGCCACTGCTCAGGTAGAGCTGTTGGAGTTGGTGGAGCCGTCCGTGTAAATGTGTATGCGGTCAACGTAAGACTCGAGTAGAAGAAGATACAACTGCTTCAGGGCTAGCGGTGACAAGTCTGCGTTCTTAGCAATCCCTGTAACTGAAAGGCATGCGTGAATTTGCCGGAAAAACCACAATGCCCATGTTAGGCGTTTTGGAGTATTTGAGCCAGATGGTACTGAGTCATGGTGTCTCGTCACAATACCACAGAATATAACCTGTGGCCTTCGTACTAGCAAACCGGCATAGCGGTGTGATGGTAGCCGTGAAGTATGTCGAATGCACCCTCTTAGTGTCTCAAAGACGATATGAGTGGTGATCGGATGTTCCAGTGCGATTACAATCTTTGCAACTGTCGAAGAACAACTAGGAACGCCAAAGCATGTCCGAAGTGCTTGTGTTCGTACGCTCTTTAGTGTAACCGCATTAGTTTTGCATGTGTTGGACAAGACTGAAAGGCTGTATCGAAGAAATGTCTCAAAACGTGCCGTATATAGCTGTAACATGAAGCGCTCAGATGGTCCCCATAATTTTCCAGCTATGAATTTAAACATATTCTCAACACAAATTAGTTTTCGCGTTATGTAGGAGACATGGGCACTCCAGCGGAGGTCACGATACACAATAATGCCTGAGAACCTGTGAGTTTTCTTATACGCAGTTGACTGGCCCGCGATGCACACGGTGACTTCTATTTTTGTGTGACTTCCTCTAGTGCACGTTTTTCTGCAGATATTGTCAGACCTCGTCGGCGAAGCTATGGCGCTGTCAGGGCTGACAGCTAGACATGGGAAACTGCAATAGTACGTGCCATAAGGTAAATAGTTAAAAACCTAATTAACGATTCTTTGTTAATTGCTCAAATATGAAACAAACAAAACACTTTTGTGTAATGTGCGCCTCTTCGATTAGACCAGCCCATTAACTAGAATGCGCTATCGGCCACAGCGAACAACAAAAAATTGACAGTATTCGATGTGACACATGGTATATGGGGCACTGCAGTAGCACAGCAAGTGGAAAAGCACACATTGTTTTTTAGTGATAAAGCTGACCGTTCTTTTATTTACGCTGTGTGCCGAATCATTAAAAAACGCTTTCGATTCAGTCAAAACAGTCATGCAAAGATTGAGATGATTAGTGCTCCTTCCCCGAAACCTAAGATTCATTACAAAAGCAGCATAGTAAATTTATTTTGTACGAGAATTAGGTCGTGCTGTTTTTAAGGACGCAAATAGTTGAAACACTACTACTAATTGATTTCTTAACGAACCAAGGTAGCTGCTGAAGGTTCGGTCGCTGAGCACCATGGAAACAGTAAAATCATATAGTCACGCAAGTAAAAGCATAGTCACACATGTATTTGCTAGTATGTGGCATTGAAATGTATTATACCCGTCAAAGAAGGGCGCATTTCTAAAGCGTGAACACAAAGCAAAGAAAACATTTGGATGCGGGAAAACGCGACAGATTGCCACCATTGAGCATAGCACCTTCGGAAGCCACCTCGCGTGACAGTACGGTAGTCTAATGGGCGTTATCGAACGGGCGAAAAAAACAGAGAAAGTAATTTACAGTAAAACGGCAGAAAATGCCAATTCACTTATGACGTTTATCAATGACATTGTGCACGTCATCACAATAAAATTTCGCTGCCATGGCTACGAGCATGGCTGGCTATTGGCTAGTGCCGGACACTCTGCATGTACCATAAATACCCGTTATTGCGGACATGGGAACAGCCACCGCCGCAGCATGATTGGCTATCCATGCGTCACGGGAGTTTGTCAGTGCCGCTCCTAGCAGCGGTAATTATTCTTCCCTCCATGTTCATTTGCGCTAAGCTTATCATTTGTGCACTTCAATGAAGACTAGAGTTCTGTTTGGGCTTCTCATGACTTAATTATCTGTTAGGTTCATACGGTCGTGAGTAACAACAAACGCAGTCTTACATCTGGATAAATGCAGAGGATTGGGTTATTTATTCCGAAGTGAGAAACTGTGATGACCAAGATTCTCTTCGCAACGCCTTTCAATAATATTCGATTGGTTTGACGCTCGGCAGATTCCTATTAACCTTGAAAAAATTTTATTCATAAGAAGTGCGCATAAAATTTCCAGTTCTCCTGAAAAATTAATTCTGTCTGCAAAATACCGCGTTCAAGTATCCGAGGCTCAGGATCACTAACAACCATCGTTGGAGTGAGCACGTTGAATACGCGGTTATGATCGCCCTCTCAAGTATGGGAAACATTCCAGCGGGCTTGCCTATGTCGAGATGATGCTATGATATTCTGTAGCGACCCTCAAAAGGGTCACCCGTCTATGCCCGGAGCAGGCACAAAGGCGAGGAACCAAAGGAGAAGACAAGAAGAGGAAGGGGTCGTTGACTTCACAACCTGATAAAGGCAATGACAGTTCCACGAGTTACAGAAGTTTCCCAAGCAGACATAAACTACCACAAGACCATGAGGGGTTATTTAAGGCCGTCCTCGCCCCCGTGCTAGGCAGAGCCGCTCGAGAATCGGATAGTCACATCCATGTACCAATGAAGTGAATACATTTTTTTCTATTTTTTTAATCACCATGACGCCCGCCTTCGTCGGCGTCTCCTGATACTCTTGGTGAAGACCCACCTCGCCTGGTCGAGATCGTATCAATGCCACGCGCAGCGAAAATACAAAACGATTTTTTTCCCTCAAAAAAGCACATAGGCCTCTCACTCCTTTGTTCGCTTGCTTGCCTATAAGTTCACAGTTCTTGCTGCCATCCTTTGGACTTAGCTACCGTAAACCAACGATAACTTTGCAACAAAAAAAAAACGCATGCAAGAAAGGAAGCTCGTTTCATCTATCATAATTTTAGGCGAACAGCTATCAGCGCTCTTATATTAAGAGCAATTTTGACGTCTCTAAGTAAAACAAACTGAGTTTCTATTCTCGCATTTTTTACGAAATATTTCAGAAAATATTTCATAAGGTAAATATTGGTAATTTATTATTAAGTTCTTCATATTGCGTCACAACATAATGCCACCACTTAGCTGTAACACCCTCTCGAAGGTGCAACTGCAATAAGAATTTCAAGGACCCGTAGGAACTGGAACAAGGTCAGTTTATTTCCAATCAGCATGACTTGTTTGCTTGCGTTACATTTTATACAACTATGGTGTAGCCCTTGTACGTTATAATTATACCTCTGCTAATCCCACTTCTATTTCTGGCGTCATTATTTGATCCTGATTTGCCTGTACAAATCCAGCCAGCTATGTTTTTTTTTTCCTGCCAATTTGTATTTAGTGCTCGTCATTGTATTATTCCTCCATGTTAAATATCAATTCTTGGGATTAAAGCATCTGTAAATACCTATACAAACAAATAAATAAGTTTGGCTATAAACGAATAAGGAGCTATTGTGGTTATGTCTGTTGCAGCGAGGATACTTGAATAGCGTTTGTTTTTTGCGTATTTCCATTGAAGAAAGGGCCGGCAATCTGCACATGTTCAGACGTAATACAGATGGCTATAGGTTTACGCTGGCTAGATATGCACGTTCTTTCTTGCAAATAGCTATGTTTAGCTATGTAGTTACCACGAAGAATAATTGTGTGAGAGATCTCAAGAAAAGTCACTTTTGTGTCAAAAACACGCGCAGGCATCGTGGAAGCACATCTTGGAAGCAATACGCCGTTAAAGTAACATCCCTAGCGTTCACACCAAGGTACAGGAAAGCTGACGGGATGAACTCTGACTTTAGGCAGGTGGGCCCCTACCTAAAAGCAGTCTATTATCAACTTTGTGGTCAGTATTGGCCATCCAAAAAAATTATCTCAGCAGAAAGAACAACTGCTGTCACAAAAAACATCCGGCTTTGGATTGCGCACCAAACACACGGAGCAGAGATGCGAGCGCAAACTGTTCACTGTTGTTTTTATTGAAGCAACATTACTTATACAAAACTTACAAGCGCCGCCTGGTAGTTGATTATGACAAACAAGCATCATGACAAACAATGTTTAGCATGAATACTGCAAACAGGCGCCAGCTAGTGAATAAAAACACCCGTTCGTGCTTGTGTCGTCTCGTCCTAAGTGTGTCCGTGCGTTTTGTGGGTGGCCCCATGTGTGAACAAGTGCCAAATCGCCCACCTTTTAGTTCTGCTGCAAGCAACGTCGTATTTCGTAGGGTGATGTCAACCACGGAGCAGCTGTCACGCAGACGCGTTCATGTTCTATCTCGTCACACATGCATGCGCAAAAGGTCCGCCATTATTCTCAAAAGGTATTCGTGGATGCCGGGTCCGCTCATCGTCCTGTTCGGCCTCTTCGCCACAGGTGAACGTAGACACCGTTCGGCGCTTTCTGCAAATACGCCGGCGTATTCCTTCTCGAGTGTTTTCCTTCGTCGCCTAAGCACGGCCAGCGGGCTTGCCACACGCGGAGTGTACGACGGGGGAATGCCGCGCCGTGTGGTGGGACTCGGCGTGCAGATCTCACATCGCGACGCATCGGCCCGTTTTTTCTGGCTGAAGATGTATGTCTCCGCGACCGCTGTATTCGGCAGGAGAATCGTGTAGAGTAACTGATTTAGTAATCAGTATAGTATAGTATTAGTACAGAGGCCGGCATTGCAGGGTAACACAACTTAATGCGAGCCGATTCCGTGCACAGATTTGCTATAGCTCCCTTATTTATCTGTATTGCCCTCAGCGCAAGAGGCGTTACAGAGGGACTGGGAACATATTTAAAAACGCACGATTAACAAATTAACTGAAAACAACATGAATACATACTACGTTAGTTACGCAATAATGCATTTGTGCCTTGCAAAACTAGGAATAATTAATAACCGACGTGATTGATCCGGGAAGGGGGTTGCAGTCCTGTGACATGCGTGGTATATAGATGAGTGACAACATGTTTGCGTTAAGCACGACATTATTCCCACCTTTGGTGCACAGTAGAAACGCCGTAAAATGTACGATGGAGGACGAAGAAGGTCTCGGGTGCGACTGTAGCATACTTTGTGAAACAGACAAAATTTACAGCAACAGCGAGTGACGCAAGCTGTAAACTCAATCATAAAAGTGATGCTGGCAGTACGACTGCAGCTTCGGAGAATAAAGCGAACAGACTTATTTTGCACTTATTCGAGGGAGGAAATTATTACATCCATTCTGGGGTCCCAAATAAAAGTGGCATATTCGGGTTCACTTCATACTAAGTGTCCTAAAAGAGGAGTTTTAAAGAGGAACAAATGAAAAGTTGAACCGGAGGTGTCCTAATGAACGGTTACCTCTGCTAATTTGCTAATATAAAGAGACCAAGTAAGACAGGAAGATATGTAAACAACTACGTAGCAATAAGACGTTACACATTCGATAAAGGAGTTCTCGAGCAAGTAGGAAGCGGGACAAGTGGTGGTTCGATAAGCCCGGCTGAACACTAGTTAGATATACAGTAACATAATCTTGGTCTTTAACTTTTTTCACAATACTACACAATCGTCGGCCAATAAGTGAATGTTACATGACACGTATTGGGGCAAATCAATAATATGAGTGCAAAATAAGAGGACCCAATACCGAACCTTGGCTTCCCATCAGAATGAACGGGATGAACGGAGAAATAAATGTATTAGCAGACACGAATTCTAAGCGTTCGGATAGAAATATTCGATTCAAGCCAGTGGTTTGTTATCTGTGTTCCTTTCGCCTAAATTAAAAAGAAATAAATTATGGCAAACTTTTTCAAAAGTGTTTGCAAAATCAAGGAAAATGTAGTAAGCTAGAGAACAAAAATTAAGAATTTGATGTACTTCTATGTGTGAAGAAAGCCAGCTATGTTTACAAGAATGGAATCTTCAAATAGAAAGTTGAGATTTCGAAAATATTTAGCTAGCGCCAAAGAAATGAACGAGGTTTGTGTAGTAGACGTGTTTGAGGATTTTACACAGAATACTAGTTAAGGAAATCACGCTGGTAGTTTAAGGGTGACTTTTTGCTCCTTGATTTACGCACTGGAGTACGGTAACAAGCGGGGCGAGTCGGTATAACTGAAACTTTACTTACAGCGCGAAGCAACCAACAGGGATGAAGAAGCGCTAGTGTTACATCCTGCTTGTTTGTATGTGTTGGTACTTTCGTGCTGTAATAAGCGAGTACCAACTAGAACCAACTTACTGGCTTTCCAGCCGGATGGCAGTGTGGATTCATCAATTGACTGTTGGAATAACTTAGACAGAATAATCACCATCATCATCATTAGCCTATTTTATGTCCACTGCAGGACGAAGGCCTCTCCCTGCGATCTCCAACTGCCCCTCTCCTGCACCAACCGATTAAAGCTAGCGCGTCCAAATTTCTTAATTTCATCACCCCGCCTACTCTTCTGCCATCCTCGACTGTGCTTACCTTCTCTTGGCACCCACTCTGTAACACTAATAGTCCACCGGTTATTTGACATACGCAGTACATGACCTGCCCAGCTCCATTTCTTTCTCCTAATGTCAATTAGATAATCGGCTATCCCCATTTGCTCTCTGATCAGCATAATACGAGAATATATTTTGGTACTTTTAAACATTGTAACGTTGATGGAGATTTATGTCCCGGCTTAAGAAAGGCTTCACTCATTCGCTAGTTCTTTTTTTTTTTCATGCCACGATGCTGAATATTGATCGGATCAATAGTTAGAAAATCAACACACATCACGTTGGGAAATGTATGCGATGTTGTTACAAAATTATGAAAAAATACATCGTTTGACACTACTGTGCAGTCGGTAACATGAATTGTTTCCATAGAAGTGTCAAGTAATATCATTTCACTTACGGTAGGGGCTAATGGTTCGCGGAAACTTTTTCGAATCATTACTGAGCATAGTTGGCAAAGTGTTTCGAAGGAACGTATTACGAGGACTTTTTGGTGCGGAGATATAAGCATTATTCGCCTTCACATATGCATTCCTGCTCTGCTGCACGGAGCGAGAAAGCTATCCTATTGCATGGGGTATTGCGTCGCGATGCTATCAGTGAGCGACACGGGCGGTCTGGCGGACGGCATGGCGACAAGTTTAGTTAGTCACCAGTGCAAGGAAACGCCTGCGGAGCGTTGAACACTATGGTGTTCCCATGCTCGTTGAGGGAAGTCTGTCGCTGCGGCACGTCGTACGGAAGACCTTCATGTGCCAGAAGCGAGTAACACAGCACGTATGATCTTGCTTTACGTTAACCTTGTGGCAAAAAGATTACGGCGGAACTCCGCTCACGATTACTGACGATAGTAACGCGAATCGCAATCGAGCGACGTATCAGCAGACCATATTCCTGCGGTCACGTTTTTTTAACACGCGAGTGATAATTCTGAGACATTTCTTGCTTCGGTTACATGCCACATAATCAGATAGGATCCCACTTTGCTATGAAACTTGCTTGCCAAGGTCTCCCACGGAACTGAAGCGTGACGACGACTGTATGGCGCCGAAGCAGTGACGATGAAATGACGAAGGAACGATATCAATGCTACGGCAGAAGCTTATAAGAACGACGGCATGATAACAATGGGATGATGATCATCAAATTATGGCAGTGATGTAACGCGAGTCGCAGTCGGCTGTATAGGTTTTGTCCAGCCAAATTCACGGCCGCCTGCGCATGTGTGATTGCGCAACTACGAGACCAGAACTGCTTAGAAAACGTTCTATATCCTGTTACCCGTCGCGATCAGCAAACCACATCTACGCCGGATAAATGAAAGAAATTTTTAGGCATGTAACATTTACTGAGTGGGTTGCAATAACCTCGGAAGCGCGCTGCCGATATGTACCGACTCAGATGCCGCTTTTGCTACGAAAGCGAGCGCATCTTGCACGCTAATATTATTGCAGTATTGCTGTATTGCAAAGAAAAAAATGTTGTTGTGCAATAGGAAGAAAAGGATATGATCAGGAACTTCATAATTGCATGCATATCATAAGGGAAAAAAATAAGGTAGTGAGTAACGTAACGTAATAACACAGTGAAGGGGCAAACACGAGCGCTTCACTCTGCCCTTGTCGATTGTGCGCTAAATATTTCACTATGAATTCGTGCAAACTCGCCAAACTGTCAGTTCTGCTGCTAAATTACAAGTATTGCCAGTGCGGCGGAAAAGGAGACTTCAACAGATTCTCCGCTCGAAGTGCACAAACAATGTCTAACTGATAGCAGTCGCATGCGCTGTAGCTTAAAAGAGGCTACGTATAGGCGCCTTCCAACCATAGGAAAAGGCCTCCTCCCAAGGACGCCTTTCTTACGCACGGCCAAGCACCAATTTCAGCGGCCCACCTTCCCACTCTGAGGATTGGCCCTTTGAACGAAAGTCTCTGCCAAGGCATCCCTCCCTCATTTGTCGCCTCAGTCTTGTGTGGTTATTCAGTCTCAGTTCCACCCCGTTAGGAGAGTCTCCTCCGATACATCTACAGGGGACAAATAAAAACCTTTCTAGGCGTGCACGGCCCTCCGCGTTCTTCTTGTCGACGAGAAGACAGCATCGCCACTAGCGGGATTACCTGACTGAGTTATGTCGAATGCTCGGCTGCCTTATTCGAAAGTTCGAATCCTATTTTTATTTTTTCTCTCTCTTTTGTTTTTAATCTGATCGCAGTCAGCGTGAATTTCACCTCCTCCAATGCACTACATCTTCAGGCTCGGAGTGACGCCTGACACCGGCAAAAGATCCTGAGAGCGAGTCTAGCTTTACTAATCCAGGTACAACCAAATTAGGAAGACCCGCTAAGCTTCAACAAGGACACTCCCTCACCAGAACAGGAATAGGCCTCCCTGGTGCAGTATACGGCCACCCCCGACCAAAGGACTCCAACAACTAAACCATTGGCCCGCAGTCCCCAGCAGCTGCGGAGCACCTGACAAAGGCGGCAGTCAGACTTGTAACGCAGCAGAGAGTGCTAAGAATTTCTGGGTCCGGACAGGCCGCCAATGAAAACTGACCCTGTGTGACGCAGTAGAATTGAGTACAAAGCCGTTTGTGTCAAAAAACACACACGAACTTTTATTAAAAGTAGAACGAGGATAAAAAACCATAAAATAAACACTCAAAGAGACATCACTGCAAGAAACGCGCTTAGGGCTAAGATGGAATTAACAGTACGCGAGCATGCGCTGACCACGATTGTGAGGGCGCGTAGTAGTCTCCGGCCACAATTAGTACATGACCGGGGTTGTTGGAGAAGTAGGGGAGAGGCCTTTGCTCTGCAGTGGGCGTAACCAGGCTGATGCTGATGCTGATGCTGATAGTAGTGTCGACGTGGAGAAGCGGAGACAGGATGATGAGAGATGTGGTGTCAGTCTCACGAAAGGTCGGGGTGTTGGATCGTTGACAGGGCGACCAGAACGCGGCAGCCCTGTCTTGGAGAGGACAGGCAGGCGGCTTGGCGGCACGAGCAGATGGCGGCGTTCTGGCCAGGCAGCTGGGCGTAGAACTCGGGCCCGTAGCCCGACTTCTCGCCGGCCTCGGGCAGCAGTTCACGATCGGGTGGAGTGGCTACGCGCGGGAACCGGTTGGCAAGAGGTTCCACTCGGGTGGAGTCCTGGTAGCTCGAGTATGGAACCCGACGGCCTGTCTTCAACTCCCAGCCTGGTGGCCGACTTTCTCCTGGCGTCGCTTCCCCGAACTCGCCCCGCATCTCCTGCCAGCGCGCCTCGCTTTTCTACCGCTCTGGCCGATTCGTCGTTTGCTCATTGGCTCCTTACAGCTCCGTGGTTTCTTCTGATTGGATTGGCTTGTTTTTTTTTTAGTTTCTTTTCTTCTGCCGCGTATTCAAATGCGGGACGCTCTTCGACGTTGTAGTTTTCCATCCAGCCCGGCCTTAGCGAGATTAGAACTAATGAGGCTTATACAGTGCGGACTGACGGCTATGTCTTCTGCTATAGAGGGCTCCCAGATAAGAAACAATGTGGAGTAGGATTCCTAATCCATAAGGATATAGCCGAGAACATCGACGAATTCTACAGCAATAATGAGAGGGTAGCAGTATTTATTCATTTATTTATTGTCATACTCTCAAGGCCCGGGGGCATTACAGAGAGGAGTGGTGATTATTACAAACAAATTCGTTAACAATATTCTTGAAGTTTGTGGCGTCAGAAATGGCAGTGATGGAGGCAGGGAGGTGGTTCCAGTCATTCGTCATTCTTGGCAAAAAGGAATCAAAATAAACGTTGGTGCGACAAGTTGGGACTTCAACCTTAAAACGATGATCCGTGCGTGACGATATGTATGATGGTGGGGAGATTAGTTCAGCCTTAAGTGTTTTGTTAGTGTAATAAATCTTGTGAAAAAGGCATAGGCGAAAGTATTTACGACGTAACTCTAGGTTAGGCAAGTCAAGGGTTAGTTTCATTGACGAGGCACTTGCATGACGAAAGAAATTCGAAAGAATAAAACGAGCAGCTTGGTTTTGAATGGATTCGATGGTATTCTTTAGTTTAAAGTAGAATGGTCGAAAATGGAGCTTGCATATTCAAGTTTAGGCCTCACTAAGGATTTGTACAGAAGCAAGTTGATAGCTGCAGTTGCCGATGAGAAATTACGCCTTAAAAACCCAAGCATGCAATAGCGTTACCGTAAATGTAATTCATATGAATGTTCCATGTAATATTGTGCGTAATGTAGATGGCAAAATATTTGTATGATGAAACATTTTCTACAGGTATGTTGTTATTATTGCACGTAGGAAGGGTGGTATTTCTGACAGCACGGGACACACGCATCGCCTTACATTTATTAGAATTGAGCTTCGCTTGGGATCTAGAACACCACAAGGTTACTACGTCAATGTCTGATTGAAGAGTATCGCAGTCGCCAGAGTTGGAAATGACACAATAGAGAATACAGTCATCGGCGAATAACTTAATTGAAGATTTAATTCAGTCAGGGAGGTCATTATTATAAATTAAAAATAATATTAGTCCTAGAACTGACCCTTGCGGTACACCGGAGGTTACTCGATCAGTGAAAGAGAAGCATTCGTTAACATAAACAAATTGGGAACGGTTAGACAAAAAACACTTGATCCAAGCAAGCACCTTTGGATCAATGTTGAGGTTACATAATTTAGTTAAAAGTAATGCGCGTGAAACAGTATCGAAGGCGTTGGCGAAGTCTAAAAAAATGCAGTCAATAGTAACGCTAGCATCCATCGCCTGGAATAAATCATTAGTGAATGACAAAAGCTGTGCTTCGCAGGAATAGTGTCTGATAAATCGGTGTTGGTAGGGGGTGAAAAATAAGTTTGACTCGAGAAATGAAACCAGGTGTGAGTAAATTATCTGCTCCATAAATTGCAGGGAACACTGGTTAGGGACACAGGTATGTAATTAAGTGGGGAGTACCGACTGCCAGACTTATTTACGGGAATCACCATCCGTGCCTTCCAATCGTTCCGAAGGATGGTGGTTTGAAGGGACCGAGAGCAAAGATTTCGCTCAGAATTATAGATTCATAAGTAATAGTTCCCTTAAGAAATTTCGTGTTGATACCATTCACACCACTGCATGCAGAAACTTTTGAGGTCTGTATCAACTTTACAACCCCATCAAGGTCAATAGTAACAGGAAGCATTGGAAAATATAGCACATCAGAAAAAACAGTTCTTGCGCACAGAACAGAACCCGAAAATGCAGAGATGAATGCGTCATTCAACACTTCATAACAGACACTGCGGTCGACAGGTTCGTTGTTAAGATCACACAGTTCAATGGCACTACATTTTTTATCGTTGACCACACTCCAAAATTTCTGTGGGTTGTCTTTCAAGAAAGAAGGCAACATGTGCTCATAAAATGTTGTTTTAGACTCTGCTACAGCATTCTTGCAGTCGCCCAGTGCTATTGTGTAAGCGTTCCACCGCTCATGATTGCCAGCTAATTTTGCTCGTCGGAAAAGCCTTTTCTTTTTGTTCAGTAAACGTTTAAGACGCGAGTTGAACCAAGGGGCGCGAGAATTCGAGTAAATATGTTTTTGCGGGATGTACCGGTTAATTAATAAGTTGGCTTTTTCTTTGAATATTGACCAGTTTTCTTCAACCGGTCTACAATGAAAACTTGGAATGAAGTCAGTGATGAAAGTTTCTAGTTCGTTAATAATTGCGCTAAAATCAGCATTTCTGTAATCACGTATAAGTTTCGACGAGGTAACAGATGGGATGGGTAACTGTAAATTACACTAGGTTATACAATGGTCGCTAATATTCGGTAGGTAAGTTAGAGGCAAAACGAATTCCGGGGATGTAGTGAGGAGTAAATCTACGATATTAGCCGAGTGTGCAGATCGTCTAGTAGGCTTCAAAACAAGCTGGTGTAGGTTAAAATCGAGGCAAAGGCTGATGAATTCAGAATATTCAGAACAGCACTCTTGGGTCGAACGGAGATCAGTATGCCAGTCATTGCCAGGAAAGTTAAAGTCCCCGAGGAGTATTAGTGGCGAGGAAGAAAACCGTAAAATTAGACTATTTAAGGCATCGTGAAGGTCCGAACAAAATGTGTTAGGTGAGAAAGGGGGCCTGTAAACGACGCGAATGATAGAATTTTTCGTTCGAAGCCTACGCGCGGGCACACTAGCTCAAATGGTGATGCAAGCTCAACTGCACCAGTGGTAATCCAATGACGAACGCCGATAAGTACACAGTCACCACACTGCACATCACGGTCATGTCGATAGAAACGGTAAACACCCTCGCATCTCGAAATTTCACGGCCTTCAATTTTGATTGAAAGCCATGTGTCTGTCAAGATCAGAATATCGGCACCGCACGTGTCGACGACAGAAGATAAAGCATCCCGCTTGTTGCATAGGCTGCGAATATTTAAATACCAAAGAGAAATATTTTTTGCCACCGGACCATGACTCCGCTTTGTTTGTGAATTGCTAGGACCATCGGAAGATGCATATGGGAGAGAATTTGTTGAACGAAGCTCGTCTGTGTGGATTTCGCAGAATCGATCAGTTACCGGACAGTAAACGTAAGTTTTTTTTGTCGATTTGTAGATGGTTAAGGCGTAGCACACATTTCTGCCCGCTAGCCTTTCCGCATTCAATCAGTTTTTTTTTATGCGACAAGCATGTGGCGCGGCAGAAATCTTCGCTAACAGAAATGCCAGAACCTTTGAGTTTTTTTTGGCTAAGTGAAAACTTTTTGATTATGCTTTGAGGACGACAATTTTACGATTAGGGGCCGGTGTTTACTTATTGCCTAGGAACCCAGCCTGTGGGCGCGGGAAATGGCTTCGTCTATTAAAGTTATCTGTAGTAAACTGGTAAGCCACTTTAGAATTTTAGCTTCAGATTCGGACCAGTTCTCAGCTGGGACGTCAGGAATCCCGTAGAAGGTTGTCATGGCGAGAGCGGTCTTTCAGCTCGTCCAACCGAGAAGTTTTTGCTGCACTGTGGTCTCGCACAGCTTCATCGAGTACTCTCCGTAGATCAACATCATTCTGATTTGCTTTATATGATTCCACCAGGGATTCAACTGCTGCGAGCCTACTGGCTAGGTTGGAAACTTTTTCCTCAAGTTTTTGCTGATTAGCTCGGACCTCTGATGGCATCCCTATTACTTTGGTGTGGCGTGCGTCACCTTTAGCCGACAAGGTGGCGACGGCATCTAGAATCTCCTTTTCAGGACCAGTGTTCTGTTCCACATCTCCAGCTAACATAAGCAATTTAACAACTTATATACACTAAAAAAATCACAAAGAATCACCAGTGTGCCTGGGAAGAGCAGCAGACACATATTACTGGATCGCTTAGCGTCCAACGACGGGTATTTACCGACCTGCAGAACAAACATCAACGGATTTTGAAGCGGCTACTTGGCTGCGGCTCCGCCCAGCCCACTGAAGTGGACCGGTGAAAGCGTCGCTCTTAAGTACGTCCGGCTGACTGGTGTCGTAGGCGAAGGGAATGCCCAGCCAAAGCGGGGCATGATGTACGCCGCGTCAAGGGTTGACGTGGCGTTTCCGCCATAGGGTTGACCTCTGACGTAATATAATAATAATAATAATAATAATAATAATAATAATAATAATAATAATAATAATAATAATAATAATAATAATAATAACAATAATAATAATACTTTATTGCGCCATGTATTGAAAAAATGTGCAAACATCCGACCTGCCAAAGCCTCATTGGGCTTGAGTGGCAGAGCCCGACAGGCAGCGGAACCACGCAGATAAACACACAGGCATGAACGCACATTAAAAGTTACGGAACATCAAATTAGTAGAGTGGCAAAATAAAAAAATGGCTGTGGCTTAGCTAAGGTTAAGCCCAGGATGCGAAGCATACAAGCCTTTATTTTAACGCGACAGCGTTAAGTAGCTCGTGTCGCAGAAAAGCCAGTGTCGTCGGCGTCGGCTCAGGCGTGCGGCGTTTGCTCAGGCGCACATTTCGTTGTCGCGCCGAACGCTGCGTTGCTCGACGCTCACCGCGTCCGATGCGGGGGGCGACGCCGCGAGCGACGGCGCGAGTTGGAGCGCCGTTTCTCCGCTGTCGTGACGTCACGGTGTCACGTGGTACTGAAGGCGACACCGCCGCGCCTGAGGAGCTGGGTTGATCTCTCGTAATATGCTCCGCATAAAAATAGACACGGAACCCAAGTTAAATATAAAAAACACATCAGAATAAAGAGCGAGGAAGGAAAATAAAATAGCATGACAATATTCAGATCAGTGCAACAAATACTGGAGTAACCAGCGAATTCACAGGATTCATTTGACAAGTGGTGGAGCATGCGTGTACAACGTCGTACACCCACTAAGTAGCGTATCGCAGCATCTTTTTTATTTTATGTTTAGTTTTTGCACGGCGAACACTTGGAGGCAACCTATTGAAGTAAAAGGGAACGTAAAGATCTCTTACTCGCTTTCCATATCTTGTGAGCCGTCGGGGAATACAAAAAGCTTGCTTCGGTCAAAGAGACCGTGTGGGAACATAGGGAATCTTATAGTCACTAAACCAAAAATGTTTCATGACAGTAGTTTCCTTCAAAAGGCGATCAAAATCAGGTAGCGAAAATACCTTAAAAACATCGGAATTGGGGCGCAGGCCTAAATCATAGCCAATATTTTTTAAGAAAGATCATAGGAGAGAATTGATCCTGTTCTTCCAACGAACTGCACAGTGACCATAGATCGTTATGCCATAATGCAGTATGCTATAACCGAGAGCGCTTACAATAGCTTTGCGTCTTCAAAGTGGCATATATTATCTAATGTTGTACAGCACACAGGAGACGGTTCGGAGCTTTTTACAAACGTGGGATAAGTGGTCATCCCAAGAAAGGGCACTGTCAAAGTATAATCCTAGGTATTTCACTGTAGTTTTATAGCTCAGGGGTGGACATTGACATTGAGCACAAATAGATCCTTGCAAGAGCAGCTGCTGGTTAAAATCTACTTTCTTCATCGGGCTGTGAAAACATATAAGTTGAGTCTTAGAGCTGTTTACTTTGATTAGGTTGCGTGAGAACCAGTCCATAGCAATAGTTGCTGCAGCTTGAAGAGAAGAAAGGGAGCCAGAGTAGTTCGGTGACTGGGATGCGAGAACAGTATCGTCAGCGTACTGATACAGGCCTACAGGCACAGCGTTTGAGAGGTCGTTCACGTAGACGTTAAATAACATGGGACTAATTATGAAACCTTGAGGAACGCCAGCTTTTATTAGCAAAGAAGCACTCTTTGCCCGCCCAATCGAGACGTACTGCGTTCTCTGCTGCAAAAAATTTTTCAAAAGCGAAAGAAACACTCCACGGAAGCCTAACCTGGATAGTTTACACAATAACAGAGTGTGGCAAATATGATGATAAAGGCACGACGGTAGCTTCGCAAAAGGAATCCAAGGGTTACCACGTGCCGAGGAACGCCAGAATCGCCGGTAATTTCAATCAAAATTAAAGAGAGGTATAGATTAAGGATAGTCCGAGCCTACGCTGCAACATCCAGTCTCGATGGTGATGAAGTAGCTCAGTTTTATGAAGATGTTGAATTAGCGAAGAGAAACGTGGAAACTTAGTATACTGTAGCAATGGGCAACTTCAATGCAAAAGGGGGGGAAAGCAGGCTGGGGAACAAGCAGTTGCCAACTACGGCGTCGATTCTAGAAGTGCTAGAGGAGAGATGTTCATAGAATTCGCTGAAAGAAATAAGCTTCGAATAATGAATACCTTTTTCTGGAAGCGTAGCAACCGAAAGTGGACCTGCAAAAGCCCTCATGGTGAAACAAGAAATGAAATTGACTTCATACTTTCTGCCGATCCCAGGATACGCAGGATGTAAAAGCGATAGGTAGGGTAAAGTACAGTCACAATATATTAGTGAGTGCTACGATTCACCGCAATTTAAAGAGAGAAAGAGTAAAATTTGTCAAGAAGAATCCTGTCAACCTAGAGGCAGTATGGGTATAAGCAGACAAATTCAGGCTGGTACTTGCCAACAAGTATGCAGCCTTAGAGCAGACAAATGAAGGTGATATAGGCGTGATAAATGAAACCGTAACTACACTGGTTTCAGAGGCAGCAATTGAAGTGGGAGGCAAGGCACCAAGGCAACCAGTAGGCAAGCTTTCCTAAGTAACAAAGGACTTAATAAAGAAACGACAAAAAATGAAAGCGTCCAACTGAAGTAATAAGATAGAATGCGCGGAACTGTCAAACTGATCAACAAGGCGAAAATAAGTTATATTCGAAACTATAATGTGAGAAAGACTGAAGAAGCCGTAAAAAATGTACGCAGCCTGACATCAATGAGAAGCAAACTTGGCCTTGGACAAACAAAGATGTATGCACTGAAAGATAAGCAGGGTGATATCACCAGCAGTTACGAAGGTATAGTAAAAGCAGCTGAAGAATTCCATACTGACCTGTACAGTACGCAGAGGAGCCACGATACCTCCACTCGAAGCAGTAATGAATAGGTTGTAGAGACTCCTCCTATAACTAGCGATGAGGTCAGAAGGGCCTTGCAAAACATGAAACAAGAAAAATGGGCAGAAGATGAAATAACAGTAGATTTTTTCAAAGATGGAGGAGGCATAATACTTGGAAAATTGACAGCTCTCTATAGGAAATGTCTATAGACTGGAAGGGTCCTAGAAGACTGGAAGAATGCAAACGTTATGCTAGTCCACGAAAAGCAGACGTTAAAGATTTGAAAAACTATACGCTGATGACCTTACTCCCAGTATTATATATAATATACGCAAAAATATTCTCGGATAGAATAAGGGCAATACTGGGCTTTAGACAACCAAGAGAACAGGCTGGCTTCAGGAAGGGATACTCTACAATGGATCACATACATGCCATTAATCAGGTTATCGTGAAATTGGCAGAGTAGAATGAACTCTTCTCTACGGCGTTCATAGATTGCGATAAGGCATGTGATTCTCTAGAGATACCAGCAGTCTTAGAGGCATTATGACTTCAAGGAATACAAACTGCTCACATAAATACCTTGGAAAATATCAGCAAAGATTCCACAGCCACCCTAATTCTCCACAAGAAATGATGGAACCTAGGGAAGGTTCCTTCATTTCTTTTTTTAGGGAAGGTTAGGGAAGGTACGTACAAGAAAGGGGTCAAATAAGGAGACATAATCTCTCCAATGCTATTCGAGGCGTGCTTGGAAGAAGTGTTCAAGCTGTTATACTGGGAAGGCTTAGGAGTAAGGATCGACGGCGAATATCCCAGCAACCTTAAATTTGGCGATGATATTCTTCTATTCAGCAACACTGTAAACGAATTGCAACAAATGATAGATGACCTTAACAGAGAGAGCGTATGAGTGGGTTTGAAGATTATTATGCAGAAGACAAAGATAATGATGAATAGCCGGGCAAGAGAAGCGGAATTCAGGATCGTCAGTCAGCCTCTAGAGTTTGTGAAGGAATACGTTTACCTAGGTAAATTAGTAACACGAAACCCAGATTATGAGAAGGAAATTCATAGAACTTCGGAATAAAAATGGGTAGGATAGCATACGGCAGACATTGTCAGCTTCTGGCAGGAAGCTTGCCATTATCATTGAAAAGAAAGGTGTGCAATCAGTGCATTGTACCGGGCTGACATATTGGGCGAAGAATCAGAGACTGAATAGGAAGCTTGAGATCAAGTCAAGGACCGCACAAAGAGCGATGGAATGTAGAATGAAAGGCATAGCGGTAAAAGACAGACAGAGAGTGGTTTCGATCAGAGAGCAATCGGGTACAGCTGATATTTATTTAACATTAGCAAAAAAAAAGATGGATCTGGGCAGGTAATGTAATGCGCAGGTGAGACAACCATTGGACCATTAGGGTTAGAGAATGGATGCCAAGAGATGGGAAATGCGAAGGTTGTGGGATCGTTCCCCAACTGCGGCAACTTGTTTTTTCACCCATTTTCATTTCCGTTAATTTATCGTTTCTCTTTTTCATTCAATACGCACAAGTAATTTCCCCTATGTTGTCCTTGGTGTCGGTGTTTGTTAGGTTCTCGTAGTATGACTAACAAAAACAGGCCCCTCGGCTAGACCCCTCTCTTCTCGTTTATTACGTAACGACGGTCTCAAATCCGGCAACATTTGCCCTATGTTGATGCTTTCAGGTAACATGTATGGCTATTGATCAGTTGCGTGCACCCAAAAACAGCGCACAAACATCACAAAAAGATCAAAAATGGTTGCAGGGGTGGCGTAGAGGTAGAGCATCCGCCTCGCGTGCAAGAGGACCGTGGTTCAAATCCTGGGGCCACGAAATTTTCCAATGGATTAAAAGAATCCGCGTGTTGATAAAACTGCATAAATAGGTGTGGATTGTTGCCTGATGCCGGCGACCAGAACCGCTAACGCACTCCCTCACCAGAGCAGGATTGGCCACCCTGCTGCAGTACTTGGCTACAACCTCCTATATGAATACAACAATCAAACCCCGGCCCTCAGTCCCCAGCAGCTACGAACCTGCAGACCACGGTGGCGGTCAGACCTGTGACGCAGCAGATGGTGCTAAGAATCCCTGGATCCAGACAGGCCGCCATTGGAATCTCAACCTGGCAACGTTTAACGTTATAACGTTATCTAGAGAAGCGAGTCTTGCAGTGCTATTGGAGGAAATAGAAGGTAGTAAATCGGATATATTAGGGCTCAGTGAAGTTAGGAGGCCAAAAGAAGCATATACAGTGCTAAAAAGCGGGCAGGTCCTGTGCTACTGGGGCTTAGAGGAGAGACGAGAACTAGGATTCCGATTCCTGATTAATAAGCATATGGCTAGTAACATAGAGGAATTCTATAGCAATAGCGAGACGGTGGCAGGTCTTGTCGTGAAACATAATAAGAGGTACAAGTTGAAGGTCGCAGAGGTCTACGCCCCTACATCCAGTCATGATGACCAGGAAGTCGAAAGCTTCTACGATGACGTTGAATCGGTGATAGGCAAAGCCAAAACAAAATACGCTATATTGATGGGTGACTTCAATGCCAGGGCCAGCAAATTGGAGACAAGTCAGGGGGAATATGGCGTAGGCTCTAGGAATAGCAGGGGAGAGTTATTAGTAGAGTTTGCATAACAGAATAATATGCGTATAACGAATGCCTTCTTCCGCAAGCGGGATAGCCGAAAGTGGGCGTGGAGGAGCCCGAATGGCGAAATTAAAAATGAAATAGACTTTATACTCTGCGCTAACGGTGGCATCATACAAGATGTGTACGTGCTCAGCAAGGTGCGCTTCAGTGACCATAGGATGGTAAGGACTCGAATTCACCTATACTTGAGGAGGGAACAGAAGAAACTAGTACATAAAAAGCGGATCAATGTGTTCGCGGTAAGAGGGAAAATACGGGAATTCCGTATCAAGCTACAGAACAGGTATTCGCCTTTAACTCCGGAAGAGGGCCTTGGTGTTGAAGCAACGAAGGACAATCTTATGGGCATCATTAAGGGGTGCGGAATAGGCGTCGGTAGTAACTCTGCTAGACAGCACACCAGTAAGCTATCACAGGAGGCGAAATATCTCATCCAGAAAAGCCAATGTATGAAAACCTCTGACCCTAAAGCTAGAATCGAACCGGCAGAACTTTCGCAGTTAATTAACAAGTGTAAGACAACTGACATAAGGAAGTATAATATGGATAGAGTTGAACATGCTCTCAGGAACGGAGGAAGCCTAAAAGCAGTGAAGAAGAAACTAGGAATTGGCAAGAATCAGATGTATGCGTTAAGAGACAAAGCCGGCAATATTACTACCAAGGATGAGATAGTTCAAGTGGCGTAAGAGTTCTATAGAGATATATACAGTAGCAGTGGCACCCATGACGATAATGGAAGAGAGAATAGTCTAGATGAATCTGAAATCCCACAAGTAACGTTAGAACAATTAAAGAAAGCTTTGCGAGATATGCAAAAGGGGAAGGCAGCTGGGGAGGATCAGGTAACATCAGATTTGTTAAATGGTTGGTGGGCAGATTGTTTAAGAAAAACTGGCCACCCTGTATACGTAATGCCTCATGACCTCGAGCCTACCGGAATCTTGGAAGAACGCTGACATATTCCTAATTCATAGGAAAGGGGATGCCAAAGACTTCAAAATTTATAGCCTGGTCAGCTTACTGTCCGTTGCCTACAAAGTATTTGCTACGGTAATCACAAATAGAATCAGGAAAGGCTTAGACTTCTGTCAACGAAAGGACGAGGCAGGATTCCGTAAACGCTACTCAACAACAGACCATATTCTCACTATCAATCAGATGATAGAGAAATGTGTGGAATATAACCAACCCATATATTGACACGTGTACTTATCTTTATCGGGTGACCGCGTTTCGCCGCCTAACAAATGTCATCGCACAGTGCGGGACGCGCCTGCATGTATCCGAAGTTTCTGGAAAGCTATCGATGCTTCTATCCGCTGTCTCTATCCGCTGTATTGGTGGCGGATGCTCCTCATCCGCCACCAAAAACGCGCCCCTCGGTTAACCTCCTTCCGTCTCCATTATTACATAACGAGGGTATCGAATCCGGCAACATTGTTGTCTTCAGGTAGCATATGTGCTTTATTGGCCAGTTGCGTGCATCCCAAAAGATGGCGTTCTCGTGACGCCTGTGGCAGAAAGGATGCTCCACGTCCGCCACCAAGGTCGGTGAGTAGTGGCGCTGTCTAACACTCCCAGGGTTCTGCTAGTAAACATGAATACGCACAAAAGTGGATGGGGAAGTGAAGCCGCGGTAGCTCAATTGGTAGAGCATCGCACGCGAAATGCGAAGGTCGTGGGATTGTTCCCCACTTCCAGGAACTTTTTTCATGCCCTCCCAGTTTAAAAAAGACAACAGGAAGTCCGGTCGCCACTACAGAAATTTCTGTTGCAACTACAGAAATTTCTGTTGTGCGACAGACGTTCCTGCCGTGTCTGTAGTTGCGACAGACATTTCTGACGTTACGACGAAAATTATGATGTCGCAATAGAAACATTCTCTCGCTAAGACCAAGAGTTCTGAAGTCGCAACAGAAACGTTCTTTCGCGACAACAAGAGTTTATGAAGTCGCAACAACAACTTTCAATCGCAACAGCGATTCTGACGTCGCAACAGGAACTCTCGGTCGGGACTTCAAATTGTTTGTCAGTTTCGCATCGGTGGTGTACGCTGTTGTTTTCTCTTGCGCTGTATTCAATCGTCCTTCTCTGAAACCGGCAGTGCTGATAGCACCGACACCGGTATTAAAGTCGACGTGGCCAATTGTTATAACTGCGCCGTGACGACGAGGCACCAGCAATGCCCTGCCGGCCTCCTCAAAATAGGCCACTGATCAAAATCATACCATCTGCGTGAATGGCTGCGTATCTGTTTTGTTTAATTTGGAAAGATGTGGCACACAGGCCTGTGGACTTACATGTGCCGTTCCACTGACACATTAATTAATTTCCCAGCGATATTGCGTAAGCATTTGCGACGCGAAAAAAACTTTTGGGTTGTTCCACAAAGTTGCCTGAAAAGCTGTCTTGCTCGGGTCTCATTATTCTTACACAATGCTGCCATGAGAAGCGAGTATGCTGTCAGAATGAACACTCATTCATACGAAATAGACAACGAGTCACCGTTGTCTATTTCATATGGATGTCGTATAGAAAAATCGATATGCTAGCACTACATGATGTGCCTGACTATGGTAACACTTTTGCTCTTCTAGAGATGCGGCAGTTGACATGGTGGAGTGAAAGCGCATCTTGGCTCTTAAAATCCAAATGTAAACATCAACGCAGGCAGATTCTTACTAGCGATATAGCGAAAATGTACACTTACTGACATAGTGTAACAATTTCGGATTGACACTACGCATAATTTCATGCAATAAAGAAAACAAATTTCGGCGTGGCGCTTTGGTAAGGTGCTGGGCTCCGGACCCTCAGGTCCCAAGTTCGAATTACCAGGCGGGGAGGTTTAAGTTTTTTATTGTACTAACAAATTTACATAGCCGTAAAGAGGTATATGTCAATGTTTCAATATATATTCACAAAGAATGACAAAACTTTTGACTACAGGACGTCACACTACAGACAACAGAACGACAGAAAATACGTCCCGAAATGCGACAGACTCAAATTTGCTGTTGTGTTTTTCAAGTGGGCTTTCATTTCGAATAATTTATCGTTTCTTTATTTCACATATTACGCACAAGTAATTACCCCTATGTTGTCTTTGGTGTCAGTGTTTGATGGCTTCTGATGATATGACTAAGAAAAACGCGCCCCTCGGTTAACCTCCTTCCGTCTCCTTTATTACATAACGAGGGTATCGAATCCGGCAACATTGATGTCTTCAGGTAGCATATGTGCTTTATTTGCCAGTTGCGTGCATCCCAAAAGATCGCGTTCTCGTGACGCCTGCGGCAGAAAGGATGCTCCACATCCGCCACCAAGGTCTGTGAGTAGTGGCGCAGGCTAACACTCCCAGGGTTCTGCTAGTAAACATGAATACGCACAAAAGTGGATGGGGAAGCGAAGCCGCGGTAGCTCAATTGGTAGAGCATCGCACGCGAAATGCGAAGGTAGTGGGATCGTTCCCCACCTTATGCGGGTTGGTTTATCATCCACTTTCATTTCCATTAATTTTTCGTTTCTTTATTTTTATTTATTACGCACAAGTAATTACCCCTATGTTGTCTTTGGTGTCAGTGTTTGTTGGCTTCTGATGATATGACTAATACAAATGCGCCCCTCGGTTAACCGCCTTCCTTCTCGTTTATTACATAACGGGGGTCTCGAATCCGGCAACATGGATGCCTTCAGCTAGCATGTGTGGGTTTTTTTTGACCGCTTGTCATCACCCAAAAAAGATAACGAGCTTGTGACGCCTGCGGGAGAAAGGATGTTCAGCACCCACCGCCGAGGTCTGTGATTGGCGGCGCTGGCTAACACTCCCAGGGTTCTACAAGGAAACAAATACCCAAGAAAGTTGATGAGGAAAGGGCGCCGCGGTATTTGAATTGGTAGCACATTGGAGGCGAAATGCGAAGGTCGTGGAATCGTTCCCCGCGGGCGGCAAGTTGTTTAGTCCTCCACTTTAATTTCCACTAATTTATCCTTTCTTTATTTCATTTATTAGGCACAAGTAATTTCTCCCATGCTGTCCTCGGTGTCATTATTTGTTGGCTTCTTGTGATATGCATAGTAACTGCCAGTGATTTACTTCCTTCAGACACATTGCTTTCAAAAACATGTTTTTGTTCTCCTGTTTCAGATGGCCATTGACGTAAATCTGATTTGATTCTGTTGATTGAAATCCTATATTGCTATACTGAAGATGCGCCTTATAGGCCGAACTTACGAATTCTGCTTTCAATGCCCTCGATATGGACCTTACGATTAAGTTTTTCGTGCTTGAGGCAGATGGCACTCGATGGGCAATGTCGATGTCGTTCCTAGGTGCTGGGCACTCAGTTTTACTTCCAGCAGCCTGAAGTATTGCCGCACAGTCTTCTCCTCTAGTACGCTGTACATCCGTTAGTTCAACATTATTTATGCGTGAGCATTACTCTAGTTCACTTACTTTCTTTTCCAAGGCTGCGTTCTTTGTTCCTGAGTTTGGAATTTTCTGTTTTTTCTTGGTAGACTTCAATTTCTCAATAGGTTCATTTAAGTAGTCCAGCCTCCCGTGTAATTCATCAAAGTATTTCTTAAAGGCACCAAAAATCGTTTCAAGTACAGCGGATATATTCGATTTACCGCTCGCAAGAACATGTTTGGCCGCAGTAGCCAGTTTTCCCTACAGAACACTTTCAATCGTATTACGACGCTTCACGAGTTCATAATTTCAAGGAATGATGCACACAGAGCACAGAGACGAAAAATCAACTAATGGCAGCAGTTGTGATATGCAACCGTTGAGAAACAATGAAAACCGAAACCCACCTGTTCAGAGAATAACAAAGGCTCGCTAGTGCGTGCTTACAACCGCTGCCACTACTGCCACCAAATACCTCCAAGACTACGCGAGTATCTTCAATCACACAGTGAAAATAGTCTAAAACTCTTTAAATATGAAAGCGCTTTCAACAATAACAAGAAATAATCAGCACTTGCAAGGTAGACACGGTCATCTAGAAAATCACAATCCGCATAGCTTAAAATTTCACTATAGGAGCATCATTCATGTTATTACCGCGGCAAACTCAGGGCAACTTATGTAAAGGAATGATAGTCCTCAAAATAAACTGCGGGTATGTGGACCAAGCCGCAAAGGCAATTTAACGTCGAGCTACCGAAAAGCATTCAGGAAACTGGTACGAGTGCGAATAACAGAATTGCATACTAGACGTAGTGCTAAACAAATGGCTGCCAAAGGGGGCAAAGATAACCGAATAAATAAGCATAAAAATTAAAATCTTTAAAGTCGTGGTCTTTGTTATCTGAATAAAAAATACTTCTTTATTGACTTGTATTGCATAGTGCAGAAGTGAGTAAAATAGAGAATTCGCAAAGCATAATGCCGCAACAAAAATCTACACGCACAACTTTTAAAAAATGTCTACATAATAGTACATGACATGGTACCATCATGTATGCAAATAAAATAATTAAAAGGGAGCGAACCAACAAGGTACGCTAAGGGTCAGTTGCTTAGGTATAAAGTTTTCTTTAACATTGAGAAATATTAAATTCCCTGGTCAGGAACGGAAGCAGTCAAAGATGAAGACGGATAACAAGGTGGTCAAGGGAAGGAAGAGGAAGATAGAAGAGAGAGATTAAGAGAGAATATGGCGATTAAGTTACCTTAAGTGCTCAAAGGCTCGCAGCTTTCGTGGACTTGTACAAGAAAGATTGCTGCATTCAGACATCTGTGAACGTATAATATATAAATGACAAGTATACGGCTTTAATAAGGTCACGAAATCACCTAAGTGGCATTGATCAATCTGAGAGCTTAAAAGACTTGTTGCTGTGTTGTTTGCTAGGCTGCATAAATTATAATTGGAGGAGTGCAAAAGACATGGATGGGTGTTCCGTCTTGTCCGTGTCATCTTTTGCGGTCTTCGGTCTTTTATGAGACTAAGCGTTGCAATTCGCGGTACAGGAAATTCCGATGAAGAGGCCTGGAGGAAGGGTGCGAATGTAAGAGGACCGAAAAGTTCTTGCGCTCACATGAACCTGCAGTGTAGCGTACACTTGGACAGCCCTCTGTTTGGTGGCTTTTCAAGGGCAGTGTTGCCTTCACCCTAGGAGACACGTTCGGGAATTAACTTGTACAATTGTTTTTATTCGTCTTCTTTGGCGGTGATCGCATCACCAAGTGTGGGCCTTGTGTTAATATTTGCAAGGTGAACAGCGGAGCAGGCTGTTAACTTTCGGGAACGCTTGCTATCTCTTGCGCGGCATCGTCTAAAGCCGCCTCCGCAAGCTATGGGCTGACCGCGTTCACCGGGCCTGCACTTAAGTACCATGCAGCTAACAATAACGCGGCGACAATGCAGCAGAGCATCGTCTCTCACTGAAAACATCAACAAAGTAAAAGAAAGTTGCACGAGTCATTAGCTGCGCGCCGCGATCGAACTCCGTGGCGCGCAATCGCCGCCTTTCCCGTGATTTCAACAGAAGCTGGGTCCAGGTGTGTTTCCTTTTCTTCGTCCTTCCTTTCCGTTAGATGAATGGGGGAGAGGGAAGGGACACGAGAAGTATTTCATCATCATCGTGAACCTCGCTACGCCCACTGCAGTGCGAATGCCTCTCCCATATATTTACAACTACCCCGGTTATGTGCTGATTGTGGCTATGTTGACCCTGCAAATTTCTTAATCTCATCCGGCCACCTAACTTTCTGCCGCCCCCTGCTACGCTTCTCTTCTCTTGCAATCCAGTCCGTAACCCTTAATGACCATCGCTTATCTTCCCTTCTCATTACATGCCCTACCCATGATCATTTCTTTTCCCTGATTTCAACTAACATGTCATCAACTCGCGTTTGTCCCCTCACACAATCTGCCCTCTTCTTATGCCTTAACGTTACACCCATCATTCGTCTTTCCATAGCTCGTTACGCCATCCTCAATTTAAGTAGAACCCTTTTCATAAGCCTCGAGCATTCTGCCCCGCAGGTGAGTACTGGTAAGACGCAGCTGTTATACACTTTTCTATTGAGGAATAATGGCAACCTGCTGTTCGTGATCTGAGAATGCCTGCCAAACGCACCCCAGCCCATTCTTATTCTTCCGATTATTTCAGTCTCATGTTCCGTATCCGCGGTCACTATCTGCCCTCAGTAGATGTATTCCCTTGCCACTTCTAGTGCCTTGATACTTATCGTAAACTGCTGTTCTCTTCCGAGACTGCTAAACATTACTTTAGTTTTCTGCAGATTAGAAGTATTTAAGGGGTGGATATTAGGCGAAAACTGGAAGCCACTAAATATTGTCAAGCAATATTTAGTAAGTGATGCCAACATAAAAAGTCGTCTTATACGCCGGCATCCATTTGACCGAAAGATTGCGTTCGAAGAATGGGCCCGCGCATGCCTGCGTATCGGTCCGTTGCTCGGCAGGAACTAGGACGCCTGTCATAAATAAATAAAAAAAATACATGATATATTATAAAATATAACGTGTAATGCATGAGTCACGAATATAATGATATAGGCTTCATATTTGGAACCAGAACTCAACATCTCCGCAATACGCGTAAGGGCCTTTCTTTATTCAATGCAAACTCTAAGTGGGCTCGAAATTTGGGTTTTCGGGAGGATCCTATAAAACCGTGACACGGACTCAGTTTAGCAATTCACAGAACGCCACTTTGTGAAATCATGACTCCTTTTCCCTATGCAAAGTAAGTGGTACACTGATGGCTCTTGCATTTATGTAGCTTTAACAATGTAGATTATGCAACTGATGTCGCGGCAAACTCTAGCCATGCCCGTAATCCATGCAGCATGAAAGGTGTACGTTTACGTTAACCAAAATCTTCTTTTTCATGAAAACGCTAAGATTAGATGTTTCTTCTGATACTGGAGGCACATTTCCCAATTTATCGCTGATAAAACTGTGGGACAACTTCTTTTCTATCCGTGCTATGGAAAACATAAAAAAGCATTACCCAATCCTGCTCGAAATATTGTTTAAAGTTCATTGCGGCTGTTGATACTTATTTTCTAAATAACCTGTTTGAATGGAACTGTAAATATAGGTCTAAGCTTATTAGAAGCACTTACAATTTTATTGGCCTCCATGAATATATCGTTCGATTGCCGGAAAGCATTGACCTGCGTACACACATTGCGTAAAATGCTTGTAGTATTTATTGCCTCCTGCAATCTGTATCAGCTATATAATTTGTGCAGTGAATTAAGATACATTTATAAATAAGAAAAAAGCGAGTGGAAACAAAGTAGAAGAACACTGGTAGAACCCACCTCGCAGTGAGCGCCGACGGTGATGCATCTAGCATTGAATCAATACAAGGTGTCCCAAGCCGCTTCAGCCAAACATTAAAAATATGCAAATGCCGCGTAGCTGGTCAGAATCAAGGTGCTGCTGTTGTTCGTCGCTTGCAGCTACTCCGCTTAGTGTTTTCATTCCGCCTAGCCAGATAATTTACCTTAATTAATTATTCACCTTTGAAGTATTATATTTCGAAGAAAAGTGTCGTTAAAGAAACTGAACAGCAACATGAAAAAACTCCTGATACAGCGTTCTGTTGCTCGATACGTGCTACATAAAAGTGTGGCGAGCGTGAAAGAAACCCGCGAATACACGGAAAGTGCCTCGAACGGCCAGTCGCGCCGCAATTCTGCGTGCATTCGCGGACTTGTTTCATGCTCGGAAGAACACTTTTATGTAGCACATATCAAGCACCAGAAAGCTTTATCGTGAATTTTTTCAAGTTGCTCCACAATTTTCGTATTGACACTATTCATCCAAATTTAATATATGATACGTTGAGTAAGGAAGAATAATTATCCAATTACGCATAATGAAGGCTAATATCTCCAAGGGATGGCAAACAGCATTACCTCAGTTCTGTCCAACTACGGGTCATTTGCACATCTTTTGTGTTTGGCTCAAGTTACTCCGGACACCCTGCATAACGAATTGCTTCTCTGCAAACGTGCTAAGGCGTGTACTGCAGCGGGACTCCTCTTTCTCTGAGAACACGATAATGGTGGCGATTTATTGGCGTCCCCTTTCAAATGTGCCACGGAAAGCGAGGGAACAACCTTCGGCGTTCGCACACACCGGCGCAGGCGAGGCCAGGCGCGGATTGGTCGCCGTGCGTTCACAAAGACGCGTTCGCAGGCAGCGGCGCAGCGTGCTTTTCGCAGGTCGCGCTTCGCCGTGCCACATGGCACCGAGCATCCTGACGGAAGCGCGAAAAAGGACTCGGCACACGCCTGATTTAAAAATTGGAGGACGCTTAAGCTTCGCCTTCAAGAGTGGAACGCGATAGCGTTCCCGTCGACCCGCCAATGGGTGTAAGACAATGGGCTACAGGGCAGCCATCACTTACGAGGCGCCCCGCATCAGACGCGGTGAGCGTCGAGCCATATGGTCGAGCAACGCGGCGTTCGGCGCAGCAACGAAACGTGCGCCTGAGCAAGCGGAGCGAACCAAAGAACTCGGTATCCCGGAGGGGGAAATGATGCACGCCAGCCAAACGCCGTGATCGGCACGGGCAGAGAGATAGAGAGATAGTGATCTAAAGAAAGGAAGGACGCTTGATTCTACAGAGGGAGCAAGGCGAAGCGTTGTCAGGGGAGAGAGTCCGAGCCGCGACAGCTCCAATGCGCGCGTGGCGCGCCATCTGTCGGGGCAGCGGCGTACATGGAGAGGAGGGGGTCTTCTGTGTTTGCCGCAAGATGGCTCTCCGTGTGCGGAAAGCGCAGAAGAAATGCAGCGAAACGCACTTTGCTACTCGTGTAATTGCGACTTCTGTAAGTTACATGTTCATAATTACCGATATACACCACAGTATAACTTTCCACGGCTCGTTTCGAAGGCAACACCACATTCACTAGAGGCGCGTTTGTACCTTTTGGAAGCATCGAAATCGTGGCTGAGTGGTAGCGTCTCCGTCTCACACTCCGGAGACCCTGGTTCGATTCCCACCCAGCCCATCTTGGAAGTTGCCTTTTATTTATGGAGTGCCTGCCGTGATTTATCGCTCACGGTCAACGCCGCAAAACGCCGACACCGACGCCGATGACACCGGCTTTTCTGCGACACGAGCTCCTTAACGCTATCGCGTTAAAAGTCGTCCCTGTGGTAGCTATACTTTGTGTCGCTATATTGACTGAATGTTCACGATTGACGGTGGACAGTAGTGGTAAGATGTGTTCTGTCGCAGTGCTTCTTTTTTTCCCCTTAGCATTGAGATAATTCTAAACGTAACGGTCATCTGACCACAGTCTCTTACCATACCCAACAATTTACATACTCCACTGCGCTGGAGCCTGCACAGAGCATCAAGTCCATTGTATTTCTTGTTTCCCCGTTTGGACATTTCCAGGTCCACTTCTTGTTATTGGGTTTCCAAAAGACAGTTCGAATTATTCACACGGTACTCCTTTCCCTGAGTGCTACCAGCATATCCTCCATACAACTAGAGTCGTTGCCGCAGTCGCCAAATTTGTGCCCGAGCTTACGTCTTCCATACTTTCGCATTGACGTTGTCTATCACTACAATATACTGAGTCTGCACATTGTTCTCTGATAACTGAACATCCTCATAAAACATGCATTTCTTCATCATCATGTGTAGACATAGGAGCGTGCGCTTGCACTACCTTCTATCAATACACCTTGTTTGCTTTTACTACCACGACCGCTACCTACTCATTAATGCTGTAGGATTGATGCAATGTTACGTGCTATGTCTTTATGCAATAAAAATAAATCCCATGCCATGCTCTTTCTCATATGCAAAACCTATGTCAAAGTGCACGTGGCATTGTAGCAGCCTCACCCGTTCCCATAACATGAATCAGGCTAGTGACATCTCATACCTGATAATTTTTCATAGAGCCCTGCACAGCTAGATTCACTCGAGAGGATCCATGAGTTCCCTTTCCTGTAATAGCAGTTGCGAATGTTTTTTTTTTACCACTCTTAGAATAGTGCACGCGTTTTGCCGTGGCTACCTTTCTGCCTGCATGTTTGACTCTCTTAGTATTCTATCGCCAACTTGGGTAGTCCATGGTCTTCTGTTGCGTTGAAGAAACCCGGTTTCAACCAGCCGTCGGGTCAACTTGGTTCACTAGTAACGTTCCACTGGGCGTTGTCCGCTCTTCACGGAACCTCTCTTGGCGCCAATATGGATGCCTTGGTAAGTGCCATGAGGTTTGTGCCGTTCTTTGAAAAGAAAGAATCATTTAAAATTTCTACAGTGCTGAGCGTAATCGAACGCATTCACACACAGTCGCCCGAACAGACCTTCATAAACGCGCCACGGGTGGACGGTGGCGCCACTAGGTGGCATAGCCTGTGCAGAGGGCGGTGCAAAGGAGCTCGGCTGCCCGCATGCGTAATGAGTGACACGCCTCTGCGGAATCAATACAGTGTGCCGCTTCAGTGCTAAACGCATTGACGGTGGCATTCACCGTGCGAAATGCCTTCTGCAATAACGTTTTCTTTTTTACCACACAGAGGCGAGGTCTCTCTGAGCTTCTCCAAGGATATTACGTATTACTCACTACTATCTCGGCAATTTCGGTATTTCAGGCAGGTGTGTTGTTTGTTTTTTTCCTACGTGCAGCAGTTTCTGGCGCAGCCATACATTCTACACGAGTGCCACTGCAACCCCCGCAAAAAGAAAAATGAAAGAAAAGTTGCTTTAAAGGACAAGAAAGCAGAATTGGACGCCTTCTTATGCCTACGTGGTAACGAATAGCAAAACACTCCTGCGGGAACCGCTTAGTGTGATACACTCGATGGCGGCGCAGGTGCAGCCACAGCTCTCCTCACTATGATTATTGGGCGAGGTCGCTTCATAGAGGGTGGTCAGCGAGTTTGATTCGCACGTTTTTTATCGGAATGCTACAGTGTGCTCTTTCTGCACAAACCAACAAGCACGGCCATCAACTAAACAGTTGCTAAAAGCAATCCCTCACTGAACGCTCTACCGGCACGCGAATACCGCAGCCCGCAATGAAATATCCTTGTCTACCACCTTCGTCGCGTTCTGCTTAGCTAGCCTGTCACGGTTCCCAGCTACAGTGAGGCCCGCTTCGACGGCCACAGCCTTGTTGATGGCACGCAGCGCTAACGCGAGCGAACCCATGCCTGCCTTAGCAGTGCCCGCACTTGTACCATCTGGGCTGCCATCCGAGGCTGTCACATTTTTTTCAGTGCTGAGCCTAGTAGGTTGGCACATTACTCAGCACGGACACAAGATATTCAGCTGAAACCGCCATGCTAACGGGACGCAGCTGCGAAGTTGTGCGGACAGTGGCCGTGGTCAGGGCCCTGAAATACTGCAGTCGACTTCATGGTCCAGAAATTACCAATGAGCAGCATATCTTCGAGGCAATGCCCGCTGCTGTTTGCGCCCTTGCATAACTGTCTGGACGGCATTTTCCGTAGGCGTACTGCTTCGAAGCCGAAACCTTCGCCGACTCTTCTCGACGTGACTTGCGCTTCGAACATAAACCAAGTACCCCAAGCAATTGCGCGTACTCTCTCAAATGTTCAAATGAAGCCACTAAAGCAGCTTTTCATTCGATTAGAACTCCAAGATTTTTTGCATCCCCAAGAAAATGCGCCTCGTGAAAAAGTGTAGCTCCGGTGCTAGTGCTATCGTCGGCGAGATCGGACTGTAGGTGGCGACAGCATCGCCGCGTGAATTTGGATAGGCGGTCGGCTGCGCGCATTGAAATGAACACAAGGACTCTTCGCTGTGAGCGATTTGAGCAAATTGTTTGGCAGCGAAACATGCTCAACACAATGAACTGATAATATCTTGCCCTCCAATGCCACACATCTGCACGAAATGCACTGAACATTCTTACTATACGTGAAAGGAACGCAAAACGCAGTTTCTGCTCCGGTATATCTACGGGTCCTTTTTGTTAGCTCTCGGCTTGCGCTAAGCCTGTTCTGCGCGCGCTGCAGCGGTGCAATTAAACTTTGTGTTATTCTTGTAATGATTGTCAAAATGACTATTCCTGGAAAATTCAGGTAAGGTAGCTAGTTATTGGGACTATACTTCACCGCTCATTTACGCGTACAGAACTATCTGCTACTTTTTTTACTCAAATATATGGACTATCCAGGCGCATTATTGCCGTCGGCGTCACCATAGCTGTGATGTTCCGTATAACTTGCAGATTCGATACGACCGTCGCCAAGCGCCGTATGCTGCATGGGCGAGACAAAATACGCGAGGAGAGCTCGCGGTCACGGTTCCATCTGGCGCCCGCAACAATGGAAAGCGGAGATTAAGCGCGCTGTCTTCCGTCGCGCGACAGGCCGTGGAGAAATGGAAGGAGGGATGGAGGGAAGGCAGCGTTGGCTACGGCAACAATTGCGTAATTCGCAAAAGTGCGCAAGGGGAATTGACTATCGCGGCTCTATCTGGCGTGCGAGAGAGAGGAAAGCGGGGAGGCAGCGCGGGAGGGAGGTGGGAGTTCAGCTTTTACTCTGCCAGCTACTGCGTATTTTAGTCGGCCACGCGCAGTCGCGAGTGCCACATCTTGCGAGCGATCTGCAAGATATGGCTCATACCTTTGTGCGTACTGTGTTCTCGCCGCTCAGGCTGCGTTGAAGGGATAGACAGCACGGAGGTTCCTTCGCTCTCTGCTGGTGCTGCGCTTGCTCAGGCCGAGACAGCGATTGCCCGGGATCATCGAGTGCGATGCTCATGTTTCATGTTCATGCTAGTTACTTCAAATAGTTCCTGCTTTACGAAAACGACCGGACACCCTTTACATGCCATAAGTTCTTGTTTCACTCAACAATGCTGCACGTCATTATCGTTGGAAGCCAGCGTACTTGGGGTTCGCGCATGCAGCGAAGAACTGGCGTGATAGTAAAGTTCGTTGAACGACTGGAATCAAGGCAGAGCCGAAGGGTGAGTTCCTAGCGTCGCGTTGCGTTGACTGCAAGGACTTGGAAATGGCGTTAACACAGTGTATGGACGAGCAGCGGATATTATGCCGAACGCGCGATCGATGATCTTGCTCGGGAGACCATGGTGGTGAAAAACACCGTGCATAGCACGGGAAGAAAATCGGTTCACTGCGCTTCCCTGACAGATGCTCATTCGATCGCAAGCGCGTAAACACCTCAAAGGGTTTCCGTGTAGGAATTGTTCCTTTGCTGAAATGCGTTACAGCGAAGCTGTACACGACAAGCGTTCCGTGTATTGCTTGTGTCCGTGCGTCAACAATAAAAAATGGTCAGCGTGGGCGGTGAAGCAGGCTTTAAGCACTCCGCTTTAATAATAATAATAATAATAATAATAATAATAATAATAATAATAATAATAATAATAATAATAATAATAATAATAATAATAACAAACAAATCAAACAAATACATCGCGGGATCGAATCCCGGCCACGGCGGCCGCATTTCGGTGGAGGCGAAATGCGAAAACACCCGTGTATTTAGATTTCATCATCATCATCAGCTTGGTTACGCCCACTGCAGGGCAAAGGCCTCTCCCATACTTCTCCAACTACCCCGGTCATGTACTAATTGTGTCCATGTTGTCCCTGCAAACTTCCTTACCTGATCCACCCATCTAACTTTCTGCCGCCCCCGGCTACGCTTCCCTTCCCTTGGAATCCCGTCCGTCATCCTTAATGACCATCGGTTATCTTCCGTCCTCATTACATGTCCTGCCGATGCTCATTTCTTGTTCTTGATTTCTACTAAGATATCATTAACCCGCGTATGTTCCCTCACCCAATATGCTCTTATCCCTTAACGTTACACCTATCATTCTTCTTTCCATAGCTCGTTGCGTCTTTCTAAATTTAGGTAGAATCCTTTTCGTAAGCCTCCAGGTTTCTGCCCCGTACGTGAGTACTGGTAAAACACAGCTATTATACACTTTTCTCTTGAGGGATAATGGCAACCTGCTGTTCATGATCTGAGAATGCCTGCCAAATGCACCCCAGCCAATTCTTAATCTGACTATTTCCATCTCATGATCCGGATCCGCCGTCACTACCTGCCCTAAGTAGATGTATTCCCTTACCACTTCCAGTGCCTCGCTAGCTACCGTAAACTGCTGTTCTCTTCCAAGACTGTTAAACATTACTTTACTTTTCTGCAGATTAATTTTTAGACCCACCCTTCGGCTTTGCCTCTCCAGCTCAGTCAGCATGCATTGCAGTTGGTCCCCTGAGGTACTGAGCAAGGCAATATCATCAGCAAATCGCAAGTTACTAAGGTACTCTCCATTAACTGTTATACCCAATTCTTCCCAATTCAGGTGTCTGAATACCTCCTGTCAACACGCTGTGAATAGCATTTGAGAGATCATATCTCCCTGCCTGACGCCTTTCTTTATTGGGATTTTGTTACTTTCTTTATGGAGGACTACGGTGACTGTGGAGCCGCTATAGATATCTTACAGTATTTTTACATACGGCTCGTCTACACTTTGACTGCGCAATGCCTCCAGGACTGCTGAAGTTTCGACTGAATTAAACGCTTTCTCGTAATCAATGAAACCTATATATAAGGAAGGGTTGGTTATATTCCGCACATTTCTCTATCACCCGATTGATAGTGGGAACGTGGTCTATTGTTGAGTAGCCTTTATTGTTGCCTACAGCTATTGTTGAGCATTTAGATTTAGGTTCAGGTTAAAGAACCCCTGGTGGTCAAAACTCCCGTGGTCCTCCACTACGGCATGCCTCATAATCAGAAAGTGGTTTCGGCCCATAAAAGCCAATAATGTAGTTTTTGAAACAAATGAAGCAAGATGCATTATTTCAAGTCGATGCGCATACTGTAATCGTTTTTGCAAAACACACGAACTAAAACGCAGGAGGCGTTGCCATATAGGCAAAGGACAAAATGTATGCATACAAACATAAAGCTTTGGCTGCACCATGCCACCGACTGTGGGGATATCTCTACTGTACAAACAAAGGACGGAATTGTGATATTCAATGTCTATATATATCTGCAGACAAACCGAAGTGTAATATTGAGAAGTTCGTGACCATGCAAATTCCATTGGTTAACCGTGGTGCTATTACCCCTGTGATCTTCGTTGAAGACGTCGGTGTGGACATTTCAAAACCATACAAGAAATGGTTCCCTCAGTTTGCGCTAGCAGAGTTTGGTTTCAGGTGGCACACCAATCCAAGTGACTGAACTACTCAACAATGGTGATGTATAGATTTAATTTTGCTCAAGGATCTGTGTAAGGTTGTAACTTAACCAGTAAGTGGAAGCCACAGTAAACGCACATCTGTCGTCGCTACCATCATCAGATACATGTGTTCGTGCCTAACCCTGTGCCATAGTTCCGCTGGCCGTCCGCCTTCGCAGAGTGGCCCCTCAATTCTTTCTCTGCGTTCCTGTCCGCGCACGTTCTCAGCTGCGTTCTAACCACTACCCGGCAAGGCCCAATCAAAACGCGCCAAGCATCTCGGTGTTGTTTACACGTCTTTACTGACATCTTTTTGCCCTTAAAATGCTGCGGTGAATTGGCTTGGGAAGGGGCGGGAGTGAGAAGGTACGGGAAACAGTAGGGGTCTTAATTATCTACGTCATCGGGTCTGATCCTTTCGCTGGTACGCTCGAGATGAAGAAGCCTGATCCCAGTGGCTAGAGCCACAGGATCCTCCAGGAATTCGTAGACCGCAAGAGCTTGTTGGCGGTCGCAGCACTGCAGTGTCTCGGTAGCGCCCAGGTCAGTAGGGAGGTTGGTCGCCATTCCGTTGGGAGCGAAGCAAGGGCCCTTGGCCGGGGGCCAGAATATAGCGGGCAAACCCAGATTAAGGGCAGCCCTGCCCTGGTGTTCAGGGGCTGCAGGTACCCGCACGTGAACATTCCAGGCCACGAGGGTCTTCTTTTCTGCGAAAACGCTGCACGACGAGGAAGGAAGTAAGGAGGGTGCCAGTCTTTACCTGCCGCAGCAGAACCTGCTACCGACGTCTAGCAGCCTGGGAGGGAAGGAATGTCTATGGGATTGGACGTAGTGAAGAGAGAGCTGCGCCGGTGGCGCTTGGCTTTCGCTATTGCTTCCATGGGATCGTACCACTCAATGTGTATTTCCATGTCTTCAGGCACTTTGTTCCGTAATTATTCGGGTGGTTTCGACAGCGCGGGTTGTAGCACGGCGCCCGCTAGTCGATGGGCCCATTCATTTCCAGGTTTACCCGTGTGCCCCGGGATCTAGTGCAAGTGAAACTCATGACCTTGGTCACACAGACGACGCACGTGGAGGCGGAGTTGTTGGACCACAGCAGTGATTGTACGAGTCTCCTGGCATGCTCTGAAGGCATTTTGACACTCTGTAGTGGTGCTTAGCATCTCTTGAAAATTTGTTGGCAGTGTGTTCAGCATGCTTGGCAAAATCTAGGATGGCATACAGTTTCGCCGTAGAGCTGTGAACGACATGTCTTGTGAGGTGGAGTTTACTGCCCTGTCCGGTTGCTTCCATATTTGTCCACGCCGTAGTGAACATTGGCTCCTCCTCTGGTCCTCCGATAGAAGCATCCACACAGACTATATGGCACCTGTTAGAGTTGTCGCTGCCCCCCTCACGTAGTTGGTGCGTATATTTCCTATGGCGTTTGGCGTCGGCCTGTCTTCTAGCCAATTGATCTTGTCCCATGTTCTTCGGCAGTGGCTTGGAATCCGCAATTGGTACGTGCTCCCAAGGGGGAGAAATCCGTGGAATCGCCGGAAGATTAGAGATGTCATGCCCAATTTTAACCAATGTGGCCCTTCCTGCGTTTGTGGACTTGAGGCATGTCACATGAGTGTGCTCGTGCGTTGAAATAAGATCAGCGATGTGACCCAACGCGCTGCAGCTCTTGAGCACAGGGAGTGGCGTGTACTTTGGCAATCCTGTCACTACTCTGCTTGCCTCGTTTTTGAGGCGTTCCAGAGTATGTAGCCGTGTTAGAGTAATGGGATCAAAAGGGGCGCCATACACGATGCATGAAAGCCTACAAAATGTGTCATTTTTATTTTAACGCGCATTGTACGCTTGAGTAGCCTGCTTGGTGACCTTTACTGTTTCGTTGTACCACGTTATGGATATACACCGCTCGTCTAAAAAACATTCCGAGTATGCGGATGACCCGCTTCCTGAGAATTGGTGTCTGCCTGATCGAGAGATGGACGCTGGCTTTCTCCTCGTCCTTCGACTTTGACCTTTTCTCACCATGGATAACGACAAACTTGGTATTCGTCGGTGCTAGCGTAAGCCCTGTCTCCCTCGTGAAGCTCTCGATGGTATCCAACGCCATCTGCAGGCCCTCCTGTTGTTCTCCTAGGGAACCTCGCGTAGTCCACAGCGTCACATCATCTGCGTAAATAGCGGGCTCAAATTTTGTGTTTGTCTCTAGTTTTGTAGGAGGAGCTGCTAAGACGATGCTAAATAATGTTGAAGAGATTACGGCTCCCTGCGGGATTCCAACCCCGTTATGATGACAGGAGCTGAGGTCGCTGCCTAAGAGAACTTGAAACGTGCTGCCGTGCAGAAACGCAGCAATGAAGTTGTGCATGTTACCTTCGATGCCCATTTTTTTCTATCGCCTGCATGATAGAGGCGTGGGGAAGGCTATCGAAATCTTTCCTGATGTCCGCCCCAACAACTAGGCGTGGACATGAGGACGAGATATCGAGCACGTCCTCTTTTAGGCGGAGCATAATATCCTGAGTAGAAAGACCAGGTCGACATCCGTACTTAGTGTGAGGCAAAAGACAATTTACCTCCAAGCACCATATTAACCTTGCGTTCACCATGTTCTCCAAAAGGTTGCACAGACATGACGTGAGAAAAACTGGTGTTATGTTTCCCAGGCAGTTCGGTGGCTTGTTTGCTTTCGGAATAGGCTTGACAATCGAGTGGCGTCATTCTTATGGGGAGTTTCTTCTTTCCATATACGGTTGAACTCCGCCAGAAGAGTAATTTTGCATCCTTCGGTGAGGTTTTGGATGTGCGCTGCCATGATTGTATTAACCCCTTGCGCGCCACTGGTGTTCATTCTGCGTAGTGAGTCTTCGAGCTTGCTGGCCGTGAAGGGCTGGTTTAGATCATCGTGCCCGTCTTAGTCCCTCGCATAGGTTCTGTTTATGGGACTATTTCACTGGGGAAAAAATATATCTGCCGCTTTCTCTGCGAGTTCGGCATTGGGAAGCCTTCTTTCAGGGTAACACGGGCTACGGCGTCTGAGGTTTTACGGTGCCCAAGAAGCAATAAGGCACGGACTATAACCGCGAATCCGCCCTGTCGCCGGGCAAGCGTGCTCGTGTTGCACCCAGAAGACTGGGGTTCGATTCCCACTTAGACCGAACTATAATAAGTTTTCTTTTCAAAGGCATTATCTACTTTGTTCGCAGGAGCCTCCCTGTGACGTCAATCCTAGCATTTTCCGACGGCATTTGGCGCGGTGGCGTATCGTGCGATGCTTTCGCATTGACGCGCGGGCGCTCGACGAGTGGCGTGCTGCGTCGAGAGGTGCGGCTGCCGTCGGCCGAAACAAATCGCTCGGGGTCGCGCACGAAGGAGAGCGCTGGTCGCACGCGGCGCCGCCTTTGATAATTAGTGTTATTAAGTGCCATCTGCGCGTGACCCAGTAGAAAGGCTCTTCCTAATTAATTTCGCTTGGATAGATGACCGCAATTAGCGCTTCTTTCTAATGACCCCGTTATAGGAGGACAAGGCGGTGTTGTTCTCCGCCTTTTAAACAGATGCGCGGTGACGTGAGCGTGCAGCGGATGCGGTGCTCACCGAGCGGAACAAGCGGCAGAGGAGCATTTTCCGCGCTACATCAAGGCATGCACTGCTAACTAAACGCATGCCGATCTGATGGCATTGCAGACGACAGCAGTACCCTGGCGTTTTTTCATGTGGAAAGTCATCGCAGCGCAAATAAAACGAGCACAAGAAAAAAGACCAAGAAACTCGAGACTGGACACCATCCATGACTTCCTGCCTTCTGTTTTTATTATGCTTCGCGCTGAAATGGCTTCCTCAATAATCAGGCAACAAGACCGACATCAAGGTATTTTGATATTATCCTGGCCTTTAGAGAAGCAGACACGACGGGAGGGACACTCGCTCACTCGCATAAATTATCTTATTCGAAATTTAATATTTAGACCCAATGAGGACGCTCTGAAGGCGCTAACCATTCAGAGAGGTCCACGTTTCCTGGACATAGGCAGCGTGCACGCTAAGTGCATCCCGCTTTTTATTGCCCCACCAATGCCTCACGAGTGTCTCTCTCGCTTGATACAACAGACTCATTGTGGCTGCAGGCAGAGCGGAACAGGTGACGAGATGAGTGTATGTTTAGAAGAGTTTATCGCTTGGCTAGTTGGTGATCTTGCGTACTGAAATTATTTTGCACCAGGAAACAACGCACAAAAAAAAGACGACGACACCACGGGTGGCACCACGGCATCAAGCACCCGTGGTGTCGTCGTCTTTCTTGTGTGTGTTGTTTTTTCGCGCGAAATCTTTTCAGTATGCGAGATGAGTGTAGGGCAACACAAAGCTTGCGCTGCTTTTAGCCATTTGCCCTGCCAAGTAGGCAGATGACACCATTGGCCCAGCGAACTTGCCAACTCGTGCCCGCACATTATCCGAGGCAAGCCACCTACTCAGTGCGTCCTTTATCTGACGGCTCACTATACAGTCTGTGCCTGTGGTTGAGTAAGGTGTTGCATAGCTGAGCAAGGTGTTGCATGTGCGATTCTCCAGGCAAGTTTGATTTCGCTTCTCGGAACGTTGGCTTTTTTTTCAGCTGCAGCACTGTGGATTACAAAGACGAAGCAACTTATGCGTGGCGAAAGGTATTGCGAAAGGTAACTCGGAAAGTGCCCTAGCTGGTGGCTCTGCCACCTGCTGGGATCGGTCATCGCGGGCAATGGTCGAATAGTGGTGGCGATTGGAAGGCAAAGCTTGAGCCACCCGCAGGTAGGCCTCACTAGCACATGGCCTGGGAGTCGGAATATGGCACCCAAGGAAAAACACGCACACGTTGCTCGGGGCACGCGTGAAGCATACGCGCTGCTTTCCCTGAGCAGCGGTGTACCGGAATCCCCTCGTCCTCCGAGTCGTGCGTGAGTGGTTGGGTTTCAAGGCATGCGGGGAATGCGTAAGCGATTCACAAAGTCTAACGCGTCAATGCAGGTGCTTTTTAATTCGTTAGATGTGGTCGATATGTGAGGCACTTTTGTTAGACTACTTTACGAAATCCTATTCCGTGTTCTAATGGTGAGATGCCTTTATAACAGGAAACCTGTCCAGTTGTTTGTTTTGCTCAGAAAGTTAACAGAAGAAGGTTCCCTCGAGTACTCCCAGAAAACATGCTCTACGTACTCTTGCGTGTTCGCCTACTTGCACCGATACAGATGCAAGAGCCCTGAAAAATCAGGCTCTTTTCATAACTAAAAAGAGACAAAGAAACAGCCTGAGTTACTCTCCTTTACTGTGCCCGCAGATGCATGGATTCAGAATTTAATATGAGTGTGATTATTATTTTACTATTAGAACCACATATCTCGTTGGGATGACCATACACGAGCCTCAATATAGGCTTAATTTTATCAATTAAATACAATAATGAGACAAGCACTTCCCTAATAGGTTTAGCAGTCCTTGGCGGGTATTCCACGAATTTTTTTTATAAATATCAGCGATGAATATATTTTGCAAGGCGTCATTAATATATTCAAATTTTCGCTATTTCTGCAATTTTTGAGTTTTAGGAATGATCTGACAAAATGAATACTTGAAGTAGTTGCATAGTCTTTTTAGTGCATAATAGTTGCATAGCAGTTGCATTGTTTACGAGAAACCTTCTGAAGATTTATGAGAAATATTTTTCACGTTCACTGCCGTAGCAGGAATGGCCCGAAAAATGGAACATGATAACCAAAGTTTGGTAATTTTTCAGAAACATACTGTGGGTGACATAAATTTACATTTCAGCGTGCCAATAGCGCTAGTGCTATGTGATAAGAGTGAAAACATCTTCGACGGAAGTCCGTTTGGTTGGCAAGAAGAGTTAAATTTTGCGACATTGCAAAATAACTTGACTACACTTTCACAAGCAGCCACCTTTCTTGCGGCATTTCCTCGTGGGGCAGCACACACCCGACTGGGTGCGCGGTGTCCGTGCGGTGCGCCGACGGCGCCAGGCCTACCCGGCTGTTTGCGCCCATGGCACGCTCGTCCCTGCCGTGCTGGCCCGTCGACAACACATCGACGTCCACAGGCTGAGCACGCTTTAGGACTTTGTTGGTTGGTACGCGTAGTGCGCGCCAACGGACGCTACACTGGCGGCGGCCTCACGAAGTGCGCGTGGGAACGGGCGCGCCGTGGCTCTCGGCGTCGTTGACCGCACCTCTCTGTCGGACTCACGCTTTCAGAGCGAAATAAGCAATTCCCTTCGCATGTCTCGGGTGACCAAAGCTTCAAGAAATGTCCAAGGAAAGTTGTTGCCCTGCGGGGGGCTCAAATTTACCAGCCAAAACGTGCCGGCGATAGAGTTCTAATCATTCCCCGCAAAGCCTCATCAGCGGGAGCAACGGTAGCGATGGATCGCCGCAGCTCGGTAGGAAATTTCACATATAAGTATACCGCATATTCTTCAGCCATCATACATCTCGAAAGGAAAAGACGACAATCTAAATATTTATATATTTCCTTTTAGTGGTTTAGTTTTTTTTTTCCAGAGGCTATACGCGACGGCAATGGGCTTTCACGTGAAATTGTTCATATGGTCTGGAGTGATGAAATTTACAGCGCCTTATTTGCTCAATTCGAGTGTCAATTACACAACGTTATATAAGACATGTAATCTCTGCTAGAATTGCAGTAAAGCTGAGGCAGGTGTCAAGCAAACAATAAATACAAAAGCCGCCCGTTTCTCCCGTACAAATAAATATTCACAATATCGGCAACTGCTTATTCAATACAGGTAAGCAAACCTTTTTTTCTTGGTGTAAGCTTCCCCTGTGGACAAAAATTGAGTTCTAGCTTGTCCGTACAGGTATAATTACACCGTGTCGGACAAAAAGTGGCGTGTTATACTAGAAGAGGAACTTGGGCGAGTTGGTGGTGATTCATGTTTGGAAAATTAACAGCGCAAAACAGACGCTGATGAAGGAAAAGAACACGACACTGGCGCTGACTCACAACCGACGATTTCTTTTGAGAGAAATCACATTTACTTACACCGGCCAACAAGTCAACAGCTAAGCGAAGGTGCATGCGCATTAGAAGCCATCCTGGTGACTTGTCGAAAACAGTCGCACAGCATGTACAGTCGCTTAATTGTTGACATGTTGGCCGGTGTTGGCCGGCGTACATAAATGTGGTTTCCCTCAAAAGAAATTTTCATTTATGACTCAGCGCCGGTGTCGTGTTCTTCTTTCCTTTCGTCCTCGTCTTTATCGCGCTGTTAATTTTCCGAAACATGCGTCGTATATTTTTTGTATTTTTGTATTTGTTTTTTATATGGCGGTCGACAGCAAGGAACGCGCTGAGAATACTGAACCGGAGAAGGGAATTCGCAGGGATGCACGAAGGTTGGTGGCTGAGAGCTCATCATAGTGGGGTACAGGCACATAAATGAGCTTCGGGGGTTTACAGAGGAGTATGGTCAACTCGTTTGACAATTTGCTGAGTTGTTGAAACTGGGCATTGCCAATCTGGAACGGCACTGCGAGGGTCTGGTCACGTATTGTACCCGTGGAAGCTCCGCATTTATCGATGTGGGGAGCTCAATAACAATTTATTACAACTTACGACCACCTACCCTGACGCCTCCATCCTACATTTCGGCGACTTTAATTTCCCAAACATAGGCTGGAACAACTTACCATATTCTGCAATAGTAGGTCCCCCAGAGACAAGGAATTTTATCGACATTTGTTTGAACTTTAATCTGACACAATTATTTTCAGAGCCAACGCGCGCCACACCGGAATCTGCAACCATTATGGACCTTATCCTGACTAATAATCCCAGTACCCTCTCATAAATTACACACCTTCAAGGAATTAGGGGCCATAATGTCATTCATGCTACTTTCTCTTTTCCTGTAACACCAAATGAGACACATAAGAAAACTATAAGGCTTTACGAAAAGGGTGATTATGACGCAATTAACCGCGAACTTGAGACTTTCTTCCCCACGTTTGAAGCCGCGTATCGCAATCAGCCAATATTTTATAACTGGTCGATGTTTAAGGATAAGTTAACAGATTTAGCTAGCAAATATAATCCTAAACTTCACATTCGCCCCAGCAATCAAAAACCATGGTTTACTAACGCCTTATATAAACTAGAAAATAAAAAAAACGTCATTACCGAGCGGCTGAAAATAACGGGAACTCGCATCGATGGGAAATCTACTACGAAGCTGAAAATGAATATCCGATTGCTGTTCACAGCGCAAAGCGTTCCTTTTATGGCACCACACTCCCAAATATGCCACGCCCCAACCCAAGACAATTTTGGCAAGTAATAAATTCTCATCTAGTTCGCACTATTACGCTCGCCAATGACTCATATCAGACGATTACCGATACTGAATGCGCTGACACTTTTAATTCTGTATTCGCAACAGTAGTTACGAAAGAAATTGAAACAAACATTTCTTTACCTTTGTACAATATTGAAAGACACACGCCATAATTAACATTTTGTGCTGCCGGAATTTCATCCATAACCAGAAGACTAAGCTATCATCTTCATTTGGCATTGATGAAATTAACTCTAAACTTCTAAGAAACACAAGACACATGGCTGCATCATACTTGTCCTTACTGTTCTCACAGTCACTCTCTTCAGGAAACATTCCGGGTGATTGGAAAGTAGAAAGAGTCATTCCAGTCTACAAACAGGTAACAGGAATCCTCCATTAAATTATCGACCCATCTCACTAACAAGCTTCCCGTGAAAAATCATGGAACATGTCATCTACTTTCAAATCATTGCCTTCTTGGACACTAATAGTTTTTTTCACCCTTCACAACATGGTTTTCGGAAAGGTTTCTCCTGCGAAACCCAATTAGCTATTTTCGTTCATGACTTGCATACCAACCTTGACATCAATATACAAACTGATGCAATCTTTCTAGATTTTGCAAAGACATTTGATAAAGTATCCCACCGACTTTTGCTACTAAAACTTCAACTGCTGCACTTGGACCCTAACGTTCTAATCTGGATCAAGGAAGTTTTGTCTAATCGTACACAAATAGTTTTAGTCAACGGTAACCTATCAACTCCCATCTCAGTAACCTCTTGCGCGCCGCAAGGATCTGTTCTTGGTCCCCTGTTATTTTTTGTATATATTGACGATTTAGCTCAGCGTGCCTCCTGTAGTATACGCATGTTTGCAGACGACTGCGTAATCTACCACTCTATCAATATATACTCTGACCACACTGCTCTCCAAAATGAACTTTACAGTGTTTTAGAATGGTGCAGCAATTCGCTGATGACCCTTAACGCCAACAAATGTCAATTCGTGTCCTTCACCCGCCGTCGCAACCCTTCCTTCTTCCTATATGCAATTATTCACACACCATTAATATCAGTACAATCCTATTTATTTACAAATACTGCTGTCTCAAAACTGAGACATAGCAGGAGTGGGTAAGTACATCAAGATAACATACAATCAACATGTCACATGTAAACGACCTTCGTCTACAAAACGCTCAAGTGGAAATTCTCGGAGATTAGTATGTAGCGTGTTCAACAATTCAATAATAAATGGCAAGAAAGAAAATTTGAAGCTATCTAAGTGAGCTCGAAAGGGAAGAATATTCAAGGGATTGGCTCTTCGCGTTACACGTGCCGAGGAGCCAACAAATGTCACAGGTACCCCGACAATTACGGAAACATGTACAATTTTGTGCAACATTATAATAGTTTCACACGTGCGCCTATGTGGCCAACGGCTCTAGCGATAGCAGGCCAACATGCAGAGAAGGGTAGAAATTGCGATCGGATTGATTATAAATAAATCTAACAGCTTTATTCTGCACAGCCTCAAGCTTTGATACATCAGATACGCAGTGGGGTGACTAGAAGACAGATGCATATTCTAGAGTGGGCTTCACGAGGGATCTGTAAGCTGCTAGTTTGCATTCCTTCGTTGCTGGTTTTAGTGTTCTTTTTAAATATCAAAGTCGTTTTAGAGCCCTGGAACAAATGATGTCGACGTGTTTGTGCCATTTTAAGTTGGAAGATAAATAAATATCTAGGTGTAATCCTATCTCACGATTTGTCTTGGCGTGCACATGTCACTAGCACTATTTCCGCACCTAACAAAAACTTAGATTTTCTAAAACGGAATCTATGGCAGGTCCCATCAGATGTAAAATTACGAGCATATAAGTCACTTGTCAGACCGGAACTAGAATACGCGTCATCCATCTGGAACCCGCATCAAGTATATCTCACCGACGCATTAGAATCAGTTCAAAATCGTGCTGTTAGATGCATTCATACCTCATACTCATACGATGTTAGTGTTTCATCTCTGAAATCAGAATCCGGCTTGTCAATACTTTCATGTCGCCTTTCTAGTCTTTCCCATTACCACAAGTTCTTCTTTTCTTCCCTTAATCAAGAGCCTTGCATCACAGCAGCAGCACGCATATCTCATCGCACCAGCCATCCACTTCAAGCGGCACGCCCACGTGCACGGACCTTCGCAGCCTCTTCTTTCTTCCGTATCGCCACAGACTCGAACAGCCTTCCCATCAACATCGCTAATACCACTTGTCAATCTTCGTTCACTGAACTTGTAACCGACCATTTCGTTAAGTATTTATTTCTGACGATGCTTCGCTATCTTATAAAAACCCACCCCTTATGTAGTGCCCCTACGGGGGACTTTCAAGGTAATAGACTGAACTGAACTGAACTGATGCCCTGATGTCAGCACGCTTTAATACAGTACTTCGGCCGATAAACATAGAAGAGAACGGCTTATGCAGCGTTATTAGCGATCACAATCACCTTCTACTTGAGTTGAGCAACTCGGGTAGTATGGAAGCACAGGCCCGGTGTTACTCTGTAAAAGGTGAGGCTAAATCTGCATCTCAGAAGTTCTAGAGACACGTTCAGCCCTTGGATTGAATTGGCAGTTGCGTTGTTCGGCTCAGAGACGCGACCAAAGGCGACCCGATTATGGAACTCGGAAAACACCTTATGATGCGCCTAAACTCCCTGTACGCGCTAGCAGAGAGAGGGAAGGAATGTATTGGTTCGTGAAGACCTATGCTACGTGCCTTAGTGCCAGGCTGGGTGAGGAGAGGCGCAGGATGAAGGTCTGGCTTTGCGTTCAATGGTCACCAAAGGTGCAATTGATCGTGCACTTGGTGGTGCCCGCCCAACCTCTGGGCCTGTCGGCTCACAAGCCAGCGCGTTAAAATGCTTTCGTGGCCAGGCAAAAAAGCAGCTTGCTGGCCTATTTATCGGGATCATTGAGGGTGCGTCCATCCCAAGGGTCTGGTGCCTCGGCCGCGTAGTCTTTATTCCGAAGAAAGGAATCCAAGCTAAACTCATTGAAGAGTTCCGCCTACCCGCAGTTACAAGTGTGCTGTACAGGCTTTTTTACAGGAGTCCTAAAGGAGCGAATCATCAGGCGGGCAGAGTCGTAACGCCTACTCATGTCACGCAGAACGATTTCCGTTCAAACCAACGGCTGGAGGACAAGTTGCTGGTTCTTGCTTATTGTGTGGCGATTGCTAAGGCTGAACAGCGCTCCCTCCTGTGCTGCTTTTTCGGGCGTGGAAAAGGCCTATGATAATGTCCCACATGCTATGCACTAGGATATTATAACGCCAATTATTATTTTGGTTTGGCGGCTATCTACAATGCAGCACCTTGTTGAAGGGAGCAACGCCATCCCCTGATTTGGTAGTGTGCAATCTGAACCTGTCAAGGTTACAAGGAGACTGCGACAAGGGTTTCCTCTATCCCCGTTGCTGCAATTTCTGCACGTGGCAAGTTTGAAGCGAAAACTTCTAATTTGTGGTATCGGGTGTCAGCTGAAGTACAGTAGAGCGGGGGTATATAAGTGCCTAATACCAGGTCTCGCTTTTGCTGACGACCTTTTGTTAATAGAAGAGTGACTGCAGAACCTTCACGAACATCTTCCACGTGTAGAGCGCTCGCTTTCGGCTCCGTTTCAACTACCCACTACTTGTGCATCTCGCAGGCACGAATGGCGAACCAGCGTGAAGGGTGGGAGACGACAACTTGTCAGTGTGTTCGGAGTACCTGGGAGTGCAGGTGTCAAGTCTACCGGATCTATATGGCCAACAAGACAACATCCTTCACCAGAAAGAACGTGGGGCTCATTGAGTTATCCGTCTTTGACGTATATGGGCATGCAACTGGCATATATGATGGTATGAAGCTGGTGCATGTCCCAGCGTTGACGTTTCCGAATAACGTGGTTTGTCTTTGAGCGCCTACAAGAGCATGGCTAGAGCGGCGCCAGTAAGAAGTTGTCTGGATAGCTCTTGGTTGTCATGGAGTAGTGTTTAACGAGGCTATACAGCGTGACCTAGCCTGGTCGAGCTTTGAAGCACGGGAGGCAACTAGTAAAATCGCACGCTGCGGCCGCGTCCTCTGTATGTATATGCGGCACATGCGGCTTACCCAATGTTTGTTCACACACGTACGCCGACAAGCAATCGAACACACGTGACGCCCATCGATCTTGATACATACAGAGGACGCTGCGGCCGCGTCCTCTGTATGTATCAAGATCGATGGGCGTCGCGTGTGTTCGATTGCTTGTCGGCGTACGTGTGTGAACACACATTGGGTAAGCCGCATGTGCCGCATTCAAGGCCTCTTTCGCTGCCCGATCAGCGCAGACACAGTGGCAGCTTGGGCACAACAGGCACAGGAACGAGTGCGCTGCATATGGTTACGCGCTGTGGTCGCAACGCCGACGCTAACTGTTTACCGGCGCCATAAAAATAGAACTGCCATGCTGCAATCCTATGAGAATACCCTGGGGAGTAGGCTGCTTTTGGAGGTAAGGGCTGGTGCGCTTCGTATTCTATGCGCCTAATCGGGACATAAACAGTTATGCGACTGATGTGCTATGCCTGACGTGTGGCAAAGAAGGTCAAACTATTTAGCACGTGGTTCTCCGGTGTGACAGAATTGGTACACCGGTTCCGAAGGGCCAAAGAGCTGAATAACAGCTCCTGGCTTTGGGAGCGTTGACGCTGGAGGCGGAAGGGAAAGTGTCCTTAGTGCTGACATTGCGGTCAGCACTAAGTGTCCCTAGTGCGATAGCGCAAGCAGCAGCATGAAATTAAATAAAATTACAAAAAATGAAAGTGAACGTACCTGCTCGTTTACAGAGAAGCCCGCATTACTAGCCTATGCTTCGCCTTCCTGAGATTAACGTGGTCAGTAACGATCTACGCGAGTATAAACCGCGCGGACGTCCCGGGATGACTGCCAGCGCTCGCACAGCCAGCTCCCCATCCAGCAATCGAGCTCACAGATGGCAGGAATCTTCGTAGTTGTTTTCTTTTCATAGATTCGAAGTCTGTAGCAGTTATGCATCGTGCCGTGCTGGAACTGATGTGGCTTTGTACTATCAGCCGTGAAAAACACGTGAATGAACTGACGCCGATAGAAGTTCTGGAGCAAACGCACGAAGAATGTTTGTATGCAGGTCATCAATTGGCTTATGCACGGAGTAAGATGGCAGTCGCTGCACTATCTCGAAGTCTCCAGGGCGGCCGATCTGTCTCGGCGCAGCAGTCGAATAATTTCGTTGCTCAAGTACTCCCTATGATTGCACCGGTCCCGAAAACAAAACCCTTGAAAATGCGCAGCATCGTTACGTAAAGAAAAGCCATGGATGCAACTGGCGTCCATCGGAAAAAGCCGACGAGGGAAGCGGCGAATCACAAAGTAGCCATGTTTACGCACTAACTTCCTTCTGGGAGCAATTCAGGATAGCTGCGGGGCTTCCTTGAGATTCTCGAGTGAAACGCTCGAGATTTCCTTCACTCAAGGCGGGTTTCGAGTTGACGGGGATTTGTGAAATGAAAAACAGCCCTCAAGGAGCATTTCGAATGGAGGGTCGAGTCGAGGTTCGTTTGTGAATACGGGATTTAGTCCTTCTCGAATTTCTACGCTGTTCTGCTGGATGATTTAATAACAAAATTAAACACTGAAATTTTACGTGCCAAAGCCAGGCTCTGATTATTAAGCACACCGTCATGGGGGACACTGGAATAATTTTGGCTACCTGTGAATCTCTATCCTGCACCCACTGTAGAGGCTTCTTTTTTTTTCGCATTTCGCCTATTGAATGCGGTGGCTGCCCCGGACGGGATTTCATCTCGCACACTCGAGCTCTGCAGCGCAACGCCGAAGTGACTGCTCCAGTAAAGTTTATTTGGGCTTAAAGACGCAGGTTCCATGGTGCTGGGCCGCACGGTGGTGAGTGCGCATGATGACAAGGCACGAGCGACAGCAATGGTTGCGTTAAACTGCGTAGAACGAATACAACGAACGCCCTGGAACTCGGGCATCGGTAGCGTCGACTAGGATTTCGCCATATGTTAGATCATCCTTGTCTCTGAAAAATTCACTATTGACTTATCTTATTGGCTTCTGTTCGTTTACGATTAGTGAACACTTGTTGTATTACACAGTATTTAATAAACGAAATGCGTTGCATAATATTTCGCCTTGGCAAATGTAACTTATTACTGGCGCACTGTTTTATTACATGTGAACGAGAAGCGGGATCTACTATTATTAAATTTTAGAATTTTAGAGGGGATTCTTTGAATATCTGAAATAAAGTGACCGTCAAGAGACTGAACAAAAGTGCATATTTTTTGTGTTTATGCAAAAATCATCAGCGTCAAGAGTGTACGAGCAATTGACTACAAGAAGTGAACAAAAGGGTTTTCCGGTTTTCTAAATATTGCCTAGTTTTTACTTTCTTAGCCATAAATGCCAAATTGTGGACCTCGTTATTGTACATTTAGAGTGAAAGTGTACTGTACACATTAGGCAAGGACCAGCCACCTGCTTTCGCAGGCGTGATAGCGGCGTCACGATCTGTCCAACACCACGTGCATCAAAGGCATAGTGTTACATATGCTAATATCTAGGTGTATGAGGCTTACTGCCGCAGAAGACTTCGAACTGCGAATACAAGTATGGGCCAAATTTACATGCATATTGCGGGTCAATCTCACGTTGGTTCGGAGCTCTGGTAAATTTTTCACGCTTCAAGAAAACATATATGTTGGCTCAAGAACACCGTAACCGCGGAATAGGAGCAGCAGGTGGCCCACCTAAATGTTTCTCGTGTAGATTAAACTTTATGCTGGCTGAACATTTCATTCTAGGCTTTAGTTTTCTACGGCTACTTTCTCAAGGAGCAAGGGTGGTTTGTTGAATGATGGAAATGTAGTGTCTCACTTTTCAGTGATTTAATACGCAGCGAGAACTACAATTTGAATCTTGCGGCGACAGTGGTTAAGAGTTTGAAGTTTCGTCACGCACCCACGCGCACCATCACGCCATGACGCTTGCGTCGTTTCACTCGCGTAGGATCCGGATACCCTCTTGGAAAGTTCATTGGAAAAAAAAAAACACGAAATGCATGCACGAGGTTTCGCTGTGCGACCGTTGACCGCAACGTAGGCCGTCCTCGTCTTTTTGTCCTCTTCGGGTCTTGCTGCAGTCAACAAATAAATAAATGAATTGTCAAGGTGTCTATTCACAGAATAAGCAAGCGAGAAATCGAACACGGTGCGGCAATCAGAAGCCTGTGAGCAGTTAGAACCGGCCTCATGCGTAAAGCGCTGGTGATGCGCCTGGCTGATGGAGAATGACAAAGAAACTTGAGAACATGTTAAGCACCGTGCAAAGAGCGATGGAACGAAGTCTGCTAGACATAACGTTAGGAGACAGAAAGAGAGCGGTTTGGATCAGAGAGCAAACGGGTCTAGCAAATATTCTAATTGACATGAGGAGAAAAAAAAAATGGAGCCGCGCAGGTCATGTAATGCACCGCCTAGATAGCCGAAGTGCCATTACGGTTACGGAAAGGGTACCAAGAGAAGGGAAACACAGCTGAGGACGGCAGAAGACAAGGTGTAGCGATGAAAATAGGAAATGCGGGGTGCTAGTTCGAATCGGTTGGGGCAGGGCAAGGGTAATTGCAGATCGTAGAGAGAGGCCTTCGTCCTGCAGTGGACATAAAGCAGGCTGATGATGCTTCTCACTAAGGAACATTTTTACCAGCCTCCGGAAGGCGAGTGCTAGTTTAGGTTTCTAGGAACATGCGAGCTCCGAGCAGTCGCCGCACATCCAAATTTCTTTTTTATTTCCCTTTGTCTGAACTTTACATCGGGCGAAGCGTGGTTGCTTTCGTGCGTCTGCCGAGCTTACCTCCGCTCACCCTTGCCACTTGCTCAGCGATGCCACAAGTCGAATCGCGCTTTGCAATCTGCTTCGGTTGTCGTCGCAAGTATGAAGATGGTAAAGATAAGGCAGAGCAGCTTGATCAGGCATGCAACATACGGAAGACGCAAGAAACCAGGTCAACCAAGCATTAGACGAAGATGGTTAAATCATGGCTTCACATGTGGTGCATGGCTCTGTGGTGTTCTAACACCGGGAATTCTATTTCTGCGACGTTTTTCAGGTTTTTAGTAAGCACAAGTATTTCACTTTACTTCTTGAGCAGGTATTCATTTTGCAAGGGTAAACCAATTCTGTGGACTGACTAGGAGCAGTGTCGCTCGATCCATTCGTTATGACGGTAGCCCATCTGCTGTCGGTGAAGTGCGTGTAGTGAAGGGCTTGAATGGGTGTTTGTTTTTGTTGCTCAATTACCTTGGTTGAGGCTCAGCTTCAGTGTATGAACGTTCTTAAGTACCTGTATTATAGACGACGCGCAACATCGTTTGTTTTGCCGGAAAATGTGCTTAATAATACCAGTAATAAAAGTATCGATTATTTCAGGCAGATTAAATAAGAACTGCTAATCCCCCTTGCGATGACGAGTCCTGTTAAGATTTTATTTATGAATGGTTGGTTCCTGGCGTTTCTGTCGTGTCAAACTAGTTGTCCTAGTGCTCGCCGTGCTTTTCTGACATACATTATGAATAAGATCCAAAGTTCGATGGCAGGCAGATTATGTGCGCTTGTAAGCGCCGTACAAACATGCTCCCTCATTCGGCATGTAGTTCAAATAATGAGAGAAATCATAGGCTACTTCCTGTTCATGCAATGCATGTCGCCAGTTTAAAGTTCTGTGGGTCCTTGCTTCTCATACTGTCAATGAAATACTTCTATTGTACTATGCCTTCTTTCTGTAAGTCACAAAATGTGTCGCCGTCATAACATACATGATATTCAAGATCAGGGTACTCAGTCTGTGGTGTTTAATTTTCGCATTGGTTTGGATGTTATGTAATCTACGTTTGCTCAATACGTACGAATTTCGGTTCTGAATGAACAAATTGACACTTTCGCACTGCGTGGAGGCCAGTCTTCTTGCTCTACGGAATGTGGGAATTAAAAGCAAAAGGTTCAACTTTTAATTTTGTTGTGTTTGGGCTGACTGAAAAATCAGCCAGCTTTGCTTCGCACCACAAGAGCAAATTTAATGATTGAAGGTGCCAGGAAGGTATTTTCCTTGCACTACCCCCCTCTATATCTGTGGACTAACAGAACTGTAGCCGTAAACTTAAGCACACGTTAGGAATCGCAAAGGGAGTACTTTCAGGAAATGACGAAATGTAATATATTAGCTGCGAATATTGGTAGTTAACGACGGTTTGGTATATAAATACTTTCCAATCCAATTGTTTGGCACTAGTTTGTACGAGCGCTGTCCCTATGCTTTAAATATGAATACGAGCTTCCAAGCTAAACGCGGCAGACTTCAGCGGGTTCTGCTCCGCGATTTGGCAAATGTCACCGAGCGGCCAGCGGACCTGAAAGAGAGCACCAACACAACCCGCTTGCGTGCAAAGTGGGAAAGGAGAGCTTCGCGGCAAGCCTCCTTCCCTCCACTGCGCGCCCTCTCCCCCTACCCTCTGATCTCATCAGTGATGTTATGGAGGCATTCTTTTGTTTGTGAAATATTTTCAGTTGTATATCCGGCTACCATCAGTGGTGGAAGCTGCGCTTCCACCACTGGCATGGCATGGGACCGAATGTCCCATGCGAGATATAGGGAGTTTCCGCACCCCGATTTTACAGCAAAGCTGTTAAGGGCGAGTTCCCCCAGGATCGTGTCCCTGCGTAGACACAAAATCCCGAAGATAGTGCAATGGGCCGACCTGCGGCGGAGGTCAAGCAGGCCTTAAGCACTCCCCATACGTGCGCCAATCCCAAATATAGTGCAATCCCGGGGCCGACCCGTGGCGGAGGTGAAGCAGGCGTTAAGCACTCCCCATACGTGCGCCGATCTCAAAGACAGTGAAATACAGGGCCGACTAGCGGCGGAGGTGAAGCAGGCTTTCACACCCTATACGAGCACCCATCCGGAAGACAGTGAAATACAGGGCTGACCTGCGGCGGAGGTGAAGCAGGCGTTAAGCACTCCCCATACATGCGCCGATCCCGAAGATAGTGCAATGCCGGACCGACCCGTGGCGGAGGGTCAGTTCACCATTAAGGGGCCCACGTACACAGCTTCGGTGGTCATCCTTGTCGCAGATTGGAAGGCCAGCGAGTTATTTCCTCGTTGTATATAATATGCTCGAAATACGCTTAGCGAACCGGTGGTTCTTGTTCGGAAAATGTGCGCCCCTGAAAAGAAGATCTCGGCAGTTGCTATCATCGGGGGATCGTAGAAGGGCTTGAGCCGATATGTGCCGATAGTTCTGCGGCGGCGGTGACTAGAAGACGGCGGCACAAGCTCTACAACATAGTCCACGGCAGGAGTTTGGGCAAGCGTACGGTAAGGTTTATGATTTCTCAGGAAGCAACTTATAGAAAAAGCCCGGGTCTAAAGGTGGGACCCACAGCCAAACCAAAGAATCGGAAGGGAAGCTTGAGGCGTAAGAGTCACCACGACAACGGTTTCTGGTGTGTCTGATCTGTAGTGGTAAGACAACGGGCGAGTTGCCTGCAGTCTTCAGCGTGCTGCACAGCTTTGGATGTAGGAGCAGATTTTAGTGATTTAGGCTGCTAGGGTGGAATGGAATTGACGATGCAGGAAGGTTCGCCGCCGTACAGTAAGGAAAACGGGAAAGCACCAGGGGTGGCTTGCGCGGCAGTATTATAGGCGAACGTGTCGAACGGAAGCACAGCGTCCCAGTTTGTATGGTCGGACATGGCGAGCATGTTGCAAAAAGTACGGTTTAAATGCTCCGCCAACCCGTTCGTTTGCGGATGTTATGGGCTAGTGGTCCTGTCGTTGATGTGACATTCCTTCAGAAACGACGTCACGACTTCAGATAGAAAAGCGCCGCTTCTATCACTGAGAAGTTCCCGAGGGGCTCCGTGACAAAGAACAAGATAGCACAGCATGAATAATGCAACGTCTTTAGCAGTTGCAGATGGGAGTGCAGCAGTTTCTGCATAGCGTGTGAGATGATTTACTGCAACGATAATCCAGCGTTTGCCAGCATCGGTGCAAGGAAGCGAACCATAACATTCGGTTCCTACCCGATCGAAAGGACGAGATGAACAAGTAAGTGGCTGTTAAGGTGCAGCAGCCGAATTAAGGACCGACTTTCGGCGCTGGCGGCCGAGCCAGCAGTATACGTATTTGCGAACAAACTCGTTCATGCCAGGCCAGTAATACCGGAGTGAGAAGGTAAATGTAGGTCTTTAACACGCCATCGTGTGCACATTGGCCATCAGTGTGAAATGATGTGCACAAATTCGCCGAAATATGACGCGGTATTACTAGGAGCCATTGCTGACCCTCAGGGAGATAGTTGCGGCGATATAGGAGTTGATCATGAACAACAAAGTGATGCACCTGCCTTCTTAGAGTCCCGGAAGCCGGAGCAGTTGCAGGGTCAGCTAGAAACTCCAAAAGTGGTGAAATCCAGGGTTGCTTGTTTGCTCGGAGCACACGTCATCGATGACAAGTTCTGGCAGGACAAAACTGAGTGCACAAAACTGTGTACGTCAGACACAATTGGCGAGCAGAAGAGAATGTCGGCACCGGTGAGCCTGCGTCCAGGGACGTACGCTACCCTGATGTCGCACTCTTGCAAAATGAGCTAAACATTTCGACAGAATTGCCTGTCTGGCAATGAGCGCCCAGCATGCGAGGTGGCCTCAGGGGTCTTTCAATGAGAAGAGCCAGCACAGCGGGTGGTGGTCTGACACTACATTCAATGTGTGGCCGCATAAATAAGCTCAATATTGTCACGTGGTAGTGACGTACAGTACAACGAACACAGTAATACTGTGAAAGACGAAGCTAACTTTTATTGGGCGAACCTATGACCACAAAACGGCAACAATGGCGAACACAGTCGGCGATCGTCAAAATCTTCTCAGGGGGTCAAGCGCGTCGGCTTTTACACATCAGTCCTCGAACGTTCCAGACTAATCGCTGGGACCCACGTGTCTTTCGCAAAGTTCCACATCATTCGCGTCGTGCGATGAAAGATAACGCGAGGTTCGGTTAAAACAGACAGCGAGGAGAACCATAGGTAACTTTCGAGAAGCTTCCGATACATACAGGCGCGTCCTGCGCTGTGCGATAACATTTTTTAGGTTGAGAAACGTGGTCGCCCGATAGAGATATACAAGTACACGTGTCAATATTTCGTAAATGCCCTGCGTATGGCTACACTCTACTTTTCTGTATAACAATAGTTTAGCTTCGACTTTGTGAGCGTGCGGTTAGCATAAGCAAGGACGTATTCCTCAAGACCACGTTCGGGTGAGGCGAGGGCCGCCCCATGGCCGACCACACTAGAATCTGTACGGACTTCAACTGGTGCAATGGGGTCAAATGCCGCAGAGTAGGAGGAGAGGTCAGTATACGCCGTAGGTTCGTAAACGCCTCATCGCATGTTTCCGATCAGGCGCATAGGGTGTTGTCTCTGCCCAGCAGTTGACTCAAAGAGACGATTATCATTACGAAGTTTCTCATGAAGCGGCAAAAATAGGAGCAGAGGCCCACGAAACTGCGTAGTGTATTTAGGGTGATGGGCTTTGGGAGCTCCGGATGTGCACGAAGTTTTTCCGGATCCGGAAGCACGCCTGCGTTGTATAATACGTGACTTAAGATAATAAGCTTACGAGCAGCCAAGAAGCATTTTTTTTTTGTTAAACTGCTGGCCTGCTTTAGTAACACAGCTTAACACCTCTCTCAGTCGCTGGAGATGAGTCGTTAGTGCCACTCCCCACCGCGTGAGATACTGACCGTAATACGCTCGAATGTAGAAGGCGTATTACATAGGCCGAATGGCATTGCAATAAATTCGTATAATCCGTCTCATGTGGCGAAGCCTGTTGAGTGGTCAGCCTCTGCCATGTGGACTTGCCAATGTCCGTACCACCAATCCAGTCCAAACAGAAGAACAGGGACATTGCATTCAAGAGCATCCTCTATGCCCGGTAGGGGATATAAGACTTCGCGTGTAATTTTGTTAAGACGTCTTCAATCAATGCAGAAGCAAACAGAACCATGTTTCTTCTATGCGAGGGTGATGTTCGAAGCTCACGGGCTATGGGACGGCTTAATCACGCCACGCCGAAGCGTATCGTTCACGTGTTTGTCGATGACATAGCGTTTAGGAGCTGAGATACGGTAAGGGCGCTGCCGGAGTGGGGCATTCGAAACGGTGTCGATGCTGTGCAATAATATTGTGATGCGGCGGAAGAATGTTGATGGCAGTCGAAAGCGGTGATAAGGTCGCTTAGCAGGCTGACAAGTTGCGTGCCTTGTGTGGCTGTAAGGTCACCAGAGATTGACGGATGCAAGCACTCCAATTTCGGTGTCGCCCTGTCGAACGCTGCGAGGGACGCTGACGAGCATTGAGGAGTCCACTGTTTGAGCGTGACCGAGGGATTCCCCGCGATGTATAGCAATTGGCAGAAAAGACACATTGCACACACACATGCATGACACCATGGCCAGAACTGAGGGTTATGACTGCAAAGGGCAACAAAATGGAACGGCGACGGATGAAGTCACATGGCGCGAGTAGCATGGTTGCGTCACGTGTTGAGGCGCAACATGCGAAGACGACGGCGGTTCACTGAGGATGGATATCAGTAACTTCGGCAGTGAGCGTTTTCGTAGATGTCGCAGGATCTTGGTCTATGGATCTTGGTGGTTCAATGCCAGCCGGCATTGAAGCGCTAGGCCAAAGCTAGAGACAGCAAGGAGATAACGAAGCTCCTCGCGGGGCCAGACCGGCGGTGACCTCGCAGACGTGAACGAATGCGGGGAGGGGGAGGTGACATCGACGACATAGAAGCCTGCCAAGGGGAACTAATTGTTCGCGTAGCTCCCCCATCAATTCCGCTATTCGAAATTTTATCGTAGGGATAGGTAGTGTCGAGGACGGGCCCCAAAGTGCTCATTTAATGCAGCCACTTAGTGCTGATAATGATAAAGGTAATTACCGTGACTTTGGGAATTGCGCACGGAAGTGCGGAAATTGCTGTGCATCTTTAGGCTGCCAATCCGTACACTCGAATGGTAAACGTAACATTGCTGCGATTTCCATTTGTGTAATTTTAAACATTTCTTGCACCTAAAAAAATAACCCTGTATAATACGCGTGAACGCAGACGTGCTTCAGGAAGTAATATGAATACCATTCTGCGCTATATCATATAAAAGAAAGGTATTTTCTAGCATGTGGGCACCATAATTTGCGTGAGATGTTCTCTCAAACCTTTTTTTAGTGTGCAGAAGAGATATGGAAGCTTATTCTGTGAATTCTACATCACTCAGGGTTGAAATATTGTTTTATTGCGATAGCAGTTATGTAGACACTCCAGCCGCATTTTGGCCAGTTGCCGTCACCGTGATGTTTCATTCAAAATCCAAGGGCGATAACACTGTCGCAGAGTGCCGTACGTGGTATATGCCAGTGAAAGCATGTGAAGGGAGCCGACGATGGCAGCACACTCTGGCGCGCGCGAGGAAGTCGCCCGAAAGGCCGTGGAGGGGACGGCGGTGGGCTCTGGTGCAACTACTAGCTCAAATAAGCCAGTGAACAAACAAACAGCTTGAAACGGAAAACAAGAAACTGCAACAAAAGGTTGACCAACTCGAGCAGCATACTGGCGTGGATAGATGGAATGTGAAATGCACCCCCAATGAAATTGCAAAGGAACTCGGCAGAGCTATTGGGAAGCAAATCTTGCCATCGTGTGACATAATGTCTATTTGCAGAACAAGACTAACGTTGTTCGTGTCGTCCGATGCGGCAAAGGGAAGGCTTTGTTTAACCAAAAAAAGAAAGTAAACGCCGTCGGCGAAACACACAGGTTTGAGATCATCACAGCCCATATACGTGTATGAGAACTTCATTAAACATGCTAGGCTGTGCTGCTCGTTGCAGCAATTGCTAACGCTAACTCGAAGTTCGTGTGGACAACTGGTGGAAGATTCTTCCGCGGAAAACGGAGATATCTGAGGTGTTCGAAATTGGCGAGCACGCATATATCGCAAAAATTACAACATAATTAGTCAAATCCATACACTACTCGTAGTGCTTTTAATCTCACAGTGGATGGAAAAATCAGCCAGTACTATGACATCAATGGTTTCAACAAACTGGTTACCCAAAGTCTGCATACATTTAGCGTCGTCCAAGAAACACTCCAAGAATTAGAAATAAAAAGTAAAATCTTGACTATCGAAAAAAAATATTTGGCACTAAAATTTCAAGTGCTAACTTCCTCTGAAACCTGGTTAACTCCAAGGAACGTTCCACCAAGCTTTGCGGGTTATACGTTTTAGCACGTCCTTATATTCACGGCGATGGCATCGCCATATGTCAGAAAAAAACTTAATCATGAAATATTAGGTGACCTTACGGGCATTTAGCCGCGCATAGAGTGCCCTGTGGTCAAGATTAAGAAAATCGTTGTTGTGGTGGTTTATCGGCCACCAACTGGTAAAAAGCAAGATTCTTTAAGCATATTGATACTCTCTTACAAAAGTTAGACTGCATGTGCCTGCCGTTCTTAGCAATTTGCCACGTCAACATTAACATATTGGGTGATTCTCCCAGTTCCAAACAACTCCAGTGAAGTTTAGATTCTTAGGTATGCGCAAACACGATAACCAAGACTAGTCGCATATCGGAGAAGAGCTCGTCGCTACTTCATATTAGGGTCACAAATGTTCCAAACGGAAAATATTACTCGGCCCTGCTATCATTTTATGTGAGCGATCACCTGCCTATTTTTTCTCTCTTCTCATTTCTCGAACACAAATTAGAAATCAAGGCATCGAAAGTTATCGCAAGATAAACAAATTAGCGTTAGACCGTTCTCGCGCTTAAGTTGCGTGGATAAACTGGCATATACTGTGCTGAGAAAGCAATACAAACCGAGCTTACAATCTTTTTCTTACTGAAGGCCATTTATGACCGTGCTTCTCCTATAACATACAAGCCCTCACGGAAAAAAAAATGGCTGTGGCTTAGCTAAGGTTAAGCCCAGGATGCGAAGCATACTAGCCTTTATTTTAGTTGTTGAACCACTGTTTAGCCTGGTGAACTGCTGTTGCTTGGCTATATTTGGTTCGGCTAGACGAAGAAACAACTCATGCATTACTGCTTCGCCTTCAAGAGTGGAACGCGACAGCGTTCCCGTCGACCCGCCAAGGGGTGTAAGACAATGGGCTACAGGGCAGCGACTACGCGCCCCGCATTGGACGCGGTGAGCGTCGAGCAAAGCAGCGTTCGGCGCGGCAACGAAATGTGCGCCTGAGCAAGAGACGCACGCCTTAGAAACAGCTCGTTTCTAAGGCAACACCGCATTCACTAGAGGCGCTTTTGTACCGCTTTGAAGCATCGTACTCGTGGCTCAGTGGTAGCGTCTCCGTCCCACACTCCGGAGACCCTGGTTCGATTCCCACCCAGCCCGTCTTGCAAGAGTTGAGCCAAAGCCACTTCTCCTCTGTCGTGACGTCACGGTGTCACGTGATTTCATGGCGACACCGCCGCGCCTGAGGAGCTGGGTTGAGCTCTCGTAATATGCTTCGCATAAAAGAAATGCGAGCTACGGATGAGCGAGGTATTATATGACAAGAAAAAAAAATGTTGCACGCTTTCGTTAAATGTCGGGATGCATCACCTCTCAAGGAATTCAAAACTTACCGTAAAAAGCTAAGCACCGACATCAAGCAAGGTAAGATTTCCTCTTATGATCGCATGTTCGAAAAAATTTACAATAACCCAAGGAAAATATGTCGTGAGAAAATACTCTAACTGAAAATAAAAGAAAAGCTCATTTTGGTATCGCTGTTTTTGCAGACGATCAAACAGATGCCGAAGCACTAACAACGATGAATGAATGTTTTGTCAACGCTGTTGACGACATGAACAGAACCTGCGGTGGAACAGATCCGCCTGTTACGGTGTGAATGCGTCTACCATACTCACTGTTTTTCACCCCTGCAACGGCTTATGAAGTTGAAAAACTAATTAGTAAGGTCGGTAATGATGTCTTCTGGCATTGATGAATTAAAATCCAGCCTTCTAAAGTACGTGGCGCCACTGACCTCGCATGCCTTTTCATGTATGTTGAACTGTGTGTGGAAAACTGGCATCTTCGAATCTCAAACCCGCGTTTGCCCAATCTACAAAGGGGCTGCTTAGGATATGCTATCGAACTACCGACGGAGTACGATAATTCAGGTCCTTTGAAAAGATTTTAAAGGGGCCATACATACTAGAAGTGAGCACCTTTTCAAACAGCACCACACCATCAATGAAGCACACTATGGGTTAGAGAAATGCAAGTCAAAAGAGTCGGCTCTACTACATACCAACGGAGAAATGCTTGAGAACATGGAAGACAGATCGTACACTACAGGTATATTCAGTGACTTGAAAAGTGCTTTTGACTCGACAAAACATGGCATTCTAGTTGCAAAGTTGTAGAATTATGGTGTAAGTATAGTGGCATCAGGACTAATAATAACTTACCTCAACAATACAAAAAATATATTAAGCTGTACCATGAGGTCTCTCTTATGAACATTGAAAATATTGCGGTACCTCAGGGCTCAATCCTAGGGCCACTCTTCTTGATTAATTCTATATCAATCATCTTTGTAACATCGTAATCTCATCTGAGCTGATCATTTACGCAGATGATACTAATAGATGTTTTTTTACAGGTAGGTCACTCACGCACCTTGAGGTTTTGTTAATTGACTGCCTACGATAATCGGAGAAATGACTGCTGCAAATAAGCTCACGCTTAGTGTAGCAGGGACTAAGTGCATAGTATTTGAGCCTATCAGGAAGCCGTGAAGAGGAGACATTACAGTCATCTTTACGAACCAGGAGCTGCAGTATGTTGAAACGCAAGAATTTCTTGGAGTATGGTTCGAAGAAGCTATGTTCTGAAACACTCATGTCGAGAGACTAACGTCACAACTCAGCAAGCCTCTTGGGTGCACATTTAATTTAAGTTCATTCGTACCGCTTTGGCTCCGGACGAAAAACATATCACAATCTTTTTTACTCGTGCTTGTCCTATAGCATGCTTGCGTGGCGTGCAAGTGAAAAGAACTTCTACAAATTACAATTTATACAAAAAAAGAAATTGCTCCGCCCATTTAAAAAACTATTACGGCGACCATAGGAAAATGTTTAGCAGTCGTCTGTTCACAAAAGACTGTATACTCAAAGCGAGACAACTTTACAATTTTAAACTACTACTTTACGTTCACGAAAACAAACTTCACTTTTCTCTAACACATGACACTACGACCAAGTATTCACTGCGTAAGCGACTTCAGCTACCTGTTACAAGGACACGGTATGGTAGAGCACTCAATAAGTATTGCGTGCCTCTGCTTCTAAATTTCGTCGGTGAAAAAAAGATAAATTTTTAGCTCTCACTAACAAAGTTCAAACACGACGTCAAAGAACTCTTTGTGAATGAGCTAATAAAGGCAGTCGCTGCTATCTTGTATGTGTCACTATTGGCGTCTGCTGGCTTATGTGTATGCTCACGCTAATCATACATGCAATGCTTCCAAATGCTCAGACCTCTTGGTTTATAAGCCTGGCTTTTCATTTCTTTTATTAGTTTTTTTTTGTTTTCTTTCTCTATGTACACGTTGCACGCAGAGAAGTTGTTGCCAATACAATTTTCTATTGTGTAATTTTGGCAACAATATATTATCATATAATTTTCTATTGTGTAGGAGCAGAAGACGAAGACGACGAGCGATAGGCTCGCTTCCGAACGCCCGTCTGTAATTTTAAGTCTTTTTTAGCAAGTTTAGAGCTCATTTTTAGTCTTTGTGCCTCTCTTTCACCGAACGCCAGTCTGGGGGTCACCGTCCTGCGAGAGAAGCACTGCAAGCGGCTCCCGAAGCGCACCGGACCGAAGCAGCGAGGCGAGCCTCCGCCGTCGGCCGCCCTTCGTGATGCTCTGATGGCATCCGTCGCAGGCAATCAGCAATCAGGTCAGCACGTTGCTTCTGTAGACCACGGAGAAGATGAGCAAGCAAGGAAAAGGCTACGTGAAGGTGACATCGACACAAGAGAATCTGCTGGAGACAACGAAGAGATGGATCAGACAGCCTTCACTCTTGTCTCTTACAAAAAGAAAAGAGCCGCAGGTATTCCTGTTATATTCAAGCCAACTCAGCCTGACAGCAGCTTATGGAAAGTAAACCCAAATCTTCTGGCTTCTGCGGTCGTGACTACAGCTCAAGAAAAGATACTCAGCCACCGTCTCAACAAGGATGGAAGCCTCATGGTGACAGTGTCTACACTTCCCGCAGCCAATCGTCTCCTCACAGTGACAGATCTACCGGGTATTCCTGTAGAAGCTCGAGGTCCATACTCTTACTCTCCTACGTACGGGAGGATACAGGACGTTCCTGTTGAGTACTCAGATGACAGTCTCAAGGCGTATTTGAGCGAACAAGGAGTCATATCTGCTAAAAGGCATTTTTTCTACGTCCCTAACGAAGATGGCGTAGTAACGGAAACCCGAAGACGCTCGGTCATCCTAGAATTCTCTAAGGACGCCCCATTACCAAGCCGAGTGTCGCTTGGATTCTGCAGTTATCCCGTGACCGAATACATGAGGTCTGCTACTCAATGTTTCAGATGTCAAAGACATGGACATATAGCGAAATATTGTAAAGGCCCCATCCGCTGCAAGATATGTGCAGGTCCACAAGGTCTGTACGTCACGTTCCCAGCCTCGGTGTGCGAAATGTGAAGCTGAGCATGCTGCGTAATACGGAGGGTGTCCTAAAAATAAATCAGCCACTCTTGCACGGACGATGGAGCAAATCCAAGGAAAAGTACGGAAATGACGAGAACTACCACCGAATCCGGATGTGATGTATACATCTACAAACCAAAAGCAACACGACACGGAGCAGCGCAGCGACACGGCTTTGAAAAAGTCCTACGCCTCAGTCGTGAAAGAAAACAAGCAAAGGCCTTCAACTGCAACAAATGCATCAAAGCCCTCAAGTGATATAACCTCAACCCCACGACAGCAACAAGTGTCCTCAAGGTCGCAGCAGAACAGGAAGAACCAAGAAAGGTTGTTAGATGGTAGCTCTGCAAATGAGATATCAAGTATGCTGATTCCCATAATGTTCGCCGCAATCAAGGCTATTCTCCGTGCCTGCCCATTGTTTAAGAGCATCCCTGAAGTAGAGGCCGTCCTGGCTTCAGAACCGCTAGTGTCGTCTTCTTTCACGGCGCAAAGCCGTGATTCTTCGCAGTAGCAACGATGGCTTCGCCAACAATCGTCTCACAAGCGGTGTCCACCAACAAACACTTCCGAACATGTACTATATTCCATTGGAACGCTCGCGGATTGCGCTCGAAGTTAGCAGGCTTTAAGCATCTTACGCGAGTGCACCGATTCCCTTTTTTAGTCATTTCCGAGTCTCGCGTCGACGAGCACTTTAGAATATAGGGGTAATATTTTCATCATTCAAGGCGACAAAATGTAATTAGCCGACTGCTCGTTGGATTTCGCAACGACATACCTGCCTCTGCGATTGACGTCACACCACATGAGAAGAACGAATACATTTGCGCAACCACAGTGATTGCATCCAAAGTGTTTACCCTGATCGGCGTCTACTTGGAACCAGGATCACCTTTAGACGTGACCAGATTGGAAAACTTGTTGACAAACACTCTGTCTCCACATATTATTTGTGGTGATTTCTACGCACATAACAATATCTGGGGCAGTTCACATACATGTGCTCGGGGTGCCAAGCTGGCGAAGCTTTTTGCAAAGTACAATATAGAGCCCTTGAACGATGGCAGCATAACATACCTGAAAAATCGGATGACTGTTAGCTGCATTGACGTCACATTCGTATCAAGTCAAGTGGCTCCGGTGTTCGGATGGTGTACAGATTTCGAGACTCGAGGTAGGGATCACTACCCGATCGTAATCTCTGGCCTTCATTTTCGGACGTCGTCCAGAAAAGTGAAACTGAAGTCGGTAGACTGGGAAGCTTACACAGCAGCCGTAGACAAAGGAATCACAGCCTCGACTACGAATACAGAAATAATACCGGCAATAGCTCATTGCCTAAAACAAAGTACCCGCTCTGCCACTAAGCATTGTAACCTACCAACAAACGACGAGGAATTTGAAAGGTTATGTGCCATTCAAAGGCGTGCCGAAAGGAAGGCTCTACGTACTAAGAATATCGAATACCTCAGAACTTGTCGACGGGCACAAGGACATATACGACGTTACCTCACCAAACTGGACCGACAAAGGTGGAGGCACTTTTGTGGGACACTGGACATACGACAACCGCTGAGCAAAATCTGGTGAGTCGTCAGAGGCATTCGCAAAGAGCCGCAACAGCTTTATCCTTTTATCGCCCTCTCATTACATGAGCGCGCATCCCTGAAAGAGGTGGCAGAGCAGTACTGCAGGCTCCTTTTCAATGGGGCACAACCTTTGCGACTAATTGCAAGTCGTCAGCCTAGTCCACCTCGAGCTACCCTTCCTGACTTAGAATTACCATTCAACATCGAAAAGCTCACGGCAGCAATCAGCGACGTAAACAAGCGATCATCACCTGGCCATGATGGCGTGAGTTATGAAGCGCTCGCAAATCTATGTCACACATCTCGCCTACGCCTTCTGGAGTACTACAACGCCTCATGGATAACTGGGGAGGTTCCTACGGAATGGAAGCTTGCGAAAGTCATTCCTGTATTGAAACCGTCGAAGCAGCCAACAAATTACGCCTCCTTCAGACCCATATCTCTGCTTAGCTGCGTAGGGAAGCTATTCGAAAAAATAATCTACCAACGACTAAATTGGTTCCTGGAAACTGCAAAAGCTCACCCGGAGGAAATGAATGGCTTCCGGCAAAATAGATCCGCAATTGATAATGTCATCGCCTTGGCCTCATCCATTGAAGAGCAATTGGTCTCTCGAAACATACCTACTGCAATATTTTTAGACATTAAGGCAGCATATGATTCGGTTTATCATAAAGCAATACTTGACGCTTTGGAAACCCTTGGTCTTGGAGGACGGCTCTACGCATGGATTGCAGACTATCTTCAAGGACGCCAACTTTTCATGTGTACCCCGGATGGCCCCACGGCGCTTTATGCCGTCGAGAAGAGAGTGCCACATAGAGCTGTGTTAAGCCCGGTATTATTTAATTTAGTCCTCAGCCATCTGAAAAGAAACCTGCCCCCTGGCGTCAAAATCACACTGTATGCGGACGACATCTGCATTTGGAGTGCGGCGCGTTCCTGCAGTACCAGCCAACAACGCCTCCAGAGAGCGCTAGCAAATATATCGGCCTACCTAAATCCAAGGGGTCTGAAATTGTCCCCCGACAAAAGCGCGGCCATGGCTTTCACGTGGGGGTGTATGGAAAAATACCCACTAGTGTTGTGTGGTCGCGCCCTTCCATACGTCAAAACGCAAAGGTTTCTTGGAGGGACGATCGATAGGAACCTCACATGGTCGCCCCAAGTGAAAAAATTTAGTGAGAAGATATCCTCGGCGTCGCACATATTCCGATTTTTAGCCGGATCACGGTGGGGCAGCAACTGTCGATCAATGGTGCTCCTCCATAAGGCCTACGTCGACGGAACACTACGATATTACCTCCCGATCCTGCAAAAAATATCTCCCACAAGCAAGAGAAAACTCGAGGCAGCACGAAACAACTGCCTTCGCGTGTGTCTTGGCCTTCCGAAGGGGTCGTCCCGCTCAGGGACTGTAGTAGAAGCTGGCTGCCTGCCTCTGGAAGTGCTATGTTCGCAGGAGACACTTCGGATACACCTCCGCCACGTCATTCATACGAAGACTCACTTTTTAAAGGATATTTGCTGAACCCGTGCTGCATCTAGCTTTGGGCAGGCCGTCGGAAGCATATCTATTTCGATACCTGCTGAGGCCTCACAAATTATGCCGCGAAACATTTCACCATGGACACTGTCCCCACTGGAAATCGTGCCATACATACCTGGAATCAGTGCAAAAAAGAAAATGCCTCAAGCAGCGACTTATCAGATAGCTTTAGGATATACGTACAAAGAATACGCAGCCGCAACGCACATTTTCACAGATGGCTCTACAACTCCACATCGTTCATCATGCGGACTTTTTGTTCCCTCTCAAGGGCAGCGATTCTCGTTTCGTCTTGAGCGAGTGACATCATCTACTTCAACGGAGCTGTATGGCATTAAGGAGGCCCTTGTGTATGTACTTCGACAGCAGCCGCCAAAGACATGGGTGATTTTCACAGACTCAAAAGCAGCCCTACAAAGTATGTGGAACAGGCACAAGCGTTGCAATAATCAACCAGCAGCATTTGACATTGCTTATCTTCACCACAGCGCTAAGATTGCTGGGCATTGCATAAAGTTCCAATGGATACCTGGCCATGCCGGTATTTCGGGAAATGAAAGAGCGGACGAAGCTGCCAGAAATGGACTCCAATACCGCAAGTTCAGAAGAACATATTTTACAAAAGCCGTCGCTTCAACCATGGCAAAAAATATGCCTATCAAGAAAACAACCGCATCTTGAATCTGCCGCTTCACCAAGATAACTTCCTACGTTACACTGACCCAGAAATGAGACTGAAAATTCCACGACCACTTCCTCGACACTTAGAGACATTGTACCATCGTCTTCGACTGAACGTGTTATACACGAACAATTATCTGTACCGCATAAGACTTACCACTAACCCATACTGTGATAACTGTCGCAACTTAGAGACAATTGAGCACATATTACTAGAATGCTCCGCGTACCGCGACGAGAGACAAGTTTTTTGAGCACCAAATGGACATGATTTGCCACGAACCGTTAACATTACCGGGCATCTTAGGTCCAATGCCCGGCCCTTCAAAACAGCGACGGGTTTTGGATTTATTGCTCAAATACCTGACAGAAATTGGTCAAATACGAAAGCTTTAAAAATTGCATCCTTCCTTTACAAAAGCCTAAATTTACCCACCATGTCACCTGTAAAAATTAGTATCAGGTCCACTCGGACATTTCATATTTATTTTTATCCTTTTTTTTCTCGCACTCTTTTCTGGAATCTTTTAATCCCATTCCCCATCCCTATACAAAGCAGCATGCCAGCGGTTATATACGCGCCGGAAAAATTCTCTGTTTTTCCAATAAAGAGCCCCCCTCTCTCTCTCTACTGTGTAAGTGTACATATTTTCGCTGCGTCTTATATTTGTGTTACGGTGCACTGAATAGCACTGCTTGCTAAATTGCCGTTTCCCGTGTACTCATGTCACTTATGTCACCTCGTGGCGAAACCCCATGAGGCTGAATGGCCTGTAGATTCGCTTCGGTTTTCTGTATGTATCTACAGAAATCAACCGTTCATTATATTCATTTATTCATTGAATTTCCCGACCGGGGCAAGAAAAACTGCAGATCACGGCTTAGTCTCGCGCGCGATATGGAGGGAAGCGGGAAGGCAGCGCGGGAGGGCTTCTACTCCGCCAGCAACAGCGCAGCGCTTAAGGCAGCAGCGCGCGGTCGTGCATGCCCAATATTGAATGCTGCAGACGGCTCATACTTCTGTGCGCGCTGTTGGCATTCAAGCGCTAGACAGCAAGCAGATCACTTTGCTCGCTGCTGTTGTCGTGCTTGCACAGGTCAGCGTTTTGACAGCGAGTGTCTGCGCTCATAGAGTTTGATGTGTTTATGATTGCCTGTGTGCACTGACACCATGCTTGTTAATTCAGTTGGTAAAGGAATGTTTACAAGTTTATACTAGCGATAACAGTTTATACTATGCTCACTTCGTGTAGGTTTCTCCTAATTTGCTTGCACAATCAATGCTTCACTTTTCGGGCGAAACTGCGACTTATTTTAATCCCTGTCTGCATCGTAAAGCTTGCCGTATTTAAGGAGTATTAAAAACGTTTGGAACATCAGCCATTCCGCAGAGCAGCGCAGTCACGTGATAGCAGGATAAGTTGTAGACTATGCGTAACACTTTTTTTCGGAGGACATAGGCGTTTTTCAGGAAGGTATGTGCAGCAGCGCCCGATGAATGTTGGCGACATGAACGAGATGCAAAATTACCAGATTAATTTTAATAGGGAGCATGTAATTATTACGGCATAAAAGATAGCGGCGTCTACTACTTTTTGTGCGTCGGCTCGAAGGAAGAACATTCAGAGGAAGCTGGACGCGCATGGTGTGCCGCTTGTTCCCCGATCGCCACGTGTTCGGCAGTGTGATCGAGTGTCAGAATATATATTGCTATGTAGTGCGACTATATGCGTCACTCCACAACCGACAAGTGCTGACCCGTACAAAAAAATTATTGAGACGGCATTGAAACTTTGTTGGTCAATGTTGAGCTTTTTATTGAGGAATTATTGAGAGTTTGTTGGAGAATTGTTGGGTTGAGTGTTGGGGACTTTTGAATATTGGCCACTGAAATTTAATTGAAACACAATTGGGCACCTCAATGTTGAATAATTGTTAAGTTACCATTGAAAGTCACTTGCGCTTAGACGGCCCGTTGTGTTCATTTTTAATGGTTGTTGAGTTACCATTGATTCGGTGTTGAACTGACGTTGTGGTAGTTCCATTGACCTGTTGTTGAGTTATTATTGCCACAGCACTGAAAAGCACATTGTGGCACAGTTGAGATGGCATTGAGATTTCCGAAGTTGGCATTGAAATATGATTGACTTTGATGTCAATCATGATGATGGGCTATGATGGGCTACATGATGGGCTATGATGGGCTATATATGATGGGATAGTGGATTTTTATGCATATATTGAAATTGCTTTCCTGTTCACACTTGCATACCCCGGTGCCTGCTCATAACTTTCCCCAACACACAAAATCAAAGGAGAGACTGATCAACTTGAAGTACCTTTATTTACACTAAAGATGCGTGCACGTGAAACACTATTACAGTACATAAGGCACCACTACATCGAACCTGGAGACATAGGCTTGTACCTACAGCACTCTAGCAGTGTAAATACATCTGAAAAAACCTATACATCTGAATTCAATCAAAACGATCATTGTGGTCTTCACTTTCAACTTAAGTTTATGACTAGAAGGCAAAGCGACTCAAAAGGCAGGGCATAAGCATACCCTTGTAACAACCAACTTTGAACACATCAACACCTGAAGCTGCTTGCGTGTGAATGCACAAAAGACATCTGAATATGTTACATTAAAATGTTTCGCACACTAACGCATCACAGGAAGAGCTACGGATGACTGTGAAAAGGCAAAATAACACACTTGAAACAAATGACTTCACGTTAATATATACAAGCTTTAGCACACGTCTTTCACCGCGATTAAAAATTAATGAAGTACCAAAGTAGACTTGCCTGAACTTTGTTTTCGAGACGTATATATTTTCATCTTGCCCAATTATTTTATAAAATAACATCAGAACATCTATTATTTGACGAGACATCATTAGAAAGTTGTCGGGCATGGTCAACACCTGAATCACGTTTCTCACGAGCCAGGTTTGCTTTCTTCAGAAATAAACTTGCAAAACTTTTGTCTAATGAATGCAGCCTATCTCCCTGGCACAAGTCAAGAACAAACAGTACACCATTTGGTTATGTTAATTTGGGGTACAGAAGAGTTTGTTGATGGCATTTCCTCAATTTAGTGAGCTCATTTACAGGTAACTTTGCTGGATTTTCACAAAGCTAATTAGAGCACGTTTTGGGGCCTTTATCCCTATACCCAGCAACTAAGTGGTACCTCAGTCAATAAAGAGATAAGGCAAGACTCATACCTTGATCGATAAGAGAAAAAATAATTATTTGGCACAGAAAATTGGTAGTAACACACGGCTAACACTATTCCAAACAGAGAAATAAATGGTCACCTGCACTTTCAGTATCAAATACCCCAGAAATAGTCATAAAGAACGAGAAAAGGTTCCAATGACTCGACAGCCAGATTGGTGAGACAGTGAAAAACGCAAATAAATGCATATACGAAACACGAATTACCTCAATTTCGCAGGTAAAATGTTACTAAAATAGCACCAGAATTTTGCTGCATGAAATACATAAAGGTTGCATAAAAATTGGGACAGAGCAGTAACTGAAAGATGGAGGGAGCTACACACCCGGGTTGAAAAAAACTGCAAGGAAAGTGATATACATGCATATTTAAGCTCACAATTTTCGCTCCAACATATAGAAAAAGAACGCATGCACTTAGAGCACAAAAAAAGGTTCATGTGCCTGGATAATGCAGTATAGTAAAAAGAAGAGTCATGAGAACCGAAAAGTAGATCTTACTACGAATGCTTGCAACCTACAATCAGGCATGTGCTATGTCATGCATTGAATGGATGAAATTTATAAATCATACATACAAAAGAAGTCACCATCACTCTTAGTGGCTTGAAAGTTAGGCTAGAAGTTGAACGAGAAAAATGTACTCAGTGTTAAAAACAAAGAGAAGATAAGGCCCTATAGCGTTCTTCCTGAAATATACAACGCAAATAACTGCATGTATCAATGCTATGGACACTTCGCCAATTCGGTGTGCATTTATATTTGACAACCGCCCAAACAGAGACGAGAAGGATGAATTAAGGTAGGAACACACATCAACGCTGACTCAACTAGAAGTTTATTCGTGAAGACAAGGATTTTAAACACAATCGCCAACTTCACAAAGAAAAAGCCATGGATGCGCAGCAGAAACGGCCCGGCACAACAAAAAAGGACCGAAATACGTCCTGTAGAATAAAGATGTGCGTCAAAAACTAACAAAAACATGAAAACTGAAAGGTTTGTCCTGTAAGTGATATTAACGAGAAGTACTGCAGCAACTCCTTCCCACCAAGGGTCACAGAAATTTTGCTTATGAATATTTCTTCGTGATCAATAAATAATGCTTCCTTAAGTCCTCTTGTGTTCTGGTCTTTGTGAAGAAACAATCGTTCTTTCTGCTCTATACCGCTACACCAGAGGAGTTCCAGAAGCAGTATTTATTGATCACAAATGAAACAAATGCATAACCAAGTTATCTGTTGCCCTTAATGGGAAAAAGATGCAGTTCTCAAAATAGCATTTCTCGTTGGGTAGTATCACTTATCCGACAAATTTTTCGCCTTTTCGAAAGATTTGTCAGAGAGTCCTCTTTTTTCACGCATGTATATTCTGCATGACATGGCTTTTTCATATTTTTTTCTTGTCGCACGTGGCTGTTTCTGCCACGCATGCACGGATTTTTACCTTTTTCAAGTTCACCAGTGTGTTTAATACCTCTGTCATCAAAAGTAAACTTTTAGTAGAGCTTGCACTCGTGTGTGCACCTACCTATTTCGTCGTCCGTCGGCCGCCTCTCTCCGTGCTGCTGTTTAGAGTACGCACGTATCACTTGGTTAGGCTGGTAAACATTCTCACAAACAAAAGTAAATGCCTCCCCTCAAATGGTAGCCAAGCCTTTACTACTAAACGCCAAAGCAAAGCGAAAGTAAGCCTTCACAGCGGCCATGCGGCAGCTAGTACACCACAGAGCAGCACAAGAAATACTTGAAAATCCCACTGGATGGACAGTGGCAACAAAGATGCGAGCTTGCTAGTGAATTAGCCACATTTCAACGGGTGTCTCTTGCACGACGTCAAGGTGCTTTTGGCGCAGAACACTATAGCACCTGGGAATTTGCTGCATGCGTAACCTGTGAGAAGAGAATGTGGACAGAAAATGAGATTACGCGGATTAAGAATCGGCCACACACTGCACATAACTACGCACGAAATAGAAGTGCACACTATACTGGCAAGTAAAAGTTTGCGACTCTTTACGAGTGCCGTCGAGAAAAGGAAGAAATGGGTTGCTACTGTAAATGTTAGCTAAAACACGCACAGCGATCTTTCACAGCGGGGGAAAATATTCCCGGTTCTCACGCACAACCAAAGACCATGCGACAGTGCATAGCCGATACCAAGCAGATATCGAATCTTTGGTTAGAAGTCCAGCTGAAGGAATGGCCTAAAGTTACGCCGAGAGCGATGCGAGCGTGAGCGTGCCTGTACGAGTTAGAACGTGTACCGCTTCCTTGAAGCTAGCCGCTCCGGCGTGGCTCCGAACATCCCGCGCGATTTGTGTGCAGAACGTCGCGTACACGCCCTTGCGCGTTTTGCGCGGTAGCGTCCGCGCAGTGAGCTAGCTTCATGCACGCGTAATTCTTCACCGCGCAAATGGTGCTCGAGTGCGACGCTTAGCTCGAGGCGACAATGCGCCGATTGGCGCTCCTTTTGCTTCTGCAAGCAACGCACATTCGGATCGGTCCAACTCAAAGATGCAGCAGAGAACGGTGGCATGTTTCGGTTATCGCCTATTAAAATTGTACAGTACGCCTTCAACGGCAACCCGCCGCGGTAGATAAACATGCTTACCGCGGTAGTTTTGGCGGTGATAGGCGATAAGGCAAGCCCGTCGGCGGCTGTGTTCTTTGCCGACGTCGTCACCACACCTCTGTTCATTTGCTCTGTGTATCCGTGTACAGTCACCGCGCGGAAGCTGCGACTAATCGGTTGGCCGTTCTCTGCAAATCCCAAAGAGGCGAAATATCTTTCGCGGTGCACTGTATCATTAGCCGCAACCTAAATCGGGGCGCGCATAACCGCTACGGCACTAAAGGTGAGCACACTAACCGTATGGTATTCAATGAGTCACAACGGAAAAAAAAATAATTCTGATGTTGCACGTGCCAAACCAACGATCTGATTAGAGGTACGCCGTAGTTGGGGACTCCGTATTAATTTTGACTTCCTTGAAATTTTTACGCGCATGCAATGCACGAGCGTTTTTGCATTCCGCTCCTTTGGAATGCGGCCGCTGCAGGGATCTTGTCCATGACCTCGAGCCCCAAATTGCCACGGCGGCCGCCATAGTTACGAAATGCGTAAGCGTGAAGTGCAACACTGCGTTCTGGTACGAGTGTGGTACAAGCGTAGCACGGCTGCACACCTGCTGCACAATTATTTGTCGCTGTTCTCCTAAGCTCGTAGTGCCTGCCTAAATACCTTGAAAGGCAGCGCGCCTCGCACGTATCGGAACGCGAAAACAAGCGCTTATACGGCCCACATGAGCCCCCATGAAAGATGACGTGGCCACTGTACAGAATTATCACTTCGGAGAGAAGCCGATCCTGATGTTCCAATTGTGTTCTCTCATACTAATGAAGGAAACCTTATTAGACAGGAACAAATGAAGCAATGCAATTTTACGCACATGGGGCACCGCTGCCTCTTCGCCTACCATTGTTCCAAATGCAGTGACGGCGGCAGCGATAGTTAGTATCGCGCGCATTTGCTCCGGGGCAGGCGGTTTGCTTGAAGAAAGTGAACGGCGTGCTTAACATCTCACGCTCATCAATGTCAAAATAGAAAAAGAAAGGCTACGTGCCCAAGAAAAACGAGATTACTTACCTCTTCAGAAGTGCGGCTGCGACTTTTTCGGGGTGCCTTCTCTCCAACAGGCACCATGACCTCTGCCGCGCAACACATCAAAACAGCCAAGCTCGCACATCAGTCGAAGACTAGTAGCTGGGTGAGCCAACCACTTCAACGGATAAACGTCCCACTTATCGTCGTTAAAGCATTTCACTAAAATGTGCGTCATGATGTCCGAAATAAAAAAAATACTTTCATCAAAAAGCACGACGCGTGAACCACCGCACAACTGCAACCGAATAACTGAGTCCGAAAGCCGTTCACATCTTCGCTATCGTATTCAGTTATAAAACCTTTCAAACACAAGATAACGGCACTGAAAAACCGCTCATTATTTAGCAATAATTTTTCATCAACTAGTCTTCATACATTTTTTAAGAACAACCTGATTTGTAGCGTAAACATTAAATACTACGACCAAAAAATGCGACTACGGAACTAGAGGTAACCGTGTGTATTGTTGCAAGATTGCGCGCAAAACGAAGCTCGGTTGCTACCGCTTGCGCGCACACATACACACCCAAACGCTACCTTGACGTTATTAGCGCCACCTAGAAATAAAGATTACTGCTAGTTTTCCGATTTTCATAAATATATTACGTCTAAAATAGTTTGTATGCGTCTTTGCAGATGACAAGGTGACAAGTAAGGTATGATAAGAGTCCGTTACCTGTATTTCTTTCATTTCTCTTCGGTGTTCTCAACTGAACATACGAGACTTGCAGGCTTGGGAAATGAAAGGACGACAGTTCGGCGAGGCTCAAATAAATCGCGTGCTTCTTACAAGGCGATAGACGGGAGCAGCCGCAGATAGAGCGATTAGCTGCCATACTGTTGCGGCTGTTGCTGAATCCGGAGCTCTTTGATGTCAATGCTATATAGCGGCTGTGCGCTGCGATCTCAAAGCGCGTTCGTTCTTTGATCTCTAGTACCATGGACATTAGATAAAAAAACTATACTTGCTTTACGGACAGAGGGCACGTCGCAGGAAATTCGAAGACCTCACCCGTGTATGTTTGCATCGTGTGCGTGCTTGCATCCTACGGTTTCCACAGCGCGTCCGATGCTCGAAGGTAGCGTCGTCGCGTGTCGGCGCCTGTGTTATCGCCGGCCGTGCTGCCGCCGCGTCTACTTTCGGGGAACTCCACATGCGCGTAGTCATCGTGCTTGCACTTGAATTTCGCGTTCTTCTGCTCCCCGAAACGGGCTCATTTCGGATCGTACCAATGGTTATGTCATCTAGTGTATGTTAAAACGACGATGGCATTTGTACACTGGCGAAGAAATAAATCGTTTTGAACGCGGGCGATCATGAATCTAGTCTAACATTGCAGTTTTTACGTAGCGAAAACGGCTCTGAAAGTGGGGCGGTCCAGGAGATAGGCGCTGCAAAGCGCCAGCTGTAGCGACAGCACGAGGAAGTGGCACGCGGCGCACGCGCCAAGCGTTTTAGAGCTTACTGGCTTTCGAATGAGAGGAGTGTGCGCGCGCTCGTGGCCTATTGGTTAGAGTACCGGGCTCGACGGCCGACGTTCGATTCCACCCCATCGGTCACGCATTATTTTCTTTTAATGAAAGCAAGGTGAAAGAAGAACCTACCTGCCGCAAAGTGACAGGAATGACGTTGAAACGCATCGCAATAAATGTTTGGAATGTCTTCATACGCGAGTCCTAATTATTGTACGCTGGATTCAACTGCTACACAACAAAAGAACAACTAGAAAAATCAACACAAATTACCCATTAAATTGTTTATTGAGAACACTCAACGGTAATATTGTTGTGCAAAGGTTGAGTGAACTCAATTGCTCTTGAAAATTTGTTGAAGTCCGTTGTTTCATCAATTGCCTTACAATATATCAATGATTAATCAACAGTCATTTTTGTATGGCGACCTCGAACGCTTTCCAACTGCAGCCTCTTACATCGGCACCGCGCACTTGGAATCCTCTGCACCGCTCTTCATTCAAAGAGGCAAGTTATCAATGGCAAGTTAGCAGATGCAAGTTACTGCCATCAATGGCTCCACCTTTAATACTTACGGTCAACAATCGGTCACTCTAGACATTGAACTGAAAGAGAAATTTTTCTGGTGTTTTCTTGTAGCCGACGTACGAGTTCCCATCACAGGCGCAGACTTTTTGTGGCAACTCAAGTTGCTCGTTGACATCAGAGAAGATCGCCTTATCAACACCGAAACCCACTCTAGTGTCCAAGGCATCTTGTCACATGCTCCACACCACTGCGGCTTCTCCACATGCACTCCAGGATTCTGTGGCCCTGGTCAGCAGTTGTTGCGGAATTTCCTGACCTTTTCCTTGCGCACTTCACTGACAGACCTGTCGAACATAATGTAACAGACCACATCCTCACGAAAGGCCCACTGGTCTCCGCACGATCTCGTCGCCAGCACGACGCCGCCTCAGGATTGCTCGCAAGGAATTTGAGCACATGCGCGAACTTCATTTTGTGCGGCCCTCATCCAGCATGTGGACCTCGGCACTCCACATGGCGCCCCAAAAAAGTGGTGATTGGAGATCGATACCCGATTACACATATACAAGATTTCACTTCTGCACTCTATGGCTGTAGAACCTTAAGTAAAATTGATTTGCTAAAAGCGTCTGACCAGATCCTTGTCCAGCCATCAGACATACAGGAGACTGCTGTCATCACTCCTTGTGGCATATTCGAGTGCCTCCGCATGCCGTTTGGACTCCGCAACGCAGCTAAAACATTTCGGCGTTTTGTGGATGAAGTACTTCGCCGCCTCTCCTGTTCCTTCGGTTGAAATGATCTCATTGCCTTCAGCTTCAGTACATCCGAACACTAGAGTCACCTGTGCCATGTTTTCAAGCCACTGCGGCAGTACGATCTCGTTCCCAACGCCACGAAGAGCGAACTCGGCGTCTCAAAGTTAGATTTACTTGGCCATCGTGTCGACCATCACGGTATCCGACCACTATCCAGTCGTGGCAGTGCCAGTTCCGAATTTCCACGACTGGCAACAGTGAGGAAATTTCGGGAGTATTTAGGACTCATAAATTATTACCGTATTTATTTATTTATTTCACGTACTTTCAAGGCCCGAAGGCGTTACAGAAAGGAGTGGAGTCAAAACAAGAAGTAATGCAGTAAAAAATAAACAAGTATTAACAAAAATTTACAAAAGATATTAACAAAAGGCATTCTGAACGGCGGTTTTGAAGTTAGTAGGGTCGGTGATGAGTGCGATTGAGGCGGGAAGGCGATTCCAGTCCGTGCTTGTCCTGGGGATGAATGAGTCACTGTACCGGTTAGTACGGCACAATGGCACCCCGATTTTAAGGCTGTGTTCAGTGCGGGCAGAAATATATGACGGAGGGGTAAGAAGGGTCTCTTTTAAAAGGGGGTTCAAGTGAAAAACTTTGTGAAAAAGGGAGAGACGGGAATAGTTGCGGCGTGACGAAAGATCAGGTAAGTTAAGAGTTCGTTTCATTGAAGAAATACTTGCATAGCGAGAATAATTAGATAATATAAAGCGTGCACTGCGGTTTTGAATACTTTCAAGAGAAGAAACTAATGACGACTGAGTCGGATCCCAAATGGCTGAAGCATATTCCAACTTGGAGCGAACTAAAGTTTTATAAAGGGTTAGCTTCAGGGAAGAAGGGGCAGAGCTAAAATTACGGCGTAAGTAACCAAGCATGCTATTAGCGTTTTTAGTAACATAGTCAATATGCGAGTGCCAAGAAAGGTTATTTGATATGTGAAGGCCCAGATACTTGTAAGAGCTAACTGACGTCACAGGTGCACCATTAATAAAGTAGGTGTGCGTGGCAGTGTTACGAGATATACGCACGGCCTTGCATTTATTTGAATTTAGTTGCATGCACCAATTAGAACACCACTCAATTACGCGGTTAAGGTCGTCCTGCAGCTCTTGGGAATCTGAAGGATTAGTAATTTTACGGTAGAGAACACAGTCATCCGCGAAAAGCTTTATGGAAGAGGAAATAACGCAGTTCGGAAGATCGTTCATATAGATTCCTATAGATTCGTAGATTCATATTTCGTAGTTTCATATTCGTAGTTCATTTAGATTCGTAGGTTCCTGCCACGCAGCAACACCATCTTGCAGCCACTGTACAATTTGTTGGGTGGCCACATGAGACCGAGTGTTCATTCTCTTGGACATTAGCAGCAACCACACCTTTCGAAAACATGGAAGCGGAACTCGCAAAGGCGATACTCCTTGTTCATCCAGTACACAACAGTCTCACTTTAGTCATGGTTGAAGCTTCGGATATAGATGTTGGTGCTGCCTTCCAACAGTTTGTCGCTAGCACATCACAGCCTGTCTCTTTTTTTCTCTATGATGACACCACAAAAGCGTCGCTAAAGCACTTCTGGGCCCGAGTTGCTGGCTACATACCTTTCCGTCAAGCACTCGCGCGACTACCTCGAAGGTCGTCAGTTCTTCATAGGGACAGATCACCTGCCCCCAACGTACGTTCTCAATTCACACAGCACCCCGTATAGCTTCGAGCTTCGAGCCCTGAGCTTCGACACCTGACGTACATATCTGAGTTTACCAGCAACATTCGTCATGTCAACTGCAAGTACAACACAGTGGCCGATGCACTATCTAGGCTGCACGTCGACTCGACCTCCGTCCCCAGACGTAGGGAGATCTCACACCATGGGGGATTTCACACCCTTAGCCGCAGCAGAGCGTGATGATAATGATCTGCGCACACTCCGCGCCACTGGTACTTCACTGGTTCCTGAAGATGTTTTAATGCCTGGTAGTGGCGTTCCTATTCTCTGCAATACTTCAAACAACCGCTATCTTCAATATGTGCCACCAGCTTTTTTCCGAACCGTTGTTGAAGCCCTACACTCCCTATCACACCCGGAAACGAAAGCGTCGCAACGCCTGGTAAGCTCTAAATATATCTGGCCCCGTACAAAAGCTGGTGTTCGCAGCTGGACGCGAGGTTGATTTAAATGCCAACAAACTAATGTTTTTTGACACATACTCGGCCCAGAAGAAAGTTTTCCACGTCCTGATGCCCGCTTCAGCCATATCCACATGGATATAGTTTGCCCTTTGCCTCCTGTGCAAGAGCATTAATACATATTAACGTACGTCGACCGTTTTACTTGTTCGCCTGAAGCTGTTCCGCTTACGAAAATTACCGCAGAAACAGTGGCACAGGCTGTTGTCGAAGTATGAATCAGCCAGTATGGCGTACCCTCTATTATAACAACTAAGTGCGGTCGTCAGTATGAGTCCACACTTTTCCGTAACATCTCGAAAACACTTCGGGGGCTATAACGTAAAACTATTCCAAACATTTCTATTCCCATTCTGCAATCAGCCCACCGCGATTGGCCCCAAAGTTTTAGGACCACCCCCATTTCACCTGCCTGTCACGCTACGTCACGAAAACCGCGATAGCTCCCAATCTGGTATGACGTGTACACACTGATTATGCATAATTTGACCGAACAAAACAAAACAAGTTATTCCTTATTCGATGCGTATTTCCCATTAGCCCTTGGCTATTAGTCAAAAGTTCTCGGGCTGCACCCACTTCACCTGCCTCTCACGCGACGTGGCAAAACCGCAAAAACGTACAGCGTCAAAGCGACGCGTGCGCGTTAAAGTTGCAATAATATGAAAAAAAAACTGAATTTTCTTCTTAATAGCCGCAGGCTGTCCCGTTCCGAAAGGAATAAAAGATGGCTGCCACCGATCGCTCCGGCGCTGGCTACACGCCTCTGTCAGAGAGCATGGGTTTATTTCTGTGTAATAAAACTTTTTGCGTGGCCGTGTTACGTTTTCGAGAGCTTTCGGTACGTTTACGACCTCGTTCTGCGAACTATTCTTTGCTCAGGATCCGTTTTAGCGTCATTCTTAAGCTTCAGTCGCATGCCGCCGCGGTTGTCGACGAGCCACCGCAAGCTAAGAGAAAGAGGACTAATCGCGGACGCCGGCACCACCCTCTTCATCCGGTTATCGATATTCAGTGCCGTGCCTCGGCCCCACCGAATCCCTCTCCACTTGAGCATGATCCTCGCGTCTTGTGAGCCAATTAGATTAGACAAGCCGCTCAGTATAGACAATGTTATTCGTTTTTCAAGCAAACAAAAGTGACCTCCTATGAACGAGGGGAGCATTTGATTTGTATATTCAGACAACACTGCGGGTGACCACCCGATGCTTGCGTCGGCGGTTACGCAAATTTGACGTCAGGGGATTGGAATAGAAACATATTGAAATAGTTTTACGTTATACGGCCCTTGGTACACAAATATTGGGACATTGCCTACCATCCGGTGTCTAACGAAATGGTCGAACGTTTTTATTGTCAGGTTAAAGCTACCGTAGTGTGTTCAGGCAATACCATGTCATGGACAGAACGATTTCCTCTTGTCTTGCTCGGCCTCCGGACTGCTCTGAAGAGCGACATGCAGTGCTCTATGACAGAACTTGCTTTTGGCACAACACCCCGTGTGCCAGGAGAGTTTTTTAGTACACTCTCGTCACTTGTAGCCTTTGAAATCACCAACTACGCAAGCTGATTCCGAGCAATGATGCACACAATTGTTCCGCCACGTCTTTCGTCCACATCTCAGAACAGGTTTGTCAGTCCGCACTTCAGCGGCTGCATACAGGTCGTTATACGCCGTGGCGCACTCCGTGCTCTGCTATAACCACTATACGACGCCCCCTCTAGGGTACTCAACCCTACGCCTAAGCACTTTACAGTGATGACCAATGGGCACGAAGACACCGTATCCACTGACCGTCTTAAGTAGGCTCATTTAGCTAAAAAATCAATAAGCACACATCATCATCATCATCATCATCACCATCATCATCATCATCAGCCTAGCTACGCCGACTGCAGAGTAAGTGCTTCTCCAACTATCCCCGTCATGTACTAATTGTGGCCATGTTGTCCCTGCAAACTTCTTAATTTTATCCGCCCACCTAACATTGTGTCGCCCCCTGCTACCCTTGCCTTCCCTTGGAATCCAGTCCATAACCCTTAATAACCATCGGTTATCTTCCCTCCTCATCACATGGCCTGCCCATTCCCATTTCTTTTTCTTCATTTCAACTAAGATGTCAATAACTCGCGTTTGTTCCCTCACCCAATCTGCTCTCTTCTTATCCCTTAACGTTACACCCATCATTATTGTTTTCATAGCTCGTTGCGTCGTCCTCAATTTAAGTATAACCCTTTTCGTAAGCCTCCAGGTTTCTGCGCCTAACGTGAGTACTGGTAAAACACACCTGTAATACACTTTTCTCTGGAGGCATGATGGCGACCTGCTGTTCATGATCTGAGAATGCCTGCCAAACGCACACCAGCCCATCCTTATTCTTCTGATTATTTCAGTCTCAGGATCCGGATATGCGCTCACTACCTGTCCTACGTAGACGTATTGCCTTACCACTTCCAGTGCCTCGCTACCTATTGTAAACTGTGGTTCTCTTCCGAGACGGTTAAAGATTACTTTAGATTTCCGCAGATGAATTTTTAGGCCCACCCTTCGGCTTTGCCTCTCCAGCTCAGTGAGCATGCACTGCAATTGGTCCCCTGAGCTAATAAGCAAGGTAATAACATCAGCGAATCGCAAGTTACTGAGGTATTCTCCAATAAATCTTATCCCCAATTCTTCCCAATCCAGGTCTCTGAGTACCTCCGGTATACACGCTATGAATAGCATTGGAGAGATCGTATCTCCCTGCCTGACGTCCATCTTTATGGGGATTTTGTTGCTTTCTTTATGGAGGACTACGGTGTCTGTCGAGCCGCTATAGATATCCTTCAGTAATTTTACATACGGCTCGTCTACACCCTGATTTCTTAATGACTGCATGACAGCCGAGGTTTCGACTGAATCAAATGCTTTCTCGTTGTCAGTGAAAGCTATATATAAGGGTTGGCTATATTTCGCACATTTTTCTATCACCTGATTGATAGTATGACTATGGTCTATTATTGAGTAGCCTTTACGAAATCCTGCCTGGTCCTTTGGTTGACAGAAGTCTAAGGTGTTCCTGATTCTATTTGCGATTACCTTAATAATAATATTTGGGGTTTTACGTGCCAAAACCACTTTCTGATTATGAGGCACGCCGTAGTGGAGGACTCCGGAAATTTTGACCACCTGGGGTTCTTTAACGTGCACCTAAATCTAAGCACACGGGTGTATTCGCATTTCGCCCCCATCGAAATGCGGCCGCCGTGGCCGGGATTCGATCCCGCGACCTCGTGCTCAGCAGCCCAACACCATAGCCACTGAGCAACCACGGCGGGTGTGCGATTACCTTAGTAAATACTTTGTACACAATGGACAATACGCCGGTCGGTCTATAATTTTTCAAGTCTTTGGCGTCCCATTTCCTATGGATTAGGATTACGTTGACCTTCTTCCAAGATTCCAGTATGCTCGAGGTTATGAGGCATTGCGTATACACTGTGGCCAGTTTTTCTAGAACAATCTGCCCACCATCCTTCAACAAATCTGCTATAACCTGATCCTCCCCTGCTGTTTGCCCCCTTTGCATAGTTCCCAAGGCTTTCCTTACTTCTTCCGGCGTTACTTGTGGGATGTCGAATTTGTTTAGACTATTCTCTCTTCTATTATCGTCGTGGGTGCCACTGGTACTCTATAAATCTCTTCAGAACTCCTCAGTGAATTGCACTATCTCCTCCATATTAGTAATGATATTGCCTGCTTCCTCTCTTAAAACATACTACTGATTCTTGCCTACTCCTAGTTTCTTCTTCACTGCTTTTAGTCTTCCTCCGTTCCTGAGAGCATGTTCAATTCTATCCATATTATACTTCCTTATGTCAGCTGTCTTACGCTTGTTAATTAACTTAAATTGTAAGGTTCTGCCAGTTCTATTCAAGCTGTAGGGTTAGAGGCTTTCATACACTGGAGTTTTTAATCAGAACTTTCGTCTCCTGCGATAGCTTACCGGTATCCTGTCTAACGAAGTTACCAGCGACTTCTATTGCACACTCCTTAACGATGCCCATGTGATTGTCGTTCATTGCTTCAACACTTAGGTCCTCTTCGGGAGGTGAAGGTGAATACCTGTTCTGTAGCTTGATCCGGAATTCCTCTATTTTCCCTCTTACCGCTAACTCATTGATCGGCTTCTTATGTACCACTTTCTTCCGTTCCCGAACGAAGAGTTGCAAGGCTGCTGTTCACTCGTTTCGTGGCTGCGTGAGTCCTACCCATTCCCGGCCTGCTTCCCCTACCTCAGCTTTACCATTCTGCCTGCCACCCCTCTTGACTGTTTCAGGTTAGTACAAAGGTACACTACGGCCCTATAACGTAAAGCTATTCCAATATGTTTTTTATTCCAATCTTCTGACGTCAAATTTGCGTAACCGCCGACCCAAGCATCGGGCGGTCATCCACAGGGTTGTCCGAACAAACCAATGAAACGCTCTCCTCATTTATAGGATGCCACTTTTGTTTACTTGAAAAATCAATAGCATTGCCTACGCTCAGCGGCTCGCCTTATGTAATTGGCTGACAAGAGGCGAGGAGCACGCTCAATTCGCGAGGTATTCGATGGGGCCGAGCCACTGCAGTAATAATTCATAACCGGGTGAAGAGGGTGGTGCCGGCGTCTGCGATTGGTCCACTTTCCCTTTCTTAGCTTAAGGCCGCTGACCAAAAATCGCGGCGGCATGCAACGGAAGCTTAAGAATGCTGCTAAAACGGATTTTCAGCAAAGAAGAGTTGGCACAGCGAGGTAGTAAACGCGCCGAAAGTGCTCGAAAACGTTACACTGCTCCACGAAAAGATTTATTGTACGAAAACAAACCCGCGCTCTCCGGCAGTGGCGAGTAGCCAGGGCCTGAACGATCGGCGGCAGCCATCTTTTATTCCTTTCGGAACGGGGCAACCTGTGGCTATTCAGAAGAAAATTCAGTTTTGTTCGGCTTTAACGCGTACACGTCACTTTGACGCAGTGAGTTTTTGCGGTTTTGTCGCGTCGCGTGACAGGCAGGTGAAGTGGGTACAGCCCGAAAACTTTTGACCAATAGCCGAGGGCTAATGGCCAAAAGGCGCCGAAGCAGAAATAACTATTCCTCTTTTGTTCGGTCAGATCATGCGTAATCAGTGCGTACACGTCATATCAGATGGGGAGCTATCGTGGTTTCTTGACGTCACGTGGCAGAGAGGTAAAGTGGGGATGGTTTAAAACAGTTTTGGACCAATCGCGGTGGGCTGATTGCAGAATTGGAATAGAAAAGTTCGGAATAGTTTTACGTTATAGCGCCCCTAGTTTCTACAGGGTTTTTTTTTTTTTGGGGGGGGGGGGGTAAAGGATAATTACAGCCGTCCGGAGGGCATCGAAGCGACGCTTAGGAAACGCCAGAGGACATTGCGATGACCCTCATTTGAAAGGTGAAAAGTTTCTCGTATCGGCTCTACTGTTTGCCACGCTCCTGCGATGCATATACGTGCCTTGAACCACTCCTCGCATCGCAACGTGCAAGGTAGCGACAGCAGCCGCAGCAATGGAAAGGTCGAAGGAAGGGGCAAGGAAAGGTTCGCTTTGAAAACTTAGTGATCTTCGCGTGCAAGTCGTATAATAATCTCAATCAATCAATCAATCAATTAATCTTTTTATTTCAGTATCAAAAACACTTGGTGGGTACAGACAAAAAGCCATCTATCAGGCTTGACGAGGTCTGCACCCCCGAGTACTGACAGACAAGTCACATAACAAATACAGCACGCCAACATAAATAATCCGAGCAGTGCACAGAAGTGAGGTGTATTTTTTGTATGGTATTAATTCAGCTGCTATTGTCCTCAATACGAGTAAAAGAAGCATAAGAACAAATCGTTGTGTAAAAGGAAATAGTAAAATGAAAAATAAATACGCTCCAACACAAGACAGGTTCAAATGAGTACATGAATACTGCACGAGATTACACATTCTGTTGCGAAAGCAAAAAGCTCCGAGAAATATAACCTCACTGCAAAGCAAATTAGACGATTAGGTGTGGCATTGTGTTATATTTGGAACTCTGAATTATTAAGCAGTGCAGGTGTCTGGTATTTTAACATATGAGTGCCGTGCTTTCTACGTGTTCTAGGCACCTTCCAAAGCTCACGCATTCTCAATGTACGGGCGTGCTCTAGCCGGCACAGTCCTGATAATTCAGTATGAAATGAATTGTCATTTTTCACTTCCAATCTACAGCGGTTACTTAACATTATAGGGTAAAGCTCATTTCCTGGTAATAGATTTAGTGCCTTGCAGAACTGCAACAGAATTAGCAGGTGTAAAAATAGCAAACGCCCTAAACAAATTGCTGTGAACTTTACTTGAGTTGTCAATAATGATTCGCCACGCTAGCAAATCAATACGCCAGGAGTTCTGCAGGTCTCTCTAGAGGAGTGCATCTAAGCTGACCTTGTACCACCAGTGCACTGCTGCTATCAGCCAATTTCCCCTCAAGTGGACTGCGAGACGGTTAGTGGGAGCTTCAATCAGTCTTTCTCAGCAGAAACGTTCTGGTGGGACCGAACTCTTTTGCGCTCCCACGCTAGTATATCGGTGGAGCTCGTTTAAGTTGGAAATCAGAAAAAAAAATCACCGATACTCCCTGAAGCGAAAACTGAGCGCAGCTCTATACGTATTTTCATTTCGCGATATAATGGCTGGCGCAGGCAATCTGTGCCGTGCGGCACGTTTCAAAGAGAGCGAGGCGCGGCGCGACTGCCTCGCTAATTTGCAGGCGTAACGCGTGGGTCACACGTGGGCGCGGTTCACAACAGCCGCCGCCTACAGAGCGTACAGACGACGTGCGCTGCTCTGGCGCCATGTCGTGGCCATTGTCGCCGCGCTGCACTTCTCATGCTTTCGCCATCCTGCGCTTTCCGCCTCGTGGTTCCGCTGCGCCCTCCTCTCCTACTCGCGTCTTTCATCCCCCACTGCGCTCCGCGTTCGCTGTTATCTTTCGCTGTGCTCGTTCGGTCGGTTACGCCGCTGACAACGACCACGACGCACGCCGCAGGAACGGGCGCTTTGGAGCAGCGCTCTAAAATTCGGGGCGCCTCCCCTGTAGGCTTGTTTGACAGGCCACAGCTAACAGTAGCTACTCAAGTTTCGTGCGGTACTTCATAATGCCCAGTAGTCGTCGTCGAAGAATTGGTCAGCAGCACAATTCACGACAGCAAAACTGGATTCCAATGCTTGCGGCGTGGTGTGTTTTATTGCCTTTTATATGCGCTTGCTTTCTCGAAGAAGCAGGCTACTCATCGCTTATGAGTGTGCCTGTTCCAGTTAGAACTGTAATTTACAAGTAGTCAAAGTTTGTGAAGCCTCTCTGGGAGGTATTTAAGCAGAGACGAGGCAGTTTTTATTTCTGCGTCAATTCAATTGCTGAATATCATGCAGAGTTACTAACGATGGTGAACGTTCTGGCGGGTAACGGAAATCATAAAGCAATTTGTAAGCTTCATGCGCTTTTTGCTAACTTACTTCATTAGACACCCGTGGAAACGCTCTGTTAAGTCGCTGGGATATGGCTATGGTGGTGGGAAAGGCAAACTAGATGACGTGTTAGGGAGTGGCACAGTGCTACTAACAACTGAATATTTATTGCACTTGGTTACCACGTATATACCATCGCACAACTGGAAGAAAAAAGCCATTGTCGCGCATAGATTTCTTTCCGGCAAAATTACCCACCATAGGCTCCTGTCGCGATAGGAACATGATTTTTTTTACAGCGACACAGATGGGCAATTTACAGAGTTATCGTTTCGGATCATTTCGAATGCCTCGATGATCTCCCTAGTTGCTTGATCGGGGTTCCTGTATTTCGCTTGTGATAATATGAAGAACATTGTCATCATATGAAAAAAATTAGGAATCGTGTTGGCATTGACGTTGCCTTTTCAGCCCCTTTGATATCGTCTGGTTTGTTCGCGAGAGTTAACAATAGTACAAAGAGGTGCCGTAACTGCAATAAAAAACACCGAAAAACCGAAAAGCGTTTGTTTCATGCATGCAAGGAGTGGCGTACCGAATTCTGTTAGACTGCGGGAAGGAATACAATCTTCAGACTGGAAGGTGCCTCAATGATCGCTTACGGGAACATTCCAAGAATGGTAATAATCTGGTGAAGAATAGCCGCACACTGTTCACGTTGTGGCTATAAACCCTTGTCTGACAAATCACAACTGTTATCTAGAAACCTAGATCATGTGACTAGAGAGATCATCGAGGCATTTAAAATTTTCAGAAACGATAACTTTGTAAGTTGTCCATCTGTGTCGCTGTCAAAAAAACAAAGCAATCATGTTCCAATCGCGGCATAGCGCCCTATGGTGGACAATTTTGCCGGAAACAAATCTAGGCGCGACTGCGGCTTTTTTCTTCCAGTTGTGCAATGGTATATATATATATATATATATATATATATATATATATATATATATATATATATATATGGTAACCACGTGCAATAAAAATTCGTTTGTTAGTCGCGCTGTGTCTTCGTTCCCTTCTGTTGTCGTCCTGTTTTTTGCGCTCTGCCTCAAGTTATGCAGTAACAACTTGCCAACCTGCCTGTTCTATGAAACTTCAGCGTTAGCCACACGATGACCAAATATAATAATAATTTCAACAAGGATGTGACTGTGTCACTATTTGTTCATTGCCGATTTTTGTTTCAGTCACCCGTTCATGGTTTTAAGATCCCTGGCAATGGAAAATCAAAACGGAAATCTGTGCTTTCAGAAAAATCACATTAACAAATAAATATAGCCAGGTGCAAGGAAAGATAGCAGTTGCATATCGTGCAACTCGGAATAATTAGCACTGTTATTTAATTTTTGCAGTTCTTCATGTCTGCATTGAATGGGTGTACTTGACTGGTTTTACATTGATGTGTTTGGTAGGGTTTAATTAGCTATCTCTGTAATAACGCAGTTATGAGCAATACCTAGATTGTTTTAGGTGTTTTTATTTTGGACCTCCAGGGTTGCCCCGATTTTTTCCAAGCGCATCGTGTTTTGCTGATGAGCCAGATATGTTGCAGTTATTACGTACGCTGGCTGCCAATCTAAGCCCTTCTACTTACCTCATTTGTGTAACAGCAAGTCTATACTTTTCCCAGGAGCATTCCTGGTTCCATACCTGCTGACACTGTTCCTGGCGGGCATTCCAACCTTTTTCCTCGAGACGTCTCTCGGGCAGTTCCTCAGCATTGGCGGCCTCGGAGTTTGGAAGATATGCCCAATCTTCAAAGGTAATACAGGTCCTCTCTCAGCATTTCGTGGTCACCTACTCTCTCAAATGCGAAAGATGTTCGCAGGATGTAGCACTATTTGGCAGTATTATTTTACCACTAGTGCTTCAAGAACTACAAAATCACTATATATGCCTCACACTTTTCATCTGACAATTAGTGCAGTTTTACTTTGTTTTCGATATGCAAAAGCTCTAACTCCAAATCTGAAGCCAAATACCGTGAACCCATCATCAATACCAATAGGGAACCAGCGGTTAGGGGTGTGGGGCTCACTCCACGTTCGATTTAGTAAGAGCATACACAAAAGGCACACTCACCGATCGCATCTGGAGCTGTTGGTGCCTGTCACGTCTTTTGTAATCTTCTGCGACATGTTGAAGTTGAAGTTGAAGTTTATTTTCACCACTAACAGTACAGTGTGTTTTACACAGAACAGTTGTTCGCATAACTGCGAACAGTTGTGGCATGGAAAGTGGGAAAAAAGCTGCGCTGATGCAGCTTGACTAGCCCCACCTCCCATCCGTACAAAGCAGCAGAACGACAGCACAGCAAACTTCATACAGTCATATATGCTACGTCTACAGTCTACTGTCTACTACGTCGACTGTCATCTTCATACATGCTACGTCTACTGCCCATTATGAATCGCCAAGCCCCAACAGAAGATTTAACAAATGCTGGTGAAACAAAATTGGACAGATAGTTTTATACATTGTAAATATTAGTTTTTTTTTCCTTATTTGCATTTCTTTAATTTCTTTTCACTGTTTTACCATACTAGAGGTCAAGAGACGGTAAGGCAAAAGGTGGAAAGCACTCTTTATTCACTGTTAAGCAATAAATTGAACGTTTTATAAATTTAGAATAGATAGCGTATGGAATTGGTACAACGAACGAGTGAAGCTGAACAACATAGCCAAAAAAGAAAGAGTCTACATCATGCCTGAGGGAAAACATAGCCTATTCCGGTTTACTTTGTTATTTATTTATTTATTTAAATAATTATTTAAATATTCTTTTTATTTAGTTATTTAAATATTTATTTATTTATTCAGTTTACCCTGCAGGCTCGGAGGAGCATTCAGTAGGGGGGGTTACAGAAAAATGACGAATATTTAACGCAAAAAAGGGAACTACATAGTAAGAGCAACAGATAATTTTGTACATTGGAAAAAAGAAACACTGGTAAACATTGAAAACATATATACAAATTCAAGGGAATACAATGAAAAATAAAGTGCAAAAACGATACAAAGGCGAATACAGTACAAAGTCGTACAACATAGTGAAGCGAACATGTGAAGTTCCAAATGCTCACGAAATTTGGCAGGCTATTTTATTGAGACAATATTATTTGGAAAGCTATTCCATAGTGCAATGGCGCGCGGTAATGCAGAGTTATTGAATGACTGTGTGAGGCCAAAAATACACCCGAAACTGAGGTGATTATGAAGTCGAGTAGATGCGCGAGGAGTTTCAAGCGACAAGCGGCTGCACCACGAGTTATAGTAGTATTTATGAAAGAGGCATAGCTCAGCTATAGAGCGGCGGGAATCCAAGTCCGGCAGGGGAACATCGCGTTTAATTTGGGCAATGTTAGATAGGCGACTGCAGTTGGAAGTAATAAGGCGGGCAGCACGACTTTGGATGGATTCCAATTTATATATTAGGTATTGTTGATGAGGAGACGAGATCGATGAAGTAAATTCAAGTTGAGGGCGTACGAAAGTTGGGTAGGCCTGTTGACGGATGGTAGATGGCGAGAGTTGCAGATGACGACGTAAAAACCCTAAAGTTTTGTTAGCTTTAGCGCATATCTTCACGATGTGAAAGCTCCAGGCTAGGTTAGTACAAAAATAAACGCCAAGATATTTGTAAGTAGAGTCACGGGGAACTTCCGACGAGCAGATTTTGTAAGGAAACTTAAGATATGATTTTATACGAGTGACGGAAAGAACGCAGCACTTAGATGTGTTAAGTGTCATTTGCAAACGATCGCACCACTGTGTAACTAGGTGAAGGTCATTTTGCAAAGTTAGGTGATCATGAGAGTTAATCGTTCTGTAAATTACGCAGTCATCCGCAAGAAGCCGTATGCAGGAGGAAATGTTGCTGGGCAAATCATTGATATAGATTAGGAAAAGAAGAGGGCCTAACACTCTACCCTTCGGTACACCTGACGTTACAACAGATGTGGAGGAGTTAAAGTTATTCACAGTGTAATGAAGAAAGGAGGAGAATGGCATACCGATCATCATCAAGAACAGAGGGCACGAGACCGGCGTTCGAAGACCACCATCTTGCTCTCCGCGCTCACTGTTCCGAGCTACCGCCCGTTTGTTGGACTCGTCCAATAAACCTCTTTACATTTGGTGGAGGTGGGGGGTACGCTCATCGCCGACACCCTGGAACTCCGATCCCGTACGTTGCACTCGACCATGCAAGCTGACGCAGCCCAACCGCCGCCATCTCTCCCGGCCGCCGTTTGCCCTGGCCCGGTTCGCCAGCGAGACCCCCCGGTATTTTCGGGTACGGAAGACCAGGACGTCGAGGACTGGCTGTCGTCCTACGAAAAAGTTAGTGGACCCAACAAGTGGGATGACGCTACTAAGTTGAGTACCGCGAACTTTTACTTGGCTGGCGTGGCGAAGCTGTGGTATACGAACCACGAATCGGAATTTGAAAACTGGTCTGCTTTCAAGGAGGCAATATCTGCCGTTTTCGGTCGCCCTGCCGTGCGGAAGTTACGCGCCGAGCAACGGCTGCGCACACGGGCACAGGAACCGAATGAAACATTTACCGCCTATATTGAGGACGTACTCGATCTCTGCAGGCGCGCCGATGCCTCAATGAGCGAAAGTGCCAAAATACAGCACATCATGAAGGGCGTCGACGACGATGTCTTTCAGATGCTTCTTGCGAAGTCTCCTGGCACAGTGTCTGAAGTGGTAACTCTGTGCCACAGCTACGACGAGTTGAGAAGGCAGCGGGCTCTCACCCGACGTTCATCTCAGACGTACAATCAACCGCTCGCTGCACTGGACATCATGCCTGCCCAGCCATACCTTATCGCACAAATGAAAGAATTTGTGCGTGAGGAGGTGGCCCGTCAGTTGTCTCTCCTGCCGTTTGCTCAGCGTCAGGAGCTCCTACAACAGCAGCAACTGCAGCGACCAATCCCGTTGGCTCCCGTGCTTCGACACGTCATTCAAGAGCAGATTTCCGAGGCCATGCCGGTGCCCATTCAGCAGCAACCTGTCGCCGCGCCTCTTAGTTACGCTGAGGTAGTAAAGCGGCAGCAGCTTCAACAGCCCTCACCACCCCATGGTGTGTCGTATGCTGCAGCCCCGATTCAGCCGTCCGTGACATGGTCTGCTCCCATCCCTGCAAATCCCTGGCGAACGCGCGACAACCGGCCGATCTGTTTTGCGTGCGGTGGCCCTGGTCATATCGCCCGAATCTGCCGCCGTCGCGCGCCAAGATATTCAGACGCCCGTTCACCGAACTACATAGATCGTCCCCGCTCTCGTTATGAAGATCCGGGTCCCCAACCAAGCACGTCTTCACGTGACTATCCGCAACCCACGTCTCGTCGCTCACCTTCACCCCGTCGCCGCTCCTTGTCGCCCATGCGTCGTCGACCAGCCCCTGAAAATGAGGGAAACTAGCCTCCGCAGTTCGTGAGGCAAGAACTGCGCTGTCGAAATGCTCAAGTCCTCGAACTTTGCCGTCGAATATTGTCGAAGTTTTCGTAGAAGGCATCCGTGCATATGCTCTTGTCGATACCGGTGCTGCCGTTTCTGTTATAGACGCCACACTTTGCCGCAAGCTTCGGAAGGTGACCACGCCTCTTGAGATGATGCCCTTACGTACAGCGAATGGAGACCCTGTTCGGCCTATAGCTGCCTACACTGCTCGACTTATTATAGCTAAAGAACACTACATTGTCGAGCTTATCGTCCTTTCCTCTTGCTCGCACGACATTATACTTGGCTGGGACTTTCTATCGTATAATCACGCCGTTATTGATTGTGCCAGATCTGAACTTGAGCTCTTCCCCTTGTGTGACGAGTCCTACTACCCCGCTCATCAAGCCGCACACAAAATAGTTGTCACAGAAGACACAGAAATTCCGCCGACAGCAGCTGGTTTGCTCCCCGTATTCTGCAACAGCATATGTGATGAAGCTGCATTCTTTGAACCATCATGCCTTCTTCTAAATCGGAAGCCACTTCTTTTGCCTTATTCGACCCTCTCTATTTCGAATGGAACAAGCGCTCTCTGCCTCACAAATCCTCTTCCATATCCCATCAGACTGCTTAAAGGTGAATCCCTTGGATGCGTGCAACCCATTGATGTCGGCCAAATTTTTTCCGTGCAGCAAGATTCAGCTCGACGCGACCTCGACGTCATCAGTGCTCTTACCCCTTCTGATGTTCCAGCTGCTGACCTATTCGATTCGTCCATCGCAGACGGACTGTCCCCATTTGAACGCACTGCTCTTCTCCAGCTGCTCTACAAGTTCCGCGACTCCTTCGATGTTGCCCAACGTGCCCTTGGCCGAACTTCTACCATTGTTCACAACATCGACACCGGCTCCAACTCGCCAGTGCGACAACGCCCTTACCGCGTCTCCACCGCGGAACGTCAAGTTATTACCGACCAGGTTGACGATATGCTTAAACGCGACGTTATTCGCCCTTCACAAAGCCCGTGGGCATCCCCTGTGGTTCTCGTTAAAAAAAAGGATGGATCGATTCGCTTCTGCGTGGATTACCGGCGCCTAAACAAGGTCACTCGAAAAGACGTGTACCCTTTACCCAGAATTGACGATGCCCTTGATTGCCTACAAGGTGCCGAGTTTTTTTCGTCGTTAGATTTGCGTTCCGGGTATTGGCAGGTACATTTAGCAGAGGCCGACCGTTCAAAGACAGCCTTCGTCACGCCTGACGGTCTATATGAATTCAATGTCATGCCATTCGGCCTCTGCAATGCGCCTGCCACCTTCGAACGCATGATGGACTCGGTTCTGCGGGGTTTGAAGTGGCACATGTGTCTCTGCTATCTCGACGACATTGTTGTCTTTGCGCCAGATTTCGCAACCCATCTAGAACGCCTCAACCATGTCCTGACGTGTCTGAAAACCGCTCAGCTGCAACTAAATCTCAAGAAGTGCCGTTTTGCTGCGCGAAAACTTACAATTCTTGGTCACGTTGTATCAAAGGATGGTGTGCTTCCGGACCCAGCTAAATTACGTGCCGTGACTGACTTCCCCAAACCGACGACTCTAAAGCAGTTACGAAGCTTCATAGGGTTATGTTCCTACTTTCGTCGGTTTGTGCGCAACTTCGCCTCTATAATTGCGCCTTTGACCCAACTACTAAGCAGCGCCTCCAATATCTCGTCATGGTCTTCTGAGTGTGACCAAGCCTTCTCCACCCTTCGCCGTCTCCTGACGTCACCACCTATACTGCGCCACTACGATCCTACGGCCGCAACTGAGGTGCACACAGACGCCAGCGGTGTCGGCCTCGGTGCTGTTCTCGCGCAACGAAAGCCTGGGTTCGCAGAGTATGTCGTCGAATACGCCAGCAGAACGCTCACCAAGGCTGAATCAAACAATAGCGTCACCGAGAAAGAATGCTTGGCAATAGTCTGGGCGCTTGTCAAGTTCCGCCCTTACTTATATGGCCGCACGTTTGATGTAGTTACGGACCATCATGCATTATGTTGGTTGTCTTCGTTGAAGGATCCGTCAGGTCGCCTTGCCCGCTGGGCTCTTCGACTTCAAGAGTTTGACATCCGCGTTATATATCGTTCCGGACGCAAGCATGCCGATGCTGATGCACTGTCGCGGTCACCACTATCCACCGAAACTGCGTCCATATCCACTATAGACCTTCCATTGTCAGCTCTTGACGTCGCCACCGTCCCCTCTGCACAGCGCCACGATCCCTGGATCGCTTCGCTTCTTGACATTTTATCCGGGGCACCCACTCTTTCGACCACTCGAACTCTGCGACGCCAAGCTTCGCACTTCAGCATCCGTGATGGCCTCTTGTACCGGCGCAACTACTCGCCAGATGGTAGGAAGTGGCTCCTAGTTATCCCTCGAACGCTTCGCTCTACAATCTGCGCTTCCTTTCACTCCGACCCGCAGTGTGCTCACGGTGGTGTCTTCAAGACCTATGAACGCTTACGCAAAAGGTACTACTGGCGCGGAATGTTTCGCTTTGTCCGCAAGTTCATTCGCGGCTGCCACGAGTGTCAGCGACGAAAAAAACCACCGCATCCTACCGCAGGTTCATTGCAGCCCCTTCCATGCCCAGAACGCCCATTCGACCGCGTTGGAATTGACCTTTATGGACCTTTACCTTTGACCACGGCCGGAAACCGATGGGCTATCATTGCTGTCGACCACCTTACACGATACGCCGAAACCGCTGCTCTTCCCACGGCGACAGCACATGACGTCGCCTCTTTCATCCTGAGGCGTTTTGTGCTTCGGCATGGTCCTCCTCGCGAACTCCTCAGTGACCGTGGCCGCGTATTTCTCTCCGATGCAATTCAAGCACTTCTCCACCAGTGCAAAATTGTACATCGGACGTGTACTGCCTACCACCCTCAGACGAACGGTCTCACTGAGCGGTTTAATCGGACTCTGGGCGACATGCTTGCGACACATGTTGCATCTGATCAATCAAACTGGGACCTGGTTCTGCCATTTGCGACATACGCGGATAACACCGCTACGCAAGTCACAACCGGGTTTTCCCCCTTCTTCCTTTTGTACGGTCGCCAGCCAACGCACACTATCGACACGTTGCTGCCATACGCACCAGATACCTCAGAGTGCACGCCCGTGTCAGCAGCGGCCCGTTACGCTGAAGATTGCCGACAACTAGCCAAGCGCTTTACTACAGCCGACCAACAACGCCAGAAAAACTCCCGCGATGATGATCACTCTCCGGCCGCAACATTCGCTCCTGGAGCACTTGTGTGGCTGCTTGTACCACCCTGCGCCCCTGGCTTGTCGTCCAAACTGCTCCCAAATTATCATGGTCCCTACCGCATCGTCGAGCGTACTTCCCCCGTAAACTATGTCATTGAGCCTCTTACGCTGCAAGGCGACCGTCGTCGACGTGGACGTGATGTTGTTCACGTAAACCGCCTCAAGCCGTACTTCGACCCTATTGTACCCACCTGTTAGATCGCCAGGATGGCTCCACCTTTCTCGACGGGGGCAATTGTAATGAAGAAAGGAGGAGAATGGCATACCGATCATCATCAAGAACAGAGGGCACGAGACCGGCGTTCGAAGACCACCATCTTGCTCTCCGCGCTCACTGTTCCGAGCTACCGCCCGTTTGTTGGACTCGTCCAATAAACCTCTTTGCAACAGATACGAACTGTTGCCGATTAGACAAGAAATTGCGAAGCCAAGATAATGTTAATGAGTCATTCCTAAGAGCAGTTAATTTAGCTATTAGACGCCAGTTAGCAACTCTGTCAAAGGCTTTTGCATAGTCGAGAAAGATGCATTCAATAATTTTGCTGGTATTCATGCCATAATGTAACTCTGACGTAAACTCCAATAGTTGGGTGTCACAAGACAACGCTTTACGGAAACCATGTTGATTTTGAAGGAAAAAGTTATCAGATTCAAGATGGTGGGATAAAGGGAGGCAATGATGTGCTCGAGAAGCTTGCAACAAATGCATGTTAGTGAAATGGGGTGGTAGTTACCAGGTGAGTGTCTATTTCCATCTTTGAATATAGGAATAACTTTGGCTACCTTCCAGTCAGCAGGAAGGAGACCTGTTGATAAAGACTGCTGAAAAATATAGTACAATGTGACTGAATATAGCTGACGTGCTCTTTAGAATATTAGAATTAATATTGTCAATGCCACATGATGTAGACACCTTTAGATCGTGTATTAGTTTTTAAATGCCTTCAACATCATTATTTATAAGGGGTGTGAATCGATAATGAAAGTCGGAGACACATGGAATAGAGGAGCAGTCTTCGTTGATGAACCCAGAGCTAAAAAACGAATTGAAAGTTTAAGCACACTCAGATGCAGAGACAGGAACATCATCAGCCTCACGTTATGTTACTGTATTACTGTCACGACCAGGAGAGATAGCTTGCCAAACCTTTCTAAGGTTAGTGCGTAGAAGTGAGGACAGATCTTTACAAAAATTCCTCTTTTCGGCTTCACATATTGCTAGGCAGTAAGATTTTAAACAATCCTCATATTTAGACCATGACGAGGGACATGATAACCGTTTAGCAGAAGCGTATAACCTTTTCTCTTTATTTCTTAGTGATCGAAGTGATTTATTAAACCATGGGTTACGTTTGTCACTAGATATAGTGACTAGTGGCACATATTTGTCTTCTAAAAGTGGCATATTTTTTTCTAAATGAATTCCAATTCGCTTCAACAGAATTATTTGTGAATAATGGAAGAAACGTTTTCTGAAAGAAAACATCAAGTTCATTGTTCGATTGTTCGTAATTTGTTTTGCTATAATCTCTGATAACCTTACGTTCAGCACCAGCGAATTTCAGCGGAACATAAATTGAGAACTGCAGTAGGTTAAGGTCACTAAAGCCATCAAGCTGCATGACAGGGCTTATGCTATGTGGCTCTGTTGCGAGAATAATGTCTAATATAGTAGTACCGCGGGTAGGCTCAGAAACAATCTGCATGAGATTGAACTTTAAACACAGCTCAATAAAATCACCTGAATAAATGCTTGGTAAAGACAAGCGAGACCAATTAATATCAGGGAAAATAAAATCCCGAAATAGGTAGGTTTTATCTGTGGAAACTGTTCAAGGGCCCTGGTAATAGTTTTCTGAAGAACAGACACGAACAAGCGGTCAGCGGCAGGTAGGCGATAAGAAACGCCCATCAATAACTTGACAAGCCACCCGAATTACCTCAAGAGCAGTGTCAGTGTCAACGAGAAAAGAAGGAATAGTTTTACTGATGGCCACCAACACGTCGCCCCCCTTCTTATGTGAACCATCATGGCGACAAATGGCGTACTGATTAGAAGTATGAAGTAACTTGAAGTCGCCTACATCTGCATGAAGCCAGGTGTCGGTTAGCATTACATCAGACATGCTATCTTCAAGATATGATTCAAGCAGGGCACGTTTTGACAACACAATAGGGGACGTTTTGTACACGATAATAGCTAAAATTTAACATTTTTGACGCAAGTTAGAGTGTGCTAATGTTGATAAAAAAGTAGGTATATTGTACTTGATTTTCTTAGTTTCGTACTCCAACCTAAAAATGAATACTTGAAGGTGGTTATTTCCCAGTTTTTACAGTTTGCTGTTGAATAAGTATGTTAACATATTTTTGATGCAGCTCGACAGAACGAAGACGTAGGCGAGATACACAGAACGAGCGCTGACTCTTAGCTGAAGACATTATTGAAGGAGATCACATATAAGAGATGACAAGATACGCAGAATCCAAACAAATCTAAACACATAAAATACAACAGCAATGGAAACAAATGCATCGCATCTACCGTCGCACATGTGCGGCTACACACCGATGCTACATACAGATCTCCTATCTAGACATAGAGGCCAAACATCTCGAGCAGTAATTGAAGCTTTTTATATTTAAAATGATGTGGGTTACGTGTGTCAGCTAGGCTTCGGTTTCGTGGCTCGACAAGGAATATGCAGTTCTGCTAGCACGTGCGCTCACCCTACATAAGCTGTTATTTTAGCATTGCCTTCGTGGCTTTGTGTTTGCTGCCAATTTTTGTGCATTTCCCGTTTCCTTTAGGTTTTATGCTTTGTTAACATTAGTATCTGTATCTGAACACGTGTTTCTTTGAATTTTATGTGCGTTGCAATCTCTGTGTACGACCTTTCTCAATGAAGCCTTCAGCTGAGAGTCAGCGCTAGTCCTGCGTATCTCGTCTATGTCTTCGTTCTGTCGCGCTGCATCAAAAGTACGGTACTCGGGCCACTCGCTCAACTATCGTTCTATCGCAAATACGTACGTGTCGGCGGATACAAATTAATTTTTGTGTATTGCACCGTACATGTATATAGTCAGCTTTATTTATGTAACTTATTACCTTTCAGTCATAGTTTTTTCAATGAACGTTGCTGTGGGATCATCCCATCCGACATGCTGTGTAAGAAACAGCTTTCCTAGCTTTTCGCTTGTTTATTTGCTTGATGTGGTCAATATTAGTAAGAAGTAGTGTACATGAGAATGAATGAGTGAACATCACAACTTACGTTCGAAGTCGATCAAGTCGAAATGAAGTACCGAATTCTTAAAAACATACTGCTAGACCTACAAATATTACAAGGAACTTTATTTCCGTGACGAGCGCAACTCGGTTATCGTTCCTAAAATGAAGCCCCAAATTTAAAAAAGGGACCTGTTGAATTACAAAAGTATAAAAAGAAAGAGAAATATCAGTGTCATCAGGTTTGTTAGGGGGCTTAAAATGGTGCAGTTTTGGCCGAAAGACGAAACATAGACTGCGATGGCAAATTATTAGACAGCTATGTGAAGGATAGTAGCGTATTTGGCCTGATAAAATTGCAAACATTAGTATAATAACTAAATTATCAAGCTTGGTGTCTGGCGCGCACAAGCGAGCATGAACACATCTCCCTCGATGACCATGGCGAAAGTGCTGGTGTCAGGTAGTGCGGCAGCAGCTGTGCGCGAATCGACTGTCGTTATGGCTCCCACTCCACGTGAACTATGTGGCGTGAACACAGCCCGCACGAAGCTATCAGCACTCGGAGCACTCTCCCCCATTGGAGATCAATTTCAGCAAGGACACCGCGCGGCCAAGCTCGGCTGCACCGTACTCAGCGTCCGCCGGAGTCACTCCCCTATCTCCCTTTGGTATCTTGCGCCCGACGGGGCACTTCCTCCACATTTTGCTCTCTTGCGCGCGCCAGATCGAGCCACCATCGTTGGCACACCGTCGTACGCTTTCATTCGCACATACAGCATAAACTGAGCGGCCACGATGTTTTGCACTTCGGCTTTATGCGCAACTTCTCGGCGACGCTGACAATGTCCATGTAATTGCGATCGCAATAAAATAATACATTAAGAGAAACATTTCAAAGACAATCAACTAGCCAACTCTTTTAACCACTCATTTGCCGCTGTATTGAAACCACCTAAATCTTCAACGTACCAGAACAACATAGGATGATTGGCGTGATAGAAAACTTGAGGATGGGAGTGGAATATTTAGAGCATAATTTATATAAATTATCAAAAACGTACCGATAATGCCTCTTGGAGGTGGGCCGCACATTATTTTATTAAACTTTGAACAAACACCGCTTATATACTCAAACCTACCGCAGAATAAATTATTGTACCCTTAGCCCGATATCCAGGAACGTTTTGCAGCAAAATACAATCCCAAACAGAGCGAGAGCTTTTCTGAAGCCTTTTCTGAAATTGAAGAGATGATTTCATAGATCGCAAATATTATTTGTCTTCCTTTTTCCAATACACTCTCATTTTATTCACTTTTTCATTTCATTTAATTACTACCTTGTGCAACCTTTTTCAATATTATTAGGTACTAAATCACGTCACATCACTTTATTGCCGTAAAGACCCTTTTAAGGGGGTATTACATAAGAGGTGTGCCAACAAATAGAGGCTACAAACCACTCTTTATGCGGAACAGTGTGCTGTGACATTTGCTGTAAAACTTGATGGACACGCGATTCCTGCAATGTCTCGGGGAAGGCCATTCCAGTCCACTGCTGCACGAAGAAAAAATGTGGCAACGAAAGTTGTAGGGCGAGCACGTGAGCTTGCCATTTGATACAGATGGCTAGTGCGGTGGGATATGCGCATCGATGGGACGATGTAAAGCGCGTGATTGAGGGAGCTGTGGAAAAAGTTGTGAAGCAGACAGAGGCTGGCAATGCCTCGACACACAAAAAGATTTGAAAGACTAGTTTTGCGTTTGAGGGATGATATGATTATGTCATATGAGTATAAAGAATGAATGAACCTAGATGCACAATTTTGCACAGATTATTAACTGAAATATTCACAGATTAACACTTCACAAATAACACAGATTAACAACTGAAATATTCCGCCGCCATCTGCAACCCTCATCAAACATATTTCATCAATGCACTCGGTTCAGAATCGTGGGACTAGATTCATCCATTTTTCATATTCATATAACATGACCGTTCCACACTTAAAGGCACAATCTAGCTTGGCATCTCTTGCTTTTCGTTGTCGCATCGCCGCACTCTCTCTTTATCACATTTTTTTCTACAGATCACCACGTCCGCCCGCCTTACGTCACGCCATCATCTTCACGCATGTCACAGTGCATCAGCCATCAACTGCAAGTTTATCGTCCTCGAACACGAGCTGTCACTTTTCAATCATCATTTTTTCTTTGAGCTGCCAAGGACTGGAACGGCCTAACCTTTAATGTTGCTGCCATCACATGTCATTCACAATTTCTAGAAACTGTTGAAACTTGTATTTCAATGTAACACCTGCCTTTTCTTGTGTCCACATGTTAACCACCCCTTATGTAATACCCCGAATGGGGTCTTTAAGGTAATAAAATGAAATGATATGAAGTGTTTGAGGGATTAAATTAAAAGTTGTATGAATTACTTTGTGATCACTGATTTCACCAAGTATGCAATAAATTTTAAGCTTTCATGGGTATTTGTAAGTATTAGGTCGAACATTTTCGAAGAATCATTAGTGATACGTGTTCATTCAATTACCAGTTGACTAAGGTTCAGACAGACATTGAGAAATTCCCTTGCTTCAGTATTTCCTGTGATTGGTGATGTTTGATTCATGCACCCAATGTTAGGGAAGTTAAAATCCTCACAGAGGAGTATTCGCAGTGGGGTGTTTATTAGAAAGCTGAGATAATATTTCATTAAGTTCACAGGCGAAATCTGGATCAGTACGAGGGGGCCTGTAGCATACCCCAAGTGTTACTGTTTCGGGTGGTGCACGGCTCATTACACTATGTGATTCAAGTTGTGAAGCAATGTTTATAACAGAGTATGTAGCTCTTTGTTAGACGCAAGCGTTTCTATGGTCATGACGAAAAATATTAAAGTCGGGCTAGTCGGCCAGGGCCCCTGTAGCTTAAATGTCGTCAGTAAGGCACGTTTCAGTCGACATTCATATGCTAGTGTAAAGAGCAGGAAACGAAAGCTTTGATCCAGCGTTTTTACGAGGCTGTTGGCGCGCTTGCCGACGGCGTACTGATCACTACGATATCCCTTTGACAATTCCCGCTGCGTCGCCAAAGATGTATTGCTGAGATCCAATGTGCAATGTCTTGAAACGTAAATATAATGGTACAGATTTGCTCCTACCAAACTTAACGAGCTACTTTAGAGCAGCTCGAACGGGATAAGCGAAATATTCCCCAATGCTGAGGTTAGTACCTTTTAGTTTTGGGCTGTTCGAAAGAATAGATTCGTTAGGTTTGAAGGATAAAAGTTATATGAAAGATGAGGGATGAGAGTTATATGAAACAGTTATGGGTCATTTTCGTTTAGTAGTGTGCCACCCCAGGCTGTGGCACGCTCTATATCCTTTGGTTCGATTGTAAAGCCAAGGCGTTCTTTGCAGTGGTGAATTATTATTTGTTCGGATTGAGCGTATGTTTCCTTGGAATTAATGTCCAGAAGACCGTACAAAATTATATTGTTACGGATGGTGCGGTTCTCGAGGTCGTCAAGACGCTCTTTTACGTCAGGCACTTCGTGAGTTATCTGAACGGTGTTTGGGGTTTCTACTTCTGTCCGGATGATTAGGAGATTTGGACAATTTGACAATTTGATTTTATAAATCAGCAATGCGCGCACTAAGATAAGTGATAATTTGGTCTGTGTTCGTTAGCTGGGTTTTAAGACCTTGCAGCTGAAATATTAGTGTCGACTGGCTGGCAGATAACTTCTTCGACTCGTCTAGAATAACATTGTCAGGCCCAGGGTTTGTCTCCACGTCCCCTGAAGCATTGGCAAGGCGCGCGTTAGATTAAAACATTCAGTAACAATAAATAGCTGCGCTCTGGACTCGGCACCTGCACGAAACAGTACTCACTTGATTTTTTACTAGGCGTATAATACGAGCTACCAACCTGCATGGTCAGGATGACCGGGTTAGCGGTCCGCGTAGGGGCACAGCCGCGAAGCCAACAGTGTGCATTGAAAGGTGCTTGCTTCTTCAAATGCGGCGCAGAGGATGTTGCCGACGGCGATAGGGCAGGTGAATTTTTCATGATGATCCGCAGCGGGAGGTGAGGCACTGGCGGATGTCCTGAAGCACGGGCGACAGAGAGGGGGCAAACACAAAGTTCCGCTTCATTGGTAGCTGGCAAGTAGCTTCCCGGAGTAGCAGGTGAGGCTACCAGTAGGGCAGACATGAGCACCTGGGTGATGATACCGGCGAAAACCTGCATAATCAGGATGAAATGGTTAGTGGTTTGTGTAGTGGCACAGCTGCGAAGCCCACAGTGCACGCTTAAAGGTGGTTGCTTCTTTATAGGCGGCGCAGGTGATGTTGTCGACGGTGATTGGGAAGCTAGATTTTTCACGACGAGCCCCAGCGGGAGTGGAGGCACTGCCGGACGTTCTGAAGGATGAGTGCCAGGGAGGGGCAAGCACAAAGTTCGCCTTCATTGGTAGCAGGCAGGTTCAGTAGCAGGCAGGCAAATTCAGCTTCCCGGGGTGGCAGGCGAGGCTGCCAGTAGGACAGACAGGAGCAGCTAGGCGATAACACGGACGAAAACTTGCATGATCAGGATGAACCGTCTGTGTAGTGGCACAGCCCCGAAGCCCACACTTTCATGCTAAACATTGCCATTCCTGCCGCTCCATTCTTTTAAACACTGCTGTTCGACAATCACCTCCTTTTGATCAAGGAACGTATACGACGGAATCTTTTGAAGTAGTTCTTAAAGTAGTTTTCGAAGTAGTTTCGAAGTACGAAGTAGTTTTCTTAAACCCGAGTTAATCGTACTTTTGCACTGTGGCAGATATGGTGACGCATAATGTAAGTGAAACACAAAGCACACACTACCAGTGAGTACTCGCGAGCACTTGTAAGCACAGCACACGAAGCGCCGTAAGTCACTTGTGTGTTCATTGTTTTTCACTAACATCTTGTGTCACCGGGTGAGCCACAGTGCAACCGAACGATGCTGCTAATAGGCTCTTAAAACTTTGTTAACTTTCATTCGTGTTAAGCTTGTTTAAGGCTTCTTAAATTTCCCTGATTATTGATTTGCTGCTTAACACAAATGAAAGTATCGAATAACTTATGTTTCTTTGAATGCTCTTGCAGAACTCATTGATATTCTGGGCCGTTTTACCTGGTATAAGAGAAATATGCTGTAAAATAATGTTGAACCTGCCGTATGTATAATTACCACATTAAAAAATTTATTTTCACTTTGTGCATCAGCCCAATATAAAAATGAAACCACAACTAATGCCTATCTAATGTCCTACTCATAAAAGCGAGAAACAGAGATACACCTTGAGCGTGTTTTTTTTTTTCGCAGCGAGGCATCAAAAGAAATATGGTTTAAGATTTCTAATGTTAGAGTAAAAATTCCTGAGAAAACATCTGCGACATCGTGATTTGTGATACAGAGATCAAAATAAACTTTCGGTGCATGTCGTTATTCTGGTTGGCAAATGAATAGAGTTAAAAAAAATCAACTGATCCTATTACATTTATTAAACGTTGCCGTTTAAGGATTCACCAGTAAAAAGTTCATATTGAAGTTGCCAATAAGAACAATAGGCAGACCTTGTTTGCTTACATCTTGAACATTTCCCACGAACTCATCATAATCAGGAGCAGTAGCACGATAAGCTGTATCGATCACAGGCCGACATTTCACGGCGCTTGACTCATAACGCAAGGCAACATGTTACTGAAACGTTGCCTGAATGCGCCCTAAAGGCGGTACATAATGTCTATGTGCTGCTAATGTCTTCTTTTTTGACAAACAGACATCGCTGGGCGACAACGTTATGCATACATTCACGACATGAGTACAACATCAATATAACATCCTGGCAATGTAATGTAATGCCTAATGTCTCTCGAGCTTTCAGATGACGCGTATTTGTGGCATTCAAGCAACATTGAAATAACATCGCATAATATTGTAGCCATATACAACAGCACCTAAGAAAAGACGGTGCGAAACAATTGAATAATGCAAATTTTTGCTCGATACTTATGTCATGTTCGCAGACATATATGATGCAAACTGTAACACAGTAAGTACTAGAATAAATAAATAAAAAGCAATCCAGGCTTTAAATGTTTGGATTATGATCAGCCTTGCTAGCTTACACATAATCATGCTTCGCCATGCATTACTTTAAAAGCAAGTATTTTTCTTATAGGCTAACTCACGCTACACGGACACTCCTTACCAGCTACAGACGTTTTCCACATATACGAAATTTCTAGCTGAAATTGATTTCAATAGACTTCCTCAAGCAGTCGAGAATTCCAAGAACATTTCGGGCAATCAAGTATACAGAAAACTACCGCCTCCACGATGGTCTTACCTGCAGACTGCTTTGCTTAGAGTTCCACGAAGAAAAAGACTCAGTAAATGACTACGACTCAGTAAATGCAAAAATGTCAAATCGATAATTCAAGGCACTTTGAGTGTTTTCTAATCCTATCATCCGATTTCTCGGGCTCCTGCTTTAACGTGACAAAATAGACAAATGCTCATTCAGTTTTCAAAAGCGGCTGTGCAAAGCAGAGCAAAGACGGCTTTTACGATAACCTATGTTGAGTGATTCCGCCACTAGTGAAACAGGAATATATATATATATATATATATATATATATATATATATATATATATATATATATATATATATATATTTGTTCAAGGTAGGGAAGAAGAAGGTTAGGACCTATGTCTTTACTGACGTGTTTTGGCCGGTTGACTGGCCTTCGTCGGATTCTCTCCGAAAAGGGCATATATATATATATATATATATATATATATATATATATATATATATATATCATATGAAGCCAACAAACACTGCCACCTAGGACTATATAGGCAAAATTCATCATCATTATCATCATCCTCATCATCATCAGCCTGATTACGCCCACTGCAAGACAATGGCCTCTCCCATACTTCTCCAACTACCCCGGTCATGTGCTCGTTGTGGCCATGTTGTCCCTGCAAACTTCTTAATCTCATCCGCCCACCTAACTTTCTGCCGCTCCCTGCTACGCTTCCCATCCCTTGGAATCCAGTCCGTAACCCTTAATGACCATCGGTTATCTTCCCTCCTCATTACATGTCCTGCCGATCCGCCATTTCTTTTTCTTGATTTCAACTAAGTTGCCAATAACTCGCATTTGTTCCCTCACCCAATTGTCTCTTTTCTTATCCTTAGCGTTACACCCATCATTCTTCTTTCCATAGCTCGTTGCGTCAACCTCAATTTAAATACAACCCTTTTCGTAAGCCTCCAGGTTTCTGCACCGTACGTGAGTACTGTTGAGACACAGCTGTGATACACTTTTCTCTTGAGGGATAATGGCAACCTGCTGTTCATGATCTGAGAATGCCTGCCGAATGCTCCCCAGCCCATTCTTGTTCTTCTGATTATTTCAGTCTCATGATCACTATCCGCGGTCACTACCTGCCCTAAGTATATGCATTCCCTTACCACTTCCACTGCCTCACTACTGTTGTAAATTGCTGTTGTCTTCTGAGACTGTTAAACATTACTCTAGTTTTCTGCAGATTAATTTTTAGACCCACTCTTGTGCTTTGGCTCTCCAGGTCAGTGAGCATGCATTGCAATTGGTCCACTGAGTTACTAAGCAAGGCAATTTCATCAGCGAATCGCAAGTTACTAACGTAATCTCCATTAACTTTTATCCCCAATTCTTCCCAATCCAGGTCTCTGAATACCTCCTGTAAACATGCTGTGAATAGCATTGGAGAGATCGTATCTCCCTGCATGACGCGTTTCTTTATTGGGATTTTGTTGCTTTCTTTATGGAGGATTACGGTGGCTGTGGAGCCGCTATCGATATCTCAGTATTTTTACATACGGCTCCTCTGCACCCTGATTCCGTAATGCCTCCATGGCTGCTGAGGTTTCGACTGAAAGAAACGCTTTCTCCTAATCGATGGAAGCTACCAATGAAGTCAATGGAAGTAGGGGAAATTACTTGTGCCTAATAAATGAAAGAAAGAAACGAAACATTAATGAAAATGAAACTGGATGTGAAGGTTGTGCGATCGTTCCTTACTTGTGGCAAGTTGTTTTTTTTTCATCCACTTTCATTTCCGTTAAGTTATCGTTCCTTTATTTCATTTATTAAGCACTAGTAATTTTCCTATCTTGCTCTTGGTGTCAGTGTTTGTTGGCTTCTCATGATATGACTAATAAAAATTGGGCCCCCGCTTAACCCCCTTTCTTCTCGTTTATATAGCATATATATAGCTTACTTGAGTCGCGCAGGCCGGCGCTTGAGGATGATAATGAAAAAGCCAAAAAGGAAGAAAACGAAAACTAATATGATCTAAATCAATGTGAGTAAATTTATGCCAGCCGCCTAACACAATTGGCTTTGTTATAATGTATGAAAAGTTCATGCAGTACTGTGTTAAATAATGCAGCGACAAGACGATACGTCGGCACACAATTTACAAGAAATATCATCACTTGAGAAAGTATAGGCAAAGCGCACACTTTTTTTGAAGTAATAACACAATAAATTAGGGTTGAATATATTTACATAAAAGCATGCAAGCCTAGCAATCGACTCGACCAATATACCTAACGGACTTTTTGATTTCCTTCTTTTTTGTGTGTGATTGTCTTCTTTCATACTTGAACAACCGCGAATTTGTCATCGCCTGCTCCAATTTACATACCACCAAATTTCAAAACTAAAGGTTCTGCGAGTGTAGGTCAGCTCTTTTAATGAAACGATATAGACCAAAAAAAAAAAACGTGCAGCTGTGGTGTCCGCTCGTAGCAGTGTTACCGTTGGTGGCTACTTTGAGCCAAATTGCCCCCCTGTTGGGAGTGTGTGGCGCTTAGAATTTGAGGTTGGCTTTCTTAGTCTGCCTTATATTCATGTACCGGCGCATTTGTTTATGTCAATTGTTCAAGGGCACATGAAAACTTGCAAGGTTGCCTACATATATTTCTTTAAAAATAAAGTGTTCTTCGCGCTTTCACGTATTGTCACCTCTGTTCAATCAAAAAGGCCGCATTTTTGCCGTTTTCTCTTGTTTTACTATCGCACTCTCGGCACATGGCTTGCATGCAAAGTGGGAGCCTTGCAACAGGGTATCAACAATCAGTGGCTGGTTGTCTTTCTGTGGAAACACGCAACAATGAAACACAAATTAGAAGCGCCACCTTGTCATCAGCTATGTATTGCCCAGCGTTAGCAATCGCTTCCTTACAAAACAGCCCAATGAGCCCGTAAAAGCACGTGAACAAAATATTTTACAGCAATACCACTGATCTTCAGTCACTCTTTCGAGCGCTTGAAAATTTATACTTAGAAACCTTGCGACAAATATTGAATCCATTTGTTTTAAGGGAGAGCACATCACCGCGCTTGTTGACGCTTGCGTTGGTCATATGACATCAAACTTCTTCGCTCAGAAGTAGCAGGTCTAGGAGACATCTTTGCTAAGAACGCAACCAGTTCTGCTTGCTGCGCTGTACTGTACGGACAAAAAAGCGACACACACACATGTGCGCAAACCTTCAACTGTTTATTATTTGCTAGCGCATGTCCAATATATACGCTAAGGATGACTGTAGATAATAGAGAGCACGAAATGAAAGGAAACAAAGAAGCCAATCTAAGAACATCTGATATAACAATGACAAGCATGGCTTGATCTAACATATACTTGACGTGCACTAGCGAATGCTAAACAGCTGAAAACTAGCGTATATGGGGGTCTCTCTCTTTTTCATCCTTCCTGTAACAGTATAGCGCAGCAAGCAGAGTGATGCCATGTCAACTAGCCCCAGTCGAAGCTTTATTCAAGGTAATCAGCCTTCCTAGTGAAAATCAAAGCAGCATACGAGAGCGCTGATTCCAGCTCTTCAAACAGCGCAGCTGCGACTGAAGCTGCTTCGTCGACACTTTACAGGTTTCAACCATGATATGCTCAGAAAAAGATCCGATATCATTCTACTACCACGTCATTTCTTTAAATGCTCTCCTGTTGTGTTAGAGTAATAAATGCGGTATTTACAAATGGTTTCTAGCCCGTCGAAAAAGACAAGCTGCTTACAGATTTCTGGCATGTGGCCTCTGCTTACGCAGATGTCACCGGCGCATGCCCTTTTCCCCAACTTGCGGAAAGTGCCATGAAATATTGGTCTCCCCTATTTCAAATGCCGATTGTGAGTGCGGTGTTTTCACAAGTGTTTCTAAGAAATGCGGAGCGTCGAGACAAGTTGAATCTAGAGCAAATAATAGCACTGCTAGAACAAAGTTCGGGCGGTGGTTGCAAGGAGCTTCGACGTGCCCGCCGAACAGTTGAAAAATAAGGGAGGGAGTTGTGCTAATTACTATTGATGTGGTAGCATTTATGGACGATGGCAGGCATTCGCAGCCATAATTTTAGACTTTCATCGTCGTTCTTATTGATGGCGTCAAATCTGGGGCAGGAAAGCGCCACTGCTTTTGGATATTTCTGACTTCAGTTTAATCAACTTTTCCTGGTGCCCAGCGGGGACACTGGCTCATAGGTATCTTGCAAACAAACGTACGTTTTAATGGAATATCTAAAATATTTAAAAACGTTTTCGATTTCCTTTAATTTTGCATCGGACTACCCGCATCTTTGACTACTGCGCATGTAATACAGAGTATATGTTCATTCACTGCAAATCTTTCACACTGCGTTTTCGCCACTTTTACAAATTAGGTATGTGATTCTAAATTATATTTACATATCCATCGTACATCTTTGTGCCCCCATTCACCTTTAATCATCATTCTTCCTTCCATAAGCAATATACATTGCCTTGGATATCGTGGCATTACATCATGCATGTCTCATAGTGTCCATCCACGTATTTGTGTATGTGTATTTCGGCAAATATTGTGAAGAGTGTTGTGTTTCGAAAAAAAAAACAAAATGTAATCAATCGCTTCAATAAAGCTTCTCTTCACATTGGTTCCAACCTACGATTTTTACTTGCATAATATTACTTCTTTATGTGTGTATAGTTTTGTGCTTTGTTATTGTGCGTGCAGCGCTTTGCGATGAATTCCTTTTGAACACTGTCATTTATTGAGTTTGCAGAGCCCTCCACGTCACTAGGTAGCTGCCAAAGTTTCTCTTCCTGTGTTTAGACTTGATCCACCGACTCGCAGAGCGAACGCTCTTTCAACGCGCGGAACGCGCGCTCAAGATTGCAGTGTTCGCGGAGAGCGCGCAAGTGAACGAGGAAGAAGAAGGTGGGGTCCGCCGGCCTTTCAGTGGCTGATGGTGCTGTGTCCCTCGTGCGATATTGTCGCCGGAAGAGTGATCCCGTGCTGGCGGAGGAGGCGCCTCTTTTTTCCGTATGAGGTCTCTCGAATCGCCGAGATGAAAACGTCGCTTCTCCTCTTTCCCCTGGAATCCATTTTCAGCTTCGCACCGCTTAGCTGTTCCGAGCAGCGCGGCTCAGCACGAAAGCAGGGCAAGAAGAGTGCCTAAATATTCAATGATCAAATGGACGAGATTCTGGCCATGGACAGTTTCTAACTGCCCTTCCTTCTTATTTATTTATTTTTTACATTTAACGTTCCAACAACCGCAGTTCTACGAAAGGCATTACGAGCGAGTGGCTGGTGTTCTCCTGCAGAATAATTACGAGAGCACGTGTATTTAAAAGAAACGTACATGCTGACAAACCCACGACCAGTCAAGTCGTGGAAGAAATGTGAAAAGTACGAGACAATTACACCGCAAAAGTAAAAGTGCAGGACGTTCGTGCACTCCAGTCCCTAGACCAATGTAGCAGCTTCACCTTCACCCATTTCTGAGGATAACGCTGTCTGCACAGAAGTACAGTGATGTTAAACCGACTCAGAATAAAAATGCACCGACGATTACGATACTCCCTAATACGAAATTTGGGCCTAGCTCTGTACGTGGTTTTATTTCTCTATATGCTGACTGGCGCGGACAGCGTCTCCTGCGGCACGTTACAAATGGAGCGCAATGCGGCGGGACTGCCTGGCTAACTTGGAGTTCGCGAGAGGTGATGCGCTGGCGCGATTCGCAGTAGCCGCCACAGGCAGACCTGTCACAATAGGCGCGCTACTCTGACCGTTGTCGCCACGCTACACTTTTCTTCCCACATTTTTGCCCCGCCCTCCTGCTCCGATTTCCGCCTGATGTTCCATGGCACCATTCTCCTCCGCTTTCCTCCTCGCGTCTTTCATCCCCCGCTGCGCTCTGCATCCGCTCTGGATCCACTCCCTCATCCTTCGCTGTGCTAGTTCGCTTGGTTACGCCGAAGCTTGCCGCAAGAATGGACGCCTACGAGCCGCGCTCTAACATTTAGTGGGCCGGAAGTTTCAGAGTTACGAACATATATATACATGTAATTGCACAGAAGAGGTGTCTTCGTTGCGACGGCACTGCTCAAACATGCTGCACCGCTTCCTAGCAATCGTACCGCACATAGAAAGCGTACAGAATGCAAGATGGCACAGACTAGAGTGCTGGCTTATAACTAACAGTTTTATTAGAGGCAGGTAGGCACTTAATGTGAAGGACTCATCTATACCAGACAGTATGAAAGAACGAAAATAAGATACTCGCCAGCCCCCGCATCGCCTTTCTCCATTAGCAATCACAATGTGTCAATTGATATGTACACGTGTTCTGCGACGGTGGTTGCTGCTTATGACGCGGCGGCACCGTGGGACCTATCTTGAAAGCGATCTGCGATGAGGACAGAGTGCGCGGAGTACTGATAGCTTAGTGTGCGCTGTGTATTGGTCGCTTAGATGGCTTTGAAGCGATAGGCAGCACTAAGGTCAATTCGCTCGCTGCGGCTGCAGTGCTTCGTCACTCGAGCGTTTTGACGGCGAGTTCCCGCGGTCATCGACTTATGTGTGCCCAAGTTTGCTTGTGCGCGCTTGATACCATGCTTGTTAATTTAGTTAGTAAGCGAGCGCTTACAAGCTCATCATCATCATCATCAGCCTGGTTACGTCCACTGCAGGGCAAAGGCCTCTCCCATTCTTCTCCAACTACCCTGGTCATGTACTAATTTTGGCCATGTTGTCCCTGCAAATTTCTTAATTTCATCCGCCCACCTAACTTTCTGCCGCCCCCTGCTACGCTTCATTTCCCTTGGAGTCAAGTCCGTAACCCTTAATGACCATCGGTTATCTTCCCTCCTCATTACATGTCCTGCCCATCCCATTCCTTTTTCCTGATTTCAACTAAGATGTTACTAACTTGCGTTTGTTCCCTCACCCAATCTGCTCTTTTCTTATCCCTTAACGTTACACCCATCATTCTTCTTTCCATAGCTCGTTGCGTCGTCCTCAATTTAAGTAGAACCCTTTCCGTAAGCCTCCAGGTTTCTGCCCCATACGTGAGTACTGGTAAGACACAGCTCATGCTGGTAAGACAAGGTCATGCGACCAATATAACTACCAAGTTTACTTTGTATAGCTGCCAACTGCTTTGCTGTCGCACTCGAAACTTCGCCTTCCGGGAGAAACTGCGTCAGTTTTCGTCCACTTTCATCTTCGTTTATTATCGTCTCATATCAATTAAAAACAAGTGTTTTACTCTCGGCTTTGCTTGTTGCTCTTGTTTGTTTGCTTCATATGATTGTGACTTACTAAAATCGCCCCCCCCCCCCCGTTTCCCTTCTTGTCGTCCAATACATAGCGCGGATCTGTACTCCGATAGCTTTGATACCTTCAATTAGCATACGAGGGTGTATGGGCTGGCTTGTCATACCTTCAAGTTTCTCGTTATGCCTTGTGGCAGGAAGCATGTTCTATAGCCACTGCCGAGGCCGAGTTGTCGCGCTGGCTAGCAATCCAAGGCCCAATATATTACAGGTATAATACCCAAGAAAGTTTATAGAACAATGACGCCACTGTAGCTGAATTGGTAAGCGCATCAAACGCTCAATTCGAAGACGTGGATTCGTATCCCACCTACGGCCAGTTGTTTTTTTTTTTTCAGTTTCATTTGGTTGTAATTACTAGATATAACTCAAAAAGAAGTACTTCACTTTTTTCTTGATATCATTGCCTATTATATTGTTTTTATGTGCGTGTGACTTACAAAACCCGGCCTCCTCTTTTCCCCATTTCTTATACAGTATTAACGTCCCCGTAGAAAACTTTGATTCATTCAAATTCTTAGCCGTGGCACCGTCACACGACTTAACATGGCGCGCGCAGGCTCTTAACATAATATCATCCGTGAAGAAAATTCTATGATTTGTAAAACTCAATTCGCGGCAAGCTCGCTTACACGTAAAACTGTTGGCTTACAAGACGCTAATCAGACCTTCCGCCATATAGAATCCCCATTGCCTGTCTGACAAACGCTGTCGTATCCATTCACAACCATTAAGTTAGTTTAATTAATTCTTGTTACTCATATTACGTTAGTATGACGGCCCTCAAGGCTGAATGATCTTTACGTGGCCCTTCGCCGCCGCATTTCCAACCTATCTTTGTTTAGGAGTTCTTTTACGGCCTGGTCAAGTTGCCAGATCACGTTCCCATACTGGCACATTTTCTGGTTGTTTTTTTCACCGCGCAGCTACCGGATAGAACGGCCTTTTCAACGACATCACCGCGCTCATATGGCCGAGTTATTGCTTCAGAGCCGTCATGGCGTTGCTCACCGAACATCTCTATAACATTAAAAGCTAGGAAATTTGAATATCAGTGAAATCACTCCTTTAAACCGTCCTCAGCGTTGCTAAGCAGGCTGATGTTTAGGATTATTCCCGTCAAACGTCGTACCCTATGCTTCCCAATGTAAGTATTTGAATACATCTCGTGTGGATGCAATTAATATAACTGGATGTATTTAGTCGATTTGCCTGACACCTTGCCTGAGGACAAAGAAATTGCTTTGCTCGTGCAGTCCGTAAGGCGATGTAACCAGTCTTTCCAGTGGTAACCTAGCTATATATCTGGCTTTAGTGCAGCAATTCAAGTAATTATATTTTTTTAAATTCCGAAGTACTTGGACATCGGCGCACATTAAACGCTAAAGTCGTTAACGAGACTTTGTTTGTCCTGTCTGACTATCGAGTGTATCGACAGAATAAGATGCTTGAAACAAAGCAACGCCTTCGGTATCGGTGGAAATTTTTCTTACTGGGAACATTTAGTGAATATTTTACACAGCCGTGTTGCATATTTTTTTTTCTTTTACTCATATCTTGTGCTATATAAACAAACCAAGAGGAAATCACTAATTCGTTCAGCACCATGACAATCGGCCTGAGTATCTATGGGTGTCCTTACTTAATCCAGAAGTCACACACTATGACCATTTTATGCGCTGCACAGAACTAGCAGAGAGAAAGTCTTCCAGCGCCATGTCATAAATCTGCTGTTCAAATTGCCGAAGAAAAAGATAAAAGGGAACTCGCGATCCTTTTTTGCCGAGACTTCTTTCTCTCATTTTTCAGACAACTTCCTTTTTGTGATGTTTTGATGTTCTCTGTCGCTGGCATCGCGCCATCAGATGCACTTTTACAGGACATTGTTGCTCTCCTGGTAAGCCTTTGGTCGTCCGAACCTCTGGTGCGTTTTTCTTACTCTTCTAGGTCTCAAATGTCACCGCGGCTCGGTGATGGCCCACTCCCTGAGGAGGTGGCTATCAATTTGCTGGCCTCTTTCTGAGCTCCTTCAAGGCCATTCTTTTCAGAGGCAGACTTCATCTATACCACTGCTCGGCCAAATCACTCCCGCTCCCCATTGTCCTTTTGCATCAAGGGCGCTCCATTGCCAGATTGATCGCATTCTCGTCTATTCTGTGTTTGTTTGTACTTCATACATTAACAATCTCGTTATTATCTCTGACATGCAAGATTTAATGTTCTTGGAATGTTTTTGCGCAAAATCTCTGCAAAGAAGTTGCCAGAGCAGGGCGCAAATCTTGCAGGCTGTCACCTTGATGTTAACCGGTATGGTCACGTAGCACTTACTTGGAATTGGGAAAAGGATATAGAAAGAAAGGAGATGAGGCACTAACAAAGTATGCACACGATGTTCACATATTTCTGCTAATTTTCTGTCGATCATGCCACCCAGGCCCTCTCCAGAAAATGCAGTAATGAGGGCTAATCAAATCTTGTTTGTATCGACAATCTGCTATTTTAATGCGCGAGCACCGCAGGATGTTGCAGTTCCAACTAGGTGGGAGCTGATTTACGCAACTGCTTGGTAAAGAATAAATAATTGAAAGCGTGTTTCAAGAATTATATGTGCAGATATCTCTTATGTTCAAGGATGCCATCGTGTGTGGCAGTGCTAATTCCAGGCGTCCCATTGCATTATATGTGAAAAGCTTTAAAGACACCCTGGGATGCCTATAGCACGGCCTTCATGGTGCTTCCATATATACACTCCACTTGGGCATGGACAGTGCCATATACGTAGTACGGACAATTCTGTAAAAGCGGTCTTTCATGCAGTTGCAATTTCTGAAACAAGTTTTCAGTTTCCTGTATTCTTTTGCAAGCATAAGCAAAGCTGCATCAACCTCACAAATTCTTCAACAGGCAATTAAAGGTATTGCCATTTGTTCGGTGTGTTGCAAAACTGACTTGGAAAGCATATTTAGCAATTAAGAGGCTGCAAAAAATGTTGAATTGTGAGCCAGGGGTGCTATGCAGGATGCCCCGAGTTTCTCGTTCACCCGAGTTTTGCCCGAGTTTGCTCGACGGCAGTCAGTGAACGGAGATAGCGCGCAACGGGCCGAAGGTGCAGGCAAAAAATATGTAGACAGAAAGTCGCGTATGACAACATGAGCGCACCCTGCGCGGCACGCTGCTTCCACGTTTCAAGCGCAGAAGGCTGCACAACGAAACGCGCCAGCGCCGCGTATTGTTATCAACGGATTATCGCAACTTAGCGATACCGTGACTGCCCCGCTGTCTGTCAGCACACTTGCCGTGAGCCGTTTGCCACGCCTTTCCCGGGCGCGTCAAGGGCGTGCCTCATCTTTCGGGCGCTATCTATCTATCCTCCATCGAATGCGAACGGGGTACATGCGGCGCATTCTTGCACCTACACTTTCACTCAAACGAATACGTTAAAATGCGACAAATAAAATAACGCAAAGTTTTATGTCTTTAGGTATCTGTTTTTCGTTTTCAATGCTAGAAATTTGTGATGATAAACGGAGATCGAGCAAATTATTAAATTTTGCACATCTTGCCGTGAGTGGCGACAGGGAGGCGAAAGCTTAGAAGCGGTACATTGAAACGGGTCGCACACACGAGGGCGTTCATACGGTGATAAGTCGCCTAGGGGCGCTGCAGTGCTATTCTCAATAAAGTCGGTCATGATCCATGGAGGGTCATGGCCACTCTTTCTCTATTAGGGTAATAGAAACGCAGCGCCGCGGTACGGCTGTTCATCGCAGGCGCTTCACTAGGCTATTAAGGCCCCCGCTTTACCAACTAAAAACGACACAACAGCTGTCGCTGTAAAATGGCGGTATGTTATTTTAGAGTGCGTAGTGTCGCAGTTCAGTGAAAATGTACCAGTTTATCTTTGTGCGCGAAGCCTTTGCGATACATTGCGAAACGTGCGTGCTTCCCCAGCGACAGAATTCATCGCTTGTCATCGCTTGCCCAGTGAAGGCGCCTCTGAGCGCACGTACGCAGTATATGAGTGTGTTGTGCAGTCGAAGGTGCTTGCGGATTACCTCTGCTGGAGCCAGCAGCGATCGCAGATGGATATCGTAACGACACCGCAGCACTCGCATTTTGGGAGGTGAGGACTCTTGTGTGCAGTTATGAAATCAGATTTCGAACGGAGAGATGTGTTGGAACTGTTGAGTGCGCAGTGCTTGTGATGAAGAAATGTCATTGCACTGGCCCCAGAAGAGCGAGCGATTCTCGGACGCTGATCGTGTTTACGACGTTGTGGCTCCGTTTCATCACCGATGACAGAGCAGCTATCTGAAACGACTGCTGCAATAAGCCCTCCTCAGCATCGTCGTCCCCCTCGACGCCTTGCAAGCACCTACAGTGACGTGCCGATAATTATTTACTGTGCGCTACGCGCCGCAATGCAGGCAATGAAACCGTGTTGTGCGGCCATCTCAGCCCGAGAAGATGTGTGCCAGCGACAGTCAACGCTTTGTTTTCGATAGTGGTGCTCAGTACATCACCGATGACAGTGCGTTGTGCGTGTTTTATGTCGGCGGTCAAGATTGTTGATGCCTCTCAGCTCGACACCGCGTCGCTGTTGCCGGCAGATAAGTTGGGCGTGGCCCAACTGTAGTGGGTGCGCGCGCAATAGTTACATGCCTCGCGCGGGGCGTGACCTCTGGTTTTGATTGACAGGCGAACTCGTGCTAAACTCGTACATCGCGAAACCCCCTCCGAGTTCAACTCGGGAACATGGCGGCGGCAGCAGCAGCGGCAGCGGCATTGCATCCAGCGGCAGCAAGCGTCAGTATGACCGTCCGGACCCGTTCACCTGCATGACCGGCGGGGAGTTTCAGCGTCATTTTCGCCTGTCGAAGACATCAGTGTGCTGGCTGTGTGACGAGCGAGGCGAAGACTCTCGTCTGCGGTGACAGCGTGGCGGGCTTCGTTCGCTCACCGTCTTAGAGCAAGTCATCTGTGCCCTCCGTTTCTACGGGACTGGGAGTTTTCAGGGAAGCGTCGGCGCCGAGCGTTACATCGGACGCCATCAAACTACTGTTAGCCACTGTGTCAGAGATGTGTCTGACGCGCTTATCGATGCGGCAGTGCGTAAGCGGTGGCTAGCTTTCCAGAATACTGCGGCGGAGCGGGCATATATAAAAGAATGCTTCCCACTTCGTGGGAACATTACGAACGTAGTCGGGTGTGTCGAAGGAACGTACGTAGGAATTAAGGCGCCTTCAATGTCAGCGTTACTGTGATTAACATACTTTTTCGCTGGTTGATCACTTTTTGTCAATTGTTCTATTTATCTGTCAGGGTGCTTTCCAAATGGCTCACTTTCTTGGGAAAGGGGTTAAGTATAAATAGATAAATGGATATCACTAATTGTGTGAAGTAACCTATGAATCCTAATCTCATAAAGAACTTGGGGTTCTTCATTGGTGAAGTTACTAAGTATGCACAATGCTGAATTTTGGTCATGCGTAATCTATCGGCCGCACTATGAAACAGCGAGGCATTGCACAATTTGTTGCAGCGCGAGATGTGGATGTTGCGCCAAGCCGGTTGTGCCTATGCATTTGTGGCGAAATGAAAATGCATTGAGAATCTTAGTGTGTTGGCTTGCATGAAGAAAATACTTCAGATTGTTTGCTCTGTTCACTGTCGATGCATGTGCCAGAGGTTCAGTGCATCTTCTTTTTTTTTGGGGGGGGGGGGCGGCGTTATTTTGGATGGATAAATTGTATATTTTCGTCTCATAATGGGGCTCTAATTCTTAAGCATTAGAACAATGCACATCCGATACTCTGCAGAACTCTCTGTACGTGAAGATGTCATGAACCACCAAGGCATTATTACATATCGGGAGAAATGTGGTGCAGATGCCAATGAAAAGTGGGTCTTTAACCTACCATGATAAAAATAAAACTTGCAGAGCAAATAGACCATTTGTACAGCTTTAGAGCAATAACTACACAAAACGTGATATGCCCAAACGAGTAAACACTTGCCGCATTGCCAAAGTAGGCTGAGCGACATGCAGCATATGTTGGCATTGAACATGTCTCGTAACTGTTATTTTTATTGTAAGCCCTCGCTGTCACACCTTTCCCTCCAGCACTCCCTTTACTGAAACGTGGCACTGTCTTTCCATTGGTGTCATGATGATAATGGTAACGGCGGCAGCAAGGCTCGTTAATGCTTGCCTCTTTGATTCCTGTGAGTTTAGTGGTAAAGAATATGGCACGTTCATACATACAGCTGTGCTGCAAAATTTAACATTTGTGATTTTTTGGAGAACTAATTTGTGTTGGGAAATTTCAAAGATGTGCACCATTGTGGCCTAATAACTAGAGCATTGGTGAGGTTGAAGACGGTTTATTGGTATAGAAGCTTGAAGTTTAATTGCACAACAATTCGACGGGGCACAAAGAGAAATACACACCGCAGAATGCTTTGCTGTGTGTGTTACACTCCTTTGTGTGCCGTTGAATTGTTGTGCGATCCAACTTAAAATAGAGCATTGGGCTTCTTTGGTGCAGGAACGAGGAAGTGTGAGCTATTCGACAACATGCCAGTGCCTTGCCACACACTTATGGAAGTCGGAAGGTTTGCAAACAAAGCTTTGCTTTCAAATCCACCTGCTCATGTAATACAAGCGCTGATTGAAAGAACCATAACACAAAAATAATGGTGAAATCAATGGCCTGTGAAAAGTGTAATTTGTATATAGATACTGTTGACATAATAGGTGCCATACCGGTGCCATAATAGGTGCCATACCGGCCTCAAAATTGTACTGGACAGAGCAGTTTGTTTCCTATGTGAAGCTCGACCTCCCATTACATGCTGTGCAAATAACCAAGCTCAGTTTGTTTTGACGTGCTACACAACATTCAGTGTAATCTGTTTTTGATTCTAAAGAAGTGACAAACACCACCTCTTTTTCAAGGACGTCATGGGAATATTTGGCGAGACCTATTTCAGCCCCTCATAATGGAAGTGTGGCCAGCCAGCTTTGCTTGGATGCCTTTACAGATTTCTGCTCCTGATCATTGTGTGCTATCAAATTGCAGAAGCCTATGCAACTGGTGCAAGGCATTACGTGTTTCTATAGTCGGATACAACTTTAGGAGGCTGCGGAATCTGCACTTTAAGGCAGGTGAACACAAGCCTGCACCAATGGGCACGCACTCGAGACTGATATCGTGCCGCCAGACAGACTAATATTGCTCGTTGGAGAGGGACTATTTCTTTAGACGTGTAGGCAATCGGCTGCTGCGCTTTGGTCATCTGGGTGGGGCCTCTCCTGTCTTCTGAAGTTTTATCCGACTGTAAAGGATGCTGCTTTTCATACAACACAAAAGGACAAAGTGTACAATTATTTGGCCTATGAAATGGATACATCAGAAGTGTGCTATGCAAGGGCTTAAGATGTGTGAAATATGGTACATGCAATTATAAGACAATGTTAAAGAATATGTGGTATCGAACATGCATGTAATTTGTAAATGCATGGCACATTTGAATTGGGGAGTGTTGCAGTCATATGCACAGTCTATAGGTGATAGCATTATTAAGCTCCTGCTGTTTCCTTTCTTCATTGTGAATTACACACACCGTTCATCTTGTGGCTAATGAACACGCACTGTATTCTTGCACATAGAAAGAACAAACAGCATGATGACGTGTATGCTGCATTAGTGTATTTTTTATTTACATGGTCCAAGAGTGGCACAGGTTGTCTTACGTTTTTGCCTATTTTGAAGGGACACAAAGTGCATGTTATAAGTCTCCTAATATGCACAGCACAATGTTTACTGCAATAATTTTATTCATGTTCCTGAATAATAAACAAAATATTAAACTGAAAGCTCCTTTATAAGGTGCCTTCTGTGGGCTCGACAGGAGAGCAGTGAGGGCACCGATACTACTGTTGCGGAGCAGCCCTCTGGACCTTTGCCACACTCTCAAGAGCACGTGCCTGGCGCTCGCCTACTGCCACCAGGCGGTTGAGTGGCTCCAGCAGCAGAATGTTTTGCTGCAAAAAAGTGTATTGGAATGAATCAGCCACGTACAAACCATTATTTACAAAGAAAAATGCTCGTTGCACTATTAGTACCAAGTGCCCTTAAATGTGGAAGCCTCTAGTGTAGTATGCATAGTAAAACAATGCGTTGGGACAACATTGCTTTATTTTTCAAAACTGGGGTTTTCTTTTTCAGAGCCAATTGTCATGTTGATTAGTGTGACAGCAGCTGAGGTGGCCCTGCACCTTCACGAGTCTCTACTGTCAGCACCACAAACCTATTTTTGTTCGCTGCAAAACAAATGCCTCACCCTACAATCCCGTCTTATACGAGCTGATTGCATCCTATGCCTACAAACATCATATTCTTGTCCCATTACGCAATTTTCTACCATCCTTGGCTGTAGTTCTCTCTCCTTGACATTCATTCTGTAATGCTTATGTAATCACCTGATATGAATTGGCAACAAGTGATCGAATACGTGCATGGCCTGCCTGCCGATTCCTTTCTTTTTTAATCTCAACTAGCATATCAGTTGCCACGGTTTACTACGCCACTGTCTTCCTGCCTTAATGCTATCTGCAACAATTTTTGTTACTTCGCTTTCTACACAGTCCTTGACATCTCAAGTTTCTTTGTTAACCTCCAGGTTTATGTCCCATATTGCATAACCGGTGGAATGCAATGATTCTAGACTTTTTTCAAGGATATCGGTAACGTGGCGATCACGATTCGGTAATGCCTTCCATGTGCTGTTCAACCCATGAAATTTTTGTATAAGTTTCCTGCTTTATATCAGTACTTGCTATTGATATTTCACTTGGATAAAGATACTCTTCCATAAATTTTCTAGCTTAATGTCACTCATGAATTTCTGTTGCCTTACCAAGTTAGTGGAGGTTACCTTCATCTATTCCATATTTTCGCGGGCCCACTTGCACGTAAAAGCACGAACACTCATTGGTTCTCACTGCCTTCTTTAAACTGCTGGACATTCAGTTCGTTACTACGAAAGTGACTTAATCCGTGCACTCTTATTATGCTAAATATGAAACAGTAGAAATATACTTATCTGCAGTTTGTCGAAGTCTCCTTCACTGTGTTGGTAGCGAGATCCATCGTCGGTACCACCTCGTCGCTTCGTAGCTATATAGGATGTCTACCTTTTGCCCACACAATGTAATGTTCGTGACGCTCGCAGTCACGCAGAGTGGAGGAACTCGGCGCACTCGCAGAAGCAGCACCGGACAAGTTGTTTCTTCAGCACTTCGCCGTGAACAGTAGGTGCGCGTTGCGATCTGTAAAATCGCCGAAGCTATTGGCAGTCTTACCGGGTGCACGGGAAGATTGCCCACGGAGGAACAGAACTATCCAAGAAATAGTGGCCTTCGTCGAGCCTGATCACTACGTCGCGCACTGCAAGCTCGTTGTACGGGTTTGTTTACACTGGGCCTCCCTGATGCTTAGCCGCCATGCTTGCCCGGTGAATGGATGTGATGACGCCACTACAGCGCTCCCTCGTGGTATAATGCGAAGCGTACTAAATTACAAATTAGTCTAAGACGCATTCAGTGCACATCTCGTAAGCTTCAAAATGCTTCTAAACCACGTTAAAGTAACTAATAATATTGTACTAAATGCATTTGTTTTACAACTTGCTTCTGCATGTAATGCACTCGGTGGAACGACAAACAAGTGAAAGAAGGCACGACCATGCACCGACGGTATGATCACGTGAGCCCCAGTTTGTCGACCGCCCAGAAGGCAACGCGCAAGAAATGATAGCCAGCCAGAGTGAATCTAGATAAACCAATGAAACTGGAGGCTTGTCGAAAGATAAACTGTGTCTCGGTACCATTCGTGCTTTCATTTTGGGGTGTCGCCAGAACTCGTGAAGATCCCGAGTTTCGCCAAACTCGGCGCATCCTGCATAGCGCCCCAGCTCAGTAAAAATGCCATATGAGTAATAAGCGAAAGCTCATATTTAAATGTTCATATTTGACTACACTTGACATAAATTTGACTAATGCAGACCGAACGGATGAAGAAATCATTTTTTCTAAGCAACGCAAAGTAAGTCGAATCGTACTAAGCTCTAGCTTTTAGGTTACAGCTTTAGTTAGATGGCTCTTGACACCATGGCACCATGACGGGACGTGACGCCCACCCAGAGACTGAATTCCCACCTCTTTAACGGTAACTACATTCGTTTTAATGTGTTATCATTCTGAAGGTACTTAAGACAGTTTCTGGAGGCTGTATATATATCTACCTATATCTCCAACGGCTTTTCTGCAACTTGGCACACTAGGCCCGATATGGCATCAGGGTGCTGCGTTGAGAGAACAGCGTTTTAAACTAACTCTCGACCAACATGGGCGAGTAGGTATGTGGCATGTATACCACTCTTCAACGAACCTTTTTCATGTCAACATGTGTAACCTGCGATCGGGAGCTGGGTACGAGACATTGGGTGTGCACCGCTCTTCAATATATATCTGTGACGCTGACTTGAAGCATTTCCAAAGGGCCATTGAGTTTACGCCGCCTTTTATTGAACCATTTTGATGCGTACACAGTGCATTTGATGATTTTTGTTATTTTGCTAAACCATCACTAACAATACCCATCAATAACAAATTACGCGGAAGATTTCAATGGCACATCATTAATTCTTACCTACAGTACTCAAGAGAAAAGTATATAACAGCTGTGTCTTACAGGTACTCACGTGTAGGGCAGAAACCTGGAGGCTTACGAAAAGGGTTCTACATAAATCGAGGGCGACGCAACGAACTATGGAAAGAAGAATGATGGGTGTAACGTTAAGGGATAAGAAAAGAGCAGATTGGGTGAGGGAACAAACGCGAGTTAGTAACATCTTAGTTGAAATCAGGAAAAAGGAATGGGATGGGCAGGACATGTAATGAGGAGGGAAGATAACCGATGGTCATTAAGGGTTACGGACTTGACTCCAAGGGAAATGAAGCGTAGCAGGGGGCGGCAGAAAGTTAGGTGGGCGGATGAAATTAAGAAATTTGCAGGGACAACATGGCCAAAATTAGTACATGACCAGGGTAGTTGGAGAAGAATGGGAGAGGCCTTTGCCCTGCAGTGGACGTAACCAGGCTGATGATGATGATGATGAGCTTGTAAGCGCTCGCTTACTAACTAAATTAACAAGCATGGTATCAAGCGCGCACAAGCAAACTTGGGCACACATAAGTCGATGACCGCGGGAACTCGCCGTCAAAACGCTCGAGTGACGAAGCACTGCAGCCGCAGCGAGCGAATTGACCTTAGTGCTGCCTATCGCTTCAAAGCCATCTAAGCGACCAATACACAGCGCACACTAAGCTATCAGTACTCCGCGCACTCTGTCCTCATCGCAGATCGCTTTCAAGATAGGTCCCACGGTGCCGCCGCGTCATAAGCAGCAACCACCGTCGCAGAACACGTGTACATATCAATTGACACATTGTGATTGCTAATGGAGAAAGGCGATGCGGGGGCTGGCGAGTATCTTATTTTCGTTCTTTCATACTGTCTGGTATAGATGAGTCCTTCATATTCAGAACCAAGCAGAATCAAAAAGTCAGAACCAAGCAATGACTCACCTGACTTGATTCCCACAAGGTATGAGATTCGTATGTTGTGCGGAAGCTCTGTGTCAGCAGCTTAGATAATCGGCTGTGTCTTAATGCATTGGCATCCAGGCACTTAACGTAATTTTCGGGGACTATCTGTGCATCGATATAATTATGTTTGTGCTTAACCGCTTTCCCTTTTGCCTGTCTCACTGCGTAGTCAGATGTCGAATCGATAGCGTGTCGGGCTATCGTGCTGGTGTTCGAAACCGACCACAGGATCAACTCTAGTCACTGTGACGATGTGTACATCATGATCATCATCATCAGCAGCGTTGTTACGCGCACTCCAAGGCAAAAGCCTCTCCCATACTTCTCCAACAACCCCGGTCATGTACTAATTGTGGCCATGTCGTCCCTGCAAACTTCTTGATCTCATCCACCCACCTAACTTTCTGCCGCCCCCTGCTACGCTTCCCTTCCCTTGGAATTCAGTCCGTAACCCTTAATGACGATCGGCTGTCTTCCCTCCTCATTACATGTCTTGCCCATGCCCATTTCTATTTCTTGATTTCAACTAAGATGTCATTAACTCGAGTTTGTTCCCTCACCCAATCTGCTCTTTTCTTATCCCTGAACCTTACACCTATCATTCTTCTTTCCATAGATCGATGCGTCGTCGTCAATCTAAGTAGAACCCTTTTCGTAAGCCTCCAGGTTTCTGTCCCGTACGTGAGTACTCGTAAGACACAGCTATTATACACTTTTCTCTTGAGGAATAATGGCAACCTGCTGTCCATGATTTGAGAATGCCTGCCAAACGCACCCCAGCCCATTCTTAGTCTTCTGATTATTTCCGTCTCATGATCCGGATCCGCCGCCACTACCTGCCCTAAGTAGACGTATTTCCTTACCACTTCCAGTGCCTCGCTACCTATTGTAAATAGCTGTTCTCTTCCGGGACTGTTAAACATTACTTTAGTTTTCTGCAGATTAATTTTTAGACCCACTCTTCTGCTTTGCCTCTCCAGGTCAGTGAGCATGCATTGCAGTTGGTCCCCTGAGTTACTAAGCAAGGCAATATCATCAGCGAATCGCAAGTTACTAAGGTATTCTCAATTAACTTTTATCCCCATTTCTTCCCAACGCAGGTCTCTGAATACCTCCTGTAAACACGCTGTGAATAGCATGGGAGAGATCGTATCTCCCTGCCTGACGCCTTTCTTTATTGGGATTTTGTTGCTTTCTTTATAGAGGACTACGGTGGCTGTGGAGCCGCTATAGATATCTTACAGGATTTTTACATACGGCTCGTCTACACCCTGATTTCGTAATGCCTCCATGGCTGCTGAGGCTTCGACTGAATCAAACGCTTTTACGCAGTCAATGAAAGCAATGTATAAGGGTTTGTTATATTCCGCACATTCCTCTATCACCTGATTGATAGTGTGAATATGGTGTATTGTAGAGTAGCCTTTGCGGAATCCTGCCTGGTCCTTTGCTTGGCAGAAGTCTAAGAGGTTCCTGATTCTATTTGCGACTACATTAGTAAATAGTTTGTAGGCAACTGACAGTAAGCTGATCGGCCTATAATTTTTCAAGTCTTTGGCGTCCCCTTTCTTATGGATTAGGATTATGTTAGCGTTCTTGCAAGATTCCGGTAGGCTCGGGGTCATGAGGCATTGCGTATACAGGGCGGCCAGTTTCTCTAGAACAATATACCCACCATCCTTCAGCAAATCTGATGTTACCTGATCCTCCCCAGCTGCCTTCCCCCTTTGCATATCTCCCAAGACTTTCTTTTCTTCTTCCGGCATTACCTGTGGGATTTCGAGTTCCTCTAGACTATTGTCTCTTCCATTATCGTCGTGGGGGCCACTGGTACTGTATAAATCTCTGCGTACATACTCTTCGACAAACCGCTATCACGCCGGCATGTGCCTCTGAAGATGCGCGACTGGGTCCTGTTCGCACGAGGCTATTTGAGTCCGATACAAGCTCCCCCTGGCTCGGCGCACTTTCGTCAACGGACTGCGGTCTATCAACACCGTTTTTCGCCACTTCACCTCTGCTGGATGCTCCGCCACTTCTGGACGCCGCAGATTTTTCCGTCTGGCAACGTGGGACTAAGTCAGCTGAGCGGGCAGTACAAAAGTGCGCGCATTCCAACGCCGCCCTGGGCCACGGCACTGGCACTGCGATCCTGCGCTCACCGCTGATGTTTGTACAGGTTAGCTACTATGACGCTTATTCCTATCGTGACGATGATGTCTGTCTTTTAGCAGTGTCGTGGCCACCCCATGTTTTGAAAAGTGTTCGCGCTTGTGCATCGTATCTGTTGTGCCTGCTTGTTCTGGATGGTGATGTCGAGCTAAACCCTGGACCCATGAGCAAGGCTCAAGAGGAAAAGCTAGACCTTGTGGCTGGCTCTATCTTGCGTGTTGAAGCTAGTAATTCTGCGCTGCAAGAATCTGTGAACAAGGTGCTTCATATGCACGTTGAGTTAAAGAATGATTTAGAAAAGCTGACAAAGCGTGTCCTTGACCTAGAGCAGAAAGTTGCAGCGGCCCCATGTGCACAGTCCATCACGAGTAGTGACAACGGTCTCGTAGGCGTACAGGAAAAAATTGACGACCTCGAAAATCGCTCTAGGCGGTCTAACGTTCTCTTTTATGGATTAACAGATTCGGCGAGGTCTGAAACTTGGGAAGAGTCAGAACGACTCGTAAGTAATTTCTATACCGAAAAAACTTGGGCTTACTGTGACGTCGATTTCGAGAGCACATCGTGTGGGCCGCTTTTCGTCTGAGAAGAAGCGGCCTATCATAGCCAAATTTTTCAATGAGAAGGAAGTTGAATTGGTTCTGAGCCGCGGCCATAAGTTGAAGAACACTAACTTCAGCATCTCGCGAGATTACTCGGAAGCAGTTCGCGAAAAGCGACGGAAACTTCTCCAGTTCTCGAGAACTATGATGAAAGACGGAGATCGAGTGCGTCTGGTTTTCAACAAACTGCACTTAAACAATGAAGTTTACGAGTGGAACACCAATGAAGGCCAGGCTGTTCTTGTTTCTCGGCGCAGGGATCAATGATGTTCCTCCTCCTTTGTTTCATTACGCTCAGTTTCATCTACTGGATCACCCGTAAAATTGCACTCTAGCACTGATAACAAATTTCTCTTTTTATACACCAACGCTAGAAGTGTTATCGCTAATGGTATTGCACTCTCATCGCTCATCGATTCATTCCAGGCTTCTTTAGTGTTACTTACCGAGACCTGGCTTAACAACACCATACACGATAACAACATCTTTACGAGTGAATCCACTTTCAAATTTTTTCGATGTGATAGGCAACAGCGTAGAGGGGGCGGTGTGCTCATCGCGATAAAGGAAGAATTTATCGCCGCACCCATCATTATCGATTCTTTTCTGGAATGTATTTGGATTTCCCTGAAGGGTGCTGCATTTGGTGTGATAATTGGCGTTTTTTATCGTCCACCCGACATGTCTGGCGCGTTTTCCGAAGAGTATCATCGAGTGTTGAGTGAGGTGTGCGCGCATTTTCCGAGGTCGGTGATTATCATATTTGGCGATTTCAATTTTCCTAATATAGATTGGTCGACGCTCTCCGTATCGGCCACGGATGCGGCCGCACATACTTTTCTCAGCACTTGTCTTGACTTTTCATTAACCCAACTTATTAGTCAACCAACACGATCCACTGAAACTTCTGCTGATATACTAGACTTAATTTTAACTAATAATCCGGATATATTATCCGACATAACTCAGGAAGCAGGCATCGCTGACCATGATGTCATAACTGGATGCATTAACTTTTGCGTGAGCAAAAGAATAATTACCAAAAAGAAAATAAGGTGTTACGGTAAAGCCAATTTCGACGCAATTAACAATGAATTAACCACATTTTCAGGTGAATTTCTGCATGATTTTCATTCCCGTTCCATTGAACAGAACTGGGTCCTGTTTAAGGCCACCCTCAGTTCACTCATTGACACCTACATTCGGGTGTTATCCATTTCCTACAAAAGCAGTTCTTCATGGTTTACTAACAAGCTTCGGCGGCTTAATAACAAAAAGAAAAGACTTTACAGGCAGGCTAAGCTGACTGGTGTAGCGAGTGCTCATGATAAACACAAAGCATGTGAAAAGGCTTATAAGGCATTACTAAAATCCACTCGAAAAAACTTTTTTTCTCATGATTTACCATCCATGCTAAAAACTAATACTCGTCACTTTTGGCGTGTGGTGAACCCTGCAATTCGCACTGACATCATTCTTACTGACTCTTTTGGTGTTCCCATCACCGATTCAGAGTGCGCTCAACTTCTTAATGATATGTTTGTAACAATTTTCACTCATGAAAACATTAACTCATTGCCAACTTTAAAGACATTAGTGGGAATCACAATGCATGAGGTAGACATCAGTGAGGCTGGTATTTTATCTCTACTAACCAATCTTAAAATGTCATCTAGTGCCGACCATCTAGGTTTCAACAATAAAATTTTAAAGAATACATCGCATAGTATTTGTCCTCTGTTAACAGCTCTATTTTCCCAGTCACTATCAACTGGTGGTATTCCTAATGACTGGCGCAGTGCTAAAATAATACCCATTTTCAAATCAGGTGATCGTGCTTCTCCCCTTAATTATCGTCCCATCTCCTTAACCAGCACTATTTGTAAATTACTCGAACATATCATAAACAGTCAAGTAATCAACTTCCTTGAAGATCATAACATTATTTTTAAGCATCAGCACGGTTTTCGCAAGGGCTACTCATGTGACACACAACTTGCCGGATTTATTAACGACATACACGCACTAATAGACGCCGGGTTCCAAGTTGACGCAATATTTTTAGATTTTTCTAAGGCATTTGACCGTGTTCCACACCATAGGTTGGTACTTGAACTTTCACAGCTTAACATTCACCCTGCTATAATTGCATGGATCACCGATTTTCTCTCATCTAGAATTCAGTTTACATCAGTTAACAATTCCAACTCATGTTATGCTGATGTTACGTCTGGAGTTCCACAAGGCAGCGTACTTGGTCCTTTACTCTTTCTAATTTATAATAATGATTTACCCAGTTGCGTTTCATCTAAAATCAGACTATTTGCAGACGATTGTGTAGTTTACCGGTGTGTAACAAGTAACACCGATAGCCACTTACTACAAACTGACCTGGACGCAATAAGGGCATGGTGTTCTAATTGGTTAATGTCATTAAATATTTCCAAAACTAAACTCATGTCTTTCACCAATAGGCCACGAATTCTAACCACCTACTCCCTTGATAACAACCCTGTGGAACTCGCAACTACTTACAAGTACCTTGGCATCAATCTTCAATCAAACTTATCATGGAATAATCATATTAACCTTACCCTTGCCTCTTCAAATCGTACTCTCGGACTTATTAAACATAACTTAAAAGAAGCCCCAATGCATGTTAAAAACTAGCATACACAACATTAATCCGTCCTAAACTAGAATACGCGTCTGCCATCTGGGATCCCGAACAAACGTATATCATAAGTAACATCGAAGCCTTGCAAAACCGTGATGCGCGATTTATATTTTCAGATAATTCACGTTACACCAGCGTCACTGTGTTAAAGAATAAAGTCGTGTGGGTGTGGTTTATAAAATTCGCCTTAGCTGTGACCAGTACAGGCATAAGATTGTACAGGCATAAGAATGAAGATACGCGTCTTATGGTAGAGGCATGGCATATCTATAATGGTGGAAGTGAGTGCGTGAGTTAGCCTTCGATTACTTTACATAAGGAAGAGATTAAGTACCTTAACAGTTATCTCTCACGTAGGCTGGCACGTGTACCCGATTGACACGTGGTGTTACCATCCCTGAGCATGCGCAGATAAGTTTTGTGTCTTCTTTCTTTTTTCGCCTCAGTGCCCCCTTCAGTTGATAGTCGGCGTTCGTGTTGTCCACTTCTCTACTCTTGTGTCCTGTCTGCATGCCTCACTTCTATTTTGCATAATGAATCCCAGATATGTCAAATCCTTATAAATTCGCCTAATAAGGCCCTGTCTTCGGAAGCAGATATATATGTTGAAGACTAGGGAACACCTTTGGCAGCACTTTGACCACAGCACTAAGCAGCATCTCCTATTTAACCAGGTTTTAACAGGAGTCCTCAGAAAACATGCCACTCGACATGTCGCGTGGCGCTTTTTTGTAGTTCGCGGAATTTCTTTCAAGCTTGTGAAAAAGTTTTAAGTAACACATATTGGCACCAGAAAGCTGGATCGCAAATTTTCCAGAGGTGTCTACGATTGTCTCATTGACATTTCGGTACAGAAATAATACTTAAGTTTATTATATAATAATATCGCCATATGTATTTAGTCAAAATGCAAGAAATAAGCGGACTTGCTCCAAGCGACGGCAAAGCATAGTTTCGCTCTGGCCAGCTATGGGGCCAAGGGCATATTTTTAAGATTTTCGCGTAAATTACACGGGGCACATAATTTACGTACCACTAATGAAGGAATAAAATTGATTCTGAATCTCAATGGCTAGTTTTTCAAAATCGATATTTTGCGAAAACAAACGTCGCGTTATCTGTTGTGTATCAACCAATTTTGAAGTGTGTAGCTTCATTAAGGTGTTCGAAGTGTTCCGGAATGTCATATAAGATTTTAGCTCGCTGTCCTGACAATGTTAGAGCTAACACCAAAATCAGGTTTAGCTAATATGCGGGTCGGGAGAAGGGGTGCGGGCACGCTATTGCGAATTAATGTGCGAACTTAAACGGGTAAGGATCAATTACAGCCTTTGAAAAATTAGCCTTTCTGTAGATCCCGACAGCGTATACGACCATTTTACGCTATTTGTGCCAATGGAGAGACAGAGAGATAATGTTTAATGGCAGAAAGGTGGAGAGGTCGGCCTGAGTGAAGTGCCTCTAGCCTGCTACTCCACGATGGGGAAGGTGTTTGGGGAATAACAGAAGTGGGATGAGAAGAGGAAAGAGGGTGGTGGTACGCCATATACGATGAGGGCTGCACATTATACTGTATCTGTGCATTGTGTACGTGCACACTTCGCACCACAGCAGTCATCTTAGTGAGCAGAGTTAGAAGTTACTGCAATGTAGCAACGAGACTGTATAGCGTTCATAATTTTAAACGCTGTTAGCGCCACTGGCGTACTTAAAGCGGACAGTAGCAGCTGTAGGGCGGCGATTATTTGTCGCAGCATGGTTTTGATAACAAAGTCCGATGGAGCCATCTGATTGCACTGTCCTTTCTCGCGCTGACAGTCTAAGACCCGTGTGCGCTGCCGCAAGCGTGGCCATACATTCGATTTCGGGCTTTCGCAGCTGGCTTGAAGCAATGGTTTAGATAGATTTATCGATACCAATTCAACTACCTTCTCCTGGACCTGCGGAATTGTAGTCAGGGAGCTCTCGTTTGGACCTACAGCTTGCCCACACCGATGACGCGTTGGTCTCCTCCGCTGTTGCACTGACGCTGCCGCCTCCTTGTGGGACATACTAGTCTTGCTCATTTTGTTCAGTACTTTTTTCTCCGTTTTATTTAGGACACTCCTTGGAATTGGCCTCGTGGGGTCCGTCGCAATTCGAGCACTTCATTTCTTTTACTGTGCACGAAGATACGTCATGGCTGCCAGCACAGCGGAGGCATGTCGTATGGCCTGTGCATACAGCGCTGACATGGCCTAGCTTAAGGCACTTGTGGCATTGCAGTGGCCGGGGCGCATAAGGAGGCACCAGGTGCCTCACGTAGCCCACCTTGACATGATCAGGTAGCGTCTCTCCCTCGAAAAGAAGCTTGACGCTCGTCGATCGACCGAAGCGGAGAAAATCGATGACCTTCACTGTTGAAGACAGAAGCCTTCGTAGCTCTTCGGCACTGATGTAAATCACGACATCGGAAATAACACCTGCCCTGGTGCGACCACAGTGCACTATGAACGACCGGACTTCTATGCGTCCTAGCATGCGCACGTTTTTCAATTCTTCTAGCGCGACCTGCGTCGTTACTTCCACTGTAACTACGTTTTTCTTGGTATTAAAACGCATTTCGTTAATTTCTTTCGGAGCCACATTACCAAGCTAAGTGTTAAGAATCTCTCTGTGTACAGAATTTACATTCGTAGGCACATCGAGTGGCACGAAAGCGATCCTGTAAGTCGGAGTAGGCGGTCCGTTGGGGCCCTGCTCACTCACGTCGTTGGTTGTCTCGAGGTATTTTCTCTTCGTTCACCTGCCATCCGCGACGGTGTAGCCATTGTCGGAGTCCATTGGCTCGCTGTTGGAGGAACAGGAACCGGACCATACCTACGTTGCAAGCTTTACACTTTATCCATGCGAGACGCAGTGAGAAGAGGCGTGCTCCACGCTGGTGTGCCGTCTGTGATCGCCTCGTGTGGCTTCGCGTCCAAAACGCAAAATTAAGCTTCCACTATGACAACACTATCGCAGCAAGGCAAGAAGCGACGCTTGCTCAGATCACTTTGTCTTCCGTGCAAATGTAACTTTGTGCCATCGGAACGAGGGAAATTTACAATAAAGGAAATTTATAATTTGCGATAACAAGCGGCCCGTTATGGGGTACGTGCAGCATAAATTGAAAGTGTTTAGGTGAATTAGGACCTACGCAATAACTTTCGCATTACCGCGCTCTACAGCCTATCAGACTAAATGTTACGAGTGACGCAAAATGTACTACGCAGTCATGGTATAACTACACCTGCCGCCAAAATCAAACTTGACAGAAGAAAGGCGGACCACTGTAGTGAATATGCCTCTGCACTGAAATAACTTTGTTTGGAAACCAGCTTTTGCCAAGCATTTCCAAACAAGGTGTTTGGAAGTATCATGTGGCCATAATTATCTACCTGTCCCAATCACCAAAGAAACATCCGCATTATACAATACTTATATGCAGTAGACATGGGAATCATCAATGTGTCGCCTACATTTAACGTTTCTTTCTAAATTACGAATGTCCAAACAATTATTGCACTCTTTCTTTTCGGAATTTTGGTGCGTTGTAGAAGATTCGCCTTGTGTCCTCGGTTAACTTAACGAGGCACATTGTTTATGATCGGTGATAGCAAGGGCTGGATGACAGGTTATGTGTGGTTCAATGTATGTGGGTTGATTGCTTCTTTTTCTGTAAATTATGCATGCGGGTACTACAGAGCGCCGTGCGTGTATCTTACGAGCACGCGGAATTTACGCTGCTTGCTTGACAGAACCACAAATGCGACGAGATGAAATTTACAAAAAATGGAGTTAAAGTCTAGTCTTCTAGTGTGCAAGTGGTTTTTCTACTGGCGTTTTCCTATTTTGTTAATTCAATTATTTCAATGCAGAAAAGAAAGCCACTGCAAATGGTGTCACATGTCACATAAGACATTGAGCAGCCTATGTTCGTGCACTGCGCACATGTTAAATAGACAACAACAGACGTACAACAGATAAACCCCTCATTTACCAGAAACACTGGACTTTCAGTGTTATAAGAGAAAATAAGTAAAATTGAACGGCATGAGCGCAGGCTTCTCTTGTTACCATATGCATGATGACTAGAGGAGCAGGCAGAAATCGATATCTTGCAGGGAACAGCATTGACAATGTGGAATGTGGCATAAGGCAGAAAATGAATTGACTCTTCGTTATTGAATCTTCACCTTTGACTTCCTGCATTCAACTGCTTAGCAACTCACCAGCAGGTTTTTGGCTATATAGATTTAAAGTTTCAGGAGTCAAATGGCGGAATGCTGCAACGTTATCTGACAAGACAACACAATTTTGTTGGCGTAAGATACCCTACGCAATTAAGCAAAACCACAATTATGACAAAGGGCATTTTAAGTTGTTTTCAGTGCGTATATTGCGGCACCCCAAGTGAAGCCGTCAGTTTGTCTATTTAGTAAATGTCGTGATTATTGGGGGAAATGTTTTCAAAACCTCTCCCGATACTTGCGCCACATACCGCTCATATTTCACCCAAAGTTTCTAAATTTATCTTATGTACTTGACATAAAACTGCGCCTTGTGGCAAAGCTATTCACACGTATGACAATTCATGCTACGCGCATAACTTCAGCTAAATAAACGTGCCTGTGCTATTAGAGGACATTAATTTCCTGCATTCTTTCCCCGAAGGGTTACACATAACTCTCGTACTAAATGCCTAAAGGCATTCTGCTTTTACCAATAGTTTGTCATTTAGAGCAGCGTCTTAAACATTTATTCCACTAGTATGTCTTAATATTCAGATGGTCCAGCCAAGGTATCTCAATAAGGCGACCGACTCGTTAAGACTTGTTTACGTTACTGAGCCTTCGTTACAAAGTAACGTGTCATCCCTATCACATCGTTAAACGCGGTGGCGAAGCAAACCGAAAGCATGCATGCTTGACCTATATTAGATGCAGCCTATACTGGCTAATCACCGAGCAAAAACCGGTTTTGACCAGTTCTTGCTGCGTGCAGGAGTGGGTTACGCAGCGGCGGTGATGTCCTTCTGGCTGAACTCGTACTACATCGTGGTGTTGGCCTGGTCCCTGTACTACATCTACTCGGCCTTGTCGTCGGACGTCCCCTGGCGCTCGTGCGACAACTGGTGGAACACGCAAAACTGCCGCTCCGAGTACGAGCCATTTAACTGCTCGGTGCAGCGGCCCGGTGGCGCCTGTCCCGATCCCAGGTTCATCAGGAGCCCCGTCAAAGAATACTGGGAGTGAGTGCTACAGCCGCTAAGTAGAGCTGCTGTGTCTTCTTTTTTTTTTTTTGCAAACCCTGCTGCAGTATCCACTTCGTGCAATCGGGGACGATGTGACGAGGTCGTCGCAACCGAGTGATAAGGATAGCGGCAGCACAATATCTCAAAAGAATATATACGATAACATTGGAAGAAACCAAATCACTTTCCTATTATTTTTTTCGCCATCATGGCGAGTGAAGAGCAGGGGTAGGTTAATTTCTACAGACGTTCTGTGCGTGGCGCAGTGGAAACAAAGTATCATTTGTACATATGAATGCGCAGAGGGAGAAAAAGGTAGCTGCTGATCTATCTCGTTATATTTGAGGTCAACATTTTCATTTCGTGGTGTTCACTGACACTTGGTTTACTGAATAAGGTTTTGATGCGGGCCGTTTACAGCATACGTGTGCGCGTCAGTCACAATCACATAAAAAAGAAACACAAGCGACGGCGCCAGGAACAGCTTAGGAGGAAGGCGAGCGAAAAGACAGCGCGCTGGAGCCAAGCCTACATCTTCCACGTACAGTGCTTTCCCTTTGAACTATCGCATAGGCTATACTACTGCCCAAGTATTTGCGTAAATGTACAAGGTTAACTGTGGGAGTGTAGCCAGCGCCTTCCATGGCAATGGTTGTGGATGTGAAGCACGCATTCAATCAAAGCATAACAAAGTAAGTACGTGGAACGTTCTGGATAACGCAGGTACAGCACGTCGAATATTTGCTAAAGAATTAACAGCGTCGCCTTGAACACGAAAAGAGCGTACGCTCAAGAGGAGTCTAGGTGTATCGATGTGCAGAAGGAGCATGAGAACTCGTAGTTGGAAGCATAACATTGTACGACCAAGTTAGCGGTGATAGAAATAGCGAAAGAAGTGTGAACACAGGACGGAAAAAAGGATCTCTCTCTAGTTAAAAGCTTAGCAAAATAGCAAAAATACAAAACAAAATTTGCCACGCGCATTGCTTTCTGCTAGTGACCGCTTTCACGGAGTAACCTCTATTGGCAGACTCTGAAGTGTGACGTGGTTGGTATACCCGACATTCCACGGACATTGCCGTCAAATCTACCGGCCGACAGCCGTGTCCCGTCCAACTATGTACTCTAAGCGAACACTCTTATATGCGTTTATGGCTGCACCACTGATTACTCTGTATTGTGACGCGTGCATAGAAAGGAGAGCCTTCTCGAAATGAGTATTATATTGCGAAAGCAATACTGCTTGCACTTTCGGCCCCTCGCTGGTCGTGGCGCCTCCTTACACAGCAGCGCGTCACGTGACCGTATGACGTCACGCCAGACCGAGCTCGCGGCATCGATGGTGGAGGCAAAGCCTTCCGCGCCGATGCTGCGGCGCTACCGAGAGAGGGCGCTAGCTGGCGTGACGTCACGCCAGACCGAGAGACGGGGCCCCAGCTCGCGGCATCGATGGTGGAGGCGAAGCCTTGCGCGCCGCTGCTGCGGCGCTACCGAGAAAGGGCGCTCGCAGGTGGGACGTCACGCTAGGAGGATAAATGGGGCTACAGCTCGGCTCCTCGCAGTGGTCGGTGCGCTGTCTTGCGCTATGTCGGATGATGTACAGCCATAAGTTTAACAAAGGGCAACCATGTCCACACCATCAGCCGAGCCAAGGCGCAGCCAAGGGTATTGCTTTCGCAATCTTCCAGGCTTAACCAAGCTAAGTCTTCAGCCAATTTTTCTTATAACGGCAGCAAAAATGCGTTGGGGACACGACCAAGCGAAACGAAACAGACAGGACCAAGCGCTGAACTATCAACTCACAGTTTATTACAAATTTGAAAGAATAACTACAAAATATCTGTCTTGGCGTCCATCCTCCCACTATACCGGTACTGATCACATCTTTCAGGAATACTTATTTCACAATTATAAAAGTTGATACACGGAACGGGAATGCAAAATTCCTCATTTCTCGTTATGTGGACAGTCTCGATGATTTTACACACTTTTTGATCCATGTACCTTATCATGACATGAGTTGTTTCAAAGGAAGGTTCACAACAACATTAAAGACAATGCGATGAGAGTTCGGATGAAAGCGTGCCCTTCAAATTGTTGTATTGACATGGACCAAAATAGAAAAATCACTGCCGAAAATTATAATTTTTTCCATTGATTTCGTTTCTCACCACCGCTATGACTTGACGATTTTTAAAGCAATATGTGTCCACATGAACTTTTCCTATCTCAAGAACATGGCAAAAGTGCGTTTCGTTTTCCTTGAAATAGGCACGCAGGGATGGCGCCATTGTTCCTTCCGCAACCCCTTTTTGCCCCTTTTTTTGTTCTTCTTAGACTTCGAAGCATAAAACAAGCCATATTTCATGCTGTGTCATTTTCAGGCTGACAAACAATCAACCAACGTCACATATTTCTTGCAGTCACTCATAGTGCAATAAGTTGAGAGCTGCTTACTAACTTTTCTTTATGTTACGCATTGAACTGATGCATTAGGCTCAAGAAAGAAGTAACTTAAAATTATTTACAAAGTTATGATCTCTATGTATATTTTGCTAGACAAGACACAGGCTAGATTATGACGTTCTTTTGTTTTTTAGTCAATTACATATGAAAACGTTGACTGTTTACCATAAATAATTCAACGTACTGTAGACGGTTAAGTCAACATGCGCATGCATGTAGTGCAGCCTTGAATAACTGCTTAGCATACCCTTTTAAAGTACAACATTCATTTCTGATCACAATAAATGCTAATGTTTGCCTTTACCTCCTTGCGAAGAAGCTTATCTGATTCTTTGTAGAAAAGTGGCCTTCGGAAAGAGGAGCCCACGCTTTTTTCAGCTGTGTTGTTCCTGTAAATGGATGACTGTTGACAAAGCTTCTGTGCTCAGGGTATTGTCGCGTAGTAGTGACAGTGAAGAAAGCACAACTGTGAGTGACGAAACTCGAGTTTTATTGGGCCAACCCGTGCACTCAAAAACAGCCTACAATCGAGAGTGGCCCATAGTCGGTGATCGTCGAAAATTTGATCGGCCGGTCAAGCGTGGGGCTTTTTTACATGAGCCATCGAACGTTCCAGATTAATCGTTGGTGCCCGCGTGTCTTCGGGAAAGTCCTACACCATTCGCGTCGCGCATACATGCAATCAGATTACGCAAGGTTTGGTGACAACACACAGCGCATGGAACCATCGATATCATTCCCGAAACTTCCGATACAGGCCGGCGGGTCAAGCGCTGAGCAATGAGATCTGTTAGAGAGTGAAAAGCACTCACCTGGAAAAGATAACAAGTCCACGTGACAATATGGTTCCGCCATTTATGAAAGTGGCACAGGCACATTGACATCCTTGAGACTCTTGCTACTCTCACGTTTTGTGATTTTTCTTTAATGCAATGTACTGTGGTGGCTCAAAATGTCTTCTCGGTTGCCCATTAACGCATCGACAGCATCATTTCATGCTGTTTTGGTGGGATTTTTGTTTAGATGGTGAGGATGGTCTCTTTCATCAGAAGATTTTTTCGACTCCGTTCTCCAGCTTTTTGAAAATAGAGTCGTAATGTCTACCAAGGAAATAGCCGCCTATTGCACTTACTTGCAGCACAGTGGGAAATTCTAGTACAATGGCTGAAGCTACTACATTAATTGGCTGCCGTCTCAGCCTAGAACAAAATTTCGCACGTTGGCCAACTATAGACCTCACCGATTCTCTCCTCTCGAGATCTGTGACCTTCAAGAGCTGTTTGAACACTTTGTGGTAGACGAGCAACTTCATATGAAAATTTGGAGTTGGTGTTGTAGTCGTGGAAACTTTCCATTGGATCGCCTAGCAAGTAGGCGCGTGTAGAAGTGACAAATATTCTAAGTCAAACGTGCAAACTAATTCACTTAAATTAAACTAAAGAGATATTACCTGACAATGTGAAGAAAAGTGGGGCAAGTGGCCTTTTCATGAACATGACGCCACTAAATTTAAGAAAGTAGGGCTTTTTACAGTTTATACAGCAGATATGACACCACAGTGGCTTTTGCCGAATATAACACATAACACATATAACACGTGGTCTTCAATGTGCAGCCTCGTGTTTGTACTTCTACAAAGCTTAAGAAAGGCACCGACTGTAGTAAGTAGAATTTCATTTTTCTAAATATCTCGGAAACACACCCAAACTGGTTTCCTGTCGGGTATTCAAGGCGTTTAATGCACTTGATATGAAACTTATGGAAGACGTGAGCCTAGCAGGCACTTCGGTGTGTATTCCTAATAATGTTTTATTACACTGCTTAGCATAAACAGTTTTTTCATTTAGTCATGGCAGCGAAACGACTTTCAGCCCTTATTCCTTCCTTGCAATGTTTTGGATTTGTACACGAGTTAAAAAAGACTGCGTAGTTAAAAAAGAATTGCGGTACCAAATGAAAGGCAGAGAACCTGGAAAAGAAAGCTCAAGTGGAACTCGTGTGATTACATAAGCCACATTGAACCTCGTTTCTTCTAGTGGAAGCTCTTCCACTAAGTCTTTGAAGATGCGGCCATCTTATTCCGTGTTGTCTTCCAAGAAAACCTGTAGCAAAAAGATGTGAAACAAGGCATTATTCACAGTGCTCTCTAACATCTGCTTGCAAGCAGTACAAGTACTCTCCGACATCCCTATAATGTAATAGACTGCCTGATGCCATATTGAAGCACATACTACTCCAGGCTTCTGTAGATCACAAACTACTGTTACAGGTAGATGAGTGGCTTGTTACTGATGGGAACCTAATGTCACGCGGTCACATAGAAAGCATGAGAATAGCTGGCTGCATCTGATGCCTTTCACTTGTTCCTTGCTCCCTTAGGGCTAACAATTTATTTCGAGGACATTTTTTTTATCAAAATGAATGGATGCTGTTAGGTGTCTTGCGCTTAGCTTTTCATACATGTTAGTGCTGAAAAGTTAAAGTTTCATAAACTTCACTGCACGATCCTTCATTACAGGAGCATTTACGAGATCAGTTCCTCAAACATGACCAGCCGAGAAAAATCTTTGGCGGAGGTTAGCTTCAGTGCTATATTGATATGTTAGACAAAGAAAATGCTCAAGCTTCGTACAGGGCATGTATTATACGCAAAAAATATCCATTTCCTAACTTGACAATTCATATCTTGCATGGCAGACATTATTGGTACCCACATTCACAGCTATGTATACATATGAAGCCTTTATTTTTATTGCAACCGCTACAGCAAATGGCGAATACGAAGAAACACACAGGATGAGCACTTTATTTACAGGAATCGCTTCCTTGAAAGCTAACGAAAACTGTACTCCTAGGTTTCCCATGTCATAACAGAAGAGTACACTGAGAAAGAATGACAAAGAAAAAAGAGTTACCAGATCACAGGAATCAGCTACAAATAAAGCCTTAAATGCAGACATCATTGGGATATGCTACTTACAAATCAATAGTGCAACAATGCGCTCATGCTTAGCCCTATTCCAACCCGGTTGCTGCACGTCGTAAGAGTGACAGATTTCTGGCCGATGCATTCACTGCCTCCTTTCTAATTGTGGTACACGTCTCCCAGCTTACGTGCTGACACATATCGTGCTGCAAAAGCACATCAGCATCATTAAAAAGCAGCGCGCAACCACAACTCTTGCAATGCAAGGCCAAGTCGAGGGAGGGAGTGCATGCTGCAGTCATACATCTCTGATACTCTCATGAAGTGAAATACCCGTGTTCGAAAAGGTTCAGCATGCGCGTAGTTTTGCACGATCAGTTTGGAAGTAGCGTGTCACGATGTTGTCTGTAATAAGGTTCTTATTTTTAGCTTATTCCTGTTATCCATTTCGGCTTTTTCCTTTTTATTCTTTCTAAGTATGCTCTTTTTCTCATAACATGATGTGCGAAAGAAGGAAGTAAGGTTTTTAGTTTTCAGGGAAACGAATCCTGTGAATAAAATGTTGCTAAAATTTAGCCGTGTTCCTGTGGGGTTCTTTTTCTGCTTTCATGTTGCTGCTACTTGTTGCAATGAAACGAAATGAGCTCTTCCCATTTCCCATTCCTTTTAATTCTTTTTCCTCAGAAATTAACTTGCATTCACTTAATCTTGTGTTCCGGTTCCAAACCCTGCGTTTTTCTAAGGCACTCACCTTGCACCCCTCTGTGGCTTTATAGACCCGCACGTTCAAGTGCAAAGTCTAGTGCCATTATACTGTAGAAGACATGCTTTCAATTTTGAAACAGTGCAAACCTGCATGCCTTTAAAGAGGAACGGCAAACTGAAACCACAATGCACATGCCTGCTGTGATTGGCTATGTTGGGCGAAAAATTTTTCATTTCACTTAAACATAGATAATGATGAAGAACGAAACAAAAAATGCGCCTCTAAAGTGTGACATTCTCTTTGATTGCTTTGCACTTACGTGAGCGCCTGTGCATGTGTACACTTATTCTTTTTTGGAGGGGAGCAGAATAGAACACTGTGCTGTTTGCTTTAGGACACGAGTCCTTTTCCTTCTACATTTCTGAGCCACTTTGTGAGTTCCCCTCCGCGACTACAGCATTACCACAGTTGTTGATACCACAGCTTTAGAAACACTGCCAACAGTCAGCAGCAAGCACCTCATAATGCTGCACTTGTGCACAACCATACCTCTAATTCATTGCTCCGATCTTTCAAAGGGGTTTTTCAGTCTTCAGACAGAAGAATAGTTTACCTTTGCAAACAATTTTAATGTTGCAAAAAGAAGCAACATGATATTAAACGGGTTTCTCTAGAGGACACAAATAGTAGCATATTTTCATGGCAATATAACATTACGTTAGCCCCCTTTATATAATTTTCTTAAAGCCACAGTTTTCAATAGCATGACGACAACATACTACGTCGTTGTCTATGTTAAACAGCCTTTAACTACAAAAGCCACCTTTCAAATGTTGAAAAAACGAAAAGCTAACTGAAAGTGCTAGTGCAATAGGTAATAATCGTACTTGATGTAAAAAGATTTTAATGACCATTCAAGTTGGCTAGAAATATAAGTAACATGAGCTAAAAGCTAAATATATTGCCAGATGATGTACAGGCTGCTGTCATGGGAAACATTATCTGAATAAAACTAATTTTGATAGTGGAAGCGCTATACATCAGATGTTAAAAGAGAACAAATGATATTTTATGCTTACAAAAGTGTATAACACCTAACGTACAGATATTGAAAAAGTGGCTGCACAACAGTAGCTATTACGATGAAGTAAAAAGCACATTACCTTCGCATTTGGTGCATTGCAGGCTCCCTTTTTTGCCTAAGCAAGCACCTCTGGTAATGCGCTGGAATGGGTCACCTTTTGCACCGTTTCATCGCCGCTACAGACTGTAATAATGTGCATGCTAGACCCTTCCTTGCAGTGCAGTTCGAGAAGCTTGTTGGGTAACATCAAGAAATACTTTTGTGTAGCACACCATTTGCTGCATTCACTCCACTGGTCAGTGATGATAGTTATCTTACCTGCGACAACAAAGAACTGGAAATGTTCTATATCACATTATATGGTTAAAAGGGTAAACAAAACCCGGGGCACTTCGACGACCAAATAAAGATTTAAAAGAAAAGAAGACGTTTCGGCTCCCACACGGGAGCCTTGTTCACAGGTAAAATAAACAAAGGTGCTCGAGCAGCTCGCCTAAATAGTCTAGAACACGTGACGCAGGCAGCGCGCATACACTGACGGCTGATTGCCATCGCTCCTGTTCAGAGTGTGTGGCGTAGTCTGGATCATGAGGGACTCAAGATAAAGGCGTCGAGATAGCCCCTTTTCCCCTGGCAAGGGCACGTGCCTTCCCCCAGTCGATTGCGTGGCCGCTTGAAGTGGCATGCTCAGCCAAGGCACTGGATTTCATGTTTTCTTTTTTGACGTCATAATTTTGCTGTTTGAGACGCCTTTCAAAGTCAACAGTTTCGCCAATGCACACGTAGTCGCAATCCGCGCATGGGGCAACGTACACAACACCTAGGAATTTCTCTTTTGGTAATTTGTCCTTAACATTGGCGAGTGATTGCCGTAGTTTCTGGTTTAGAACGTGTGCCACTTGAACATTGTATGAACGCAGAATACAGCTTAGAGCTTCACTCGTGGACGGGACATAGGGCATTCCGGCGCGCTTTTGACTTTGTCATCACTTTGTCTTTTTACATTACTTTGTCATAATGGCTCGGCCCCTGCTCTTTATGGCCTCCCCAAGGTTCACAAGCCAGGCGTTCTCATGCGTCCAATTGTGGACTTCACGCGTTCACCCCTGCACAAGCTATCAGGATTTTTACATCGTGTCATTTCGCCCCTCTTCGGACAACGTGCCACTCACATACGCAATTCCTACGATTTGATGGACAAAGTCCGTGACATCATACTGGACAAAAACGACATCTTGGTCTCTTTTGACGTGAAATCGCTTTTTACTAGTGTGCCAACGGAACTGGCCGTGGATGTATGCAGTACCGCTCTGGAGTCGGATGCCACTCTACCCGAGAAATCGCCCATTGATGCACCAGACCTGGCTTGGCTGTTACAGTTCTGTTTATCAAATACGTACTTTACGTTCCAAAAGTGCTTCTACAAACAGGTCCACGGAACGGCTATGGGAGCTTCTATATCGGTAACCGCCGCTAACTTGACAATGGAAGCACTTGAAAGTCGAGCACTCGCTTCGTTCAGCTCTGCTCCGAAGGCATTCTTTCGCTACGTGGACGACTGTTTTTGCATCATTCATAAAGAAGCCGTTCAGTCGTTCACTTCACACCTGAACAGCATGGAAGCAGCGATCCAGTTCACGGTAGAAGAGGAAGTCGACGGCAAGCTTCCGTTCCTTGATATGCTGATTGAAAGAAAGGGGCCTACTTTGTAGTTCGCAGTTTACAAAAAGCCAACCCACACAGGACGCTACTTGCATTTCGGCTCCTTGCAACCTGCTTCTCACAAAGGAGCAGTGGTTTCGACGCTTCTACGACGCGCGGAGAAAATCTCCACGAGACAAGAAGACTACGCATCCGAAGTAAGCGTGGTACAGCGGGAACTATCAGCCTGTGGTTACCCGTGTTCTTTCTTGAATGCTGTCGAACGACAAATGGCACGTCCGCAGTTACCCCATGCTGCCTCTAGTCAAAAGCGCGCCGGAATACCCTATGTCCCGTCCACGAGTGAAGCTCAAAGCCGTATTCTGCATTCATACAGTGTTCAAGTGGCACACATTCCAAACCAGAAACTACGGCAATCACTAGTCAATGTTAAGGACAAATTACCAAAAGAGAAATTCCCAGGTGTTTTGTACGTCGTCCCATGCGCGGATTGCGACTACGTGTACATTGGCGAAACTGGTGACTTTGAAAGGCGTCTTAAGCAGCTCAATTATGGCGTCAAAAAAGAAAATCTGAAATCCAGTGCCTTGGCTGAGCATGCCACTTCAAGCGGCCACGCAATGGACTGGGGGAAGGCACGTGTCCTTGCCAGGGAAAAGGGGCTATCTCGACGCCTTTATCTTGAGTCCCTCATGATCCAGACTACGCCACACACTCTGAAGAGGAGCGATGGCAATCTGCCGTCAATGTATGCGCGCTGCCTGCGTCACGTGTTCTAGACTATTTAAGCGAGCTGCTCGAGCACCTTTGTTTATTTTACCTGTGAACAAGGCTCCCGTGTGGGAGTCGAAACGTCTTCTTTTCTTTTAAATCTTTATTTGGTCGGCGAAGTGCCCCGGGTTTTTGTTTACCCTTTTAACCATGTTTCATCCCGACCAGACGGGCTTCCGTCAAACACTGAACTTTATCTCACATTATAAATCACAAAGCACCAGGTATAGAGGAATGCAAATGTATTGCAACAATGAAAGTACATGCTTTGAGTCCGGTGGCAAGTAAAAGAGTACACTACATCTAACATCACATACACAGCAGTTAATATCGATATTGCCTGCTTGCGCAAGTAAGTTTCAAAGACAACAAGTCACATACCAAAGGAACGGAACTTGGCCTAACAGAGTAATTGAAAATAGTTTTTTTTTACACAACAAGTCTACAACACAAAGCTCACTTTGCTTGAAGACAGCACTAAAACAAAGCTTTGCGGCCAACAATTGATATTTTAGGTGGGCACTTCAACTGGAAACTAATCCACAAGTACTGCGACATAGGCAACACTACTGTAGCTCTCTTTCCACCATGACACAACAGAATCTCGATACAGTGAAGCCGCATGTGGGGAACAGCTGTTTTGAAGAGAAACACTGCTCGCTACTACATTCTGACAGGTGCCCATATATTTTTTATTCGATATAGTGCAGATGGTCATAATTAATTAAATGATATATGAAAGTTTGAATAGTTCTGCCATAGACAAAGCTACTGTTTTAAGTCAATAATGGGTTCACTTCACTTCACTTTATTACCTTAACCCTTTGTATCCCAGGTGCCACAAACGTGGCAGTGTTATTTTAATTTTTTCGAGGCCTCCATAGCACCTGGGAAGAAATGAGCGAAGCGCACAGAGCCAGCCAGCTGGAACGCCTTAAGCTGACTCAAACAGGCAGAGCAGTACTTCGCAAGCTCGCATACAGCGAAAACTTCATAGCAGACTCAGACGCGAAAGCCCGATTGCCGCCACTTCTTCGTGACTCTATCTCAGTCGCTCCAATACCTCGCAACATGCATGCAACATACCACAAAGACAGAAGACAAGCAAGAGTGAGAGCGCTGAGCAAGAAATACTCAAAGAACCCGAACACGAGATATACAGATGCGGCAAAATACCCAGGTAGAAGAGCATACGCAATTACCGTGACCGACAATCAAGGGAAGGAGCCAATTGCTGCCACCATACCGGCCAGAAATCCAGAAACGGCGGAGGAAGTGGCCATCGTCCTCGGCATCGCCACATGCAAAGATACAGCAATCATCTTGAGCGACTCGCAAACGGCATGTAGAAACCTACGAAAAGGCCGAATTTCTGCCGCAGCAGTGAAGATTCTAAAAGAAATAACAAGACGCCAAGAACTACCCGACACCTACGTCGCATGGACCCCAGGCCACGAACACCTGGCAGGAAATGAAGCAGCACATGCTGCTGCCCGAGAGCATACCAGCGGGGATTTCCTGCCGCACGGTCTCCGGAAAGCGACGAGGGTGGAGGACATTCCCATCAACTACGCCATAATATTGCAACATTACCGACTGGAAAGAAGACAATATCCTCCACCTCATCCAAAATTAAGCAATGAAGATGCCACCGCCATCCGCACACTACAAATAAATACGTATGTACATGGAATTATCATGCACCGAATGCACCCCACCAAATTCTCATACCTATGCCGGTATTGTGACGTTCCAGACACGCTCCCACACATGGTGTTGGTGTGCCCGCACCGCGAGAAAAACAGTGAAGATGATGCCTCAGAACCGCTACAAGCGATCGAAGAAACGTGGGAGGCAATGTTAAAGGCACAGAGCCTGGAAGATCAGCGAAGTCTGGTGGACCGGGCCCGGGCTGCAGCATTAGCCAACGGCTTTCTGGACTGAGAGAGCCGCCCACCTAGGGCGAAGAAAGGACACTTTCTCGCTGTTTCTTACAATAAACGTTCATTCCTCCTCCTCCTCGAGGTAGAAAATATGCTCTAGGAACCCCGTGTTCCTAGCTGCCACGAACGTGGCAGCTGGTGCTTGCACTCACTGTCAGTAGATGGCCCCACGGGGACCGCACAAAAGCATTTTGAGCATCGAAAACATGGACTCCACGTGCAGCCGGCCAAGACGGTAAGTGTGCGTTATTTTTCTGTTGTGGTAACCTGAACTCTGATATTTTATTATTGAAAACACTGACAGCAGTTTTGCGAAAGTCTAGCGAATATACTTACGCAGTTTCATGTTGCTACGACTGCTCCTTGGAGAGCATTTCACTTCGTTCAGCTTACATACACATTTGTGGCAGCCAGGAAGCTGGGGTCCGTCCTTCCAGAGAAATGCATGAACGAGTATGATTTCATTGAGCGTTTATGTCAGAGTATTTGCGGCACCGAATTTAATTTCCATCAAGTGAACCTTCATACTCGTTGTCTAGCAGCGACTTGTGTTGGTGTATTGATTTTGAAGAACGTTTTTTTATATGCAGGCAGCGCTTGACTGACAAAGAAATATAAGCAATTCTTTTCGAATACCCTAGTGGAAGTGAGGACGAAAACTTGGAGGGGTCGGATTGCGATGAAGAATACACGCCGCAGGAGAGAACAGTGCAGAATGTCAGCGAAAGCTCTTCAGACAGTGAAGAAGTGCAGGTCACATCAACCAAAAAAAAGAAGCAAACAAAAATTTGGCACTGGGTGAAAAAGGACATCAATATCAATCGGGGAGAGTAAGAAAGTGTTTTGAAGCCTGCGGACGGTTTAGAAAGAGTGAAGAGCCCCTTGAGCATGTTCCTGAAACTCGTTGACTCTGACCTCATTGGGTTCCTCACTTTCGAAACGAACACATTCAGGACCCAAGAAAATCGCACGCGAATCCTTCCGGTGTCAGTCCTCGAGATGCGCACATTTATTGGCATTGTCCTTTACATGTCTGCTGTTGACCTTCCTTTTAGAAGGATGTACTGGTCAGCGAACACTCGTCACGCGGATATCGCCAACTGCATGACAAGAAACAGGTTCGACGAAATCATGCCTCTATTTCATGCAGGGAACAATGATGAAGCGCGAGAAAAAGGAGAAGAAGGCTATGACTGTCTCCATAAGGTGCGACATGTGCTTACGAGCCTAAATAACACATTTTCACAAGCTGCCAAACTTGAAACTTGCGTTGCTGTAGATGAAATGCTTATTCCTTTCAAGGGCAGACATTCTCTGAAAGTTTATATGAAGAGTAAGCCTAAAAAATGCGGCTACAAATCTTGGGCCTTGGCAGGCCGGTCTGGATACGTATATCGGCTTTACATGTATGGTGACAACCTAATTGAAGACCCCCCGAACACTCCGGAAGACATAGGCGAAAGTGGAAAGGTCGTTTTGCGACTCACTCATGATTGCCCTCCGGGAACAGAAGTATTTTTCGACAACTTCTTCGCTTCCATCAAGCTTTTAAGTAAAATGAAAATGAGAGGACTTGGAGCGACTGCCACCATCAGAAAAACAAGATGTGGGAACTGCCCTCTGAAAACTGAAAAAGAATTGAAAAAAGCAGAGAGAGGATGACTCGGCTTCCGCTCAGAAAAGAGCACAGGAATTGCCATCTGTGCCTGGAATGACAACCGCACAGTGACAGCTGCATCAAACATCCACAGCATTGAACCATTTGATACATGCAGGAAGCTACGACAGGCAGACCAAGACTTGTGTGGATCAGGGTGTACAACCAGAGCATGGGTGGAGTAGACAAAGCAGATATGCTTCTGTCATTTTACAGAAATGACTTGAAAACAAAGAAGTGGTACAAAAGGATATGCTTTCAACTTATCGATCTTGCGGTTGTGAATGCTTTTCTGCTTTACCGCGAAGCGAATTCGGCAGATATGCAGCAGGTTGACTTCAAGTTCAGGGTGGCACTTGGATTGATGCGCTCACTCGAGGGCATGCCCGGATAGAACCGGGATGGTGATGATCCTGTGCCTGCTAGTGTTGTGTCACCAACTAGTTCATTGAAGGCATCAGGCTCAGCAGCTGGAGTTGTTTCAAAGAAAGCCCATCATGTTGAACATTCTGTGCGGCACGACAACGTTGGCCATTGGCCCATGAAAGTGGTGCAAAAGAACGCCCCCATGTGCAAGTTAAGCTCATACACCAGGCGCACAAGGTTCTTTTGCAAAAAGTGTTCTGTGTATTTGTGCGCTGATGCACAAAAAATCAACTGTTTTGAGAAATTTCATGCATCCTAAATTTTCGGGGAATTTCTACCCCCACTCCTAGCTGCAACGTTTGTGGCATAATCAATCTTCCTATAAAATGACGAGGGATCGTTTTAACTTTTTTCACGTGTCTTTCCATGCACATGAACTCTTTAAAAATATAGATTTCAGCAATGTTCAGCTCGTGAGACACCTGTGGGATATAAAGGGTTAAAGTCTCCGGTTAGGGGGTATTACATAAGGGGTGGGCTTACAAATAAAGGTTACAGAGAGTGATCTTCATGACAAAAAATACAGTTAAGTTGTCCGCAAAAGTTGACGAACGCGTGATGGCTGCAATGTCACGGGGGAAGGCCATTCCAGTCCACTGCTGTGCGAAGAAAAACTGAGGCCGGCAAAGTAGTGGTGCGAGCACGTGCGATTGAGTAAGGATCGGACGTACGGGCAGATACGCGTGCCGGTGGGATGATATACGGTGCTTGATTGAGGGAACTGTGAAATAATTTGTGAAACAAAGACTGGCGATGCGACGACGCACAGAAAGATTAGCAAGATCAACGTTTTAGAGATGACATGCTTATGTCGTATGAATATGAAAAATGGATGAACCTAGTGGCATGATTTTGCTCAGATTCTTGTTCGTTTCTTAAATATACCAGGTGTGGGCTCCAGATTGGCGCTGCATATTCTAGTTTTGATCTGATGAGTGATTTGTACGTGAGAAGTTTTATGTCTGTTGGTGCGTGACGCAAATGACGCTTTAAAAAACCGCGGGATCTGTTCGCGGATGATATTGTCACGAAATGACAATGGAAGATCTACCCGGCGTCGGCGAGGCAGACAGTTGTACAAGATGGCGTGCAATACATCAAGCCGGCGTCCTCAGCTTCTACTACTTCTTCAGCGCCCGCCTCTTGCCGAGCGCGCGTTCCAGTCCCAACTTCTTTCTCAGCGCTGGCTCGTGACACCTAGCGGCATTATTCCCCCGCCAAAAGAAAGGCATCGACCCGATGCTTACTAAGCTAGATAGAAGTGTGGAAGTCGAATTAGATTGGATTGGCGCCGCCCTAACGCATGAAATACGGCTTGAGGCGAGTAACATGCACTGTCTCTGAGTGGTGGTGTCGACGCCGAGGCGACGCGGCACCGTCGGGAATGACCTCATAGTTCACTAACGCGGCGTATCACTTTGTAGGGTCCAAAGTATCTACTAAGGAGCTTCTCTGACAACTCTCTGGCAACCCCTGGCGACGGAATGGAGGCCACACCCAGACTTGGCCACCTGGCTGGTACTCAACTTATCGATGTCGAAAGTTGTAGCGTCGTGCGTCTGTACTCTGCTGCTTCGTGATGGGTATGCGCGCGAGTTGACGAGCTTCCTATGCGTGTTGAGTAAGTTGCTCGGCGTCGGAAGTAAGTGATGCGTCGGTGTCATGCGGGAGCATAGCGTCTAGCGTGGTCTGGACCTCGCGCCCGTAGACAAGACGGAACAGTGTGAATTGTGTGGTTTCCTGAATGGCGGTGTTGTACGCGAATGTAAGGTACGGCAGGACTTGATCTCATGTTTTATCCTGGACGTCCACATACATAGACAGCATGTCAGGAATGGCTTTGCTTAGACTTTCCGTCAGTCCGTTGGTCTGCGGATGATGGGCAGTCACCTCGTGATGCTGCGTACAGCTCAGCTCAGATATGTCCTCTATTAATTGGGCTGTAAAGGCAGTGCCTCTGTTGGTGATCACATGGGATGGGGCACCATGTCTGAGTACTATGTGATCGATAAAGAACTGGGCAACTTCGTAGGCCGGGGCACGTTGTGCAGCTTTCGTCTCGGCATAGCGTGTTACATAGTCCGTGGCGACTATAATCCACTTGTTTCCGCTGGCTGACAAGGGAAGGGGTACCAGATTATCCATGCCGATTTCATCAAACGGCGCGCTAGGTGGTGCGATGAGTTGGAGTAACCCCCCGGGCTTCAAAGACGGCGATTTCCTGCGTTGACACTCACGGCATCTTAGCCCGTAGCTCGCGCAGCCGTATGATCAAGTCAGATGCGGTGAGGGCCCCAAGGAATGCACCGTCTTCGTCCATGTCCTTATCGCAGGTTGTCACGGGAGCGCGCGACAACGCGTCCGCATCTTCGAGTTTGCGGCTCGATTTGTAGACGATGGCAACATCGAACTCCTGCAGACGGACACTCCATCGAGCAAGTCGCCCGGACGGGTCTCGTAAGTTGGCTAACCAACACTGGGAATCGTGGTCTCTCACCCCCTTGAAAGGGCGACCGTAGAGATAAGGCCGACATTTCATTATGGCCCACACAACCGCTAGACACTCTTGGTGGGAGGTGGAGTAGTTGATTTCGGCGCGTGAAAGGGTGCGACTGGCGTAAGCGATGACTCGCTCGATGCCCTCCTGGTGTTCTACGAGTACAGCGCCAAGACCAATGTTGCTTCCATCGGTAGGCACCTCGGTCTCAGCACCCTCGTCAAAGTGAGCGAGGACGGGTGATTCCGGCACGCGTTGCCGTAACTCGGTGAAAGCTGCATCCTGCTCATCCGTCCAAATGAAGGGTGTGTCTTCTCGCGTGAGGCGTATGAGTGGTTCGGTGATGCGCGAGAAATTAGCGGTGAAGTGACGATAGTGCGCACACAGACCGAGAAAGCGGCGTACTGCTTTCTTGTCACGAGGAGTCGGAAAAGCAGCAACAGCAGATACTTTGTCTGGGTCAGGCTGGACGCCGTTGGCGTTCCCGACATAACCGAGAAACTTCAGCTCTTCGTAACCGAAGTGACACTTTTCTGGCTTAAGTGTGAAATTAGCGGAGCGAAGCGCGTCAAGTACCGCCTCTAAACGCTTCAGATGTTCTTCGCAAGTCGCCGTAAACACGACGACGTCATCTAAGAATGCTAAAGAGCTGTGCCACTTCAGGCCCGTCAGAACAGAGAGAGAGAGAATAACTTTTTCAACAGTGTCCATCATTCGTTGGAACGTGGCCGGTGCAGAACACAGGCCGAATGGAAGTACTTTAAATTCGTACAGTCCATCCGGCGTAACTAAGGCAGTTTTTTCGCGATCTCGTTCGTCAACTTCGCTTTGCCAATATCCGCTCTGCAGATCTATGGATGAAAAGTACCTGGTTCGCCGCAGTCGATCTAACGAATCATCGATCCGCGGAAGCAGATAAACGTCTTCTTTTGCGACGTTATTCAACTTTCTACAGTCAACGCAGAACGCGTTCGTCTTTCTTTTTGACGAGGACCACCGGCAACGCCCAAAGGCTTTGGGATGGTTGTATGACGTCATCTTCGAGCATTTCTTTCACTTGTGCTATAATCACGGTGCGCTCTTTCGCCGATACGCGATAAGGCAGTTGTCGTATGGGATGAGAGTCGTCATACGTGATTATTCGGTGTCTCGTGATAGGCGTCTGGCGTACCTTAGAAGAAAATGCGAAGCACTCCTTGAACCGAAGGGGCAACGCGCGCAGCACTTTCTGCTTTTCCTCCGAAAGGCCTGAATTGATCTCGATATTGCAGAGTGTCTGAGCTCGGTTCTCCTTCGTCATAGACGCAAAACATTCAGCAACGTCGGCAATTCGCTCAGCGAAAGTTATAGTAGTACGACGAAATAGATTGCCGATGTTCCTGGCTGAAATTCGTCACTAGGAGCGCCGAAAGTCCACCTAGAAGCATAATGTGACTGCGGGCTGTACATACACCATGAGTCAGCATAAGAGAGGAATTGCCCTCTGCAACAGCTTCGCCGTCACGCAGATCGTCGCATACGGCCATTACCAGGACACCGGGGGGTTACTCCAATTTGGCGGCAGCAGTTGCGGCGGCATGTCCTCCTTCTAAGAAAATTCTTCTTGCCAACAGGTTGATCAGTGGCCTGTGTTCCTGCTCATCCTTGGATCCTGCGTCGTCTGTGGCCACCGTGGTTTCATTTCCACGTGCGCTTGCACTCGCTGCGAGTGCTTTCAAGCGTCTGAGCCCTGTACTGCCTGCTGAGTCTGCGCGGACTGCACGTGACTTCAACGATGACCATATAAGGACGCACACAACGGCACTGATTCAATTTGGCGGCAGCAGTTGCGGCGGCATGTCCTCCTTCTAAGAAAATTCTTCTTGCCAAAAGGTTGATCAGTGGCCTGTGTTCCTGCTCATCCTTGGATCCTGCGTCGTCTGTGGTCACCGTGGTTTCATTTCCACGTGCGCTTGCACTCGCTGCGAGTGCTTTCAAGCGTCTGAGCCCTGTACTGCCTGCTGAGTCTGCGCGGACTGCACGTGACTTCAACGATGACCATATAAGGACGCACACAACGGCACTGATTCAATTTGGCGGCAGCAGTTGCGGCGGCATGTCCTCCTTCTAAGAAAATTCTTCTTGCCAAAAGGTTGATCAGTGGCCTGTGTTCCTGCTCATCCTTGGATCCTGCGTCGTCTGTGGCCACCGTGGTTTCATTTCCACGTGCGCTTGCACTCGCTGCGAGTGCTTTCAAGCGTCTGAGCCCTGTACTGCCTGCTGAGTCTGCGCGGACTGCACGTGACTTCAACGATGACCATATAAGGACGCACACAACGGCACTGATTCAATTTGGCGGCAGCAGTTGCGGCGGCATGTCCTCCTTCTAAGAAAATTCTTCTTGCCAAAAGGTTGATCAGTGGCCTGTGTTCCTGCTCATCCTTGGATCCTGCGTCGTCTGTGGCCACCGTGGTTTCATTTCCACGTGCGCTTGCACTCGCTGCGAGTGCTTTCAAGCGTCTGAGCCCTGTACTGCCTGCTGAGTCTGCGCGGACTGCACGTGACTTCAACGAGGACCATATAAGGACGCACACAACGGCACTGATTCAATTTGGCGGCAGCAGTTGCGGCGGCATGTCCTCCTTCTAAGAACATTCTTCTTGCCAACAGGTTGGTTTATTACTTCTGTACACTATCTAAAAATTAATTCTGCCGCAACTGCGGCCAAAAGTTCATGTTTTACTGTTCGTAGTGTATATGCTTCACTATGCCTACCACAGCGGAACTGGCGAAAAAAATTGCATCTCTTGAAGCAGTGCTGAACGAGAAGTTGGATACACTGATCGATGATTTAGTATCGCGAATTAACATCAAGCTACAGAATGTAGGACTAGGTGAGCACGCTTCCCTCTGTGAAAGTGTTCAGTTCATGAACAAGGAACTAGACACAATAAAACTAAAACAGGAAGAACTCGTAACCTCAAACAAGGCGCTCTTATCGCGTAACGAAGCGCTCGAAAGAAAAGTGGCCGATTTAGAGCAATATTCGAGAATGAATAATGTGGAAATTAACGGAATCCCTACATCGCAGGGTGAAGACTGCGGAGTCATTCTGAAGCGAATTGCCGATGCTATCGAGTACCCTCTCGTACCCGTTGATATCGACACGGCTCACCGTGTTGCCTCTAAATCAAATGAGAAGAACATCATTGTTCGCTTCTGCTCACGGGATAAGAAAAACGAGTTCATCAGGAAGGCAAGAAGAGCTAGGCTTCGCACAGACCACATTGGTTTCACAGGTGGCACTAGCACGCCTGTCTATGTAAATGACCACTTGACCATTGATAACAAGAAGATGTTCTCGAAGGCGCTGGCACTCAAAAAAGAAAATAAGTGGAAATACTTATGGACAGAAAACTGCCAGATAAAAGCCCGCAAAACTGATGATAGCGGGGTCTATCGCATTTTCACTGAGTCCGACCTTCGAATCTTCACGTGTTTCACTGTAAATAGTTTGTTTTCCATTTTTTTCCATGGCCTTGCTCTACCCCGTTGACGTAAAATCTTGTCTTACCGCAAATAAACGATCACTCATTCACTTCAATGCTCGTAGCCTTCGTAAGAACATAGATGGAATTAATAACTTCATTGCCTCACTTGACCATGTCTTCACTTTTATCTGCATATCGGAGACTTGGCTTTCTGATTCCGACAGCAACATGAGCGGTTTTCCGTCTTATCAACCCGAGTATTGTCATTGTCCAACTAACAGTCATGTCGCCGCCATTTTTGTTTCACAAGGTGTTACCTACGCTCGCAGATTTGATCTGGCAGTTAACGTGAATCATTGTGAGTCAGTGTGGATAGAAGTCGACCGGTCATTCCTTAATACCAACAAGAACTTGATCCTTGGTTGCATTTATCGCTCACCGTCATCTTCCCTTAACGATTTCTTGCTTTCTCTTGATGCAGTATTGTCCAAGCTAGCTTTTGAAAATAAGGATGTGGTGATTGTAGGTGATATTAATATTAACTTACTTGACACTGAAGCTACCTCGTACACAACTTACACAGATTGTTTTGCTGGATTCGGTTTTGAATCGCTCATTGACTGCCCAACTAGGGTAGCCCCTCATGGGAGCAGTACACTTATTGATCACGTGTTATCTAACATATCACCATCACCTTGCTCCGGGGTTATTAATACTGACATAACCGATCATTTTCCTGTTTTTCTTACATTTAACAAGGAAATACATGAGAAGGATAATAGCTACTTTACTTCCGTATTTAGTGCAGATACCTTTATTGAAGCCCTCAGTGAAACTGACTGGTCGCCAATTAATTCTGTCTGATCCCGAAGAAGCACTAAAAAAATTCTGCACTTTATTTTCATTGGCCGTTTCGACTAACACACGCACTGTAAAATGTGGGAAAAAGTACAAATATCCTCGCAACCCATGGATGACAGACGGTCTTCTAGAAAGTTTAAGAAAGAAGGAAAACATGTACAAGAAAACTAAACGTCAGCCCTTTAATACTAGACTAGCTAGACGCTATAGTAGATACTGTAAATTACTGAATGTTTTACTAATACAGGCGAAAAAAAGTACTACGAAAATAAATTTGATCAGAATAAAGATAACCCCAAAAAGCAATGGCAGTTATTGAACACTTTTCTTAACAAATCGCCTATTAATGCCTCTATAACCAAAATAAATTACAAAGGTCTCACTCTTTCTGACCCCAACGAAATTGCTAATGCTTTTTCGGACTACTTTTCTTCTGTCTACACTAATAAAAACATACACGCGCAGTTGCATAATACTTTGAGCCGTACGACACAATCATTCTTCTTGTTACCAGCTACACCAAATGATGTGCGCTCCACGATTGCTAACCTTAAAAATACAGGCCCTGGCTTAGACAATATTTGTGTCAGGCATTTAAAACTGGTTGCGCATTTAGTTTGCGACACGCTCTGTAACATTATTAACCTTATGTTTAAAGAAGGTGCATTTCCTTCATTTTTAAAAAATGCCAAGATTATTCCTGTTTTTAAAAAAGGCGACAAACACACAGTTAATAATTACCGACCAATTGCAATTCTGTCCTGCCTTAGTAAACTGATTGAGAAATTATTTGTTAAACGTCTTAATAACTACTTAACAAAGTTTAAATTGCTAAAGAACAATCAATATGGTTTCCGCCCAGGAAGTTCCACGAATCTAGCTGTTCTATCTGTAACTGACTACATAAAAAAATGTATTGATGCGGGAAACTTAGTCGGATCTGTATTTTTAGACTTCAGTAAAGCTTATGACACGGTTAACCATCAAGTCCAGTTTAATAAACTTGACTCTTATGGTATAACCGGTCCTGCGCTAACATTCTTAAAAAATTATTTACTTGACCGGCCGTACACAGTACATGCAGCAAATACTTTCTCAGTAACAAAATGTATTAACCAAGGCGTACCACAGGGATCAGTTCTGGGCCCTTTGCTTTTCCTTTTATATATTAATGATCTTCCGGATTCTCTTAACTCCACCAACTGCGTTCATTGCATTTTATATGCAGATGACACAACCATATCTTCATCTGACAAATCTGTTACTACTCTTACTTCTAAATTAAATATTGCATTAAGTAACATTATAAAATGGTGTAGCAACAAATACTTAGTTCTTAATCCTTTAAAAACTAAATTTATGTTATTCAAAAGTGCTCAAAGGGCCTTAACTTCTATTCCTGAAGTAAAGCTTGGAATTCATTCAATTCCCGTTAGCACCGATGTCACTTTTCTTGGCATACATCTTGACCCTAACCTTACATTTCGCTCTCACTTCCAACATCTCAAGCACAAGACTGCGTTTGGTATACGTGCATTAATCAAAGCTCGCCCTTTTTTTTCTCGTGAGGCTCTGCTAGCGTTGTATTATGCGTTCATTCATATTCACATTAATTACGGCATTGTTTCATGGGGCAACACGTACGCTTGTCACTTATCATCAATTCAACATATCCAAAATCAGTCAATACGCATTATCACTTCTAGCTCCATGCAGTCTAATGCCTCTTTGTTACTTCGAGCGTATAATATCTTGCCTATTATTCATTTGTTCCAGTTTAACATACTCGTCTTACTCCACAGGTTGCTTCATAATAACCTTACGTTTCCGTTCATTGCAACTGACCTTTTGCAGAATAAAAATATGACCAGATTTGCGGCTAACAACAATTTCTTATTACCCATGGTTCATACCAATTACGGCAAAAAAACATCTTCCTTCGCTGCAATTTCTCTTTGGAATGAATTACCATCAACCATAAAATCCTGCCCTTCTCTTGCAATTTTTAAAAATCACCTTAAGCATCATTTCCTGCGATAACTTAACTACGATCTGGCGGTGTACCTTTGACTTTTATCTCAAATGTCATTTCATGCATTTCACCCATGCTTTTTTCCGACCTTATTTTATAACGTGCTTTGCCTGTTTGATTGTAAATGACATGTCTAATGATGTATTTGATCTGTACATGCTGTTTTATAATACGCTAATTTGCTGTCTAATGATATCACCATCAATGTTGTTATTATTAACCGAGGGCCCCACTACAGTTCTTAGACTTTGGGACCCTCGTCTGTATATTCGTCATGTAATTACTCATGTTTTTGGAACCAATAAATCTGAATCTGAACCTGAATCTGAATCTTGCGCGTGGTGGTACAGTTACACTGTCGGCGTAAACCCGAAGCGCGTTACGTCGGCAATTGTCGCGGCTGTTCGCTGCTCTTCGCTGCTCTTTCTGTCGAAAGAGTCACTGTGCGCTCCCGGAAGTCTCTAATGGCACCATACTCTCGCAGAAAATCGACGCCCAAGATGAGGTCCCGAGAACAATCGCGGGGTATAAGGCAGCTGGCTGAAAACGTGGACCCACGAATTTGTACTCTGACCGTGCACAGGCCCAACGGTGTTACAATATGTCCGCCAGCAGTACGAATTTGTATTCCAGACCAAGGTGTGATAACGTTTTTAAGTTCGGTCGCTAGTTTTCCGCACAAGATTGTGTAGTCGGCCCCCGTGTCCAATAAAGCACTAACGTGGCGGCCGTCGAGCACAACAGGTTTGTCTAGCGAGAGTCTGTCGCTGAGTACGGCTGCTGTCGTCGTTGAATCGTGCGGAATAGACCGTGCTCGCGTCGATGGGAGGTCTTCGGAAGGGCGATTATCAGCGGCCTCACCCCCGAAGGTCGCTGTTCTTAGTTTTCCCGGCGAGGGCTTGCGATCGTGCCTGCGCTGCCAATGGAGGACTTCTAGGAGCTGGGGAAGAACGCGTAGGGGACGGCGAGCGCGACTGCCGCCGCGGGAACGGTGGCACACTCTGCTGGTTCAGGTATTCTTCAATCACCCTAGGCCTTTCGCCATATCTGGGCCATGGCGAATCCGCTGCAAAACCTTGCAGTCCGAGGTGGCGGTATGGGCATTCCCGGTATACGTAACCGGCTTCTCCACAGTGATAGCACAGAGGCCTTCTGTCGGGGGTACGCCAGACGTCAGATGTCCTTTCGAGCGGGCGCCGATCTTCCATACGTTGGATCGGTTGCACTGATGGGAGCGACGGGACGTATGACGCGGCGTAAGACGTGGCGGGGTCGAAATCGGTCGGAGTGGGGACGGACTCGCCACGAAACTTCCGCATACGACGGCCTCTGATAGTGTGCTGCCAGAGGCGGCGCATTGCTGCTTGGAACGGGACCTTGGATCGCTTGCTGCACTTCATTCCTCACAAGGGCAGAAATGGAACCTAGCGTGGGCTGAGGCGGGCAGGTGAGCCGTTGAAGCTCGTCACGCACCACAGAGCGGATAAGGTCTCGGAGAACGTCCACGTTTCCAAAGGCAATCGTGTCCGTCAGTGAAGAAGCGTTAGCGTGCCTCTCATACGGAGCTGAGCGATGGTCCGAAGGTGAAGTTGCGTTCAATTGCCTTTCGTAGAGAGCTCAGCGCTGGTGTAACATCTATTCCATCCTGGTGGATTCCGTTAAAGAATTCAGCCATGGTCTTCAGCGGACTTCGAAGAAGGCCAGCAAATAGCTGTTCCTTAACTCTCCGCATTAGATGGCGCAGCTTCTTTTCCTCGGACATAGTAGGGTCCACCCGACGGAAGAGGCGCGTCATACCCTTGACGTACGACGTCACGCTCTCGTTCGGCAGATGAATGCGGTATTGGAGCGCCCGTTCGGCTCGTTCGCCGCGATCAGCATTGGTGTAGGTCTCCAGCAAGGCACGATGGAACTCGAGCCATGATTTGATGAGCCCTTCTCGGTTCCCGTACTAAGTGCGGGCACCGTCCTCCAAGCTGAAGTAGACGTTCCTTAACTACGCCACGTCGCTCCATTCATTTATATCGGCAACGCGCTCAAACAAGACTAACCAGTCTTCTACATCCTCGAAGATATCCCCGTGGAACACTTTCGGCACTCGGAGATTCTGCAGCAGATGCTGAATTGCGCTTCCAATAGACACTAGAATTTAACTTACTCTCTCAAATGCAACAAATTTCATTATGAGCGACTCAGGAGTTATCTCAGAAAAGCGTTTCTGCGTTTTATATGTATCTGAATAGGCAGCGTAGGAGTTGGGCCCAAGCAAAAGCTTCCTCTTAAACAATTTGCCTTGGGATCAAATACATGAATAATAACTGCATTGTCATTGCAAAAGATGCTGCAAACGAATTCTCGAACGCTACGCACTGTCAATACAAGTAAAATATGTATTTTTTCATAAAATATTATACTCCTATGTGCCAAAAGTTGTGCCCAACATAACTGATGTCAATGCTTCCATGTTTTTGTCTATTTAATAAGTGAAGAAAATATCACACGACCTTTAGAACTACTTCAGTTAGATACCAGCAAAGCAGTGCATGCCGCTGATATGAAAAATGTAAAGGCCATGAAATGAACAAGTTGAGCACAAATATGTTAATGAAACTTTGTCATTCAAGATCGTTGTTTACATTCTTCTTCATATGCAACGGCCAGTGAAAAATCTCAATGATGCTCTCATTTGTTCCAATGTATTAAGCAGGAGCACCTGCCACCGGTCCTGTATCGTGAGTAATTGCACCGAAAGTATAGTCGCAACAGAGAGCACGTATAAAAAGCAGGAGTTCTGCAGAATATACGAGGGTGAGTCAAATGAAAGTGAGCCAATGCGAATATATGACAAACAGGGTACTTTATTTAAAAGTAGCCTCCATGAGCATTTACACATTTGTCCCATTGACTAAAGAGTTGCGTAATTCCTGCCTCACAAAGATCTTTGAGTTGCTGCTTCAAAACGTCTGCAACTGACTTTCACGTCATTGTCCGAGACGAATCTGGTTCCTTTGAGCTGTTTCTTCGGTTGCCCCAATATGTGGAAGCCACAAGGCGACAGATCTGAGCTGTATGGCGGATATTGTAGCGTTTCCCACTTGCATTCCGCCAGTTTTATATTAACCACATCAGCGACGTGGGGACGAGAATTATCGTGGAACAAGTTGACCCTATCCGTCGATTTTTCCCGTAGTTTGCTCTTGATTGCGACGTGCAGCCGATCCGTCGTTTCACAATATCGGAAACAATTGATAGTCTCTCAAGATTTAGCAAATTCTATCAGCAATGGCCCCTGACGATCGAAAAATAAAAGTCAACAACACCTTTCCGGCGGAAATGATGGCCTTTGTTTTCTTTGGGGGTGGTGAATTCGAATTTTTCCATTGTAAGCTTTGCCGTCGTGTTTCAGACTCCTAGTAGTGGCACCATGGCTCGTCCCCGATCACAATTGCAGACAAGAAGTCGTCACCCTTATTGTGATACCGGATCAGATTAGTAAAGGCAGCACCGAACTTATCCGTATTCTGGCGGTGGTTCAATATCTTGGGCATTCATTGCGCACACAAGAGCCGATAACCGAGATGTTCATGAATTAAGGCGTGAACGGTGACGGTGACTGATGTTCACACGCTCTGCCAGTTCATCGATGCTTATCCTCCGTTCCTGTGTCGTCAGTTCATCAACCTTTGCAATTTCCTTAGGGGTGATTGCACGATGGCTCTGGCCCGGTCTGGGATCGTCTTTGCAACTTTCACGTCCTTCTTTGAACCGTTTGTTCAAACGCTGCAGTGGCCAATGAAATGCAATGTTCAGTGTACACGGCAGCCATACGGTGACTAACTTCTTTTTGGGAAACACCTTCAGCTGTCAAAAACCTCACGGCACCACGCTGCTCAACTTCTGGAGTGTCCATTACGTCACGCAACCATGTTCAACCCAGTGCATGAGCGCATTAAACAACATTTATCCTCACACCTGCGTGCCACTTTTGTAAATGAGAGATGTCTGCGTGCTACGCGCAGGCCTTGCAGTTAATGAACAGAACCATAATTGCGTGGGGTGGGTAGGCTCACTGTCATTTGACTCGCCCTCGTACACTATAAATGCGAAGATACAGTGGAATATACAAATGCGAAAATACAGCTTGATAAAAGGCAAAAACTGCCACTGGAAACAATGTTCGCTGCGCATATACACAAAGCCTCCCAACAAGATATTTAAACATATACATAAGTAAGTCTCTAATAAATCTATGTATCTAAGAAAAAGTCACGGTATATAATGCGTCAAACAAGGCAAATAAACTTGTTGCGCAATCACAGATTCACAGAATCCTAGATCCCGCCCCCCTTCCATCCACTCCACCAGATGTATAGCGCGCGACGGAAGGGGGCGCGCTTGCTCCTCACTTTTCTGCCTTGCGCACACAATACTGAGCCACCATCGTCGGCTCACCCATTCTCCACCACCCCCCACACGCTTTCACTCGCACATACAGCATGCGGTGCGCCGTCACGATGTTACCGCCCTTGGACTTTATGCGGAACATGAGGGCGACGGCGACGGTAGGAATGCGCCTAGATTCTCCATATAAATGCTATCGCAGTAATATAACAAGAGCATCCGGCAGCTGAAGTGTCCCATGGCCTATTACTTTTCGCAAAAGAAGTAACAAAATAAAACTTGTACCATACGACAATTCGCTGCGCCGCAACGTTTGTTTTTTTCCCCTTTTTGGGGGCAGGGGAACCCTAATGAAAAAACAAACGCGAAGTATGTTGGTCACAATCGAATGCCTACTTTGGGCGACTAATGTGGCTAATAAAGGAATTTCGAAGGAAACACGAGATGTTTGGTTCACCAAGAACAAAGCACGTACTGCTCGGCATCCTACACCGGCGAGACAACACTTTCTGGAGAGGTTGTGCTCAAGCGAACGCGGTGTAATCTTTCGAGTCCCCACAGTGATGGCGGCGAGCGACCATTGTTTCTTTTTCTCGTCTTAGCTAGAAAGCGTCCGAAACACTGCCAGGCAAAAATGCACTCGGCCAGAGAAAACGGAACGCGTACCGAAGTGCGCTGCGTGGTGGTCGGGGCAACACGAGAAAAACGCATGCGCTCTGGCTGGCTCTAGCAGCCTCCAGGTAGGGGAGCGAGAAGAAAAAAAAATTGGAGAGGCTCAATGTGCCCTCCCGATTAAAAGCCAAAGTAAAAAAAAATAAATAAGAACGTAGTTACCTTGGCTGGCTTTAGTGTCTTCACTGCATGCTTTGGCGCAGGTGAAAAAAAAATGTTGATATTTTTTTACGTGACATGATGGCACTAATGAACCACCACAATGCTTCGTCCCATCGGGCCTCACTGCGGCCTTTGTCAACTTGTCTGATAGTGTGTTGATGTAGCTTGTCTCATTGTATGTCCCGATGTACGACTTTGGAAAAGTTAATGCACCTTTGGCGTCAAATATTTATGCGAACATTAAACTTACAAAGTTCCGCTATTGAAAATCTAAAGCACACGTTTGGAAATGTTAATGCACCTTTCACATCAAAAGCTTATGAGAACTTTATACCCAGAAGGTTTCGGAATTGACATCCACGCGCTCCGTAGATCCCATGATAGAGTGTGGATTCCGCGGACTCCGCGAGAGGCCACGGAGACCGTTTGTCATCAAAAGGCCATTGAAACTTTGTGCTCGGATGGGGCTGCTTGCGTTATGTGACTCCCGGTGCATGGGCGTTGCCGCGAAATCCAACCCGACTTCGCAATTTTCGCGGTGAAATGGCTTTTTGAGCGTGAAAAAGACGTTCTAGACAAAATCCAGAATGACTTCCTGCGCCTGGGGTTGCTCTGGTCGGCGGTGCATGCACAACTCGAAAAAATTTCGGGTAGTGGGGCTGAAGCCCCATAAGCACCCCCCCCCCCCACCCTGGCTATGCCCCTGGTCCAATATATTGTGGCGTAAATTGAAACCGGAGTCTTACAAGGTAGACACATCTAATTTAATAAGAAGAGCGTGCAGCCTACACGCTACATTGTCTTTCATGGTGCCGACCTTGTGCCGACCTTTGCGTGCGCCGGGCCGCGGTGAGGGAGCCCCACATCCCTGTGTCAATTGCCCCCCATGCGAAAAGCGACCGTCTCAGTCGCGTGAAATAGTTGTTTCAGCGACTACAAGTGACATGCTGCTGGCTCCTAATACGATGCCGAGCAAGCTGGCGTGCTTCTTCAGCTCTCTGTACGAACTCTTCCACGTGTTCCCTGGTCGGGCCATTAACAGCCAGAGGTTGCATGGCGTCAAGTGTTGACGTGGCGCCCGTAGACAAGTTCGAACGGCGTAAACTACGTAGTCTCCGGCACAGCAGTGTTATATGCGAAGGTCACATTGAGTAAAATCTCGTCCCACGTCTCGTGCTCTACGTATATATGTAGAGCATATCAGGCAGCGTTCTGTTCAGACGTTCCGTTAACCCATTGGTTTGAGGGTGATACGCTGTGCCCTTGCGGTAAGAGCTATGCGTCAGCTGGAGAATGTCCTGCGTAAGTTCGGCTGTAAAGGCTGTACGGTGGTCGGTGGTGAGAACAGACGGTGCACCATGTCGCAGGACGATGTAGTGTACAAAGAACTTGGCCACTTCATACGAGTTTGGTTGCGGAATAGCTTCGGTTTCGACGTACCGGGTTAATCCATTAGGGACTGGTTTCTTTTTTTTTTCTTGCTATCTTGAAGTAACTCATATATAATAATTTACCTTTATACTGTAAGGAAGATGACGAACGTGCGCACAGAGTCAGCAGCATCGGCAGCATCAAGCGCGCAGCAGAGGCTCGAGCTCGGGAACCGCTCGGTGCATCCCAGGACCGGCGGTCGCTACGAACCCCAATAAATCTGCTTAATAAGTGGTGGAGGTGCGGGTGTAATGTTCCATTCTACCATCCTGGAACTCCGTTCCCCGACGCTTTCCTCCGCCATGCCGGAGGGTAGCGGAGGGTAGTTCTACTATAATACTAATAATTCACTTGCAAAAAATTATTACTCTTGCCTAATTCGTTTTTGAAATATAGCCCGTGACCATACGGTCACACCCATACCCTGCAGCAACTTACGTGAAGAGAAAAACATTTATTTCAAGCCATGAAACGTCACAAAAAACATACATAGCGAATAGTCGAGCACCCATTTATCGTGATATGGTTTAAATCATGGAATACACATGCCGACGTCGTATTTTTGCGTTTTGTGTGCACCGAGTTGTTGCAGTTATCTCATGCACACCTCCACCTCTTGTCATTAGGTATTGGTGCAACAAAGTGGGCCACTTGGTCATACCGTGTACCAGTCAGGATATCACCAGTCTTTGGGATACTGCGTTGACCAGGTCCTCTAGGCTTATTGTCCCACCGCATCAGGTAGCTTTGTGCAATTTGCCTGCGGAATACCACCTGTGTGACGTTGAACCCTGTGCTACGAATTAGCGTCCAACTGTTGCGGATAGATACATCACAAAGTCAAGTGAAAATCGGCCACCACCACTTTTTGCCACGGATTGCAATCCTGTAGGCGCCGACATTTGCATCCATCTGGTGCGTACCTCCCATAAATCTTGTAATGAGCAACAGTGTTTGGACGGGCCACCTTGACTCGCTTCTGAACACGAGAGTACCTGTCTGCAGATGACATTGGCGATACGCCGTGAATGGCGCTTTCGATCGTTACTGCAGAGTTTACCATCCAGCGGACAACAATTATCCCATTGTCGCTCAGTACGGGCTCTTCGTACCCGCGAGGTTGGCACTTGACGAATTCTGGTCGAACGATAGGGCATTTTTTGGGAACATGGTTCTGCTTCACGGTGCCCGTGCTTTCGTGTCCATGTGCCTTAAAAGGCCTTAGTAGCTGCATGCTTGTGAATAAGTTATCAAAATAGAAAAAGAAAGGAAGGTCGTGCATCTCTGCTTCGAGTTCATCCACCGTTTGAAGACGTGGCGCCGCTGCTTTTCCGAAGTCCTTTTCATATTTTTCCGATGTTGTGGGATCGCCGGCTTGCCTTGATACACTTTTAAGTTTACAAGGTATCCGTTCTTGGGATTTAGGCACCATACTTTATGCCCGAAGCGGATAGGCTTTCCGCGTATGAACTGTTTACAGCCATGACGACCATAACACTCAATCATACTTTCTTCATAGCTCAGGTGACGCACAGGTTGAAAGTGCTCCAGAAACCTTGCTTTCAATTGTGCCATCAATGGACGCAACTTTGCCAACTTGTCACTAAGTGTTAGGCTTGCATTTCGCTCAGTGCAGGAATCGCATTATCTGTACGAAGCTATTTCTTCGCATAGCATTGTAGGCCATCGTGTTGCACATATCTGTGCCGCTGTGCCGATAGCACTTTTTATCTCGCAAGCGGTCATAGCCGGACAAAACATGCACTCCAAGAAAACTTATCTTAATTCTTCTTTGGTAACCTAGGGATCAGGCATATTCAATATAACACATACTTTCTTGTTAGAACGACTAGCAGTTCCAAGACGGCTTCGTCAAAAAAGAGTTCGAACAACTCAACAGGGGAAAAGTCCCTGTAAGCAACAAAGTTTTGATCGGAAAATATGCCAAGGCTTTTCTGGAGATCACCCTTCGTTCACATAGAAGCCGTGGATAATTTCGCAGTATTGGTCGCATCAACTAGAGCAGAAGAAATCTCTGATGTTCCGTCGCTTTGCCCACTGGGGACGTTGTGGTCCGACTGGCATCCACCAATGCGGTGCCCGTCAGAGAAAACGGTTTCAGCGCCGGCTCATAGCTGCCGCCGGCTTAGATTGTCAATGAGCCCTCTGAGTCTTTATCGGCCGTCTTCATCGGAATAGGTGCTAGCCTCTGGCGGGTCGATATGAATCACTGACATGTCGTCACCTTCCTCTTCGAGTATCTTCGCTATTTCTTCCAACATCTACCTATTCAGACAATAAAATAACAAATAACCACTGCGGGAACGCGCCAGCAGCCATGCAGGAGATGAGAATGCAGTTTAAAAAAAATAAAAAGTGAGGTAGCCTAAAGGCCCAGCGTGGCCATATGGCAACGCACAAGATAACGTACACGTTCTTGGATAAATCAAACATAAGTCTTTCACAAATGCTCATCGAAGGTAACATATTGAAACAGCAATATGGAGGTAACGATATCCGACTATTGCTCAAACAAGTAGCAAAAAAAAATTAACCCTTGTAGCGATGCATCGCGACGGTACTCGCAGAGCTACACTTATTCCCGCCTTTGCGAGGGGCTCCCACAAAACGACTGACAGCTGCTGACACTTGGTATCCATAAAGGGAACTCTAATCTGTAAATCGGCATGTCAAAGGCGCTTTTGGTGCCGTTTTCTTAATCTCAATTAATAGAAATCCACTGTGCAGACTAACGTGACCATATGGTCACGCTGGTCTTTAATGGGTTAATTAAGTAGTCGTTAGCGACGACTGTCAATCTGTTGCGCGAAGAGGTCACTGGGATTGGCCCAAGTAGATCCATTGCTATTTGTTGGAACGGTGCTTGAGGAGGGTCCACAGGGTGGAGAAAGCCAGCCGGTTTAACTGGTGGTTTCTTGCGGCGCTCACAATCGCAGCAGGTCTTCCCGTACCGTTGCACAAAAGAAAGAAGCCGGGGTCAGTAATACTTCTGCCATATCGTCGCTAATGTCTTAGCGAATCCCAGGTGTCTCGCGCATGACTCATTATGGCAGGCTTGCAAAATGTCGTGGCGCAGCGCCAACGGCAGGACAAGGAGGTACTTATTTGGACCGCTTCCGCAGTTTTGCCTGTAAAGGACGTTGCCGTTCAAATAGTACGATGATAAGCCGCGCCCGAGCGAGTGGGGTAAAACACCTTCAACCCCTTGAAGGTTCTCGATCAGCGGCAGCAGCGCAGGGTCAGCGTACTGGTACTCAGCCATCTTTATGGCGTCGATAACACCCACAAATGGCAAGTCATGGTCAGGGTCCGATGACGTCGTAGGAAGTGGAACGCGTGACAGACAGTCAGCGTCGATGTGCGTCATTCCAGATCGGTAGACAACTGTAATGTCGTACTCTTGTAAGCGCAGGATCCAACGGGCTAACCTGCCTGAAGGATCCTTGAAATCGGCAAGCCAGCACAGGGCTTGGTGATCGCTGACAGCCTTAAAGGGTCTACCGTACAAGGAGGATCGTAATTTACCAATTGCCCACACAACCGCTCAGCATTCTTTTTCAGTTGTGGAGTAGTATTTCTCGGCCTTCGTGAGACTGCGGCTTGCATAAGCGATGGTTCGTTCCGCACGAGCTTGCCACTGCACAAGAACTGCGCCGAGACCCGCATTGCTGGTGTCAGTATGAATTTCAGTGTCAGCATCTTCGTCGAAATGAGCAAGTATTGGAGCTGCTTGCAAACGCTTCTGCAATTCATTGAATTACTGCTGCTGCTCGTCCGCCCAAACGAAAGGCACATTGCCGCGTGTAAGCCGTGTCAGAGGCTCAGCAATTCTGGTGAATCCCTCGATGCAGCACCTATAATATGTGCACTAATCAAGAAAGCGTTGGACAGCCTTTTTACCTGTGGATGGGGAAATCTCGGCGACGGCAGCTAACTTGTCGGGGTCTGGTCGGATGCCTTGAAGACCAACGGCATGGCCAAGAAATTTGAGCTTTTAGAACCCGAAGTAGCATTTGTGAGGCTTGATGATAAGGCCGGCTGTACGGATTGCAGCGAAGACACTCTCGAGTCATGCGAGATGTTCGTTAAACGTGCTCAAGAATACGACGACGTCTTCCAAGTATACGAGGCAGGTATGCCATTTGAGTTCAGCAAGCGCGGTATCCATCATCCGCTGGAAGGTGGCAGGTACGGAACAGAGATCAAAGGGGAGATCTTTGAACTCATAAAACCCGTCGGGTGTCACAATCGCTTTTTCACGATCCTGCTCATTAACTTCGATTCGCCAATACCCTGATTTAAGATCCAACGAACAAATACGCTTCACATGTTGTAGACGATCCAACGTGTCGTCGATGCAGGGCAAGGGATAAACATCGCGCTTGGTGAAACGGTTCAACTTTCTGTAATCTACTCAGAAGCGTAGTGTGTTGTCGTTCTTACTGACTAACACTGCAGGGGAGGCCCATGGGTTTGTGGATGACTGGATCATGTCGTCTTGGAGCATCTCTTACACCTGATGCTTGATCACTTCCGTTTCCACGGGAGATATTCTGTAAGGATGCTGACGAACAGCACGTGCGAACTCGTCCGTAATAATGCGGTGCTTCGTGATGGACGTGAGCCTACTTTCGATGGCGTTGAAAAACAGTCCACACATTTATTCATGAGACTCAGTAGATAGTCTTTCTGATGGTCTGGCAGAGCAACGTTAACGTGAATCCATTCTATTAGGCTGGGTAGTTCAGACTGCTCAGACGAGGGGATTTCCAATGTGGCAATGTCGGTAACGTCAATGATTTCGCGAAGGAATACGATTGTTTTTCCTCGTGGTACATGCCGATACACACTGCTAAAATCTGTTAGCAAAACTACTTCGCATTGGTTTCGCACCCAAAGAAGCCTTCTGGCTATGCAAATCTGGCGCTCAAGAAGCAGAGGGATGTCTGCCTCAGCAATTTCTTAGGCGTCGTCCTCCATGTCGCATCGAACAAGGGTAAACACGCGGCTCTTGGGTGACGAGAGCAGCATCTCCTCGAACTGGTCACCAACTGCAAGTTTCCCGTACACGTACAAGAACTGTTAATTTTTCAGCATCTTTTTTTCCTCGTGCAGCCAAAGACTGGAACAGCCTTCCTCGCAATATCGTCGTTCTCACCTGTCCATCATCTTTTTCTACCAATGTGACTGAGTACCTGTTGTCACAAATTTGAGTGTTATATTTTTTATGTACACCCACCCCTTATGTAATACCCCCTAGTGGGGTCTTTAAGGTAAATAAATGAAATGAAATGAAATGAAAACAACGTGACGTGATTGTCAGCTACGTGAAACGTGATGTCGTCATTACTGTTCGCTATGGCTTGCGTAGTAGCGAAGCTGACTCTAGACTCTTGCAGGTCGATGATGGCACCGTTCGCCTGAAGGAAATCCATGCCGAATATAAGGCCCTTTGATCATTGTGGAAGAATGATGAATTCGCCTACGTATGCATAGCCGTGAATGTTAACTCGTGCCGTGCACCGACCCATTGGAGTTATGAGTTGCCCTCTTGCAGTAAGAATCTGAGTTCCCGTCCATCTTGTCGAAACTTGGTTCAGTATACGCACGAGATTCTGGCTCATAACAGACGTGTCCGCACCCGTGTCGATGAACGCCGTGAGTTCGTGGTCATCTATGGTAACTGGTACGTCGCAAGATACTGGCACCGAACTACGCTGCTTTCTATGCGTTTCAATTACGTCATGTCGTGGTCGTCGCTGTAAAGGATCTTCAGCGTTCGCAACGTCAGCGACCTCACCTCCACAGGTCGCTGGACTCAGTTTTCCCGGGAGGTAGGCCTGAGTGAGCGATGCCTTGTTGCGCTCGGCGTTAAGAGGGGGCTAGAAGACCTGTTTCGGGCAAGTGACTGTTAACGGGGGTCACAAACTTGTGGGCAAAAGAGGTCCGGGCGTCCGCGAGGAAGGCCTCAATCTTCAGGGGGCGTTCACCATTTCGCGGGCTTGGCGCATTCAGTGAAAATCCACGGAGCCCAGCTCGGCGGTAAGGACACGCCCTGTAGAGGTGATCGGCTTCACCGCAATGCAACAAGGGCCTCCAGTCTGCAGTGCGCTATACATCGCTCTTGCAGGGTGGTCGTGTTTCAGCTATGAATCGCGTGCGGCGAGGCCTGTAGTCGCCAGTTGCTTGTTCAACGGCGCGCGCACCGTGAAATCCGGGACGTCGCCCACACGGTAAAAAGTCAGGGACAACGAACTTCGCGCAGCTTCTGCATAAGACATGCGAGGCTGTGGCTGCCGTACCTTGTTCTGTAGTGTCTCGCTTCGCTCTGGGACTTGGGCTGCCTGCCTTATTTCCTCCTGGACGACCTGAGCCAGAGCTAGTCGCTGTACCGATGCCGGAGCCACCTGAAGCTTTTAGAGCTCTACTCGAACAACAATACTAATGAGCTCCCGCAAGGCATCGGTATTGTCCTAAGGTATAGCGACAGGGTGACGCGATAGGGTCGACACGCTGCGGTTGTGCTGCCTTGTTCGCTGCTGCAGTGCCTTTCCCATTTATATGGCTTCCGCGAGAAACTCTGCAACGGTCTTTGGTGGGTTGCGAATTAGGCCACCGAACAGCTCTTGCTTGACACCGCGCATCAAGTTCCTGGGCTTCTTTTCTTCCGGCGTGGTCGAATCCGCGCGTCGGAAAAGTCGGTACATGTCCTCGGCAAACGTTGTGTCGCTTTGGTTCGGCCTCTGTACTGTCGCCTGAATTACAGATTCAGCTCGCTCCATGCGATCGAGGGTGGTGTATGTGCTGATTAGCTGCCGTCGGAATTCGTCCCAAGTCGATAGGGCCGCCTCACAGTTCTCAAACCACGTCCGTGCATAGTCCTAGAGGGGAAAGTAGGTGTTGCGTAGCTTGCGCTCTGGAGTACAGCCGTTGAATTCTGCGACACACTCAAAGTGGTCGAGCCAGTCCTCAACATCCTCGAAGGTGTCCCCATGGAAGGACGTGGGGATTCCACACCCACCGAAGAGACATCGGTCGGTGTGGTTGAGGAAGAAGACGGAACCGATGTACTCACACTTCTGGCTCGACTGGGTAGAGACTCGTGCTCAGGTGGCAGCCGTTGAACTCGACGGCTTGTCCGTACGTGAACAGGAGTCAGCTCGACCGGACTTCGTACTGGGCTTGTAGACGGTGTTCGATCTGGGAGTGGCATGCATTTAGCACCCAGCTCCTCGACCAGAAAAATGTAACGTATATTGAAGCCAGAGTCTTACAATGTAGACGCTTTTCTTTTAATGGCGGGTCAGAAGAAGAGCGTGCAGCCTACATGCTTCATCTTTCGAGGCACCGACCTTTGCGTGCGCCGTGCCGCAGTACGGGAGCCCCACATCACTGTGCCCATATGGAGGTAAGCTTGACCGGCACGCATGAAAGTGCCTCAGCACATGAAACGGGAAATTGTTTACAATGCCACAGTCACTCTGTTCATTACTGTTTCAAGCCGTTCAGGTGGCTGCATAAATTTCTCTGGGGTCTGCCGTTCCGCAAGCAAGGGCCGTATAACGTAAAACTATTCCAATATGTTTTTATTCCAATCTCTTGACGTCGACTTTGCGTAACCACCAACGCAAGCAACAGGCGGTCACCCACAGCGTTGTCTGAACAAACGAATCAAATGCTCCCCTCGTTCATAGGAAGACACTTTTGTTTGCTTGAAAAACAAATAACATTGCCTGCACTGAGCGGGCTTGTCTTATCTAATTGGCTCACAAGAGGCGAGGACCATGCTCAAGTAGAGAGGGATTCGATGGGGCTGAGCGACTGCAGTGAATATCGATAACGGAATGAAGAGGGTGGTGCCGGCGTCTGCCATTGGTCCGCTTTATCTTACTTAGCTAGCGGTGTCTCGTCGACAATCGCGGTGGCATGCAAAGGAAGCTTACTAATGGCGCTAAAACGGATTCTCAGCAAAAAAGAGATGCCAGAACGAGGTCGTAAACGTGCCGAAAGTTCTCTAAAACGTTACACGGCCACACAAAAAGCTTTATTACACGCAAATAAACCCATGTGCTCTGGAAGGGGCGAGTAGCCAGTGCCGGAGCGATCGGTGGCCGCCATCTTTTACTCCTTTCGGAACGGGGCAGCCTGCGGGGTTTCAGAAGAAAATTCACTTTTCTTCGGCATATTAATGCATCTTTAATGCATAGACGTCACTTTGACGCGTTAAGTCATTGCGTCAATAAAACTTGGCGCTGGGCTAGTTGGTGATGCATTCTTTGCTGATGCTGCTGCATTCATGCTGATACCCTCCTCAAGAAATTTGGGCCCCGACGAATGAAGGCCGCACCTGAACGCGTGAAGACCAAACCTGAGGTGATGCCTTACATTCATAAGGTTTCACACAACCTCAAAAAGGTGGCCAGCAGGCACAACGTGCTACTTGTTTTTTCTGCGCCAAACAAGTTGGCGAGGCTGTGCCCCCGCATCTGCGGTGAAGGTCAGCGCGGTTGCAAAAAGCAGCATGAAGATGTCTTCGTCAGGTGTGCCCTAGGAGTGGTTTACCTTATTCCCCTGTCCTGCGGCAAGTGCTATATCGGGCAGACGGGGCGTTGCCTGAATGACCGCTTAAGGGAACACTCTCAAAACATAACAAACAAGACAAACTTGCGAATTTAGTTTCGCATGTGATAGTTTGCGAGTGCGTGCCACGGTTTAAAGAAGCAAAGGTTCTGGGCAGAAGTGCAAGTGCAAAAGCTAGAGTTTTGCTGGAAGCTGTCCACATACAAGAAAAGGCGGGTCTGTGCATTAGCGATGCTTCAATTAATTTGTACTCGCCTGAGCGCACACTTCTGGGGAAGTTTAAAAAACCGTAACGGTATGGCTTTTCTTCAATTGGTCATGTGTTCACCTCTTGCTGCTCGGGAGTTTTATCATCTCGCTTCGCGTGCATGACTTTGTTTTTGATATGGCGATAAAGAAGGCTGGTGTAGTTCGGTTGCGCGCATGTGTTGTGATTCTTTTAAATATAGAATTCTTGCGAAAAATAAACCAGTTGTCAGTAGCGTTTCTTCGTCGTCGTGTCGTCTTTTCTTCGTGTGTCCGTTCCTTTTTAGCGCTACCATCAGTTTTAAAGAAAGTCATTGCGGTTTGGTGATGTCGCGTGAGAGGCAAGTGAAGTGGGTGCAGCCCGAAAACTTTTGACCAATAGCCGAGGGCTAATGGCGAAAAGGCGTCGGATCAGAAATAACCATTTTTGTTTTGTTTGGTCTAATTATGCATAATCACTGTGTACACGTCATATCAGATGGGGAGCTACCGCGGTTTTCGCGACGTCGCGTGAGGTGAAGTGGGGGTGGTCCAAAAATGTATTTTCCGATTGCGGTGGGCTGACTGGAGAATTGGAATAGAAAAGTTTGGAATAGTTTTACGTTATAGCGCCCCAAATGTGGTTTCTCCAAATTCTGAACGTGTCAAAGGGCCGAAATAGCAAGGTAATTCGGATGTTATGAAGCTATAGGTGAAGCCACTAATCATCTTGAAATGTAGCACAACAGAAAGGAAGACGAACACAAGCGCAGAAAACTTACTTTCTGTTGCGCCGTCCTGATGCTCTATATTCCAAGGTGATTGTCAGGTCAAAATACCAACTAGACCAGCATTCAACTCTTCTAAAGTCACTAAGGAACATTTATAATTAAACAGAACTTTTTTTCCTATCGCAGCTAGCACATGCCCTTTTTCATTCAACTTTTCTAACAAACTTCAGAATAAGGTATGGCAACATAGAATTTATGCACAGTTGTGTGTGCAAAGCCAGCCTGATAGTGCTCATAGCTTTTCAGGAAATGAAAAGTTCAGTCTGATAACAGTGGCACCATTGAAAGGGCAGTGCTGGTAGGCTCTCCTCTCCAGCAGCTCAAAAGGGCATAGGAGTTCTGCTTTGCGAGGTGAACTTCAACACGTAGATTGGCAAAGCTGGCAGCCATGCTGAACTGACACACTTGACTAAGATAAATATTTCTGTAGAGATGTTTTCACAATGGCAGTTATTAAGCTAAACGCGGTATCAATCCTTATTCCCGACACAAGAACCTAGTCACTCAATGCTTACAACCAATCATCTTAGTGTTCAAGAATCTGACGAAGCTTAACCTCTCCGAATCTTTGCCCATCCTGGCTCATGTCTATAAGCACTGTATAAGTGCGGAATATAGCTCGGGTAGCCAGAAAATATTTAAAAGGTGGGTGTCGTTCGCTGAATGTCTTTGTGACATTTCTGATGTTTTGTGAACTGCGCATGCACTGCTTAAAATATAGATGTTTGCTTTCAAATATTGTAGTCCACATGGGGCAAGCTGGACCAAACTCCTCAATAGGTAAGCTTTAATGTAACATGTAATGATGCTTTGGTCTAAGCTACCACTGAGAAACAGGACACTTCGAGAAAATATATAGCGATCGGTCAGAACTTTCATATGTGCAACTTGAGCTGCAGTTTTTTTTTTTGGTGGCATCGGGAGATCAGTTAACTCCCTGAGCCACGTGTTCCCAATCGACCACCTGTTCCAAAATTGTATCACTTGTATCTGCCACTTTTATGCCTTTATATATGCAAGCAGTCTGAACAGCGTCCAATTTTGAATTGCATTACCCCTAAACTTGCCGCTCTGGCAGGGCACTTTGGCTGGCTTTTTTCGCAAATCGCAGGTTTTGTGTTTGAAAGTAGAAATCCTTTTGTTCAGATATTCACATCTAAACCAACCTTTATTGGTGACAAAATGCCCAATGTATAATGGAGGCTTATGTCGAACTGCATCTTCAAAAAGGTCATGTCCAATATATCGATGTAAACCTAACCGGCACGCATGAAAGTGCCTCAGCACATGAAACAGGAAGTTTTTTACAGCGCCCACAGTCACTTTTTTCATTACTGCTTTTAAGCGGTTCAGGTGATTGCATATACTTCTCTGGGGTCCGCCATTCCCCAAGCAGATGTGGTTTCTCCAAATTCTGAACGTGTCAAAGAGCAGAAATAGCAAGATAACGCAGATGTGTTGAAGTTCTAGGTAAAGCCGCTATTCATATTGAAATGTAGCGCGGCGGAGTAGCACAAGAGAAAGTAAGACGATGCGCGCAGAGAACTCCGATCACTTTCTGCTGTACCGTCCGGTTGCGTGTGATTCCAAGACAGTTCTCATGTCAAAATACCAACTAGCCCAGCATTCAACTCATTTAAAGCCACTAATCATGTGACTTTCAAGGTTATCCCCGACTATGAATTCCATCCACACATGGTGGTTCCCTCCATTATTTGGCACACCTTTCTGCTCGAGCGTGACTAAACTTTTGGTTACTGGCGGCAAAACGTTATGGAGCCCGAATTGTTTGTCTTTCTGGCGAGAAAGCATCGCTACATGCATGCTTTTTCGCAAATTCCCAAGGATCATATGCACAGCAAGCAACTTCGATCTACCCTGTTATTAGCCGAATAGCTACAATTTCAGACTCATCCTGATACGAAATTATGCTTATGACACTTTGTGCAGACTGTTTGAAAGTCTGGCAGGAAATATAATCGTGGTAGCACTGATCTGACGTACTTGGTTGATCAGCAGATGCACGACATAACAACAGTAATATCAGGTCTTCAATTAGAACAGACTAGCAAAGAGATCCTACGTTCCTCTCGTTCACACCCAGGGTCAGCTCTATGGGTGTCCCGAAACAGAAGTTTGCAGGATAATGTTTGTGCGGAAAATAGGAAAATTTAATGATTAGAGATGCAGTTTGAAGGGCACCATTATAAATTGCTAAATTTGCAGCAGCAAACCTTTTGAAGGTCAAAGTATGATCCAGGTTACGAAGATTCTGCATACCCTGGATAGTGTTTTGCACACTATAGCAGGTAACTAATGCTGGTTGTCGAGTTCTTTAAGAAAGAGTACGAAATTATTAGCAAAAGTTCTCATTAAAATGGTCGTACTACTGGGCTCTACGTCATGGCTTTGCACTATACTCGTGGGCTGACTAGGTCATTCAGTTCGAGCAGCTTTTGCTTCCATTTCAATGTCAGCATCTGGCACTTGCAAGTGCTGTAAAATATTTGCAGTGCTTCTGTGTCGTCTTGACACATGCGTGCGGAATGACTAAGCTTTCCTCAGCAGTTGACACAACCTGTGAAAGTCCGTTTCATCCCCAAAGTGTGCATCAATGTTTGTCAAAAGCATTGTGCGCGCCAATTCACTTGCTTCACATGAAAGTACCAGGAAGATGTAAGCTGCCTTCATTTATGACCGATGCGCCCGTCGTGATCGATTCTATTACCGAGGTGTCCGTCATAAAATGCAAAGGACTCGCCCTGTACCCATCGTCACAATTTGACAGGAAATGACAAATGCCGTACTGGGGTACATTTCGCAAGCGACGCACCTGATATGACGAAGCTGAAGTCAAGCTAAACAAGAATCAAACGACGATCTCGTCAAAATCTCTGCGGCTCGGGTTCCGACACCAAAAGATTCGTGGTCATCCGCTCAAAAGTAGAAAAGAGCACCGAACAAATCGGCACTAGTACATATAGCTGCAGCGACCATACCGCGCAATGGATACGAGCACTCGTTCATACCCGGATCAAAGCAATGAAGCAGCAGGACGCGCGAAGACATGAGGCAAGCAGGGATGCAGGCAAATGAAAACACTCTTTTTTGTTACTCGCCGGCCGATTCAGAGTGAATCGGATGAACCAGCAATCTCTGTAAATCTGTATATAGTTTCTAGCCGCACATGCACGCTTAGCGTCGTTTTTCATACATGCGTTCGATTTTACGGACACGCTAGTGTTCTTTTGTACTTTGTTTAAGGAAAACGAAGTAGTGTTCGTTTTTTCAAGTACGCTCCCTCCCTTTTTTGCCAAACAGATGTAGAGCCTGTATTTTTACGTAGGATTGGTCCGTAGATTAAGACAACTTTTTACAGTGTGATGCTGACCTTCGCAAGATAATTTTAATTAAACTTTATTACTTCCGCCGTGCCGCATATCGACCCTGCAGGTTAGTCGGCTCTGCGTAGCCCTTTCCTTCTTTGCTCCCACTGGTTGAGAGCACGTTGTACGGGTGAGGAGAGAGAGAAAGAATAAACATTTTTATTAGGTAAATGCAGCTAGGGAGAGGCGTCCTCATTCCAGAATGCCTTGAGCTCGGGCCGCGTCCTGGGCCCTCGCAATCAGCCGTTGCTGATCCTCGAGGTCGGAGCTGGGCAAGGCTCTCTCCCAAAGCTCGTTAGTGAGGTAAGGGTTCGGATGATTTAATGGTGCCGCTCTGCAACCCCCTACTATGTGCCTGAGGGACCCGGGCTCTGCGCAGAAGTGGCATTGCGGAGAGAATTTTGTGGGGTCTATGAGGTGATTTCTGGTTGGGTGGGGGAATGTATTAACCTGTAGAGCTCGGAGGAATCGCTCCTGCTCTCTAGGTAGTGACTTGTGTGGGGGTGCATATGTTCTGCGGGTTAGCTTGTAGTGTTGTGTGATGTCTTGGTAAGAGACTAGAGGGTGCATGCGCTCGGGTTCAGATTCCTCGGCGTCGGCTCGGTGGGTCAGATCTCGAGCCACGTGGTTGGCGACCTCGTTGCCAGGAATGCCTTGATGAGCTGGCGCCAGATGATCATGACTGATCTCGTTGGCGGCTTTTGATTGATGATCCGGAGTGTAGTGGCATGAATTCTGCTGCTCGCAAAGTTGCGGCACGCCTGTTGGGAGTCGATCACTATGACTTCAACCTCTGTTTGGGAGAGAGCGAGGGCTATGGCCGCTTCCTCGGCTTGGAGGGGATTGTTTCGTGTGAGCGAAATGCTGCTCCGATGTTCTGTATTCACGACTACGGTGGCTGTAGTGGCTGCGCGTCTGGAGTAAGAAGCCGCGTCAGTGTAGGCTGTAGAGGGTAAAGTTCCGTATCGCTTGTGTATGGCCAGGGCGCGGGCCTCCCTTCGCTCTACGTGGTGCACTGGGTGCATATTGCGAGGTAGAGGACGTACGGTGATGTTTCTCCGGATGACATGGGGTAAGCTCACAGTCTGAGGCGGCGGATGGCTCAGAGGGGCACAGAGCCCCAGGCGTAAGAGAATGGACCTCCCTGCTTCCGTAATCGCTAGCCTTGTTCGCTGACTGGATAAATGTGCCTCGATCAGCTCCTCGGCCGTGTTGTGCACACCTAGTCGTAGTAGGCGTTCTGTGAACGTACTGATTGGCAGACCCATCGCCTGCTTATATGCCTTTCTGATCATTGTGTTGATTTTCTTGAGTTCCGTCTCGTTGAGTAGTGCGTACGGAATAGCGTAAGTTATTCGAGACACGACGAAGGCTTGGACAAGCCGAAGCGTGTCCGCTTCCCCCATGCCTCTTGTCTTGATTGTTATTCGCCGGATCATGTGCGTAACTTGGGCTGTTGTATTCTTAAGCTTTTGAATTAATATTGTATTGGTGCGATCCGACTGGAAAACCATTCCCAATATGTTTACGCTCCGAGACGGAACGATGGTGTGTCCCTCCAGCTGTATGTTGATAGTGGGCGAGTCGCATCTGTGCTTCTTTCGCGGTGAGACCAGGAGTAGCTCCGACTTTTGGGGGGCGCAGCTGAGCCCGCATGACTTAGCATAGTCGCTCACCACGTCTGCAGCTTGTTCGTCCTTCGATGAGGAGTAGTGCTACATGCGCAACAAACACAAGAGACCTTTGCTTAGGCCACCGTTTTAATAATATTTTGCTATGTAAGCGTGTCGTACCTATTTAGAACTAAAGCAAGAAAACTGAGAAGCTTAAGTTTGCTGGAATTTGACCTGAGAAGTTGCTGGAGCGCAACCACATTAACCGCACAAACCACATTAACAGATACACAAAGGCGAAATAAAATGTTCGCAGGCTTCTCCGCGTTTTCTTTCTCTTTATAACCCAAAATTTTTATAACTATGGTAAAGGACACTTTAGGAGCAGTTGCCGGTGGTCTGACACTGCGTTGAACATGGATAGCCTTATGCTAACCTAAACAAGCAAAATTTTCACGTTAGAAAGTCGTAATGCGATTTATTTCCAAGAAAATAGTGTAAAGCAGGCTTCACCTTTGCGAAACATGACATTGACCCGTGTACCTATTTATCTTTCTCTCGGGACTCTTTCATCTACTAACAAATTATCGCTAGGCGCTAGACGTGCCTGCATGATTGGAACTTACTGGAACGTTTTCCATGGTTCTATCCGTTGCTTCTTGTCATCGAAACTTGTGTAATCCGACTGTATGCGCCACGCGCATTGTGTAGTACTTTCTAGAACTCACGCGAGCAGCAGCGATTACTCCGGAACCTTCGATGATCCATGTGTGAAAGGCGACGTGCTTGACCGCCAGATCAGATTTCCTACAATCGCCGACTGCGCTCGCCACTATCGTTGTCCTTTGAGTGTAGCCAGTATTCATGGCACAGGGTAGCCCGATAAAAAGATACTTTTTGTGATTCACAGCTTTGGGGGCAGGGGGGGCTACTGTGTTCTCCATCAACACAACATGACATCTGGTGGAAGTGCTAGTGCGTTCATGTAGCGGACGCCTCGTAAAGCCGCGATCCAAGCCTGCAGCATGAAGACCGTCACAACTTCACCCCGGACCATCGAGCAAGCCGCAGGCTACAAAGCCAGCCCCCGGAGCGCGGACTTCTGCCTCAGACGATCAAAAAGATTTCGGTCAAGTCAACAACCTTACAGACAGCCCCAGCTTGCCCCATCGTGCTGCAAGAGCCCAGGTAGCCACAATCTTCCGTGGCTCATTCAATGAAGACTCAGAGAACTGGCTGCAAACAGAGGAAAGGGTCGGTGCATTCAACTGTAGCTCGGAGGAAAAGCTGGGCCAGGTTTACTACTGCTTGGAAGACGCCGCCAGGACGTGGTTTGAGAATCGTGAGTCCACCCTCGCAACAGGGTGATTCTGCAGCGCCCTCTAGAAGACCTTCACGAGCGTGATCCGCAAAGAGCGAGCTGAAACGATACTAGACCCTCGTGGGCAGCTCCCAAATGACAATATTGTCATTGTCAGCTGAGGCCTAAGCTTGATCTTATTGTCATCATAATAGCATGCATCCGACCACATGGAAATATGCAGCAGCCTAACAAGTCGCCCAAAAGTTTTGTTGTCTCGAAAATTGTGCATGGCATGGTTTGGCTCGAATATATCAGCTGTAAAGAAAAGCGTGGTAATGTTGAGCTGTGCGGCCGGGCAAATAATAAGCACTTGCAGCAAGTGTTCCGACCGTGATACAGATGCCTACATCTGCATTCCCAAGTTCTTGTACAAACTTGCATGTTTATTGTTTCATTCCAAGGACAGCGGCAAGCTGTTCCACCATGCTTCGAAAACACGATTTTCATTTATTGTATAGAATCCCACTCCTCTTTCTAACGCCCTACGGGACATTCTCAGTCGAGAAATAATTAAATGAAGGAAATTCAGTTAATCCATCCTTACGCAGTTTTTCTGATTCTTATCGCTATTGTTACGCAAAAAACGCCCTGGCGGACGAAGCTTAGGCGACACGGTCATCACTACGAGGATGCTACTGACGAATTTTCATTAAAAAACGCGACCAAGTGCGAACGGGCTAATCAGCACCCACGTTTCGATCGTTACAGAACTGAGACGTGAAGCTGACCTTAACACCATACTACCATTCACGGGTCTATTCAAAAGTGTAAAAAGCCGCCCAAACGTTTCGTTATTACAACAACGTATTCGACACTGTTTGCCCAAAACAACACCTGCGTTAAATACACGCGTTGTTAAATTAGGCAGTGCGACCAGCCATCACAGGGAGCAAATCATCAGATGGTGATAGAAACGTCAAAAAAGTTCTGTTATTCCTAACGTATACAGTTTTACGATTACTTTGGCAATCGTGGTTACGCAAGTAAAACGCCAACAGCACAAGCACCGACGTTTAAGCAACATGGATATCACTGCGAGCACGTCAAAAAAAAAAAGAAAAAACAGTCAACTGAGAAAAGATGTCACTGTTATGTGCTAAAAAGACGACCATGGGCGAACGAGCAATTATGCAGGCGCAAACCTTCCGTTCATCACAGACAGCCGAGGATTAAACATCACTTGATATCACCACCATACTAACATCCGATCGCGTGTAAGTAAGCAGAAGTCTAGAAATTTGCGCAAAAGTTTTATTATTCCAAGGAATGCGCATGACACTCTTCGGCAAGAATAATATAGCAGCCCTAAAGGCCGGCTTGTTAAAATTCAGCAGCGTGGCCAGCTATAATGTCCAGCAAGTGCCCCAACCGTGATACAAAACTATTCCAACCTTACGAAGTTGTACGATTGCCCTCGTGAACGCGGTTACGCAAACAAAAAGCAAACGAAGTTCAAACCATGCTATTCCGGACAGTGCGTTTCGGGTATAGTTCTTATTATTGATATTTTTTTTTATTCGCCACTGTTGAGGAAAGACATTATTCTCGCGGACCCATCGTGTGGGCTACATGGGAGGAGTCAATGGTTCTAAGGTTTCGCATTCAGAATTTTTTTTTTGGTGGATCTCAGAGAGAGAGAAAGAGAAAGGCAAAGTAAAGACAGGGAGATTAACCAGAGATCATCTCCGGTTGGCCACCTTGTGCCGAAGAGGGCCAAATGGATGAGGTAGCTGAGAGAAAAATAATTTTAAATCCACGCACACACAAATACACACAATACAGAACCGTTTCTGTGTGCATTGTTACGCAGTCTGCGAAGGCGTTCCTAGTTTTACGTAGTGTCATCATCCAATCCTACGTCACACAGCGTACAGTCATAATTTGTCACAAAGTCCCGTGTCTTTTAAGTAACGCAGCAACGCCTTCATAGCCGATCACGCTGATGATCGCGTAGGCCACTTTCCAAAGATGTTGTTTTCCATTATTCGGCGCTTGTCCAGTTGGTCTACGGTGGCTGAGAGGGATGCTCTTTGCGGGTTGAAACGAGCGCACTCACAATGAAGGTACTTCATTGTTTCGTTGCAGCTGCAGAAGTCGCAAGGTGGGCTGTTGGCCATTCCGATAAGAAGAGAGTACGTATTTGGAGATGCTACTGCAAGCCATAGACGGATAAGAAGGGTGGAGTTACGTCCTGGAAGGTCGGGCGGAACACGGAGCTGTAAATTAGGTTCCAGGGTATGAGGGCGTGCACTTATAAATTCTGATGAATTCCAGTGAGCTAATGTTAAGTCACGTGCAAGTCCGGAAAGTTCTTTTGCTGCGTCGGCTGTCCAAAGAGTAATGGTGATGCAGTTGACGCCCCCATTGGGCAGGTCGGGCACCTGCGTCCGCTCGATCATTGTGTACGCCACAGTGACCAGGCAACCATTGAAGTATCGTGTCCTTAGTCAACTATGCGATGGTGGACTTCTGTGATCTCTGCGGCGAGTTGCTCATAGGATCCATGATGTAGTTCTGAGGGTACACTCTGAAGGGCTGCCTTGGAATCACAGAAAGTTTACCATGCATGCGCTGGTTCCTCCTGAATGAAATGAAGAGCCGCAAGCAGGGCTACCAGTTCAGCAGTGGTAGTTGATACATGTGACGCTTTTAGCTGTATTTTGACGGATCTTGCTGGTATCACCACAGCGGCAGCTGAACTTGTAGGTGTGACGGAACCATCGATGTAAACACGTACGCAGTCACTGTGCGCCTCATGAAAAGGTCCCAATCTCAGCGCTGCGCAGAAGCAATATAGGACAGAATATGCTTGCAAGTTTGCAGAAAATCAGTACGATGGGACAAATACAGCATAACGGATGGTCAATCGCCGATCGCTGTTACCGTCGCCGTAAACCATGGGGATGTACAACGCCGGTACTACGCGCAGATAGGACGACGATTCCTCGAAAAGATTGCAGGGCTGCTAAACGAAAAACACTGACTTGATGAGCTGTCACTTATCTCTTGATAGGCGTAAGGCGTACAGGCGCCGCGGCGATGGAGTTCCAAAGCGCACGACGAAAATGTTCACCTGAAACTGACAAAAGTTCAGGCGGGAAGTTATAAGGACATGACATGAAAACGCGCAGACTGAGCCCGGGGCAGCCCAACTTTACAGAATTCCGGGCCTACATAAAAGAGTGAAGAGAGTCAATAAAACGGCGGTGTTAAGTCATGTGACCAACTATACGGAAAGCAGCGCTAAGCGTGCATGCAACAGACAGGTGCGATTCGACTATGTAAAGGCAGCCACTGGTCTTTTCTACGGCAAGGGTTGCAGCCATTGCAGAGGTAGCAGTACTCGGCTTTCTCGACATGTTCGGAGAGCGTAGGAACGTATAACACCATTCATTCGGTTACGTCTTGCGGTAAGTGGTAATGCGCAGCTGTTCCAGCGCTCTGCCTACCGAATGTCCTTGTGCAGTTTCGATTGTTCATTGCAACTTCTCCAATTACCGTCTGCATTGGAAGCTTGATCTGGTGTGCAGCAGCTTCATGTTGCTGCCTGACATGTTCGGAAGAACGTGCGCTGAAGGCAGCCGTGGAAGAACCTTAACACTCCACGATATGATCACGTACTATATGCGTTGGGTCGTGTGTGTTGGTCCCACATATGTCTGGTATGGGACACCCCGTGAAAAACATCCTTCGGACAACCATGAGATTAAAGTTTCGGGATTTGTTTAGACACCAGAAGATCAATCGTATGAATGTCCGGAGGATGTACTAAATAGGACGTCACGAAAATAATATCCTCATGTTTTCCACTCGAAGCCCTAACCAAGGCTTGGACGTTCGGAACTAATCGGGATGTCCAAAGCATATTCGTGGTCTAATGCGCACTACTAGGCCTGAGAGGACTTCATCCTGCCCTATGCACAATCCGCTATAATGGCACACAGAGCTTAACTGCGGAACGCTTATAGGCGCGAGCACGCACTAGATTAGCTCACTGGTTCTTCAGCTCATTTAGCTTGATGAATGGCAGATGTCACGAACTCTTCGCATTCGGCGGTGGCGACCGCTACCTGGCGTCAACCGCAAGTCATCTTCACCGTTGCCTCAGAGATTGTGCAGCGCGGCTCATCCTGGAGCAGCTTTAATGGAATGTAGCAGATTTGAGCAATTGTAGCAGCAATCCCACCACTGCGTGTGTGTTCTATTACTATGTTTCTTTTTTCTTAACTTGAACCAAATTTTTTAAAATTGTGTGTGGCAAATAGCACATTTCTAACCCTCGTTCAAAAGTGCTCTATGAGGCGGCCCATTACTCTTACAAGGGAAAAACGAAAATGTTCAATTGAATAATTGACATATTTTCCCTAATTACCTTCTTATTAATTACTTTACTGCGCACATTTCAATCTACGAATTGTCGATATTGATTATGCAAGGCGTATCTACTTTGAATGAATTCTGAGGATGGCACCGGTTTTGAAATATACGCTGTAAGCTTGCGGTAACAATGCACTGTTGCTTAACCTAATATTGAAGGAAACGTTATTTCATGTGTTGAAGCAAAAACTAATTGAAACGCCTATGCATTTCGTTGGAAAATGAAATTAATCTCGAATTATCTCGGAACTCGCATAGGTTAGATCAAGGTTTATAATTGTGCTGTCAGCCACAGGTAAGTATTAAAATTGTTGCAGCTAAAAAAAACATATATATTGGAACACATCATCGCTTTTGGAAAAAAAAAGTTACCTCATGTCGACATACATACGTTGCCTGATGCAATGCAGACACATGTAAATTTCCTTCCCGCGTGTCTATGACAAAAGGCATATGAGAAATTAGTTTTCATCCCTTGCGTATGATTAGTATTGTGATAATAATCTCCTATTGTTATGTGAATCACGGAGAATGGCTCCCTCACGCATCGTACTGTTTACCAATGCTTGAGCTTGCTGATGCAACGCCACAAGTCTCTGGTGTTGCTCAACGATTGACGCTACGTGCGAGTACGCAGACATACCTCAATTTATTTAGATATTCAGATAAATATTCAGATCATGCAACAGCCAAGCTTGTGCCGGAGACCGTCGCGGCAATGGTATAAAACGAAGCATAGCGCTATGCTAAACGATTGTAAGTGCCTTCAAATCGCAATTTCGGTTCCCATCAAGCGAAGAGCTTTGAAGAGCTTGAAATCACTATAAGCGGGTCACACTTCAACGGCGATCCCATGAAGCGCTGATAAAATAAACAAGATACGAAGCAGCAATCCACAACAGCTTGGAAACGCCTAGTGCGCCTGGCAACATTTATTTAACCAGCGAAGCCAACACGGATATGAGGGAAGGTCGTGCAAATAGCCGTGCTCTATGGGCGTATGTGTGCACCTCTGCGAAGTTCCCAGACGAAGGAAACGACCGTCCATTGTATGACCGGGCATGTATCACACTTTCTATCTGGCGTTTGTGAAACGGTACATCATCTACTTCATTCTGGCGTCATAGTACAAGTTTTGTTTCAGTATTATAAGGTATTCCCGCAACAAAATCCGTTGATTCATGATTCCTTTAAAGCACAACGTGATTCCTTATCACGATTGATGTGAATCAGTTACCCTGCTACTAATGTTCCACAAATAACCCTCAATCGAATTAAATATGCGATGTTTCTGGCATTATTTATCACAATCTTAAGGTTTAAATTAGACTGGCACGCGGATGAAAATTCTTTGCTATCCATGCGTGCTTGGCACTTTATAGGAAAGTCGCTAATTGCCAAAGTCATTCGTTTATGGTATTGCAAAGAAGTCCGACACGGCTGTGGACGACACGAAGGACGCGAACAAGAAGACGCAACAGCGTAGGCTTAGCCAGTCACACCAGGAACAGCGTCTAGCCCGAGCCCCACTTCAGTAGCGCTGGCGATCCGGCTGCGGAGCTCGGTACGGCGCACTTCTCCTTCCTCACAACTTCCCCCCTCGCTGAAGACGGAGCCGCACAGGAGGCCTAAGGCGTGGTGAGGACGAAGAGCTCGTGATACGGCTTGAGCCGATCTACGTTCACAATTTCGTGGCCTCGGCGACGAAGGTCCGAGGTTCGATAACATAGTTCACCGGAGAAGTTTGGCGTAAAACCCGGTAAGGTCCATGGTATCGGGATACAAATTTGGAGGAGGCACTTTGCGTCGAAGTAGGAGGCACCCACAACCAAACAAGAGCGTCAGGCGAAAACTGGTGGTGGGGGCGGCCGTCGTCATGAAGAAATTTCTGTAGCGCTTGTTCTTGCGTTGTAAGGGAGCGGGCTAGTTACCAAAATTCTTAGCATACCGGGCGGCTTCGGAAACCGGTGTACCCTCGGATAAGTCGGGACGGTAAGGGTGAATAGTGTCAATCGGAAATGATGGTTCGCGGCAATATAGAAGAAAGAAGGGAGAAAAGCCCGTCGTTGACTGGGGTGCCGTATTGTAGGTGCTGGGGGTGCCGTGTAATGACCCACTGATTGCCAGCAGCTGTGTATGGCAGAGGCCCGTAGAGGTCTATCCCAACCCGGTCGAAGCGTCGCGAAGGGCACGACAAAGGTTGCATTGGTCCAGAAGGGCGGCAAGGATCAGGCTTCCGGCGTTGACATTCTGTGCAAGAGCGAATTTACTTTTGCACAAATGTGCACATACCACGCCAATAAAACCTATGACGTAGTCTGGTGTAGGTCTTGAAGAGACCAGCGGGTGGGCACTGAGGGTCCGCGTGGAAAGCGGCGCATACATCAGCGTGGAGCTGCCGAGGTATTACAAGCAGCCATTTGCGGCCATCGGAACTGTATTTACGGTGATAGACAATTCCGTCGCGGATGGCGAAGTGCGAAGCTTGTCGGCGTAACGCTCGGGATGGTAGGCGTGTAGGTGAATTAGAGCTGTAATCTATCAAAGATGAAATCCAGGAGTCCTTGCGCTGCTCCAAAGCCATGTCGACAGAAGCGAATGGGAGAAGTGGGTCGTCTAGGACGGACACACTGACACTGTCGGCGTGGACAGGCGAGCGCGAAAGAGCATCGGCATCGGCGTGCTTCTTGCCGGAGCGGTAGACATCCGGATATCGTACTCTTGGAGCATCAGTGCCCACTGGGCTAGGCGGCCGCAGGGATCCTTGAGAGACGACAACCAGCAAAGTGCGTGGTGATCGGTAACGACATCGAAGGACCGGCCGTACAGGTATGGGCGAAATATTGTGATGGCCCAGATGATAGCGAGACATTCTTTTTCCGTGACGGAATAGTTGGCTTCAGCTTTCATCAGAGTGCGGCTCGCGTAAGCAACAACATATTCTTGGCAGCTGGGCTTTCGCTGGGCGAGCACAGCGCCAAGACCAACACCTCTAGCATCCGTATGGATTTCCGTGGGAGCAGTTGGATCGAAATGGCGTAGTATCGGTAGTGTTGTGAGCAGGCGACGTAGCGTCGCAAAGGCATCATGGCAAGCCGGGGACCATGAGGAAAGATTGGGGTCTCGTCGAAGAAGCTCTGTAAGTGGTGCCATAATCGAAGAGAAATTTTGAATAAAGCGGCGGAAGTACGAGCACAGGCCACTGAAACTGCGCAAGTCTTTTAGTGACGTTGGCCTCGGGAATTCTGTAACAGCACGGAGCTTAGTGGCATCAGGGAGAACGCCGTCCTTCGACACATGTCCGAGAATCGTCAGCTTGCGTGCGCCAAAGTGACATTGTTTCAGGTTTAGTTGGAGGCCAGCGTCACTGAGACAGCGTAAAACCTGCTCCAAGCGATAAAGGGGAGTAGGAAAATCTGGTGCAAACACTACCACATCATCCAAATAACACAAGCGCGTGTTCCATTTGAGGCCCCGGAGAATAGTGTCCATCACCCACTCAAAAGCTGCGGGTGCGTTGCAAAGTCCGAATGATATCACACGAAATTCGTATAGGCCATCTGGTGTGATGAAAGCAGTTTTAGGCTTATCGTCTACAGCCATAGGCAGCTACCAGAGCGCAGATCGACGGAGGAAAAGAACTCTGCACCTTGTAAGCAGTCTAGGGCGTCGTCGATCCGTGGCAATGGATAAACATCCTTTCGGGTTATTTTGTTTAGGCGACGGTAATCCACACAAAAGCGGATCGACCCATCTTTGTTTCTAACTAAAACTACTGGCGATGCCCATGGGCTGTCGGATGGTTCAATGACACCATGCTTTAGCATGTCACCTACTTCCTCATCAATGACGCGCCGTTCGGTCAACGATACGCGGTATGGTCGTTGCCATAGCGGTGAGTGATGTTATGCCATTACCACCAGCCCGGATTTCGAATCTACAAGAGGCAGAATTTATCCTGCGAGCGCCCTTCGGACAAACCCGGGGCTGCGCCGAAAGGCACAGCGCCCTAATTCTCCCTTGACAAGTCAAGATGCTGAGCCGTCAGGCAGCGGTGTCCTGCGGAGAAGCATCGGTGAGCAACATGTCCAAACGTGCAACCAAGTGCTAGACAGCCCGGCGCCGTACATTACTTTGCCTGGAGGTCACCGCGAACGGCAACTTGGAAGCGGGTGGCCAGCGTGGTCGCTGGTTTGACCTCTCGGACGACCGTCGAGTGCTGGCTTTGTATTGGGCCGTTTGAGTGGCAATGGTTTCTCGGGGCATTATAAGCCGCGACGCCGCCGCCTGGAAAACCGGATCCGCCGACCCACCGGGAGCAGAGTGCCGCTCTTGAGTGGAGTGAGATGTGGCACGCGATTTCGCCGGACGTCGCCATGCGGGAACAGTCGGGTTTGCTGTGAGCTCTTGGCCCCAGTGTCGATCCGATCTTGCCCTGTATAATGACCCCTATATAATGTATAAAGTCCCTTTCGTTATTCTCACCGACGCCTGACTCGGAGTCTTCGCTACCAACACTCTGTCACGAACCGGGTGATGAGCGCTACGGGACCACCTCAAAGTCGTAATAGTGGTGGCAGCGGTGCAAAGTCGTAACAGTGAGAACCGGTGTCAATCCGGTGACATACAGTCGTCGTTCGGCCCAGAGAAGTGGTATGGCTGTCAAAAGCAGGGCGAAATTTCTCGAGGAGACGAAGAAGGTCATGGCGTTGCTTGGGGTTTACGGAATTGTCGATGACATGGTTGAAAACGTCTTCAGGCGATGTGGCAGTCACGGGACTACAGTAGAGGGTGTTGACCTCTGACGATCCAATAGGAAGTTGCAACGCGGTAATGATGTCGTAAGGCTCCACAGTGCCGAGAGATTCACCGCGAAGCAACGTAATCGGGAATGGGAATTAATGGTATACAGGAAGGTGAGTCGCGCCAGCTTGAAGGCCAAGCAGCGCAGTTGGGAGTGGTGAGAGGTGGCGATGAACGAAAGCAGTCGAAGGTGTAGAGAGTACGGTAGCGTCGGAGGCAATGGAACAGGATACAGGTGCCAGATCGGATGCGTGTGGATGTATTTGGATGTCGTCAGTGAGGGACAACTTCATGCAGGAAAGCGAAACGTCATCAGATAGGGCATTGCAAAGTGAAGAGAAGGCGACTTCTGCACGGGAGCAATAAATGACAGCTTGGTGACGGGAGAGAAAATCCCAACCTAAAATAATATCGTAGGAACAGTGGGGAAGAACGACGAACTCGACTGGGTAGAGCACTCCTTGAATTTCAAGTCTGGCGGTGCACGCAGCCACCGGCTGGACGTGCTGTGCTGTGGCCGTAAGGAGTAAAGGACCGAAGAAAGGCGTCTTGACTTTTCGTATTGAGCGGCACAGTTTTTAGGCAATGACAGATATGGTGGCACCTGTGCCAATGAGGGAAAGCACAGACACACCTTCAGCGGCGGCATCAATAATTTTAGGCAGCGAAAGAAGAGGGCTTAAGCGTTGCAGTGATTACGCAGTTCTTGTCTCAGGAACTGCGCCGACGAGGAGAAGGAGAACGGCGGTCAGAAACTTCACGAAGGCTTGGGCGGGGAAGGGGTAAATTGCGTTCAGGAGCGTAAGGCAACAGATGGTCGTACGCGGCTGTGCGTGTGTCGTCACGTGGATGAAGTGGGCGGCGGCGCCACAGGCGTGCAACGGGACCGGGAATACCGCACGAATAGCAGATGGGCCGATTATCCGCTGTACGCCAGGGATTAATTACTCGATGGACTGGAGGTCGTAGCGGCGTGGGGGTAAAAACAGGGCTAGGCATCGGAGGCGGAGCCCGGAAGGTCGGTGGTCGTGCGACGGCGTCAGCATAAGTCAATGGGGCGGTGAGATGTGGCGCCCGTTCCAGAGGATGGACCTCGGACACTTTTTCTTCTATAACGTGTCGTAGGGTCGGACTAAGGGGCGAACGTGACTCCGGTGGGTTGGAGATGAGGGAGAGCTGGCGAGCAACTTCTTCCCGGACGAAAGTCTTGATTTGCTAGAGGCGGGTGGCATCTGGAAAAGGAGAGCTCAAGCCGGACAACGATTCCTGATGGAGAACAGGACGGCGCGTGAGGAGGCGTTGACGGCGGAGCTCGTCATATCTTTGGCACAGTTCAATAACTTGGGCAACAGTAGAGGGGCTCTTTGAAATGAGCACCTTAAACGCGTCCTCGTCGATACACTTCATGATATGCTTGATTTTATTGCCCTCAGCCATGGATGCATCGACGCGTTTACAGAGATCGATGACATCTTCGATGTAGCTGGTAAAGTTCTCACCAGGCTGCTGAGAGCGCGACTGCAGACGCTGTTCGGCACGAAGCTTTTGAGCAGCAGGGCGGCCGAAGACCTCGCTGAACTTTGTCTTGAACACCGTCCAGCTTGGGACTTGGCTTTAGTCGTTCCGAAACCACAAGTGGGCAATTCCGGTGAGGTAGAAAGGGACGGTGGTCAATTTCGTGATTTCATCCCATTTGTTGTTCCGACTGACGCGTTCGTATGATGAGAGCCGGTCATTAAGGTCGTGGTCGTTAGTGCCGCTGAAGATAGGAGGTTCCCGCTGGTGGGACGTGTCGGGGCATACGGTAGAATGGGGAGCAGGTGGTGGTAAGCTCGTGGCGCTTTCGGTGGTCATGATGGCAGGGAGAGTCCGGCTGCGCAATTCCAGGATTGCAGGAGACCCAGGAAACCTCCACCAATTATGGCAAAGAAGTCCGACACGGCTGTGGACGACAGGAAGGACGCGGACAAGAAGACGCAACAACAGCGTAGGCTTAGCCAGTCACACCAGGAACAGCGTCTAGCCCGAGCCCCACTTCAGTAGCGCTGGCGATCCGACTGCGGAGCTCAACACGGCGCACTTCTTCTTCCTTACAATGGGTACTAATTGAGTGTATTGAAACCTGCTTGCATGACGGAAATTTCTCAAAACTGTAATCGGAGCCTCCCACCCCAAAAATGTAGTTCGGCAGGGACAAGACTGCGTGCATGAACGCGAAAGCTTTGTAGTCGCTTTGGGGAAATGTTTTCGTTTAGGCAGTTATTTGTACGGCTTGTAAGCTTACAACGTGCACGGCATTTTATTTTGTGTTCGCCTGCTTCGTCTTCTGCGGCGTGCTTTCGTGGGCAACCATGTTTCACAGATGCTGTTGAGGTAGACACAGCACCGTTAAAAGTGAGGCGCGGGAGGCAGCGATGAGACGTGTGCAATGACACACGCACTAGGCACACCTCATTTTATACAGTGATGATTTCGCGTCGAGAATACGCCGAGCTAGACACAGCACCGATAATATCGGAAGATCAAGAGACACGCGGGAGGCAGCGACGGATGCAGTGACGTGACGTGTGCAATGACGCAGGCAATAGGCACAGCTTTAGTCAACCATAACCCTGGAGCCAAGCGTGGCGTCTGGGAAGCGTCTCGCACCGCGGAAGCCCTGGTTCGATTCTCACCCAGACCTAAACGTTCGCAATTTGCTTTTAAATTCTAATAATTGACTTTGTTTACAGAAACCTGCCTACAAAGTTGAGGTGAATTCGAGCATTATTACAGCGAAGGTGTCTATGGCTAGGTTCTGCAAAAAAATGTACAGATGCCCTGTGAGCACATATCCTATACCTGACTCGGATTCCCTCACATCATCTTGCTTGCTCGCCAGAAAAGAGGCCACATTCATCCTTTGCCAAAAGTGTTGTAAGATGTCAGTCCTACTTGCCATCATAATTTACGCCTGGTACACTATTATCAGATCCATTGTGGTATCTGCACCGGCCGCAAGTGCAATTGACAATTCTACGAATCAGAAAGAAAGCTGCAGCCCCGTTGCAAGCTTTGAAACAAGCAACTTTGGACACATTCACAGCGTATACAAATTCCAGCAACATGTCTACACAGATGGTTCCGTAAAACTCACAGCTCAGCTGCTACATTCATCATCCCATCAAAATCTGATCAAATCAAATTAAAACCTCCATGTGTGACCACATCAACGGGTGCTGAACTTCCGGCACTCCGTGCTGCACATTATTTCATTAATCAGGGACCACCCCAATAGTGGACAGTCTTTAGTGACTCCAAGGAATACAAAGCGCATACAGAGCTACAAAGCCCAATGCACCACGGACCCAATGAAGAACTGGCCTCAGACATTCGACACATGTATCATCGCAGCCATGACCAGGGACACAACCTAGTCTTTCAATGGCTTCCACGACATTGCAGCATCAGCGGGAATGACCACGCCAACGAAGCCGCCCGATCAGCACATGAAATTCGTCAACGTGTCTTGATTCCGCTTTCGCGAACAGACGCTGTGGCTAGGCTGCGACTGATGTCCCGTGAATGTACTTTGCCTATGTGGGACTCGAAAGCTTTCACCATGTGTCGTTTGCGTTCGTTATTACCGGACATAAGGATGCACCTACCGCCTGGGTTACCACGACGTCAACAGACCATGCTGTACCGTCTGTGGCTAGGCGTTGCATTTACGAACTCGGATGCTTTCTTTGTTCGAATGGCCAATCGCCGCACGCGCACCACATGCAACATCGATGACACCCTCGCACATATTATCTGTGTCTTTGCGCGATATAGTGCCAAGAGACAAGTGCTGTGCTAAGTACTGGACCAGTTGGACAATCATCCATAATCAGGACTCAAAGCTTTAGGTCAGTACTCCCACAGAACATCCACGCTAAAGGACCTACTCGCCTTATTAAGGTTCCTGCAGCCTACGGGGCTTCACGATGGACTGTAAGAACGCCTCCCCCTACCGCTCTGTAGTGTACGTGGTTTGGTCGTGCTTGTTTCTATTCCTTTCTATCTCCCCATTCCGCTCTTTCTCTTTTTATTCCCCTTCACCCTTCCCGTGTGCAGGGCAGGCAATCCGAACTGCCTCTGGTTAACCTTCCTGCGTTTCTATGGATCCTTTTCTCTCTATCTCTCTCTCTCTCTCTCTCTCTTGAGCAATACACCTTCGCTACTCTTCCATCTTCACATTGTAGAACGGCTCCGAATTTTTTGACGTTGCTTTTACTCGTCGCTCCGTCGCCCATTTTTGGTAGCATTGTTGGGTCACGCCGCCGACAACAATTTCCAGATTTTCGTCTAATGGGGCATATAATGCTTTCAGATTAAAGATTTCATGCGGAACTCCTCTGGGAGTTGTCTAGGTATTCGTAAGCATTGTGCTACTTAGTCATCTCCACGTAGCCCGTGTCATTATGATCATGAAACTTGATCCAAAAAGTATAAACGACAGCGATGCAGCTACACGAACTGCTGCAAACGGCAGGGCAAGGCGAATCGATGACGCAAGAAAGCTACTGCAGGTGGCAGAAACAGGCGCAATGATGACGTTCCCATCATTCTAAGCCGTAATCGCTCTTTAGCGCGTTATCCAACCGCGTCGAGCCATTGAAAACCGTTATCAACCGTACTCCGGCGGCGCCAGTGTATGGCGCGGTCACGCGGGCCACATCTCGAAAGCAGCCTGCGACGGAGACAGTCTCGCGTTGAAGCAAACGCGTGGGCCCAATCTTCAAAGGGACCTGCAATGGCGACATACAGTGCGGCGATTTAGCAGTGAGCAATGCGTTCTTGCCGCTTACTTTGCGCTGAAGGGAGAGCCAGCACGGAGGTGAAGTGGCTCGCTGCTAAGGCCCATTCATGAAAGCGTTCGTCATATTCGACGGACGAAGGGACGATTAAGTGCGTAAGCATTTCTGTCTTGACCCAACGAGAAAACAGCCCGTCCGTCCCATAAGATACACGTTTTCAAGATAGCGCCAGCAGCAGCGAGCGAATTCACTTTTGTGCTGCCTCTCACTTCAACGCCAACGAAGCAGTGAGAACAGAGCACCACGGAGCGATCAGCACACCCCGCAATCAGCGCCTTTCACATATTGCTTTCAAGATACGGGCCCGCATGTCTGTTTTCAACGCTAAGACAGCGGCGCGAACACAGCGCGAAAAGGCATCTGCAGTCGGCACTCTTTGTTGGCATCGCAGATCACCTTCAAGGCACGGTCCGCGCGGCATTGCCGCCGGCCGAGCGCGTTCGGTAACGGCGCATAAACGTTCGACGTGGTTGGTTGATTGTCAGTGATTTTCAGGCGCCTAAAGGCGATAACAGTCGGAAGGTCGTGTATATATATATATATATATATATATATATATATATATATATATATATATATATATATATATATATATATATATATATATATATATATATTTATATGTATATATATATATATATATATTTATATATATATATTTATATATATATATATATAATATACCAAACACCCCCACCCGCAATATGCACTCCTTTGCTTACGTCAGCAACGCTCCTTGCGGTGCCGCCCGCACCAGTTCGTGTTGCCGCAGCGCTGTCGCTTGTACTCACCGGATGGAATTTCGTAACATTAATCATGACATTATGCTCAATGAGCTGCGTGGAGATGAGCAAGTGCCACAAAATACGCATACTTGGACAACTCCCAGAGAATCTCCTAGTGCTCACGCATTAAAAAAAAAAAAACCCCGCTCAGACGAAAGCGATCCTAATTGACAAATGCAACGTTACGGGTGGCCTTCACGTGGTACCGTGGGTATAAAAGTTCGTCTCAGGTACATGGCAGGCCAGTAATCATATACAAAAATACCGGATGTTTTTGACAAAGTACACCGCCTCGGGCATATGGCACTGATTTACTTATTCTGCTGAATTAACCGGCGAGGTGGACAGTACTTACACTGAAAATCAAAATGGATAATTGACGAATTAACAAGAGTTCCATAATAACATTTCGAACTAATTACTTCAGCGCACATATTGCAATACACAAACTGAAGCGAGTGATTTCACAAGGCACAGACACTTAGAGCAAATTTGAAGCTAGTACCAGTTTTGAGATACGTGCTCTCAAACTTGAAAATGCACTGTTGTGCCGCTTACCTTCTTTAAGAAAGCGCATTTGTCTATATATCGAAGAAAATTAATTCAATGCATTTCGTCGCAAACATTAGGAATGCATATCTCTAAATTGGTAATAGGATAGTGAGCTGAGCTAGTTAGTTGACGTTGATGTTTGAAATTTCATTGAAACGCACGCAAGACGGTGATGCAAATAGAGAAGTATACAGGACGGCGCAGGATCAACGTTCGTAGCTCGGGAAAAGAACTTATTCATCTAGCGGTCGGGAGTATGCATATGGTCCCCAGTTGCATCAATATTTAGCGAAATATTTTTGAGCGAGTTTGACAAAGAATTCGAACGCCAACTTTTCGGCATTGCAAATGACATCTTCAGGTACGTTGATGATTTTCTAATCTTCACACAGAAGAGGAATCCTTCTCGTGAAGTGGTGAATGTTTAAAAGTTGTTTGAACAAGGTAGCATGGGGCTCACTTTCACTACGGAAGTTCCTCAGAATAATGAATTACAGTTTCAAAAGTTGCGACTGGTCCTCACTAAATACCCTGTATGCTGGTGCTGCCGACCAAAGACTGCGAAACCTGTTCTGAGTTTCGCGTCCGGGAATTTCAAGTTAATTAAAAGGGGCACAGTCAAAGCGGGTATTACGTCAGCTTTGCAAAAATTATGTGTGTATTTTATGAGTGAGAGTTTAAAAGGCCAGATGGGAAAATTCCAGAATTCAAGTTACCCTACGCAGGTTCTCCTATCGGTATGCAATAACATAGGCGCGGAATTAAAGGGCAAAAAGAAGTAACCGTCAAATGAGAGGGAGGCGAAAGTGGCTTTTATCCATTATGTACATAATTCGCACAGAATCTGATGAATATTGGAAGTTGGTACAACGTTGACTCACTGCAAGAAATAATCTCGCGCGTATCTTCCCGCGCATACACAAAACAATCTAACCAATCAATTGTTCTCTTAAGCATCAGAACAATTTGTTAAATGCAGAAAGGGGGTGGTTTACCTGATCTCCTTCCCTTGCAGTAAAATATCTGTGGGGCAATCCAGCAGTTGTGTAAGCAATCAACTTAGGCAACACAACGCATCGCTGAAATCCACAAGTTATTCCCATCTTGCCATGCACTACAGAAACTGCAGCAACGGTGAGGGTAAGCCACACTTTGGTGACACATAGATTGCTTTTAAACAAAAAAAATCAAACAATTCGTGAAATAGTTGAGGGATACCTTATTAGGAAAAGCGGCAGTGATTGCGTCAATCAGAGAAGCATTACGCGGCACGATACATAGTATGTGTATCTAGATATAGACAACAATCACGATAAAATTTCCAAGGGTCTGACGTCTTGGCGCTGGTGTCATGAGTGTCTCACCTTGCTTTGCTGCACATGCGCGAGAATACGTATCATATTTATAAATGTCTTTATCTCCATCAATAAATTCAGTTAGTCAAGTGCTGTCGTGTCTACCTCCCTATTTGTGCCCCATTTTATGTGCGCTTCAGTCAAATTTCAAATCTAAATTGGTGTCATCCTTAGAACTCGTTCAAAGTGAATATGACATTCTATGTCACCGCCTACAGCTCTTATATTGCAACATTTCCCATAATGTAATTCATTAAAAGTGAATTAGAAAAGCCTAATTATCAAATAATAATTTTGATTTCTTGTTCAAATACTGTCCGCACAGAATAATTGAGCTAAAGAAGCAGAATTGGGATGCACATCACAAGTGAGCTTTAAAAGCTCTGGTAATGATTAAAAAATAGCACGCCATATATTCAGTACGAGCGCCCCCATGATGACAAGGCACTATGAACACGCATTTCTAGCGGCGGCTCGGTGTTAACAGAATTCAAGGCGCCGCCGCTCTACGGAGCAACAAACGTGCAGCTGAGCTTAAAACTAGAAGACGCAGGACCAAGTCCTGGCCATGGCGACCACATTTCAAAGGGGGCGAAATGCAAAAACGCCTGTGTGCCGTGGATTGGGTGCACGTTAGAGAGCCCCAGGTGGTCAAAAAGTCCCCGCACAGCGTATATAATAATCATATCGTGATGCTGACGCTTACACCCCAGATTTTCATTACCTATAATTGCGGCTTCACCTACAGTTTCGTTATCTTGAGCTCGCGAGATCAAGCAGATTAACATTCATGACATGCTGTAGGAATGCCACTGCGAATCATCGTAGGCAAACCACAATCGGTGGTTAAAATAGGTGGTGCCAAAGAAAACGATGCGCAAGGCGGCCTGCTCCCATTGCACTCTCTTGAATGCAGCCATGAGCAGTCACCCACGAGTATCTTGGCAGTGCGCACCAGCACTCAATCAATTGGAAGTGTGACTGTAGCTCGACAGAATGCGCAGCAAATAGTCTGACTAAAGCAGGTGTGTCAGGCGCAACCGGTAAAACTCGAGTTGAAACAAAGCACTTTCCGTAACAACAAGAGTGACAATTACCGCGAGGACGAAAGGGAATCACATTCGAGGCAGGAATGTTTTTGAACGGTGCTACCGTGCCACCGAGGTATAGAATAACAATAAACATGCCAAATTATTTGGACTACATGAGTTTGCCTCATCGCGTACACGTGATACTAAATGTGCGAACAGCGGGCCAGAAGGAGCGCAAGCAACGCAAATTTATGTCTCCAAATGAGTGACACGGCTTAAAGTCCTAAAGTTTCGGTATGCATACACCACCCGCTGTGATGAGTAATTAACTCTTCCTAATGTCCCTGTATTTCTACGAACACTAACTCTGCCGAACGCATTCCACGGAACATGAACATGCAATGGTACATGTTACATGTAACGTATTATTTTAGAAACAAGTGCAGATATTTACATCAAATTTCGTACGCTCAAAACAGATGCCCCTGCGTACAATGTGGAACACTTCTTGTGAGCTTAGACTGTTTACCTGTCATTTGGCCCATTCCCAAAATGTCAGGTATGTTTAATTATTCAATGTACCTTTTCTCTGTAACCACTCAAAGGAATGTGGTGATATTAGGCAGTGTTATTCTACATACCCATAGTTTATATCTGAACTAAAGACATGCCACATTCTTTTAGGAATTTGTTCCCTAAAAAATAATACCGCTGCATGCAGACAGGCACAAGGGGGGGGGGTGTCTTGAAGTGTAATTTTTTTCCAGTGTTATCATTCATATCACCTGCAATTTTTTTAATTCTGAATATTTAAGACTGGCTAATGTACATGTGGGCAAAGTTTCACTGAAATCCGATGAATACTTTCTGAGAAAATGTACATTGAACTTGAGGAACTTGCAAAAAACACAATTTGAGAAAAATGAAGCTTTATGTTTGCATACTTCTCATGCGTGCTCGAAATGCCCCAGGAGAATACATTTCACGGCTGACAGTCTTGCAGGTGTCTCCAAAACCCTTCTTAGAGTTCCTTTTTACCCGTCGTGTTTCCTTGCTCTCGGCAGAGTCATACAATTCTGCCCTGTCAACGCGCTCTTTGTCCATTCTGTCGAGGGCAACATCACAAAACACACCTGGAACAATTCCAAGAGCCTCTAGAACAGCTTTTCTTGCAGAGTTACCATCATTGTAGTAGGCTACAGCATCGTTAGCTGCTGTCCTCAAGGTGTCAGCACTGACAAATGTTGTCTTAGCGCAACGACACCAGATGAGTTGGTTCAGCGACTCATTGGTGTTCTGTGTTCGTCCGTGAAGACATTTGCTCAGAAGACCTGGATCTGACAACGCCTTGAACACTGGCTTGATGACGTCCATCACGGCCTCAGGAAGGTAGCTTTTGTGGGAGTAGGTCTCAAGGCTTCCCTCAACAAGGCTGCGGTTATACCCACACCATGAAGAGGGTCCCTTTGGGCAGAGTTCGTGGTGGGGCTTGGTATTTGGGGATAACTTATGAAAGTATATTGCCCACGCCGCTCGTCTCATATTATCAAGACTGTCTGTATTTCCCCGAATAGCTTTGCCATAGTAAACCTGAAGTGAGTCAATGTCCTTTTCTGTGAGGCGCCCTTTCCCGGAAAGTGGTAGACCATCGGCAAGCTTTTTCCCCTTCTCATTCTTCTTGATGTTCCTGAGCCTTGTGCCCATTCGCTTCTGGACATGTCCTACACATTCATGTTTTTCTATGGCCTTCTCGTATGGCTGCGAGTCTCTTACCGAAATGTACGCCTTACTGTCTCCATCACTAATGTAACTTGTGTACATTAGTTGGTGCTTTTCAACAGAGCGCCCAAAGATTTTTACTGCTCCAGCAGATTCCATTCCACCAGATGGCCCATCGTAGGTAACTTTACATTCATTTAAGTAGTCATCTGTGTGAAGATTGCGGGCACACATGTGGCAAAACTTGGACTCTACTTCAAAGTGAAGCACTTTTCCAGTGTCGGCCGATATTGCTGCTACGACGCCATGTAGTGAAGAATAACCCCGCTTCATCCACGTCCCATCCACTGTGACCGCAGTTTCCAGCTCTCCATCAGAGGCGAAGGCCTCTTTCTTCAGTTCTTCGGCAGCTTTTGCCCTACTATTACTCACAGCGGTCATAGATGCACAAAGAAGCCTCGCGTTGTACGATGCAAACTTTGTTGGCGGTGGCGGTAGATTGAGCACAGCACACATGATGCGACCAGATGCCAAGTCTTTGCCGCAGGTGCGAAGGACATAAACGAACCTTTGATTTACTTCAAAGACGTTGCCAGCAATGCGCCTTGATGTCTCAAGCACACTGAGAGCATCGCACTAGCTGCAGGTGAAATATATGGAGGATGCCAAACCGCTTCCCCTGTGAATAGCTTCTTCCAGTATTATTGCACCCTTGTTGCACTTTTTACACACAGCAACATCTTGCAAGAAACTGCGGAGAAGAGCGAAGTCGATTAGACGGTAGCCAGTCGTACTTGCCCCGTCTACATCAAAGGAATCACAACTGATCCTCTCACCAAGTTTTGTGAAGCATGCGCTTCGTCGTGCCGGTTTCTCACTGCCCTTCTTGCTAGTGAACCGATTACCTTTGAAAGTTCTCTTTCTGCTCCATTTGCTGGACGATCGTGCCATGTTCTGGCCAAGCAATACGTTTGAAACACGAAACAGACACGACCGCAACCGTAATGATGCCAACAATAAGAAACACGAAACACGCTGTTTCGAGCCCGTCGGGTAAACGTGACATGCCAATGCAACTTTGGAGATTTCGCGGTTACAACTCTCAGAAATAAGACGCTTTGATGTGATACCTATTTTTTTTGTCGGTCAAGCGCAGGAGGCATCGGTGACGCAGCATCAGCTTTCCGAGTCAAAGAAGCGACGCCGCGTACTCCAAGGATCAAGAGGGGCGTTGGTTCACTCATTGAAACCGCAAATTGATAAAGCATGACCTGCGAGTGTTCTAAATTAGAAACAAAGGCGCCACCCTTTTTTTACCTTATCTTTTCGTATTTTTTGCTCTCATCAGTCTACGCTCAGTCTACCATCAGGCTGCCCTTTCCCCGTCCGCGTTGGGTGGCCAAGCGTACATTACATCTGGTTAACCTCCCTGTCATTCCTTTGCTTTTCTTTTTCTCTCCCTATTTTTGGTGCGTAGTTACGGATTTGCCAACATCGTGCTTCTTTTTATTGTGAAAAATGTTGCAAGTAAATGTGCAATATTTAGAAAAATCTAATTTCAAGCACGTCACTAGTAACATTAACAGTAACAAAATTTATACAAAAGTTCCTATAACATGTGATGCACGTTTAAAATCGCCGTGCTGTTTTTAACGAACACGCCTAGATGAAAGGCCTAATATGCTGATCTCCCCCCACAGCACACTTGAATATTTAGAGCACGCATTTCAGCTGTAGCTTTTGAGCTTATGTACAGGTATTTCATTAAAAAACGAAATAATGAACGATTCAGTCTCACAACTTCGGAGCAGACGACGGTAAAACACCTAATAAATTAGGAATTATTCACCTTGCCATATTATAATTTTACTACTTGATTGAACATCTGACAGTGCATTTGTGATGCAGCTCTATGTGCAGATATAGGTAGAAGCACAAAACTGGCAAAGAAACGCGCTGGTGTAGAGGTTGAAACGCGGCGCCGTGAGAAAAACGCTGAATGTGACAGCCTGCGGAAAAGAGGCCAGGTAGAAGTCCGAGTTACTGCACGCCATCTTCTGCGACAAAATATATCATTGGAATCGCCTATGCGTCGATGTGAAACTAGCGCTCACACTAAATTTGCGCAGCTGCGCACTGCTGACGCACGTCTTCTGTTACTCGCCGTGGTATTACAGGAGCGTAATGCGACAGCGCTCATCTACTTAGATTGGGGAGCACGCTAACAACCCCACGTTGTGAAAGTTACTCAGTAGTCTCCACCTACAGTCTGCTTCATAATTACATAGTGCTTTTGACAAGTGAAACCCTTGGACTTATTTTTAACGTTTTCTGATTTTTTTTAATTAACGTGGTTAAAGGCCTCAGGTTTTTTACCTTGCTCACTTTAGGCTAGCGCTACTTGTTTACATCTGCTTCATGTTCCTACTTACTTAAATACGTATAGTGGCTACGACTCAAAATGCAGCGCAGCGACATGTGTGCGGCTAACGGTAATGAACACTTTTCATCTTAGTAAAATGGCAGACCAATGTAAAGTCAGTGTATGTACGGGTTATTTAGCTGCAGGTTGTGTGGACAATTTCGATGTTAAACAACAACCTATAAATCAGAGGAAAGCGCCGAAATGTCTATTTTATACTTCTATCTGGTTAAAAATCAGCACAGGTATCTTCTAGATGTTTTTAGAAAGCGTTTTCTAGCAATCATAGAAAGATGCAAACTCTAAACAGTATAACAACAGGTCTTATATACGTCTTTGCAGGACATCCTCTACACGTACATAAACATACGTTTTGTAGCCATCTTGAGTGTTTGCAGATGTTTTAGTCCATTTTGGCTTGCCCAAGATGGCTACAAAACGCCTTGTGTTCAGTGGAGAGAAGACGCTGGAAATGCCTACCATGCAATACAACCGCTAAGCGCTTTCGTCGAAGAGCGAAATTCAAGTATAGTCTCCGAAGAACATCGATTGACTATCAGAACGTTGTGCGCAAAGAACTGCGCAAGAGGTGCCCTTCATCGCAGCCTCGTATTGTTTCTGCTGCCAAAGTCAAACGCGAGGAGATCCAACTGTTACTCGGAGTCCGTCAATCGCCGCAACCTAAGCGAGAATCAATGGCCTACGCCACGCTATCCCGCCATCACGTTCTCCCCCCGCGCCCAAGCCAGGGCCCTGTAACGCCGCTTTTCCGTCCGCCGCTGCCAGCCCGCCAACCCAGCGCCCCGCGCAGCATTCCTGGAAGACTGATGTTTTGTGCAGCCCCGAGCACCGTCCGCTGTACTTTCACTGCTGAGAAGCAGGCCACGTCTACCGACGATGTCCATACAGCGTGGTGGGCCGACGAGGGTTCGCCGTCAACGCGCCATGTGAGCGGGCACATGTCATCGCCGACTGCCTTGCCGCCACTTAGTGGAGCCCCCTACGACAGACCCGCTCGCCGCCGACCGGCCGCTACCTCTCCCCGTACCGCCGGCCACACATTGGTACAGCCAGGGGCCAGTCTGCAAGCCCAAAACTAAAACCAGCGACTGGATTAGGTGCGCGTGCACTTTGTCGAACTGACCAAGATGCTCTGCCGCTGATGAAGACGCCGAAACGCCTGTCACGTCGACCTATCAACAAGACGCTACCATCCCGACAAAGCCCGCAGCACTCCGTCTAGAGGCACTGTACGCACCGTACGACGATCAGACAGCCAGTCATCTGGGATTTTCCCGTATGCTAGCATGAATACAAGTAATGGTAGTCGCGCCTGACAGTGGCCGTCGCCCGTTACCTAAAGACATGGGGTGACTGCCAGCAACGCAGTACACCACCGACAAGGCCACTGGTATTACTACAGCCGATCTAGCTCCCTTGCCTAGCCTTTCAGCGAATAGGAATGGATTCGTTGGGACCCTTTACTACGGACATGCAGAAATAAGTGGATCGTCGTGGTGGGCGGTGCTCCACTGGAAGCGACTGGGGCTGCGGCTAGTCCGCCTGCGGGCTGGAACTCTGAAATGGCAGTCGAGGGTACTGACCAGGTCCCGAGGCGACGTCTATGGTTGGCGTGTCTGTGCCACCTGGCCCCGTCTGGCATGCGGACGAGCTGCGATGAGGCGCTGGCAGGGGACACTACCTGTCCGCGGGACCAGGGTGGGCCAGGAAGGAAGTTCCTGGCGAAAACTGGAGCTCCAGACTCGAGCAAAGGCCTGGGATGGCACCCCTGGTCAGCAGCCAGCTTCTGCTTCAGCTGCGTCATGAGCACTGTGAATCGGAAGTCCGGATGCAAGACGTCCGAGGGTGTCTTGACCACCCGACCCAGCAGGAGCTCACAGAGGACACGGTCAGTGACATCATGGGGCGTGGTCCGGCACTAAAACAGTATCCGGGCAATTTGCGTCCGCAAATCCCCAGTCTGGCGCTTCATGAGCATGTCCTTGATAGTTTGCACCACCCCCTCAGCTGCACCATTTGAAGCAAGGTGGTAGAGCGGAACCATCATCCGGCGGATTCCGTTCTTCGTCAGCCAGGCCAGGTACTCTGTGCTGGCGAAAGCAGGACCATTGTCGGACACGATGACGTCTGGCAACCCCTGGGCGGCAAACACCTGTCGCAGCGCTCCACTGGTCGAGCCTGCTAATGGACTGGTGACAGGTAGAAGCTCCACCCACTTCGAAAAGGCGTCCACCGCCGCCAGGAATAATGGCCCTTGAAAGGTCTCCCAAAATCCACATGTAGGCGGGACCAGGGTCTCTGTGGGAACGGCCACGGGGTGTTCTCCACATGACGTGAAGCCCGCTGGTGCTCCTGGCATATTTGGCAGCTCTGCACCATGTGAGCGATGTCCTGGTCCAGGCCAGGCCACCAAACATGGGACCAGGACACCATCTTGGTCTTTTTCACGCCAGGATGACCCGCGTGCAGCAACTGCAGGACCCTGGTGCGGAGACTTTGTGGGATCACCACCCTAGAACCCCGCAATAGGCAGCCCTGCTGCAAGCTCAGCGCAGCGGCCTTGTGGCTACAGGCCTGCTGAACCAATTCCTCCCTAGAAGACACCGCCTTAACCACCTGAGACAGGACTGCGTCCTGGCTGGTCCCTTGTGATACCTCAGATCTAGAGAGCAGCTCCGGGTACGCGTTCTCAAGCATGAACACGTTAGCAGGTTCTGGAACAGCATCGGGCACCTTTGGCAGGGGCAGACGGCTCAGGGAATCAGCAGGTCCCAGGTCCTTTCCCGGACGATAAACCAGCTGGTAACTGTAAGCTGCCAGCCTCAAAGCCCAGCGTACCACACGAGGTGATGCCTGCACAGGAACTGCCTTGTCAGGCCCCAGCAGTCCCAACAGCTGCTTCTGGTCCGTGACCGCCTCGAACTTCCGGCCCCACAGATACTGGTGGAAGTATTCGACACCGAGCATGAGGGCCAAACCTTCCTTGTCCAGCTGGTTGTAACGCTGCTCTGCAGCATGAAGCCCAACGAGAAGCAAATGAAACAGGGCGTTCCTGGCCATCTTTGTCATGGTGTGCCAGGACCGCTCCCACACCGTACGGGGACGCATCTACGGTAAGGACAACTGGCTTAGCAGGATCGAAATGCACCACCACTGAAGCCTTGGGGATTAGCTCTTTGCTGCGCTTGAAGGCCTGGTCCTGCTCCTTCATCCAGACCCATTGCTGACCATCTCGAAGCAGAAAATGAAGCCGCTGTAGATGTTCTGACAGGTTTGGCAGGAAACTCCTATAGAAGTTGATGAGGTCGAGGTAGCTCTGAAGCTCCTTCTTGCTCTGGGGCTTAGGCGCCTTGAGCGCAGCATCAACCTTGCGGGGAGCCGAGGCTAGGCCAGCCTGGGAAATGACATGTCCCAAGTACTGAACACTGGGAGCCAGGAAAATGCACTTTTTGAGCTTGACCTTAAGACCGGCGTCCTGGTCCTGCAGTCGTGCCAGGACGTTGTGCAGGTTCTGAAGGTGATCCCCGTTGTCGCTTCCAGTATCCAGGATGTTATCCATTTACACCGCCACGTGCCTCATACCCCTGAACAGGTTATAGATCTCCCTGTGAAATATGGCCGCGCCAAGCGGTAAATGTGCCTACTGAAAGAGCCCCAAAGTTGTTGATATTGTGACATATTTCCGGGAGGCATGTTGGGGCACTAGCTGCTGGTAAGCATCCCTGAGGTCAAGCTTAGCGAACTTCTGTCCACCGGACAATGCTGACCAGGGATCTTCAATCCGGGGCAACGGGTAATTCTCGACGGTAGCGACGGGGTTGATGGTAACTTCAATATCTCCCGCAGATCCTGACACTGCCGTCTCGTTTGAGGACTGGTACGATGGGAGCGGCCCATTCAGACGTCTTGACGGGCACCAGGATGCCCTCTCGCTGTAACCGTTGCAGCTCCTGAGTGACCCCGTCCTTCAGGGTGAACGGCAGTGTGCGAGGCTTGAAAAAACGTGGCCGGGCTCCCTCAGGTACATAGATACCAGCCGTCCTGCCGGCGAATGTGCCCACCCCTGGCTGGAATAGGGACTTGAACTCGTTCAGGAGGCTGGGGACGTCTTTCACCACATGCAGACGGGCTTCTTGGTATTCTGGCAGACGAACGCCTACTGCATGAATCCAGTTTCGGCCCAGTAGCGTCGGCGACGATCCCTTGGTTAAGTAGAGGGGAAGTGTTGCTTTCCTGTCGCCAAAGCGAACGCTGGCCTGTGCCTGACCTTGGACCTGGGATAGCTGCCCGGAGTAGCTGTGCAGCACCACGCACGAAGCCTCGACGGACACGCCGGGTAAAATACGCTTGAACAGTTTCCCGGTCATTACTGACATGCTGGCTCCTGTGTCCAGCTCCACGGAAATTGGGTGCCCGCAGATTTTGACGGTCAGCATGTACGGCGGCGCAGACGACGGTACAAAGCCTGTGTGCCACATGTCGAAATTCGGCGGGTCCTCGGCCACAACGTGGAGCTTGGCCGCGGAAGAGCTCGAGCCTGCTGCCGCATGCCTCCGCTGCGTATCTTTGCGACGGCTACCCTGGCTGCGGGCTTGGGTGGTACCTGGCCTTGAATCAGGCTGCTGCTTGCTTTTCGTGCTCCCCCTTCGGCATACCCGTGCCAGGTGCCCAGTTTTGCCGCACGTGAAGCATTGTGCTTGAGAGAACTGGCACTGTGAGGGAAAGTGGGTACCACCACAGCTACCGCAGGTACTGCTTTTTATCGCCAACTTGTTGAACACCGTTTCCGCAGACGGTAAGCCAGTCGCACGGGAAATATCGCCGGCGTCCTTGGCGGCAGCTTCTAATGCCAGCGCTGCCTTCACGGCGCCGTCCAGCGAGGGGCCGGGAAGCTCCAGGAGTAGCGTCTGCATGGCGGCGTTGTTCATGTCGCCGACGAAACGATCTCGGAGCAGCGAGTCCAGCTAGTCCCCGAAAACGCAGGCACTCGCTAACCGTCGAAGCACAGCAACGAACTACCCGAAGGTCTCTCCTTCCCTGCGGCTCCGGTTGTTGAAGCGGGAACGCTCCATTACGTGGACGGTGCTGGGTTGAAATGCGAGTGCTGCATGGCGAGCAGCTCACCCGGCGTCTTAACGTGCGGCGCGGCTGCCTTGAGGAGGTCAAGCAAGAGGCTGAAGAGGTGGGTCCCGCAGCTGACCGGGAAAATGTCCCGATGTTTGGCCTCGGGTTTGTCGTTTGCCCGAAAGAACACGTGGACTTCTTCCTCCTAAACTGGCCAGATGAACCCATCTCAATTGAACGGCTCGAGCCTTCCGTACAGCGGCATGGCGGCAGCAAGGCCGGGCGGTGTTCCACCGATCGCGGTGGCGTGGGACGATCCGTATGTACTCGTCGCCAGTCTCACGATCCAGCCGGGTTCGTGAACAAGTGAGGGCTCGAGGCACCCTCCGTTAGACGGACGCCCCGGAGCGTGGTGGTGATGAACCATGACTGACCGCCGAGCAGCTGTGCTTGCCGGTGTTTAATGGCGCGGTGACCAATGTTGCCTAACTCAGCCTGGCAGGCCACCGAGCCTGGCGGGCCAAGGAAGATTATGCCCGGGAGGGGCGCGGGAGGGGGCGCCACATGCTTGCTACAACTACCTTACCTGCTTCACTGAAACGGAAGGTCTGCCGAAAGGTAGGGCAGCCGAAGTGGCGAAACTCTTCGTCGAGAACATCCTGCTGTGACATGGTGCCCCAGAAGTCATGATCACTGACATAGGAACGGCTTTTACAGCAGAGCTAACCAAAGCCATTCTACAATACAGCCAGATAAGCCGCAGGAGGACAACTGCTTCCTACCCGCACAGGAAACGTCTTACAGAGCAGCTGAAGAAGGCCCTGGCCGACATGCTAGCAATGTACGTCGACGTCGAGCACAAGATGTGGGATGCCATCCTACCTTGTGTGAGCTTCACTTATAATGCGGCAATGCAATAAATAACGCAGATCATGCCGTTCAGTTGGCTTACGGCCGGAATCCGAATACGACTCTCGTCGCCATGCTCCTGACCTCAACGACGAAAAGAATCTAGACGTCGCCGTCTATATCTACCGCACCGAAAAAGCCCGACAGCGCGCCCGCATAGACATAAAGAGCTAATAGAGGGTGGACCCCCGGCCCTATAATATTTGACGACGCTACGTGCAGTACCAGCCCGGTCACCGTGTTTGGCTCTGGACTCCGATGCTCTGACGAACACTCAGCGAGAAAGTGTTACGCCCTTATTTGGGACCTTTATATATTTATTTATTTTATTTATTCAGTACCCACAGCGCCCAGTCAGGCATTACAGGGGGGTGGAGGGTACAGATGACAAACAAGCATAAAAATTGCAGGTTGCATAAAGTTTTGTAAGTCAACAACACATTATTATAGGCCGACAAAAAAAAGCACACAGCCAAGTTGCACGCAGCCATGTTGGACACAGGCACGTTGCAGATGTCACATGTCACATTTGAAAAAAAAAGAGTACATCAAGCACAATGATTACAGAGACACATAATAAAAACGCATACAGAAAAAAAATCGAGTAATAAGTTGCAAAAAAAATGAAACGATGCGGTGGTTAAGATACAGTGCGACAAGGTGAAAAAAGAGGCACTAAAAGTAAATGTCATCTGCAGCTGGGATTGTTTAAAGGTCATGATGATTGCTAGACGTACCCGGGATATCTATCGGTAGTCGGTTCCACTGACTGATGGTTCTTGGGGAAAACGAGCTGCTACAGGCCGATCTATTACATTTGTATTATTTTATCGTCTGTTCATGATCTTCGCGTGCTGATGTGTAGTGAGGCTGGTTTATGTACATGTCACGCGGAATTCGAGTATGAGAGTGATATATGCTGTGTAAAAGTTTCAGTCGAAACGACGCTCTTCGGTGCTGGAGAGATTGCCAGTTTAGCATTGCCTTAGATTTAGTTGCACTAAACTGCCTGTCATACATTGCTATATCTAGTACATATCTTGCCACCATGGACTGAACTTTTTCTAGTCTTTCTTTGTTGGTTACTGATGAAGGATCCCATTGTTTTTTTCCTGTCTTTCCATATATCTGTTGGCCTCGTTTATCCATAAGCCAACGTACTTATATTCTCTTACCCGAGGTATTTCCTGACCCTGTATCACCACTGTCTGTTCACTGCTTTCATTGAATATCATAACACCTCATTTTGTAACGCTCAATTTCAAACCTAAGTTGTTGCCTTCCTGTCCACAGCTATTAGCCAGACGTTGCAAATCACTTTGCTTGTTAGCTAGCAACACAATATCGTCCGCATCAAATAAACCTGGAAGCTGCTGCTCTACTACTGTGCCCGACTTTTTGTATGATGCAATAAAACCGATATTACTTCCTTCTAGCGCCCTTTCCATCCTCACCATGTACATCATAAACAGCAGCGGGGACAAAGGGCACCCCTGCCTCACTCCCTTGTTGATATGAACTTTCTTGCACAATACTATGCTGCCATCTCGTACCGGGTCGCCGCAGTGGACCACGTCTCATGCCGCACTCCGCTTTCTTCCTTACCCTTTCGCTGCACCCTCCTCCGCTTTCCTCATCGCGCGTCTTTCATCCTCCCCTTAGCTCGTTCGTTCTGTCGGTCACGCCGAGGCCCACGATCCACGCTGGAATAGGTGCCTAAGGGCTGCACTCTAAGGAAAAACAAAAAACTGACAAAGCTTTTAGACCGTGTCACACGCGCTAAGAAACAGGTGTTTGAACGGTTTGAAAGATTGGTCGGTTGTTGCTGTTTGCATTGTGTTGCTGTTTTTTCCGCACTTAAGGAAATGGTTGCACATCCAAGGACAAAAGTTTACGGACAACGGCATCTCTGAAAACGTGCTATTCCTGAGCAGCCTGTAGCAGTAACCACTCGAACTGCATGTTGTTAGCACATTCTAGCTGAGGCACCAAATGCAAATACCAGACTGCGTTGAGAGGTTGCGGAGATATTCAACTTTTTGTCAGATCTGCTGCCCCGCCATATTTTGACACCGGGTGTACAATAAAATTTAGATCAAAGACGGCGTTGTGTCGTCGGTACCTTCATGGCTTTTTCCCTTTCACTTGGGCGTAGTGCGCTCATCTCTATCATGACTTAGAATTATATTTCGTGCAAGAACAGCTGAAAGTTCAAGCGCCCTACTCTAACTTGGTCGCGAAAATAATGAAGGAAGCAGACGCGCTACCACACCATTCCCTGGCGAGCCCGCGACGAATTACTTCTCGTGTACAAGTATAAAGGCCCACGAAGAACGTTGGGAACGCAGTCGATGTGGAAGCTCCAAGTGTGTACTGCAACGGCCATAAAGTAATCTTCAAAGTCGTTCACCAAGGTTTTAGTTTTAGGCATGCTGCAATGACATTCCAGCAATCCTGGCAAGGTGGTTCAGAACGCTATTGTTCAATTTTGGCAAATATATAGACATACAATTAATACAGATACAATATCTGGTAGATTCGACCGATACAATATCTGGTAGGGGCAAGATGCAGGTCATACGGGTACAGTTCAAGTCAGCTAAAAAGTTCATGCTATGCTTCAGAATCGACCGATACAATATCTGGTAGGGGCAAGATGCAGGTCATACGGGTACAGTTCAAGTCAGCTAAAAAGTTCATGCTATGCTTCAGAAAATAAAGAAATGAAAATAAGGGTCATGCGCAATGCACACGCACGCGCAACAGAGCATACGACACGGCCATTTACTATAGTACACAAATGCAAGCACAAGGCACAGAGGCCTTGCAATGGCCGGGTTTGAGTACCGCTTTTTACTCTGCACACAGCACTCGTCCCAACCCGTGATATCAGTACGGCAGAGCTGCGTGCTATATGTTCCGCCATGTAGCATATTCCCACTACGTGCGCTACCATCCCCATATTCTTCACAGGCTGTACGTTGGCGTGCAGGAAACTCCTTCACAACGAACTCCGCGCACCTATCGTAAAACAGCTACCAGAACAATTACAAAGCCCGGGAGAGATCGCTTGGGTGCTTGATCACAAATTACTGTCGGTGAATAACGGGCTAACCTGCTCGCTTGTGGGATATCACTTGAGGCTCCTGACATCCCCGCGACAAAGCCATGTGGTCGTACTCCAAAACCTCAAGGGCTACACGCGCGCCGGGGCGAGCGCAGGAAATGTGCTGAACTTTTCGCTCCCTCACAAACGAGGCACCTTCCGTCGCCATGCACGAGTGTTTTATAGTGCTGTTTCTCTCGGGCCAGTGATCTTCCCATCGACCACTGAATGCGCCCCCAACACGACCTCCGAGTGGTTCGCTCAGGCAGCTAGTAGCCTACAACATGAAAGAGCTTCTCCTCGTCTTTTTGCGGCGGACTTCCGTCGGCAAGGCTTGTGAGTGGTGGCGCTGGCTAACATTCCCAGGGTCAGTTCTAGTAGTAAAACATAAGTATTCCAGAATGTGGATGGGAAAACGGCGCTGCGATAGGTCACATGGTAAGAACATCGCATGCGTAATGTGAAGACGTGGGATCGTTTCCACACATCGCCCAGCAGTTTTTGCATCCACTTTCATTTCCATTAATTTATCATTCCTGCAATTCAATTAGTAAGTACAAGTAATTTTCCCTATGTTGTCCTCTGTGCCTGTTGGCTTCTTCTGTCTTGATAAACGGCACACACACGATCAGCAGCAATACAGCTTTGACAACTTAGCAGGTTCACTGGATTTGTGCCGCAATTTCGGCCCCAAATTGTCTACGCTCCGCTAGTTGCGGTTTCTAGGAGGCGCCGGCGATCCACCAGAACAAGTAACTCGCTCTGACGCTGCCAACTATGCTTGTACTGCCAGTTCTGCGTCTCGAAGAGTCACCACATCTACAGTTGTTTTGTTTACAAGGAGTCTAAAATTTTCGTTCTAATTAACGGAAGCTTTTTTTCTCCTATTCAAACGCTAAGCCAACAAGCTTAGCTGCTTCTCTTCCGATTAAGCGGCAATTGTACTTAACCAATTGCAGTTCACCGATATTCTCCTGTATTGATTCCGAAGTGAGTAAAATGACTAAATTACTGTGCAGGGGCAATGTGCTGCAGATCACGGGAGGCCTGCACGAGCCCGGTGACCTACGCATGCCGCTGGCCATCACTCTCCTCATAGCCTGGGTGCTGTGCTACTTCTGCATCTGGAAAGGCGTCAAGTGGACGGGCAAGGTGGTCTACTTCACGGCGCTGTTCCCCTACCTCCTTCTCTTCATCTTGCTGGTGCGCGGGCTCACGTTACCCGGCGCCTTTGAAGGCATCAAGTTCTACGTCCTCCCGGACATGAACAGGCTTTCCGATTCGGTGGTGCGTTCTTTCTTTTTACTCGAATCAAGCTCACTAGGAACTATTCTTGGGAAGGGTAATAGACGTCGTCGTAAGACGCTGGATGAAAACAGTGCTGATTCAATTTGGCAAATGGAAAACAAGTCCCTATACTGCAGTGTCTTTGCGGCTCCCTTACACCGGCAAACAGCAGCTATGAGGTCCCAGCTCTTCAGTGTGCTTGCCCCTGTTCACGCCACATAGCACACAATTCAACGTAGTGGCAAACTGGAGAAAGATGTAAAAGCTGAAAACAGTATTTCTAATTCCGGCCTTTTCTCTTAAACACCAAGCCGCTACCTGCGCGCAGTTCTTTACTCGAACACGCTTTCTCTTCTCAAACCTGTCAAGACCATTCCGAAATAATGGCAGATGTTGTACTATGTTTTTTTCTGAAGGACATACCCCAGACTCAATAGTGCTACAGTCCAGCAAGAGAAAACCTCAATATTTTGTTCATCTAGACATCAGTGCTCACGCTCTCGGTATGGGCGCAATGACAGTTGCTTCTAGAATGCTCATAGTGAAACGGGGAACATGGACTTGGACTGGCAGTTGTTACAAAATAAAGCCCCATAATTTCCTGAGCAGCTGTCTTTTCCTTCTCTCCGGGCGGATTATGTAGAACGGCACAAGTTTTGACTGGTGGCTCTAGGCCGAACACCGGCCGCTAATGTCAGTGCTTGCAACCTAGGAGACGATGTCAAAGCCGACAGTTTCGATTTCCCTTTGCCTCTGCCATTGCGGTTTCCTCCGAAGGGTTACCGACGTCGTAGTGCACTCGGCCGTCATGCCACATGTTTGTTCGCTCTCTGTTGCGCTCTCAATGCTCTCCATTCAACGCCCCTGCCTTTGACGAACCCATTTTTAGTGTGGCAGCATTAAAACCCAAAACTGCATTTGTCGTGTCGAAAAATTCGCGCCTCATTTCTCTCCATGAGGCGGTATTCACACAGCAGAGGAATTCCCCATCTTTCACCAGCGAGCTACGAAACGACCGCGACGACAACGTCCCGGCTTTGCGGCGCCGGACGTAGACAACACCCGAGGATGTGAGAGCTGCGGCCCAGGGCTCAGTGTCTGCCTTCGGGGAAGGGTTCACCGGGTGGCGACCAGCATAGCGCGTGCACGCTCTTATATATATATCAACCGATTGATTGCGATTGGGAAATTACTAGAAAGATAGGAGAGTTTGTGATTGCCCAGCAAAGGGCACCACTTGTAATAAAAAAACTGCCAGCGCTTGTGGAATGGTTGCCGCAGTGCTACAGTTCACCTGCCAAAGGAAGGTAAGCCCCTTCCTAAAGAATGAAAGGGAGGCCGGGACTCCCTGGGCCTCCACTGCGAATCCCTCCTGACCTTTGGTGCGGCCGTATATTAACGCTACGCCTACGGCGACGCTACAGCGGGGTGATCACAGATGCCATAGCGGGCGTCTGCGGTTGCGTTCGCCTCTCAAAACCGTATTTTTCGCGATATAGCCCGCGAACTACAACAGGGCATAGGGAATAAGGCAATCATAGGGAATAAGGCAGGACACTGATGCCTTATTCCCTATGATACATATTCTCAACAAAAAATACTGCCTCTGGCGCCTATCATTTGTGTTTCACTTCGCCCTCGTCTTCTTAGCGCCTTTTGTCTTTATGTCATGAACCAACTAGCTCAGCAACAAGTTCTGACACGGAAGAACGTGTCAGAATTGCAATATGCAGTATACAAGAAATTCATCTGCTATGACAGCATGATACAACATGAAAAATTTAGGAACTTAAAGTGCATTTTCTTCGAAATGTACTTGTTTCTAGTTAGGATATAATTTGCATAACCAAGGCACGCTTAAACGAGCAGTGCGAGTGTCCTCCGATTAGTTCAGAGCGGACAGAAAGTGCGCCGATACAGTTACGTTTGGTGGCGGTGCTTTAACAGCATGGAAGTGGAGACCTTAAAGTGTACGACGCATGTGTGTGGCGGGTATTAACAGCATCTGACGGCACAAGCTACTCCGCTGGCTGTTAGTACTTTCATCCGAGCTCTAACGCCTACGTAGTTATAAGCCACTTTCGAACGCTACACGACTAAACAGACTTTTAAAAATACAGAACAAATTATAATGGAAATTTTATTCAGGAAAAATAATGACTGATTCACAGGCACAATTGGAAGTTAATGCCCCGTAGTTCGCTTAAAACTGGGCTTTTTTGTCGGCTTTGTAAACTGCAATGATTTCTATCAGCACAATCTGACGCCTGATTGCGCTGGAAATGTTTTAGACCTGTTTTTATCAAACGTTGCATTTTTTGCCTGTGTGACGAATCTGATGTTCTCCTGTCAGTTGCCATTTTTCATCCTGATTATCGCGCTTTCCTTTTACCCGTATTTTATTCAGAGTCGCGATCAGGCAATCCCTAAATCTGTGTACCTTCGCAGAGGAGACCTTGCTCTCTACAATAATATTTCAAAGTACAATTAGTCTAAGATGTTACATAAGAATGACATTAACCAACCTGTGGGCCAGCTTACATCAACTATACAAAGTTATATGGAATAATGTATGCAAAATGATGTAGAATTAAGAAGAGATTCCTTTGCTCGTTTCGCATTGCACAAATATTATTTTCGCACGAATAATAGCTCCACAAATTTTATAAGGAAACGAACGATAAATTGTTATCAATGTTTTTCTATTTAGTAGTCAAACATATTTTACGTCGCGGTGAAATATGTTACCATAAATATGTTGAAGTGAACTTTAAAAATTGCCCCCACCGTTTTCGGCGCCATGCAAACATGGAAAGAAAAGATAAAGTGACTTCAGCTGTTTTCAAATAGCTGGCACGATCTACTTTCATGCAAAAGATATCTGCAACTTGTTGGCCACGCACTTTGGCTCCTCTTCGCTATAAGCTCCTATAAATGGCTCAGACTATTTATCTTTTTCGTTGTGACTGACACTCAAGTTTTCCGTTGCGTAAAAAAGGTGAAGGCAAAATGACCAGTTGGGGTGTGTTGGCATTTCCAAATTTATAATAAGGTTAGCGCCGAAATTATCGTTCCCTATTTTCACCTACGTGTTTAATGTTTTTTTTATGAAGTGAGGTCTTTCCGTCCGAATGGAAAACAATAGTTGAAGTCACTGTATTCCTCGGTGGCGGCCCAGGTGACTTGCAAAACTTCTCGCCTGTTTTTCCTCTTTCATGGTTTTCCAGGGTTCTTGAAATTGAAATGCATGATTGATTGTACGCATACTTTAAGGCCAAGATTTCCTTACATGGAGATACGTTTGTGCAAGGCAGATTATTGGAACCCAACCTAAACGCTTCTTGCGATTACACCACACCAGGCATGTTTAACCACAGTCAAGTGGACACAGTCTAATTTGATTTAACGTAAGCTTTTGACAAAATGCGTCACTAACTCATGCTCCTTAAACTGTACAAAAAAGATTTCTAAATTTCTACTGCAAGTGGTTCCAAAGCTGTACATCTATAGCGAATTTCGGTAATTTATAAATCAAACTTTCTGCCCATTTTTGGCTTTGTTGGGAGCCCCTTAGCGCTCCAATTTACGAGCTCCTTGGTTTGTCGTGTTTGTTAATAATTCACTCTGTTCTGAAATTACACTATTGCACAAGCACTATTGCACAAGCACTATTGTTTGCTGCTGATTTAACATTGTTTCGAAGAGTAATTTGCGTAAATGACTGGCATAAGTTACACGAGGACATTTCCTTGCTTAGCAGTGGTGTGTTACTAAGTGGCTCAAAATCGACGTGAATAGGATACTGCGATGTCTTTTGCCAGAAGGATTGTGCACACAAACTTTCGTTGCGATTTCTCGGGTAACAGTATTTGTCGCGTGCTTGATGTTCGTAACCTTCGGGTTTACGTACATTCGAGGATGGATTTTCGCGTACATGTATCCAGTATTGTCACTCTTGCCTTGAGGAACTTAGGTGTAATATCTATACTCGCAAAAATGTTGAGGAATCTTGAGTGTCTCAAAAGATTGCTCTGCGCTCGCGTCAGACCACGATTAGAACTTGCTTCTGCAGTGTAGAATTATTGATGCCAAAATATGTTTCCTCGTCAGACAAGTTTTCGTCGAACACTTGACTAGGTGTGGAAATATTTTTATACCCATGAAATTAACCTAAGAGAAGGCATCCAGCATGTACTAGATCACACTTACTACGACATATATATTCGTCCACGCCGATATTATGAGTACTGAAGCCTGTTAACTTATGCTTTCTTTGAGTGACAGGAGATTCGCGTGACCTGAAGTTCTTGCGACAAGATGCGCTTGGGCTGATTTACTGTATTATGTTTCTAGCATTGCTACAGCTTTTGCTTACGTTACTGGAAACCAGCGGCTGCTCTGATGTGTTTCACCCCAATCATTCTCTAACTTTCCCCATGAAACGGCTGCAGCAGCTATACAATGCAAGTTCATCTTACACGAATGCTTTGAGTGAGTGCCTGTTTGAATTTGGCGCACAGGATTTTCGACGTAAATGAGCAAGTACATGTCTTTCATTAAGTTTTTATACAACCTAATTCCTAGTATATTTCCTTTAGCAAGCGATATTGCTGAAAATGCTGTTCTGTGTTTGTATTGTCACGTCGTAGTGACGTCGAAAAGCACCGTAGCAAATCTCTAAATCATGATATTTATTGAGCGAACGTGTCTACAGGAAACAGGCTACAGTCGAAGCACAACGACAGCGGCGAGCACAGTCGGCGATCATCGAAAATCCGATCTGCATATCAAGCGCATCGGCTTTTATAGAATACTCGACTAACTTTATTGCGTAATTGCTGGTCCTTGCGTGTATTCCAGCAAGTACTACAGCATTCGCGTCGCCCATGCAATCACATTACATAAGGATCGGTGACAAAGGACAAAAGATAGAATCATGGATACATTCGAGAGACTTCCGATACATGCAGGTGCGTCCTCGACCGAGCGATAACCTTTAACACTTGTTAGCCGTTGAAAAGCGGTCACCGGAGAAACTTAAACAAGTATGCGTGTCAATATTGACACGTGTACTTATCTTTATCGGGCGACCACGTTTCGCCGCTTAACAACTGTAATCGCACAGCGAGGGAAGCGCCTGCATGTATCCGACGTTTCTGGAGAGTTATCGATGCTTCTACCCGGCTGTCTGTTGTCCCCGAACCTTGTGTTATCTGATTTCATCGCGTAACGCGAATGGTGTAGAACTTTGAGGAAGGCATGCGGGTCCGAACGATTAGTCTGGAACGTTCGACGACTGCTCTATAAAAGCCGACGCGCTTGACCCGCTGATTAGATTTACGACGATCGCCGACTGTCTTCGCCGCTCTCGTTTTGCTTTAGGTGTAGCCTGTTTTGTGGGCACAGGTTCGCCCAATAAAAGCTAGTTTTGCCTTTCACTGTATTGCTACTGTGTTCTTGCCGTCACGACCACGTGACAATATCCTCCTCTTAAAGAGCATCCTCCCAAACAACAGCTCCCACAATAAAGAAGAGAAATGGCAAAGCAACAAAGAAACGAAGTCACAAGGCTCGTCAGCGAGCGTAGAAAGGCTTAAGATGCACCACATGAACCATTTCAGGTCGTGCGAGACGCTGCTGAGATTGCGAAATGCCATCTGTCACGACTTCATAGGCCAGTGCGCCAATATGTGGGATGATCTCGTAAAGCGCGAAATAGTGTCCTAAAATATTCTAAGTCCTCGTCGGCGTATCGCGGTCCAAACTCAGACACGGTCGCCGGGTTTGTATTTTATTCCACGTAACGCTGCCGAAGATTGCAATGCCGGCCCACCGTCCTATCCTGCATCCTAATGTCCAGGCGGGCAAATTGCCGTGCTTCTTCGGCACACTGCAGATAGCTGGCGATGTCGAGATTTTCTTTGTGGGTAATGTGTCCCACCATGGAGTCGAGAGACATCGTCGGTTTCCTTCCGTAAACCAGCTCCAACGGTGTGATCTTCGTTGCTTCTTGCACCGCCGTGTTGTAAGCGACATTTACGTACCGTTTCGCCGCATCCCAGGCCTTGTGTTTGACGTCGACGTACGGCAATAACATTTCGGCGAGGGTCTTATTATTGCGCTCTGTAAGGCCATTCATCTGTGGGTGGTGCGCGGTTATCCTACGGTGACTTGTCGGGCTGCATTGCAGGATGACTTGAGTAAGCTAACCCGTAAATGCTGTTCCTCTGTTGATGACCAGGACTTTTGAGGCACCATCTCCTAACAGGCTGTTCTCGACGAAGAATTTCCGCACTTAGGCCGCGGTATCTTTGGGTAGAGCTTTATTTATAACATAGCGGGTAAGGTAGTCGGTGGCCACGACGAGCCACTTATTGCCATGATGTTAATGTCGGAAATGGCCCCAACAAGTTCATTCCGAAATGCTGGAATGGTCGGCAAGCTGGCTCGATTGACTGCAGGAATTCAGCTGGCCTTGTTTCTGGCGTCCTCCGTCGCTACCAGTCTCGGTACGTCCTGACGTAGTGGGTAACATCGGCGGTCAGGTGAGGTCAACGACACTTCACTTGTGCCCTGGATACGGCACGGGAGTATTCGAGGTGCTCTGCAGTTGGATCGTCATGTAGGGCGTGCAGCACATCTGCACGCATTGCTGAGGGCACAACAAGAATGTAGTTGGCGTGGACTAGTTAGAGGTTCTCTATCACAATGCCATTTTTTAGAAAAAGCGAAGACAATCCTCGCCTGAATGCCCTAGGGAGACCGTCAGTGTTGCCTCCCAAGTGCTTTACGAGGCTTTTTAGCTTCGGCTCTGTTCGTTGCTGTTCAGCGCAGCCTTCCGTGATTATTGTTCCCAGGAATCCGTCCTCATCCTCGACGTCTTGCGGTGGCAGGTCAATGGGGGCGCGCAATAGGGAGTCGGCATCAGAGTGCTACCGTCCGGGCTTGTAGACGACGGTCATTTCTAGTTCGTGGAGTCTGAGACTTCATGTTGCGAGTCGTCCGGAAGGGTTCATTAAGTGTGCCAGCTGATAAAGGCATGATGGTCGCTTACGACTTTGAAGGGCCTGCTACATAGCTGAGGTAGGAGTTTCATGGTAGCCTAAATGATGCCAATGTATTTTTTTTTCGTCGTACAATAATTGCCTGCCGCTTCCGACAGCGAGCGTCAAGCGCAAGCAATGACCCCTTCAAATCCGTTTTTCCTGTATACTAGGACGTTGTCGAGGCTTTGTATGCTATCGTCGGTGTGGATTTCGGTGCCGCCGTCTTCATCGAAGCAGCCGAGTACTGATGGTGGCTGCAGGCGTCGTTTAAGCTCTTCGAATGCTTCAATTTACGGCATTTCCCAATTGAACTCGACGTCCTATTAGAACACAGCCGTTAGGTACTCGTTTCTGCAGCAAGCGTCGGTGTTGTCCCTCGATGTCCTCGTAACTAAGCGAACTAGCCTATATATGGAAACCATATATGGGCTACCATATATGGAAACAAAGCGCTGCAAGAGCGGAGGTCTGTCTGTGGTGGATGCTGTGAATCGGCCCCACACGTCTCCCACGTGCTGCCTCGGTCTCGCGATCTCCCGATGAGCGACGCAGTAGCGCCACACTTCACTCCGTTTCCAACGGACCACATGAGTGCGCACCAGCCAATATATCACGAAATCAAAGCACCATAAGCCTCAAGCTTCGCATTAGGGAGTATCGTAATCTTCGGTGAATTTTTTTGTGATATATGTCAATGGCTCGGCGATGCGTTAAAGACGTTAAAAACGTGCCTGTAACAGGCCCGCAGGTCAAGGATCTGCGCACTCCCTTCTTGTCGGTGGGTTGTGAAAAGTCAGCAATGGCAGTCGTGTTCTGCGCATCAGGACGGACTCCACATTTGCTGATGACGTGCCCAGGAACAGGAGCTCATTATACGCAAAGCGACATTTTGCCATCTTGAGGGCGCGTCTTGATAACTTGCTGACCTCTACTACTGTCCTAAGCCGTCTGTGTTAATCGTCAAAATTCGCAGCCAATACAATGATGTCATGCAAGTAGGCGAGGCAGGTCTGCCACTTTAACCCTGTTAACGCCGTGTCCATCACGCACTCGAAAGTAGTAGGTGCCGAGCACAGACCGAATGGTACGACCTAAATCTCGTAGTGGTCGTCGGGCGGGATGAAACGGTATTCTCGCGCTCCTTCTCGTCGATTTCTATTTGCCAGTAACGAGTTTAAGATGTGTCGATGAGAAATACTTAGCGTTGTACAGCCGGGCCAATGCGTCGCCTGACCGTGGCAGAACGCGTACGTCCTTCTCCGTAATCTTGTTCAGCCGACGATGATCGACGCACATGCGCAGGGTTTAGTCATTCACAAAGACTGCAGGTCACGCCCAAGGACTTTCGGAAGGCTGCATGATTTGGTCGCATAGCATTTCATCCACTTGTTGCTTGATGGCTTCTCGTTCTCGCGTCGAAACTCGACATGTGTTCTGATGGAGGGGCAGAGCACAATATACGGTTATTATGCGATTTAGCAACCAGTATTTCTCCAATCCACGGTAACATGAAAGCGCAGTATTCGTATCGTCGGAGAAGCCCCATCAGCCCTATTGCAAACAGCCAATTTAGAGACCCTACAGGTAAGACGACACCAGGACAAACTAAAAATGTTCTACTTAATTTACCATAACCAACTTGGAATAAATAAAAATGCATATTTTCATTCAATTACCCAGCGACAAACCCGTTCTTTCCATTCAAAGAAGGTGAGCGAGTTCTTGTGCAGAACAAATGCATTCAAAGCCTCATTTTGCCCGAGCACAATTCGTACATGGAATAACCTACCTGCCAATGTGATTGAGTGTTCGACGGTGTCTTCTTTCTTGAGTGCATTCCGCAATAGCTAACGATACTTCACATTGTCGTGGCATATTGTTTGTACTCCGCTTTGTATGGCTTATGTGGGTTCTTCGTGTGCCGTACTTGCTCGACCAAATGTACATTGTATTCCTACATGTCGTATTGTTATGTACCCCACTCCTGCCTAAAGCCAGACATCCAGGCTGGCAGTATGTAATAAATAAATAAATAAGACTTTTGAGCTCTAGGTGCTTACTCAGGGGCAGACTCAGATTGATATCAAAAGCTGATTGGAGAACAATGGCCGTCGAGGTTGATACGACAAAATCCGAGAGGACAACTGCATAACTGTTTTACACAATTTTATCAATGTATGCGATCGTCGTACCCTGCTGAGGTGTTCGTACTACTCGCCGAAGTTTGTTAGCATTACATCGGGATTTCCTCGAAACAGTCGAGCGACTCAGCTAGCGACGCGAATTTCGCTATCCACCAGTAGATGTCGGTCCCTCTCAACGACACCTATTGCATTTCCCGGTTTATTAGTGCCGACAGAAATGATGGTACTTGAGCCAGGCGGTACGCCGGCTTCATAAGCACAATGAAGGCGTGGTGATTCAGAGAGGTCTGAGTAGCATGGTCACATGGTCTATCACATGTCAAATCGTCTTGCGATAGTGTTATCAAATTTGACTTCAGGTCGATAATTGCGCACTGATGGCTCATGAATGCCATGACGAGAATTACGTATCGCTGGTACTGTTGGAGCACAACGAACGTCGCAGGTTAGCCTCGGTCATGAACTGTAATTCTTGCCGTGCAAATTGCACACGGCGTTATCAGGTGTCCTCCAGCTGGCCGAACTTCACGGTCGTCCCAGTAGTCTTGACTTCCTGGAGTTCGGATGTGAATGAAACTTTTATGAGGAAGTAGTCGGTGCCTGTGTCCACACGAACAGGGACTTTGTGGCCGTTGAGAAGCACGTCGAGGTTGATGGATCTTCACTTTGCGTCGCGGTTAGGCAGTGGAATCGGATCACGGCTTCGTCGTGTTGTCCCGCAGCAGCGACATCGCGTCATCGGACTTTCTTGGTGTGGTGTCTGCTTGGTCGTCTGACTGGCAGCGTTTCGTCATGGCATCGTCGACGTGGTTCTTGCAGCCTCGTCGTCAGTGGCGGAGGATCTTCGGCCTTTCTACAATCAGCATCCGCATCTCTATCAGTTGCTGCTTTTGAGTTTCCGGATAAGGCGCTTATGGACCGGCCCCGGGCTGGGCCAGTGTATTAGTGGAGCTAAAGCGACAGGTAGGGTCCTGCTGACGGCGAACGGGACAGTCATCGGGGTCTCCACAGCCTTGCGGCGAGGCAGTCAGCGATATTGTGAGGCCGCTCTGCTTGCTGCCGAATAGACGTGTTGACGGCGAAGCCTCGTAATCCTATCCCATGGTATGTCTACGGTAAGTGTATCAACAGTAGATGTGGCCGACTTTCCCGCAGTGATAGCACAGCGTTCCGTGATCCAAAACGCGCAGTACGTCTGTGGTGTGGAAGCTGCACTGGGCGACAGGCGGGCATGCAGGTGGCGGACGTCGCACTTGCAGCGTTGCGGAACGATGGTGGTGGGCGATGGTGGCGCAGGCCATTGTTTCTTGTGGGGCTGCGGTGATTCCGGCTGCACCGCAGGAATCCTGAGTGATTGCTTAACTCCTTCTCTGATGTGAGGATTCAGGCCACCTCAGGCCGCGATGGCCTAACGCAGTTCGTTGGTGACGTGTGCTTGAACATCTGTGTTGTTTGCAGTCAGCATTGGGCGGTTATGTGGCCCTGTCTGCATATCGAGCGTTTTCTGAATATTTGGGGCTTCGGAAGTCAGCAACGGTTTTTGGCGGGTTGCTTATCAATACGGCGAAAAGCTCCTGCTTCACAACCGCGCATCAGGGAGCGAACTTTCAACAGCGGAGCTGTTTAAGCTTTTAGTTCCGCCCTGGAGCGTTAGCAGAAAACAACTGAGCTGTGCGCTGTCTCACTTTGCCTAGCAACCACCTGCGAGAGAGCCTAGCTACGTAACCTCCTCGCACCTCACGTGCGTAGGGCGGAATCGTGACGTCAGAAGCGAGTAAAAGCTCTCAACAGCCAGCGCGGCAACACACCTCTCGCCTCCTCTACTCCGTGAATACGTGCTGCTGCCATGGGAAGACCGAAGAAAGTCCGGATGCCCGAAGAAGAAGCGGCTTACGAGGAAAAGCGCTGTACTGCCAATCAAGAAGCGATGCGTCGCCGCCGAGCTGATCCGGAAAACCGCGCCGAAGCTGCGGCTGGAAAGAGGCGACGCCGAATCGAGCATCCCGAGTGTCAGTCCAAGGAATGCGAGATTCGGTGCCTGAACGCTCGTCGTCGCCGAGAAAGCGATCCCGGCCTGCGACTGCTCGAAAGCTTCCAGCGTCAAGCCCAGCCAGACAACCACTTAGCAAAACCTGCCATAGTCTACCAAAACCAAAGAACGTGTTAGCCAAGCCTACCAAGAACTTAGCAAAACTTAACATAACCTCGCAAAACCAACAAACAACTTAGGCAAGCCACGTAAAACCTATGTGATCACAAGCTCCGCAGTTGACTCCAGCCTTGCGGGCGTTTTTTTTGTTTTTTTTTATCTTCTGACCTATCAGGGCGGTCGGCCTGTCCGAACAGAGGAGTCATTTCCGCCGCGGAAATCGCGATGCTCTAGTTGGCAAGCGGCTTTCGGGTTTTTAACAGAGCTTCGGCCCTTTCTTTTCGCACGAAGCAGGATAACGTGTTCAAGAAGGAGCTGCCAAAAAAGTCCCATGTCATCAGTGTTGACTCTTGATTCTCAAACCACGTCCGAGCGGCGTCCTCCAGGGAAAGTTGACATTTCTAAGTGTGTCCTCGTAGTCAGGGCCGTACCTCGTAGTTACAGTTGTGGAACATAACGAACCTTGCGTACGATTTCAGTCAGCTTTTCCTGTTTTCGATGACGATCTTCGGAAGGTCGTTGGCTCCCTGGACTGCTGCAACACGATAGGTGTGGGTGGCACTGGAGTAGGCATCGTGGCTGCTGTCATGGCCGTGCACTTCTTGGTCTTTTCGGGCAGAAGCCTGCACTCCGGGGGCTGGTTTCGAATCTTAAGGCTTGCTCGATGTATCGGGACGACGACGGTGTTGTCTTCGCTGTTCGGCCTTTTTTCATGGTTTGCGAGGGCGTCCAGTACATGAACGCAAAGATACTCAATCAGATTTCACGTTACACTGACGTTGAAAAACACAGTAGCAAAAACTGTGAATCAAGAAAAGTCTTTATTGGTCAATTCTGTGCCCAGAAAACATGCTACACTCTAAGCACAGTGGCAAACGCAGTCGGTGATGGGTGAAATTCAAAACTGCGAGTCAAGCGCGTTGGTTTTCATACATGTGTCGACGAAGCTTCCAGCGTAATCCTTGGTGTTCCCTTTTCGTACAGAACCTACTACTGCACAACTTGCGTCGCGCATACAATCAGATTACACATAGTTCAGTGACACCGGACAACGGATGGCACCATCAATAACATTCCAGAAAGTTGTTACATGCAGGTGCAGCGTACGCCTAGTGATAACGTTTAACATTTGTTAGCCGATGAACGGCGGTCACTGAAGAAAGATTAGCGAGTACACGTGTCAATATCCTATTGAGCACACAGAGGACATGACAAGGATGACGATAAGCCTCAAGCTTGGGACCTACCCACACTACAGGAAGCGCCGAAAACGAGGTTGTCATTACAAGTCAACCTCCAAAGCGCTCAAGACGCCAATGCCAACAGCGACTTGCCGCCACATTGCGACGTAATTTACACAGCAGCTAACAGTATCCAAAGGTGATAAGTGCCTGCATAGTAGTGTTGCGAATGTACAAAGAAAATAAAATTGCTCACACTTCGTAGGCGATACTGCATCACTTCTCTGGTAAGACTAGTTAATTTGTAGCAGTAGTTTTGGGGACAAAGCCTATTTGGTGGCACCAGGCAACCATGATCGGCACCAGGCAACCACAACGCGTGATCGAGCCTTAAAAGCATAAACACTTTAGCATAGCAACTTTTTTCTCACCTGTGGCCAAAATAATAATTTACCACAAATATGAATATAAGAAGCCCCGGCAGAACCTACCTCACGATAATTGTTGACAGTAATGCGATTAGTATTGAAGCAATGTAGGGACGCGCAATACTGACACCGACGAAACGCATGATGGGAATAGGCGCCAATGTTGCACGTCCCCGTAAAACGATGTTGCCGGAAAGACCTCTAATATTTCAATATATATGACGGCAGTTCAATTCTACGCAGCACCGGATAGATTTTAAAGGCTGTTTTTGTTATTGAAGAGGGACACTTATTCAGGACCCTAAATTGCGTGAAACAGGATAATTCAAATGCTGCAAATACCAATAGATACTTGACGACCAAAGTTTCTTCAACAGTTAGTTTCGAATGTGCTTCACTTAACGCAGCAGTCATAATACCCAGTAGACCATGAACTGCCCTGTGACAAGCGTTGATGGTAAGGAGGGTAAAAACAAAGATAGAAACATACCATAAACCATTTGACGTGCTCTCGCATTGTTTCAAAGCAGACGACATAGTGGTGACCTCCCATTCTCTGATGTCCCACAGTCGAGTAGCAGTCACATTTATACACACGTAATACTGAAGGCAACCTAGTGCTTCAGGTATACTGGCAAGCGCAAATCTTAAACCACTTCCGCAGAGAATAATAATTTCACGAATAGCATTCTTATATGAATTATACCACGGCAATTTCAACATACTACGTTCTAATTAACTGCGAGACCCTTAAAAGCACTCAATTACACTAAAGCATTTCAGAACAATCCACTAACCATTATGTCATGTTAACGCTCAAAAATACTTCCTTTTTCTGTCGGCTATCTGCCACAAAAACAGTTTGCCTAAAGATATTGGGTGTTACAATAACATTGACACTTTCATGAACCTAATTCAGCGTATTTAATTTTCACCACAAATAATTACCAATTTTCTGTACCTTCTACTACTAACCCATTTATGTTCCCACTCCTGCACGGGCCATGACGGACCAGCAGTAAATACAAATACAAAAAAATGGCAGTCGCTGTCTGTGGGAAGGGTTCAGAAGTAGCACATTCAAATTGAAATTTCGAGTTCAAATGTTCGCTGAGAGTTTAGTTTTTTTAATGTGCATGACCATACTTGGCCCTCCACTCTCTATTACAGTGATAAAGTAAATATAGTCAGACGGCTAAGGCATGGTCCCTTAACGGTTGTTGCTACACATTTTGTTTACCGTTTATTTACCGCAGGTTTGGATTGATGCTGCCACGCAGATCTTCTTTTCGTACGGATTAGGACTGGGTTCCCTTATAGCACTAGGGAGCTACAACAAGTATCACAACAACGTTTACAAGTAAGTGCATCACTTCAACGGCTCTGACAACGCAAGCTTTTCCCTTTATTCAAACATTGTTTGTCCTAAATATTACGTCATTGCAGATAGGCTGTTACCTTGCGCTTTTTACTGAGCACAAGGCGAGGCTTATGTTGACGTCAACTTTCAGCCGGACCGCACGAGTCAGTGTCACACGAAGGGCCAGCATCGTCATAAATATTCACTATGATGCAACAAGAACTGTGCAGGTGCGTTTTTAGTAGAAAGGATGCTTGGGGCAGAAAGCGAACAGCGCGAGGGTGTACGTCACAGGATAAATACCACTACTTGCACACATCCCTGTTCTTCGTTAACTCACGTTTTTATTTATGCCCTTGCCAGCCATTAGCTATGGGTGCATTAGCATTCTGTGCATCTTTTTCTTTGTATGTAGTGCATAAAAAAATGAAGGAATGATAAAAAGGATAGACAAGGAAGTAACCAGGACGAAGAATAGCGCTTACTTCCAAGTGAAGTTTTATTGTTATTTGCGGCGAATCTTCACAATACATTGAAAGAGGTAATCGAACAAGTCTTTTTGTGGCAAGGAAGTTATCCAAGAATGAAAAAAGATCGACAAACAACACAAAATGTTTTGAATCACCAGGATCGCTTTCTTCGTGTACTTCCTGCAAGAAATCCTGTTCTCTCTTAAAAGACTTTTTTCTTCAGCTTGGTTCGAACAAGCCAGAGTAAGTCGACGACACAGTGGTGGCCTCCCATTCTCTGATGTCCCACAGTCGAGTAGCAGTCACAATTATACATTTGGATTACTGAAGGCAATCTAGTGCTCCAGGTGTGCTCGCAAGGGCAAATCTTGCATAATCACTTGCAACCACTTGCATAATTAGAGAAGCTGGTGCAGAAGCAAAGCGCGTGCGTCAGCGAAGCAAACATACCTCTTTCGGGCTAGCAACTGTGTTTTTTTTTTGTTGTTGTTGTGTGTTTAGAGATACAGCTCTCGCGGGAGGCGATTTGGATTGCGCATTATATTTTCACCAATAATGTCTCTTGGGTTGCTGTTCTTGACGCATTGTATGAGCTTGGTGCGTCTAAGAACAAAGCTCAGAGTAAAGTCTGCGTTTGAATGCCGGCGTCCGGCTTGCTCTTAAGGTCCGTGTTCACTCGCCAACTGCTTGTCACGTATTGGCCGTTGTGTTACTTTGTGCACTTTATTATATCTACACACTTTTTAGTGGGCAGGAAAACTTGAGGGAAGCGTTGAAGCAGTTGAAAGTGGGTGACAGTGCTTGTCTCACTTTTGTATCTGAATTGCTATTTTTTTCTTTTTGCCTGATGTAGATATCTTCTAAAGTGTAAATCTAGCGCCAAAATTCTTCTGCTCGACAGATTTCTCTGCTGCTTTACTAATTGCTCAAGAACGCCTCATTTAATAGAGTAAGTTTCACTCAATACTATATATAAAAGCTGTTGTTACCTTCAATTGTATAAAACTCTTATTAGGTATTGCGTGGAGCTGCGCCGTAATTCGCTGTGTTGAATAACCCAGCATGAACAAAAAAGCTAATTACAGAAGATGGTTCGCCAGCATTTCAACAAATGCTGATCAATCAAAGGCTTGTTGAAGCCCTGTCAGTGAAGCTCGCTGTCAGAGCGAGGAAGGTGAAAAGTACTCTCGAACATCGACCATGCACATGGCCAGTGTCGCACCTGGCGTTGAAGCGTTTGTGCTCCGAAGCACCTGCCGGCATCGTTTCGATTGCGATAAACGCTTATAGCATGCTGCTGCATATACACTGGGCTTTCCTGCATATATGCTTATTCTCTTCGCAGGGACGCGCTGATCGTCTCCTGCATCAACAGCGGAACATCTATGTTCGCCGGCTTCGTCATCTTCTCGGTGATCGGTTTCATGGCGCACTCGCAGGGCAAGGACATTGCCGACGTCGCAGCCTCCGGTGAGCGCTGACCTGCTAGTTGCAGTATGCCAGTGTTTAGCTGGTGCCGGATGCCGCTACCACTCTAAGCATTGTATGTTTTCATATTGACGGAAGACAACGCCCTACTAGTATAAGCAGGCGTGGGGAGAGAAATGGTTGCAGAAGAAGTGTAGAAACGAATGTCAATAGGCGGAATTGCCGGCAAGCCAAACTAGAGCACACTGTATTCTAGTCTAGCGGTTCCGGCGGGAGATAGGACATGTTCTATTCCCGCGCCGGTCACGACAAAGCACGATGACGTCGATCAAGCAAGGCTACCCTTCAGGCAGACTGTGCCAGACGCTAGAATACATGAGCGTGTACTTTTCGCCGGCATAGTAGAACTTGGCCACGTGTAGCGCACGTCCGCGCTACGCTGAAGTACAACCTCCTTTCACGCACACTGATATACTGCGCTGCGATGAGGCCTGAAGGGCGACCACTGAGTATAGATCACTGAGGCCGGCGCGCCACTTTAGCCGCCGTGTACACTCAATGGCGGCAGCGCAAATGTGCACTCAGACTCGCTTCTTCGACCAAGTTCTACCATTGCCATGCTCATAAAACATATTCAAGTCACCTAACCGTTCTTTTCTTGAAGTGGTTAAAACATAGCCATATCTCACACACGCCAAATCTTTCTGAAGTCGGCTAAGAAGACGATCTCTTCAGAACATCTTTATTGAGGGGATGACCTCAAGGTTTTCGAGGTGATGGGGTGAGAATAGCATCGTGCTCTTCTTTCGGAGCAGGAGGCCTAACCTGGCTTCGCAAATGTAAGAGAGCAGCATGTGATATGAGGTACCGTTAAGCCCTCTTTTATTCCGCCTTCGTGTTGCAACCTGACTTTGACTTGAGCTGCGTGGGTACGTCTCATATACATAATAGTGCGACAAGTACACACTAAGTTATATGTGTCCACGGGCTCGTCACCTTGATCGCAAAGGGAGGAGCTACTGGTGGATATAATGAGTTCACTAGTACTACTGTTTTTCTCCCACTTTTCCGTGTCGTGAAGTGATAGTGTCGCACACATTCGAAGCCTACGCAGAATTACGTCACATTTTCCGGTCAGCCCGTGAGGGATGACAATAGAGTGCGAAGAAATGAGGCCACGTGCACAGTCTGAGGCCAGTAGAGAGCGCCTCCTAGCTCACGATAATCGCCTTAGTGACTGCTTATATTATTTATTTTGTTTGTGCGCACACAGCTGCCAAATAGTTCAAAAAATATCCTTCGAATGTACTTACTGCTCGACCTTACCTGACCTGACGACCTGATTGCAAGGGCTGCCATGAAGCTTTTGTAACTTATCTCAGACTTCGCGTACCCCATGCCAAAGCCTTGTTCACACAGTCTTTGGCATGGGGCATTATAGAGACATTATTGGTGAAAATATAATGCGCAATCCAAACGTGCTGCGCCGCCCGGTGAATCCGCTAAGCTGGGGATGAACAGTTTGAAACCAGTTAACAGGCTCACCAGATAGCTCCCTTTAGAAGGCCGAGATACAGTAGTGGTCAGAACACCGACTTCCAGCCTCATATGAGTTGAATCAAACCTCCAGTACACCGCCATAGGAACGAACAGGATCACAGGTGTGCGCATTCTTTTTGAGCAGTTTCATCAACAAACTTTTTTGGGGCGTGTCATGAATGCATAAGATTGAATCATGCCCTGACGTCGAACCCAGTACTGTGCCTTTTCTATTCAAACGTGCTCACCATCCTTCACACTGACGCTAACAGTCATGGTATCGGTGCAATTCTACTGCAACGTGACATCTTCCGCGTACGAGTAATTGCTTACGCTAGTCATACACTAACCACTGCAGAGAAGAATTACACCTTAATCGAGCAGGGCACCATAATCGAGCAGAAATTTCCTTGTTGTTGTTTGGGCAGTGCGAAATTTCGCCCATATATTCATGGCCGCCATCTACAGTCGTTACCGACCATAACGTGCCGTCCTGGCTTTCATCGCTACAGAATTTATCGGGTCGCCTTGGTCGTTAGTTGCTTCGCTTACTGGAGTATGATTTCGATGTCACCTACAGGGCTGGAAAGAAGCGTCAAGACGGCGATGCTCTATCGCGCTATCCTCTGCCGAATCATGACGATTCACCATCGCCTCTCCATATTAGCGTACGTCCCGAGACCTCTTCACCGGCTTTGCTCATCGCAACGCTCGATTGGCTAAGACCCGACAGCCCCATCTGTCCTTGTGTCCCACCAACGTGTCGACTCATACTGCCTAACGTTTCTCCAACGCATGGAAGGGTCTTCGCCATCTCCGAAAGCCTGACTACGTCGACAACTTAATCAATTCAAGCTGCACATTGGGGCTTTACATCACTCCGTTTATCACGTCGATTACATCAAATGGGTACCGATCATACCACGTTCTCTGCAACGTGAGGTGCTCCAAGCCTTTTACGATCATCCGATGGCTGGTCATCCAGGCTACCACAAGACTTACGAAAGAATACGCAGTCGCTGCTGCTGGCCTGACCTTTCTTCAGCCGTCGCGAAGTACGTTGCATCCTGCGTTCATTGTGAAAGCCGCGAATGACCGACAAGAGCTCCGTCTGGCTCTTTACAACTTCTGCCTTGCACGCTTCGCCTTTCGAAGTAGTTGGTATATACTTGTAAGGAAACGCTTTATTCCAGCCGAGCTCATGCTGCTACCACGAGGAACAAGTTGTGCAGCTGTTGACGATATGTACAGATGCAAAAGATGTACAATGGGTGACGATATGTGGAGGTAATGAAGTTGAAAGCCAGGTAAGTGTTGCGCTCACAATATTGCTTGTGATTCCAAGAAAGTGCGCCTTAGCATCCTACACAACGTTTTCAAGATTGCGTGTGATTTTCCTCGCGTGATCGTTTCCTCAAGCGAAAAATTGACCTTTTCCTGCAGAAATGGAGCGCCGGCCCGAAAAGTAGGATGACCAAGTTAGATAGTGTATTTGCATGAATATAAGCGCTGTTGTCACCGTGCCTTTGCGAACAGCACCGTCAGCATTCGCTTGCGATTCCATCGTGTCACCACCCTGCAAATGACGTTATGTAGATACTGCTTACATTAACGCCACGGCACCTTTTGGAGAAACGTCGGAGCCACGGAGTAAAGCGGGAGGCACACGGTGCGATTCCGTGTCCGAACCGGCGTCCGACGTGCCGGAACAGCAGCCGGAATTGAGGGGTTTTGCCATGCCGAAGTGCCAGATCGGATGCCTGGCGTGCGACAAATTGGGCAGATTTTCGTCGTCCGACGCGTCCGACAACCGCATCGTCCTTTGGCCGCAGCCAACGACAGCGCGGCTGGCATGTGACGTTCTCTGACGTTCCCTTCCAGAGGAGGCGCTGGCGGGCAGGTTTCTCGCCATCTTTCTTTTTTTCTTGCCAGCTGCAGTTTGTTTCGGACACGAAATACTTACCAGCTCTGTAAAATTATCTCGAACGTGTGCCTGTACTGCAAAGCAGCACACGTTACACTAGTAATAGCCTACTGGCGAGGTCGGCAGCTGCGATGCGAGGGCATTTTGCGGGCAGACAGCACACACCGACTGTCTGAGCGAGGCTGCTCGCTTCGCTTGCAATAACTTAGGCTGCTCACTTCTTCGCAATAACTGCGTCGAGTAAACCAACTGTATGTAATTACGGCCAATTTAAGGGCACAGTGTTAATCGTTTTGGCAAAAATAAGCGCTCTTCGACGAGGTCGGGCTGTATTACAAGCGCTGTCGGCCACAGGGTCCGCCTAGCTAGGCCTACGCCCTGTCGCTGGCTGTCTACGGAGCCGTGACTGGACAACGTGCCGTCGTGAAGTGTTGTCACTCGCAGGGACATAATTTTATCGACAGTGTTTGCGTAAAGCGAAGCAGTGTTGTGTACAGCTGTTTATATTGTGTTTCTCGACGTGGATATGCAGTCATTTGAGCGTTCAAGCTAGGGGGCTGGATCTGGACGCCGCTCGATCGTTCGGAAGCACGCACCGTGTGTCCCGAATCGTCGTATGCCGCTTGCCGGAGCATGCAGCGCCACATGTCGAATCGGACGCCGACTCGTACCATGTTGCTCCTGCTTAATACCCGAGTAGCACGTGCAAATGCAAAGTCCTTTGAACCAAATAACCCTTGCTTCAAGGGAGGATGCGCACTGTCACATGGGTGCATTAGAGGATGCATAGTCGAAGGGGGGTTCGAGTCAAAGAAGTTCACGTTTGTCCTTTAAAATCTCAAGGAAATGCTCTTAACACTACAGGGCGTCCAACCAAAGAAAGAAAATTTTTTATGAAAAGGGATTGTTGTATCTGTGCAAAGTTTATCAAGCGTATTCTCTTGTCATTGTGCGCCGCGTATCTGATGCACGCGGTCATTGTTCACATGTGCTATTGTATCGTTAGCCAATCGCATGCCTCGGCTGCATCCATGCTCTCTTTATAAGGCGAATCCACTGAATCGTTGCTGTCTGTTATGTTCATGTTGCTGTCCGAATAAATACTTGACTTCACGGCGGCTATGGCCAACATGGCGACGAGAATGGGATCATTCGGGCAGAGGCAATGACCAAGCCCGAGGAAACGGCAACGACGTCACGGCAAGCGAGGACATAAGTAATGACCACCACCCTGGGATCTTTGGCCGAGTTCTGTCCAGACTCTGGCAATATCGAAGTCTACCTGCAAAGGTTCGACCTGTATGCAGCGGCCAATGGAATAGACTCAAGCAAGAAGTTGCAAGTCTTCTTAACAATCCTGGGTGAAATGGCTTACGTGACTCTGCGTAGCCTGCTGCTGCCGAAAAAACCAACGGAAGTCAAGTACGAAGAACCTACAGAAGCTCTCCGAAAGCACTTTGCTCCATAACGGTCAGTGGTTACCAAACGGTATCACTTTTACCAGCGAAAGCAAGAACCGGACGAAAGCCTAAAACAGTTCATCGTCGAGCTGAAAAGACTGGCTGCAACGTGCTCGTTTGAAAGCTTTTTGGAGGAAGCGCTCCGGGATCGACTGATTGCTGGACTCAGGATGGATTCGATTCGATGCCGTCTTCTTGCATGGTCAGACGCCGAAGTCACCTGGGAGCGAGTATGCAAAATTGCCACCGCCTTGGAAACGGCCCAGAAAGACACCCGAGAAATGCTGCTGGCATCGGGAGCCCACCACGCAAGGCAGGCGACACGCGACGAAGACCGCTAGCAGCGAGCAGCGTGCCCCCCAAAACGGTCCAAGGAAGCAACGTGGGAAAGGCATTGTTCGCGCCTGTCATAGATGCGGCGGACTGCACGCGCCAGAGAGTTGTCCTTTTCTCAAAAGTACCTGCTTCAAATGCTCCAAGCCAGGGCATGTAGCGAAAATGTGCAAAACTAAGGTCGTGCACAAGGTTGAGGAAACCGTGCAGTCACCAGACTTGTCGACTGTTAGTACGACTAACCAAGTTCATAGCTCTCCTCCTATTGCGCTTAAAGTAAAAGTAAACGGCAAGGAGATTCCGATGGAACTAGACACGGGAGCAGCTGTGACCATAACAGAGGGGGGGGGGGGGGGGACACTCCGTATGGCTCCCATTGGCCGTTTTCGAGCAGACGCTCTTTCGACGCTAGCGCCAAGGTCCCCTTCAGTTACGGCCCTAAACAATGGGCGACGCAGAAGCAAAATGACGGCGCACATGATTGTTTACGTTGTAATGGCAACAGCTACAGCAGCCGAGCGGCACCTCCTCTCCCAAATGTTTTTCTTTTCTTTTTGTTTTTATTATGCCAACCCGCTCCACTCCCTTTCCCCCTTTTCCCCATGCCGCGCGTGCCGCTCACTTTTTTTGTTTTTACCCGTTAGCGGCGCGCTTTTTTTTATATCGCGCTTGTTACGGGGCGCCACGCGCCAGCTCGCAAGCAATGCGCGCGCTACGCGGGACATAAAAAAATTCCACTTCCAACACAACAGACGTTTAGTCTCGCTTTATTGACTTCGTTTCCGAAAACAGATCTTTCTGACAACGTGGTGTGATACACGCTCAGAAAAGAAAAAGTGAAAGGTGCATGATAAACACAAGAGTACTCAAGACAAAAGTTAACAGATTGTGAAATAACAAAAGAAAGCGCTAGAAAACGCGACGGCCGTTTCATGTACACACATAAAAAACAAGATTTTTATATAACGTCCTCAAGACCTAAATGTAGACGAGCTCCTGATATATGCACTAAGATATTGCAAAATATTGTACGACGAGTATGACATAGTCATGACAGCTATATAAAGAGAACTCACTGGTAATGGCAAGAACAATGACACGGAAAATACCTGAAAGATGGAATAAAATGCTAACATTGTTTTATTGAGAGCCATACCAAAAGAAAGCTTACTTATAAATTTGCACGAAAGTATATGAAATGCGTGACATGTTCATTACTGCTGAACAAATTGAAAAAGAACATGGCAGAAAAAAATAACATTGTACTAAAAACTGAAACACACATTATCACATTATTTTGCACTTGGCCACAACTTGAGTAACGGTGGCAAGGGCAACAGAAGGTAGTCGACTTTTGCAGTAGCACATAGAAAACATTCGCAGAAAGGCTTATTCCTCAATCAAAGACCAGGTAAAAGAAGCCAACACGACTTTTCTTTCTACCCGAATGCAATGCTTAGCAATAAAATTACGTCACTTAAGGCACTAAGTCGTACCTACTGGGCTCTCCTTTGTATAATAAACACGAACTGCAAAAATGTGCATGTAGGACACTTGCAATGCTCATGCTTCCAAAAGAAAGAAAGCGTATTATGCCTACACATGAAGGTTGTTCGCGCGGTTTTCTCATCGGGGGTTACTAAGATAGTAGACTAACAGTAATTTTTCAGCTGTTAGTAGGTTTGTAGAACGTGATACACAGAAAAAGCACAGAGGGCGGCATGGAAAGCTGGGCAAGTTACTGAAGTTGCAGAATGAGACTTTGCACAGAAAAACACAAGTCACATACCAGGTTACAATGAGGAGGAACATCTATTTGTCAGCTTTCTGTACCGTGAAGAGGCAAGTGTAGCACAATCAAGGCGCAATGACGTCCAGAGTCTGATGGAGCACACAAATGGACAGGGCTGTGTTCGTGTACTTCCGATGTCCTTGGCTCTGAGCGCTCACCTGTTGTCTTTAGGCACCCGAAACAACCTTGCAGGACTTGTTTTTGAGGTACTTGTGCGCCACTGCACGATGCACGAGTGGTACGAGTCGTGAAACGGTTGAAACATCGCGGAGCACAAGCACACAGCTACCGAGGACCACAGAACTGACGAAACTAGCCACGTCGGTCAACGCACAGCAGCGCACGCATCTCGATGGCAGTAGATAACAAAAATAAAGCGTTACGTAGCAGACTAAGCAGCAGCCGGGCCGGCGGGGACGGCACGGCGGCGCGGGCACGTAGACTGTCGAAGGTGAGGGAGTTGCGAGGGGTTACGAGAGAGGGCGTGGGGAGAGGATTTGAGCGGGGGGAAGGGCTTGGCCACCTAGATCAGCACGCGTGCGCGCGACGATCTACGAGGCCATGCAAGGGAAACGGATTTTTGCGTTCGCCCATTACAGAGATGGCGCCAATTTCCTGTGCCACCGAAACCGGGGAGTGTCCCCCCCCTGACCATAATGTCTGAAAGAGACTTTGATGAAAATTTTCCAAACTGTCCATGTTCCAAAGGCGACGTGCGTCTAGGAGTGTATAATGGCACTGCACTCAAAGTGAAAGGCGTAGCAAAGGTCAACGTGTCTTATCAGAACCGAAGCTACGATCTGCCTCTGATAGTTGCAAAGCAAGAAAATGAAGCCCGCATGCCGACGCTTTTAGGTCGCGATTGGATGACTACACTAAAAGTTTACCTACAAAATGCTGTTCAGCAGTTGCAATGCGACGTGGATAACGTTCAGGAGGGCAGGCAGATGGTAGCAGCGGAAGCTGAAAAGTTGACACAGTTGTTCGGTGATGTGTTTGAGCCAGGCTATGGTTCTATCAAAGAATTCACTGGTAGTATACGAATGAAAACCAATGCGCATCCAACTTTTTGTAAGGCGAGACCAGTACCATATGCCTTGCGCGAACAAGTGGAGAATGAATTGCGTGACCTTGAGAAAGCTGGTGTGGTGTACAGTCAGGCTCAGTGATTGGGCTACACCGCTACTTATCGTGCCAAAGAAAACAGGAAAAGAAATTAGGATATGTGGGGATTACAGAGTCAAGGTCAATCGGGGTATTGAACTTGACCACTATCCACCGCCTCTGCCAGAGGACATATTCGCGTCACTGGTTGGAGGGACCGTGTTCATCTTACTAGATTTGTCGAAGGCTTACCTACAGCTTGAGCTGGATGAGCAGGCACAGCAACTGCTCACGGTGAATACGCACATGGGACCTTTCAGGTTCCCGCGATTGCCGTACGGAGTGGCTAGCGCACCCGCAATGTTTCAGGCAACGCCTCCTAGTTATAGGAGGCGTTGTTTCAGGCCGTGATGGACCAGGTTTTACAAAACATCCCTGGGACAGCCTGTTACCTGGACGATGTGTTAATAGCAGGTAAAAACCTGACAGAGTGCTATCACCGTTCCCAGCAAGTGCTACAAGCGCTTAGTAAGCATGGCATTCGTGTAAACGCAGGGAAATGCAAATTTTTCCAAGGAAATGTTTGTTACTTGGGGCACGAGCTAGACAAGCATGGCGTACACCCAGCAGCGGAAAAAGTAAAGGCGATTCGAGAAGCGCCAAAACCAAGTATTGTGACTCAGCTAAAGGCATTTTTGGGGCTAGTAAACTATTACGCTAAATTTTTGCCTGAGCTAGCACATGTGCTAGAACCTCTCCACCAACTGTTGCGCAAGGGCAGCACATGGAAATGGTCGAGCCAGTGTGACGCATGTTTCAGTCGCTGCAAAAATTTGATCAGTGAAGACATGGTATTGGAACTGTATGGTGTAACGAAGGAAATACAGCTGACATGTGACGCTTCTGCTTACGGCTTAGGCGCAGTGCTGTCGCACGTGGTTGAGGGCGTAGAGCGACCGATCGCGTTTGCATCGCGGACGATGACGCCTGCTGAGCGTAACTACGCGCAAGTGGAAATAGAAGCGCTTGCAGTTGTTTTTGCAGTGAAGAAATTTCATAAATATCTGTACGGGCGTACTTTCAGCGTAATCACTGATCACCAGTCACTCACAGTCATATTTGAGGCAAAGCACCACACAAATGCAGTAGCTGCAGCTCGTGTGCACCGCTGGGGAATTTTTCTTGCAAACTACAGTTTTCGTATATTGCACAGACCAGGAACAAAGATAGCCAATGCAGATGGTTTATCACGCCTTCCACTTGCGGAAGCCGGTGACGAGGCAGAAGAAATCTTTTATTTTTCACCTGTCAATAAACTCCCCATAACTGCGAAAGATATCGAGCGTGAAACTGTGAAAGATCCAGTGCTCAGTGCTGTTCGTGAAATGGTATGGCACGGATGGCCGCGGGCTGTGGACGCTCATTATCAGCCTTTCTTCATGAGACTATTTGAACTTTCAGTGGATTGTGGTTGTGTTGTGTGGAACAACAGTGTCGTGATACCACATTCGCTTCAAAGTGAAGTTATGTGTTTGTTGCATGAGCAACACATTGGCATTACAAAGATGAAAGCTCTTGCAAGGTCAATGATTTGGTGGCCTAAGATAGACAACTGCTTGGAACAAACTGTGAAGCAGTCTGAAATTTGTTAAAGCACAAAATCTGTGGTGCCATTAGCGCCGCTTTCATCTTGGAAGTGGTGCACAAACAGTTGGGAGAAGGTACATCTAAACTTTGCTGAAAAAGAAAGAGATGTTCCTTTTAGCTGTAGATTCCTACTCCAAATGGTTGGAAATAAGAGTCATGACGTCAACGACCGTGCAAAGAACGATCGAAACAGTGCGCTCGTTGTTCGCAAGTCATGGCCTACGTAAAGAGGTAGTCACTGATAACGGGCCGCAGTTTCGTGCAAAAGAGTTTGAGGACTTCCTATTGTCAAACGGCGTTAAGCACACGCTTACTCCGCCATATCATCCTCAGTGCAACGGTTCGGCCGAACGTGCTGTTCAAACAGTAAAGCAGTCGCTGTTGAAGCAATTGCTGGAAGACCAGAGGAATAAAAGTTCCAGATCACTGCAGCGCAGAATTGATAATTTTCTGTTCGCTTATAGAACAACGCCTCATACATTCACCGGCCAAACACCAACTGAACTCTTTGTGAGGAGGAAGTTGCGCACAAGGTTGTCATTATTGAAACCAGATCTGCAGGATGGAAGAAATGCCAAATCTGAGAGTAATGTACGTAGTGCAAACAAGAGGAGGAGTTCATCCAGAGTATTTTCTGTTGGGGATAGAGTGTTTGTGCGTTCAGTACGTGGGGAACAGGTGAAATGGCGTCTAGGCAAGATTGTGGATGTGAATTCGGCAATGACATACCTTGTGGTTGTGGATGGACAGACGCGGTTTGTGCACGCGGATCATTTGCGACATTCTTGCGTAAAGCCTGGTAGTGTTGTGAAAGAAAATGATGTACCTTTGCCAGATGCAAGTGAACTGCTTGAAAGTGAAAGTGTCCTTGCACCCGCCTCAAACCGGCCAGTGTTGGATCGGAGTGATGGTGGCCCACTCTCACGTGGAGCCCAAAGTGCATCAACGTCAGAACAGAACGATGCCGGTTCACCTGTGCTACCCAGGCGCAGCGCTTGTGTTAAGCGGAAGCCGGGTCGCCTGATGTATGACAGGTTCTGATCTTGTTGGAGGGGAAGTGTTGTATCTGTGCAACGCTTATCAAGCGTATTCTCTTGTCACTGTGCGCCGCGTATCTGATGCACGCGATCATTGTTCACATGTGCTATTGTATCGTTAGCCAATCGCTTGCCTCGGCTGCACCCATGCTCTCTTCATAAGGCGAAGCCCCTGAATCGTTGCTGTCTGTTATGTTCATGTTGCTGTCCGAATAAATACTTGACTTCACGGCGTCTCTGGCCAACAGGGATGTTACATTTTTACCGGTTAAAAGAACGTTAACTGTGTAATAGTAGTTTGTATGTAGTAACACTTTCATGACATCCGCGATCTCACTCATGATTGCGTCGACACATCAGCGCTGGCACAGCTTGTCGCCAGCAGCAACATCAGCGCATCATAGACGCCATGTGAGATTTCGTTACGGCTGCTACGTATCGAAGTGTCCTCGGTTATACGCGCAGTCGTACATAGCCCGCTAGTGGATTCGGCGAAAGCATGTTTGAAAATCCGAGGGAAGCGAGCGCCGGAGGAGGAAGGCACATAGAGGTAAAGAAGACAATCGCATGCCATGGAAAGTACGAACGAGCGCGCTGAGGATGGATGGACGTTATGAGCGTCCCCTTTAGAACGGGGCGGGGGGTTGCGCCACCAAGTTCTTGGTATATACTGCCTAATGTCCTACTCAGGTTAAAGAAGAAAAAAGACGGAAAGACCCACGATGAAATCCCATAACCAAATCTTCTGACCTCCTATCACATGCAGAGCACGCAGCAAAGCAACGCCACCTGGAAGAAAGTCTTAAGTCGCGCCGAGCGAAGCGACGCGGAGGAGGAGGGTAGGCGGAGGCGCGCAGAGTCGACCTCCTGTGTCAATTGCTACGGGTTGTGGTGCAGTACAGTATGCGGTATGGACGTACTGGGTTCGTCTCGTGATAACACCGTCGTAAAAGTGTTGTAAGTGTGAGGGAAAGCGGGTGATGGTTAGCCGACGATGGCGGCTCAGTCTTGCGCACACAAGGAAGCAAAGAGGGAAGGAAGCTCACTGCTTTCCGTGGCACGCAAGGCACCGGGAGGAGGGGTAACAGAAAGGGGGGCGTTCTACTTCGGTGGCTTCTGCGTATGGCGTGTCTGCGCGAACCAAATCTCGAAAGCGGCCGGCGACGAGCAATGAGTGTAGGCGTCTAGGCACACCGAGGGCCGATAGCTTCGTGAACGCTATAGAACACTTCTGCTGGCGCGTCACGTGCGTTCACGAAATGAAGCGCCACTGTATTTTTTTTTTTTCAGCGAGTCCATAGCTTTTCATTTCAGCCCTATTGGAGTCACCATTTCCGCCCTTTTCAACCTTTCAGCTTTCTATCAGCCTCTTATGCCGGCTCAGTGGCCCAAGTAGCCTACATGTTTAGTCAATAAGTATGCGCTCCTGCTCTTCATGTCATCGTGGTCGTCCTTTTCTCGTCTTTCCAGCTATGTGATTTTATTCTGGTCATGCAGTCACATGACGTCACGCTTTATACATCACACGCACTGTGCCAAGTTGTCTAATAGAAATGGTCAAACGCTCGAGATAGTGAGGACATCGTGGTCATGGCATCGTCTTCGTTCTAGCTTTGTCATAAGACTGTCATCGTGCAGCGGTCGTCAGACCATCGTCGTCACACAGTCATCGTGCATTACTTGTCTAACCCCCATTGTGATGCCATCGTGGTCATTCAATCCTCGTCATTTCAGCTTTGCGAACAAACTTCAGTTGTGTTTTCTATTCTTACCCAATGGCCCAAGTTGTCTAATTGGTTTGTTTTAGCCAAGAAATATCTGTTAGTGGTCGTGATGCTGTCGTATTCATTCCGTCGTAGTCATTCCAGGTTTATCGCCCAACTCTCGTCAAACCGCCGAAATTACGCTATCATCGTCACAGAGTTGTCACCGCACCATTCTCTTCACACTGTCATTTCATGATTGTGATCAGTCTAGTAGCGTCATCCCATTGTCATCATGCCGTGGTCGTCATACCCTCTTCGTTGGTCCATCGATGTTCAGCTTTATTCGTCATTATGTCTCAATAATTGTCCTCATTCAAACCTGAATATGCCTCCCTTGTCATGCCGTCATCACCATGCCGACGTGGTCATGCTATCGTAGTAACACCAGCTTCGCCATCTGACTCTCCTGATGCTATCTTCGTCATACAGGGCTCATGATACTTTCATGGCTACGCTATTGTCATCATACAACAATCATCATGCCATTGTCCTCATGGCGTTATCACGCCATCCTCGTCATTGCGTCGTCGCCTTACAATCGTCGTGCATTCGTTGTCAAAGATGTAGTCGTCGTCAGCCATCGCCGACACACAGTTGTCGTCATACCATTGTGATCGTACCATCGTCGTTACCTCAATAACATCATAGTGTCGTCATCCCGTTATAGTCATACAACATTCATCGATCTATCGACGCATTTGGTTATTCGTCATCTTATCGTAATCATGGTGTCGTCATTAGGTCGTAATTAGGCCACCATTGCCACGCCATCGTCGTTATTTCGTCTCCGTGATGCAGTCGTCTTCATGCATTTGTTGTTATACCACATTCGTCATGCCCTCTCGGTCGTTCTCCTTGTATCCTCGACTTCCGACTCTCGTCATATCGTCGTGAGCTATCGTCGTAACAATCTCGTCGTCATACCAATGTTGTCATCCCATCGTTATCAGGCTGTCATTTCACCATCGTCATCACCTGAATAATTTAAATTATCGTCATTCCGTCATCGCCATACCACCTTCGTCGATACATCGGCGGCATTGCTTATTCGTCATTCAATCGTAATCACGGTGTCGTGAATCAGTCGTAATTATATCATTAAGGGTGCAATGGTGGCGTAGAGGTAGAACACCCGACTCGCGTGCACGAGGTCCGTGGGTCGAATCCCGGTGCCGGCAATACTCCACCGGCTAAAAAAAAGCAGAAGAAAAATTCCGCGTTTTGATAAAATTGCACAAACAGGCCTGGAGTGTGGCCTGATCCCGTTGACCAGAACCGGGTAACGCACTCCCTCACCAGGGCAGGATTGGCCACCCTGGTGCAGTACTTAGCCACAACCTCCCATATGAACACAACAGTCAAACCCCCGCCCTGAGTCCCCAGCAGCTGCGAAGCAACTCACCACGGCGGCGGTCGGACCTGCGACGCAGCAGAGGGTGCTAAGAATCACTGGCTCCGGACAGGCCGCCATTGGAATTGGAATATGAACCTGGCAACGTTTAACGCTAGAACGTTGTCTAGTGAGGAGAGTCTAGCAGTGCTGTTGGAGGAATTCGAGGGCAGTAAATGGGATATAATAGGGCTTAGTGAAGTTAGGAGGCCGAAAGAAGCATATACAGTGCTAAAAAGCGGGCACGTCCTGTGCTACCGGGGCTTAGCGGAGAGAAGCGAACTAGGAGTCGGATCCCTTATTAATAAGAACAAAGCTCGTAACATACAGGAATTCTATAGCATTAACGAGAGGGTGGCAGGTCTTGATTGTGAAACTTAATCGGAGGTATAAAATGAAGATTGTACAGGTCTACGCCCCTAAATCCAGTCATGATGATCAGGAATTCGAAAGCTTCTATGAAGACGTGGAATCGGCGACGGGTAGAGTGAAGACTAAATACACTATAGTAATGGGCGACTTTAATGCCAAGGTAGGTAAGAAGCAGGCTGGAGACAAGGCAGTGCGGGAATATGGCATTGGCACTAGGAATAGCAGGGGAGAGTTATTAGTAGAGTATGCGGAACAGAATAATATGAGGATGATGAATACCTTCTTCCGCAAGCGGGATAGCCGAAAGTGGACGTGGAGGACCCCGAATGGCGACACTAGAAATGAAATAGACTTCATACTCTGCGCAAACCCTGGCATCATACAAGATGTGGACGTGCTCGGCAAGGTGCGCTGCAGTGACCACAGGATGGTAAGAACTCGAATTAGCCTAGACCTCAGGAAGGAACGGAAGAAACTGGTACATAAGAAGCGAGGAATTTCAGATCAAGCTACAGAACAGGTATTCGGCTTTAACTCAGGAAGAGGACCTTAGGGTTGAAGCAATGAACGACAATGTTGTGGGCATCATTAGGGAGTGTGCAATGAAAGTCGGTGGTAACTCCGTTAGGCAGGATACCAGCAAACTATAGCAGGAGACGAAAGATCTGAACAAGAAACGCCAATGTAAGAAAGCCTCTAACCCTACAGCTAGAATAGAACTGGCAGAACTTTCGAAGTTAATCAACAAGCGTAAGACAGCTAACATAAGGAGGTATAATATGGATAGAATTGAACATGCTCTCAGGAACGGAGGAAGCCTAAAAACAGTGAAGAAGAAACTAGGAATTGGCAAGAATCAGATTCATGCGTTAAGAGACAAAGCCGGCAATATCATTACTAATATGGATGAGATAGTTCAAGTGGCTGAGGAGTTCTATGGAGATTTATACAGTACAAGTGGCACCCACGACGATAATGGAAGAGAAAATAGTCTAGAGGAACTCGAAATCCCACAGGTAACGCCGGAAGAAGTAAAGAAAGCCTTTGGAGATATACAAAGGGGGAAGGCAGCTGGGGAGGATCAGGTAACAGCAGATTTGTTGAAGGATGGTGGACAGATTGTTCTAGAGAAACTGGCCACCCTGTATACGCAATGCCTCATCACCTCGAGCGTACCGGGATCTTGGAAGAACGCTAATAGAATACTATTCCATAAGAAAGGGGACGCCAAGTACTTGAAAAATTATAGACCGATCAGCTTACTGTCCGTTGCCTACAAACTATTTACTATGGTAATCGCAAATAGAATCAGGAACACCTTAGACTTCTGTCAAGCAAAGGACCAGGCAGGATTCCGTAAAGGCTACTCAACAATAGATATTCACACTATCAATCAGGTGATAGAGAAATGTGCGGAATATAACCAACCCCTATATATAGCTTTCATTGATTACGAGAAAGCGTTTGATTCTGTCGAAACCTCAGCAGTCATGGAGGCATCACTGAATCAGGGTGTAGACGAGCCGTATGTAAAAAATACTGACAGATATCTATAGCGCCACTACAGCCACCGTAGTCCTCCATAAAAAAAGCAACAAAATCCCAATAAAGAAAGGCGTCAGGCAGGGAGAAACGATCTCTCCAATGCTATTCACAGCCTGTTTACAGGAGGTATTCAGAAACCTGGATTGGGAAGAATTGAAGATAAAAGTTAATGGAGTATACCTTAGTAACTTGCGATTCGCTGATGATACTGCCTTGCTTAGTAACTCAGGGGAGCAATTGCAATGCATGCTTACTGACCTGGAGAGGCAAAGCAGAAGAGTGGGTCTAAAAATTATTCTGCAGAAAACTAAAGTAATGTTTAGCAGTCTCAGAAGAGAGCAGCAATTTACATTAGGCAGCGAGGCAATGGAAGTCGTAAGGGAATACATCTACTTAGGGCAGGTAGTGACGGCGGATCCGGATCATGAGATGGAAATAATCAGAAGAATAAGAATGGGCTGGGGTGCGTTTGGCAGGCATTCTCAGATCATCAGCAGCAGGTTGCCATTATCCCTCAAGAGAAACGTATATAACAGCTGTGTCTTACCAGTACTCACCTACGGGGCCGAAACCTGGAGGCTTACGGAAAGGGTTTTACTCATATTGAGGACGACGCAACGAGCTATGGAAAGAAGAATGATAGGTGTAACGTTAAGGGATAAGAAAAGAGCAGATTGGGTGAGGGAACAAACGCGACTTAATGACATCTAAGTTGAAATCAAGAAAAAGAAATGGACATTGGCAGGACATGTAATGAGGAGGGAAGATAACCGATGGTCATTAAGGGTTACGGACTGGATTCGAAGGGATGCGAAGCGTAGCAGGGGGCGGCAGAAAATTAGGTGGGCAGATGAGATTACGAAGTTTGCAGGGACGGCATGGCCACAATTAGTACATGACCAAGGTTGTTGGAGAAGTATGGGAGAGGCGTTTGCCCGGCAGTGGGCGTAAGCAGGCTGATGATGATACCATTTGTATCCTACTTGGCCACCACGGAAGCAGACGAGCTGATAGCAGCGCATCCTTCTTTCCCTTAACCACTTCTGCGCATGCGGCACCCTCTCACACGAAGATATAAAAGCAACCACAATAATGAGACAGCCAGTTTTTCGATGCCCAACCACTGTGTGTGTCGACTTGCTCAGAGGCGCACGATACATGGTGTCAGAAGTGCCCACAGCCGCGCGGCAGGAAGCAAGCCATGGAAGCCTTAAAACTGCCCTGCCCACTACAGTTGACCAGTAATGTCAGAAGGAACTGGGAACTCTTCAAGCAAAGACTGGACCTATTCCTGACGGCTACCTCAACAGACCATCCCAAGACAGAAGCAGTCAAGGCGGCCATCCTCCTGAGCGCCGCGGCTGACGAAGCGCTTGAGGTCTATAACAACTTCACATTCGCCGAAGGTGAGCTCAAGGATGACTACGAGACACTAGTGCGGAAGTTTGACGCATACTTTATTGAGCAAGGAAACGAGGTTTACGAACGCCATTTGTTCCGTATGCGAGTCCAAGTTGAAGGAGACCGATTCGAGCGGCTTGTACGTGACCTGAGGACACAAGCCAAACTTTGTTTTCGGGACCCTTGAAGAGTCTCTGATTAGGGACCAGTTTGTATTCGAGACTTATGACAAGACTGTCCGAGAGAAAATGTTGCGGGACAAAACCTTGACTCTACAAGAAGCCGAGAACATATGCAAAGCAGCTGAAGCGGCAGCACAAGAAAATGCTGCATGGGTCAACGAGCGCGTGCAAGTAGACTCCACTCGCCGACATGAACGCGGCAAAGAACAAAAAGGCCGGTGCAAGCACTGTGGTCGAGCGCACGCGCCATGGCGATGTCGAGCCTACGGAAAAACTTGCTACGCATGTAAAAAGCAGAACCACTTTTCATCCTGCTGCAAGAACCCGCAAGTTCACGGTATTCAGGAAGATCGTGAAGACAGCTTTGATGTCCTTGACGTCAGCATCTGTGGCGTAAGCACAAAACCAGGGAAAGACTGGACAGTGCGGGGTAAGGTCTCTGGACACGAGATAAAATTTAAAGTCGATACTGGTTCCCAAGCCAACTTGATTCCGCTTAGCATTTTTCAGCGCATCTCGAAAGTGAACACGTTGCGCAAGAGCGCAGCAGTGCTGACTGCCTACAACGGCTCCGAGATCAAGCATCTCGGTGTCGCAACTAAAGCACTAGAGATGAACGGTACCATGAGAGATACTGCCTTCTTTATCGTCAAGAAAGGACGCCAAGCGATCATTGGCTTGAGTACATGCATCGAGTTCGGCATTGTCCCAGCAAACTTCGACTCAGTCAGGCGAAGTGGAAAAGCAGGGTCAGAAACAGAATTTGCACATCTTTTTCATGGAACGGGCTGGGTACAAAGAACGCACAAAATCGTTCTGCGACCAGACGTGGTTCCAGTCGTACAACCTGCTCGGAAAGTACCTTTGGCACTGAAGCAACCATTGCGCGACGAGCTGGCACGCATGGAGAAGGCGTCCATCATCGTCAAGGTAGAAGAACCCACCGAATGGGTAAGTCCTCTGGTTGTGGTAAAAAAAAAGAACGGCGCTCTCCGAGTATGCATGGACCCTAGAGAAGTAAACAAAAATATATTACGTGAGCACTACCTGATGCCTACCCGCGAAGATATAGAAAGTGAGCTTTCAGGTGCTCGATTTTTTTCGCGACTAGATGCCAACTCTGGTTATCATCAGATACCCCTTGATGAAGCTACATCACGCGTCTGCACGTTCGCGACTCCCTTCGGGCGCTGTTGGTTCCTAAGGCTACCGTTCGGCATTTCGTCTAACAGTGAGGTCTTTCAAAAGACACTGACTGAGATCTCTGAAAGTATCCCAGGAGTACGCGTTTACGTCGACGACGTCCTCATTTGGGGTGCGCACAACACCCAGCATGACCAACGTTTGCGTGCCGCGCTAGAAAAGGCAGAAAAAGCAGGGCTCACGTTTAATCCTGAAAAATGTGCGTTTGGTATGAAGGAGATAACATTTCTAGGTGACATAATCAATGAAGGTGGCGTGCGCCCACGCCCCGAGTTGATTGAAGGCATCCGAGCCATGCCCGCGCCGGAAGACAAAAGCGCCGTGAGAAGAATGATGGGTTTCGTCAACTATTTCCGAAAGTATGTACCCAGCTTAAGCGATAAAACGGCGTTGCTGCGAAGCCTCGTCAAGGACGATACGGTTTTTGAGTGGACTACCGCCCATCGGCGCGAGCGGCAAGACGTCTGCGAGGCATTAACATCGCCGCTGCTCCTGGCGTTTTCTGATGAAACTAAAGAAACAAAGATCTCGGCAGACGCGTCAGCCATCGTAATTGGCGCGTCGCTATTGCAAAAACACCAGAATGAATGGCGCCCAGTGATGTACGCCTCGCGAACGCTAACTGATAGCCAAACGCGATACTTGCAAATCGAGAAAGAAACGCTTGGCATAGTGTTCGCCTGCGAAAGATTTCACCAGTTTACTTATGGCCGCAAGATCCTCATAGAGACGGACCACCGACCGTTGTTGGCGATCGCGAAAAAATACATCGGAGAAATGCCACCCCGGCTACAGCGTTTCTTTGTTCGCCTTCTAAAATACAATTATGACTTGCAGTTCGTTCCTGGAATGGATCTGCTCCTGGCTGACATGCTCTCCCGTGCGCCCTCCCTTTCGCCAAACCCGCAAGCAATGGAGGACATCTGTCCATGCAGTTCGTCTAGTCTCGTGCATGGTAACCCCATCGACAAAACGTCGCCTTCAGGAAGAGACACTATCGGATCCCTATCTGAGTGCTGTAATGCATCAACTGTCGCGTGGAACAATGGTTCAAGGGGAATTACGTCCGTTTACGGCTGATCTATCTGTCATTGACGGGATACTACTGAAAGGATGCATAATTGTCATACCCAAGTCCATGAGGAGCGAAGCGCTAACAAAGGTACACGCAGGTCATCTGGGTATGAATAAGTGCAAGGCAAGAGCACGCGCTCTTATTTCTTGGAATGGACTACACAGCGGCATTGAATCGTTAATTGATTCGTTCGTGCAACGCATGCCAAAAATATGCATACAAGCAGCAGTCCGAGCCCCTTATTTTGCGCCCGACACCTAGTATGCCGTAATACAGAGTAGGCATCGACATATTCCATTTCGCCGGGGAAGAGCATCTAGTAGTGTTCGATGCGCACCCCAATTATCCTGAAGTGGAAAAGTTATCTACAATGACGGCCCATGAGGTGGTACAAAAAACATCCGCGATATTCGCGCGCCACGGGATCCCTGTGCAAGTACTTACAGATCATGGGCCTCAATTTGCATCCACAGAGTTTGCAGACCTCGGAAGGCGATATGATTTTGAGCACATAACATCAAGCCCGCGATTTCCGAGATCAAATGGACTTGCTGAAAAGGGAGTACAGATGGTTTAGCGCAGTATGAAAAAGACCACTGAATCTTGCGACAATTTTTGGTTAGGACTCTTTTCTTATCGTGTGTCTGTACTAGAGGATGGCCATTCACCTGCCCAACTGTTACAGGGACGGCGCCTGCGCATCAACGTTCCGGAATACAGCACTGAGCTAGGATGCCCAATAGTCAAGCATCAGCAGCGGGCCACGGGCAAAGCGCTGCACCCTTTGCAGCAAGGAGACACGGTACGCATACTGGATGACAACTGGTCACGTAAGGCAACAGTGCTTCAAGAAGCGGCTCCCCGGTCCCACATCGTGGAGACAGAGGATGGAAGGCTTCTAAGGCGGAACAGACACCTGCTGCAAACGCGGGAAAAATACCGCAGGGTAGACGAAGATGACACAGCAACGCTGAAAATAGTAGCTTACAAAACGAAAGACAGGAGCCTCCAGAACAAGGCCAAAGTGCACCCGGGTTAACTGGTCATCCGCAAGCCAACATACAGGTCTTCCCCGAAGTGGAGACATCGGAAGCAGAGCCCCGCAGGTCGACCGGTCAGCGCAACAAGCCTCAACGGCTGCAATACCAAGCGAATTTCCGTCAAGTCTCCTAGTTTGTTTTTTTCTTGCCTTGTGGTCATAGTCTTTTTTTTTTCGTCAAGGGAAAGGAGATGTATCATACTTGGCCACCACGGAAGCAGACGAGCTGATAGCAGCGCATCCTTCTTTCCCCTAACCACTTCTGCGCATGCGGCACCCTCTCACACGAAGATATAAAAGCAACCACAATAAAGATACAGCCAGTCGATGCCCAACCACTGTGTGTGTCGACTTGCTCAGAGGCGCACGATACACCATTAACACGCCATTGTCACCATTGCACCGTCTTCATACAGTGGCCATGCATTCATTATCATATCATCGTTGTCGTGCTGTTGCGGTCCTCACATTGCCCATATTGTCTCTTCGACGTCATATTCTGGTCATGCTGTCGCCGTGAGCCATGGCGGTCATCTTGTCGTTTCACTATAGTCATCACATCACTAACGTCATCCCATTGTTGTCAACCCGTCACTGTCTTGTATGGTATTTGTCGTTCCATCAACGTATATCCTTCTTCGTCATTCTATGGCAATCATACTGCTATCATTCAATCTTAGAACGACAGAAACCTGAGCTAGTTGGTAAGGATCCATAATGCATAGATGGGGTAACGCGTGCATTCACGGACACAAGGGAAGTGAACACGAACGCCGACTGTCAGCTGAAGGAAGCTCCGAGGCGAAAGACGAAAGACCACACAAAGCTCATCTGCGCATGCTCTGGGATGGTAAGACCACATGTCAATCTGGCACATATGCCTGTCTACGTGCACTGTTAAGGCATTTAAAAATTAAATTATGGGGTTTTACGTGCCAAAACCACTTTCTGATTATGAGGCACGCCGTAGTGGGGGACTCCGGAAATTTCGACCACCTGGGGTTCTTTAACGTGCACCTAAATCTAAGTACACGGGTGTTTTCGCATTTCGCCCCCATCGAAATGCGGCCGCCGTGGCCGGGATTCGATCCCGCGACCTCGTATGTTAAGGCATTTAATCTCTTCCTTTTGTAAGGTGACCGAAGGCTGACTCATGCACTCATTTCCACCAGTATTCCCATGCCAGGCCTTGATCGTAAGACGCGGATCTGCATTTCTATGCCTGTACAATATCGCGCATTCATCTAACTCACGCGTGCTGTTACCATGTTGGCAGTGTTGGCAATGTATGGAAAGGTTAGAAAGCGATCCAGCCGTTAACGACCTTTTATGTTCGATTAGCCTCTAATTGATGCACCGCCCTGTTTGCTCTACGTAGATATGGCCAAAGGTAAAGGGAGCTTTATATACCACACGCATACGACACTCATTAAAGTTGTTGTTTTTGATGCGCTTCACGGGGCAAATATCTGTTCCTTTCTTGCCTTTCACCTGCTCTTTTTTTCTCTGCACGGCAGCGCATGTCTTACGTAGCTTATTGGGAGCAGTGAAAACAACATTAACACCATATCTACTTGCAACTTCATTAGGCAATAGTGTTGGACACGCGGTGCTACCATTCCAGGGCACGCGAAGAGGAGTTTTGTGTCTGCTTTCTTTTTGCTGCCTCAGTGCCTCCTTAATTTGATAATCGGCGTTCGTGTTGTCCACTTCACTTGTGTGCGTGTATGCAGGGCTTACCCCTTTGCAATATGTATCGTTCAATCATGCTTATACCTCTGTTTCCATACCGCCATCATCATGCCGCCATGGTTGTACCATTGTCTTTATTCCAGTTTCTTCATATAGTTGTCGTTATACCGTCATCGTTAGGCCATCGACATCACACAGGCGTGATTGTCCTCATGTCACCTTCAAGCTGTTGTAGTCAAACTATTCTCATAATTTAAGGGTTGACATCTTGTTGTCGTCGTGCGTTGTCATCAACCCGTCGTGGTGGCACGGTATTTTTCGTTCCATCGACACATATATCCTTGTTAGTCATCGTAATCATGCTGACATCATTAAATCATGATTGTACCGCCGTTGTCGTGGCGACGTCGTCAGATAGAGCTATCATGAATCCGGTGTGATTCCATGGTCACCATGCGACCGGGATCGCACCGTCGCCATCATTCCGCCTTTTTCATCTGGTTGTCGTCATGCTGTCATCGTTACGCCACCATCATACGGTCTTCGTTCTCTCATTGTCCTCATGTCGTTTTCAAGCTGTTGTAGTTACACCATTGTTATAATTTAAGGATTGACATCTTAGTGACATTGTCGTTATACCGCCATCGCCTTTCCATCGACATCATTTGTTCTTCTACATTTCATCGCCACTGCGTCGGCGTAATACAGTAGTCGACATGCCTTCGTGCTGATGACCGACCTTGGCAAGCGAGTGCTCTAACAAATAGAGACGATGTCAAAATACGTAGCATATAGCCTACGTAACGAATGTCCAAGAAATCACTACAAGAGTACCGTGTGTCGCTAGATTGCACTAATTTGTTGGTATTGCCATCGACAGCCATAGTGAGCTGAGTTCTTCCGTAATTTTTTAGAGCGCAGATCTTAGGTGCCAGTTTCTGCGGCGAGCGTCGGCGTTGGTGTAACCAAGCGAACGAGCAAGGGATGAAACAGCAAACTGGGAAGCAGCGGTGGATAAAATACACTAGGAGGAAAACGGAGAAAGACACTGCAGCGGAATCATGAGGCGGAAAGCGGAGAAGCAGAGTATGGCGAAAGCGTGAGAAGAGTAGTGCGGCGACGATGGCTACGAGATTGCGCAAGAGTAGCGCGAATCACATTTGAGGTCTCTCTGCGGCGCCTCCTGTGAATCACGCACACGCATCACCCACGCCCTGCCTCTAGCAATCTCCAGATTAGCGAGGCAGTCGCGCCATACTTCGCTCCGCGTACAACGTGCCGCACTGGACAGATTGTCCGCAGCAGTCAATATATCGAGAAATGAAAACACGTATAGCCCTTTGCTCAAATTTCCCATTAGGGGTTATCTTAATCGTCGGTGATTTTTTTTCCTCCCTTGTCACTTTTAGTCCTTAGGATACGTTGTCGTTTCTGTTCAATGCTTCAGCGGGGACCATCTGGAGAGAACGTAGCACTGACACATATCCTTTGAACTTCAAATGACCTTTTATACAGTGCCCCCAACAACAAGTTTGCCATCAGATGCCAGCGTCACTAATTCCCCTAGCAGAGGCGGCGTCACCATGTATCAGATCGCCGGCGCCCTGAGGCACTCACGATGCCCGCGATTGTTGCAAAATTTCTCCTCGAGTCATCGTCGTTTCGCGATGGCTTGGCCTTCAGGTGTCACAGAAGCCCGGTACTGTTGCGTGGTGAACTGCAAAAAAAACATTGTTATGAACTACCGGTGCTGGAACCTGCCTGTGAAGTTGTAAACTTTCGCGGATAAAGAACATAAAAAGGAACGCATGAAGGCATGGATAACCGCTGTGCCCAGAATGAAGTAAGTCCGAAGGAGAAAGTTTGCCGTTGTACCTAGTGCTTATTATTATTCTCGGCAGTGTTGGTGCCTCACTTTGTAGCTTAGCCTTGAGAATTGGTTCGTGGTGATGAGAATATCGCTGCAGCCTTACTTCGGCGTGCTTCAAGTGAAGCACTGAGCGTCGGTTGCTTTTCGCGCGCTACGCACATTGTGATTTTTCGGTTTGTTCGACAGCGCGTGCTTAATCGGTAACATTTCTGTACTAACAAGTTGCAAGCAGTTTAGCGCTTTAGTACAGGCGTATAATTAAGACGCCCGTTTGTCAAGAGAGTGCGTACCATGCTGTGTCGAATCTTGACTCTACTAGTTGCATTGCTAGGTGATGACAGCGGCAGTTTTAATCGCTTTCGCTCTCGGTCGTTCTTTAAAACCGGCGCGACTCGATTACTTTCAATCGCTATCAAGCAGGATACGGGTGAAAATTTGTGACCGCGATCGAGAAATGGTAGCTGTTGGACGGCCCAGCAATCCAGATCCAGTTGGTTGAGCTCAATGGGCGCTACGTACAGTGACGACGACCACCGATCCTCCCTTGTCACGGATCCGGATTGATGATGACATGATGTACAGAATCCGGATTGTGCAAGATCGCGGTCGAAAGCGCCTGTGTACAAGCGCCAGATCTGGACTCGACTTCATGGGTTTGGACACCTCAGGGACTTCACAGTCGTTGTGCGACGCGAAAGGAAATTTGCCTCTGTTCGATCTTTTGAGGTGGCTGGCCACTCTAGTTTCTTCGCACTTTTTTTATTGTTTGACGATTTTTTTGCCTCTTCGTTTTCATTTCTAGCATACTGTGTTATCGCATCATTCAACCCACTGAACATGTGTCATGCTGCCACTCCATCCGACGCCCAGCGGTGGCATACAGTGGATTCTGCGAGCCCCACGGCCCCTTGAATAATAGATCCCATTTGCATGCGAGACGCGCCTCGATTGAGTGCGCGACACGAATAAAGATTTCGCATGCGAAAAGGCCGAATAAATTGGCTTGGAAAAGCAAACAAGATCGAATTACTTGATTCTGCTAACAACAGCAGTGGTGTACTACCTGCGTGGAATTATATAGAATTTCGAGGGCGGCGTTCGGTGCTTCGTCTTTCAGAGGTTGTCGTGGCAATGAACGGCAAGCTTGTGATGGGAAATGAATTTGCAGAGCTTGGCTACACAACCGCGCCGCCTGGTGACTTTTCTATTTGCTGCCGGGAACGATGCTGCTGAGCAGCTTTCATAGCACCTAGCAGAGGCTGCCAAGTCCAGCCCGTGTCACTTGGGTAGAAGATGTACAGGACAGCCGACTCTAGCGCTCGCCAAGGTTACTGCTTTGTTCCCGAATGGCTTCGTCAATCCGCATCTCCGTTCCGCCCACGTCCGTCTTCGTGCAGATCAGTGCGGACGGCTTCAAGACGGATTGTGTCGCAGAATTTGGTGCACGCTGAATCCGCATGAACGGCTGGCACACGCATGCGGTCTGTTGACAGCTGGCCACTGTTCGGCGGAGCAAAGGATGGCAACTATCGCCAAGAGCCGACGACACTGGTATGTTTTGGTCGACGACAGCTCAAATTTCCGACTCAATGTGAAAACGCGACGCTAAGTAGAGTGTATAAGCGCGATTGAACGAGGACGTAGAAAGAAACAGACACAGATACACAGCGCTTCTGAAGCGCTATGTCTGTGTATCTGTTTCTTTCTACGTCCTTGTTCAGTCGCGATTATACACTCTACCATGGATTTCAACCAACTAGCCCGCCAACGTGTTTTAACGAAGCGACACTAAAGTTGTCGCACATTGTTCTGCAGCCGCATGTGTGGCGTGGGCGCAGTAATCTATGATCCTAACACTGCACAGTCATCTTATCTGCGCTACCTCTTCAAACTGTATTGCAATCGCATCATTTACCAACTTGGGACGTATTCTCGGACCATTAGCCAAACCTCTTCAATCATCCAACGTGTCGCGTACTACGTCACACGAAAGTGATAGTATAAGCGAAAGTAATTCCTGTGGGAATTCCCATATATTGCTACGTATTGTTGCGATCAGCCAGCGGGCGTAGTGACCATCTAGCCTCTCCTGCACCACTGCGACCAATCGCTTCGTGAAGCTAACAATGCGTCCCCCTTGGACAGAACGACAGCAAGGCGAGACGCGTTTGGCCAATCGAGCGTGGTTTGTTAGTTCACTGTGGCCGTCATGGACGCTGGGAGCAAGAAATTCCTGGAAAAGGGTGTTCTACGGCATTTCCTTACGGACTCCAGTAACCGCCACGGTCTTTTTACAGGCGCTCCAACTTACTGGATTATCTCAGGAACCAAGGCGCGCCAGCTTGAGTCAAGCGTCAGAATCTCTATCTACGAAGTTCCCCTCCTTTCTTTGTGTTCAGTGAACAAAGGTGCGGGAGTGATTATGTGAAAACCCGCCCTCAACTCGGCTCCTTTGACGTCTTCGGATGGTCCGATTGGGCGAAGATGGGATGGCAGATTTCCCTGGCCTAGAGATCTATGGAGGCCAGACGGGGCTTTTTCGGCTCCTCGGCGTGCTTTATTTCAGTCGTGCTAGACTGATCAGACGTAACGTTCTCCACTCCTCATGTAGACATTGTAAACAAACCCAGTACTCCTCGTTCCAGATGAGAACGCGTTGCTCCATACATAAATGACGTCAGCGTGGATGATTCGGGCGGCGGCATGGGCCAACTACCCCTTTTGAAATGCCCGACCGTAACTCTTACAGTATCTATAACCAGTTGCGCTCGACGCGATGACGCACTTTCTGTATTTGTTGTTGTGACGGCTTGCAAGACGGCACTCGCGGACAACTCTCGATGACTACAGGGGCGGAATTCACTAAGCTGCGCTGTTCATACGCAATTTTTTACCCAAGACGCGCTTGCTCTAAGGGTGGAATTGAAGTAGCAGCGCATTTAACATACGGCGTCGTGTGAGAGTGAGGAGGAAAGAAAGCTCGTAATAAACACAAGGAATAATAAAATTGATCAGCCCTTCCACTCCGTGAACAAGGACAAGCAGCGAAGCCGTTGTGTGTTTTACCTCAATCGGCGCATCTATGTATTTATAGGTATTACTAATATTATTATTATTTTTATTATTGCTGTTGGACATAGGCAATGACTACACCTTTTGACTGTGGAGTAATTTATTCTTATTCTTTTATGAATATTGACGCGTGTACTTATCTTTATCGGGCGACCACGTTTGGCCGCCTAACAAATGTTATCGTGCAGCGCAGGACGTGCCTGCATGTGAAAGAAGTTTCTGGAATGTTATCGATGGTTCCCTCCACTGTCTTTCACCGCAACTTGTGTAATCTGATTGCATGTATGCGCGACGCGAATAGTGTAGAATTTTGTGGAAGGCACGCGGGTCCCATCGGTTAATCTGGAACATTCCACGACTGATCTATAAAAGCCGACGCACTTGACCCGCTGATCAGATTTTCGACGATCGCCGAGCGTGTTCGCCGCTATCGTTGTGCTATAAGTGTAGCCTGTTTTGTGGGCACAGGTTCGCTCAATAAAAGTTAGTTTTGTTGTTCACAGTATTGCTACTGTGTTATTCACCGTCACTACTACGTGACAATATGAATAAAGCTGCCGACGCTGCTTTTTACCTCAAGACCTGTTTATATTCAAATGTATGTTGTTTATGGGAAATAAAGCACTTACTTATTAAGTGAAAGTACCGTGGCATGGCAGACGGGAATTTTACAATATTGACACGTATACTTGTTTAACTTTTTCACGTGAACGCTTTTATTCAACAATTGTTATCACTCAGCGCGGGACTTGCCCGCATGTATCCGAAGTTTCTCGAACGTTATCAATGTTTCTACCCGTTGTCTGTTGTCACCCAAGCTTGCGTAATCTGAATGTGTATGCGACGCGAATTTTGTGAAATATTCTGGAAGACAAGCAGTGACAAGCGATTATCTGGAACCTTCGATGGCCCATGTATAAAAGCCGACGCGCTTGACTGGAAGATTAGGTTTTCGTTGATCGCCGACGGTGCTCGTCGCTGCCGCTGTCCTTTGAGTGTAACGTGCTTTTGAGGGAACAGATTCGTCAAATAGAACGCTAGTTCGTCAATCACACTTTTGCTACCTTCTTCACCGTCACTACTACATGACATGTGGTGGAGGTCCTAGTGCGTTTATGTACCGCGAACAATACCAGGAATCCGAATACAACACCAACATCGCCTACGGCCAGCGAGCTAGCTGCAGACTGCAAGAACTGGCCCTTGAGCTTGGACGTCTGCCTGATGCGACCAGGAAGATCGTGGAAAGCTCAAGTGACCACAATGGCTGCCCCAGCGTCCCCCATCGTGCTTCAATAATCCAGGGAGCCCACCACCTTCCGTGGAGCTTCGTCGGAGGATACGGAAACCTGGCTCGAAACCTTCTAAAGGGTCCCAACCTTCAGCAACTGGACATCTAAGGATAAGCTAAGCCATGTGTAGTTCTCCTTGGAAAGCGCCGCGCGGACCTTGTTTGAGAACCGGGAGTCAACCCTTGCAAGGTGGGACTTGTTCAGCAGTAACATCCTGAGAACCTTTACGAGCGTTGTCCAAAAAGAAAGGGCGGAAGTTCTGCTAGAAAGATGAGGGCAACTACGCAATGAGACCATCGCCATCTTCAGAGAACAGATGACCCGTCTTTACCGCCACACCGACCGGGAAATGCCCGAAGAGAAAGAAGTCCGCTTTTGATGCGCGGCGTAAAGGAACAATTGTTCGCCGGACTGATCCGCAACCCACCGAAGACCGTAGCTGAGTTCTTTACAGAGAAAACGCCGATTGAGAAAACTCTGGAAATTCGCACTAGGCAATATAACCGCAAGTGCCCATGCCGCAAAGCGCAATCGAGGCACTGGGCTTTGGTGACCTCCAAGAGACCATCAGGGCCATTATGCGCGAACAGCTGCGCAAGATGTTAACTTCGTCGGAACCTCGGGGGTCCGTGGATGGATGGATGAATGGTGGATGGATGGATGGATGGATGAATGGTGGATGGATGGATGGATGCATGGATGGACGGACGGACGGACGGTCGGACGGACGGACGGACGGATGGATGCATGGATGGTTGGATGGAATTATGAGCGTCCCCTTTGGAACGGGGTGGTGGGCTGCGCCACCAAGCTCTTGCTATGATACTGCCTTATGTCCAACCTAGGTTAAACAGTTAAAAAAGAAAAGCAACGCTAAGAACTCCCGCTACCAAATTTTCTTATTCCCTATTGCGCACTGTGCTTTTGTACGTCACCGTTTTTGTCGTTTTCCTGCTTTTATTCCAAAAGTCCTCCAATCATCCCTTACTAATCTCCATTGCGTACATGTTTACTTTTCCACTGCTCTCACTGAACCCAAGTGTTTCAAGGAGGCCAGTGGTGCCTAAATCGACCGCTGGGTACACGTCTTCACATTCTAGTAAAACATGCTCCATAGTTTCCCTAGCCTTACCGCAGCATGCACATGCTTCTTCCTCCTTTCTATATCTCGCTTTATAGGTGCGTGTTCTAAGGCATCCCGATCTCGCTTCGAAAAGTAATGAGCTTCCGTTTGAGTTATCATAAAGTGTTTCTTTCCTAATTTCCTTTTTTCCTCTTAAGTAGTTGCGCATTGCAGGTTTCTTTTCTATTACCGCCACCCATGAGATTATTTCAGCCTCTCTGACTTTCGGCTTGACGTTCGTTGTTGCTGTGTTGCCCACCCTGCAGGCTGCATACTTGATGGTAAGCTTCCTTGTTCTTTTCTTCTACTGTGAATCAATGTTTTTGCTGTACAGATACCTAAATACTCTCCCAGTAAATTTACTTTCTTCCATATTCCTCAGTCATTCTTCATACTCACTTTTACTCTGAGCTTCCCTCGCTTCAAAACTAGTCTAGCCCATATCACCCTGCACAACTTCATTTGTAGTCTTCCCTTGAGCGCCCAATGCGAGGGGACCCACTGACCTTTGGTTCCCATCAAGTCCTCATTTTACCCCTGATTACAAGCAAACAACCGCATTTCCAAAAGTAAATCCTGTAGCCATTACACCTTTCCCCCTCGGTGCCCGTATCAGAGCCCCCTAGCAGCGAAATTCCGTTGTCCGCCACAGGCACCTCGCCCGTCGCAACAACCCAAAAAGAGACGTGGGGTGTGTTCGAGAATACCACCAACTCTGCGATCCCTGCGGAAAGCCAGTCACGTCTACCGCTGATGCCCATACCGTGACTTAGCCCTGCGAGTCTTTGCGGTCAGCGCATCCCGCGCGCAGCAGGGTGAACGGCCGTGCGATATCGCTGACTGCCTAGCCGCGAATCAGTGCAAGCCACGACGACCGTCCCGTTCATCGTCATCCGGCCACTACCTGTCCCCGCAGCGCCGTCCATACACTGGCCCGGCCCAGGGCCGGTCTGCAAGCGCATAACCGGACAACTGAAAGCAGCAATCGATGGAGCTGAGGTTGCATTTCGTCGAACTGACGAAGATCCTCCGCCGCCGACGCAGATGCCGAAAGAGCTATTTCGATGGCGTACCAACGAGACGCCGCCATTCCGACGAAGTCTGGAAACAAAGAATACGCCAACGAACGACGGTTTGACTGCGCGACATTCCCGGTTCAGGTCAACACGACGCAGCCGTGAACCGACGCCCAGACATAACTGCGACACAATACAAAGAACCACCAACCTCGACGTGCTTCTCGACGGCCACGCAGTCACCACCTTAGTGGACAGAGGAGCCAACTATTTTGTCACGAACGGACACATCGCCGCCCAGTTGAAAAAATTAGGACTGCATGAGAAGGTTCTCAAACTCGGACCACTGGAGGACACCTAATAAAGCCGGCTAGAATGTGCATGGCAATAATTACCGTTCGTGACCGGACTTACCCTGCCACCTTCGTTATCATCCAGCAGTATTCATGAGACGTCATTCTCGGCATGGACTTCCTGAACCGACAGGGCGCAATCATCGACCTGAAGTTGAAGTGATGCGATGGTCAAGCGATGCCACTGGATAGCTCACGTAGTAACCATGCCTTGATTGTGCTAAGATCGAATGAGCATCCCGCCTCGCTCCAGCATTCTCATTTCCGCCGGCACAGAAACACGCGCAGACGTAAAAGCGTCATCGAGGGTAACCAACGTCTGTTGCTCAATCGCGAAATTCGCGTGGCAAGAGGGTTCGCTGGTCTGTATAGAGGAAAAATGATACTGATGCTGGCCAACTTCAGACAGGAATTTAGGCATGTAAACAGAGCCAGTTATTCCCCACTTTTTCTTCTATTCGGCCGAGAACCAGCGCTGCCCCTAGACACAACCGTCCCTGTTCACGCGGCACCGACCAGTGAATAAGCATTTGACGCCATCGCCCACAGCGCCCACGCAGGGGAGATCGTGATCGTGATCGCCTTCGCCCGTGATCGCCTTCTGAAACCTCAAGAAAGTCCAAGGCGTTTGTACGACCGGTGACACCGAGATGTGTACTTCCCACCTGGTTCTTTGGTGCTTCTATGGTCTCCGCCGCGTCAGGTCGGCCTATCAGAAGAACTGCTGTCTCGTTACAATATTAATTCCCGAACTTTGCGGAGAAATCCATTGGCGTTCCAGTTACTTTTCTGCCTTAATGCAAAAAACGACGTTTTGTTAGGAAAGCAAGTAGAATCACAGTGCATTTTCAACGCAAGTTTGACGCAGCATATCTCGTAAGTGGTGTCACCCATAAAATTATTTCGAAGTGGTTATACTTTGCGGTCTCACCCACTAAAATTTGTAAATTGCAACATGTGACGTAAGGTAATTAGTTAAAAACTGAGGGAATGGATCTTTTTTACAGCGAAACTTTATATAGCTAGCAGATTCTTCCGTCTGTCTGTCCACCTATCGCCTGTACAAGGAAAACTCCTCCAGCGCAACCCCATGCGCATGTGCGAAAACAAAAATAGAGAAAGGCTTAATTGTCTTTGCCAGTAGTGATGGCGTTGCGCTCCGTCACCGCCGAGCGCGCGGAGCAGTCTTTTTCCGCAACCGAACTGGGTAGATCACACGTGATACGTACTTCTGAGGAGCAGGCAGATTTCGATCAGCAATGCCGCGTGCAGAACCGGGAACGAGACTGTCTGCGCCGTGCGGATACTGCGGCCCCGGCGTGAGGACAGGCACGTGCAGCCGAGCGCAAGCAGCAACTGCGTACCGAGGATCCGTCTGCCCAAGCCGTCGTATAATGAACCGTCGGGATTGACCCACTGATAAACACCGGTGCCGCACGTTTCAGCTTTGCTGGTTAACCATCTCTACGGAGGACTTGGGCGGTAATCTTTTAATTAGTCGAACACGCACTTCAGTTTTTTTTTCTTAGTGCAAATAGTATCTGCCTCTTCGAGTAGACCCGTTCATGGGCTAGAATGGTGCTATCTGCCACAGACAATTTAAAAAAAAAAATTTTAAAGTGTTCACTGAAAGACCCTGTATATACCACTACAGATATTCACCGACTGGTCGGTAACTCGACGACCACTTGTCGTTCAGTCGACGACATGCCATAGAGCATACTGCGTCAGATTACGTGTCCTACTCATTGAACAATCCGAATGCTTTCCGTAAAGAGAAAATCGTTATATAGCTATGAAACACAGTGCAGTTTAGGATTTGGTATTTAATAATGGTTTGGTTGGAGACCCGTTTGTTATTTGTTTTGCTGAGGTTTCCCGCGACGTTAGCCATTCATCCTTCTCTTTTAAATAACCTTTTTGGCATAGCATGCACGCTCAAGTTCTAGAAATTACCTAGGTGCCTAAGTATGCGCGATGTTTTGTTTGGTATTAATACGCGAACGGGTAGAGAGTAGTTTCACGTGAGTAGTTTGTGTGCATTCAAATGTAACCAGCTGTGACCAGTGAGGGCGGCAAGCGAACGTCAACGCGTGAGCGCCTGCGGTAGAGCTGAGGTAGACGACAAACCATTGTACACACTACCCTACGGCAAGTGACATAAAGAGTGACTGTCCCTAGCGAGAGATCCAGCAGACGGCAGAGAGGACATATGCGGGCGGGAGTTCAATGGCGCGGCCAGAGACGTCGATTCCGCAACGAAAGAAACGTACCCGATCAAGCCGCCGGGGCGCAGTACCCATAGGAGCGTCACAATCTGTGCAAGAAGTGATGAACCAGCCCGATGCGGATTCGCGAAGCCAATACTGTTGTCTGATAAGTCAGCTCCCCTGTATACTGAACTGCGTGGTCGGAGCACCTTTTCAGCCTGGTGCTCCTTGTAACGCGCGACTTGCTGCCAAATCATCGACGATTTTCGAAACTATCTAAGCTACACTATGAGGAACATTGTTTACTCCAATTCATTCTGGGGGGCTCAAGCGCTGCCAAAGGCCAGCACTGTTCTGGCGCGCGCTTATTCTGCTAGCTTTCCTTTTTTTCATTTTTTGAGTGGTTAGTAGAAAGGAGCGTCCTGCGCTCACTGATATGAACCTTGTTAAATATTATTGTATCTACCGCAAGCTATATGGCGCACTGTGTAATTGTGCTTGTGTTGACTTACCCCCGTATGCAGAAATGCAACTTAAGTCGAAGCACATGCTTGACTTGATTTAGATGACGCCTGGCGTTAACGTGCCCAAAGACGCTCACTGCGTTTCCTACGGCGTGTTCCCGATAGGCGTCACTCGGATCAAGTCAAGCATGGGCTTCAACTTAAGTAGCATTTCTGCATACGGGGGTTAGCGCCGTTGTACATATTTCACCTCAGTAAGGTTACTTTCACTATTCTGGATGCGTTCTTGCGTCTTTCGTTACTGTTTATATTGCACCGCCAATCATATTGCAAAATCTAGGGTGCGATCTTGTACGCGTTCCAAAACAGAACGGAGGCGGTCCGTTCCACCGAGCCGCACACGGTTGGTCAGCTTGAACGGTGACGAACGCCATGACGTAAATTGTGAAGTGATATCTGCTGTCAATCATTCCGTGTTGTCTGCTATCGGACGAACGCAACGGAACGAACGGCCAATTTCGCGACGGAAAGAACGGACCGCCTCCGTTCGAGTTTGGAACGCGTACAAGATCGCACCCCTAAGCTCCGAATTTTGTACAATTGGAAAGTAAAACAAAAAGTAAACGTTGTTAAACAACCGATTTATTAAAAAGAATAAGTAACGGAAAACATTCACACAATTTCGTAAAAAAATAACCATCGCAAGCACGGATACCGAATTATGCGCTCGATCAAACCACGATTCTGCGCGCGCCAAGTCTCTGGAATCACCCTATTCGTCGCTGGCATCACTTCGACGAATCGTAGGATGCTCTGGCTATGGCATGGTGCCATCCGTTGTTAGCTGGCATACGAGTTACGCCAACTACAAAAAAATGATTTGGGTACTTACACTATTGGCGCGCACGAGTGGCGAAATGTACGGCATCCCTTTTGGCGCCGTGAAACCCAGCCCCGTGAGCAACCTGTAACCGGCGAACTGCGGCGCGCAGGTCCGGGCCTCGCGTTCCTGGCGTACCCGTCTGCGGTTCTGCAGCTGCCCATATCTCCGCTCTGGGCGGTGCTCTTCTTTCTCATGATTGTCATGCTGGGACTGGACAGTCAGGCAAGTCGAGCCACACACCTGATGTGTCTATTGCTCTTTTCGTCTCTGGTATCTGCTTGTTTTGTAATCGTTACCTCCGCCTTTCTTTTGTTTTTATTTTTGTCCATTGTTTTCGTACTTATTGTCGTTTTTGTTGTTGTTACTTTATCGTTGCTTCTTTTCGTTGTTATTGTAGAGGTCGTGTCAAGAGTTTTCCCTTGTCATGTCTACATCAACGTAAGTTAAAGCAAAATGTGCGCTTCTGGTGTTTCAATGGGGGCAAGATTATTGCTTCGCGCTTCCAATTGGGACTTTAGGAAGGCCTTCACATAAGCCATTGTATTGGCTTGCTGGTGTTTCAAGCAGTAAAAGTTGCTATTGTCCTGCTTTTCTTTTCACCTTTCTAGGTGTTGGTATGATCGACCCGTAAAGTATTAGAGGAATTCACACGTACGTACCCATGACAAAATGACTTACCTCCTCCCAGAATAGGCTGTTATGGTAAGCCTGGACATCAACCCGTCGAGTGTGAGAAGCCCTCAAGTGGGCGTCCCCATGCCAATATTTATTTATTTATTTATTTATTTATTTATTTACACATACTGCAGCCCCTGCTGGGGCTATAGCAGGAGTGGATAATACAATACATGAAAGAAATACAATAGGCAACAAAGAAAGTTTAGGCGCAGTGTTGAGGGAGTACAGACAAGAATTCATTTAATGGGAGAGAACAGGTGGTTCCTGGTAGCGAATTCCAGGCTTCAATTGTTTTAGGGAAAAAGCTATACTTAAAAGTATTAGTGCGTGCAAAAAATGGTGTAATGTTAAGCGCGTGATGTCTCCTATAATTGCCCTCTTCTCTAAAACAGCGTAGCCCATTTTATTCCCCGAGCTGACACAAAGGGATGAACGAAGAGAAGACAAACCGAAGGGCTTGATATCTTCGACGGCAGAACCTGACGAATGCACTAATACTTTCACAGGCTCCCTAAGAGGACGTCGTCGACCACAAGACCCGCAAGCGACTCAGCTGCGACAATGGACATTGACGGCCCTGCGTTTGTGAAACCTGAGCATTTCAATGGGGAATATGCGTGGATCGGGCAGGTAGTCGAGAAGAATAGTGTTTCCTTGCCCGTAGCCAGCGTGAAGATTGAAGGGCCGTTCTGACTATTGCTTACTAAAGCAGCAGTATCGCCAAATATGTCCAAGCACTATCCCTAATTATTTTTAAATCACACGTAAATGCCGTTGAAGAAAAATGGCCTGAATTCTGGCGCTCATACGTTTCAAGCTCTCACGCGTCTCAAGGCTCCAGAGATCGCGGAGGAGATAAGTTACGGCAACGAAGCCCCCGAAAAATGCCTCGTGACATAGACACTCAGAAGCACAGCAGATAGCTAGTGAAATCAGTGAAAAAGGCGCTAGCGCGGAGGCATCCGCGTTAGTGAGAACACCGCAGCAAGGGCTACCAGAGGAATCAGAAACTTTGCTGCTGCCACATTCGGAAAGCTCTTTAGGCATGCTGAAGGTTGTTAAAGAAGGAATCGCGACGGAAGAGCAAAACAATTGTGTCACGAAAGCATAAACAAGGACTATTCAGGAGGACGTTCCTTGTGTAGACGAGGTTTCTTGAAGCAGCGCCAAAAGATTCAAGGAGGCACTGAAGAACTCCCTCGTACCTCCACACTTGGGCGACTTTCCGGAATCGTCAAAAGGAGATGAGAATGCCAGGGCTGTCCAGCTGTGCAGGAACCCGGCGCTCGGGAACCTCACGGGCACATTGGGCGACCACTGGCATGGCGAAAATTGGCTGAACAGCGCAAGATCAAATGAGCCAAGTATTCGGCTCAGCGAAGAATATAGATAGTCGCCACACCGCAGCCCGTAAGACAAGAAAATAGGGTATCACGCAGAACTTCAAAGGACTAGTTGTGGCGGGTGAGAAATCCTAGCGACAAATCATAACGCGTCTCTGCGAGTAGGGGTGCGGCTGAAAGGTTTAGCTGGGTAGAGATATGCGTGTACGAACAGGACCAATCAGACTGCCACTGCCGTAGAATGCGCCGCGAGAGTGAGGAAAAAGGAAGATGGGCAATTATTCCGCCGTTTACGGCCTCCTTTTAAGGGACGAAAAAGCAAGCCGTGTGCACACATAAAGGCAGCCGAGGATAGAGGGCAGCGTATGCCAGGCGCCGTTTGTTACCTTCGGCGATGCCCGAAGCCCTTCAGAGAGCGATCCAATCGAGTACGCATGAAGGGGTAATAATTGTCGAATTAGGCGCATCAATATGTTACTTGTTTGTTGGAAAAGGACTCTTTTTATTCTTTGCTTTTCTTCGAAGGCGTTTTTTTGCCCGTTTAGAATTTGACTAACGCTACTATACTGCATTTCAATACGTTCTCAGTCTCCCAACAACCGCCCTTTCTCGGAAAAAATCCCACAAAAACATTAGGCATTAGGCTGGTTGAAGTACGCACTGAATTCTGGTTTTCTTCTTTGTTAGTTTTCAGGAGTCTAGAACGAGGGCTGCTGGCATGATTCTGATAGTGTTTTATGTGAAGAACGTGTACACTTGGTTAGTTGGAGGCTCTCGTTTTGTTGTGTCTTCGGCTTGGCGTGGTTTATTTCCAGAAGGCGTCATTTGGCAGGCCTTGGAACGATCGTGGAAACGAAGAACAGGTATGAGGTCTACCGGTCTGTTCGAGGTGCTTGGATACTGCAACCCCTTGGAGACCTCCTGTGGTGGCGAACGCGCTGTTATGATAAACCTGTCAAGCATGAGAGGCATTCAGGCGTACGTTCCCATGACAAGATGATTCGTCTCGTGTCAGCAAAGGCTGTCCGGTAAGCCTGGACATCGACCTGTCAAGTGTGAGAAGCGTTCAAGCGGACATGCCCATTTCGACACAATTGCCCTGTTCTCCGAAACAGCATCGCTCCTTTTATTCCCCGAGCTCACAAAAAGGGATGGGCGAAGAGAAGTCAAACTGAAGGGCAGGTGGTCGTCGACGACAGAACCTTACGAAAGCAAATACTTCCACAGGCTCCCCAAGAAAATTTCGATGACCACAAGATAGCAAGGAGTTATTTACGCCATCCTAGCCCCTGCGTTAGTGAGAAGCAATCGAGGCTCCGATAAGAGTCACTACCATGTACGAATGAAGTGAATACAATCTTTTCTACTTTTTTTCATCATCACTATGCCCGGCTTCGTCGTCGTTTTCTGACTCTTGCGGTGAAGACCCACCTCAACCAGTGAAGATCGTATCAGTGCATTTTGGGCAGTATGTGACTTGTCTTAACCATGCTACATCGGAACTCCCTCTGGATGTAGGTGTGTGCGTTGCAGTTCATGGCGTGTGAACAAACAACTTCTACGTACAAGAAGGCGTTCTGATGCTTCATCAGGCTCTAGTTTGCCACTGAGGTCAATGGCCTTAACACTTATCTTTTTGTTGTTCTCAGAAGTGCCCGACATATCCGTGATTCATTCTAACGAGTCTATTCCATGCAGTTCTGTACACTGGAAGGCTTCATCACTGCCGTTGTGGACGAGTGGCCCCGACTGCTCCGACCTCACAAGGAGATCTTCATCGCGATCGTCTGTTTTGTCTCGTACCTCATCGGACTCAGCTTCGTGACACAGGTGGGAGGAGCCAATCGCGCAGTTCGTTCGCTCGCAAATAGATAAGGCCTGATCTGTTTCTTGTTTGTACTAAAGGGCCCCTTTTCATTCCTTGCTTTCCTTCGAAAGCGTTTTGCTATTCCGTTGTGAATTTATTATTGACGCTATTATTGCTGGGTTTCCATACGTTCTCAGCCTTCAACAACCGTGGCTTTCTCGGGAAAAGGAAACACTAAAACATTAAGCATTAGTTAGTTATTTAGGCCACTGCGGTATGGTGATGACGACCTTACTGTCTGGTCAATTCAAGCATGCGAAATCTTACGGAACCATGGGAGTGTTTTTACCTTTTGTAGCCCTTAAAAATATACATTACGTTATAGCGCCAAATCGTAGTGCTGGAGGGGTTAGTCAGTGAAACTTACAAATTAACTTTATTTAATAAATTAAAATGTGTTATCGCCCCGGCTTTAAAATTTTCCATCTCCGCAGCTCATATAGTTTGCCGGTATATTCAAGATTATTAAACGCAATTGCTTGTAAATTGCCGCTTTTTTAGCTAAATATAAGCGAGAAGGGTGGCTACGCCAGCCGGCTATTCCAGATAGAGCCGGAAACGGATGTCATCACATTCAGAAGTGAGCGTCGGGTGCATCAGATCCAAAATAGATGAAGACGTGCCCGAATAATTTTCTAAACATATCCGTGCGCTAGACGCAGGAGGTAAAGGTTTGCGTACACTCATACGGAATGAAAATATTAGAAGGGGATATGATGAGATGCGATACGTGCAGGAAGTTAGCAGTTAATTCGTCAAAAAACAAAGGGTTCTGCCAGGTTCAACAGTGTAACAAAAAATAAAGTATGTAGTGCACGACATATCTTTAAACACCACTAGCGTACTGAGCTCTTTCATGAAAAATACAGCGAATACCCGTACCCCGATAACAAAGATAACAACACTCACCACAGCACGTGTAGTAGAAATAAATTAATTTTAAATAAAGTAAAATTTTATAGTTTCACACCCACTTTCCAAACATTTTTATTTCCGCGGAGACTTAATTCAGTGCGAACGAAATGATAAAAAGGTACTGCGGAACTCCCTGTTGTGGTTTATGTGATGGTGCGGAAGCATTCTTTCCAGTCGTTCACCTCGCACACATACGTCTGGGACGTATCTGAGCGCATACTATATATATATATATATATATATATATATATATATATATATATATATATATATATATATATATATATCAGAAAAAAGCAGTTCTGGGTCCGGGTAAATATTCACAGTGAAGTAGACGCGCGTATGAAGCGGTTTATTGACGTTTCGGCCGGGGTCCGGGGCCGGGTTTCTGATGAAGGCCGGACCCCGGCCGAAACGTCAATAAACCGCTTCATACGCGCGTCTACTTCACTGTATATATATATATATATCATGCACGTTTCGCTTCTCGTGGGTCCAAAGTTTCTTGGCCCAATGAGCAAGCCAGTCATGATATCGTGCAGATTTCACTGGGGTACTGTAAGTAGACCAATTTATTGCTACAGTCTGCTGCTAACTTGTCCACGGTGGCAAGGAATGCTCGCGTCTTACTAAATCTCTCCCCCTCCTTCTTGATTTCAGCGAAATCAAGATAAACACCCTCGAAAGCGATAACTGTATACTGTGGCAAAACGATCGTGTTGTCTCTTGGCTTGCACTTGGCTTTAATAAGCCGACACTGAGAAGAAGCATTTATTTGCGCAAAACATATACGTTTGCCCGCAAGGTAAGGCGAAAGAAGGGCGGAGCAGCCAAAGTAGCAGTTTACAAGTAATAAAGCTAATAAAACCAAATACCACAAGTCGTAAAACAGAAACTATCAAAAATATTCTCAGCGCAATTCTTAATCACAATGCAAAGTATCAATTGTTTGCAAAATATCCACTAAATAAACTAATACTGCACTGCAAAAAAGCATTCTGTTTCTTTCCGGGCAATGTATGACATCAACGCTTAGTTGTACTTCGCTAACGCCTTCAGCTATTCTGCTCTTCAGCTGCAATAGCTCTAACAGGTATGTCAACGCCTGGTTGTCTCTGCGCAACTTGAAGTGGTGATGGCGTTACGACACCTCAGAAGCGCTCTGGACGGCAATCAGTTGAAGCTGTTCACAGACAACCAGACGTTGACGCACGTATTACAGCTGTCGCAGCCGATGGGCATAATAGGTCCAAGGGTTAGCGAAATAGAATTTTTCCGCTTTGACGTCATACATCGCCAAGGACGGAAACATGAGGACGTCGATGCCCCATCTCAACTCCATGTGTCGTACGATACGCCTACCAGAATTGTAAGGCGTTTACAGCTTTGAGCACGCACGGAGGGGGTGGAAGAGACGCAAAGTATACGGTCCGAAAACCAAAGGGCTGACAGTCCTGAAGCTTTACCGCACCATTCCAGGGTCATGAAGACACGACGGATTTCGGAAGTCGTACCGCAACGTAGCCCAGCGATTCATTTGGGAAAACATAAAAGAATACATCACACATTACGTGAAGCTTTGTCATCAGTGTCAGCTTGTTAAACCCAAGTACAAGCATAGAGGCAACAGGATGGTCTTGCCAAAGTATTCCGATACGCCTTTCGAGGTTCTTTATCTGGATTTCGCTGCAATCAAAAAGAAATAAAGGGGAGGGGGGGGTGACTAAGGAGGATGGAAGCGTTTGTTGTGGGCGTGGACGAGTGCAGGCATTTTGTCGCCGCCAAAGGTGGGAAGGAGGACGCGAACCGCGCGATGCTATTGCTGGAACGAGAACACTTCAAGACGTCAGAGTCATCATCGCACACAATGGCCCAGCATTAAAAAGCGAGAAACTGGGACTTTTGGCTGAGAAAAAAAAATTTGCCCTGCGTGCTTCAACTAACCAAGGGGAGTCGAATTCCCTTAGAGAGGAAAATAAAGGATTTGATTATGTACATACATAGGCTTATACCCCGAATTCGACGGAGGCTAGACATTCACCTTGAAGCAACCGTCGCGCATCAAAACAAATCACATACATCGGGGCTGGGATGCAGTCCACATTTTGCGACGCTTGGCACTAGCTTATGGCTGCCAGCGGACCACGCATGTTGTCTAGTGAAACAAGTCAATCTAAAGGAACATCCCAAGACTTCTCAGCAGTGACAAAAATGTAAAGTGAAAGTGAAAAAAAAGTTTCACCTCAGGCAGAGCCTAAAGATGCCGGAGATTGAAGGAGTATCGTGGATTCTGGTTCGAAAGATAATTGATTCCAGAACGCCCTTTACAGGACCTTACTAGGACGTCAAGACACCCAGACAGCAGGGACTGCTAAAAATAATATATTACGAAGGACCCAGTCAAAAAATTCGGAGGACACCTAAGCACTTAAGAGTGGTGAATGCGAAAGCATTAATGCCAATTGAACGCCGCTGAGTGGTGCTTCAATTTTCGCGCTGCCAGTGATGTTTTCCTGTTTTGCTTTGGGGTATCTTATCGAGTCTTGAGGTTATATTTTTCACAATTTCTACATTAGCATGGTCACTGTAGACCGGAATGATTTGAAAGATATTGCTGAGTAACAAAGTGCTTTTATTTTCACGCATTGCGTTCGCTAATGTCTATGGGGACAGTCAAGCTGAAGATTTTTTCAGCGGCCATGATGTACTTGTTGGGAGCTCAGTTTAGCGTAGGCATGTAATGCACGTTTTGGCAGGTTGAGAACGAAAATTGGACTGGCTTTATTCCACACTAAAACATGTTTGCCGAGGGGGGGTGATGGAGCCCTGTCGGGCAGCCACCTCAGCAGGTGCGATGATACCCACTTGGAGGCCAGGCGAGCTAACTGAATTTTACAGAAGCGGGGCACAAATCACAGTGACAGACGGTCGCTACATATTCGTTCCCATACAGCAGGTCCGCTGCCTGCCTCTTGTTTTGCTGCCGTCTTCTCATCCCTAACTTAGTCGGCGGTGCACTGGCGTGTACGGCCAGGCTTCGCTGCTGCCGAGGTGGCGGCCGCTGACGATGTAGTTGCTTCAGACTCCATAGCGGCACGTGCACCCCGAGCCAGCAAGCTGCAGCAGCCTGCGGTGCATGCCGCCGATGTCATGCACGACGAAACACTGCGGACGAAGCAGCGGCCACAAGGCCGGCAGGCGCGCGCAGCAGCTAAGCCCAGTGAGAGATGCGGAACGCGCACCGGCTTCTGACAGCGAGGGTGACGTGGCGTCGCAGCGATGGCCCTGACGCCACGCAATCAGGAGCTGTTCCCTCTGACTCGCTCTGCTCCGTCGGGTCGGCTCTGCTCGTGACGTGGCGTCGCAGCCAGTGGGAAATTTAGGCGCCGTTTTGGCTGCTACACACGCGGGCTTTTTTGCTCAGAGCCCTTGGGGCTATTCGCTTCAAAATTTGAAAATACTTCAGTTGGAAATGTTATTGATACTAACTTCGTGGGGAACAAGGCAGCCGATTGCGTGTGCGTGGTGGCCCGCATCACCAGCGTGGTAACGGAGAAGACGTCGAAGTTGGGAAGAAGAATGTAGCAATAAATTGGTTCTACCTACATTGCCCTAGGGAAACAATACCCTTTACGACTTATGGAGCGCATCATGTCAAGCCTCTCTCTCTTCATAAACGCTCTCTATCTCTCTATCTATCTCGTGTCAAGCATTACAGACGGACATATTTTCGAGGGAAGTAGCCCTACAGTGCTTACACTTTAAAACGCGTCTGTTTCAACGCTCGCTTCCGCCCCATTCATGGCTCCTATCCTCATGAATGGCCGCGTGCCTGCAAGAGCCTTATGCGGCCCCATGCCCAGTGGCAGGGTAAAGTGGACATCCGTTCCTAAAAAAGTGATACATTCACCGGCGGGTATCGCAGCATGCGCTGCTGGAAAACGCATGACCAGTCGGTTTGCTTTACGGCACCTCTGTTGGCACACGGACCTTCAGTGCAGTACATGCCTCATCACGCTGTCTTTATCGAACGCCGTCCGTCCTAAAACGCATGCCTTGGTGACGTGTCTAGAATGTAATAATGAATAGGGATGCTATCGAATAAACGACAATGTTCGCGATTTTTACAGTGCAGTAAGCGTCGCTTGCTTTAGAGCTGTGGCATAACAGTAGTACTTTGGTTAGTGCAATCACCAGCACAAAGTAAAACATTTCTGGTAACTGCGGAGTTATAAATGGTTGCAGTAGAAGGCCGCTGTTATGAACAAAGATGACCTCTACTGCTTACCGCTTAATTCGCTAAAGCGAAACTTCTCGATACCTATTCGCTGCTAGACACCTGCTAGGGCATATTGATTTATTTTCTTTCAACGAAAATTAAATGAAGGCCATGGAAAATACGTAAATGCATGTCCGATATTGCTACGGAACAGCCGCCACAGTGTGGCTGCACTGAGGAGGACGAAGACGACGTGTGTGCCGGCTCGATATAGCGTCGCAATTTTGGCCTCCGTGAGCTTACCTGTACATAAATTGTAAATAGTACTCGGCTTCAGCTTCACGTAACATTGTTTTGGTGGAGGTGGACGTTCCCCGTATCCGTCATGGAGCTTCGCAGCGGTCGCAACGATGACAATGCAACTTCGGCTCCTGCTAGCGGCACTTCATCTGCGCAAGCGTCTCCGCCTGCAGCCCCGACCTACGTCGCCGTTTCCCCCCCTCGATATCCTGGTGTTTTCAACGCAGTCGGCAGTCCTGATCTTGACGACTGACTCCACTTATATGAACGTGTCAGCACCAGTCACAGGTAGGATCCCACTATTATGCTTGGCAACGTACTTTTCTACCTCGACGGAGCTCCATTCGCGTTGCTCCAGACTCACGAAGAGGAGATCTCGAGCTAGGATCTCTTCAAAGACAAGCTACGCGACCTTTTTGGCAATCCGTTTGGTCGACAAGTCAACGCCAAGAAAGCCCTTGCCACACGTGTACAGACGTCGACCGAGTCCTACGTGTCATACATTCTCGACGTGTTGGCCCTTTGTGCCAAGGCTGACCCGAACATGACTGAGGAGGATAAGGTTAATCACGTCCTCAAAGGCATTGCTGACGACGCCTTCAATATACTGGTGTTTAGGAACGTCACCAGCATCGATACCATCCTCAAGGAGTGCCGCCGTCTCCAGCATGCTAAAAGATACCGGGTATCCCAGCACATCACGCGACTTCCCAACACATCTGCTACGTCATCCTGTGACGACTTCTTCCACCAGCCATCGCGATGTGACAACTTGACCCGCATCATTCGTCGTGAGGTTGAAGCGGCGCAACCGGTGGCCCCTTCATTCCCGTTACCTGATCATTCGCCGGTGAAAATCTCCTTGATCCAGGCCGTCGTCCGTCAAGAGTTCTAGAACGTCGGCGTGCAATCCATTCGTTCCGTACGCTCGGAACCTTTGACTCCGCGCACGTCCCCACCGCACTCTTCTTACTCCGCTTATGGACAGCGCAACCCCTCCGAATGCCGAAGCGTGGACGACAAGCCTATCTGTTTTAACTGCCGACTCATTCCACATGTCGCTCGCCACTGTCGCAGCCGCTGGACTTCTCCGACGCGTTATTATCCTGATTACCCCCTCGCCCCTCTAGCGCATCCTTTTCCTTCGCCCCTTCTATGCCCTCTCCATCATCTGACCCTGGGACACCTTTGACACGACCCCGCTACTCCCGCTCGCCTTCTCCCTCCCGCCGCCAATCTCGCTCGCACCCGTCACGCCGTGCTCCTTCTCCGACCTACTCGCCGCACTCCCGACCGGAAAGCTACACAGTGCAGCTTCTGGAGGTGAAGCTGCATTGACGACATAGGCGCGAAATCCTCGCTTCACCTTACCCACGAACTAGAATCTTTTGGACGTTCTCGTCGACAATGTTCCTGTGTGCGCATTGATTGACACCGGGGCGCATGTGTCCATTATGAGTGCTGCTCTTCGCCGCCGGCTCAAAAAAGTTCTGACGCCTGCCCCGAACCGAGTTGTACAAGTCACCGACGGAGCGACTGTCGCTATTGTTGGCATGTGTTCTGCCCGACTCACCATTGCTGAGAGACACACCGTCGTTCTTTTCACCGTCATCCAGCATTTCCCTCACGAACTCATTCTCGGTGTGGATTTTCTTTCCCATCATTCTGCCCTCATTGACTGTTCGGCCGGCTCACTTCGCCTTGACTTGCCTCTTCTTGCCGACCCTGTGGACCCGCCTCCAAGCCATCTGAGCTGCATGGATTTTATACGCCTACCACCTCACTCTCTGACACACGTCGACTTGTCCTCACCAGCTGTACCTGACGGCAATTACGTGGCCGCACCAATTACGGCCGTTATGCTTAGACATGGTGTTACCGTGCCGCACACTGTGCTTAAAATTACTGGCAACCGCACCTGCCTTCCGCTTGTCAATTTCGCGCTAACCGCGCAAGTTCTGCCTCAGGGCATCTCCTTGGCTATAATTCGCGCTTTGCAGGAAGAGGTCGTGCCATTCACAGTGGAAGATCATTACAGCTCAGCCCATACCGTGACGTCATCGCACGGTATTGACGTCGACATTAAGAAGATGGTCTCCTCTGACCTTAAACTCAAGCTGAAGCTCTTTGCCGCGTTCTTGAAGGCTATCGCGACATTTTTTACTTTGACAATAGGCCCTTAGGTAAAACGTCCGTCGTGACCCATCGCATAAATACTGGCGATGCGAACCCTATTCACCGACGTCCATACCTTGTTTCTGCGTCGGAACGAGCTGTTATCCAACAGGAAGTCACAAAAATACTTGCAAAGGACCTTATCGAGCCTTCCTGTAGTCCCTGGGCATCTCCCGTCGTACTTGTCAAAAAGAAGCATGGAACGTGGCGCTTTTGTGTAGATTATCGCCACCTGAACAAAATCACAAAAAAAGAGGTGTACCCTTTGCCACGTATTGATGACACTCTAGACTGCCTGTATGGTGCCACCTATTTTTCTTCTATCGACATACGGTCGGGCTACTGGGACATATCCGTCGACGACATGGACCGAGAGAAGACTGCATTTGTTACCCCTGACGGCCTTTTTCAGTTCAAGGTGATGCCTATCGGTCTCTGTAATGCGCCCGCCACCTTCGAACGAATGATGCACTCTTTTCTTCAGAGGTTCAAGTGGTCCACCTGTTTGTGCTATCTGGACGACATCATCGTTTATTGGCCCACATTCTACACGCATCTAGACCGTCTTTCAGCGACTCTTGACGTGTTCCGCTGCGCCGGTCTCCAGTTGAACTCGTCAAAATGTCATTTCGCTCGCCGCCAAATCGCCGTCCTTGGACACCTCGTAGACGCCAGAGGCGTGCGATCCGATCCGGACAAAATTCGCGCCGTTACAAATTTTCCTGTTCTGAAGTCTACCAAGGATGTCCGTAGTTTCTTAGAGCTTTGCTCTTATTTCCGACACTTTCTGAAGGATTTTGCGACCATCGCACGTCCACTTACCGGCCTCTTGAATAAAGACGCCCCTTTTTCTTGGGGTCCTGACCATGCCGCATCATTCTCGCAGCTGACTACTCTCCTTGCCACGCCTCCAATTTTGGCCCACTTTGACCCGTCTACCTCAACGGAAGTTGGAACTGATGCCAGTGGTCACGGCATAGGAGCAGTGTTAGCACAGCGCCAGCATGGACATGATCGCGTTATAGCCTATGCCAGCCGACTTCTATCACCCGCTGAGTGCAGTTATTCAATCACAGACCGCTAATGCCTCGCTCTTGTGTGGGCTGTTGCGAAATTTCGTCCATACTTTTAAGGACGCCCCTTCAGTGTCATCACTGATCACCACGCTCTCTGCTGGCTATCCTCGCTCAAGGACCCCACGGAACGACTCGCTCGCTGGGCATTACGCCTTCAAGAATATATCTTCTCCTTGCTATATAAGACGGGACGCTTGCACCAGGATGCCGATTGTTGGTCCCGCTACCCCGTCGACGAACCGGCTGATGCGGACGCCATCGCTTGCGTTTTCTCTGTGTCCCAGATGCTTCAAATCGGCAAGGACCAACCGTGCGATCCTTCAATATGCGCCCTCATCGACCGTCTGGAGTCAACTCCTGGCGACGCCTCTCTCCGGATATTTCTCCTTAAAGAGGGGGCATTAGAGCGCCGCAATTTTGATCCACACGGCCTTGACCTTCTGCTCGTCATTCCATCGCACCTGCATTCGACTGTCCTCCTGCAACTTCACGATGCTCCCTTGGCTGGACACTTGGGCGTCTCGCGCATGTACGACCGTGGACGCCGTCGATTTTTTCGGCCGGGCCCCACCCGCTCCGTGCGGCGCTACGTTGCCGCTTGTGTGCCCTGTCAGTGCCGGAAGAAGCCCTCCACACCTCTAGCTGGATGTGTCCAGCCGATCGACATCCCACCGGAACCCTTTTTCCGTGTTGGTCTAGACCTTCTTGGACCATTTCCTCTCTCGGGCTCCGGAAATAAATGGGTCGCCGTCGCTACCGATTATGCTACGCGGTACGCAATCACCAGAGCCCTCCCGACTAGTTCCGCTGCTGATGTTGCTGACTTGCTGCCCTATGACATCATTTTAGTGCGCGGTGCTGCGCGCCGATTACTCACTGACCGTGGCCGCAGCTTTCTGTCGGCAGTCGTCGAGGACATCCTCCGCTCCTGCTCGACAAAGCAGAAGCTGAGCACATCCTACCACCCACAGACCAACGGCCTCACGGAGCGCCTTAACTGGACCATCACCGACATGCTTTCGAAGTACCTTGCGACCGACCACCATGACTGGGACCTTCACTTACCATATGTGACGTTCGCGTATAATTCATAGCGTCACGACACCGCCGGCTATTCACCATTCTATCTCCTATATGGCCGAGAACCTGTGTTGCCCTTGGACACTTTGCTGCCCTCGGCCACACGTTCCGCCACTGAATACGCCCGCGACACGATCGCACACGCCGACCCCGCGCGCAAGCTCTCCCGCACCCGTCTCGAGGCCTCCCAGGAGCATCAGAGATGCCTCTATGATTGCCAACATCGTGACATGCACTTTTCTCCGGCTTCTCTGGTGCTTCTCTGGTCACGCGTTCGACGTGTGGGCCTTTCCGAAAAGCTGCTGTCGCGCTACACTGGCCCTTACCGTGTGGTACGACAAGTGACCGATGTCACGTACGAAATCATCCCCGCCGATCTCTCAGCGTAATCATCAGCAGCAAGTGACATCGTTCACGTGGCAAGACTAAACCCATACCACACAGCTTTCACCACGGATGTTGTAGATTAAGCACCGGAACGGTGCTTCTACAGCCGCGGGTGATGCTACGGAACAGCCGCCACAGTGTGGCTGCACTGAGGACGACGAAGACGACGTGTGTGCCGGCTTGATATAGCGTCGCCATTTTGGTCTCCGTAAGCTTACCTGTAAATAAATTGTAAATAGTATTCGGCTTCAGCTTCACGTAACAATATGTTTCACTGGAACAGCTAACAGTAGTACTACATAGTGGCAGTTTCGCCTGGAGGGCGAAACCTGTAGTGCGATAGCAAGGTTTAGCGCTGCATCGAAGTTCCTCGGACGGTGATCTGCCTATACGTGGGGCGACACGATAGCGCGACTGAGATTTCTACTACTAGCAGTCATCTCCTTTCTAGTGTTCGGTGTGAACAGTGTGCGCATGTGTGTGGTGGCATTAACGAACGGCGCGCTATGCGTGTGTGTCCGGTTGCGGAGAAGGGGGCATGCTTTTTTCCGTTTCAGAGTGCACTGGGGCGTGTTCTGTATTGAAGCGCCCGCGTGCATATTGCAATTTATTCCACCTTTTGATCGAGTCGTAACTGCACCAAGCCAACAAACCAAAACCAAAATCCAGAAAACGGCTAGACAAGGCCCACAGCCCCGTTAACTTAGCACAGACGGATGGCAAAGATAAGCGCAAAGCTAAAGCATTGCTAGCCAGAGCTACATAGCACCATAACAGAAAAATAAATATACAAGAAAAAAAAGATGTACATTAGAAAATAGCAACTTCAGATTAAACAAAATACACTAGACAAACGTAAGCATGCGATGCAGCAATGCTGATAAACACATACATATATCTGCTTACAATACATACGATGAAAGCAGCTCACTAGCAAAAGTAAACAGGCTAAGAAACGCAACTTAAATGGTATGGCAAGAAGTATCGTAGCATCCGTTTTCGTAGTTGGTTCGAGTAGGAGGATGTTCGTATTTTCGGTTAAGGCACGTTGTTTCTGTTTTCCTTTCAAAGACGAAATGCTGACTAAGAAGTTGTTATTTCTGGAAACAGCTACCTCATAGCGTTCGACAAATGTGTTCTTGTATAGCTTCCGTAAAAGAACTACATTTGGTTGATAAAAATGTGGTTTAGCATGACTGTCGTGTGGGAAATGCATGATGGCACGAGTTGCCTTTTTCTGGATTCTATGGAGGTTACTTATATTGACTAGGGTAGTCGTACCCCACACTAATTGGCAGTACTTTATATGTGACGCAAGCAAGCTGTCGTAAATGAGAAACTTAACATCTTTTGCCAAGTAAAATGCAAATTATGTATTAAATTATGGAGTTCTAACGTGCCAGAACCACGATCTGCTTACGAGGCACACCGTTGTGGGGGACTCGGGAATAATTGGCCCACATGGAGCTCTTTAACGTGAACCAAAATTTAAGTACAGCGGTGTTCGCGCATTTAGCCCCCGTAGAAATGCAGCCGCCGTGACCGGGATTCGATTTCCGTCAGCAAAATGTGGTGTGAGGAATGAATTAGGCAGACAGTCTCATGTGAACGCCAGAAGTGTCGCACAAGTTTTCCTTTGACACCTTTATTTATGGGCTTTGTGTAACTGCAAGAAACGATACGCGGGTATTTTGTCATTCGATATCAGCGCTTATTTACACATTTATTCATTCGAGATTGAGTATATTGTTACGTGTAGATACACACAAACGGAAGAGACTATTTACAGGCTATTTACACTGGACCGGAGCCAGAGCGCCAGGCCGACATTCGCTCGCGCCAAGGGCACAGACCCACTTCGTCGTTCTCGCGGCGGCTCGTCTCTTGAGCATCGCTCGATGATATCGTAATAATATAAAACAAAGCGGTAAGTATTTGTTTATTTATTGTCAGTACCCTTAAAGGCGTTCAGTGGAGGGTATAACATGAAGGTGGGAAGTACAAACGTAAAAGTTCTTCATGCAACACTCGGAGCATGTGCAGTTCTGTGAAAGGTAGATCATTACTTGGTATGCCGTTAATGACACGCAACAAGCGTCGGAAGTACAAGCAGGGTCCGGAAGTCGTCTCGAATGAATAAGTGGACTGCAATATATCACTCATCGAGGATTTGGGTGTGTTCTATCAGACATCGTTTCTTTGGGCATGTAACTCGCTATGTTGCTGTATGATCACTAGCGGTCTTGCTTTGCGATGGCCATATTAGGAACACTCTTAACTGTACCTTACATAATGCATAATACATAACAAAAGGACATCACTTTCAATTATAAATAAACATTCTTAGAGCAATTAGCGTGTTTTAATTGCTCGTTAAAGCTCAGCAAAATTGATTTTCAATGCAGTGGTGACGTTGCTACCGAAGCATATAAATAGTACAGCGTAGCCTGTACGAATCTCAACCGCAGCTTCAAGCGAGCAACTTCATATCTTGCGTGGAAATTTTCTCGGTATTTGATTGCTTGTAAAGCGCTGTCGCAAACTTTGTTTTGCAGCCTTTCACAGAAAGAGCTTTGAGCACGAGTAAATGATGGCTGCCGTGCTTTCAGTTATAACGACAATGATAAACGGGATTGTGAAGGCGCAGACGGCGATAACACAGCTAGAACTGGCTTAGCTACTTACTCAGCTTGTTACCGTTCGCGAAAGCCACTTTTTGTGGCTCCATATTCACGAGGTGCAATGCACCAATTCTAAAAGCTAACTTTCTCGCCAATGCTCTGTAGCTCTCAGTCTATTGCAAGTATCTAGAAAAAAGATATCATGCGGAAATTGGTCGCTAAGACAACTCTGTCATTACGCCGGGTTTAATTTACTTGCCATAATTAGTTCGCAGTGAAATTGTAAACGTTACTGAACCGCCGTCTGCTGTTAATACGTGACCGTCTACGGAGGGAGCATTGTTACAGAAAACGGCTGTAACTCTTGTTTTGTCGAAACAATCGAGAAAAAAATTGTGTGAGAATTAGCCGCTAAGATGACTCTAACGTTACACTCTGAAACAAAATTACACTCTTTGGTTTGTATCTTGCCACACAAGAATAAACGTCATCTGTCTTGTCCGCATTTCCTTTCTTTAACGCTGCGAGCCCGGTGTTTTCCAGTAACGAACGGCAAGCGCGTTATCACCGTGCCATAGCATTCCCGACAGGAAAGTAGCGGGACTGGCGTTTTCAAGAAAGAAACGCAAGCAACGCAGATAACGATTATCGTTGTGTGGTAGATATACACCCCAAAGGGTGTACCTTTGTCCGGGAGCGCACTCCCAGTTTGATTTACTTTTCATAATTACGTAGTTCACAGTGAAGTTGTAAATATTGTGGAAGTCCCGCCTGCTGCCAATACATGGGCTTCTACGGGACGGAAACAGACAGCCGCGTGTTTGTCCGTTTGTCATGCACTCTTTTGGATGACGCCCTGTTTAATGCATATCGTCGCTCGAGTCAAGGTATGGTTCTACGTCCACCTGCGTCTTAACCGCGACGCGTTTGCCGTCAGGACCGTAGATGGGACGAAGTTGCGCTCGTCTACCTCCAATCGGGCTCTTGCCTATGCGACATCGGAAACGTTGCGAGGGACACATAATGGCAGCTCTTTTCCACCGACTACACGCCCGTCATCGCGGTGGGTAGATTTAAACGCCAACGTGCGGCGGTCCGATGGCAAGTAGCTGCTGTCCTTTTTGCTCCAACAATTCGGTCTGCAGTGTTAACGTGAGCCCAAAGTGCCCACGACGACGCTTAAGCGGTCGTGTATGGATTTGACACTAGCGAAGGACCTAACCGGCGTTGTCGTAGAGCCATTGGAAGTGTATCACAGCGACTCATAGCCAGGAATTTTGCACCTACGTTCAGTTTCATTTTTTCGCAACCACGTGGCGTATTGAACATAAAGAATTGAAAGTTGTGCCATGATGTATGCCTTGTCGAACAACTAATGAAAATGCAATAAAAAGAAGCAAACCGTAGTACTGTTGCTTCACCTCGGTACTTGCAAACGAGCGCACTTGTGTATCAGCCTTATCTCGAAGACCACCAGCTACTTGTTCGAACGGCAATCAATCGACGATGTTGCTAGACACCTGGCCAGACAGCTCGTCGGCATTGCGGATGAGATGTCTAGCCGAGATAACGGCTCCAGCCAAGCTTCCCTTGGTTTTCTTTTCCTAATTGTTTTTTCTTTTATCTGTGCGCCACCACAGCAGCAGGCTTCCGTATAGTCAGCGTTATGCTTCGTGGGTTTCCTATAGAACCGATGTGATGCATTAAGGGTAAGCTTTAGCTCGCGCCTATCTCCGATGCCGGCTGCTCAAATTCATGTAAAACACGTAGACGCGTTCACGGAAAATCCGCTCAACCGATATGAATGAGAATCGTTGCATTTAAGAGAGAACTGTAAATCAGAGCGATTGCAACAATTATAATTTTGATTTAGGCCATGTCGTTGTTGACCGGAATTGACTGATATTGGTAAATGCGGGAAAAAATAGAACTACGAATTTTACAAATCCTTTACTTAGCATCAAAAACTAATATCGCATCTCTACATCTGTTGGAGCGTCTAAATGGGACAAATTTCGCGTCTAAACTCACGATTTATGTGAATGTGTTGCAATGCTTTTGAATGATTTGTGAATGCCATATTCATAAGTTAGTGATGTATTTCAGGGTGGCGATGATATATCATTTTTGTCTGCATTCGATGAAATGTTCGGCGCAGCTTACAGAATGGCGATATCGTTTGTAGCTGCTGAGGTACAGAGTTGTATACTTCATGTATTGTTTTTAAAATTTCCCTATTTTTCAAAATTGATGTAAAAAAGGTGCTAGCTAAAAAAAAATTGCTTTCACAGTAAACAAAACAGATGTTTGGCGGTCATCGATACCATCTGTTTGGTCACAACTGAAACAGCTTTTGATAAAATTTGCTTGAAAAACAAATGTTTCAAACCGAGTGCGCCGTTCCGCAACGAGTGACATGAAGGTATCATTAGCCGCGAATCCTGTTGAGTTGGTGTTCGTTAAAGATGAGTTGGGAATTAACGACAGCCAGATTTTATTATCTTATAGCTTGAAAAGCAAAGAGGCCAAGTTATACTTAACAGAGTCGCTACAATCAGAATTTTATTTACTTGTAGTAATTGTTTCGCATTGGCAGCAGGCGGCCTTAGCAATATGATTGTCACTGCCAGATTCTGGGCTGTTTGCCGTGGTTTTTGATAAACAGTATACGTGTCACCCGATGAGAATATGCACTATATTGTGAGAGTGGATGAATTCTAAGCAGACTGAAGAAAGTGCAGGTTGTAAAATGAAGGGTGGTGCCCTAGTAAGAATGCATACTCCTTATGATAACGGCGTTTCAATGCGGGTCATATAACGTTCCAATTTTAGGTTACAGTCCATGCACGCCTATTTCTGTTCGTTCATCACGTGCTAGTATTAAATTGTCACAAATAAAATGGGCGAAATGCACAATGACGACTTTTTTCTGATGAAAATAAAAGAAATTCAGCTTTAGGGATATTATTTGTAGACATATTCCTTTTGCACCAGCCCAGCAAGGTACGAAGATGCACATTTAGCGCGTTGACCATCGTTGGTAGACATTTATGGGAATTAAAAATTGATGTGTCATCAACGTACAGTATAGAAGATGTGAAGTAGTAGACTAGATACCTAATATAAATGAAAAACACGCATCTTGCTTATGATCTATCCTTGTGGTACGCCTAATTTAGTTGTTGTGGGCCTAGTATAAATACAAGCATTACCGATAATTGATTAAGTAGTTCTGCTTCTTCATATTTTTGGGCAATCACTAGTTTTTCGAAATAAGGAAGGTTGAGTTCACCTCGGAAAGAACACTGATTTCCCTATGCTCACTTGTCGCCCACCGTTTTAGTTGGGCACGGCGCATCAAAAGGCTGACGGCCACCCGCACGGTGCCCTTGCCATCCCACACTCTAGGGTGAGCGGGCGCAGGGGTGCGATGCTATGCTGTGCTGCTGTCGTCTCACACACGTGCTCACCCTATCTGCTTCCTCTCTGATAACGCTCGTCGGATAACGCACTCAGTGGCCTGCTTCAATGGTCATTGTAAGTATGAAGATGGAGAGAAGTCTGCAGGCATCAAGGAACTGAAACGCAAGAAAGCAAGGCAACCGAGCATTAAACGAACACGGCTAAGCACCATATGTGTGGCTGTGTGATATTCGAACCGCGTAGTTTCTAGTTACGCCAAGTTTTTCATATTTCTCAATAACGGCACGCACGCTTAAGTTTTTCACAAGTTTCGGCAACTGGTGAGGTGAAGCTGGCTGATAATCTCCAGGTCATCAACATTCTGCAGTCGATCATAAATACCATTCGCGTTATACTTAGCAGTATGAAATATTTGTCTGCGCAAAGCGCGCTACAGGTGCTGGACAGTTTGAGTCCCGTATTTGCAGCTGTTAGCTGAAATCGTGGCTCTCCAGAAGCCGTCGTTTCGTGACGAAGTCCGGAACACGTTGATATTTCAGTGGAACGCCAGAGGCTTTCAGTCATGCATGTCGGACTTTCGACAGTTTGTGTTCATGAATAAGTTCCCCATCATCGTCATCTGCAAGCCCCTATCAGATAACATCAGGCTGTCCGAGTATGACTGTTTCATGTCCGCACCCATGGAGAATGTAGCAAGATCACAATTTTCATACGACGGGATCTTACGTATATCTATCACCCAGTGCCACCTGACCAAGAAATCCAGTACGTATGCCTGATGTGAAGAAAGCCAAGCTCACTTAACACAGCAGTTGGAGCCTATATCGCCCTCAAGTCGACTGCGCTGCAAACGGTTAGGACGAGTCACGACAGCGACTCCACAGCCGTTGGTGATTACTGGAGATTTTATTGCCCACCACGTTGGCGAAGTTCTAAGATAAACTCGAGAGGCAGAAGATTAGTGTCATTTACCTCCGAACAATAATTGTGCTTGCTGAATGATGGCAGACCCACATTGCTGCGTGGAACTGACTACTGTAGCTGCATGGACCTCACATTTGTTTCACGCTCGTCACTAGAAAGGTCAGGTGGTTTCCGGATATAGAAATGCGAGGTAGTTACGACTTGGGCACTTATCTTAGGATTGAACTCATTAAATTGAAGTGATTGAATCAATTGTCGAAGACGGCTGTCGTGATGACTTGTCTCTAGCCTAGAGGACATCATCAAGGGTGCCCTAGAGGCTGCCACGCATTCGCTTCCGAGAATGCCTACACGCACCGAATACGCTATTCAGCTGGAGAAGCTTCGTGAAATTCATCGCCATGCAGAGGGAAGATACCGGCGTACAAAGTCTGTAAATGGCTTGAGGTTGGCCAGAAGAACTAAAAAGAAAATTCAGGATCGCATGGACAAACTTGCATTGCAAAGGTGGATATCATTCTGCTAGTGTTTGGATCCTCAAAAACTTTTTTCTCACATAGGGAGAACAGTTCGTGGTCTCCGTGGAGCCGCTTAGCAGCGCCACCAATTCAAGTTAAAAGTAACCGTAGGGATGATTCAGAGGGCCCATAGGATAGGCAAACATACTCTTGGGCGTAAACGGCCGATTATCGCAAACTTTGCATCATACAAGGATATCGAACTGATCCTAAGCAACGGCAACAAATTAAAAGGGACTGATTATGTAATCTCACGGGACTACTCTAGGCGTGTCAGAGAAATTCGTCAGAAGCTCTGGGCTGTTGGTAAACCAAGAAAACTTAATGGTAAAGACAAAGTGTCCTTGGCATACGATAAACTAATTATAAATGGAGAGGCGTTCGTGTGGGATGAAGGCACCCAATCAGTAAAAAAACTAAATAAGGAATGACCAGTCCTAAGCAATAGGAAGCCCAAAAATTCGGAATGCTCTGTTCTCTTAATAAACTGCCAAAGCATTAAAAACAAAGTTGATGAGTTTTATGCCCTACTCCAGATGACGAATTCAGATATCGTTTTTGCTACCGAATCATGGCTAGATGACTCAATAAGAGACAGTGAAGTGTTTCCTTCAACATATCAAGTCTTTAGAAAAGACAGGAACTCTAGGGGTGGCGGAGTATTTATCTTAGCTAAGGAATTCTTGCAGTGTACCGCAATAGACGTGGAAACCAGCGATCATGAATCAGTTTGGTGCAGGCTCCGCACTCCTGATAAAGGAACGATAGCGTTGGGCGTAGTTTATCGTCCACCCAGCGCACGACCACAAGTTATCACATCACTGGATGATACACTGGCCTCGCTTCCCGATAATCGAATTGTGCTAGCAGGTGACTTCAATTTTCCAAACTTAAACTGGGATATGAGCATGCGTACAGACGAAACCTGTTCAGCATTCTTTGATATGGTTTGCAAATATGGGTTTGATCAATACGTGATGAACGGTACACGTGGAAATAACATCCTTGACCTACTATTCTGCAATGATCCGAGCGTTGTTCATGATGTGTGTGTTTCACCTGGTATTAGCGATCACAAAATTGTAACTGCAATGCTTACTCTGCCACAAATAATTCCTGCTACCAACGAAACTCGCAAAGTGTATGACTACTGTAGGGCAAACTTCAATGAAATCAGTCTTGGTTTGGAAGCAGCATTTCAGACTTTTTCACAACACTCATCCGAAGGTGTGAACGTTCTGTGGAATTCTTTTAAAAGCGTGCTGTCATCATTGATTGAAAAACATGTACCTTTCAAGTACGTCTCAGACAAAGTAAAAGTAGACAAACCCTGGATGACTTATGAGGTTAAAAGGAAGATAAAACAAAGGACTCGTGCTTATCAGAAATATAAGAAGAACCCATCAAGGGAACATGAGCGCCGTCTACAAGAGTTACACATAGAATATATCGAGGCTATCGATACGGCCAAGGATATGTACTTCTCCGGACTAGCTGATTCTATCAGGACAAATCCAAAAGCATTTTGGAACTATCTAAGAAAGACGCGGAAGGAGAGTACAGGTATTCCAAGTATTCTTCACAATGGAATTCAGATATCTGAAAGCAACGCTAAAGCAGACTGTTTTAACAACTACTTTAAATCAGTATTTCTAAAAACGAAACATCGAAATACTTTTCCCAACACTACATACAGTATGCCAAACGTAATGCCTCCAATTACTATCACATTGGAGGGTATCAGGAACTGTCTCAACTCTATTAATGAAGCCAAAGCAATTGGACCAGACGGAATCTCTCCGAGGATACTCAAAGCCTGTTCATTCATTATATCCCAATACTTAAAAATAATATTCTGCATAACCCTCGAAAGTGGCGTGCTCCCTAAAGATTGGAAAAAAGCCCATATAGTTCCAGTGTTTAAAAGCGGTTCCAAGTCATCCGTATCTAACTACAGGCCAATTTCACTTTGTTCCATATGTTGCAAAATCTTTGAGCACATTCTTTACAGCAATATAATAAGGCACTTGGAAGGAAACAATTTTTTCTTTCCAAATCAGCACGGTTTTCGCAAAGGCGTGAGCTGTACCACTCAGCTGATAGAACTATTTCATGAGCTTGCAGATAGCGCTGAAAGAAGAATACGTACAGATGCAGTATTTCTCGATTTCCGCAAAGCCTTTGACTCCGTATCACATGATCTGTTAATACATAAAATGAGCACTCTTAATTTGGATGCGAAAGTCATGAAGGTTATTGAAGATTACCTGAACGAAAGAATTCAATGCGTAGTTATAGGAGGCAAGAATTCTAGTTTTGCCCAAGTCACTTCTGGAGTGCCGCAAGGCTCGGTGCTGGGGCCACTGCTGTTCTTAATTTACATCAATGACATCGCTTCATACATTTCCTCACAAATTAGACTTTTCGCAGATGACTGCGTTGTTTACAGATCCATTCGCAATCAATATGATATAGACGTACTCCAGCAGGACCTCGACAGCATAGCCTCCTGGTGTCAAAACTGGGAACTTAGCCTGAATACTGATAAATGTTACCAGGTAACATTCACTAAATCTAAAATCACTAATGAACCTACTTACAAACTGGGAGATTCCATGCTCAGGAAGGTTAACGAAATTAAATACTTAGGTGTTCATCTAACTGCTGATCTGTCCTTTTCCAGCCATATTGATATGACCGTCAGGAAAGCCGGGAAAATGCTCAGCCTACTTATACGAACCCTTAGAACTGCCCCTCAAATTCTTAAAACCATAGCATATAAGTCGCTGGTAAGGCCGCAATTAGAATATGCCACCGCCTTGTGGGATCCCCACCAGCGGTACCTGATTGATAAGTTAGAAGGCATACAAAACCGCGCTGCCAGGTTTATATCAAAGCAGTACTCCAGACACGCAAGCATAACAGCATTAAAGAAACACGTCGGACTAGAGCCCTTACAGATAAGACGTCAGAAGCACCGACTGAAACTTCTGCACGCAATATACACTGACGCGACAGGCATTGACAAGCTAAAATACCTTAAAGCACCCCACTACATATCAAACAGAAGAGACCACAGTTTCAAAATACGTGAAATTTCCTGCAAAACTAACTATATGAAGTTTTCTTTTTTTCCGCGCAGTATTTCGGAATGGAATAAGTTGCCAGTTGAAGTTGTGAGTGCTCCTCGGGATGTATTTTTAAGACTAATCAATGATTTGTAATTGCAAACGTCTTCCAAACTAATGACTGCAGGATGAATGCACTGTTTTTCTTGTACTGTTTTTCTTGTACTTTTTGATGTACTTTTTTGATGTACTTTTTTGATGTACTTTTTGATGTACTTTTTTGATGTACCTTTTTGATGTACTTTTTTGATGTACTTTCTTGATGTACTTTTTTGATGTACTTTTTTTGTACTTATATTTAACTTGATGCGTTGCTCCGTTGTCATCCCTCCCTTTTGTGTGATTATATTCTCGTGCTAGTCACTTCATGTTGTACCCACTCCCCTGCTATAATGCTTCGGCGCTGCAGGGTGTACTGTAAATAAATAAAATGACCTCTCACCAACAATGCCGAGAGATGAACGTCGTCGACAATTTCTGCAGGAGGATTACTGGCGAAACTAGAGCCACTGGAATATCGACGCTCGATCACTCACCGATTTCACGTGACCCCCGCGTGAACAGTCCTTTCACCATGGATGAATTCAAAGCTGCACTTGCCTTGTGCAAGCGTTCATCATCACCAGGACCCGACGGTATAACCTACCGTGCCTTATGTGATCTTGGCGAAGAGGCTCGGGAAGTGCCACTGCTCTTGTTCGACAGCTCCTGGCAGACAGGTACGGTTCCCAAGGAATGGAAGACCAGTCACCTTATCGCACTGCTGAAGCCTGGCAAGTCGCCTGTAGACATTGCATCATATTGAACAATTGCGCTTGCCAGTTGTATCGGAAAACTAATGGAGATGATGGTTCTAGCACGGCTACAATGGCACCTCAAACATTACCAGATATGTACAGATGCAGTGGCCAGCTTCAGGCGTGGCCGTATACAACGTTATCGACTTGGTGACGTACGTGGAGCACGAGACGTTCTGCAAAAGATTATCTGCTGTCCTGCTTCTGGATGGTAAAGGGGCGTACGATAACGTAACGCACGAATATATTTTCAGCGCGTTAGAGGCAGTAGGATTTGGCGGCAAGGTCTATTTCTGGAATAGTAGCTATCTGCATAAGACACCCTATTTCATACTTACCGAGGATAGCCCGACCTCCCAGCATTACGTAACCGTGGGGGGCCTCAGGGTGGAGTGCTGAGCCCAACGCTTGTCAATCTAACAGTCATTGGACTCACCGAAATCCTTCTGTGCACCGTTAAGCTCTCCAACTATGCCGACGACATTAGTATTTGGAGGTCGGGTGTGACGCGACTGCAGCTTCGCGCGCGGCTTCAGAAGGCCGTCACTTTAACATCATCATACCTTCGAGAACAAGGACTTCACATATCATTTTAAGAGTGTGGGGTAGTGGCGTTTACCAGGAAATCAATGTCTCCATGTGTGATATGCGTGGACGGATCACTGGTCTCGTACAGCACAAGTTACAGATTTTGGCGGTGGTCATTGACAGAAATCTCTCCTGGACCCCTCATGCGAATAATGTGAAAAAACGCCTGACAGGAATCAGCCATTTGTTTAAGTTCTTAGCAGGAAAGATCTGGGGAGTGCCAACACAATATATGCTGCAACTGTGCAGGGTCATGTTTATTGGATTCCTGCGGTACCGCCTACTGGCCATCTCCAACACCTGCAGAACTAACCTGAACATAATCCAAAGCATCCAAACCCAAGCCCTCAAGATATGCCTTGGTCTACAGCGGAGTGCGTTAACGACTGAAGTTATTGCAGTCGCTCAAGATTACACTATTAGTACGCACATTACCATTGAAACAATGCGTGTGCACATACGACACTTCGCTCGGAGCCCTACCCAGCACCTCACATGTCTCACAGTAGAAAAGCCCCACACAATATTCAGTGCGACTGTCGCAGAGCACGCGGCTCTCTGTGGCGCGCTTCATGTGATAAATGCTGAAAATCCTCCAAAATAGGCAGTCTGCTGCCATTCAAGGCCGACCTTGCAAGATGTGCAGTCGTTTCGCCGACATAGAATTCACGATCAGTTCACGTGTGAAGTCGTGGAACTTGTCTAACACTTGAGAAAAAAAAGGCCATGATATCTCTTTTCAATAGATACCAGGACATTGCGGTATCATAGGAAATGATGACGCAGACAAGGCAGCTCGGACGTCAAACCAAGAAGGCCGCTGCGTCCCCATGCCTCTCCAAGGACCGACGCTCCGAGACAACTCCGCATTCTAGCACGCACGATCTCCATAGCAGAGTGGAATACCCCCACATACAAGTCGCACAATACTGCACAGACCTTCACAGCAACTTGGGACCTCCGGCCGGACTGCGCCGACGCGAAGCGTCTCTTCTCTGTCAGTTGTGGCTTGGAGTTGCCTTCACGAATGCCTACTGAGCGCTAATTGGAATGACTGATAGTGCTGCATGTAATGTTTGCAGATGCGAGGAGAGCATTTACCACTTATTGTGCCACCGTCCTCAATTTCAAGCACAAAGAGAATCTTTGTCAAACACATTAAGGAAGTTAGGTGACCGTCCTCTGAGTGAATTGACAATATACCGTACCCAGCGATGGTCATCTCATAAGGCAGAGAAGGCACTTTTTCGCTTTGTGAGAACGGCCGGTTTGCGCTGGCGGCTTTACCTCAAGTACTGTCCGTGCACGTCTATATACCTTCTCTCTCTTCTCATTCTTCCTCCCCCCAGCGCAGGGTAGCAACCCAGACTCTTGAATAGTTAAAATCATGCCTTCCTTATATTCCTGTCTTTCTCCCTCTATTTTCTCAACAGGTACTCATTTTGCACGAGTACACCAGCGTTCAATCTGCATTAAATATTTGCGCAAGTCTCAGTGCATCAGAGCAGAGTAGGTCGGTTCCTTTCTCGTGACAGTCACTAGACATTGTGCCGCCTACGAAATACTCGTGTTGACTGGCTTGAGCTTGTATTAGCCGGGTTCACAATTTCCATGTCCCCGCATGTTACCAATAATAATAAAGGTAAAGAAGCACGATCGATCCATACTTTTTTTGGGGGGGGGGGTGGTTAAGAGCAGGTACGACAAAATGTATGAAACGCCAATGTATGAAAGCCTCTAACCCTACAGCCAAAATAGAACAGGCAGAACTTTCGAAGTTAATCAACAAGCGTAAGACAGCTCACATAAGGAAGTATAATATGGGTAGAATTAAACATGCTCTCAGGAACGGAAGAAGCCTAAAAGCAGTGACGAAAAAACTAGGAATTGGCCAGAATCAGATGTATGCGTTAAGAGACAAAGCCGGCAATGTATCGATGAGATAGTTGAAGTGGCTGAGGAGTTCTATAGGGATTGATACAGTACCAGTGGCACCCATGACGATAATGGAAGAGAGAATGCTCTAGAGGAATTCGAAATCCCACAGGTAACGCCGGAAGAAGTAAAGCAAGCCTTCGGAGCTATGCAAAGGGGGAAGGCAGCTGGGGAGGATCAGGTAACAGCAGATTTGTTGAAGGATGGTGGGCAGATTGTTCTAGAGAAACTGGCCACATTGTATACGCAATGCCTCATTACCTCGAGCGTACCGGAATCTTGGAAGAACGCTAGCATAATCCTAATCCATAAGAAAGGGGATGCCAAAGACTTGAAAAATTATAGACCGATAAGCTTAATGTCAGTTGCCTACAAGCTATTTACTAAGGTAATCGCAAATAGAATTGGGAACACCTTAGACTTCTGTCAAGCAAAGGACCAGGCAGGATTCCGTAAAGGCTGCTCAAAAATAGACCATATTCACACTATCAATCAGATGATAGAGAAATGTACGGAATATAACCAACCCTTATATATAGCTTTCATTCATTACGAGAAAGCGTTTGATTCTGTTGAAACCTGAGCTGTCATGGAGGCGTTACGGAATCAGGGTGTAGACGAGCCGTATGTAAAAATACTGAAAGATATCTATAGCGGCTCCACAGCCACCGTAGTCCTCCATAAAGAAAGCAACAAAATTCCAATAAAGAAAGGCGTCAGACAGGGAGATACGATTTCTACAATGCTATTCACGGCGTGCTTACAGGAGGTATTCAGAGACCTGGATTGGGAAGAATTGAGGATAAATGTTAAAGGAGAATACCTCAGTAACTTGCGATTCGCTGATGATATTGTCTTGCTTCGTAACTCAGGGGACCAATGGCAATGCATGCTCACTGACCTGGAGAGGCAAAGCAGAAAAGTAGGTCTAAAAATTAATCTGCAGAAAACTAAAGTAATGTTTAACAGTCTCGGAAGGGAACAGCAATATACAATAGGTAGCGAGGTACTGGAAGTGGTAAGGGAATACATCTACTTAGGGCAGGTAGTGATGGCGAATCCGGGTCATGAGACGGAAATAACCAGAAGAATGAGAATGAGCTGGGGTGCGCTTGGCAGGCATTCTCAGATCATGAACAGCAGGTTGCCATTATCCCTCACGAGAAAAGTGTATAATAGCTGTGTCTTACCAGTACTCACCTACGGTGCAGAAACCTGGAGGCTCACGAAAAGGGTTCTACTTAAATTGAGGACGACGCAAGAGGTATGGAAAGAAGAATGATGGGTGTAACGTTAAGGGATAAAAGAAGAGCAGATTGGGTGAGGGAACAAACGCGAGTTAATCACATCTTAGTTGAAATCAAGAAATGGGCATGGGCAGGACATCTAATGAGGAGGGAAGATAACCGATGGTTATTAAGGGTTACGGACTGGATTCTAAGGGAGGGAAAGCGTAGCAGGTGGCGGCAGAAGGTTAGGTGAGCGGATGAGATTAAGAAGTTTGCAGGGACGACATGGCCGCAAGTATTACATGACCGGGGTTGTTCGAGAAGTATGGGAGAGGCCTTTGCCCTGCAGTGGGCGTAACCAGGCTGATGATGATGATGATGATGATGACGACAAAATTGCGCACAAACTTTAGTTATTAGCTCAGATCTGATGTGCCCATACTGTGCCATCGATCGAGACAGCCCCCTCTTGTCGAATTTTCTACTGCCTATTCTTGTAGGACCCCTCAGAAGAACTTGAGCACTTAGCGGTTTTCATAATTTATCACATGGCTGTTTTGCTTATAGAGTAGGAAAATGTAGAAAATTTGGTGTTATAGGGACAGCCTGCGACCTATGTTCGCTTCGAGCTATGAATAAAAATGCTGCTTTATTTTAGCATTTGGACATTGCTTCGTGTAGTCTCAGAATAGAAAATATGAATAAAAATCAAACCGTTCAACTCTGAATTGTGTGTGCCTTAGACTGGCTCACAACTCATACATATTTAATTGCTCCACCTACAGGAGCACGATCCTACACGGATGAAGGCGCTACGGAGTGCTTTTCCTGTTTATACGAGGGCCCTTCCAGAGTTATATTAAAACAAAAATAAATTAAGCATACGAAAGCGGGAAGACAAAAAGAAAACAATCCCAAGGGACGGTGTATTGCTGCATTCTTGATGGGCGTGGTGGCTACGTCTGTCATGAACGCACGAAGGAAGCACGCTTGCGCGTCGTGGAAAAGGGTGGCGTGCAAGCATACCTCTCTCCTGCTTCTATTGTACACGTCACTATTGACGTCATGAATGTGTAGTTTTGTTTGTGACTTGTTTTGAGTAGGACGCGTGCTAAACACCACTGGCGAAAGCAGCGCATGTGACCATTGGCAATTTTTATGTCCCAGTGGACGTATATTAAGCTACCGTGCGCTGCTTGTGCATCCAACCTGGTAGCGCATTGCTCCCGCCTCCACAATATGCCCTTGTCGGAAATGCGAAATCGAGGCATTTCCCTGCAGTGCCCCGGCGGCACGGGAAATCTGAGTGTAAGCGACTCTGTGCGAAAATTGTCCACTCTGTGACCTTGTACCGCGCTCATAATCAATCCAGCTTGATTGAGTTTTAACATTTCTCCGCCGAAGTACAAATCTCAACGTCGTATCGACATTCGCCACACGACAAGGACAAAGGGCGTACGACTGTATAACACACGCAGATCACGTCAACATGCATGTATTCCTTGCTTACACCCTTTTTACTCCTATACAGAGTTGAACAATCAGCATGTCGTGTAGATATGTATCAAACGAATGCAGTCGGAATCATGACCTTGCCGTGATGCTTTTGAGGTATTGCTTCTGTCGTCACACCCACGTGCGATCGCGCCACGCACATACTAGAATTACACCACAAAGTGGCCTCTAGAGCAAACGCTGTGTGGCAGCCACGAATTCGCCGCCATGTCGAAACTGGTCATCGTGACCAGCGGAATTAACCCTACAGTGGCTAAAATAAATTTTATCTAACGCTAGAAATGCTCAAAATAGAATGCAATCAAGGAGCAATTGCACGTAGTACGTGTTTTTAAACTGCTTGTAAAGTTAATTGCGTATATGTTTTTAAATGTGAAGGCTTTATTTATAAAAGTTACTGTGCGTGAGAGGGTGAGTTTGCAGACGCCTTAACTAGGTGAGGCCACTGAATCGGGCTACACTGGAGTTCGCGCGTCTCCGTCTGCGTTTGCTGTTGACTCTTGTTGAGACCCAGACTCGGCAAACGCATGTTTGTCAAATACAATGAAATATTATTGTCCCATCTGACTTACAATCATGTGTACCAACATCGTCTTCTCATGGTGGTGCAAATTCTATTACGAATTTCAATGCATGGGCCCTATGAGAAGCTCTGCCTTCAGGTTTGTTTGTATTACTTCTTTGATTTACACATACACGTTGGTTCGCCTGTCAAGACTGTGCGGAATCCCAAACAATGCAAGGAACAAGGAAGCTTACCAGCAAATATGCGGCCTGTAGGGTAGGCAACACAGCAACAATGAAGGTCAAGCGGGAAGTCACGGAGGTTGAAATGATGTCATGGGTGGTGGTAATAGAAAAGAAACCTGCAGTGCGCACTACTTATGAGGAAAAAAACGAATTCATGAAAGAAACAATTTATAATAACTCAAAAGAAAGCTAATTACTTTTAGAAGCGAGATCAGGATGCCTTAGAACATGTACCTAGTAAAGAAGAAGCATCTCCTTGCCGCGGTATAGCTAGAGAAGCAATGGAGCATATTTTATTAGAATATGAAGATATCTGCCCAGTGGCCGAATTAGGCACCACCGGCCTCCTTGAAGCTCTTGGGTCCAGCGAGCGAGAGAAGACGGAAAGTAAACATGCCTGCAGTAGATATTAATAAGAGGCGATACAAAGATTAATGGCCGAAAAGTAGTGAAACGACAAGTAATGGAGGCGTACAAAAGCAAAGTTCACAACAGGGGTTCAGAAACTTTGATTATGGGGCTTCATCGTTGTTGTTTTTTACATAGGCAGGACATTAGGAAATATAATAACAAGAGCTTGGTGGCGCAACCCGTCGCTCCGTTACAAAGTGGACGCTCATAGCATCCATCCATTCAGCTACCATTGTAAGACGTACGGGCTTCTTAGGCACCTCCGCTACCATGTGTACATATTGACACGTGTATTTATATTTATCGGGCGACCAGGTTTCACCGCCTAACAAATCTTATCGCGCAGCGCGGGACGCGCTTGCATGTATCCGAAGTTTCTGGAAAGTTATCGATGCTTCTATCCGCAGTCTGTTGTTGCCGAACCTTGTGTTATCTGATTTATTCGCCTGACGCGAATGATGTAGAACTTTATGGAAGGCACGCGGGTCCCAACGATTAGTCTGAAACATTCGACGATTGTGTATAAAAGCCGACGCGCTTGAACCGCTGATCAGATTTTCGACGATCGCCGACTGTGTTCGCCGCTTTCGTTGTGCTATAAGTGTAGCCTGTTTTGTGGGCACAGGTTCGCCCAATAAAAGCTAGTTTTGTATTCCACCGTACTGCTTCTTTCTTCGCCGTCACTACCACGTGACAATATACTTCGCAACATCGTCGGCTGCTGCCTGGAACGGCACAAAGGCCGGACTATGGACGTCCAACGCGCAAGCTCTTCATGTTGACAGCAGAAGCCGCGCACATATGCAGGCAAGCGAGCGAATGAATCATGTTAGGCGGGAAGCGTTGCGCGTTCGCGATGCTCTCAAATTAGTGCTGATATCGAGGCAGGTGTTTGTGGGTTCCGCTATTTAAGGCGGAGCTTTCTTTGCCTCTTCCTTCGAGGACCACCGTCTTGCAGGCCACGACGGGAGGTGGCTCAGAGGTACGCCAGTAGCGTGGCGAAAGGCGGTGCGAGAAGCTTCTGCAGTGCGTTTCATCGACCGTCGCCTCTGGAGATCCTTGGGCGTTGAGACAACATCATCTTGACAGCTGTCATCCCACGCAAGAGCATTGCAGAAACTGCAGCGTTTACCTTTCTACTAACAGCCCAGAGGGCAGATAGATAGCATGGTACAGAAGAGGTAAAGAGAGGAGGCAGATAATGGATGGAACCCACGCAACCACGAAACTAGTGAACAGCCGTGCCACTCTTGTCTCGTAGTTCCCATACATGGGGGGAGGGTGAAAGAGCGAAAAGACGACTTGAGAAGGCGAGGAAATGCTACTACCACACACTACAGGGGTTGCGGATAAATTTGATAAATTTAAACTCAAGGTACGGTGCGTTCCTGCTACTTACAAAAAATAATTACCATGCAACTTTGTCAAGCGGGCAGTTGACGCATGGCCTTCATAAGCACAGCCACACTAAAGCAGTGTAGCGCCTAGGCGGAGCCCCGGAAGCGGTCGCACGTCAAGTCAACGCTTCTGTGCCCGCCGCGGTAGCTTTGCGGTTATGGCACTGCTGGAGGTCACGGGTTTGCTTTTCACCGTGGCAGCCGTGTTCACACGGGGGCGAATAACAAGAACGCTTGTGTTCTTAGATTTAAGGGTTCGTTAACGAACCGCACGGGGTTAAATAAATCCGCAGTCGGCCACTATGGCGTGCCTGATAATCCGATTGTAGTTTTGGCGCTTACAGACCTACAGTTGAATTAAAGTTTAAAACTTCTGGCACGATTCGATGTGCCGTGTGTGGCTATAATAATGCTAACGTTCTTGGAAGTTATGGGCAATGGCGCACATCAATGCTTTGAGCAAGCAAGTCTTGCTATGTGTTCTGCGTACTGCTCAGAAAAACAGCAGTGGTGCATGCAAGGTAACGTTTACCATCAACTCAGCACATTCATATTGTACTAAATGCTGAACAAATTAAGCATTTCCCGCCAATATTACCGCTAGTTATCGTGAATTGAAGCAAACCGTACAGAAAGCTTAGCTTACATTGATTGCCACAGTGCGTGGAAACCACGTAATTTTATATATCTACATGTATATTGGTATACGTATGACTAAGCATGCCGTATGTGTTTAAACGCTGCCGTAGATCGCTGTCCTGGTAAGCAAGCTTGCTTATTAGCTTCAAGTAAGCCATGAATGGCATCATTTTCTGTTCATAATGGCGTCTCATTTCTGCACTAACCGAAGGTAGTGGCATCAGAAGATCTTGTAGGAAGCCGAAGTGGCCAGAACGCTATCTGGCTAGTACCTAAAGCCGCGCCTCTAACTACATAGTTTTCGAAAATGCAAACGTACGAACTTGCCCACTTGTCTAAGGGCCAAACAATGAAATTTTCTTTACCCCAGTAAGGAAGCCTTCATTGCGGTGAGGCCACTTTATGTCACTCTGAAAGCTTCCTTACTGAGGGCCCCTCGGTGACGGCTTCCTTGATGCTTCCTCAGCGTAAGGGAGCTCCGAAGCTACCTTCATGCGTCCTCACGCCGCTCCTGGTCCTGAACGGAAGCTTCACCTCACTGCTTAGCTACGTGACGCTTACTTGCGCATGCGCGCTGTCGCCCACCTGCGGAGAAGCGCGAGCTCGGTACGTCGTGCCAAGCATCTTCGTTTCAGTTACGCGTGTGGCATGATAGCGCTGCTAGGCGTTGCTAGGCGTTGCACGACGCCGGCGTGCCAGCGTTGCTGGAGCACATCAAGTTTTGCACTGTGATGTGGTACTTTTTTGCGTTTAGTGAACAAAACTGGAAGAAAGTGCCCACGCATTTCTGTATTAGCTCTTCAATTTAAGCATTGTGCGACGATACAACATTTCTTTATTGAATGATGGTGTTAGCTTAAAGCTTTTAAGCGATAATCTCGAACCAAGGCATGCGGCAACCGCTCCTTACGTGAGGACGGGCGAAGGGAGCTTTCAGAGTATGCTTGCTTCCTCCATCGGTCCTTCGCTGTAAGGAGGCCTCACGTAAGGTTAGGAAGCGCTCGAAGGAAAGGAACGTTTCATTGTTTGGGCCAAAGCTTCTGAAAAAAAAGTAATGCAACGGACCGCTTACCGTGAATTGTCTTTATATACGAGTTTATTGACAAGGACACATAACATAAGCAATTTATGTGTCGAGAAGTCCTAACGTAATTCGTTACTTGTTTTCTTGCAGGGTGGCATGTATGTGTTCCAGTTGTTTGAGTACTACGCTGCCAGTGGATTTGCACTTCTATTCCTGATCTTCTTTGAAGTGGTCTCCATATCTTGGTCATATGGTGAGTGTGCAGCAACAAATCGCTTACTTATCACTAATGCGAGCTGCCTCGGAAGCTTTTACTCTTATATCTACGTGGATCAGCAAATTAGAATTAAATGTACATAATGTCAACTTAGCATGGCTGTCAGTAGAAATAAATTAGCTAGAAAGTATGTTTCAGTTATACTCCAAATAGGACCTTGCTGTTATAGCCTCTGCGCTTATAGCCTCCACTCCTTAACGTACCATTTGCCAAAATGAAACTATAAATGTGGGTTCAATGGTATGTGCTGACCAAAAGCTCTTTGCTGAAGCTTTCTGCAATACGGGCACGACTTAGCTGACAGCCACTAAAATTTTAACGAAATCTAATGTTTGATGGAAACCCGTCGGACCACGAAAGTATGTAATGAAAACAAAAGCGGATTGCTGCAGCCCATAAAAAGAGCTGAAATTTAATTACGTTTCCACTTCCTCTGCGGTAGCCTTGTTTACAATAAAAACAAACGATGGCAGAGGCACCGACGCGTATACGCAAGCAGCTTGGGGAATGTCCACTGAGCATGCAGGCCTCGGCTAAAACACGTGCCCAGTCAATATCGTGGCCTGCAAGGGCACACGAGGCGAGCTGCGGACGTAGCGCTCGTGCTGTTTTACTCGTCGCCGATATGCTTTCATTCACAGTCACCGTAAGCTATCACGTAGAGTGCATTTCGGAAATTTTTACGTGGCAACTCATCTTTCGCGTTGACTAGAACGTTCCTCACTTTACATGTTGGTTGATGCACAACTGGCATAATAGCAATAACGCGACACATCCGACAATGTAAATAGATGAAAAGAAAAAAAATATGGGGTTTTACCTGCCAAAACCACTTTCTGATTATAAGGCACGCCGTAGTGGAGAACTCCAGAAATTTCGACCACCCGGGGTTCTTAACGCGCACCTAAATCTATGTACACGGGTGTTTTCGCATTTCGCCCCCATCGAAATGTGGCCGCCGTGTAGATAAAAAGAGAAGCACATTTTGTGAAAAACCACTTAGAGAGATGTGCAAGATGGCCGAACACACGCAGCAACCCGGCGATCGTCGTCTTCGTCGATCAACTGAGATTCGTGCAGGACGTCACAACATGACCGGATAGATGGTGAACAACTGTTCAGTGGCGCGATCTCGTAGTTTACTTCATTAAGTTACCGTAAACCCTTGTAAAGTCCGGTGTAACGCGACAAAACCTTTTCGGAAAGAAGAAAGGGAGCCCAGAGAACTAGGAGATCCTTGAGAAACGCGGACATTTCAATGGCTATGGTCGTAGCCATCCTGTCGAAATAATTACGAGTTGGATATTCGCACGTGAGCAGTCTGACGCGCCAGATGGGCTCGCGTGACTCTATCATGTGCCTGCTCTGTGCTATGTTGCATAGGCGGGGAGTTTTCATTTTTCTCGGGGGACTGGGGCCAGACCAGTTCGCAAAAACCCCCTGATATATATATATATATATATATATATATATATATATATATATATATATATATATATATATATATATATATATATATATATATATATATATATATATATATATATATATATATATATATATATGGGTCATTCCATCTCAAGTGTACTCGGTGTTTTATCGACCATCTGCGATTCTGCTGAAAAAAATCATACTGTTTTACCTCAAAGTGCGAAGTAATTATTCAAGCGATTTTTCTTGAAAAAAAAATTTCTAATGGCCTGAGGACGCTTTGAAGATTGCGCACACAAGTGAAACTGTGCCAGGTAGAAAAATTTCTACAAAGTTATTGCTTTGACCTGTTACTGCGAATATTTTTTGAAATAGTCGCCAGACGGTGCTCTTTCGTGACTATTGTCATTTATTACTTTTTGTTTTAATTTACATAATTTTTAGCCGTAAGGAAAAGTCGACAATTGCCCCTTTTTAAATATTTTTTATAAAAGAAAGTAACGTTTCCACGAGGAATATATTGACAATAGGGGCTTGGTATGTGTGTATACTAGATGATAAAAATATTCGTATAAGAAATAAAGCCTAAGCTTTTGCTTAATGTCATGGTAAATATGAAAAAAATTACGTTCTGACTCAATTTGTGGCTTCATTTTCGCAATGTAGCGTTCCAAGTAAAAATATGGCATAGTCGGCATCGGATAGTATGCTTTGCTGTCTATCTATGTACAAAGATTCAAAAGATTAAATTTTGTTTTAAGCGAGAAAAAAATTTTTGAACTGCACAATCACAAGGTTGCGCGGAGCATCTCTTTGCTTCGCCTTCACTGCATAGCACGTCGGCCGGTGTTTCAGTCTCGCTCATTTTACGCGCTTCTTCTTTTTCTTTTTGAAGACGAGGTCTTTTTTGGCGACTTCAGGTTGATTTGCGGTTCGTGGGGACTGAGTTTCTGGCCATTGTCATCTTGTAAGATTATATAATTGCAGGCCTTCTAGTGCACATAGGACAAGAAATAGGCGTCTGAGTTAAGCTTGGAACGAAAAAGATGCAGAAAGTTAGTGTGCTAATATATACGGAGAAGTTATAACGCGTAATTCTTAAAAAATACGGTGAAATAAATTCGATCAACATGCCACCAGTCACTAAAAACGCGCCGGAACAGGAACCAGAACTGTGGCTTTATTCAACGAACAGGCGATTTGTGGCGTTCTGCTAAACCTAAAACAACGAAAAAGGCCACTGGCCGGCTTGATACCTAGAATGTCTGCGAAGCGGCCTTAAATGTCTGGTTGGAACACGTATTCGTATCGTAAACGCGTCCCGCGATGCCACCCACCGAGGCTGGGAAAGCGACGTCAAGACGACGGGAGGAGCGTGCATTACGAGCAGACGATAGGTGTGTCGTCTATTACTGCTCCTCTTTATCCCAGGCAAAGCTACAGCTGTCACAGAAGCAAACCGGCGTTCATGTTTACAGTTTCTTTCCGATGATCGAGGTGTGAAGAAAATGTATCAAGTCGACAGACTGGACGACAGTTTTGGTGCGTCTTCAGCTTCTGGGAATTCAGGTACATGGATTTGCGTAATAATTCATGGCACGTTTAAACTACACGATGTCTCTAGTTCATGTATTTCCTCTCCAGGACAAGGGGTGATTTTAACGCCATTGTGTTGCCGGATGCACATAAAAATTCTAGCCTTACATTCGTAGGAGGACGAAAAAACGGGGCCGTAAAGTTGAATTGCGTTTCTTGCTTTTTTTGCGTGGCACAGGTGGCTTATAAAGCCACAGTACTGGTTCCTGTTCTGGCGCATTTTTAGTGACTGGTGGCATGTTGATCGAATTTATTTCGCCGTATTTTTTAAGAATTACGCGTTATAACTTCTCCGTATATATTAGCACACTAACTTTCTGCATCTTTTTCGTTCCAAGCTTAACTCAGACGCCTATTTCTTGTCCTACGTGCACTAGAAGGCCTGCAATTATATAATTTTACAAGATGACAATGGCCAGAAACTCAGTCCCCACGAACCGCAAATCAACCTGAAGTCGCCAAAAAAGACCTCGTCTTCAAAAAGAAAAAGAAGAAGCGCTTAAAATGAGCGAGACTGAAACACCGGCCGACGTGCTATGCAGTGAAGGCGAAGCAAAGAGATGCTCCGCGCAACCTTGTGATTGTGCAGTTCAAAAATTTTTTTCTCGCATATAACAAAATTTAATCTTTTGAATCTTTGTACATAGATAGACAGCAAAGCATACTATCCGATGCCGACTATGCCATATTTTTACTTGGAACGCTACATTGCGAAAATGAAGCCACAAATTGAGTCAGAACGTAATTTTTTTCATATTTGCCATGACAATAAGCAAAAGCTTAGGCTTTATTTCTTATACGAATATTTTTATCATCTAGTATACACACATACCAAGCCTCTATTGTCAATATATTCCTCGTGGAAACGTTACTTTCTTTTATAAAAAATATTTAAAAAGGGGCAATTGTCGACTTTTCCTTACGGCTAAAAATTATGTAAATTAAAACAAAAAGTAATAAATGACAATAGTCACGAAAGAGCACCGTCTGGCGACTATTTCAAAAAATATTCGCAGTAACAGGTCAAAGCAATAACTTTGTAGAAATTTTTCTACCTGGCACAGTTTCACTTGTGTGCGCAATCTTCAAAGCGTCCTCAGGCCATTAGAAATTTTTTTTTCAAGAAAAATCGCTTGAATAATTACTTCGCACTTTGAGGTAAAACAGTATGATTTTTTTCAGCAGAATCGCAGATGGTCGATAAAACACCGAGTACACTTGAGATGGAATGACCCATATATATATATATATATATATATATATATATATATATATATATATATATATATATATATATATATATATATATATATATATATAGCCATGTCATAAGAAGCCAACCAACACTGACTCCAAGGACAACAATGGGGAAATTACTTGTGCTTAATACACGAAATACAGAAACGATAAATTATTGGTAATTAAAGTGGATGAAAAAATCAATTGCTAGAGCATCGCACGCGAAATGCAAAGGTTGTAGGTTCGGTTCCCACCTGCGGCAAGTTGTTTTTGCATCCACTTTAATTTCGATTAATTTAGCGTTTCTTTATGTCGTTTAATAAGCACAAGTAAGTCCCCTTATGTTGTCCTTGGTGTCAGTGTTGCAGAAGGGTTGAAATCTGGGCCAGTTGGTACATACTTGAACGAAAAAAACCAGCCAAAAACACAAAGGACAACAGGAGAGGTTCACACCACTACGACTGGTGTGAACGACAGTCATTGTGGTGTGAACCTCTCCTCTTGTCCTTCGTGTTTTTGACTGGGTTTGTTCGTTCATGTCAGTGTTGGTCGGCTCATTATGATATGGCTAATAAAAATCGGGCCCCTCGGTTAACCCTCTTCTCGTTCACATATCTATCTATATATATATATATATATATATATATATATATATATTGTAAAGGGGGTTTATTCGGCTCGTAGAGCAGCAGCGACAAACTCAGCACCAGCAGGTAGGGCGCAGCAGCGAACGAACTGGGTACGTGCCACCCGATATTTAGTTTTCCTGGCGGAAAGGGCTCCGCCGCCGGTGCATGGGGGAAAGCGGGCGGCAGCGAGGAGAAGGTGAACGGCCAGCGGCGGAGAATGCGGTGTCGACGGCAGAAGGAGGTTCAAAGGCGTCCGAATAGTTGCGGCGTTGTTGGAAACGTGGTGCATACGGACGCACATTGTTCGGGACGTCCGGTGTAAGCAGGCGACAGTGACGTGCCACGTGTCCAGCACGGCCACAATAAAAACAAATTGGACGGTTGTCTTCCGTGCGCCAATGGTCTTGTGGTCGTGCATAGTTCGCCAGTGGACGGACTGGAGGTGATACGGGTGGGCGCAAAGGTGGGCGAAGGGGGCCGTAGGTCTGTGGCGCAGGCCTCATCGCGACTTCGGTGTACGTCAGGGGAGCGGCCGTCGGAGCCTGTTGAAGAGAAGGCGAAATGTGGTCGGCTACCTGCTCCTTGATGATAGATTGGAGAGCGGGCGCCAACGGAGTACTCGGCTGGCCGTGTGCAAATGGCATCAAGGAAAGCTGACGAGCCACCTCTTCACGGACGAACTCCTTGATCTGTAGCAGCAGCGAAGTGTTATCCGGGGCAGCAGCCAAGCTCGACATTGAAGTGGCCTGAGGTGTAGATTGGCGGGTGGCCATGCGTTGTTTGCGCAGTTCATCGAAGCTTTGACACAGACTGACGAGTTCAGAGACTATCGAGGGATTTTTTGCCAACAGCATCTAGAAGGCGTCGTCTTCAATGCCTTTTAAGATATGGCGGACCTTCTCGGCATCAGCCATTGCGACGTCAACGCAGTTGCAGTGGTCGACAACATCTTCTATATAGCTCGAAAATGTCTCCCCGCACTGTTGCGCACGGCCACGCAAACGTTGCTCGGCGCGAATCTTGCAAACTGCGGGGCGCCCGAATACCTCTGTCAAGTTAGTCTTGAAGGCCGTCCACGCCGTCACATCACGTCGTGGTTGCGGTGCCACACGCTGGCGACACCGCTCAAGTAAAACGACACGTAATTAAGTTTTTTGGTGTCGTCCCAGTAGTTGTGGATGCTCACCCGGTCGTAGTCAGCGAGCCAGTCTTCGACATCATGGTCTTCTGTACCACTGAATATGGGTGGGTCGCGTTGCCGCAACGGGCCGGAGCAGACCACGGTAGTCATCGGGGCAGCGGGTTGTGGTTGTGGTGGTCCTTCTTCCGGCATTATGAAGACGGGCTGCAGTGTCCGATTACGAAGTTCCAGAATTCTGGTTGTACCCCGCACCTCCACCAATTGTAAAGGGCGTTTATTCGGCTCGTAGAGCAGCAGCGACAAACTCAGCACCAGGAGGTAGGGCGCAGCCGGCGAACGAACTGGGTACGCGCCACGCGATGGCAACGGGGCTTTTCAGCCTGCCGATCTTCTTCGTCACAATATATATATATATATATATATATATATATATATATATATATATATATATATATATATATATATATATATATATATTGTTACAAGCACGGGGAAAAGGGGTTTATTTAAGCGTGCGAGAGCAGGAACGGCAGGCTACGAACAACAGGAATGGCCGCTGCACAGTCTTCGTTCTCCTCTTCCCCTCTCTTCTTGATCCCCGCGTCCCTTTGACGCGCTTGGACGTAACATATACCTCCCCTCGCAGACAAAGCCCCCTGGGCGAGTCAACAAGCTTGTCGTGGCGTGCATGATTTCAACCGTGCGACATGCGCGACTTGTGTCCTAGCAGAACGTCTACCAGTGTTCGTGAGGCGCGCGAGAGTATAGTTCACTTCGCTGACTTTGTCGATGACAACATACGGTCCATCGTAGTTTGCCAGCAGCTTTTGACACAAACCGCGCTTCCTTGTGGGTGTCCAAAGCCAAACGAGATCACCAGGGTTATATGTAACGGACCGATGTCGTGCGTCGTAGCGGCCTTTGGAGTTTTCTTGTGATGCCAAAGTCCGAAGACGCGCAAGTCTCCGAGCCTCTTCAGCGAGGCACAGCGTATCGGCGACCGTAGGATTGTCGTGGTGGTAAAAAGGGGGGACAGTGTCGAGCGTATACCGGGGTGGCCGAGCATATAGAAGGAAGAAGGGGCTGTAGCCGGTTGTCTCGTGCTTGGCGGTGTTGTATGCGTAAGTAATAAACGGTAGAACTTCATCCCAATTCTTGTGATCGGACGCAACATACATGGAAAGCATATTTGTGATCGTTCGATTAGTGCGCTCAGTGAGGCCGTTCGTTTGCGGATGATATGGCGTCGAGTGCCTGAGGTGCGAGTTACACAAACGCACAAGCTCTTCCACTATATCTGCCGTGAATTGACGTCCCCGGTCGCTTATAATAACACCAGGCGGTCCATGTCGCAGAACAATAGCGTGAAGTAAGAAGAGCGATACTTCGGTGGCGGTGGCTGATGGTATAGCCGCCGTCTCGCAATAGCGCGTGAAATAGTCGGCGCAGACAATTATCCAGCGGTTCCCCTTAGATGACTTTGGAAAAGGTCCTAACAGATCAATTCCAACTTGCCGAAAGGGTGAGCTGGGAGGCGGCACAGGTTGAAGGAGACCAGATGGGGCAGTGGTTGGGCGTTTCCGACGTTGGCACTGTATGCAGCTGGCGACATACAACTCAACCGAATGTCGCATCCGGGGCCAGTAAAAGCGTTCTTGAATGCGATAAAGGGTGCGCACAGTGCCTAAGTGACCGGAGGTAGGGTCATCGTGCATAGCCTGAAGGATTGCTGGCCGGAGACACTCCGGCACCACTAAAAGGAAGCGTGCACCCGTGCTTGAGTAGTTCCTTTTGTACAGGAGCCCGTCACGTAGACAGTAGCTGCTTGTTGCACTTGAACGGGCAGAAGTGAGGAGTGGCTCCAATTTGGTGTCTGTCCGTTGTTCTGCTTTGAACGCATCGATTTCTGGAAAAGCGGATGTCACAGAAGCGATGAGATGATCAAAATCGTCTGCGTCGCAGTCCGTCGTAGTAAGCGGCGTACGGGAAAGGCAGTCTGCGTCAGCATGTTTTCGGCCACTCTTGTAGGCAACAGTGAAGTTATATTCCTGCAACCTCAAAGCCCAGCGCGCAAGGCGACCACAAGGGTCACGAAGGTTCACGAGCCAGCACAGGGAATGGTGGTCTGTGACGACTTGGAATGGGCGTCCGTACAAGTACGAGCGAAATCGCTGAACCGCAAAGATTACAGCGAGGCATTCTTGCTCTGTCACCGTGTAATTCCGTTCAGGTTTGCTTAATGAGCGGCTTGCATAAGCAATCACGTGCTGACGGTCGTCATAGCATTGGACCAATACGGCACCCAGACCAAAGCCACTAGCATCTGTGTGGATTTCTGTCGGCGCAGTAGGATTGAAGTGGCGAAGGATAGGTCGGGAGGTTAACAGGAACTTCAGCTGACGAAATGCAGAATCGCACTCGGGTGTCCACTCAAACCGTGCGTCTTTATGTAGCAGATTTGTCAGAGGATAAGCGACGTCAGCAAAACCAGGAATAAATCGGCGAAAGTAAGAACAAAGTCCCAGAAAACTACGAAGTTGCTTCACTGACTGCGGTGCACTGAATGCTTCGACAGCTGCCGTCTTGAGGGGATCAGGCCGGATACCGTCTTTGTCAACAAGATGACCCAGCACAAGGGTTTGACGGTCACCAAATTTACATTTCTTGGAGTTCAAAACCAGGCCGGCGTTTTTGATGCAGTCGAGGACAATATTCAGGCGCGTATTGTGCTCATTGAATGTGCGCCCGAATATAACTACGTCGTCAAGATAGCACATACAGATGTTCCATTTTAACCCACGCAGAATGGTGTCCATGAACCTTTCAAAGGTTGCTGGAGCGTTGCACAACCCAAATGGCATCACATTGAATTCGAATAATCCATCCGGGGTTATGAAGGCTGTTTTCTCTCTGTCTGTCGGGTGTATCGGGATTTGCCAATATCCTGAGCGCAGGTCCACTGAAGAAAAATAAGAGGCCGAATGAAGGCAATCAATTGCATCATCAATCCGGGGCAGCGGGTAGACATCCTTTTTAGTCACGGCGTTTAATCTTCGATAATCGACGCAAAATCTCCAGTTACCGTCTTTCTTTCTGACGAGTATGACCGGAGCTGCCCAAGGACTCGAGGACTCTTGTATTATCCCATTTTTCATCATGTCACTTACTTGTTCCCCGATTATCTTGCGCTCGTTAGGCGACACGCGATAAGGCTTTTGCCTGATTGGGCGCGCAGATCCCGTATCTATGGTATGGCGCGTTCGTGACTCGGGAATCGAGAACGCTTTGTCCGGCTGCGCAAAGTCAAAAACTGACAGATGCTTAGAAAGCGTATCCACCAAGGTATGGCGCTCCCTTGTGCTGAGCGACTTGTTTATCATAGACAGAAGCTTTTAGAGCGCAGCTCTTTGGCGTCCGTTCCTGGGTTTCGCGTCGTCGTCGTCGTCGTCGTCGTCGGCGTTGTCGGCGTTGTCGTCGGCCTCGTAACCAGCTCGCCGACGAATCTGCTGCTCCGCCGCCGCGCATGCGCGCTGTCGGCTCTCCGGGCGAGGGAGGATGATGGAAGGGAGGAGGAGAGACTGTGGAGGAGGGCTGGCTACACAAATGGCTCTTTGGCGTCCGTTCCTGGGTTTCGCGTCGTAGCTCGCCGACGAATCTGCTCCGCCGCCGCGCATGCGCGCTGTCGGCTCTCCGGGCGAGGGAGGATGATGGAAGGGAGGAGGGCTGGCTACACAAATGGCTCTTTGGCGTCCGTTCCTGGGTTTCGCGTCGTAGCTCGCCGACGAATCTGCTCCGCCGCCGCGCATGCGCGCTGTCGGCTCTCCGGGCGAGGGAGGATGATGGAAGGGAGGAGGGCTGGCTACACAAATGGCTCTTTGGCGTCCGTTCCTGGGTTTCGCGTCGTAGCTCGCCGACGAATCTGCTCCGCCGCCGCGCATGCGCGCTGTCGGCTCTCCGGGCGAGGGAGGATGATGGAAGGGAGGAGGAGAGACTGTGGAGGAGGGCTGGCTACACAAATGGCTCTTTGGCGTCCGTTCCTGGGTTTCGCGTCGTAGCTCGCCGACGAATCTGCTCCGCCGCCGCGCATGCGCGCTGTCGGCTCTCCGGGCGAGGGAGGATGATGGAAGGGAGGAGGAGAGACTGTGGAGGAGGGCTGGCTACACAAATGGCTCTTTGGCGTCCGTTCCTGGGTTTCGCGTCGTCGTCGGCGTTATCGTCGGCCTCATAACCAGCTCCGCCCCCCTTTCATCCCCCCAGCGCTAGCAGCGACCGACTGATACCGCTTTCGTGAGTCCGCTACCGCACTCACGAAAGACGTCGTGCACTTCCTGCAACTCGCATTAACCGTCCATCGATCCACACCGATGTTAGTAGTGGGGGACTTTAATGTTGACATAAAGACAAACAGCAATTTCCTAACACTTATGCCAGGAGAACATCCCGTTCCTCTCGCTCGTAACGCGTCCCACGGCTGTGACAACCTCGCGAGGCACTTGTATAGATCTCGTCTTTGAGAATCAAGCATTGGTGTACCAAGTCAAACATATATCAGTCTATTTCTCCGACCACAAAGCTTCCTTCATGACTGTCAAGAACTGTTAGTGGAGTCTTTGTTAAAGGAATACGTGTGAAAAATAAAAAAAAAATTCTGTGATAGCGCATACATGTGTTGCTCGATTTCTTTGCCTCAATCTATCGAAAAGGTGAAACAGCTTATTTGCTGCGCTCAAATTTCGCATTAGGAAGTAACGTAATCGTCGGTAATTTTTTTTTTGTCTGAGACTTGGCGATGGTCAGCAGGTTCACACGGCGAGTCTGTTAGTACGGCTACGGACGAAGACGTGTATTCTGTAAAGTAGGCGAGTTTCAAGCCGTCTGGAAGCAGGACGGGTTCTGCCGAGCAGTTGGCCGTCCACAAGCCAGCACGCCCGTTGCCGATGGATACCACACAATGAGGGACAAAAACGTTCTTCTTCACACAATTTAGATGCATTGGCTCTACGGAGGCATCGAAACTGTCTCGAACTTCACCGCGACATACAACCGGCACGCACACCGAACTGGACGCAGGCACAACAGTATCTGCACACACACAAAGTTCACCTTGACTGCAAGTCTCCTCTAAGAGCCCGGACGAAACATGACCATCGACGCAAACTTCCCCCGTGCGACAATCAACGGTCGCACCACACTGCCGCAAAAAGTCGATGCCCAAAATCACTTCGTGCGTCGATCGAGGAATAACTACAAACTCCGTCGTGAAAACTCCACCAGCCAGGGACACTTCAGCAGTGCACACACAAACAGGGCGCAACGACTCGCCGCTCACTCCACAAAACGTTGCAGCCTGGTCCCACGGAAATACAACTTTGCGGCCCAACCGACCTTTAAAACCGAGACTCATTACGGATACAGTTGCCCCGGTATCCACTAAAGCCATTGTAGCAACACCATCAACTAGTACATGCACTTTGTTCTTAATCATAGCAACTGCAGGGGGCATTTCTGTCGATAGCACGTGTCGAGCGACCTCACCCCCATCGGCCGCGCTAGCTAGTTTTCCGGTTGTGAAGGCGAGGCTGAGCGGCGCACTGGCGATGGAGATTGACGCAAACGCGGTGCACGAGAAGTTGGCGGTGGCGTCAAACTCCTGTCAGATGCCGGCGAGCGGCTCCGGAAGCTTCTCTGCCAGTAATCGTTGCCAGGAGGGACGCCAGCTGACCAAGAGGTGGTGTATGGCTGTTGAGTTGTCCTCGTAGGAGGTGTGGTCCTTGCTGAAGGCCCCGATCGACGATTCCACGTTGTAGGGCGACGATTGCAAAATCTCGCTATGTGGCCCACGACACCGCATTGGAAACACACTGGCAGATGCCGCAAATTTCGATGTTCCTGCACGTAGTCACGCATGTTGCTGTCGACTGCATAGCCAGCAGGTGGGTCCCATTCATCGTGGCTAGGCATCTGCCGCCCGGAGGCATGCGTGCGGCGAGGGCGTTGGTCGTTGTCATGATCTTGATAGCTTAGGGTCCCTCTCGTTTGGGGGGTAGACCTATACTCGACGGTCGCTGAGTGAACCGTGGGTTGCCATGCGGTCGAAACGGCTGTGTTTCGCATCTCGTGTGGTAAGTACGCACCAGCGATGCCGGGTGTGCTACGATACATTTCTTCCCGATGGAGCAACTCTTCGCGAACAATCTGCCGTATTGTTGATGGAAGGTCAACACACGAACTCGGGTCTACACTTGCCACCGTCGTGACATTAGCCAGGCGACCAAACTTCGGTATTATCCGTCGCATCTTCAGCGTCTCAAAGGTCCTGCAGTGGCGAATGACGTCAGACACGGAATCCAAGCTTTCTTTGCCGATCAAAAAATTGTAGACGTCTTCGGCTATCCCTTTCAACAAATGTCCAACTTTGTCCTCTTCCGACATTTGAGAGTTCACTATTTTGCACAGTTTCAGCACTTCTTCGATATAAGTCGTACAGGTCTCGCCGGGAATCTGAGCTCTTTGCGAAAGCGTCTGCTCGGCGCGTTTCTTTTTTGCGCTGGAGTCTCCAAAACACGCTCTGAGCTCCTCTACGAAAAGCTCCCACGAAGTGAGCGTGTCTTCATGATTCTCATACCAGACGAGTGCTGTGTCGGTAAGAGAAAACACAACATTTGACAACTGTGCGGTCGAGTTCCAACCGTTAGATCGGCTCACCCTTCGGTAGTTTGTGAGCCACTCGTCGACATCTTCTCCGGCTTTTCCTCCGAAAGTGAGTGGCACCCGGTAGTATTGCCACGGAACGCCAGGTGCTGGCCTTGAAGCCACGTCAGAACCTTCGGGAATCTGGCAGGCGTATTCAGTCATGTCAGGCGATGGTGGCGGAAGTCCGGCAAGTCGACGGCTTCGGCGAAGTTGTAGCAGCGTAGGCTCCGTGGTTACGAGGTGTACCCCGCACCGTCCACCAATTTGTTACAAGCACGGGGAAAAGGGGTTTATTTAAGCGTGCGAGAGCAGGAACGGCAGGCTACGAACAACAGGAATGGCCGCTGCACAGTCTTCGTTCTCCTCTTCCCCTCTCTTCTTGATCCCCGCGTCCCTTTGACGCGCTTGGACGTAACAATATATATATATATATATATATATATATATATATATATATATATATATATATTGCCACGATAACCTCTGTGCCCAACCACGCTGACGACCAAGACGATGACCTCGTGTGTGCAATCGAGGTGCTAGCGAAGAAGCCTGATATGCGCCTGTCACACTAGCCATTTATAATTTCTTATATGGCAGAAAAAGAATACCTTGTTAATAGTTCTTAGCTTCCGCAATTGATTTACTTCTATTTCAGTTTAGGAAATTCAGAAGTAAAAGCAGAAATGCACAGTTTAAATCTTACTAGTATTATTATTCAAAATTTACCTTACTGAAGTTTAAGTGTATGCTTATTCATTCTCTTTCTTTTTTAGTATTCCTATGAACACAAAGCTTACTATAGTATTGAGCACTACTTTTACTCATGTATTCACAGTTTTTTTTTTCATCTTGGATTATATATTTATTTACCTTTTTTGTGTTATTTCTTTATCAGCCGATTTCTTTTATTTATTCGATCACATTACCACCCGATTCATGGCCAATCCCCCATAGTGGGTTTGTGCCATTCATTGACGCTTCATCATCATATTTGTCTCGATTAAATACCGCTCTCCGCTCTTGTCTCAAATGAGCCGTGACACTGGTGAGTGGAAGTGCTGGGTATAGCATCGTCGCCTAATGATAGGAACGACGCCTGTGAGTAGCCCTGCATCCAGCCCTTCGAGACATCATCCACGCGTCCAGACACCTGTGCACCGCGAAAGCCGTCGCCTGCAAGGTCTGTGCCGGAATGGTCACTTGCAAGGAACTTTGTCAGCGACCTCACAGACTCAGGAAATGGCGCTTGCAAGTCCAGCACATGTTACTGTTCAACACGCTCTTGTCCCCACAAACTTCCACGGTGACGCGTACGAAGACGCCGAAGACTGGCTGGACCAGTACGAACGCGTAGCTAAGGTCTATCAATTGTGTCCAGACCAGAGCCTTTCCAATGTGTACTTCGCTCATGGATGTGGTTCCAAAACCACGAGGCACACTTGACAATGTGGGACGAAATTTGCCGTCGGCTACTTCATACCTTCGGAAGCACTGGTCGCCGATATAATGCACAGCGCCTTCTCGAGTTGCGCATTTAGAAGCCCAACGAAAGTGTTTCGATGTTTGCCGAGGACATGTCTCGTTTGTTTTGACGCGCGGATCCCAACATGCCTGGTTCGAAGAAGCTGAGCCATCTCATGCGCGGCGTCAAAGAACCTTTATTCGCTCGTCTCGAGCGCAACCCGCCTACAACAGCGGAATAATTCATCAGGTAAGCCACAGCAATCGAGCGCGCTCTGCAGCAGCGTTGCCGGCAATACGAACGCCTTACTAACAATGCGCCTGCAGTCGCAGTACTGACAGTGACAGACGAGACCTCGCTGCGCCGACTTATAAGATGTTGTGCGCGAGGAGACTGCGAACCAAACTGTGACACCGAAGAAGTTTACTGTTACTTCCGTCACTGAAGTTGTCCGCCAAGAAATCCGGCAAGCATTTGCATCACCTTAGCCACTCCAAGAAAAATAACATATTTAGATGGTTTCAGTGACCATAAATGAATGCAATTAAACCTTAAAGTACCGTCCCGTTTTTCTGATACCACAGCTAAGATAATTCGTTACCATAACAGAGGAAATTACAGTGTTATTAACGCTGAACGTGAAACATTTCTTGTTAGTGTATTACTTCCTTGTTTCAGTAACCGAACAGTTCAAGATAACTGGGATTTGTTCAAAAACAAGCTAATAACACTGGTTAGTCAACATGTTCCGTTAATTAAAATAACAAATGATAAACGCAATCCGTGGTTCACTAAGTCACTTAGCCAACTGAGAAATAAAAAGAAACAATTGTACGCGTCCGCAAAACGCGCGTCCACTCCAATATCTTGAAAAAAATACACCGACTTCTTGAAAAGCTACTGCTCCAGAGTACGCGCTGCCCGAGATAAGTACTTTTCGCACGATTTGCCATCCCTGCTCACAACTAGCACAAAAAAGTTTTGGGAATCAGTGTGTCGGGAGCGACAGGACGGCAACATCATTTTGCATGATAACGACCACATTCCCATTCCAGATTATGACTGTCCAAACGCGTTCAATTCATTCTTTTCATCAGTATACACCATAGAAGACGACTCAAACGTGCCTGAGGTAGCTGATCTTGACTACCATTTCTTACAGCCCATCGACATTACTGTCGACGGCATCGCATCCATTTTAAATAATCTGAAAGTGTCCACATCACCAGGCATTGACGATATAAACTCAAAAATACTAAAAAACACGATATCCGTCTCGAGTAAAATATTATCTCATATATACCGACAATCGCTATCGACAGGAATGCTTACCCAAGACAGGAAAATCGCGAAGGTCATTCCCATCTTTAAATCTGGCAATAGAAATTCACTACTAAACTACAGGCCCATTTCACTTACTTTCATCTGCTGTAAGATGCTAGAGCATATAATCACCTCCCATATTTACAATCATTTAGATAATAATAACTTTTTCTTCACAAACCAGCATGGATTTAGGAAGGGTTTATCGTGCGACGCGCAACTATTTGAGTTCACGACTGAATTACATTTTAATCTGGACAAAAACCTGCAAACTGACTGCATGTTTTTAGATTTTTCGAAAGCCTTTGATTGCGTAGCTCACTGCCGACTAATTTCTAAACTGTCTTCGTTGTCCTTAGATTCACTAACGCTATCTTGGATTCGGAACTTTCTTACCAATCGGCAGCAGTTCACCGCGGTTAATAATTTTTCCTCCCCGCTCTTTTACGTGTCTTCTGGTGTGTCACAGGGTAGTGTCCTCGGTCCACTACTTTTCCTTATATGTAATAATGACTTACCGAATAACATTTCTTCTCATGTGCGGATCTTTGATGACGATTGTATAGTTTACCGAGAAATTGCTAGTACTGATGACCGCGTAAAAATTCAAAATGATCTTGACCTTATTAGCAGTTGGTGTAGGACCTGGCTAATGTCGCTTAATCCAAATAAATGTAAAGTAATGTCTTTCACTCGCAAACATTTCCTTTCCAGCTTTCCATACTCTATTATTAACAATCCTGTGTCTGTAGTTACTTCTTTCAAATACCTAGGCGTAACCCTGACAACAAACCTTTCCTGGACTACACATATAAACAATATCTGCGGAAATGCCTCCCGATACTTGGGATAATTACGCCGGAACCTCCGTAAGACGCCGACAAATATCCGCAAATTAGCCTACCTTACATTTGTTCGCCCTAAACTTGAATTTGCTTCTTCAGTATGGTCCCCTCATTGCATTTATTTAACCACTATGCTAGAATCAGTTCAGAATAGAGCCGCTAGATTTATTTCACAAAATTACAACTGGAACTAAAGTATAACGCAAATTACAAACAATCTATCACTTTATTCTTTGACCACTCGTCGTGATGTAGCGCTTCTATTGCTGTTTCACAAGTATGTTCACGGACCGAGGCCATCACCAATAGCTCTGCAAGTTTCTCCATTCACCTGACGAAGATTGCAGAATCATCTTTCTTTCACGCGCATCTACGGCAAAACAGACGCTTTTAACTCATCTGCGCTTCCACGTGTCATCCGCTTGTGGAACGACCTTCCCGATATCCTGGTAACTGAAGCTAAGAAAGAAAAATTCCGTCAGGACATAAACATTCGTTTCTTACTTAAAAAAATAAAAAAAGCTTGTCTCTGTCGCTTCTTGTATGCTTTTTTTTTCTTTTTATCTTAGTATTATTAACTTGGTGTAAATTTGACTCTTCGTTGTGTTTTTATTAACAAAGCATTGTATAATTGTTTAATTTTGTATAATTGTTTGTTCGTTATACTGTGTCAATTTTTCCCCCCTTACCCAATGCCCATTCTTCGGGCCTGTAAGGTATTTTGAATAAATAAATAAATAAAAGTAGTTATTACAAGCAATTCCAGTGTTACCAAGAAAATACAAAAAAAACTTCAACCGCAGTTTTTTTCTGCGCAAAGAAAGCGATTCCCAACCCAATTCCGTTTTCGTTGTGGTACAGCTGTCTGTCCGCTTGCACCGCCCTAAAAAAGGCGTGCAGCTCTATCCTGAATTTTTTTCAACTTTATCTATAGACCTAGCCGGCATCGGGTCCCATACAGGGCATGCGTACTCTAAAATAGGCCTAATACAGGTGAGGTAGCTGTGTTCTTTAAATTCTGGGGTACCCATCTTAGGTTCCGTTGGATAAAGTTAAGAGCCCTTGCTGCTTTACCAGCAACATAATCAATATTGGCATTCCATGAGCAATCATCCGATAAAACAACACCAAAATATTGGCATGTCGGTTCAGTAGTAATCACATACATATTCAGGCTGTATGATGTTTCAATTTGTTTCTTTTTTTGGAAACACGCATGTGCACACACTTTTTTGGATTCGGCGTCATTTGCCACTTCTGGCAACACGTTGTAATACGATCCGAATGGTCCTGCAATGAAACGCCATCACTTGCGTCCCTAATCTGCCGATATAAAACACAATGTTCGGCAAATAAACGCATGCGCGATGAAATACCCGCAGAAATATCATTAAGAATGAGAATTAACATTCTGCACTAAGCTGGCATCAGTAGAAAGCATAAGGCCAATTTCATTTCTGTTTCACCATTAGGGCTTGTCCAGGTCCACTTTTTGTTGCAACGCTTCCTGAAAAATGTGTTCATTATTCTAAGCTTATTGCTTTCTTCAAATTCTACCAGCATCTCTCCTGTAGCGTTCCTAGAACCGATGCCGTATTTGCCATTGCTTGTTCAACAGCCTTGTTTTTCCACACCTTCGTATTTAAGTCGCCCATTACTACAGTATACTGAGTTTGCACTTTTCTCATCGCTAATTCAACATCTTCAAAAACTGGTCTACTTTCTCATCATCGTGACTGAATGCTGGAGCGTAGGCTCGTGCTACCTTTATTTTATACCCGTTATTAAGTGTGATTACGACTATAGCTACGCACCCATTATTGCTCTAGAATTCGTCAATGTTGCCGGCTATGTCCTGATGGATTAGAAATCGCACCCTGTATTGCTTCTTATCTATCACATGACCTGTATAGCAGAGAACAAGTCCGGTATTCAGCAATGTATAAGCCTCACCAGTTCTAATCTCACTATGGCCTATGATATCCCAAACAATGTCTCATAGTTCCTGAAAGATTCCTGCTAAGCTAGCCTCACTCAACAGGGTTGGGGTCTTAAACGTTGCAAGGGTCAATTTGCAAGGGTCCTTCCCTGCCTCCCGTCATAGTCTGTATAAATTCGAAGTGCGATAACACCGTGGCCGCTCACCGTATGCAGCAGGTGCGAGGAACAGCTTGAGAAGGTGATTCGAGTTTGATCTCGGGCGCTCCAGGGAGAAATACGCGAAGGAAGTGCGCTATCTTCCACCGCGCGCAAGGCAATCGGTATGGGGGGGAGGGGAGACGGTTCTACTCTCGCGGTGGCTGCGTATGGTATGGCTGAGCGCGGCCACCCGGGCCCTGTCTTGAAAGCGTTCTTCATTCACTGCAGTTTATAGGTGCGCCGAAGGCCCAGGACATCGTGTGCGCGGTGTTCTGGCCGTTTAAATCGCGTTGCAGCGAGAGGCAGCATGAAGGTCAATTCGCTCGCTGATTCTGCGGCTCTTCCTCACGCCAGCATCTTGACACCGACTGTCCACGCTCATCGAGTGAGATGTGTTTATGTTTTCCTGTCGGCTTTTGACAACATGCTTGTTAAGTTAGTTAGTGAGCGAATGTTTATGGGTTTATGCGCCTGATAAAGCTAGTATCATTACTTTGTATAGCTGTCTACTAATTTGCTATTGAAAATAATGATTCGGCTCTCGGGCGAAACTGCGACATCTTCTTTTTTTTTAAACGTGGCTTACATAGGGGAAGTCAAAACGTCATAAAATGTTAGTTCTTTTTTGGGCCACTGCATCAAGTTCCGTTTTTTAATGCAGAACTTCAAAGAGCGGATATTTGTATATGACTCAATTTTATTACTCCTGTGCCACCAAATGGTGGCGGCGTTTATAAAACAAAGCGGTGTCGAAAGGGAAGTTCAATGCACTGTAAGGAGACATTATTTCGAGAGAGGGAAGCTTGGGCGAGCTGCCGGGATGTGCACGACGCCAGAAAGGCTCATTAAGCTGCCGTCGTACAGGGACCTGCGGGAAGAAGCTGAGTTCAATTCTTGATGTAGTTTGGGACATCCGATAGCGAGCGCTCATTCATTCTCTGCCAGTTCATTATTTTGATAGGATTCGTGCGCTGCATATACAATTGAACCCAGCTAATGGAAAGAAATTGTTAACATTCTACGTGTCCCGAAGTTCAGCGGGAAAAAAAATACCTGCGTACTGTTTTTACACTAGCCTGCTTAGTGAGCCCCAGCTCTGAGACGAATGGCTAGATTTATATTTACGACTTCTGCCATGCCATCAACAATTTTGCAGGTGCTGAGCGGTACTACAAGAACCTCGAAGACATGATCGGCTACCGACCGTGCAGGTGGTGGAAGTTCTGCTGGGTCTTCCTGACACCATGCGTCTGCTTTGTAAGTGGCACCGCTACTTGCTCTTCACTATAATTTCTGCGAGGATATAGTATACCAGCACGCCTTAAACCATACTTAATACGGCGATGTATAACGTGAATCAAATGCTTCTTTTTTCCTCGTCAGCTCGTGTTGATTCGGAAAGCTAATGCCCCGTGTCGTGAATGTGTGTTTATTTCGATATATAGTACACTTTATGGCAATTCTGCCAATTCACGAGGCTCTATGGATGCAAATAAGAATGCCGCTTGGCCGTTGGGGAACCAAACCCCCAACTGTAGTTAGGCCTTGAACACATTTACTGGCTCTAGTGCACAACACCGGCACAGGCAGATTGATTAATTTGGAAGCGTGCGTCAGTGTCAAAGCAGTGAGTTTCCCTTCCTATTAGCGGTATGCTTTTAAACAGTAGTATGTAAGGTGTTGTCAGCTTTCTGAAAAATACACGCTCTTTTAAAGAAATTGTCTTCTTATTCGCACTTTAATAATAAAGTCAAGTGGCTAGGCTGAATCGTTCGTAGTTATCTCAAAAAGTTTTCCTTTGGCATACCAGGGGCCCTATACCGTAAATCTATTCCAATCTGTATGGAAAGCTATTTAACAGAGCGGAAAATATTTATGAGTAGTCCGAGTGGTCCTACACAGTATTACGCAGTGGACAAAGGCGTACCCCAGGGTGCTGTGCTCAGCCCACTCCTATTCAATCTCACCCTGATGCACATAACAAGGAACCTGCCGCGTGGAGTACACATCACAATCTATGCCGATAATATCTGCATCTGGGGTGCATCAAGGTCGCCTTATATCACCAAACAACTACTTCAAAAAGCGTTACTGAACCTCTCCATGTATTTGGCTCCCCGAGGACTTCACCACTCGCCAGAAAAAAGTACAGCCGTGGCTGTTACGAGAACGAAAATGACTAAATATCCCCTCTTACTCGGTGGACGAGCACTGCCTTATGTACGGTCTCAGCTATTCCTTGAAATTGAGGTAGGCAGAAATCTCTCTTGGTCACGTGAGGTAAAAAAAAAACGACGTGCGATTCATGGCGGGAGCACGATGGGGCTGAAACTGCCACTCATCGTTACTACTTTAAAAACAGTCTATTTTAAGGCATAATGCCTACCGGCGCTTCAGAGATTATCACGAGCAAGCAAGAGGACTCTGGAAGCCGCGCGGAACAACTTCCTGCGGATCTGTCTGGGCCTCCCGGAGAGCTCTTCAACCTCGGGAGCAGTAGTGGAAGCAGGATGTCTACCGCTGGATGTCATCGCTTCCAAAGAAACAATGCGTGCCAAACTTCGGCATGTCTTGCAAGGGAAGAAGCACTTCTAGTACCGCGTCCACCTAACCCACAGGAAATCAGGCTGACGCCAAGCTGTGCAAATCCTTCACCTTTCTCCGATTATTCCGCCACAGAAATCACTGCCTCCGGCCTTTCCTCGGTGATCACTTTCGCCTTCGCCTCTAGATATTGTTACGGGGAGAAAGACGCTTGACAATATATATAGAATACATGTACAACGGGTAGAAGACAGGCATACAAGATGGACTACCTGTGTACGACTATCGGCGATCGTCGTCTTCGGCAGTCACTCGGCAGTCATCATCGTTCGCTACTACAGCACTTCGTAGCATGACCCTCGGTAGCGTACGCATTGTCCCGGCCCTTGGTAGCTTTGAGTGATATGGCTTCAGTCGAGCGACGTGAACTATATCAGAGCATGATCGCGGTGTGGAGGTATCGAGAGGTTGCAACTCGTAGGTCACGTCTGTGACTTGCCGCAAGACACGGTATGGGCCTGAGTTGGGCGAACTCAGCTTCTCACAAAATCCAACTCACCGTGCTGGTTTCAAAAGAAGCACGGTGTCACCAGAGTTATAGTGGGAATCGCGGTGACGAGCATCATATATGCGCCGTTGTTTCTTGGGATGTGGTCAGATGCAGGCGTGCAATCTCACGTGCCTCGGTAGCTCTAGATACGGCATCTCGGGTATATTCTGACATATAGAGAGCCGCTGCGAGGATCGTGTCAAACGGCTGTGTGGGGTCTCGTGCATACAATAGAAAGAAATTTAGAGAAACCAGCAGAATATGGTGGGGTGTATTGTAACCGAATGCGACGAACAGCAGAGCGCCATCCCAGTCACGGTGGTTGGTAGAGACGTACATAGGGAGCATTTCTGTGATAGTCCTATTGAGTCGCTCTGTGAGGCCGTTGGCGTGGGTTGATACACCGCTGTAAACTTGTGCTTCGTAGCAGAGCTGTGCAAGATGTGCTGGACAACCTGTCAAAAAAAGTAGCGGCCCGGTCGCTAGGGAGTTGTCGGGGAGCACCGTGGTGAAGTATCCCTACCTCGAGGAGGAAGTCAGTGACGTCGGTTGCACAACCGCGAGGGAGAGCCCGCGTGATCGCGGAACGGGTGGTCTGGTCTATAGAAACTTCTATCCACTTGTTTCCACTAAGCGATAGAGGAAAACGGCCAAGGAGATCAAGACTAACCCGAGAGAATGGCTCAGGTGGTATTGCAATGAACTGAAGATGGCCAGCTGGTGGGAATGCTGGTTTTTTGGGGTGCTAACAATGTGTTTACAAAAGGCTACGTAACGGCAAACGAAACGGGGATTGCCGGTCCAAAAAAAAACGACGCCAAACACGGTCATATGTCTTTGAGACTCCCAGACGGCCAGCAGTTCGGACATCATGCAACTTTGCGAGCAGTCTCACGCATATGCTTCGGAACGACCAGTAGCAGTTCAGGGCCATCAGGGTGCATGCTATAACGCTACAATATGCCATCTTGCAACAGAAACATACGCGAAGAGGGCAAACTTGTCAGGTCCGTCAGGCTGACAATGATGTATCTCCGATAAGGGTCGCGTCGTTACTCATTGGCAATCTCACCAAACGCAGAAAGCGTGAGGTGAGATCGTGGTGAGACGAGTTGAATCGTCGGTCCCAGGCTTGCCTGGTGGGTCTCCTGAAGGACGTGACAAGCAATCAGCGTCATCATGAAGTCGGCTTGTCTTATACACCACTGTGTAAAAGTACTCTTGGAGCCGTAGAGCCCACCGACGGAGACGTCCAGCTGGATCTTTTAAAGCCGAAAGCCAGCATAGTGCGTGGTGATCGGCGATAACCATGAGAGGCCGTCCATAGAGGTAGGGGCGAAATTTACCTACTGCCCAGGCATTCATGTTCGGTGATCGAGTAATTGCGTTCGGCTGGTGACAGAAGTCGGCTAGCGTACGCACTCACACGTTTCGCAACCGTGCCGTCGTTGTGCCAAAACAGCACCGATACCATGGCCGCTGGCGTCGGTGCGAACCTCCGTAGGGGCGGACAAGTGAAAGTGACCAAGAATCGGTGGTGACGTAGTCACGTCGTAAGCTAGGGGAATGTACTAGCTTCGTCGGCACCCCAGACAAAATTTGCGCCTTTCTTAAGAAGCTCAATCAGAGGGCTCGCGATGTCAGCAACATTTCTCAAGAATCTGCGGAAGTAGAATCAGAGGCCTACAAACCTTCGGACGTCGGTTGCGCAAGTGGGTACAGGAAAATCCTTGACAGCGCGAACTTTATCAGGATTAGAACGAACACCGGAAGAGTCGACGAGGTGTCCGAGCACAGTCAGTTGCCGGCGGCCGAAGTGACATTTCTTCTTTTTCAGCTGACGTCTTGCCTTGCGGAACACTGAAAGAATTGTCGAGAGTCGCTTGAGGTTTGTGTGAAAAGTCGGCGAAAAGAAAATGACATCATCGAGGTAGCACAAGCAGATTGAACACTTTAAGCCGTGAAGAAGGGCGTCCATTATTCGTTTGAATGTGGCGGGAGCATTGCATAGCCTGAATGGCATCACCTTAAACTGAAAGAGCCCATATAGTGTATTAAAAGCCGTCTTTTCATGATTCATGTCGTCAACTGGAATTTGGCATACCAAGAACAAAGGTTTATCGATTATTTCATAATTTGTTTCTCTGCTCTGTTTTCTTCCTTATTTTTTCATATAACTTCTAATACAAGGGTCCCGGTGCAGTCTCTGACTTTGGGACCCTTGTGTGTATACCATTTCTTGTAACAAATTGTTATGAACGAATAATAAACTGAAACTGAAGAAAAATACTTCGAACCACTGAAACAGTCACTGAGACAAGTCCACATTTCAACAACTGTGGCCTAATTGAAACCGTGGAGCATGCGAGTGTCAAGCGTATGCCTACGAGCGAGCGTTCTATGAACGCTGCGTGCATCCACTTACACAGAGACCTTTATCATTTGACGGTCGCTCAGGCCCTTTAGCCTGCCTCACGCAACAGAGGCGTGCGATGAACATTTTATTTACATACTAAAAAAACATTGGTCAACCCAACAAACTTTAGTTCTACTCTGTCACCCTCGTGCACCTTTCAGACGGCGAAGTTCGCTACCTCATTTGTAGAACGCTGCATAGACTGAAGGACTCTACCATTGCACGCCATTGCCCATGAGTCAGAGAACTCAGCAGCCATTTTTTCCTGCTTATTTTTTTTGTTTCCACCTCTCTCATTTTGTCTTCCTCTTCCCCATTGCCTTCCTCACGCAAAGTAGCTTGCCAGCGATGTTTATACGCCGGATAAAAACACTGCCTTTCATTAAAGGGTTCTCGCTCTCTATCATTTTATTTCAGTCTGCTGTTATTCCACTCTCCTGATGTAAGATTTACGCGTACACCGACGCAAGCATAGGGTGGTCACCCTCAGCGTTGTCTGAACAGCCCACTCAAACGCTCTCCTCCTTTATAGGAGGTCACTTTTGTTTGCTTTAAAAACCAATAACATTGCCTACATTGAGCAGTTTCTCTTATCCAATTGGCGAACAAGAAGTGAGGAGCCCACTCATGTGTATAGGGTTTAGATGGAGCCGCACCACGCAATGAAAGCAGATAATTGGATAAGGAGGGTGGCACCGGCGTCTGCGATTGCTCCGCTTCCCCTTAACTTGCTCGTCACAGATTGCGGCGGCGTGCACTGGAAGGAATAGAATTCCGCTAAAACGGATCCTCAGCAAGGAAGAGTTGGCAGAGCAATGTTGCATACGTGTCGAAAGGGTTCTGTAGCGTTATACTGACACGCAAAAAAGCTTTGTTAGATGCAAATGAATCTCTGCTCTCAGGCAAGTCGAGTAGGCACTGCCTGAGCATTAGGCAGGAAGCGATCCTCTATTCCTTTTCAGAACGGAGCACGAAAGTACGTACGAAAAAAACGATGAAACGAGTACTAAGAAACATACTCAGTATTACCTGGAGATAATTCCGTGTGTGTCACTTTGTCTGTAAAGTTTGTCGTTTAGACGTACCACTTTTGTTGAAAATACGTTCCTAATACAGTTCTCCGTGGCGCATTGAGGCTTTGCGCTTTTATCGGCCATTGTAATTTCCTTTCAGCTGCTGCTCTTGAACTTAAGCCACCATTTCTGGCCTATAATGCAGGCGTGCTGCTCTAGCATGTTGCTTTATTTTTTTTCGGCGTCCTCGGGCGTGAGAATGTGTTTGGGAGGCAGTCCAGTGTATTATATATAGGCATATAAGAAACAGCACAGACTGTGTATGTGACGATAGCAGCTGGGTTGGTATTTGGTGCCATTGGTCCTGAGCAACGCCATGCCGTGCGCCATGGGTTATGCCCTTAGGTTGACCCGCCTCACGTGTTTATGCTCATTTTCTTCGGCTGTGCTAACCTGTCAGTTTTGTTACCGTGCGAAATTATCTATTCGAAATGAGTGAAGGAGCTGCCCAAATTTTAATGAATTGCAAATGCAGGGAGTGTTCGTGTTCAGCCTGGTGCAGTATCGGCCGTTGAAGTACATCGACTACGTGTACCCCTGGTGGGGCCAACTCGTTGGCTGGATCCTTGCCCTCTCCACCATGCTCTGCATCCCTGGATACGCTGTATACAAGTTCATCGTCACACCAGGGGACCTGCGCACGGTCGGTATTCCTCGTTTGCCACGTCTCAGTATCTATGCATACAGATTTGAGGGAATTTCTCGCCCCCTTTGGCGACTGAAATTGACGTAGGTATGACAACACACCAGTCGCAAAAAGGGCCCCAATGGCTGCACTGTAGATATATATGCCCCAATTTGTACCCACCTTTCCGCACGATCCTTACGAGGACCAAGATCGCACAGCTTTTATTGATATATCTCGTGATATTGGTTATTATTCTCTGCACTGTTCTCGAGGCGCTCACCACTCTCGTCAGATTGTTTGATATAAAAACGTATTGCAACAAAACAATAACATGTATTGTGTTCGTGAACGCATTCCAGACAAATTTTCCCAACGCAATTATTCGTTGCCAGCGAAGTGATGTTAATCGAGGTGTATAAGAACGTTACCGGGGCAGTTTTAAACGTTACAGGAAGATACTGTTTAGCAGCGACGTCAATGCAATTCTCATTGAGCTCTACGATGGTATCAAAGGGACATTTTTCGTTACTCCGCTGTCGGATACAAAATCGCCCGGTATACAGGCAGCCAGCCAGTGCACCATCTTAATAGTGATCACATGGCTTGTGGCAAATTTGTATTCAAAAACTGAGAGTATTCTCATTAGGTAATTGCTTCGGCTGTATAGCTCGTGGATAGTTACAGCATGAATGGTATGCCGCAGAAAGAGAAAAGTGACCTTTTTCAGCTGTTTGTGCTTAACCCAACACCTTGTATCGCGCGAATACGTAATTTCCGGTGGGTTGGGCACTGAAGGCGGGCTTTCCCACAGCGCTGCAAGGAGCTGTTCCGCCCGGACGTGGACATCGCGACCGAGATCCGAGCTCGCAAGCACCGAGAGAGGAGCATCACATCGACCGACGTCTGAGCGCGGCACGAACATTCCGGTGGCATCCTTCAAGCATGACGAACGCTTTGCTGTCGACACCGGCGGCGTTGACGCGCGCCGGCGGAGAGCACTGCCTCTGCACGTGGCCGTTTTGCATTTGTACTCCGTACTCATTAAGACGCTCAAACATTTGATCATGGCTCGTAACCGTCTTAATTTCGGTGTTTATATCAACATGGAGAGTGCTCGACTGTAGTCACTGTTTTACTTAAACGCAGCATTTTTCGTGACCGCCTTAGCTAACACACATTGCAATTATGTATCAGGTGCGGTAAGTACAGATTGGTCCCTTTTTCCACGAACAAAGTTCGAAGATCGATCCCGCAACAATGGTATTAATTTGATAACATTCGCAGAATGCGCACGTTACACGTTGGTGCCGGTACAGGCATTTTGCGACCTGGCTCTTTCCGCTCTTCTCTCAGGAGACGCTGACGATTTAAATTTTTTCATCACAGATGCTGAGCATATATCCTTTCGTGTACAGAGTTTAGCGTTTAAGAACTTCACTGCTAGGCTCCCCTAAAGAGGCGCTTCACGGACACCTGGAGAAGAATTCCCTTCTCTGTTCACGCAAGTACCAAACAAAAAGGCTCGTGAATGAGCGGTTGGCCTTCGTCAGACCCATGGCCACGCGAAATATATGTTTATTTATCTATGAAAACAGTTGTCTCTTATAACTGCTGAGACCAGAAGACCTGCGCAACCGTAACCGCTCTACGGGTAAGCGTAATGCATCAGCTAACGCATGCGTGTGTAAGTATCTGTGTTTTGTTCTTAGATGAAGCCTATCAAGATGAGCCCGTGGGTGCATCTAAGTGCTGTGCGCACTCCGTAGATCGAAGTGTTGTCATTTCGCCCGTTGTAGCCGCCACTTAGTCTTATTAGACCATGATTATATGTTTGTGCTTCATGGTCATAAATGTGTCGTCCCTTGCCAGCCTCTTCTATAACACAGCAACCAAGAAAAATGTTCCATGTTCACCTCGCCAGGTTACACACTGACATCTGAATATGTAATCTTTTGGGTTGTTGGTATTTCTGAGTGTTAGATGCACAATCATTTCGCGCAATTCATCTCAGATATTGAGTATACTGTACAGCCCGTTCACACCACGAAAGTCTTACATGTACTCGAACGTCTGTAGCGTTGTAGAAAGCATAAATTCATGTATACATCTTAGCTGTAGTCACTTCAGATTTGACTTCCTGGTGTTTCCGCGTGTGACCTAGGTACTTTTTCACTGAATGGCGACATGCGCATTATCCTTCTGTGGTAATGACAAGCACTTTCGGATGCTGTATATGTTCTCACAGGAAACATCGCATCACTGTGTGGCTAGTAGAATCAATATGTCACCCTCGCTTCCTGTAGTCATGAACGCGCTGTATTCATGTATTCCGAGCATGAAAAATAACAAAATTTCATTACTGGAGCTGACGTAATTTTCTCTGTTCGTTAAAGCAGTTTACTGTCATTTGAAATTTTGAAGAAAATTTGAACAAACCTGCGACTGTATAAGGAGCGCATTAACGCTGGCATGCGTAAATTTAATCTGTATAATTCGGCGAACAATGCTCTCCGAAATAGCAGCAGGTCGTCCAAGATGCCTGTTGGCTGCCTCCGGCACTGCTAGGCCACAGTAACTTGCAGAGCCTGACGCGCCACTCGTCAAGATGCACTACAATGCAAGGCTAACAGGTTAGGTAGGCTCGAATCGATCAACCGCGGGGGAACACATGGCAGCCTCTGACACAAGGAAAGCACCCAGCTGGAGCTTGAGGCGCCGGCTGAAGTCTGATCTTAGTAACCTTGCTCGTCCCCTGTTGGCCCGGTTTGTGTTATTTGAGGCAACCTCATCGCTCATGCGACTGGAACCTGCCTTAGGAGCTGGCTTCAACATGCTATATTCATGAAATCCCCAATTTACGCCACTGTAATTTCATTCCAGTTCCAGCAAGCAGGCTGACCCTTACTGATATTCCCTCTTTTCAGCACCCAGAAAGCAAACAAGGACATATGTGCACTTCCTGTTCAGGCATCCTTATTGCATTATTTATCGCAAGCTTCTACTTTTGACGTATTATAGAGAAATGTGTACTGTTCCCGAAGGCCAGGACTCGTACATAATGAATTACGAAAAAAAAAGAAAAAAACTTCCTGTGCTAGTGTTCTCAGCGCATGACCCACATTTTTTTTTTAAGTGGCCGAGCGCTCGATAGGCACACAACTGATTGGTAAGCAGCCTTTTCCACAATTTATATTAACCATTTTGCAATCCTATAATTTTAATAAACATTACCGAGCTAGCAAGGAAAGACCTTAACCTGAATTATAGATGAAAATTCAGTCGTAGAGTCGCAAGTTGCTGATGGTGCATCTAAATACACATCTAAAGATACTACGCTGAGCACTAAACAGATCCCTGAATAAATACATCTAGCATCGTACACTTTACTGTAGGTGTGCAAAAGTCTAGTATAATTGTATTCATGGATGTCGATTCAACGTATCAATTGTGCAGTTTGCAGTTCTTCAGGTATTTATTACAGGAGAAAAGTTGTTCATTTTTTTTTTCATTTCAGTATTTTTCCCTAACAGTTCTTATTCGTGTGTCACCCTATATTGCATTCTAAAAAAAGTTTCTAACCAAGAAATCTTGAGGCAATTATTTTTACGCCTGTCCTCCCGGAAACATACATTCTGACAAGTACGAATAATATTTTAGAATATTGGAACCTTAATAAGGTAGAAATTAAAAGTGCAACAACTACCTACTGCATAAATTCTTGTATTGTCTGAATGTTTATATTCAAAGTTAGAAGTAAATAAATTATGAAGCAGGCTCCCAGAAGGAAAGTTCGCACGGAGAACTGATGTTTCTATACTGAAACACATTCGTCAGAATTTCAGCGTCTAATGCCTTTGTCTGTGATTTTATTGGCTGCTTCGCAAACACATTCATCTATCAAGCTTTAGCAATTGCTTCGCCTATTGGGGCTAGCACACCCTGTACACACAATTGTAATAACCTTACAATAATTATTTCTACAACCGAATTTTTTGTACAAACTGTATGTCTTCCAGTATGCCAATAGATATTTCCGATACACATGTGTATTTGGGACAACCGAAACACTAATGTTTCATAGTGAGCTTAGGGGTAATTATTTGTTTTCAGAATAGCGATATAGTCGATATAGCATCTGCAGAATAACACAGCTATAAATATGGCTTTTGCAAGGCGAATGTGGTTGCAATTTTAGTAATCCAGCTTTAATGCAAAGGTGTCGTACTAGAAAGTTTTTGAAAGGAATTTGTGCCAATTAATTGAAGTCTTCCAATAGAAGTCTTCCATATTTCGCGAACAGTGTCTTCCACAGCAATCAGTGCTTTATGGAGGATTGGTTTCACGTTGTTGCTATCGCGTTATGCAATGTTAAAGATGCCAAGTCCTCGAGTCGCAAGTAGTTTATTAGTAAAGTTTGTGATATCCCGCATATGAAAGCATATGCGGACTTGCAGCATTGCTGGATCATTATGAAACGATTAACTTACATAACGACTGTTTGAAAAATAATGCGTTGTTTATGATTTTAATACCACCGATAACTATCTTGATCCCCACCACTGTCTTCACAACAGTTGAAATTGACGCTTGCAGAATTTAGTTCTACGGAAAGTGAGAAGCTATTCAACAAACAACAATATTTAACATCTTTACGCCCAGTGAGCATAATCAATAGCCCAAGCACGTCGCTGTTATCCCGGCCACGGCGGCCGCATTTGCGAAATGCGAAAACAGACCTGTACTTGGGATTGGGTGCACGTTAATGAACCCCAGATGGTCGAAATTTCCGGAGTTACCCACTACGGCGTGCCTCATAATCAGATCGTGGTTTTGGCACGTGAAACCTCGTAATTTTTTTTAAGTCACTGTTATGCTCCCTTAGGCTTCTTGCACTGGTTCTGGCTTCGGCTGAATAATTGTATTCAGGAACGAATGTTGAAATACACGTAAGAGTTAGAACATTTGCTATATCAAATACAAACTTATTAATTTGGTTTACGTTTACCTTCTTTCAATTCATCTTTCATTGTGGTTCCAATAACAGCTTATTCCGCGGTTTGTATCCCGAGTATTTGCATGTTACAGAACATGTTAGTACATGAATGCTTGCAGAGTAGGAGAACAATATTGTTTTGCCTGCACAACGGCATATGCAAGCCACCAGCCTACGAGTATACAATGATTCATTTATTTATTTATTCAGTTTACCCTACAGGCTCGGAGGAGCATTGGGTAGGGGGGGTGACAGAAAAATGACAAATATTTAACGCAAAAAGGGAACTACATAGTAAGAGGAACAAATAAGTTTGTAAATTGGAAAAAAAGGAACACTGTTTAACATTAGAAAAAATACATACAAATTCAAGGGAATACAATGGAAAACAAAGTCCAGAAACAATACAAAGGTGAATACAATGCAAAGTGAACATGTGAAATTCCAAATGTTCACTAGATTTGGCAGGATCATTTATCGACACAATATTATTTGGAAGGAATATATTATAGTACGATGGCGCGCGTAATGCAGGGTATTGAATGACTGTTTGCGGCCAAAAATGCGCCTAAAACTGAGATGATTATGAAGTCGAGTAGATGTGCGAGAAGGAGTTTCAAGCGACAAGCGGCTGGACCATGAGTTATAGTAGAATTTATGAAAGAGGGATAGCTGAGCAATAGAGTGGTGGGAACATCGCGTTTAATTTTAGTAATGCTATATTGACGACTTAGTTAGAAGTTATAAAGCGGGCATCACGATTTTGGATGGACTCCAATTTATTAGGTATTGTTGATGAGGAGACCAGATCGATGAAGCATATTCAAGTTGAGGGCGTACAAATGTTTGGTAGGCCTGTTGACGGATGGTAGCTGGCGAGAGGTACAGATGACGACGTAAAAACCCTAAAGTTCTGTTAGCTTTAGCGCATATCTTCTCGATGTGGAAGCTCCAGGCTACGTTAGTACAAAAATAAACGCCAAGATATTTGTAAGTACAGTAACGGGGAACTTCCGGCGAGCAGATTTTGTAAGGAAACTTAGTATACGATTTTGTACGAGTGAAGGAAATAACGCAGCACTTAGATGTGTTAAGTGTCATTTGCCAATGGTGCCACCACTGATTAACTAGCTGAAGGTCATTTTGTAAAATTGGGTGATCATCATGACAGTTAATCGTTCTGTAAACGACGCAGTCATCCGCAAAAAGTCGTTGATGAACTCATTGATGTTGTCCCGTATGCTCCCATATATTAAAATCCACGTCTTCCAGGAGGACCTTCCAGAAATAATGAAAGAAAAGGGAAGGAAGTCAGACTTGTCTTACAAGTCTTATCATGGCTACCAGAGATATTTCCTCTAAGCATACAAGCCATAGTGTTGGTCCATAACCAGATCACGCATATGTATGGCTATTTGCGTGTGCAAAATTAGAGCGTATCGATATGCTCGCTCTTTCCTGAAAACCATGGTACTTGAATGTATGCCGGTTTGAGGTAAAAAGCTGCTGTGGCATCGTTAGTCCCCACCCCAATATTCCTGCGTCATACAAACGTTTCCCATCCTCGTAAATATTTCAAATAATGTCAATTATTCTAGTATTTTCTGTTTATTCAGCACTTATCAACGCGCTACTTAAAGGGATGAAATCTATCATACAACATAAATAAAACTCCCGGACCTGCTTATGTACACGGAAATGCACAAGGAAGCAACGGCTATCACAGTATATTGCTAGCAGTCCGGTTTAAAGTACTTCATAAACTGCTTAAGCATAGCAGTCATATTTTCGGCAAGACGTCATTCCCTATAATTTAAGCATACATGTCTCAATCAATAGCCTGCAAATTGCACATAATTTGTACCCCCTTTTTTCTGGACTTCTCGTATGCCTTCTACAATATATACACGAAGAAAAGCGTTTGTGCTAATATGTCTGGCGGCGTTCCTTGGGGGCTTCGACTGAGGCGGCATAGTCATCCTTGTGTCAGACTGTTGTGTAAGCTTGTGAACTCAATATCTCAGGCGTTGATCGCTGCTTCTATTTTCCGATATAGTCTACCTCATGTCATATCCTAAGTAGTGCTATGTAACGAAACCTTGCAATTACACAGGCAGCAAGTATGCAATCGTCCAAGCACGAAAGAATGTAGAGCTTTTTTTGCGCTGAGTTCTTCGTGGTATGAACCCAGAAAAGTATAATTAGCATGGAACAAAAGCCCAATGTTAGCGGAAGTTTAGTTCGGTTATAGCCGAACACTTTCATAAGATAGCTGACATAAATTGAAGCACTTACACTGTATGTGAGGCAGGTTTGAAAAATGTGTTTTTTTAGCTATCCGTAATTACTCACTCAGTACTGTACTCTAAACACTAAGACAGAAATGGGCCGCATGTTTTATGAGCTTTTGATGTTCATTCTGTTTGTTGAGTCTCTTTTGTGACATGGATTTGTACATACGGTTTAACAAATCTGCACATGGTAGGCTGGTGACAACCATCGGATCCCTATTTATTGTAACATGTCTACTGTTTCTAGACCAAAAAGTGAACATTCATTGAAGATCCTGCTGCTGTTGATTTAGGTATCATTCTCAAAAGAGTGCATTCCAGCAGTCTCCTAACAACAATAAATCTTCATGTCAAATCGTAGCGTTAAGGTCATATGTACCTCTGTAGTTTTTAGCACTCGCATGTGAAGTTGTTTGAAATATTATTTTCTTCCTGATATTGCCTGTTATGATTTTTCGGCATCGTGGGAATAATTTGATATAGTTTCTTTAAGCGCAAATAAACACTGGGAAATATTTGAAAGGAAACATGAACTCTATGTTAAGCTTGTGTCTGCGATATACTCTCAGACTTCCCAAAGAACTATTCAGCAAGCATTACACTGTGAAAGAACTACCGTGAAATGTTCTATTGGGAATTGCATTTCAATTTCCAGCCGCATATAAAATGTGCGGCAACAAGAGCATTGCTGAGAGTAAATTATTTGAATAGAATTGCGAAGTAAATGAGGTTACTTATATTTGGCAGATACGTATGTTTGTAAGATCCTGTGTGACAAATGTGTCAAGCAAGAGCACTGAAGTGAATAAAATCGGCTGGTGCTGACTTAGTTACGGTGCTGCACTCTGTATTGCAAGTGTTCGTGTTTGGTGTGTATGTCCGATATGCATTTCCCGTGCAAATAACATCAGAAAACCGGAGCAGCAGGCCCCAACATTCGGCTACATCAGTATGGCGGTGGGTGGAACGTGAAAGAGCTCCCGTTTTTGCGTGAAATCGTACTTTTAGGTAGCAGTGCTTGATAGGGTGCTTTTAGGATGCCGTATTACCATTCGGCTACTTGTCAGTTTCGAGTGCTATTCCACACTGCACATGCACCTCCCGAGACAGAGGAGGAGGGAGCGGTGCAAGATACGCAGTGTACGAGTATGGCCGCATGCTTGCCTGTATGCCCCGAACGCAAATCCTGAAGGAAAAGTAGGCCGCTTTTATCAAGACGCAATGAAACGGGCTTCGCGTCGCCCATTCTTGGCAAGAGCCGGCATGGTTTGTTAAAACACGTTGGCGGGCTAGTTTGTTAGAATCCATGGTAGAGTGTATAAGCGCGACTGTACCAGGACGTAGAAAGAAACAGATACACAGACACAGCGCTTCACTTTCAACTATAGATATAATTTTCACGCGCATCGATAGATATATACCGTACGAGCGGAAACAAACGTAACAGCAAAAAGAACATTCAATTGTGAATTTCGATTTTCGACGAGGGAGATTGCGGAGGCCTGAGATTGCAAAATTAAAGAAAAAGGGCGTAAACAAGCCTTCGGTATCGCTATCTGAACAGGAGATACGATTCCTCGGTTTATCTTTGTGACCACTGCAGTGGATGTTTCCCCCATGCCTCGAACACGTGTACGGTTCATCGAAATTCACCACTGAATGTTCTTTTATGGTGTTACGTTTGTTTCGGCTCGTACAATATATCTTTATCGATGCGTGCGAAAATAAAATCTATAGTTCAGAGTGAAGCGCTGTGTTTGTGTATCTGTTTCCTTCTGCGTCCTCGTACAGTCACGCTTATACACTCTACCATGGTTTTTTAGTCGTCTAGACACAGACAGGTGTGTAGCAGAGGTGAAGGTCATCAGTGATAGTAGCGCACAGTAAACGACAGTGCACAAACACGAGACAAGCGCTTTCTGGCAGCTGAAATTCGTGTCCCGTCTTCTGCTTTCAGTGGCGTCGTTGATTACGTACCGCCAATATGGATAAATTCCGACTCGCCTGTTTCAAAATTGAGGTGCAGGTGAACCAGGCGAGTTGGGTGCTGGAAACGGCCAAGTTGTCCGAGCGGCAACACTAACGGCAATACGGTTTTTTGTAAGATAATGCTCTCCCTGGCGCCACTGCGTGAATGAAATGGGGACTCCATAAACCACTAAGATGCTACTACTGCTTCGCCGGCAACAGCCAGCCTCATAGATGCTAATCCCCTTAGTGTCCGATTTACGGATTCTGCATTAAACTGTAAATAATAAAGATATCCAGCTATGTCAATGTCACGCGTTAATTACGCATGGTGTGCACCCATGACGCAGTTTGGGCGTCCGCTGTTCAATGAAAAGAATGTATTCCTTTTGCACTCCAAGCAGCTTTCGCCAGTATCCGGAAGGGCGACGACCGGCAACGAACAAAATCTTGCATTCCAGTTCTCGACGAAGAGCACCACCTGTGGTAGTCATAAAAGCGTGGAACGCGTGCACACATCGTCACCTCGTCAGCGTATGCCTGGGTGAGACCCGCAAATCCTTATAAGACACTCCTACCTCCCCAGGTGGAAGGAGCCCTCTGAATTAAGACGGCAAGCTGGGCGAGTTGGTGACTGAACATGTTCCTGTGGGTGGGCAGCGCAACCCGGACGAAGGACGAAAGGAAGTACACAACACGAGCGCAGTGTTGCGTACTTCCTTTCATCCTTCGTCCGGGTTGTGCTCCCCACCCACAGGAACATGAGCCCTCTGAGCCAGACGGGATCGAATGTCGACCGATCCTGTACTCTTGTTTTTAGCCAGGAGCCACGATATGGCTTTAGTCGCTGAACAAGTACGATTTCGTGTCCTAGGTGGCGTTTGCCTGGACATCACTTGAAGGTCTCCAACAGGTTGGTAAAAAGTGACTGCTCGATAATACGGCACCGAACCTGGTGCATTGAGGTAACTTTCGCTTAAAGAAGAGGGCAAGCGGCGGGAACGGGCAGCCAGATGGGTGAGTCATCGCATAGCGAATAGAAGCAGCGGCGGTGTACTTCTGGTACTTTTATCGCTGTTGGTCTATAAGAGTGAATGTATGGGCTATTTTTCAACTCTACCAGGTATGCAGTAGATTGGGAAAGCGTATAGTAAATTCCATAGCGTCAGGGCGAAATTGAAGGAACGTTTCGATTTTCCAGGAGAGCTAGAGTCCACCGTACAGAACAACAAATCGGGAAATTCCGTCGTGCACCACGTGTAGGTGTGATAAGCATACGTTACAGAGGATTAATCCGGTGAGATGGGAAGTGCAAGGCTAATACAATGCTGACACTGCAGTTAAAGTGCTGAACAGTGATATGCAGTACTCGTTCGCTAAAGTGCAAGATATGCCTTGAGGAGGGTTTCGATAGCGTCGGAGAGAAACCTCACCTCATCTGTCAATCCTGGGGCTACATAGAGAAGCATGATGTGGCGTAGCAAGAGCAGGGCAACAACACGCGCATAGGCTCTAGGCAGTTTCCGCATTAGGTCTAATATTGTCGATTGCCATGATTACGCAGTGACTGCCAACGGAAGTGATTGGTAAATGGACATAGAAATATACTCTGTCATGGTCAAAGGAGAGCACTTCGCAAGCAAAGCCTTCTAGAGGTGCACTTGAACCAAGCGTGTATTCTTGAGGTTAGTTAGTCAGTTAGAAGTCAGTTAGAAGCGAACATGTCGGCGTAAGAATTGGTACAAAATTATCTGAAACTGTGCGCTTGGTTCCGAGATTCCTGACTGATGTTACCAACGCAATAAAAACTGCACAGAGCAAAGACTCGTCTGGTGATACAAGAAAGTGCCTGCATTGTTAGCATTGTGCCAAAGAAGTAATATGCGACGAACTAGTTAGTTATTAGCACACAACGTACTGCACGAAATACACGAAGGGTGCAAAGAAATTTAAGATAGACAGTAAACCAACACCTGCAAATGGACTCTGCGGCATAGTTCCTGCACATTATGGCTGCTTGAGGCTTCGTCTAGCTTATCAAAAAGAGACCGCAGTGCTAGGCTTATGCCGCAGAAGTAATATGCGACGGACTAGTTGGTTCATAGTGCTCAAGGTACTGCACGAAATACACGAAGGCTCCGAGGAAATTTAAGATATGCCAACACTTGAATATTGATGGCGCGGCACACTACCTGCGCATCTTAGCTGCTTGAAACTTCGTCTGGCCACACAAGAAACAGCTCGTAGTGCCAGCATTAGGCCATACAGGGAATATGCGATGGACTAGTTGGCTCGTAGTGACAAACGGTCTGCACGAAATACGCGAAGGGGGCAAAGGAAGTTGAGATAGTGCGTATGCCCAAACTTGCAAATGAATTCAGTGGCAAGAAGATTCAGCGACATGGCTGCTTGAGGATTCGCCTAGCCATAAAGGAAAGAGCCCGCAGTTCTATTATTATCATGCAGAAGTAATATGCGATTTACTATTTGGTTCATACCGCGCGACATACTGCACGAAATACACGAAGGGCGATAAGAAAGTTAAGATAGTACGTAAACCAACACTTGCAAAGAGAGTGTGCGGCAAGGTTCCTGCATATCTTCGCTGCTTTAGGCTTCGTCTAGCCATACAAAATAGAGCCCGAACTGCCTACGGTATGCCGCAAAAGTAATATGCGATGGAGTATTTGGTTCATAGTGCACGACGTACTGCACGAAATACACAAAGGAATCAAATAAACTTAGGATAGTGCGTTTGCCAACACTTGCAAGTGGTCAGTGCGGCAAGGTTCCTACAGGTGATCACTGCTTGAGGCTTCGTCTAGCCATAAAAGCAAGAGCCCGCAGTTCTCGCATCATGCTGCAGAAGTAATATGCCAATAACTTTTTGGTTCAAAGTGCGCAACGTACTGCACAAAATACACGCAGGGTTCAAATAAATTTAAGATAGTGGGTATGCCAACACTTTCAAAAGGACCGTGAGGCAAGATTCCTGCAGCTCATTGCTGCTTGAGGCTGCATTTGCCATACAAGAAAGAAGCCGCAGTGCCGTAAGGTATGTCGCAGAAGTAATATGGGCCTGGACTAGTTGGTTCATAGCGCACAACGTACTTCACAATATGCACGAAGGGCGCAAAGATTATTCAGACTGTGCGCAGACCAAGACATTGAAATGGGCTGTAGGGCAAGGTTTCTGCACATCATGGCTGCTTGAGGCTTCGTTTAGGCGTACAAGAAAGAGCCCGCAGTGCTAGAAATAATGCTGCAGAAGTAATATGCGATGGACTAGTGGGTAATATTGCCCAACGTACTGCACAAAAAAGTCGAACGGTGCAAAGATAGTCAAGATATGGCGTATGCCAACACTTGCAAATGGACTTCGCGGCAAGGTTCCTACACATCCTGGCTGCTTGAGGCTTCGTCTAGCACTACAAGAAAGAGCCCGAAGGGGTAGCAGTATGATGCAGAATATGCGATGGACCAGACCGGTAATATTGCGCAATGTACTCCACGAAAAACATGAAGGGCGCAAAAATAGCTAAGATAGTGCGTATGCCAACATTCGCAAATGGACTTTGCGGCAAGGTTCATGCACATCATAGCTGCGTTAGGCTAGGTCTAGCCATAAAAGAAAGAGCCCCCAACGCTAGTAGTATGCCGCAGAAGTAATATGCAATGAACTAGTTCGTTATTATTGAACAATGTACTGCTCAAAATACCCTTATGGCTCAAAGAAAGTTAAGAAAGTGCGTATATCAACGCTTGCAATTTGACTGTGCTGCAAGGTTGATGCACATCATGGCTAATTGAGGCTTCGCCTAACGATACAGGAAAGAGTCCGCAGTGCTAGCATTAGCCGCGGACGTATTACGTGGTGGAGTCGTTGGTTAATATTGAACAACGTACTGGACAAAATACCCTTAATCCGCAAAGAAGGTTATGATAGTGCGTATCCCAACACTTGCAAATGGACTATGCGGCAAGGTCACCTCACATCATGGCTGATTGAGGCTTTGTCTAGCCATACAGGAACGAGCCCGCAGCGTTAGCAGTATGCTGCAGAAGTAATATGTGACGGACTAGTTTGTTCATTGTGCAGAACGTACTGCACAAAATACATGAAGCGCAAAAAGAAACCTTAATAGAGCGTAAACCAACGCTTGCAAATGGCCTGTGGAACAAGGTTCCGGTACATCATGCATGCATAAGGCTACGCCTAGCCATAGATAAAGAGCCCGCACTGCTAGTAGTATGCCGCAGAAGTAATATGAGATGGACTAGTCGGTTAATTTTGAACGTACTGCGCAAAATACAGTTATGGCTCAAAGACAGTTAAGATATTGCGTATGCGAACACTTCTAAATGAAATATGCGGGCATTTTCTTGCACAATATGGCTGCTTGAGGCTTCGTCTAGGCATACAGGAACGAACCCGCAGTGCTAACCGTATACCGCAGAAGTAATGCGCGACGTGCTAGTTGGTTCATAGGGCAGAACGTGCTGCACGAAATACTCGAAGGGCGCAAACAAACTTCTGATAAAACGTAAAGCAACACATGCAAATGGACTTTTCTGGACGCTTCCTGCACATCATGGGTTCTTGAGGCTTCGTCTAGCCATACAGGAAAGAGCCCGCAGTGCTAGCACTATGCCGCATAAGTACTATGGGACGGACTTGTTGGTTCATAGGGTAGAACGTACTGCACGAAATACACAAAGGGCGCATGAAGAAACTTCAGATGGAGCGTAAACCAACACTTTCAAATAAACTGGGCAGCAAGGTTTTGGCACATCATGGCTGTGTAAGGCTACGTCTAGCCATAGAATAAAGAGACCGCAGTGCTAGTATGCTCAGAATGGTTTGGGCGCGAGCTAGTTGGTACGGATCATTCATATTTAAAACAGCGCCAAAAAAACCCGGACAAGGGAGGACACAGGACGAGCGCTGACTGCCAACAACACCTTTATTGGAGCCTGCGCGAATCTAAACAATTTCGAACAGGCATAAAGAGAGTGAAAGAACAAGGGAAGGGGAAGGCGAGTCATCGTCGGTCAACTACTGCCGCGCATGCGTCAATAACATTAAACAATATAAAAGAAACCATAACATGGTGGACACAGGCCAAACTGCTTAACTTCTAAGGAACTCAAGTTCTTTATTCTAAAGTGCTATGGAAGGGGAACTAACACAGGTGGCTCCTAACTGACACATTGAAAATGCCTCAAAGATTTCTCTGGCCATCTGATTGCAGTACCTTTTCAAAACACGTGTGTCGTCAAGGAGTGGAGAACAGCCACACTTGGCACAATGAATAGCCAGCTTACTGCCAGTAATAATCTTGACATAGTGCGCATGCTCACGCAAACGTTCATTGATGCAGCGTCCCGTTTGCCCTATGTAAGTGGAGCCGCAAGAGGTGGGAATGGAATACACTACATTGGTAGTGCAATCTGCAGGCTTGGCGACATGTTGGTTATTGCACGGTCCAGGTGTTCTCCGGCTATCGTTTATTTTTTTGCATATCCTTCCCAACTTGTTAGGCGCAGTGAACACGACCTTTATACCAGCCCGGCCTGCGGCTTTCTTGATGCGATGGGACACACCATGTATATACGGGATCGCAACATCGATCGGTTTGCGGCGAGATGTACTGCACGAAATACACGAAGACGGGTTGCGGCGAGATGTGGCGGAAAAAAGGACTGCCGAGGACGAGGAGGGCCGCTAGAGAACTGGGGAATGCTGGGTTGAGACGTGGAACACACGGAGTTCCTGCTGGACGACGGCCTGAATCATCGCCATGGTGGTTGCTGGCGGATCGGGAGGCGTCGTGGATAAAGCTCGCGAACAGGCGGCCTCGAGCTCGCGGCGAACAATACGGGTCACGTCGTCACAGGCGGTGGTCTGACGTGGTCGACCCTTACATTTCGACATAGCAACAGTGTTGGGTAGCCGCCTGATGTGGTGTGTGATACGGCGGCTCTTAGCTTGTTCGAGGCGACGGCATTCTTTGATGGTGGCGTCGATAGTCCAGACGTCGCCGAATACAAGAAAATGCAAAGGGTCGTCGGCGATGCCTTTTCGAAAATGTGACACTTTATCTGCTTCGGACGTAGTATCGTCAGGTTTGCGGCATAGAGCCAAGACGTCGAGGATGTAGAAAACGTATGGCTCCGTAGAAGACTGAACACCAGACGCAAGAGGCTTCCTCGCGGCAGCCTTGCGCCCAATGGGATCGCGAACAGTTCCCGTAGCTTGTCTTTGAAACTTCCCCAATTGGTTATCTCGTCGTCATGCATTTGGTGCCGCACGCGTGGGGTGCCGCCGAAATAAAAGATGAAATTGGCGAGCATAATCGTAGGGTCCTATCTGGTATTAGCTCTGGCGCTTTCATAGAGCTTGATCCAGTCGTCAACATCCTGTCCATCCAGGCCAGAGAACACACATGGGCCGCGATGTGGGGCAACCATGACGATTGGAGCAGTGGGACAAGCCAAAGCCGTTGCAGAGGTGGGCGCGTCGCCGGGAGGCATCGTGACAAGCTCGGTGTGTCGACTACTTCGAAGTTCCGTAGTGAGGACGGGGATCGCTGACCAAAGCAAGAATGTTGCGTGTGGAAAGACACAGACAGAAGAAGCTATTTACACGCTATTTACACTGGAGACACGCAGCAAGGCCGACACTCGTTCGCGCCAAGCACACCGGCCAACTTTATTGTCGTTCTCGCGGCGGATCGTCGTTTGAGCATCGCTCGATGATACCGTAATAATATTGAACAACGTACTGGGCAAAACACGCTAAAGCCTCAAAGAATGTTAACATAGTGCCTATGCGAACACTTGCAAATGGACTATGCGCCAGGGTTCCTTCACATCATGGCTACTTGAAGCTTTTTCTAGCCGTACAAGAAAGAGCCCGTGGTGCTAGCAGTATGTTCCAGAAGTAATATGCGACGGAGTAGTTGGTTAATAGTGCAGGACGTACTGCATGAAATACACGAATGGCGCAAAGAAAGTTCAGATAGAGCGTAAACGAACACTTCCAAATGGCATGTCAGGCAAGGTTCCTGCACATCATGGCTGCCTGAGGCTTCGTTTAGCTATACAAGAAAGAACCCGCAGTGCTAGAAGTCATTATACTGCAGAAGTAATATACGATACACTAGTTGTATAATAGAGCGCAATGTACTGCACGAAAAAGATGATGGGCGCAAACATCGTCGAGATATGGCGTATGGGAACACTTGCAAATGGACTTTGCGGCAAGGTTCGTACACATCACAGCTACTTGAGGCTTCGTCTAGTCAACAAGAAAGAGGCCGCATGGTATCATTATGCTGCAGAATATGCGATGAACCAGACCGTTAAAAGTCAGCAACGTACTCCACGAAAAACACGAAGGGCGCAAGGATAGATAATATGGTGCGTAGGCCAACACTTGCAAATGGACTTTGCGGCAAGGTCCCTGGACATCATGGCTGCGTGAGGCTTCGTCTAGCCATAGAATAAAGAGCCCGCAGTGCTAGTAGTGTGCCGCAGAAATAATATGACATGGACTAGTTTGTTCATTGCGCAGAACGTACTGCGAGAAATACACGAAGCGCAAAAAGAAATTTTAGATAGAGCGTAAGCCAATACTTGGAAATGGACTGCGCAGGAAGGTTCCGGCACATCATGGCTGTGTGAGGCTTCGTCTAGCCATAGAATAAAGAGCCCGCAGTGGTAGTAGTGTGCCGCAGAAGCAATATGACATAGACAAGTTTGTTCATTGTGCAGAACGTACTCTACGAAATACATGACACGCAAAAAGAAACTTTAGATAGAGCGTAAGCCAACACTTGCACATAGACTGCGCAGCAAGGTTCCGGCACATCATGGGTGCGTGAGGCTTCGTCTAGCCATAGAATAAAGAGCCCGCAGTGCTAGTACTGTGCCACAGAAGTTATATGACATGGACTAGTTTGTTCATTGCGCAGAACGTACTGCACCAAATACACGAAGCGCAAAAAGAAACTTTAGATAGAGCGTAAGCCAACACTTGAAAATGGACTGCGCAGCAAGGTTCCGGCACATCATGGCTGCGTGAGGCTTCGTCTAGCCATAGAATAAAGATCCCGCTGTACCATATGACATGGGTAGTTTGTACATTGCGCAAAACGTACTGCACGAAATACACGAAGCGCAAAAATTAACTTTAGATAGAGCGTGAACCAGCACTTGCACATAGACTGCGCAGCAAGGTTCCGGCACATCATGGCTGCGTAAGGCTTCGTCTAGCCATAGAATAAAGAGCCCGCAGTGCTAGTAGTGTGCTGCAGAAGTAATATGACATGGACTTGTTTGTTCATTGTGCAGAACGTACTGCACGAAATACAAGAATTGCAAAAAGAAACTTCAGATAGAGCGTAAAACAACACTTGCAAATCGAGTGCGCCGCAAGGTTCCGGCACATCATGGCTGCGTAAGGCTTCGTCTAGCCATAGAATAAAGAGCCCGCAGTGCAATATGACATGGACTAGTTTGTTCATTTGCGCAGAACGCAACGCACAAAACACACCAAGCGCAAAAAGAAACTTTAGATAGAGCGTAAGCCAACACTTGCAAATGGACTGCGCAGCAAGGTTCCGGCACATCATGGCTGCGTGAGGATTCGTCTAGCCTAGAATAATGAGCCCGCAGTGCTAGTAGTGTGCCGGAGAAGTAATATGACATGGACTAGTTTGTTCATAGTACCGGACGTACTGCACGAAATACACGAAGCGCAAAATGAAACTATAGATAGAGCGTAAGCCAACACTTGCACATAGACTGCGCCGCAAGGTTCCGGCACATCATGGCTGCGTAAGGCTTCGTCTAGCCATAGAATAAAGTGCCCGCAGTGCAATATGACATGGACTAGTTTGTTCATTGCGCAGAACGTACTGCGAGAAAAACACGAAGCGCAAAAAGAATGTTTAGATAGAGCGTAAGCCAACACTTCCAAATGGACTGCGCAGCAAGGTTCCGGCACATCATGGCTGCGTGAGGCTTCCTCTAGCCGTCGAATAAGGAGCCCGCAGTGCTAGTAGTGTGCCGGAGAAGTAATATGACATGGACTAGTTTGTTCATAGTACCAGACGTACTGCACGAAATACAGGAAGCGCAAAATGAAACTCTAGATAGAGCGTAAGCCAACACTTGCAAATGGACTGCGCAGCAAGGTTCCGGCACATCATGGCTGCGTGAGGCTTCCTCTTGCCGTAGAATAAAAAGCCCGCAGTGCTAGTAGTGTGCCGGAGAAGGAATATGACATGGACTAGTTCATAGTACCGGACGTACTGCACGAAATACACGAAGCGCAAAATGAAACTTTGGACAGAGCGTAAGCCAACACTTGCAAATGGACTGCGCAGCAAGGTTCCGGCACATCATGGCTGCGTGAGGCTTCCTCTGGCCATAGAATAAAGAGCCCGCAGTGCTAGTAGTGTGCCGGAGAAGTACTATGACATGAACTAGTTTGTTTATTGAACAGGACGTACTGCACGCAGTGCACGAAGCGCAAAAATAAACTTTAGATAGAACGTAAGCCAACACTTCCAAATGGACAGCGCTGCAAGGTTCCTGCACATCATGGCTGCGTGAGGCTTGGTCTAGCCGTAGAATAAAGAGCCCGCAGTGCTAGAAAGTGTGCCAGAGAAGTATTATGACATGGACTAGTTTGTTCATTGCACAGAACGTAGCGCACGAAATACACGAAGCGCAAAAAGAAATTTTAGATACAGCGTAAGCCTTGCAAATGCACTGCGCAGCAAGGTTCCGGCACATCATGGCTGCGTAAGGCTTCGTCTAGCCATAGAATAAAGAGCCCGCAGTACAATATGACATGGACTAGTTGGTTCATTGCGCAGAACGTACTGCACGAAATACACGAAGCGCAAAAAGAAACTTTAGATAGTGCGTAAACCACCACTTGCAAATCGACTGCGCAGCAAGGTTCCGTCACATCGTGGCTGCGTACGGCTTCGTCTAGCCATAGAATAAAGAGCCCGCAGTGCTAGCAGTGTGCCGCAGAAGTAATATGACATGGACATGTTTGTTCATTGCACAGAACGTCCTGCACGAAATACACGAAGCGGAAAAATAAACTTTAGATGGTGCGTAAACCACCACTTCCAAATCGACTGCGCAGCATGGTTCCGGCACATCCTGGCTGCGTAAGTCTTCGTCTAGCCATAGAATAAAGAGCCCGCAGTGCTAGTAGTGTGCCGCAGAAGTAATATGACATGGACTTGTATGTTGATTGCGCAGAACGTACTGCACGAAATACACGAAGTGAAAAAAGAAGCTTTACATTGAGCCTAAGCCAACACTTGCAAATGGACTGCGCAGCAAGGTTCCGGCACATCATGGCTGCGTGAGGCTTCGTCTAACCATAGAATAAAGGGCGGGCAGTGCTAGTAGTGTCCCGCAGAAGCAATATGACATGGACTAGATTGTTCATTGCGCAGAACGTACTGCACGTAATACACGAAGCGCAAAAAGAAACTTTAGATACTGCGTAAGCCAACACTTGCAAATGGACTGCGCAGCAAGGTTCCAGCACATCCTTGCTGCGTAAGGCTTCGTCTAGCCATAGAATAAAGAGCTCGCCGTACAATATGACATGGACTAGTTTGTTCATTGCGCAGAACGTACTGCACGAAATATACGAAGAGCAAAAAGAAACTTTAGATAGAACGTAAGCCAACACTTGCAAATGGACTGCGCAGCAAGGTTCTGGCACATCATGGCTTGTAAGGCTTCGTCTAGCCATAGAATAAAGAGCTCGCCGTACAATATGACATGGACTAGTTTGTGCATTGCGCAGAACGTTCCGCAAGAAATACACGAAGCGCAAAAAGAAACATTAGATAGAGCGTAAGCGAACACTTGCAAATGGCCTTCGCAGCAAGGTCGCGGCACATCCTGGCTGCGTAAAGCTTTGTCTAGCCATAGAATAAAGAGCCCGCAGTGCTAGAAGTGTGCCGCAGAAGTAATATACCATGGACTAGATTGTTCATTGCGCAGAACGTACTGCACAAAATAAAGGAAGCGCAAAAAGAAACTTTAGATACTGCGTAAGCCAACACTTGCAAATGGACTGCGCAGCAAGGGTCCGGCACATCATGGCAGCATGAGGCTTCGTGTAGTTATAGAATAAAGAGCGCGCAGTGCTAGTGGTGTGCCGCAGATGTAATATACCATGGACTAGTTTGTTCATTGCGCAGAACGTACTGCACAAAATACACGAAGCGCAAAAAGAAACTTTAGATAGAGCGTAATCCTGCTAATTCCTCCAATTCCTGCAATTGGAGGAATTAGCGGGCAGTAAATGGGATATAATAGGGCTCAGTGAAGTTAGGAGACCAAAAGAAGCATATACAGTGCTAAAAAGCGGGCACGTCCTGTGCTACCGGGGCTTTGCAGAGAGAAGGGAACTAGGCGTCGGATTCCTGATTAATAAGAATATAGCTGGTAACATACAGGAATTCTATAGCATTAACGAGAGGGTGGCAGGTCTTGTTGTGAAATTTAATAAGAGGTACAAAATGAAAATTGTACAGGTCTACGCCCCTACATCCAGTCATGATGACCAGGAAGTCAAAAGCTCCTATGAAGACGTGGAATAGGCGATGGGTAGAGTGAAAACTAAATACACTATACTAATGGGTGACTTTAATGCCAAGGTAGGCAAAAAGCAGGCTGGAGACAAGGCAGTGGGGGAATATCGCATAGGCACTGGGAATATCAGGGGGGGAGTTATTAGTAGAGTTTGCGGAACAGAATAATATGAGGATAATGAATACCTTCTTCCGCAAGCGGGATAGCCGAAAGTGGACGTGAAGGAGCCCGAACGGCGAGACTAGAAATGAAATAGACTTCATACTCTGCGCTAACCCTGGCATCGTACAAGATGTGGACGTGCTCGGCAAGGTGCGCTGCAGTGACCACAGGATGGTAAGAACTCGAATTAGCCTAGACCTGAGAAGGGAACGGAAGAAACTGGTACATAAGAAGCCGATCAATGAGTTAGCGGTAAGAGGAAAAATAGAGGAATTCCTGATCAAGCTTCAGAACAGGTATTCGGCTTTAACTCAGGAAGAGGACCTTAGTGTTGAAGCAATGAACGACAATCTTGTGGAGATCATTAAGGAGTGTGCAATGGAAGTCGGTGGTAACTCTGTTAGGCAGGATACCAGTAAACTACCGCAGGAGACGAAAGATCTCATCAAGAAACGCCAATGTACGAAAGCCTCTAACCCTACAGCTATAATGGAACTGGCAGAACTTTCGAAGTTAATAAACAAGCGTAAGACAGCTGACATAAGGAAGTATAATATGGATAGAATTGAACATGCTCTCAGGAACGGAGGAAGCCTAAAAACAGTGAAGAAGAAAGTAGGAATCGGCAAGGATCAGATGTATGCGTTAAGAGACAAAGCCGGCAATATCATTACTAATATGGATGAGATAGTACAAGTGGCTGAGGAGTTCTATAGAGATTTATACAGTACCAGTGCCACCCACGACAATAATGACAGAGAAAATAGTCTAGAGGAATTCGAAGTCCCAAAGGTAACTCCGGAAGAAGTAAAAAAAGCCTTGGGAGGTATGCAAAGGGGGAAGGCAGCTGGGGAGGATCAGGTTGCAGCAGATTTACTGAAGGATGGAGGGCAGATATTTCTAGAGAAACTGGTCACCCTGTATACGCAATGCCTCATAACGTCGAGCGTACCGGAATCTTGGAAAAACGCTAACATAATCCTAATCCAAAAGAAAGGGGACGCCAAAGACTTGAAAAATTATAGACTGATCAGTTTACTGTCCGTTGCCTACAAACTATTTGCTAAGGTAATCGCAAATAGAATCAGGAACACCTTAGACTTCTGTCAAGCAAAGGACCAGGCAGGATTCCGTAAAGGCTACTCAACAATAGATCATATTCACACTATCAATCAGGTGATAGAGAAATGTGCGGCATACAACCAACCCTTATATATAGCTTTCATTGATTACGAGAAAGCATTTGACTCTGTCGAAACCTCAGCAGTCATGGCGGCATTACGGAATCAGGGTGTAGACGAGCCATATGTAAAAATACTGCAAAATATCTATAGCGGCTCCACAGCCACCGTAGTCCTCCATAAAGAAAGCAACAAAATCCCAATAAAGAAAGGCGTCAGGCAGGGAGATACGATCTCTCCAATGCTATTCACAGCGTGTTTACAGGAGGCATTCAGAGACCTGGATTGGGAAGAAATGGGGATAAAAGTTAATGGAGAATACCTTAGTAACTTGCGATTCGCTGATGATATTGCCTTGCTTAGTAACTCAGGGGTCCAACTGCAGTGCATGCTCACTGACCTGGAGAGGCAAAGCAGAAGAGTGGGTCTAAAAATTAATCTGCAGAAAACTAAAGTAATGTTTACCAGTCTCGGAAGAGAACAGCAGTTTACAATAGGCAGCGAGGCACTGGAAGTCGTAAGGGAATACATCTACTTAGGGCAGGTAGTGACTGCGGATCTGGATCATGAGACAGAAATAATCAGAAGAATAAGAATGGGCTTGGGTGCGTTTGGCAGGCATCTCAGATCATGAACAGCAGGTTGCCATTATCCCTCAAAAGAAAAGTGTTTAATAGCTGTGTCTTTCCTGTACTCACCTACGGGGCAGAAACCTGGAGGCTTACGAAAAGGGTTCTATTCAAATTGAGGACGACGCAACGAGCTATGGAAAGAAGAATGATAGGTGTAACGTTAAGGGATAAGAAATGAGCAGATTGGGTCACGGAACAAACGCGAGTTAATGACAACTTAGTTGAAATCAAGAAAAAGAAATGGGCATGGGCAGGACATGTAATGAGAAGGGAAGATAACCGATGGTCTTTAAGGGTTACGGACTGGATCCCAAGGGAAGGGAAGCGTAGCAGGGGGCGGCAGAAAGTTAGGTGGGCGGATGAGATTAAGAAGTTTGCTGGGATGGCGTGGCCACAATTAGTACATGACCGGGGTTGTTGGAGAAATATGGGAGAGGCCTTTGCCCTACAGTGGGCGTAACCAGGCTGATGATGATGATGATGAACCAACAGAACGAAGAAAGGGTCACAGACCACAGCGCTGACGAACAACCACGGTGTAAGAATAGGCTGTGTGGCTGAACGAAGGCCGTCCAGGCAGGAAAAAGTTGTGCATGTATTGCGTCGCCCTCGGCTGATGGAGCCACAGACACAAGGACCTTGGGTTTGAACCAGAGAAGTAGGGCTAGAGTGATTACGGATGGGGAAAGCGTCAATGAAACGTTCGAATTCACTTGGTACGTTAAACTAAATGCGGATGTTATTCCAGCTTGAGACGGAAACTTGCTTGCGATGAACGAAGCATACGTTTCGCCAGATTAAGCATGCTCCGAGTGCTATGTAGGGCAGGCGCTTATCCATGCACGTGTAGGAGCATGGCACGATGAGTCCAGCTTCCAACTTTAGTCGGCAATACTGATCAGGCTCCTTGACGCTGCAGCGAACTGTGTCAAATATTAGTGGCTACGATACCTAACCTACCCACCGAACCCATGATGACATACCAAAACCTCCGCGCGTAAACTAGTTTTACGTGTACTGTAACCTATATAAACTCGCAGTTAAATTGTAATGCACTGCAAAACAACTATCCAATGTGGCTATTCGACGGCCGCATTTTTTAATAACCTAAGTTCAATGTTCTGATACAGGTGGTTGTGATGTTAGTGTACAGGATGGACTAGCCTTGGTTTGTCGGCATTTGCTCCGCGTGAATCAGTCATATGGACCACTCATCTAAAAACCAGGGACGCAAAAGCAGTAAAGTTTTGTGCAGATTGGAATTTATGTGACATATACAGAGAGCATGCCATAAACTGAATTATTCGTACAAGAGTTAATGTTCCATAAACAAACTGGACACTGGCACACATTTCGCGCGCACGCGTAAGTTCATGACACCGACCGTTTCGTTTAATTCACCAAATAAAACGTAGAGTTTTCACCTACTGAAGCTTCGACAGCTTTCACAGCTCCTGCGATTCAATTTTTGCCTCAGATTTCTGTTGTTTGCAGAACTACCTCTATCACATGGCCACATAACTCTGTAGCACGCCAGCCATAACTTCTTCTTTATGGTCGGCACAGGATAACTGAAACTTGTACTTATCGAGCATGTTGTCCAATGTTAATTCATAGGGACTCTTGAGAGCCGCATACGCTTGTGGAATTCCATCTCCGTTGCATGAATTAACTGAAAAAGACTTCGCTTTGGGTGCAAAAGGCCTCCTCTTGTTTTACACAGAACAAGGTTGCTTTCCGGCTGATGAAGAAGTGCGCTTTCTTCCAATAATCCTTCACGGGATTTTTCACACGTTGTGCTTTTCAAGTACATGCGGCATATAAAACCAGCTAAATAATAAATTACGCAATCTGCAGCTGCCGGTGCTTCATGCAAGTTGTCGAACGCATGGTCAACTTCCCCTTCAGCAGCAACTAGGCCAGCTTGCTTCTCTTTGAATTCTTTAAAGTGTCCTTCTGACTTGACACTGTCGTCAAAAGCAAGTTTCAAATCTTTGGGCATTAGACAGCTGACATAAGGAAGTATAATATGGGTAGAATTCAACGTGCTCTCAGGAGCGAAGGAAGCCTAAAAGCAGTCAAGAATAAACTAGAAACTGGCAAGAATCAGATGTATGCCATAAAAGGACACTAAAGGTTAATATTAAGTCAACGTTAGCTGTTGAAATACGATCCCAGAAACCTCGAAACGCTTGTTTCATGCGAAGAAGAGACTTACTTTAAGAGAAAACGCGTTTTGAAGCGTCCGCGTACCCCTAGCGCAGTTCAACTCGCCCGCCCTCCGATCGAGGAGTAGTGACGTCATCGTCTCATAGTGACGTTGCACCGTCGGTGAGTAAAAAGGCACCCGCAGACAGCACGGCTTTCCTTCGCAGAACGCAAACGCGCGGCGAGAAACAGAGCCAAGACAGAGCCGACTGCAGCGGAAAAGCGCAAATAAGGTGGCTAGCGGACGGGAAAGCGTGCGACGATAACCTGGCTCTTTATTTTATGACGCCAACTTTGACGCTCGTTGCAATGGACGACCCTGACTACACATTGGCTCGCGATGCAGAGCTCGACTTCAGCGATTTAAGCACTGATGAACGTGACCTGGTGCTGCGGGCTCGCGCTGCCGGCGTCGTTGCGTACTACTACGACGGTAACTGTACGTCATGGCTGTGCATATTCGCACATTTGTAGCTTTTCCTTCATGAAAACCAATGCCGCACTCACCGCCCCGTCTTCGACCTGCAGTTGTTCTTGCGCTTCAGAGAATGCAGGCAAGACCGATGGAACAGCGCTACGGGAAAGCATTGCTTTGAAACGCACTCCACACGACTTCAGTAAGCCGGCGTTGAACTCGTAATCCTCTGGACGAAAGTGCAGCGAGCAGACTATGTGATTTTTCGGCTCTTTGCCAACGCGCTGTGGCAGAGGTGCGGCACTTAACCACTTCGAACACAGAGGTTCACTCGTTGGCACACAGTGATAAGGAACGTTGGATTCACCGCTGCAACTGCCCTTGGCCAAGTTCCGCGGACCGTTCGCGCATTGCACGACATCACACGGACGTGGCATTCTCGCCGCTTGTTCCAAATGCAAGTTTCGCGAGCCAGCAGAACCAGCGCAGCACGACTCGATAACGAAACAAATGAAACTCCAAAGCGCGCGCGGCGCACAGTCGAGAGCACAGAGACGAGCGAAAACGAAACCTTTCGACCACTCATACTACTGAAGCGTAACGTCAAAATGCTATTTTTTCATAGAAATAAATAGAAGTAGACTAGTAGCATTTTCTTCCGTACTATAACATAATGAAATGATCTTTTTAATACGAGTAGTTGAGAACTAGCGACATAAATTATTATGAGGAGTGCTTTCGTCATCGGGCTAGTCCCGGAATGTCACTGGGGGGTCTCAAATCGTGTCATGTATTTACCTCCATTTCTCAGTTACTAAAGCTCTGTTCGTGATTATATTGACGCCTTAGACGTTCTAGAGCATTGCTTTATCACTTTAACTTGACTTCATACTAACCTTTAGTGTCCCTTTAAGAGACAATGCGAGCAATATCATTACTAATATGGATGATAGAGTTGAAGTGGCTGAGGAGTTGTATAAAGATTTATACAGTACCAGTGGCACCCACGACCATAATGGAAGAGAGAATAGTTTAGAGGAACTTGAAATCCCACAAGTATCGCCGGAAGAAGTAAAGAAAGCCTTGGGAGCTACGCAAAGGGGGGAGGCAGCTGGGGAGGATCAGGTAACAGCAGATTTGTTGAAGGATGGTGGGCAGCTTATTCTAGAAAAACTGGCCACCCTGTATACGCAATGCCTCATGACCTCGAGCATACCGGAATCTTGGAACAACGCTAACAAAATCCTAATCCATAAGAAAGGGGATGCCAAAGACTTGAAAAATTATAGACCGATCAGCTTACTGTCCGTTGCCTACAAAGTATTTACTAGGGTAATCGCAAATAGAATCAGAAACACCTTAGACTTCTGTCAACCAAAGGACCAGGCAGGATTCCGTAAAGGCTACTCAACAATAGACCATATTCACAGTATCAATCAGGTGATAGAGAAATGTGTGGAATATAACCAACCATTATACTTAGCTTTCATTGATTACGAGAAAGCGTTTGATTCTGTTGAAACATTAGCAGTCATGGGGGCATTACGGAATCAGGGTGTAGAGGAGCCGCATGTAAAGATACTGAAATATATCTGTAGTGTCTCCACAGCCACCGTAGTCCTCCATAAAGAAAGTGTAGAGGGGGGTTTATTCGGCTCGTAGAGCAAAAGCGACAAACTCAGCACCAGCAGGCAGGGCACAGCCAGCGAACGTACTTGGTACGTGCCACGCGATGGCAACGGGGCTTTTCAGCCTGCCTATCTTCTTCGTCACAATCACCCCCGGAATTGAAGAGTAGCCATCCTGGCGACCTAGGAAGACGTGGGCGGATCGTAATACTGCTTCAGCCGGTCAATGTGCACAGTCTCTCGCCCCCGACGACGCAGATCGGAAGATGGCGATGCGGGTTCGACCACGTAGTTCACTGGTGATATTTGTGCAACCACGAAGTAGGGCCCGTGGTACTTCGGGAAGAGCTTGGACGAAAGGCCAGGAGCAGCAACAGGCGGGACCCAAAGCCACACGAGTGAGTCGACGGGGAAGGGGTGAGGGGGAGGATTAAGGTCATGGCGTTCTTTTTGGCGGCACTGTTGAGCAGACGTGAAAGAACGGGCCAGTTGTCGGCATTTCTCGGCGTGCTGAGCAACCGCAAAAACAGGAGAGCATTCAGCAGGGTCCGGCCGGTACGGGAGAACCGTATCAATAGTGCTGGAGGGATGGCGGCCGTAAAGCAGAAAGAATGGTGAGAATCCGGTAGTGGCTTGAGAGGCAGTGGTATATGCGTAAATGACGAACGGAAGTACAAGGCCCCACTTGGAGTGGTCATATGCAACATACACTGATAGCATGTGACCAAGAGTTCTGTTGAATCGTTCTGTTAGGCCATTGGTCTGTGGATGATAAGCAGTAATAGGGCGGTGAATAATTTGGCATTCAGATAGGAGTGACTGCAGGACATCCGAGAGGAATACGCGGCCCCGATCGCTCAACAGTTCACGAGGTGCGCCATGGCGGAGAACGAAGTTGTTTAGAATGAACGAGGTGATGTCTTTTGCTGATGCGGCAGGCAAGGCGGCGGTTTCAGCATACCGTGTCAAATGATCTATGGCAGCAGCAATCCATCGGTTGCCAGCGCCAGTAGGTGGAAGAGGCCCGTTATATCAATGTCGACACGGTCAAATGGCTGAGCTGCGCAGGGAAGGGGTTGGAGAGGTGCGGTGGAGAGATGCGGGACACATTTGCGTCGCTGGCAGGATATGCAGGAGCGTACGTATTTGTGGACGAAGGTGTACATCCCTCGCCAATAATATTGTAGGCGAAGCCGTGTGTAAATTTTTGACATACCACCGTGACCACACTGCGGGTCAGAATGAAAAGCGGAGCAGAACCCTTGTCGTAGGTGGCGAGGCACCACTATGAGCCATTTGCGGCCGTCATTGTGGTAGTTGCGGCGGTATAGAAGTTCGTCCCGCATTGTGAAGTGCTGCGCCTGTAGGCATAACGCTCGAGGTGCCGAAGTTTGGTCAGTATGGAGCAGTCTAGGCAACTGGAAGCATCGGCAAACGTGAATCGTTTTCTTCAAATCGTGCAGATTCCGGGGCCAATTCGCTGCTGGTTGTGCAGTAAAAAAAACGACGAGCTGTTTCATCCGATCAACTATATCAGCCCACATCTTCAAGATTGCCGCCATGGTAGCTACCGACTGCGCCTGCGTCATGGAATGGCGCTCTGATCGTCAAATCATGGACGCCCCCTCGCATCAGCTATAAAAGGAGCTGTAACAACTGCGAAAATCGTCAGTACGGAGCGGTCCAGGCAATTGGAAGCATCGGCAAACGTTAATCGTTTCCTTCAAATCGTGCAGATTCCGGGGCCAATTCGCTGCTGGTTGTACAGTCAAAAAACGACCAGCTGTTTCATCCGATCAACTATATCAGCCCACATCTTCAAGATTGCCACCATGGTAGCTACCGACTGCGCCTGCGTCATGGAATGGCGCTCTGATCGTCAAATCATGGACGCCCCCTCGCATCAGCTGTAAAAGGAGCTGTAACAACTGCGAAAATCGTCAGTACGGAGCGGTCCAGGCAACTGGAAGCATCGGCAAACGTTAATCGTTTTCTTCAAATCGTGCAGATTCCGGGACCAATTCGCTGCTGGTTGTACAGTCAAAAAATGACCAGCTGTTTCATCCGCTCAACTATATCAGCCGACATTTTCAAGATTGCCACCATGGTAGCTACCGACTGCGCCTGCGTGATGGAATGGCGCTCTGATCGTCAAATCATGGACGCCCCCTCGCATCAGCTATAAAAGGAGCTGTAACAAGTGCGAAAATCGTCAGTGCGGAGCGGTCCAGGCAACTGGAAGCATCGGCAAACGTTAATCGTTTTTTCAAATCGTGCAGGTAAATCAACTTGGATCTTTTCATAATAACCCACCAGAAGTGCCTGGATCGCTCCGTGACTGCTCTTTTAGCGCGTTTCTTTGACTGTCTGTCCAGTGCGAATTGCGTTTGATAATGATGGACAAGCCACCGACTACAATTGAGGAATTGGCAAAGTTGCTTACTGATCTATCAGGCAAGGTTGACTCGCATGGATCTACTCTGAGAGATGAGATGCAACAGGTAAGAGAATCCCTTCATTTCTTGAACTCTGACTTTGAAAGTTTCAAGGCAGCAGTTGATGCTATGAAGGAAGAACAAGCGTTGCTAAAAAAAGAAAATAATGAACTACGAAGTAAGCTTGAAAGCACCCGCTATGAAATAATTGAGCTGAAGCAATATACACGACAAGAAAATTTGGAAATCAAGGACTTCCCTTAAAACGAAACGCAAACCTCGTCGAAGTGTTGACATCTGTTTGTCAAAAGCATGTCATTTCTGTTAGTGAAACAGACTTTGACGTGATTCATCGTGTTCCGAGTAAAGATAAGGATCGGCCAAATGTTGTAGTTAAGTGCATGTCTCGTTCCATTCGTGAACGCATAATTAAAGGTTTCAAAAAGGAAAAGATAAGCCCTCAGGATTTTGGATACGATGGCTCAGTGAATGTGTACATTAACGAGCACCTCTGCCCCGAAATGAAAACAATATTAGGGAAAGCTATCACCAAGAAAAAGACAAACAACTGGAAATTTGTCTGGGTAGCAAACTGAAAAATGCTCGCCCGAAAGGCTGAGAATGCACGTGTTGTCAATATTCGTAATGATAACGACCTATCACTTATTTGTTAGTTTTTTGCATTAACATGGCTACCATAGTTCAGTCTGCTAATGACTTCCTGAACAGTTCCTCCTGTTATACTTTAATTCATTGTAATGTGCGTAGCTTGCTCAGAAATACTGACAATCTGTGCTCTCTTCTGTCATTACATAATTTCCCGTTTGATGTTGTTGCTACCTCCGAAACATGGCTGCATTCAGACGAACTGTACCATATACCCGGATATGCATTCTTCTCCACTCCTCGAAGTACGGGAACTAGGGGTGGCGGCGTTGCACTATTTGTGAGGTCTTCTTTATCGTGCTCAGTCGTTAAAGAGTACTCTTACTCATACGCGAATGAATTTGATATGCTTGTTGTGAATTCTCAATGCTTCGCTGCAGCGGTAATTTATCGTGCTCCTAACAAGAACAAATCAGCTTTTATGCAACATTTTGAACATTTATTAGTTTATTTAACCAATTTAAATAAACGAATAATAATATTTGGAGACTTCAATATTGATGCTATAAAGGAACATGACAGCGATTATTTTAATCTTGTTAGATCATATGGGTTCCATAACGTCATTAAAATCCCAACACGTATAACTTCACTGACATCCACACTGATCGATCTTATATTGTGCAACTGTAACACCGATTCAAGCTGGTGTAATGTTTATGATTCGGCTGTAACAGATCACTCTGCTGCTGCCATCTTTTTTCATCGATCCACTCATTCTCAGGGCCATTCTCATATTTCTCATCGAGTTAACTGTCCAGTATTACGTGAATGCCTTTGCTCTTTAACTATAGATGCGCAGAAAAATTCAAATCAGCAATTTGACAGTTTCAGCAAAGCGTTGTGTGATGCATTAGCGCAATCGTCAATCACCTTCGAAAAAAGATATTATAGCACTCCTATCTGTCCCTGGATGACGAAAGGACTGCTAAAATTTATTAAAGATAAAGACTTTTGGCACACTAAAGTAAAGTCACATAGGGGTAACACATATTATGAACACAAATTTCGTATAGCTCGAAATTTTGTAACTAGCGCTATACGTATTCGTAAAAAAGATTATTACACAAATTTAGTAGTCCGTAATTCTGGTAATTCAAAGACTACAGGCGCATTATCAACTCGGTAATTAAGCCATCGGTTACAGAATATACAATGCCAGACTTGAAAATCTTAGGAATATCCATGAAATCCTTAGTCTCGTCGTTTAACTCGTACTTCTGTATGATTAGCCAAGCAATATCTAATAACGTACGTCTTTTTTCAGCCATTACTTACCCAGAAAGGACGACAAACTCATTTGGTTTTGTGGACATTACAGCGGAGGAGATAGTGTCTGTAGTTAACGGCATGCCATTAAAACATTCTACTAATCACGATGGCATGTCCATAGTGGTCTTAAAGCATTGTATTGATATACTGTGCATGCCATTAGAAAAAATATTCAATCTCCCTTTCTATACTGCTACATATCCAGATGTACTAAAGATCGCTAAGGTAATTCCAATTTACAAAAATGGGGACCATAACTTATTAGAAAACTACCGTCCTATATCCGTCTTAAGTTGCTTAAACACCGTCTTTGAAAGACTTATCGCCCAACGAATGACTTCATTTTTTGAACGTGAATCCATTTTATCTTATTGCCAAAACGGTTTCCGAGCTAAAAGATCGACAAGCACACCAGTACTAGCTCTGTCTGACTACATAAATTCTAACTTGAACAACAACAAAAGTGTCCTAGGCATATTTCTAGATGTTAGGAAAGCGTTTGACACTGTGGATCATGACATACTGCTAAATAAGTTAGAATGCTATGGTTTCCGAGGTCTAACTCTTCAATTTTTCCGCAGCTATCTCAATAACAGAAAACAACTAGTTTCCATTGCAGATACCAAATCCGACGTTTCTGACATTGTTACAGGGGTCCCACAAGGGTCAGTACTAGGGCCAATATTTTTTTCTTTATTTGTAAACGATCTTCCTGACACCTTAGAAAACTTCTCTGCTGTGATGTATGCAGACGACACTGTTCTACTTTGTGCGCTAGACTCCTTGAACAAAACATTTCAAGTGGCTAATAATGAACTTCGGATTGTTAACCAGTGGTTCGCGTCAAATAAGCTAACTCTGAATATCAAGAAAACTAAATATATTCTCTTTACTTCTTCGTGGAAAGCACCACTAAAAGACTGTCATTCGCTTTCTCTAAACCATAATATCCTTGAGCGGGTGAGTTCAATCCTATACTTGGGTGTCACACTAGACGAGCATCTTCATTGGAAGCCTCGCATTGCATTGCTGTGTAAAAAGTTGAGCAAGGCTTGTTTTATGCTGTATAAATGCCGTTATAACTTCGACACTGCCACTCTGAGAACAATTTACTTTAGCATATTCCATAGCCATCTATCCTACTGTATTGCATTTTGGGGTAATACGTACGTTTCATACGTTGAACCTATCATACTTCTTGAGAAAAGGGCCTTGCGATTTATGACTTTTTCGGACTACAATGCTAAATCAATACCGCTGTTTCAAAGTTTAAATATACTGCCGTTTAATTTATTACTGAATCTTAAATCTACATTGCATACTCATAACAGCATAACCACTAACTGTCCTTTGGGTGTATCACATTTTTTACATTCCAGAAGCAATACACGCAGTGCACTTAAGGGAAATTTTCTCTTGCCAAAAATGCATAATGTATATGGAAGGCGAAAGTTAAGCAACACTGGAGCACTCCTATGGAACAGCTTACCAACAGAAGTAAAACAAGCAAAATGTTTTTCACTATCAGTGAAATCCCATTATTACTCATTACTATTATCTGCATAGTTTTCATCTGGATTGTGTACACATGTTTACCTTTTTCACTTGCAGTGTATAATTTACTAAATAAAAATTCCTTTCTGTCGGTTTCTCGTAGCTAATAGACGTACCCTGCCTTGTGTTCTAATTGAATGTTTATGTATATATGACTTACTTATACTTTTTCGTATTGATGTTAAGAATGTGAATTAATAACTAGCATGGATCCCAGCTAGCCTTGAGCTAGGGATCCAGATGTCCTGTACAACATTTCCTGTGTACTTTCCTATTTTGAATAAACTTCAATTTCAAGTTCCCGGAGGATTTGACAAAAAGTCGAATATCATGACGATCCATGGGTCCTTTCTTTGCTCCGATGCCATGTCCATGATGTCAAGTGGTGAGATGTCATGTCTGTCGGTAGAAGTGCTGCTGGCTGAAGTAACTGGGGAGCGCGAGAGAGCATCGGCGTCAGCGTGTTTGCGTCCAGAGCGATAGACGACACGGATATCATATTCCTGCATTTGGAGGGCCCACCGAGCGAGGTGGCCCAACGGGTGCATTAGGTTGGACAACCAGCAAAGAGCGTGATGATCCGTCACCACGTCACAACGTCGACCGTAGAGATATGGACGAAATTTTTGAAGAGCCCATACGATAGCCAGGCACTCTTTTTCTGTGACTAAGTAATTGGCCTCAGGTTTCGTGAGGGCACGACTAGCATAAGCGAGGACGTATTCGGCATTAGTGTTCTTGCGTTGTGCGAGCACGGCACCAAGGCCGACAACACTGGCGTCAGTGTGAAGTTCTGTAGGTGCGCTTGGATCAAAATGGCTCAAGATTGGCGGAGATGTGAGTAGGTGACGAAGAGTCGTAGAGGCATCATCAGAGGTTTCCAACCAAGCAGAAAGTTCACTGTCGCCTTAGAGAAGTTGGCTTAGTGGTACGGTCACAGTAGCGAAATTGCGAACAAAACGTCGAAAATAAGAGCATAGGCCAATGAAGCTGCGTAGTGCTTTCAAGTTAGTGAGCTTCGGAAATTCGGATACGGCGCGAAGTTTAGCAGGATCAGGAAGAATGCCTTCTTTGGAGACAACGCGGCCTAATATAGTCAGTTTTCGAGCTGCAAATCGGCCCTTTCTTAAGTTAAGCTGGAGACCAGCATTCCGGAGACAGGTCAAAACTTGATGTAAACACCGAAGATGGCTCGGAAAATCAGGAGAAAAGACGACAACGTCGTCGAAAAAGCAGAGGAAAGTATGCCACTTCAGGCCGCGAAGGATGCCGTCCATCATGCGTTCGAAGGTGGCGGGCGCATTGCACAGACCGAATGGCATTACAGTAAATTCATACAAGCCGTCTGGTGTTACAAAAGCGCTTTTCGAACAGTCAGCGTCAGCCATGGGCACCTGCCAGTAGCCAGAGCGGAGATCTAAGAAGGAAAAAAACTCCGCTCCTTGCAAACAGTCAAGTACGTTGCCAATACGTGGCAACGGGTATACATCCTTTCGGGTAATCTTGTTAAGCCTTCGATAATCGACGCAAAATCGTATGGTGCCGTCTTTCTTTTTAACTAGGACGACTGCTGATACCCAAGGACTACTAGAAGGCTGGATGACACCGCGACTGAGCATATCGTTCACCTGGTCATTGATAACGCGTCTTTCAGTTGCCGATACTCCGTAGGGACGCTGTCTAATTGGTGCGTGGCTCCCAGTGTCGATAGTGTGCGAAACAGTCGTTGTGCGGCCGAGGGATATTGCTTGGCACTCAAAAGACGAAGAGAAGCCTTGTAGCAAGCGAAGAAGTTCGTCGCGCTGTGTCGTCGTAAGGTAACTGGCAATAGCTGGCGTAAAAGAACGCGGCAGTGACTGAGGAGGCGATGCCTCGAGTGCAGGAAGATAAATGGAGTCGTCCATCGTGTCAAATATTGAAGATGAGGTCAGTGGCTCTGCTCTGCCAAGGCTTTCATGGCGGCGTAAATTAATTGGTTCAGTCGATGGGTTTGAGATGCACATGAGAGAGGCGCCAGCTTTGAACTCGAGGACGGCGAACGGCTGTGGTAGTGAACGGCGGCGAACTAAGAGTTCGGACGCAGCGAAGAGTACTGTGCCGTCATCTACAGATTCGGAAGAGATACTGACAAGAGTGGAAGACGAGGCAGGTATAACAGTGTCTTCTGAAACAGCGATTTTGCGACAATGGTCCTTACGGTCAGTGATAATATCGGTCGAAAACTGAAACAGCTCGATTTCAGCGCAGGCGCACTCAATGATCGCATGATGTGTGGAAAGTCCCAACCTAATATGACGTCATGTGAACATGATGGCAGCACGATGAATTCTGTGATAAAGAGAACTTCCTGAATTACGACACGAGCAGTGCAGGCGCTGGATGGCTCGACGTGCTGCGCGTTGGCAGTTCAAAGAGAGAGTCCAAAAAGCGGCGTCGTCACTTTTCCTATCTTGCGGCAAATACGGGCATCTATCGCTGAAAGTGCAGCGCCGGTGTCGACAAGTGCTAGCCTCAATGTTCCTTCTACTGCGACTTCAACAACGTTTTTCGGGGAAGTGTGAGGCCTTATACATTTCGCTGGCACCGCAGTTATCGCCTCCTGAATTGCGATACTTAGTTCTCCTGGCGCAAAGGGCTCCGCCGCCATGGCATGGGGGAAAGTGAGCGGCGGCGAGGAGAAGGTGAACGGCGAGAGGCGGAGAATGCGGTGTCGAGGGCAGAAGAAGATTCAAAGGCGTCCGAATAGTTGCGGCGTTGTTGGAAACGTGGCGCATACGGACGCACATTGTTCGAGACGTTCGGTGTAAGCAGGCGACAGTGACGTGCCACGTGTCCAGCACGGCCACAATAAAAACAAATCGGATGGTTGTTTTCCCTGCGCCAATGGTCTTGAGGTCGTGCATAGTGCACCAGTGGATGGACTGGGGGGGGGGGGGGGGATACGGGGGGGCGCAAAGGTGGGCGAAGGGGGCCGTAGGTCTGTGGCGCAGGCCTCATCACGACTTCGGCGTACATCAGGGGAGCGGCCGTTGGAGCTTGCTGAAGAGAAGGCGAAATGTGGTCGGCTACCTGCTTCTTGATGACAGATTGGAGAGCGGGCGCCAACGGAGTACTCGGCTGGCGGGGTGGAATCAAGGAAAGCTGACGAGCGACTTCTTCATGGACGAACACCTTTATCTGTAGCAGCAGCGAAGTGTTATCCGGGGCAGCAGCCAAGCTCGACATTGAAGTGGCCTGAGGTGTAGATTGGCGGGTGGCCATGCGTTGTTTGCGCAGTTCATCGAAGCTTTGACACAGACTGACGAGTTCAGAGACTATCGAGGGATTTTTTGCCAACAGCATCTAGAAGGCGTCGTCTTCAATGCCTTTTAAGATATGGCGGACCTTCTCGGCATCAGCCATTGCGACGTCAACGCAGTTGCAGTGGTCGACAACATCTTCTATGTAGCTGGTAAATGTCTCCCCGCACTGTTGCGCACGGCCACGCAAACTTTGTTCGGCGCGAAGCTTGCGAACCGCGTGGCGCCCAAATACCTCTGTCACGTTAGTCTTGAAGGCCGTCCACGTCGTCAGATCACGTTCGTGATTGCGGTGCCACACGCTGGCGACACCGCTCAAATAAAATGCCACGTAATTAAGTTTTTTGGTGTCGTCGCAGTGCTTGTGGATGCTCACCCGGTCGAAGTCAATGAGCCAGTCTTCTACGTCATGGTCTTCGATACCATGCACTGAAGATCGGTCCCGTTGCCATGCACTCATTGAGGTCGCGTTGCCGCAACGGGCCGGGGCAGACCACGGCAGTCACCGGGGCAGCGGGTTGTGGTTGTGGTGGTCCTTCTTCTGGCATTATGAAGACGAGCTGCAATGTCCTATTACGAAGTTGCAGAATTCTGGTTGTACCCAGCAGCTCCACCAATTGTAACGGGGGGTTTATTCGGCTCGTAGAGTAGCAGCGACAAACTCAGCACCAGCAGGTAGGGCGCAGCCAGCGACCAAACTGGGTACGTGCCACGCGATGGCAACGGGGCTTTTCAGCCTGCCTATCTTGTTCGTCCCAAAAGCAACAAAATCTAATAAAGAAATGTGCCAGGCAGCAGATGCGATCCCTCCAATGCTATTCACAGTGTGTTTACAGGATGTATTCAGAGACCTCGACTTGGAAGAATTGGAGATAAAAGTAAGTGGAGAATACCTTAGTAACTTGCGATTCGCTGATGATATTGCCTAGCTTAGTAAACCAGGGGACCGATTGCAATGCATGCTCACTGACCTGGAGTGGTAACGCAGAAGGGTGGGTTTAAAAATTATACGGCAGAAAACTAAAGTAATGTTTAGCAGTCTCGCAAAAGAACAGCAATTTAAGATAGGTAGCGAGGCACTGGAAGTGGTAAGGGAATACAACTACTTAGGGCAGGTAATGACCGTGGATCCGGATCATGAGACTGACATAATCAGAAAAATCAGAATGTGCTGGGGTGCATTTGACAGGCATTCTCAGATCATGAACAGCAGGTTGCCAGTATAACTCAAGAGAAAAGTATATAACAGCTGTATCTTACCAATACTCACGTACGGGGCAGAAACCTGGAGTCTTACGAAAAGGGTTCTACTTAAATTGAGGACGACGCAACGAGCTATGGGAAGAAGAATGATGGGTGTAACGTTAAGGGATAAGACAAGAGCCCATTGGGTGAGGGAACAACAGCGAGTTAATGATATCTTAGTTGAAATCAAGAAAAAGAAATGGGCATGGGCAGGACACGTAATGAGGAGGGAAGATAACCGATGGTCATTAAGAGTTACGGAATGGATTCCAAGGGAAGGGAGGCGTAGCAGAGGGCGGCAGAAAGTTAGGTGGGCGGATGAGATTAAGAAGTTTGCAGGGACAACATGGCCACAATTAGTACATGACCGGGGTTGTTGGAGAAATATGGGAGAGGTCTTTGCCCTGCAGTGGGCGTAACCAAGCTGATGATGATATTGATGATGATGATGATGATGACAGGTGCGCCTTGCCGAGAATAATTTTCAACTTGACAATTTCTTAATTGAGGGGGTTTAATCAAACTGTAAACTGATAACACGTTGCAAAGCTGCAGAAATGTGGGCATAGATGGGTGATCATTTTGGCCACCAGCCTGTCGGATAAGCCCAAAGAAGCGTTCCAACACGTCTTGGTTAAGTTTACCTGTTAAAACTTATTTGAGACCACCCTCCTTTAGCAAGTATCTTGATAGTTCCAGTGCGAGCAAAATAGTCACACGAAGGCCCTGTGCGGTGTGCTCGGTTAGAAAATTTGCTCTTGAGATTCTTCCTGATACGACTTCTTTATCCCATTTATTTAACGAATACAACTACGAGGCCAGGACCCTCAAATTTCTGCGGCCAACAGTGATGCTTTTCTCTGGATGGTTTCGGTTGAGAGCATCAAAAGGATGATTAATCCTTAGTGTGAATTCTACTGTTGACACTTTCGAGCCATTTTGTGCCTCTCTTCGAGTAGAATTCCAAGCATTTTGCTACACTCAAGCTGAACAACTGAGTGGTCAGCTTCATCCGCATTTTTTCGGTCATTGAAGGTTTGATGTGGGACAGAGTTAATTTGGGGCAAACACGCAAATTTTCATGCTGTTTCGAATCCTCCTTAGACGGCCTGTCAAAATGTGCCCAGTGAACTCACCATTTACGCACAACACTTTCTGTGAAAGTAAACGGTTCCGAACGCATTTCATAAGATGAGGTGCATGAGAAAACTCATATATATTGCGTTTTTTATCAATGGGTTGGAGTTAGTAGTTCCGGGTACATTTCAATCCTCCAGTGACACCAAACTCCTTCCACATCGCACGGTTCGTACTTGCGCCGTCACAGACGACCGCGTCGACTAGGGCTCCCGCGTCTTCAAGCAAAAATATTGCTTTTAAGACGACCTGAGCGGGTACAGCTCCCTTTGTGGGGCCCTTGCTTGCAAAGACTGCTATCGGCTGAGAGTACTTGTCGCCAAATGACCGAAAGGCAAATACAAGGCCGTGGTCAGCAAGGTCGTCGGGGGCCTCTGAAGAATCTGCATAATCAGTGAAGCCACTGTACGTCATCGTCTTCGAATGAACTCGAATTTCCTTTCGGACGCACATTTCGTCGAAAAGAAGTATTCCATGGCGTTGAAAATCGCCTTTAGTGGTCATCTTAAAGGCTGTGAAAAACCTCTTGTCAAAGCTACACCTGACTCTTATCATGCTCAGGCACTTGCGCACTGTCGTAACGCAAGGAAGGGGGAGCACCTCATCACCTCGCAGGAAGGAGTATGCAGATGGGCTGCGTATGTGCAACAGCAAGTACATCAGAAGTCAATCCTCTGTGTACCGTCTGCTTTTTTTGTTCGTCAACCTTGCTGCTCCTACGCACTCCTTTACCACGGTCAGCTGAGCACTAGGGAGATCTATTGTGCGTAGTTCTTCGCCCAGTCCTTCTTTTGGCATTTTTTGGACGTGGATACGAGCTTCTGCAAGCTCCACCGACATTTTCTCTTTAAAGCAGTTGAGCAGACGATTTTTCGACCTTTTCAGAGCATAATTTGCCCGACACAGTGCTGCAACTTTATCCTCGCTCTGGTATGAAGTCAACGGTCGAGTACATGAAGGCCTAAGCCTGCGCATTATTTCTTTTGTTAATTTCTGGTGCATTCACAGGGCGTTTGAAAGGCCAGAACATTTGTGACATACTGATAAGCTTGAGCCACTAGGGTCAAGAACAATAGAGCACCTCTTGTGCCGCCATCTCTGGTTGTTGTCAAGATATGCGCATTTTGCTTCACCGTGCGGGTACTCCAGAGTGCTCGGTCCACCATTGCGCAGCTTTGTCCTTTTAATGTGCTCTACGAAAGCCTTAACGTCATCGATAGTTGTTAAAGTACCTTCATACTGCACATCTGCCATTGAAACTGACCGACCCATCACGGTTATTTGAAGTTGTAGCTTAGCACGAATAAAACCACGGAGACAAGGAAGGCAGACAAGGACAAGCGCTTGTCATTGTCTGCCGTCCTTGTATCCGTGGTTTTATTCGCGCTAAGCTACTACTTCAAATATGGACGACAAACTAGCCCAACAGTCAACTCTTCTAGAATCCATCACGGTTATGTTTGCGAGCATATCTTAATAAAATTCAACAAATTTAGTGTTTATCGAGGAATATGCGTGGCTCACTGGCGATAGGCATGCATCTGACAGTAAACGGCTTACAGGTATTTTGAAGACGACGCTTTTTACTTCTCCAAAGCCGAGCAGGTGGTATCCCCATGGGTTCGGCAGAAGAAATTACCGTGGTAAATGGGCGAACAAGCTTGCGAACGTAACGTATGCAGATTCCAGGCATGAGCTAGGACCAGCAGATTGAGACATTTTATCACATGTTTGCTCTTCCAACGCATCCATGTCGTGTTCCGTGCACTCGGCAACGCTTGAAAAGAGCTTCCATTAACGCCACCACTGTCATTGCTACACGAGGCTTCTTGCTCGGTACAATCTTTTGGTGCAGCGCATCGTCTTTTCGACTGCGACCACGGTTGTCTTTCCGCCGGGCGCTTCCTTGTTTTCACTGTTTTCGATAGGTAAACTGGGCAGTCGGGAAACCTTGTGGGAACACCATCGCTCACCAGTTATGCCTTTCGCGGAGCAATCACCAAGACGTGTCCATTGTAGTGCGCTGTCCAGGTCTTGGACGCAAGATGATGCTCGAAGTGCTGTTCACAGATGTGATCTTTCGGCTGAAGGACTCAATCCTTCCTTGGGATAGCTCAACGCCAAATGTTCAAGCGTTCTACGTCCTTCGGTGAAGAAAACAGAGACAATTTCTCTGTACAGCCTTTGTAACCCGTTCTGCAGCGGGACACAAAACATTTCCTGCCCATCACACTCACATGTGCACCAGGGGTAGCACACTCTCAAGTTCAACAAATTGCCACAGAGGGCGGAAAAATCGACCGCGCGCCGCTGCTAACAAAACCAGCGTAGTAGAATCACTTCGGGATGCTTACGTTAGTTCCAACATTTCCTGGTAGAGGCGTCGTAAAAATCGCAATTTTATCTTACAAACTTTCACTTACAATTACCGAAGCATTTTTGTTACATAAAAAACGGGGCAAAATTATCATTGCTAATTAGATATTGTACTCTTGGTTAGTAAGTTTATTGTTTCTTCGTCATTATAAACGCAAATAGCGTTCAGCATCATCGATCTTTCACGTGACCTCTGGCCTGGATTTAAAATTTTTACCGGTATTTTTGAGTGCACGGCGGCACGGATTCATTCGTTCGTACACTCAGACTGGTTGCTTCTTTGTTTCTAAAACTAGTTTCTTGCGCTTCGATGTCTCGCGTTATTTAACTTGGGGTGAAGTTACGTGTTTCCAAGCAATCATGTAAGCCCGGAAGTTGGGTTTCGGTCGTGAGTCATTCGGAACGCGTCTGCATCGAAACGGGAGCTGGATTTTGCTGCGGCTGACAACGGCAATAACGGTGAGTCGTTTAACATCGCTGCTTGATTCGTTATCTAATATCTGTCTCATTACCTTCCAGGTGGGCACAAGTTAATGAACTAGATCCTGCATTACATATGGGCAGTTAGGATCTCAGTTGCTGTTTCCTAAATAAACCTACTTGCGAGGCTGTCGTTCTACACACACAACCAGGAAAGAAAGAGCGATATCGGAACGCGCGTCTCATTTTTCAACTTATTGTAGCCGTGGTCGTAAGTGCCTGAGTAGCCTTATCAATATACATTCTAAACTTTTTTTTTCCGAGTGCGCCGGCAACTTCTTTCATCCACAAAACCGAATAATCTTTTGGTAAAATGAAGTGAAAGTACAGAATTTAATGTATTAAACAGTTGCAAGCATGATAATTCACCCATATTTCGTACTTCTTGGTTACAAATGTTCTTGCTGTTCAGTTTGGTTTACCTGAGGGCATTTATTTTTGCAGTAGTTAAGCGGTGCATCACGTTCGGGCAGAAAAATAATGCGTCATTTCTAATAGCTTCATGACTTTCATGCATTTGCTTGTGGACCCAGCAGTGTGATCTCTTCTAGTGCGTAAATGAACGCACAAATGTTCTTATTTGTGATCTTAATAATACTAAAGCTGTTGACATGCATTGTAGTTAGGCAGACATCAATTTTATTGCCAATAGCAATATTTATTTAACACGCTGCTTAAGCACCCTAGAACAGACAGTGTACATTTGCATGTGTTCTGTAGTCGCAAACCATTACAATATATATGTCACTCCTGTTTGCATTATATATTAGAACATTTTGCTTTTTCAATTTCTGATTCAGTCAAAATTTCTGTTCCAGACATGCAGCAATGAGGACGGCACCAGTATAAAGCAACACACTCCACGCACTAAACAGAAGCTGCTGCCTGCTACAACAGGGTCATTGTGTGGACGTTGGCTACTACTACAAGGTAAACAATACATGGTTACGAAATAAATATTTTTGTTATATGCTGTATTGGCTTGCTGTATGCCGCAGATATGAAGGTTTCTTCATATCTATGGTTCAGTATAATTGGTTCGAACATAAAAGAAAACACACATGAGTTTGGCTAATCTGTGCTGTATCTCATGTGTCACCGTTCTGCCCCAACAGAGTCTATGCCAAGCACATCTTGGTGATCACAGGAGTTCCTATCTGCGCCAACAGGAAAGGGCTGGAGCCAAATTTGCAACGCTTTTACACCAAGAACAAAGAAGCGCATGAAGAAGAATATGGATGAGATATCAAGTCTGCAGAGGACTGTGTCAAGACTGGAGAGAGCTTCAGCCACCATTCCACCAGCACGAACATTTGGCTGAGTCATCCAGGTATCTCAAAAAGGACTTTCTAGCAATTCTTCGTCTTTAGATGCACCTGCAACATTTGACCAAGCACGGACGACGCTGGCCAAAAGAACGAGTTCTGTCAGTTTGCCCTTAGACAGCTTCCTAGCCATGTCAATTCAATTTGTGCCAAGTGTAATTTTTCTTCTATAAATGCAAGCTTTTTCATTGCCCATTTTTATCAGAGATCATTTATCCTCATGCAAACATAACGGTAAACCAAATCTTCGCTGATACTTAATAGCAGTCACTGTCTAGTAGCCTAACACATCTGCAGCAGTATCTCCTAGTGTATGTTGTCATGCACAATTCCTCTCCTGAAATAGCTGATGCAGCATCGGTATGTGTCTTGCATTAACCTATGCACCATTTTACTTTTCTTTATGTTTTTGGCCTTCAATGCTTGCAGAGCAGAGTGGCTTGTCTCTTGAATGCAAGCTTTCTCATTTTCCATATTCCTAGTCTCGTTGATGATTGCTCTTCTTCCTCGATAGCCTGGGTCTTTGCGCAAGCTACACTGAAGTGATTTATTGCAGAATCTGGTCTTGCTGCCTCAATTGGTTGTGGTAACTGTGCTACGTTTCTCGGATGTGGGGGCCTGGTCAGTTGCATTGGTAAGCAGTATCTCGAGGTAAGCATTTGCTCCTGCAGTCCGCAAAGCGACATAGACTCCCAGTATACACACAGCGTAACAGGTGCTCCCCGTTCGTTCTGGCCTGCTGCAGCCATGGGCAAATTGTGCTTGTGGCCCACCTCGGCCACTATTTGCTCAAAACGGAGACCAGCATATGTGCTTACATTGCTCGAAGTGTGTGAAGTTGATAGCCGTATGGGTGGAAGGGCCCACAAGAATTGCTGCCGAAGGTGATGCCCACAAAAACGACTTGTCCACAATGAGACAAAGTGGGACACAAAGTGTGAGCCACACATGAGCTGCCCTCGAAAGAAAATGCATGTGCAGTTTGGAAAGGAGTTGACGCTAAAATGCCGGGTAGTCCATGTTGCTGTGTTGGTTGCGGCAGCAGATGCCTGCGTCACCTGATTGCTTCGCAATGGAAGTTGCTCATCTTCAACGGCAACTGTTGGTTCAAACAGGTGCGAGGCTCTGTCCAATCTGTTTACGCTGGTTGTCGCTCGTTACCAGACTACCACATGCTACAAAGGCAAGCATTATGCCTGTAAGATGGTTCGTAGCCAATTTATAATGTATTGTCTGAACCTTATGCGGTGACTGATCGCTGTTTAATTTTGCTGTTATGTCACTTGGTTATGGTCGCAGTGTTATGTTTTTCGAATATTGCGGCCTCGTTGGTTGCACTGGGAAGCAGTCTCTCGAAGTAAGCATTTGCTCCTGCAGTCTGCACAGCGACATAGACTCCCAATTTACACACACCGTGATTCGTGCTCCCCGTTCACCCTTTCTTGCTGCAGCCATGGGCAAATTGTGCCTCTGGCCTTTCTAGGCCGTGATTAGGCATGAATGGAGACCACCATCATACGGGCTTACATGGTCGGACGTGTATGAAGTTGGGTGGAAAGGCCCGCAATGTGGCTAATGAAAATAATAATAATAATAATACTTTATTGCGCCAAGTATTGAAAAAATGTACAAACATCCGGCCTGCCAAAGCCTCATTGGGCTTGACTGGCAGAGCCCGACAGGCAGCGGAACCACGCAGATAAACACACAGGCATGAACGCACGTTAAAAATTACGGAAGATCAAATTAGTAGAGTGGAAAAATAAAAATAGACACGGAACCCAAGTTTCATATAAAAAACACATCAGAATAAAGAGCGAGGAAGGAAAACAAAATAGCATGACAATACTCAGATCAGTGCAACAAATACTGCAGTAACCAGTGAATTCACAAGGTTCATTTGACAAGTGGTGGAGCATGTGTGTACAACGTCGTACACCCACTAAGTAGCGTATCGCAGCATCTCTTTTATTTTATATTTAGTTTTTGCCCGGCGAACACTTGGAGGGAACCTATTGAAGTAAAAGGGAACGTAAAAATCTCTTACTCGCTTTCCGTATCTTGTAAACCGTCGGGGAATACAAAAAGCTTCCTTCGGTCGAAGAGACCGTGTGGGAACATAGGGAATCTTATAGTCAATAAACCAAAAATGTTTCAGGACAGTAGTTTGCACCAAAAGGCGAGCGAAATCAGGTAGCAAAAATGCCTTAAAACATCAGAATTGGTCCGCAGGCATAAATCATAGCCAATATTTTTTAACAAAGATCTTAGGAGAAAATTGATCCTGTTTTTCCAACGAACTGCACAGCGACCATAGATCGTTATGCCGTAACGCAGTACGCTATAACCGAGAGCGTTTACAATAGCTTCGCGTATTGAAAGTGGCATATAGTATCTAATGTTGTACAGCACACAGGAGACGGTTCGGAGCTTTTTACAAACGTGGGATAAGTGGTCATTCCAAGAAAGAGCACTGTCAAAGTATAATCCTAAGTATTTCACTGAACTTTTAGAGCTCAGGGGTGGACATTGACATTGAGAACAATTAGATCCGTGCAAGAGCAGCTGCTGGTTCAAATCTACTTTCTTCATCGGGCTGTGAAAACATATAAGTTAAGTCTTAGAGCTGTTTACTTTGATTAGGTTGCGTGAGAACCAGTCCATAGCAATAGTTGCTGCAGCTTGAAGAGAAGAAAGGGAGTCAGAGTAGTTCGGTGACTGGGATGCGAGGACAGTATCGTCAGCGTACTGATACAGGCCTACAGGCACAGCGTTTGAGAGGTCGTTCACGTAGACGTTAAATAACATGGGACTAATTATGAAACCTTGAGGAACGCCAGCTTTTATTAGCAAAGAAGCACTCTTTGCCCGCCCAATCGAGACGTATTGCGTTCTCTGCTGCAAAAAATTTTTCAAAAGCAAAACAAACACTCCGCGGAAGCCTAACCTGGATAGTTTAGAAACAGTGCACACACCACTTGATTACATTCAATAGAACGATTTAACATGTGAGAAAAGTCCTCCAAAAGCATTCCCGTCCCTTTACCTTGTACAAAGCCATACTGACGCGGTGACAGGGTTTTGTGCTTGTCTAAGAAACTTGTCATTGCAAACAGCAGATGTTCTTCTAATATTTGAGTCAAACAGGGCAAAACTGAAATAGGACGATAATTTTCATATCTATTATGTGCACCACCTTTGTGAATTGGGGTAATAATTGCCGCTTTCATGTTCGGCGGGATCATGCCACTTGAGATAATGCAGTTGAACAGCGACAGCAACACGCTTTTAAGTATGTCGAACAAGGTTCGTAGATCATCAACTGAAATATCGTCTGTTCCCACAGATCTATTGCGTTTGAGAACAAAAATAATGGAACTTAGCTGAACCTAACTTAGCAAAGGCAGGTGTGTAGATTCGATTGTGCTGTTCTTAAGAGTACAAAATAAGGGATGCTGTTGCGCACTACCCGAAACTTGCGAGAAAAACCTGTTGAATTCATTAGCTATGTTTTCTTCATCCGTGCCAAAATACGACACGAAATCTTTTCCATCATTGCCTCGACTTCTGACACCTCTTAGATTATTAATCAAAGACCATGTTTTTCTAGTATCTGAGCCTGCTTTCCTAAACTTGTTACGGAAATGCACTCGTTTAGCCTGACGAATCATTACATTCACTTAACTTCTCGCTACCTTAAATTTTGACCACCCGACGTGGTTGCTCAGTGGCTATGGTGTTTGGCTGCTGAGCACGAGTTCGCGGGATCGAATCCCGGCCACGGCGGCCGCATTTCAATGGGGGCGAATTGCGACAACACCCGTTTGCTTAGATTTAGGTGCACGTTAAAGAACCACAGGTGGTCAAAATTTCCGGAGTCCTCCACTACGGCGTGCCTCATAATCAGAAAGTGGTTTTGGCACGTAAAACCCCAAATATTATTATTATTAAATTTTGACCGTAGCAGGATAGAAGCAGGTGCCCTTTTCGACTGGGCCCGGAGCAAATCCTTTTCTTTTATAGCTGATAGTATTTTGGAGGTCATCCACAAGTTTTCTTTATTGCGCTGCCTGATTTCAACCACACGAGTAGCCACTTTCTTAAACTCTTGTACTAGTTCAGCAAGTTTATCATAAATGTCTATCGGGGACACTTTTTCCAAGAACACTTCCTAATCGTATTCCGATGCCAGTCTGTAGAAGATTTTGGGATCACAGATGGATATTTCTTTTTCGACCCAATCCGCTGTTGAAGGGTTCGATTTCCGGGCTAAAGAAGAACAAAGTAATGGTCTGACAGTTTTGCTTCGACGATAGCAGATTGTAGAGCAAACTTCGGAGCTCTTATGTTTATATGGTTGATGCAAGAGACGAGCAGTTGCCCTGCCAGAAATTCTTCTCGCGTTGCTTTCTGGATAGTTGGTTGCAGTCCCCATTTTGAAAACAGATCGAGGTAACCTGCGACCAGAGCCATAGAAGGGCGAAAGGCATCTATGATAATATCGCCTATTACACACATATAGTCTTCATGCGAGTGGGCTGAGAGGGTGGTGTCAAGTTCGGCCAAAAAGAGCCTTCCATTAAAGCAGGGGGGTCGGTATACTGCAAAGAGTATCAAAGAGAGAGCTCGCGTGCTTATACGCAAAGCTACAACTTCTGCTTGCTGGAAGCCAAAACTTAGCTCTGTAATAGTCCAACTGTCTCTCACAAAAACTGCGACGCCGCCCCCCCTTTTTGCAGGTCGTGTGCATGAAATTGCTTAGTAAAGCGGTATTGCATACTGGTTAAAAATATCAGCTGAAATGTTAATTTCCGTCAGTACAAAGACGTCAAATGTAGAACGAAAAGGTGAAGTTACGGCCATGAATTCATCCCAGTGCTTTCAGATACTACGGATATTACCGTGCGTTGCGCGAAATGCAAGTTGCGCGTCACCTGTGAAATATTTTGTTGCTTCAGAAAAAGTTGCACACGTAAGGAATTCGAGATTGCTCATGCTTAGCAGATCTTATCTAGGTCAGACAACTTCTCAATGCGGATGACAGACTTCACTTCTTCCGATTTCTTCGCCAGAACTCTGCCGTTACGTGTCCACACAAATTTGTACTAGTTTTCTTTTCCCTTGGAGCTGGCCAATAGGAAAAGCTCCTTGTTTTTCCTTATCAAATTTTCATTGAAATACAACCGAGGATGAGACTCATCAGTAGGCAAATTGCGAAGCTTTGTCCGTAGCGCAAGCCATTTTTCTTTAGTCGCCACGTCATGCACCTACACAAGGATAGGGGGAGTCGAACTGCCTCTGTTCGGCATTCGATGTATTGAAGCAATAGTATTTGCTTCAAATTCCGAAAAATCAAGTTTTTGAGCTAGATCACCCATGAAAGAAACCAAATTCTCATTAGGGTTGGTTCGGAGGCCATGTATTTCAAAGCTGCAACGCCTGCTATACTGTTCAAGATCATTAACTGCGCACCTTGATTTATCCCGTAGCTCAGCTTGAGCGTCAACAGTCTCAGAAAGTGATTCCACTCGGGCATGTAGCTGAGTTAACTCTGTTTGGTTAGCTTCCAGGCTAGACTTTACAGATTCATATTTATTAGAAAGGAACTCAATTGACTTTTGAATTTCAGTAACAGTTTCGGCCACCTTTTCAACTGTGTCCTTAAATTGAAGTACTTCCGCCACTTTAGTGTTGAGTGCTTCAACCGTAACTCTCAGTTGGACATGCTTGCTGTTAACAGCAGACCGATCAGCACACCAGCACACCTGATCGGCCTGCCAAGAGCGAAAAGCAGGGTTACACAACGAAGCGCTTTGCCGCTCACTGAAATGATGCCCACAAAAGCGACTTTTCCATATTGAGACAATGTGGTACACCAAGTGTGAGCCACACATTAGCGGCCTCCGAAAGAAAAGAAACATGCAGGTTGGAAAGGAGTCAATGCTTATATGATGGGTAGTTCATGTCGCTGTGTAGGCTGCGGAAACAGATGCCTGCGTCACCCGATTGCTTCGCACTGCAAGTTGCTCATCTTTAACAGCGACTGTCACTGCAAACGGGTGCGACACTCTGTCATATCTGTTTCTGCTGCTGGTTGTCGCTCGTTATTAGACCACCACGTGCGACGAAGGCAGGCACTACGCCTGTAGGTAGGCGGCTTAATGTACCGTAAGAGACCCGTGAATGTGAATGCTCAGTGTTGCCATATGGTTCGTAGCCAATGTATAATGTATTGTCTGAACCTCATGCGGTGACTGACTGCTGTTTAATTTTGCTGTTATGTCACTTGGTTACGGTCGCAGTGTTATGTTTTTCGAATATTGCGGCCTGATCGGTTTCACTGGGAAGCAGTCTCTCGAAGTAAGCATTTGCTCCTGCAGTCTGCACAGCGACATAGACTCCCAAATTACACACACCGTGATCCGTGCTCCCCGTTCACCCTTTCCTGCTGCAGCCATGGGCAAATTGTGCCTCTGGCCTTTCTAGGCCGTGATTAGGCATGAACGGAGACCAGCATACGTGCTTACATAGTCGGATGCGTACGAAGTTGATAGCCACATGGTTGGAAAGGCCCGCAAAAGTAGCTGATGAAGGCGATGCCCACGAAAGCGACTTGTCCATATTGAGACAATGTGAGACACCAAGTGTGAGCCACACATTAGCGGCCCCCGAAATAAAAGAAAAGTGCACGTTGGAAAGGAGTGAACGGCTAAAATCTGCGGTAGTCCATGTCGCTGTGTAGGCTGCGGCAGCAGATGCCTGTGTCACCCGATTGCTTCGCAATGCAATTTGGGCATTCTTAACGGTGACTGTCGCTGCAAACAGGTGGCACACTCTGTCCAATCTGTTTCCGCTGCTGGTTGTCGCTCGTTAACCTGACCACCACGTGCGACGACGACGGCGAGCCGTTTACGAGCTCGCGTCAATGATTCCAGCGTATCTCGATATGCAAATTTTATTTCTGCTATTGCACGAGAATGTACACTGCTTGTCTTCTGCCAATAAAGTCGCACGTTCTGTTCACTCACTTGTGGCTTGTTTGTATGGGCGTCAGTAGAGGCTCTTGGCAATTAGAACGCACCAGCTACGTGGCAGCGAAGGCGTTGAGGCATGCTGCATAGCCGCCAGGGCAAGCACGGCGTGTACCAGCGTACGCGACCGGAAAAAAGCGGCCATATTGGATTTTGCTCTTAAACAACAAAAAAGGGCACTTCCACTTCCGGATTGAGCTAGGTCATCATATGGCGCGTTTTTCGCGAGCGAAAAACGCGACGGGCGGCAAACGCCCGCGTTGCCGCCGACGCGCGAGCACCCGTACGAAAAAAAGGAGCGGCGCTTTCGCGCCGCGTTTTCCGGGTTGCCAGACAACACAACTCTCAACGACATGCCTTGTCTCTGTTACCGCATATATAATATGCCCTTAAACCTATGGAACACTACAGTAAAAATAATCTGAGTGTAATTAGACAGCGACATTTCTTTCCGAAGTGTATTTATCTAGCTTAATTTAAAGCAGCAATATTGTGTGCGAAACTGCGACTGTGTACCTTCCGCATGATGAGAAGCCGCTGCTTGTTTACAACTTCACATATAAAAAGGAGTGTCGGCCACTTACTACCGAGCAGAAGAGGCGATTGCTGCTATAAAGGGGGATGCTGATACTGAAGCAAGAAAAAATGCGGGTCAGGAGGTGCATGTGGGTGCGGCCTGCCTGGTTGAGAAGAGAGCGAGCACCATACACTGGTAATATTATTAGCAAATTGTCTTGCCAGTATTAGCGATGAGACGCGACGATTCTCCACTTTAGTTATTAGGGCCTCATTGAAGGTTGCTTTGTTCATTATAGGTCAACACGATGCGCGAACCAACACGATGCGCGAACGAAATCACTGTTGCACATGTTTTCCTTGACGCGCGCGCCAGTTCTGCCGAGAAAAAAAAATTCCTCGCGAAGGGACGCATCTCGCCGGAATCACAACGTATCCTGGCAAACTTTCGTGGTGAGCGGGTTGTCCATTTCATCTGGGCGCCTGCGTACTCCTCTCTCCCCGGCAATGAGGCGGCCGACACCGTGGCTCGAGGACTCACAAACCGAGCTACCGGGGCGCCGCGGTTGGGGCTGACAGGGGACCGGATGGTTGGCTACAGGGATATTACTAATCTTTACAGATTGGGAAGGGTGCGTTTTCCTCCCGCACACCCATCACTTAATAAGCAGCAGGCGGTGGCATGGCGTCTCCTTCAAACAAATACATATCCGAAAACGGTGTCTTATAATCATTATTACCCAGACCAATATTCGGCCAATTGTAAACTTTGTCAAGAAAGGGCGGACCTGGATCACATTATCTGGGCCTGCCCTCGGGCGCCACGACAGGGCCGAAAAATTCAGGATAGGAAGCAGTGGGAGACCGTGTTGCTCACCTCGGCCCCCGAAGACCAACTTTTGGCTGTCCAGCAGGCCGAGGATGCCGCTAGAGCTCAAGGGCTTCTGGCCGCCATCTAGGCGGGGTTGGCCCCCCCACGAATCTGCCGGCTATATAAATAAAAGTTATTTCTCTCTCTCTCCAAGGAGGTTCCGTCGAGATGCGCATAGAGCAGGGCCATCTGGTGGCAAAAAAAAGAACCAAAACGCCACGTGACTTACCTGAACTCTGATCGGTGGACGCGCCACGCGACGCGTTTTTTAACGCGATAGCGTTAAGGAGCTCGTGTCGCAGAAAAGCCGGTGTCGTCGGCGTCCGCGGCGTTGACCATGAGCGATAAATCACGGCAGGCGGTTCATAAATAAAAAGCAACTTCCAAGATTGGCCCGGTGGGAATCGAACTAGGGTCTCCGGAGTGCGAGACGGAGACGCTACCACTCAGCCACGAGTTCGATGCTTCCAAGCGGTACAAACGCGCCTCTAGTGAATGCGGTGTTGCCTTCGAAACGAGCCGTGGAAAGTTATACTGCGGTGTATAACGGTAATTATGAACATGTAACGTAGAGAAGTCGCAATTATACGAGTTGCGAAATGCGTTTCCGCTGCATTTCTTCTGCGCTTTTCGCACACGCAGAGCCATCTTGCGGCAAACACAGAAGACCCCCTCCTCTCAATGTACGGCGCTGCCCCGACAGGAGGCGCGTCGCGCGCGCATTGGGTAAAGCCCCTCAATCTCCCAAAGTAGCGCCATTCACTTCCCTCCTCCTCCGCTCGGCGCGGCCTCGACGGTGGCGCCGCCGGTGGTCGTGGGCCTGCCGTAGCAGACGACGACTAACACGCTACGGGAGGAAATCTGAGGAAAAGTTCGTTCGAGTCCTGCGGAGCAGCTTCTTCAATCTGGATCTTGCTTTGTCAGTCGGTAACTGTCCTTAAGAATGTCGTGTCGGATTTGCGCAAGAAATAGCGAAAAGCACCATTATTCAAGGCGTATTTAAGGCGTAAAGCGCGCGCACGTTGAAAGTTCGTGTTGCTGAAACACGACACAAGCACGTGGTGTGCTCAGACACGCGAGTAATTACCAGAGTTTCAGGTTTTGACAGCGTGAGAGTATGTGCACGTAGTTTCGTAGGTTAATTTACGTACCTGCAGGATGCTTTTGTTCGGCCGGCGCGTAAGAGATTCCGACCGTCTGCGGTCAGCAATGCCTGGCAGCAGGGCCATTTCTGTTCCGCGCCTTTTACAGATGGACGTAGCTCATGCACAGGTTGTGGTGGCCATGAGCAACGTTTTCACACATAGGCGGTATAGATAATTTGAACAACGTACCAGCTTATGAAATCGTTATTTATTTATTACAGTGCAAATGGTTAGAATTTGATAGAAAAAAAAAGAAGGAACTTGATGGGACAACTGGAAAGAGGTTGAGAAAATAATTATCCCCCTCCCCTCATTGGCACCAGAAACACTTTTGTTGAAGTGCTAATTTTATCTCTCTATACTACGTGCGTCTGTATTCTTTTTCGTTGTAAGTTTTCACAAGGAAGCAGTGTTGCGTTAACTGGAACAGTCAAGGCACACAAGACAGAAAATGTTGATTCTTGGGTTTTACATCCCAACAACACAATCTCATAAGGCACGCCATAATGGGGGCTCCGAATAAATTTTTTTTCCAGCTGGGGTTCCTTAACGTGCCCCCAATGCACTGGACATGAGCCCGTTTTGACACGAGCGTCAAAAGAAGAGGTTGGAGGAGCCGTGGCACTTCACAAAGCCGCGCGTTCTTTGCCACATGCTCGAAGTCAGCCCGCCCGATCTTGTGAATCCACACTTTCCTTCGTTTTGCGTTGCGCCCGGCGGATAGTAAAGCAAAAAGCTTTTTGCCGTCACTGGGTCTGTTGTGGCAACCGTAGGCGCAGCAGCACGGCATCGCAATTAAGCACTCGGCCCTAACACATTGTATAAAACTACCGCGCTCCTTCAAACCGCCTGCCGTACTTTCGTCGCGCAGGCCCAAGAATGGGGGTCGCAGCGCGCTGGAAAGAAAAAATATACAAAAGCGCGGCGCCTGCTCTGCGCCGGAAAGAAAAAATATACAAAAGCGTGGGGCCTGTTTTCACGTGACACAGATTAGCCAATGGGGGAGCGGAGGGGCTGGGGCGACAGGAGGAGTGGAGGAGGAAGCGCCTGGGTGAGCGGGGTGGCGGAAAGATCTAAGAATGGCGCTACTTTTGGAAAATTGAGGGGCTTTAGCATTGGGACCGCTGCCAGGCGCGTCGCGGTCCCGACTCCCTTTCCCCTGACGACGCTTCGCCGTGCTCCCGGGTGCAGAATCAAGCGCCGTTCCTTTCTTTAGATTACTATCTATCTCTCTGCCCGTGCCGATCACGACGTTTGGCTGGCGTAGATCGTTTCCCCTCCGAGACACCGAGTTCTTTGGTTCGTTCCGTTCGCTCAGGCGCACGTTTCGTTGCCGCGCCGAACGCTGCGTTGCTCGACGCTCACCGCGTGATAGGTGGGCGCTAAGTCCGATGCGGGGCGCATCGTAAGTGATCGCTGTGCCGTAGCGCATTGTCTTATACCCCTTGGCGGGTCGACGGGAACGCTGTCGTGTCCCACTCTTGAAGGCGAAGCTTAAGCGTCCAATTTTTCTACTCCGAGCAGGAGCACGCGGCGGCGCGATTTCGTGGCGGATCATGCTGGGCGCGCGTCAATCGGGCCTGAAATCGCGCCATGCGGTTCCGCCTTTAAGTAAGTCCCATGCATTGCCGCTGCTTATTTTCGAACCACTTCGGAGGGTACAGTTTCCATTCTCTAAGTTGGTTCTTTATTCTATGTGTGTACGCCTGACATCAGAAAAAGAAACGCTGAGCCGTGTTGAGATAGGAGCGAGCGGCACCAACATAGCCAACGTAAGACCGAGACATCCTCGCGCCATCTGCCGGAGAGTGACCAAAACATGCACCAGTGTTGGGACAGACACTGCCGCTCTATGTTTAGCGGCCACCATTCGCACACCTAGCCAATCCCTACACCGTGCTAACGACCAAGTGTTTTTATTCTTTCAGTTATCATGTATATACTCTACGGCTATCTCAAAGCACAAAAGCAAAAGAAAATTCAGAATACGCAGGAGCAATAAACTGCAATCAATGAGATGGGAAGGCTATCTCATTCGGAAGAAGATAAATGGAGGGGAGGTTTACACATGCTTCACCGCTGACATAAATGTAGAAGGCTTCGGAAATAAGAGGTGCGCGGTCATCGCGGTATTTTGACAAACAGGTCACATCTCTAAAAGACAACTCACAGCCACATTCATTGCAATGTAGTGAGAATTTACTGTCGCTAGATTGGTTTTTAATCTTGTTTGAGTGTTCGCGCATGCGGTCATTGATGCACCATCCCGTTTGACCGATATAGAAACACTTGCATGAAAGAGTGATCTTATAAACCACACACTCACAGCAGTCCACACCAAACCTCTGCCTGTGCTGCCTTTTGAAACTGTTTTTGTTCTCGGTCACCCAATTGAATTGGTGGTACAGGCTACTTAACTTATTTCAGTGAACAACTACCTAACGCCTGCCCTGCTGATAATCTTTTCGAGATTATGCGCAGCCTGGTGCATATATGGAATAACCACGTCCATTTGCCGTGAATGATTCTATCTTAGTCCTCTTGATTAGCCGAGTTTTCTGCTCGTAATTAATAGCCTACTTCAATAAATCAAGCAGGCTAGGTGACCAATTGTCATTGCCCTGTTTCAAAGAGGATGCCAACAAATAATAATGATCTTCATGTGTGTGGTGTGTGTGATTTTGTGTACGTGCCATTTTGACTTTCTTGTTTGTGTGTTAGTTGCTTGAAATATATAAACAGCATTCTACTGCACCTTCCGTATCAGTCCTGAAGAGTTTACATAAGAACTTGAAGAGCACATGTTACGTTGGGATTGTTTTCTGTTTTACCACTGATTGCTCATGAACACACGACGCGTTTCTTATGTATAGGACGTCGTAATAGACTATGAAGTACCACAGCACACACACACACACACAAAGCACGGAGAACATAAGACGAGATATATACAGGGTCGTTCGTTCACCGAGTTCTGCCCATGTACCTTACCGTCAGCAATGGCGGTTTGCACTAGACCACTCACTAAAAAATAAGCTGGTTTAGCATTTTTATTGGCCTCCAGTCAAATCTGACAATCACGCGAAGTTCATTGTGGCGCTTGCTTGTGAGTGGCGACATAGGCATCCCTGAGTTGGCGCCGGTGCGGCTTTCCCGTCTCCGTCTGCGGGATGGCGTCCATGAACTGGACACCTCCATGCAGCTGCTTGTGCGGAGCTACTAGGTCTGCGAGAAAGTGAGACGACAGTGAGGCTCCTTACGGTATACTTGAGTGCGAGGAATGCTGTAACATACGGCACCCTGCAGATCTAACTGCAGACTCGACAAGGCCACCTTAAGCGACACCGCGAGCACTTGTTGAAATTAGCAGCAGTAGCAACAGCACCATTACACAGAATCTGTCCACGCTCTGCGTTTTGTTTTGTTCCGGATAACTTATATTGAATTGCAAACCGTGGCTCTCGACGCTAACTGCAATGGGTCCACGTTTAAAACGGCAGAACCTGCTGTATCATGGGGACAACAATGTTTACAGCATTGTTCCAGGTACAAATAATTTTTGCCGGTATGGATACGGGACAAACGACTCAAACTCTGGACCCAGCTGGTCTGTTGAAAAAGGTACGCCACAGGCTCAGCATTTTCGTTTAACCTGTTTTGGTGAAAAAACATGTGTAACGTGGGGCTGCCTGCTGTACACCCGGCGACAAAATATTATGGACCATGAAATCTAAGAAAAAGCTGAATATCTCCGCAACCTCGCAACGCAATCTGGTATTTGCATTTTGGACCTCGACTAGAATATGCTAACAACGTCGTCGTGGGCAGTTTTACTGGTTACTGCTACAGGCTGCACGGAAATTGAACGTTTTCGGAGATCCCGTGGTCCATTTTATTCTGTCCGCGACTGTACGTTTCCTTTACATTCGGTTGCGCTTGTTTTGTTCAGAAGACCGGTCGCAATGTGCACAAAACTCGATGAAATTAATTTCAGATGTTAAGGTCTTCTGAGGGGCGCTAGAACGTACAAACCGCGATTTAGCAAGTAGATTTACTTGCTCTAGATAGCCAGAACTGCGATTGACGGACGTTATTCGCTTTGAACATTTTGGAACGAGCAAACACACACAGGCTGTTGACATCAATTCGCTGATGTCTTGCAGGCAACCATCCCGGTGTACGTATTGTTGTTTAACAATTGTTTACGCATTATTATGAGTCCGCAGTCTAAAATGCGGGCTGATGATCACTCTGTCGAGTGGTCACGTGCGCGCACGACGAACTACTGCATTTTTCAATGCAACCGTCGATGCTTTCACACGGCTCAGGACCCGAATGTCAAAATGGGGGATGTGCTTTAGTATGCTTCACCTCGATACAAAGATGTAATGGGGTGTAAAACATGTAATAAGTCTACGATTGTATTGAGGTGAAGCATATTGATTGGTGAAAGTCGAACTTGGCATTTTAGATTGCCGCCCACGGCTGTTATCAAAACGTCATAACGAACAGAAGCCATACAAAATTGTCCGCCTGTGGACGAAAACATTTGCATCGCCGTATATTCTGCTTCTTCGGGAATAAAATTTGGAACTGCGTTTTGTCTTTTTCCCACCTGAAAAGCAGTGCTTTCTCATCGTTGGTAGGGTGAGGCAATGAGCGCATTTCTAGATCATTTTGAAACAGCCTGAAACCACCGCCTCCTCGACATCGCAGACTTCGCGTCCTGGGAAAATGAGCCTTACTAAAACGTTAGCGCTGCGAAAAGACGCGTCTGTCTCGCAATTCGAAGAATCGCGTCGTTGTAATCACGGGCACACTGTTCGATGACATAACGAGCACCAAACCTACGTCGCGCCGCAATTATGAACTTTCTGGCGCAATCGACCTCTCCTTCCCTGTATCATCGCTTCCGAGATTTTTCGCTGCCCGTTCTCGGAGGCAACGCCAGTATGAACCGTAAATAGCCGACAGTGCACAATTCCCGACAGAAATCGAGAAATTAGGGCCTTCAATGAAGAGACAAGTGACTACATAGTATCAATCCATCAACTCATACCCATTGCAAAACAGCATAAATAGCGACGCATATATAAAGCAAGGAAAGACTTACACAAGCACCCACCAAGCTAACCTGTAAATAACCCGCCGTGGTTGCTCAGTGGCTATGGTGTTAGGCTGCTGAGCACGAGGTCGCGGGATCGAATCCCGGCCACGGCGGCCGCATTTAGATGGGGGCGAAATGCGAAAACACCCGTGTACTTAGATTTAGGTGCACGTTAAAGAACCCCAGGTGGTCAAAATTTCCGGAGTCCCCCACTACGGCGTGCGTCATAATCAGAAAGTGGTTTTGGCACGTAAAACCCCATATATATTATATATATAACCTGTAAATAAAGGAGAAGTGGATTGCAGCAATGATATTAACATAGCGCACTTAGGGGATGCAATGAATGCCAGGAGGTACGTGGAATCTGAAAATAAGCAATGGTGCCATCGCTAACGATGGCAACTTTTACTCGGCGTTTAAAATAGGATACCTTGTCGGGCTTTGAAGTTAACCAAACGTTGGTAGGTCGGTTAGCTATGGCAGCCCACGGCAAGACCACAAATGAAACCGTACAGAATAACATAGGTTGGGCTTCTTTTGAAGTCAGAGAAGCGAGGAGCAAATGTAAATTTTTAAAGAGAGTCAGGAACATGGATAAAATAATAGGGTGCCTTAAGTGATCAAGGGTTTGAAGCTCAAGAGCACGGACACAAAATAAGGAAAGAGGTCAAGAAAGTTGACAACCAAGAACAGTGTAATTGAAAGTTAAAACAGACAAATAGGAGTCAAAAAGAAAGTGAGAGAAAGAGAGACGTTAAAATGGATATAAAGAATGGAAACAAATAAGAGTATGGATATATACAAGAATGGCAAGAAAGAAATAGAAGCAAAATATTGTGGCATAACCCAAAATGCAGTGCCTTTCTATTTGAGGCTCGAGCTGGTTGCCAAAGGATAAAAACATACCGGAGCAAATATTCGCAACAAGATGAGGCATGTATGAATGGCCTAATGATACCAGTATGTTTCAGTAGAAGTGTCTATGTGACATAAGTGCTAACATCGTATTTACTTTGCGTGTTTATTTTTCCTGATGCAAGCAAATCGGTTGTTGTGAATTTAAAATCGTTGTCTAAAACAATCGTTGGAGTAGCTGTTCTCCATTTTTTTTTACGTACAATATATCTGTCTTATCAACGCGTCAACTACGCGCACAGGGCACTTCTCAAGCTGCAGAAAGCAGCTTTTTTGCTCGACATCCGCTCTCTGTGGTGCTCAAATTGTGCCACAAAAAGGAGTGAACCAGTAAGCTTGCGCTGCAGCAAAAGTTCGGGGGCAGCTCAGCACATCCTAAACGGATGCGAAGGCATTCTCCCGGTGAGAGCAGTAGGTAACGCACACATTCCAGAACCACTTGGATTTAGAGCGGACGGAAGCATCAACCACTCAGCGGTCGAGATGGCAAAAAAAAAAAAGTCGCAGTTACGTCCGAGAGTCGAAGCATCGATTGCGGCAGCAACTTAGTAGACAGCTATACAAAGTAAGGATAGTTGTTTTAACGCCCATATAAACTCGGAAACATTCCCTTACTAAGTGAATTAAGCATGCTGTCAGAGCGCACAAGCAAAGATGAACACATCACACTTATTGAGCGCGGGCACTCGCTGTCAAAACGCTGGCGCAAGCAAGCACGACAGCCCCAGCGAGCGCACTGTCCTTCGGGCTGTCTGTCGCCTCAGCGCAAGAGCGCCGACAACAAAGCCCACCACAAAGGCATAGCCACCTGCAAACTCCTTTGAAGATAGGGCGTGCGCGAGCGTGCAAAGTACGCACTTGTTGGCGGAATCGAAGGCGCTGCCTCCCGCGCTTCCTAGCCGCATACCTCCCTATGGCACGCGAAATTTAGCCGCCATCGTCACTTTCCCTTAAGCCCAGTCGCGAAATACGCAGTTGCTGCTGGAGAACCACGCCGCCCCCAATCCCTCCCTCCCACCCATCCCCCACGGCCTTTCGCGCAACAAAAGATGGCGCATTTGCCCTCCGCTTTCTTCGTTGGCGCGCGCCATAAAGCATACGACATAAAGCATACGACGCGCGCCGACGGTGTTATTGAACATAAAAAAAATTATTATGGGGTTTTACGTGCCAAAACGACTTTCTGATTATGAAGCACGCCGTAGTTAGGAATTGCTGAAATTCAGACCACTTGGGGTTCTTCAACGCGCGCCTAAATCTAAGTACACGAAGGTTTTTGCATTTCGCCCCCATCTAAATGCGGCCGTCGTGGCCGGAATTCAAACCCGCGACCTCATGCTTACCCGCCCTACACCATAGATCCACTAAGCAGCCACGGCTGGTTAATGGTCCTTGGACTGTATACGGAAAATCAGGGCGACAGCCACGGCAAAGGTACGTATGCAGGCTCTATATAATTGCTATCGCAATAGAAGACGTTTAGAGTATTGGTTTAGGTATTTCTATTGGAGTAGAGGTGCAACGGTAGCGTACAGGTAGAATATCCGCCTCGCATGCTAGACGACCGTGGTTCGAATCCCGGTAACACGCACATTTCCACCGGACTAAGAAAAGAGAATCCGCGTGTTGACTAAATTGCATAAACAGGCCTGGAGTGCAGCCTGATCCCGGTGACCAGAACCGGTTACGCACACCCTCACCAGAGAAGGATTGCCACCCTGGTGCAGTGCTTGGCCACAGCCTCCTATATGAATACATCAAACCCCGGCCCTCAGTCCCCAGCGGCTGCGAAGCAACTGACCATGGCGGCGGTCAGACCTGTGACGCAGCAGAAAGCGCTAAGAATAGCTAGATCCAAAACGGCCGCCATTGGAATCTGAACCTGGCAACGTATAACGCTAGAACGTTATGTAGTGGGGCAAGTCTAGCAGTGCTATTGGAGGAATTAGAGGGCAGTAAAGGGGATATAGTAAGGCTCTCAGTGAAGTTAGGAGCACAAGATAATCATATACAGTGCTAAAAAGCGGGCACGTCCTGTGCTACCGGGGCTTAGCGGAGAGACGAGAACTAGAAGTCAGATTCCTGATTAATAAGGATATAGCTAGTAACATAGAGCAATTCCGTAGCATTAAGGAGACAGTGACAGGTCTTGTTGTGAAACTTGATACGAGGTACAAATTGAACGTCGTACAGGTCTCCGCCCCTAAATCCAGTCATGATGACCACGAAGTCGAAAGCTTATATGAAGACGTGGAATCGGCGATGGGTAAAGTCAAAACGAAATATACTATAGTGATGGGCGACTTCAATGCCAGGGTAAGCAAGAAGCAGGCTGGAGACAAGGCAGTGGGAGAATATGGCATAGGCTCTAGGAATAACAGGGGAGAGGTATTAGTAGAGTTTGCAGAACAGAATATTATGCGGGTAATGAATACCTTCTTCCGCAAGCGGGATAGCCGAAAGTGGACGTGGAGGAGCCCGAATGGCGAGAGTAGAAATGAAATAGACCTTATACTCTGCGCTATTCCTGCCATCATACAAGATGTGGACGTGCTCGGAAAGATGCGCTGCAGTGACAATAGGATGGTAAGAACTCGAATTCGCCTAGACTTGAGGAGAGAACGGAAGAAACTGGTACTAAGAAGCCGATCAATGAGTTAGCGGTAAGAGGGAACATAGAGGAATTCTGGATCAAGCTACAGAACAGGTATTCGGCTTTAACTCAGGAAGAGGACCTTAGTGTTGAAGCAATGAACGACAATCTTTTGAGCCTCATGAAGGAGTGGGTACTAAAAGACGGTGGTAACTCCGTTAGACAGGATACCAGTAAGCTATCGCAGGAGAAGAAAGATCTGATCAAGAAATGCCAGTCTATGAAAGCCTCTAACCCTACAGCTAGAATAGGACTGGCAGAACTTTCCAAGTTAAACAACAAGCGTAAGACAGCTGACATAAGAAAGTATAATATGGATGAAATTGAACATGCTCTCAGGAATGAAAGAAGCCTAAAAGCGGTGAAGAAGAAACTAGGAATACGCAAGAATCAGATGTATGCGTTAAGAGACAAAGCTGCCAATATTATTACTAATATGGATGAGATAGTTCAAGTGGCTGAGTAGTTCTATAGATATTTACACAGTACCAATGACACCCGCGGCGATAGTGGTAGAGAGAATAGCCACGAAGAGTAACACAAGAAGAAAGAAGGAAAGCTTTGGGAGCTATGCAAAGGGGGAATGCAGCTGGGGACAATCGGGTAACAGCAGATTTGTTAAAGATAGTAGGCAGATTTTTCTAGAAAAACTGGGCACCTTATATACGCAATGCATCAAGACCTCGAGCGTACCGGAATCTTGGAAAAACGCTAACATAATCCTAATCCATAAGAAAGGGGACGCCGAAGACTTGAAACATTCTAGACCGATCAGCTTACTGTCGGTTGTCTACAAAGTATTTACTAAGGTAATCGCCAACAGAATCAGGAACACCTCAGACTTCTGTCAACCAAAGGACCAGGCAGGAATCCGTAAAGGCTACTCAACAGTAGACCACATTCACACTATCAATCAGGGGATAAATAAATGTGCGGAATATAACCAGCCCTTACATAGAGCTTTCATTGATTACGAGAAGGTGTTTGATTCAGTTGAAACCTGAGCAGTCATGGACGCATTACGGAATCAGGGTGTAGACGAGCCGTCTTTAAAAATACTGAAAAAAGATATCTATAGCGCCTCAACAGCCACCGTAGTCTTCCATAAAGAAAGCAACAAAATCGCAATAAAGAAAGGCGTCCGGCAGGGAGATACGATCTCTCCAATGCTATTCACATCGTGTTTACAGGAGGTTTCAGAGACCTGGATTGGGAAGAATTGGGGATAAGAGTTAATGGAGAATACCTTAGTAACTTGCAATTCGCTGATCATATTGCCTTGCTTATTAACTCAGGGGACCAATCGCAATGCATGCTTAGTGACCTGGAGAGGCAAAGCAGAAGTGTGGGTCTAAAAATTAATCTGCAGAAAACTAAAGTAATGCGTAACAGTCTCGGAAGAGAACAGCAGTTTACGATAGGTAGCGAGGCACTGGAAGTGGTAAGGGGAATACATCTACTTAGGGCAGGTAGTGACCACAGATCCGGATCATGAGACTGAAATAATCAGAAGAATAAGAATGGGCTGGGGTGCGTTTGGCAGGCATTCTCAGATCATGAACATCCGGTAGCCATCGTCCATCAAGAGAAAAGTGTATAACTGTGGTGTCTTACCAGTACTCACGTACGGGACAGAAACCTCGAGGCTTACGAAATATTTTCTACTTAAATTGAGGACGGCGCAACGAGCTATGGAAAGAAGAATGATGGGCGTAAGGTTCAGGTATAAGAAAAGAGCAAATTTGGTGAGGGAACAAACGCGAGTTAACCCTCTATTGCATGAATTATGAAAAAGTCGTCTAAAAATTTTTTTCTCAGCTTATATTTTTGATTGAATGAACAAACACGTATACAGTTTCAGAGTTATAACGACTCTATTATTAGAGATACCGTTTGGGCCGAATTTGGCACACCATGAAGATGGTCGAGTGGTCTTGTTGCCATGGGCGAAAAACAAAGCTTCATGAACGGTGGTATTTTTAGCGGGATGAGTGGAATGAAATGAAACAGTTGTTTTCTGCGTTCAGGCACAGCTGAACATTGCACTTCCTGCATCTTACCGACGACTTCTTTGTGCAAGATGGCCGCTTACACCTTTGTCTCGTCTCATCAAATTCTGGCCAGTGGCCGACTTGGTCAGATCAGACGTCTTTGGGTGGCATTGCGGTAGCTGGTCCCCGTGCTTTTTTGGCTTGAACCTGGAATTTGATGTCTTGACTAGAAGGCCTTCCTGGTCGCTTGTTGGATAAGCACTTGTTATGCGAGGTAACGCATCCTGCAATTACTGTTTTGAATTGAGCCAGCGGTAGTACTTGTTTCTTCCCAAACTGCTCCTGCACCCTCCTGCACAATAGCCATCCTGCTACTACCGATAAGTCCAGCATATCCGTAAGAATTTGAAAGTGCCATTTCTGCGACCTGATATGTATGCGGTAAAGTCCAAGCAGTGAGTCCAGCAGGTCGAACTCGCCCATGTGTCCGTTGTAGATCTTTACTACGCTGGGGCAATCAATCGCGAAACTCCTTGGCGGATGTAAACCAGCGCTTAGTTTTTTGGACTGGATCTTTCCCAACAAAGCTTGACAGACATGTCACGGCGCGGTTATCGTACACACACAATAACTCCGCATCATCTATCGTGCGTGTGAGTTCCTCTGAAGCACTGCGTCCTTTACACTTCTGTTCCTTTTCTCTTTTCAGGCGACAGTGTGGTAAACGATTCGGCTTCGCCATACCGAGCTACAAGATTCCATCTCGTGATAGGGTGACCTGCAGCTTCGGGCTATTGAACAGATGGCAGCACGTTATCATTTTTTGTCTTCCAATTTCACACTGTGCCGAATATGGCACACACCGATCTCGGGTTTTCCGCTGTAGTTGCGGATGAAATTGAGCAAACTAATAACGGGCTTGAATTGACGAGGCCATAAAATACGCCAAAATAATTTTTCTATGTTTCTGCGGGGAAGATTTTCAGAGAAAAGAAGTACGAATTGCTCGTGTTTGCCCCCTTCGAGTTTCACGTTGCTTCCCAAAATCTACTTCACCTCTGTTTTGCGTATCGCTCAAGTAATGGCAGCATTTGCCCATAATAAGTGCGCACCACTATGACAAGTAATCTGGCGGTATCACATCCTCAAATGGGCACCTCAGAGACGCAAAAAAATGGTAACCCATATGTGCGAAATATGGGAGGCCATGCAATACAGGGTTAGTGACATCTTAGTTGAAATCAAGAAAAAGAAAAGGGCATGGGAAGGACATGTAATGAGGAGGGAAGATAACCGATGGTTATTAAGGGTTACGGACTCGATTCCAAGGAAAGGGAAGGGAAGCGTAGCAGGGGGTGGCAGAAAGTTAGGTGGGGGGATGAGATTAAGAATTTTGCAAGGACAACATGGCCACAATTAGTACATGACTGCGGTAGTTGTAGAAGTATGGGAGAGGCCTTTGCCCTGCAGTGGGACTAACCAGGCTGATGATGATGATGAGCCCATTGCTGGCGCAAAAAAAGGAGGGTAGAGATTTATAGGACCAGCTCCGTTACAGACGTAGGTATACTTAAGACAAAGAGATCTGGACACCGACTAAAATGGTTTAAAATAGCTATTTAAGTAGCGTAAGACGTAAGTAGCGTTAAGACGGAAATTTGAGACGTAAGTAACGTTACAGGGTAAATATATATGTTTGAAGGAAAAGAAAAAAGCTTAATCAGATGTATACAAAATGCTCGAATGAAAATTATGTATAGCATATAAAGGCGATGTCAACAGTGGTGCAATAACGGAGGAGGGGGGGGGGGCGGTGCGCTCGTGCGTTGCGCTTACGTGCCTATATGGTTTGCGTGTCGTCAGCATGTATACAGTGCTCTATTTATCAGTCATATCCTAGTCATAGCTAACCGTCTTTTTGTCATTTTGTTGTCGTAACGGTGGCGTCCCTCAGGGAGGGGTATGGAGCGCCATTCTCTTTAAGCTAACTATCGTTGGCCGTGCTGAAATATTACCCAATACAATTTACATATCGATGTGCGCTGATGATATCTGGCTTTGCACTTCTGCGGTGACTCATCTTCAAGTGCCCGCAAGAATTAGGTGGGCAGCCACCCGAACTTGTTCGTATCTCCAAAGCAAAGCCTGAGTGTGCTATCGAAAAACGCGCGGTAATTGTGTTCACGCGCAAACCCATGGCACCATGCCCTGTTTCTTACAATGACCAGAATATCAAATACCAGAAGTCTCACCTGTTCTTAAGTGTGATTATTGACAGGGACCTTTCATGGAGCCCCCACTCCAACTACCTGAAGCGCAGGCAAATCTTGATTGTACAAGTGCTTGACTAAAGCACGGGGGAAAACGGGTTTATTTAGGCGTGCGAGAGCAGGAACGGCAGGCTACGAACAACAGGAATAGCCGCTGCACAGTCTCCGTTCCCCTCTTCCCTTCTCTTCTTGATCCCTGCGTCCATTTTACGCGCTCGGAGGTAACAATATAATGAGGTCCCTGTGTGGAAAAACCTGTGACACGTCGGTACGGTTCATGCCGCAGCTGTACAGACCACTGTTTCTGGGATTCTTACCGTACAACCTGCCAATTTTGGCGAACAAATATCCTCTGTGTATGTGTGTGCGCGCGCGCGCGCGCGGGTGTGTGTGTGTGTGTGTGTGTGTGTGTGTGTGTGTGTGCGTGTGTGCGTGTGTGCGTGTGTGCGTGTGTGCGTGTGTGCGCGTGTGCGTGTGTGCGTGTGTGCGCGAGTGCGTGTGTGCGTGTGTGCGTGCGCGAGTGCGTGTGTGCGTGCGCGAGTGTGCGCGCGTGTGTGCGCGCGTGTGCGCGCGTGTGTGCGCGCGTGTGTGCGCGCGTGTGTGCGCGTGTGCGCGCGCGTGTGCGCGCGCGTGTGCGCGCGTGTGCGCGCGTGTGCGTGTGCGCGCGTGTGCGCGCGTGTGCGCGCGTGTGCGCGCGTGTGCGTGTGCGCGCATGTGCGTGTGCGGCTTGCGTGGCTAGGCTCTACAGACACGTCTTGGGCTACAACGATGTGCCTCGACTGACGCAACAATCACGATGGCTAGAGACTACTTCGTTCCAACCTATACAACGACTGACAGCCTTAGAGCACACAGAACCCAGTCACTGTATTTCATCTTTGCCAGCGCAATGACCTCAAGCCAGATATCATAGACTTGTTGCGACGCATCAAGGCTACCTTCCGTCGGGCTTTACACAGAAACAAGACCACTGTTACTCATCTGGTGCCTACTACAGCCACAAGTACGCCTCACGATTCTGGGAATTACGAAGAAGACCCGTCAATCAACAGTGACTGTACGTCAGTTCACACTGTCAGTACTTATCGAGGCGTATGAACAAAGAACGCACATTTACACCTGTGGATCTGTCTCAGCCCCCAGCGCCACAGGCGTTGTTATCATCCGGGCCTTAGAAGTCATAATTACTTTCAAAGCGTCCAATATGACGACCTTACAGCAACAGAACTTGACGCTCTACGTGCCCCTGGTAATTACATCGCACGAGCCAAACCTCGAAAGTGGGTCGTTTTTTGTGACTCCAAGGCAGCCTTTCAGAGTCTGCAGTCAGCCTTACGACGGAAGACCCTAAACGACAGGTGTTTGAGACCAAAGAGGTTTTCATAAAGCCCTCATAAACGGACGCGACATCATCTTCCAATAGCTTCGGGGGCACGGTGCATGGCATCATCGGAAATGACTTTGCTGATGGTGACGTTCATACAAAAAACCTGACACTTACTATGCCCTTATTATGGACAGACGCTGAGAGGGGTCGTTTACATGGTCAAACAAAGACTGACACTTTGTGGAACCCCTTGATTTTCTCCAACTGCCGTCTCCACCACTGGATGCTGCATTGAATTTGCAGATTCTATCGAAGGTTTCCCGCCCTGATGCAACTTTACTGAGCCGCCTCTGGTTAAGGGTGCCTTTTACGAAAGCCCACTCATCGTTATTGCAATGACCGACAGTGTGGTATCGATTTGTCATTCGTGCTAATGTGAAGAGACAATCGAGCACGTGTCACGGCATTGTAATGTCTATGGGATCGGACGCGACGTTCTTCAGAGGTTGCTAAACCGATTAAGGTAGCAGACCATTTTCAGAGAGTAAGCTTCCCGGACCATGGCCCCATGCGTCGCAGGCTTACAAAGCGAAGCGGGCACTGCTACGTTTCATGAAATCGACAGGCCTCAGTGAGTGATTATAGGCTTGAAGTTTTGCACAACCACACGTATTCAAACCGATAGGACCTTCTTCCCTCCCTCTCATCCTGTTGCTGTTGTTGCGTGACTTCGTGTCACAAAAACAGTGTCCTATTTCAGCTACATAGAACTTTACAAAAATGTGAATTTTGTGACGATACTCCCTACATTCTATCATGTTATGTTATGTGTCCTTGTGGCCACTAGGAGCTAGGTATCGTGCAAAATATGGCAGATTATTATTAATGATATCCTAAATAAGTGCTTAATTAGCAATTATATGGGAAACATTGTAATTCGGGAATGGAGGTTCCAAAGTCATATTATTAACTTAACAAAAACCACTAAAAAGAAAATCTTCTTGAGTGATTGAGCCTGCAGTACTTTGGCACTCCGGGCGGCCCAGTATGGCAGTACAGAAAGAAATATGATGTAGTGCACCAGCGACGTCGATGTCTCTACACTCTCGACTGCGTGTGCAGACCAACAGTAGCGCAAGATTTCTCTGGCACTGGCTTCATCGCGGCCTTCTTTTTTTGCATGGTAAAGCCAAGAATCGACACCGAGCGTGCCCTATTCCGTTTCAACTTTTGGGGGGGTACCGCAGCTCGGATGATCACGTTTGCCAATACCAGTAAATAAACAAAATCTTTATTGATCAGAATGAAGAGAACTCGTAATTGTCATAGCATAGGCGCCCGCGAAGCAAGGAAGCCGGTGGCATTTTCTGATAGGGTGTGGAAATCAGGGTCACTGACACGCTATATAATTTCCTTTCGGGTTCAGAGCTAGCGACAAAAAAAAACACCGTACTACCTACGACAATTTTTGTCTTAGGGTGGCAGGTCTTGTTCTGAACCTTAATAAGAAGTACAAATTCAAGGTCGTACCGGTGTACGCCCTTACATGCAGCCATAATCACTAGGAAGTCGAAAGCTTCTATGAAGACGTAGAATCAGCCATGGGTAAGGTCAAAACAAAATGCACTGTACAGATGGGCGACTTCAATACCAAGGTAGGCAAGAAGCAGGCTGGCGACAAGGCAGTGGGGGAATATGGCATGGGCACTAGGAATAGCAGGGGAGAGTTTTAGTAGACTTCGCAGAACATAATAGCATGCGAATAATGAATGCCTTCTTCCGCAAGCGCGATAGCCGAAAGTGGACGTGGAGGAGCCCGAATGGCAAGACTAGAAATGAAATAGACCTCATACCCTGCGCTATTCCTGCCATCATACAAGATGTGGACGTGCTCGGCAAGATGAGCTGCAGTGGCCATAGGATGGTAAGAACTCAAAAAGCCGATCAATGAGCTAGCGGTAAGAGGGAACATAGAGGAATTCTGGATCAAGCTACAGAACAGGTATTCGGCTTTAACTCAGGAAGAGGACCTTAGTGTTGAAGCAATGAACGACAATCTTTTGAGCATCATGAAGGAGTGGGCAATAGAAGTCGGTGGCAATTCTGTTAGACAGGATACCAGTAAGCTATCGCAGGAGACTAAAGATCTGATTAAGAAACGCCAATGTATGAAAGCATGTAACCCTACAGCTAGAATAGAACTGGCAGGACTTTCAAAGTTAATCAACAAGCGTAATACAGCTGACATGAGGAACTATAATATGGGTAGAATTGAACATGCTCTCGGGAACGGAGGAAGCCTAAAAGCGGTGAAGAAGAAACTAGGAATTGGCAAGAATCAGATGTACGCGTTAACAGACAAAGCCGGCAATATAATCACCAATATGGACGAGATAGTTAAAGTGGCTGAGGAGTTCTATAGAGACTGACACAGTACCAGTGGCAGCAATGACGATAACGGAAGAGAGAGTAGTCTAGAGGAATTTGACATCCCACGAGTAACGCCGGAAGAAGTCAAGAAAGCTTTGGGAGCTATGCAAAAGGGGAAGGCAGCTGGGGAGGATCTGGTAACAGCAGATTCGTTGAAGGATGGTGGGCAGATTGTTCTAGAAAAATTGGCCACCATGTATACGCTATGCCTAATGACCTCGAGCGCACCGGAATCTTGGAAGAACGCTAACATAATCCTAATCCGTAAGAAAGGGGACGCCAAATAATTGAAAAATAAAGACCGGTCAGCTTACTGTCCGTTGCCTACAAAGTATTTACTAAGGTAACCGCAAATAGAATCAGGAACACCTTAGGCTTCCGTCAACCAAAGGACGAGGCAGGAGTCCGTAAAGTCTACTTAACAATAGACCATATTCACACTATCAATCAGGTGATAGAGAAATGTGTTTAATATAACCAACCCTTATATGTAGCTTTCATTGATTACGAGACAGCGTTTGATTAAGTCAAAACCTCAGCAGTCATGGAGGCATTACAGAATCAGGGTGTAGACGAGCGGTATGGAAAAATACTGAAAAATATCTATAGCGGCTCCACAGCCACCGTAGTCCTCCATAAAGAAAGCAACAAAATCTCAATTAACGGAGTGTCGGTCCCTTGCAGCGTTTGTTTATCGCCGTCGGATATGTTCGCACGTGATCTGTCTGAAACATTATCCCTGTCAGCGCTCCATGCAGGTGGTGCATCTTACACGCGTGTTCGCACGTTCGTCGATCGTTATTGAAGCATTAATCGTGGCGGAAGAAAATGCCCAGACATTACTGCGGCCACGGTTGTTATAACAGCATTATCGGTCGTGATACGCCATCGCGCACGTTTCCCAGAGACAAGAAGGTGCGTGAACTTTGCATACGTGCCTGTCAGCCACCACACCCGGCATGGAGACTTAAAAATGGCTTCATTTGCGCGGACCACTTCGTCGACGACGCTTATGCGACCAGCCCGGCTGTGCTCAAAAACCTTGGCATGCCGCTCAAAAGGCTCCTGTTGAGGCAATACAATTCAAAGAGCGGGTGCTTAGTGATGCATTCGTTACTGTTAGCTGTGTTCGCCAACTTTCGTTGTTCTGGCAACAGACCCTCTCTCTTTCTGTATGCATGTAGCCGCAGCGGTGACCGCAGGACTGCCTGTTGAAAGAAGGGAAATTACCCTTTCATTGGCTGTGCAAGAACAGATATTCTCGGCTTGTGACAGAAATTGTTTCCCTGCGGATGCATGTGTTTATCACAAAACAAAATAGTCATGTTGTGTACACTCTCGCTACGTCTAATACTGAACGACAGCATACGAGCGCTCTTTTAATTGATCAAATATACAAAACACATCCAGTGAATGAACGCCAGAGAACAGCATACATGTGTAGTAATCTAAAATGCGCAGCACATTTATCTACACTGCCGTTTCACACGTTGCTTTTTAACCTCAAGCAAAAAATTACGGATTTTCATTGGTCTCTGCATAATCATGCGTCGGGTTTCATGACATGGTTGTTCGCGCAGCATTTCCCTATTAAATATCACAGCCAAAGACTTTCCATTGTCCTATGGCCACAGAATCGATGTAGATAAGTGATCTGGTTGACGGGTCCCTAGCGCAGCCGCCCACCTCAACGAGTTCAACCAGTAAATGGCTTCTAATGGCGTGAATGTGAAAGTAGCCGTAAACACAGGGCTATGAAACGGCTGGAAAATTCTACACATGCCGTGGCTCGTCGCGTGAAAACGACGTGCGCAGCAATCGAAAGCCGACAGAGTAGGTAAGCACAAAGCGACGAGCTAGGCTACTTACGATTCAGCCGTAATAGCTCCCTTACTGCCTCAACGCGGGTCACGAAACTAGGCATTTTACACCCTAAGTAACATAACTTTACGAACTGCTGCTGTGTTGCTGGCCCATGTTACCATGTTGCTGGCCCGGACTGTCTAACCGGCACATTCAAGGCCGCCTGCTCTTCTTCGCCGCATGAAGCGGAAAGCTCGTAACCGTAAGCGGTTTTATTTCTTGCTAAGTTAGAACGGTCCTCGTCTGCAGACGTGTACTCAACGCTGGTAGAGGCACCAGAACCCGAATCCATGCACGCGATTGCGGCGGCGGCGCGCCTTCAATGACCGTGGCCGGCCGGCTGGCTATCCAACGGGGGTGTCGTGACGTCACGCCTTCCAACTCGCTTGGGCCGGGTGGCGTTGCGCGCGCTCACAAAAACATCAAAAATAAAGCCATCCGCTGAAAAATGAGCGAAGTGACTACTTATTTTCGATGTACTCGCGCACTGAGGGCTCATTTCCTGTATTATCGTAAAATGTTCAGATTTTGTGTCCGTATACCTTTAAAGAGGCGCTGAACCACTTTTTATCGAAGTTGAGAAAGACATTTCAAATGAGGATAGGCTATGTCAGAACCACTTTGCCGTAAAAAGTACTTCAATGCGTTCTACAGAAGCGGTGTTATCGGCAGTCCAACACGGCCTCAGCTGTGCTGCCCTTCCTCCTCCAATGCCTTGCACTGCGAAGGCTACGGCGGAGGCGTCACCGTGGCGCGCAGTTCAAATTTCCGGTTTGGTGCCTATGTCGCGCTAATCCTCAGAGAGCCGCAGTGCGCTTAGCCACTGGACTGGTGGCGGCACCTCGCGGCGGCCGCGGTGTAGCCTAGTGCAACGACCAACAGCAGACACGTATTGGAGTGTGCTTTATGACCAAATAAAGCACACAGAAGAGAGCGAGGATCATGGTTTTTTTTTTTTTTAAGCGAGAGCGTTTGAGAGAAATGTGACTTTGCGCTCCGCTTGTGAGCTCCACGGACCGGGTACGACAGCAGAACTTGGCTGAGATGTTCACAACAGTGTATGCTACCTGCGGACTATGTTATTTCACCAAGCCCGAGGAGTGGTTCAGGGCCTCTTTAAACAAGCTTCATTAGCGATTCGTCACCCCCGCAAGAAAAGGCATGGCATGTGAACGTCCGGTAAATGGGCTGTTTGACGGAGCTAAGCACGCAACTAATGAGAACTGAGGTTACCTTGTTCACGTTGTGTTCTTGCTTCGAATGTGCGAACCAAAGGGAAATGTTTAGCTTGAGGCCAACGCCGATTCCGCCTATTCAAATACACGTAATACGCAGAAATGCTTATATGAGGCGGCCGCTGGACCCATTTGAATGGCATGTGTCGCACATGAGACAGAAAGTTAAATTCTGCTGACAGCAGAAAGCATAACATTTATTTATGTCGTGATGGTTTTAGAAATGTGATGAAAATGGGAAAGGCTGAAGTGAGAAAATGTACGTGTGAAGTTTGCAAACCCCTAACTGCATCCAAAAGCAGATACCAAAGTTCTGTGAATTGCATACATTCAGCACCTAAAGCGAACAAATCTTGTGCATCAATTTACAGTTCACGCGGATCCGTACAATATTTTCAAGGGTTTTGCAAAAGTCCCGTCCACAAATTAATAACATTTTTCACAGGGTTACCTAATATAATACATGTGTCCACTTTATATTTCCTGTTGGATGCAGTGTACAGAATTGTGAAATTGGTTTTCATCGCTAAGATACCGAATAATAAGCTTGCGCGAGTCGTTTTCTCAAATATCGCAATTCTCAACAATTTTTGGTAGAAAACTTCCAACCGAAATTAAAATTTCGCTTCCAACCATCAGTACATTTTAACTAGTTCTTTTAAATACATCATACTTTGTCGAATTTGGTGCGTTTCTCCAATTTTTTCGTTGGCATCCAGATAGTATTGATACATGCATATTGCGTGTTTCTTGTGGCCGATGCATGCGGGCACGCCGACAAAGACGACGGACGCTCTCGAGCTGTCAGCTGAACTGGCCAGCGCTGCAGTTATCCTTTGTGAATACATTTTTTAAATAGTCTCCAGTGTTAATCCTTTGTTCGCGTAACATTTTGGTGGAGGGTGCTGTTCCCCGTCCTCGCCAAGAAGCTCTGCAACGGCCGCACCATCCTGCTTTCCGCCATGGCTCCTGGGGACGACACCTCGTCTCCTTCTATTCCTGCGACCCCGACAACGACGTACGTAACACTTGCCAATCCCCGCGATCCTGGCAGGCTCGCGCATATGCCGACCCGCACCGTTACTCGCCTCGCTGTGTGCCTCCTACCTCTGACGTATCCGTCGATGACAGTCGTGCTGCTCGCTCGCCGTCGCCTCAGCGCCGTCGGTGCCCGTCGCCCCAGCCACGCCGCTATTCGTCGCCGACCAATCATGCACCCTGCCGGACTGGAAAGCTAGGTTAAAACACGCTGGCGGGCTAGTTGGTTAGAATCCATGGTAGAGTGTATAAGCACGACTGGACGCGGACGAAGAAAGAAACAGGTACACAGACACAGCGCTTCACTTTCAACTATATATTTTATTTTCGCACGCATCGATAAATATATACCGTGCGAGCGGAAACAAACGTGACAGCAAAAAAAGAACATTGAGTGGTACATTTCGTTGAACCGGACACGTGTGCAAGGCAAGGGAAAAAAAGAGAAAAAATATCTACTACAATTGTCACGAAGACAAACCAAGGAATCGTATCTCCTTTTCCGAAAGTGATACCGAAGGCTTGCTTACGCACTTTTGCTGTAATTTTGCTATCTCGTATGCCTCTACAATCTCCTTCGTCATCCTGCTATGAGCCTTATACAGAACGGAAGTGCTCTCAAACATGGGCTTGCAGGAACAATCTCGGCAGTGAATGCCCAAGTGACCCGAGATTACCTTATTGACATTGTATTGATGCTCCCTTAATCTCTCGTTGATGCATCTGCCGGTTTGACCAATATACGTATTTCCGCATGAAAGTGGGATGGCATAGACAACGTTATGAGTACAGGTTACAAATTGTTGGCGATGTTGGGTAGAACATGAGGGCCTTTTGTTATTTTCTGTGTTAACCTGTTTGCATAGCTTCTGTAGACGCTCAGGGGCAGAGAAAACTACGTCTACTCCCGATTTCGCCGCTATTCTTCTGAGATTATGAAAAATGCAATGAATGTATGGCACCACAGCAACTTTCTTTGCTCTAGCATTGGTACTACTTGCATTCGACGCGTTTTTGCACTTTTTGCTTAAACCCTCCGCGACAGAAGTTAGCATGCGCATCGGGTAACCAGAATCTGCGAGGCGCTTAGCCTGCTCTTTGAGACTGGCTTCCATTTTGTGGTCACATGACTTCTTCAAGGAATTGTTGAAACACGATGTCACTACTGCGCGTTTTACAAGTTTTGAATGAGCAGAATGGAGTTATCAGCCGAGAGGCAATAAGCCAGTCCTACCATTTCATTCTGCTCATTCAAAACTTGTAAAACGCGCAGTAGTGACATCGTGTTTCAACAATTCCTTGACGAAGTCATGTGACCACAAAATGGAAGCCAGTCTCAAAGAGCAGGCTAAGCGCCTGGCAGATTCTGGTTACCCGATGCGCATGCTAACTTCTGTCGCGGAGGGCTTAAGCAAAAAGTGCAAAAACGCGTCGAATGCAAGTAGTACCAATGCTAGAGCAAAGAAAGTTGCTGTGGTGCCATACATTCATTGCATTTCTCATAATCTCAGAAGAATAGCGGCGAAATCGGGAGTAGACGTAGTTTTCTCTGCCGCTGAGCGTCTACAGAAGCTATGCAAACAGGTTAACACAGAAAATAACAAAAGGCCCTCATGTTGTACCCAACATCGCCAACAATTTGTAACCTGTACTCATAACGTTGTCTATGCCATCCCACTTTCATGCGGAAATACGTATATTGGTCAAACCGGCGGATGCATCAACGAGAGATTAAGGGAGCATCAATACAATGTCAATAAGGTAATCTCGGGTCACTTGGGCATTCACTGCCGAGATTGTTCCTGCAAGCCCATGTTTGAGAGCACTTCCGTTCTGTATAAGGCTCATAGCAGGATGACGAGGGAGATTGTAGAGGCATACGAGATAGCAAAATTACTGCAAAAGTGCGTAAGCAAGCCTTCGGTATCACTTTCGGAAAAGGAGATACGATTCCTTGGTTTGTCTTCGTGACAATTGTAGTAGATATTTTTTCTCTTTTTTTCCCTTGCCTTGCACACGTGTCCGGTTCAACGAAATGTACCACTCAATGTTCTTTTTTTGCTGTCACGTTTGTTTCCGCTCGCACGGTATATATTTATCGATGCGTGCGAAAATAAAATATATAGTTGAAAGTGAAGCGCTGTGTCTGTGTATCTGTTTCTTTCTTCGTCCGCGTCCAGTCGCGCTTATACACTCTACCATGGAAAGCTAGACCATGCAGCTCCTGGGGCTAGTGCTGCATGATGTTCATCATGTCAAAATCCTCCATCGACGTTCCCAACGAACCAGAACTTACTTGTTGTTCCTGTCAGCGGCGTCCCTTTGACGGCGGTAATAGATACTGGAGCAAAGGTATCCATAATAAGCTGTAACCTCCGTCGTCCACTGAGGAAGCTTCTCACGCCTCCTACTACTCGAGCTGTACGCGTGGCCGATGACAGCACTGTTGACGTCAGTGGAATGTGTACTTCCCGTATAAGTATCGCCGACCGCCACGTTCCTGTTCTTTTTACAGTGCTGACCAATTCTTCCCATGACCTAATCCTCGGCCTCGACTTTCTTACGGAGCATTCAGCTTTGATCGACTGTTCTGCCGGTACGCTTTGCCTCGAACTTCCTCTACTTGCGCATATTCGTGCCGAACTGCCGAACAACCGGATCCGCCGACGCTTCTTTTGGCCAGGCCTTGCCCGCTTCTTCCGGAAGTACGCTGTGGCATGCTAAAAATGCCAGTGCCGAAAACCGCCATCCCCACTCCCTGCTGGGTGCCTTCAACCGCTCGACCTTCATTCGTAGCCGTTTTTCCGCGTTGGCTTGGAGTTACTTGGCCCTTTCCTTCTATCGACGTCTGGCAATAAATGGGTCACTGTAGCGACAGATTATGCCACGCGCTACGCCATCACCAGAGCGCTTCCAACCGGCTGCGCCACAGATGTCACCGATTTTCTTTTACGCGACGTGATTCTGCAGCATGGTGCTCCACACCAACTGCTAACAGACCATGGTCGCACATTTCTTTCTCAAGTCAGCGCCGACATCCTGCAGTCCTGCTCCACCAAGCACAAGCTGAATACGTCTTACCATCCACAGAGTAATGGTCTCACTGAGCGTCTGAATGGCACTCTAACAGACATGCTCGCAAAGTACGTCTCGTCCGACCATACTGATAGGGACCTTGCCCTACCTTGTGTCACTTCTGCATATAATTATTCGCGTCACGACACTGCCGGTTATTCCCTATTCTTTCTGCTGTTCGGCCGAGAACACATTGCCACTGCATTCCTTGCATCCCTTCCATCCGCCTCAGCAGAGACCAGCGAGTACGCACTTGACGCCTGCAGCGGGGCAGCCTAAGCACGCAAAATTGCCCGCGCTTGCCTCCTGACCTCCCAAGACAAGCAACGCCGCTTGCACGATAGCCAACACAAAGACGTCGACTTTTCGCCTGGATCTCTAGTACTTCTGTGGTCCCCGACTCGTTACGTTCGCCTGTCAGAAAAACTCGTTGTCTCGGTACACAGGCCCATATCGAGTGCTGCGGCCCGTCACTCCAGTTACCTACGAAATCGCCCCAGACAGCACCAGTGCCCTCATCTGCCCCTAATTCCCCTGACGTTGTGCATGTCAGACGCTTCAAGCCATATTACTCTCCTGCTATCACCGATATTTAGACGCCCCGGGATGGTGCTTCTGCCGCCGCGGGAAATGATACATGCATATTGCGTATTTCTTGTGGCCTATGCATGCGAGCATCCCGATGAAGAAGACGAACGCTCTCTGGCTCTTAGAGCTGTCGGCTGAACTGGCCAACGCTGCAGACACCCTTTTAAATATACTTTGCAACTAGTCCCCACTCTTAATCCTTTGTTCGCGTACCAATATGATCCCTTAAGCTGAAGCTTCCTCTTAACTTTCGAAGTTAGGTTGCAAATGCATGTGTTGTGAAAACGGAGGAAAGCCGCGATCACCAAATTCAATGCCAGGACTTGGTTCCGTGCGATGTGTTCTGCCATTGAATGAAGCACGTATTAATTTTGGCATAGTAGGATGTGCTTGTTCTTTCCCGCTCGCGTTCTGTGCGCTGCCGAATTCTCGCACTGCTTCTGTATCTGTAAGTTTAGCACTTCAGTGTTCCCGCTCAGTCTGCAAGCAGAGCGCAATAACATGAACGACCCTGCAAATGCGCGGCTAGGCCCAGTAGCCGCGTGCTAGCTGCTGGCGGAGCACCACGCCGCCCCTTATACCTCCCTCTAATCCCCCCACGACCTTTCACGCGACGGAAGACGGCGCTTTTGCTCTCCGCTTTCCTTCATAGCGCGTGCCAGATTAAGCTGCGATTGTCGTGTTACCTTACGTGCTCTCACTCGCCCGTACAGAATACGACACAGGGCAACGGTGTTATCGCCCTTGGACTTTATATGGAACATGAGGGCGACGGCGATGGCGAAAATCTGCCTGGAGTGTGCGTATTGTTACGTATGTAGAATTGATTTATATGCAGTGAGAGGGTATTGAATACATAGGACGGTCGGAAACAGCCAATCACCCGAAAACCTCGCGCCGCTTCATCTTCCTCTTCGAAGGTCCTCCGGTGCGGCGTTACATGTTCCTCCGAGGCAGACGAAGCTCTCCGAGCAAGTCAGAGTGCGCGCTCATGGCATGGTTTCAATCGTGCCATCAGCGTAGCAAAGATACAACTTGCATCTTTCGTAAACGGTAGTTATCAGCCGTCACTTTAGCAATGACATATGTCACTTCACTCAAGTATTTAAACCTGACGAAGGGGCCCGAATATTTGGAAAGAAGCCTTTGGCAAAGTAACTTTTTCCGAACCGGTGTGCACAGCCACACGAAGTCACCATGGCGAGTCTTACGGGCAAATGTTCTGTGACGTAGGGAGCCTTAGGATGAACATGCGATGATAGGGTTTTGAGCCGGGCAATTCGACGTGCTTCATCGACCCGACACAATATCTCTGTGACGGAAGCATCATCGTTATGTGAAAAAGTAAGTATGGTGTCGAGTAAACTTTGAGCGTGGAGAGCGTAGAGGAGAAAGAAACGTGCGTATCCTGCGACTTCATGTTTGGCTGTGTTGAAGGCAAGCGTGATGAAGGGTAATATGGTATCCCAGTTCTTATGATCCGCTGAGACATACATTGGAAGCATGTTGACGAGAGTGTGACTGGTGCACTCGGTTAGACCGTTGGTTTGCAGATGGTAAGGTGAGGAATAGCGATGTCGAGTTCCGCGAAAGCGTGACAACTCTTCCACGATGTCAGCGGTGAACTGCCGGTCGCGATCCCTTCTCACCACACGAGGACCTCCGTGGCGGAAGATAATGTAATGTAAAATAAACCTAGAAGCATCGGATGCTGTAGCTGAGACAAGTGCCATTGTTTTAGTATAACGTGTTAAATAATCCACGCACGCGATTACCCAGTGGCAGCCGGTGGAAGACTTGGGGACGAACCGAGTAAATCTATACCCGTTTTCTCAAAAAGGTGAAGTCAGTGGTCTAGCCAGTTGCAGAGTTCTTGCAGGAGCTGTAGTCGGTTGTTTGTGACGTTGGTAGACATCACAGCTGGCATCGAACTGTTTGGTTGTCTTCCACAATTTATGCCAATAGAAACGTTGTCGGAGGTGGTAGAGCTTTCTAGCGAATCCAAGGTGACGGGATGTAAGGTCGCCGTGCATGACCCAAAATACAGCAAGGCGCAAGCATATTGGAACGACAAGCAGCAGTGGAGCACCATTGTTTCAATAATTTTTGTGGTAAAGCAGACCGTCACAAATCACAATTGGCGTTGCCCGTTCAGATCTGTGAGTCGCATTGATAGTCGGCTTTAGTGAAGGGCCACGCTGTTCTCCGTTCTTGAAGATGGAAAACACAGAAAAGTCCGATGAGATTGTAGGTAAGTAGCCGTTGAATTCATCATCATCAGTAACCTCCTCATGAGAGGGAAGACGAGATAAGCAACCGAGATAAGTAACCGATGTAATAAGCAGCAGAAAAGTCTTTTTCTTGAAGGCGCAGGGCCCACCGAGACAACCGCCCGGCTCGATCACGCAGTCCAACGAGCCACCAGATAGAATGATGGTCGGTAACAATCTTGAAATGGCGGCCATACAGATAAGATCTGAACTTGTGGATGGCGAAAACAACAGCCTGGCATTCCAGTTCCATGACTGTATAATTGCTCTCTGCTTTCGTGAGAGTACGACTCGCGTACACAACGACGTGTTGGCGCCCGTCATGAAACTGAACGAGCACAGCACCAACGACCACACCGCTTGCATCAATATGCAGTTCGGCAAACGCATCCGGATTAAAATGGCGGAGAAGTGGCCAAAAGATAGCAAACATTTCAGCTGCTGGAAAACAGTTCTGCGCTGAGCGGACCAAACGTCCTTGCAAAGTAGGTCACTCACTCGACAAGCAAGCTGGGCGAAGTGTTTAATAAATCTGCGAAAACAAGAGCAAAAGCCCAGAAAACATCTGAGGTCTTTCACTGTCTTCGGCTGCTTAAAGTTGCAAACAGCGGAAATATTTTGGGGATCCGGCCATATACCATCCTTGTAGATAAGATATCCCTGCATAAGGGCATGACGCCCACCGAAATGACACTTCTTCGATTAATAACGAAAAAGTTAGACATCCCCCCAATCGTAGCAATGACTACAAAAAAAAAGCCTTTCGGCTTCCTCGAAACAATTACTTCCCTCCAGCTTGCGAGTTTCGGCAGAATAATTACGTCACACTTCTTACAGATTAAAATGAGGCCAGCTTGCTGGATGCAGTCCAAAACAACACTGAGCCAGAGGTCTTGCTCGTGGAAAGATCGGCCGAAAATGATCACATCATCTAAATAGCACATCCAAATTTTCCTTTTGAGACCCCAGAGGAGTGCGTGCATAAATCGCTGTATGTTGGCTGGGGCATTACATAAGCCAAACGACATAATAGTACACTTAAAAATCCGTCAGTCGTAACAAAAGCGGTCTTTTCTGGGTCAGACAGATGCATCGGTACCTGTCAGTACCCGGACCGCAGGTCAACCGAGTATGAATACGAGGTGGAGTGAAGGCAGTCAGCAGCATCGTCAATGCGTCATAAGGGACACCCGTCTTTCTTTGAGACGGCATTTAGGCCGTTGTATTCAACACAATATCTCCAGGAGTTGTTTTTCTTTTTCATTGGTGTAACAGAAGCTGCCCAAGGACTGCAAATGTCGTGAATTTGTTTGCCGATCACTTTTCTTTCCATGGGAGACACGCGATAGCGTTTCTGACCTATTGGAGTTGCTTGCGCTGTGTTGATGCGGTGATGCATGCGGAATTCCGGCAACATCTGAGAACTGTCGCGTTGAGTAAAATCAAATACAGAGGTGTAGCAGGGGAGCACTTGTCGGAGTGTGTCCTGTTCGGATGACGACAGCGACTTGTTTATCACACGTCGCAAGCCATCCGACTAGTTGGGCAATGGTCGACTGATGTCTCAAGACGCTGCAGGTGTTCGTATATCAACTGTGGCTTGCTCCTCAAATGTTGCCAATTTAGGTGGGACTGGCAGGGCTACAGACTCCGTAGAAGCGTTCACTGTCTACAAGAAAGTGCACCCGTCCGTGGCTTGAACGAGTACGAACAATAGATCGAGGAGCCAACACGTTCTTTTTAATCGCGTTATGATCTGGCTCGGCAAGAGCGCTGCATGATCCCATCCGGACATGTGAAGAACTCACGGGAACAAACATGGCCATCTGACCAGGCAGAAACACATCTTGAGACATCGAAAACACGTCGGCTTGATCGGTGTGCAAATTATTAAGTATGGCGACTGGCAACGTGCTCCGAAGTAAAATCGCTCTAGTCCCACAGTCAAGTATAGCGCTGCATTCACGTAAAAAATATGTGCCCCAAGAAACATCATGGGTTGCGCGGACCAATACAGTGAACTCGGCTCTAAAGATCTGTCCTCCGATCGTAACCGAAACCGAAAAAACACCAACAGGGCACAGCATTTCACCTCCAACTCCACTAAAAGTTTCTTCGCGATCCCACGTGGACACAACTTTCTCTTGTAGGTGACCTTTGAAGCGAAGGCTCATAACAGAAATAGCGGCACCCATATCGACAAGAGCAGTAGTGTTTACACCATCCAAACACACACACACACACACGCACACACGCTTGCACGCACACACCTTGTTCTTCAGCATAACAACAGATGGAGGAATTGTCGAGTCTGACCGTCCCACGACCGCACCTCCATGGGCCGCACCAGCTAGTTTCCTGGCTGCGGTAAGGAAGGCGAAGGAAGGCAGTGCGGAGCAACGTTCTTAGACATACTTCAGTTTCGCAGCTCCCTATGCGAGCCCATTGGCCGACGTGGCCGAAACGGGTGTCACTGAAACTACCGGCGCTGCAGTCGCGTCTTTCGTCATGCGCCGCGCGTCGTCTGCTCCTGCTGCGACGCGTCGTTTGCACCAACAGGCCTGTAAACGCTTATCCGTCGGTAAATGTAGTTTAGATACGCAGTCTGAGTTTTGTGACAAACCTGCCGCGCGTAAGTAACGGGGACTTCACGGTGTCTGTGCACTATCGGCGCTGCAGTGACACATCTCTCACGCAGCGCGCATCGTCTACTCCTGCGATGTCATCTCTGCGGTGGGTCGTTTTCCCCAACTGGCCTGTATCGTTTGCTCTTTGACGACTGTGTTTTGGCTGCCCTAACAATATTTTATGCCAAGGACCTTTGAATGACATGTCTAGCTAGTCTTTAGAAGCTGCAACTACACCGCAAATGAGAGGTCGTGCACTGCAATTCCGCTTTTCAACCAACTTTTTCCCTATAAAAGCGCCACGGTGCTCCCTTCAGCGGGGGCTTTGTTTTTTGCTGCTTATTCTTAAGATGTGTATTCATTAAAGACGGCGAGCGCCTGTGCAGACGTAGGGACATTAACGCATCACGCCCAGCAGTCGCTTGAGACAACGCTGTGGTGAATTGATATCCACCCCCGTCAACGCTTCGCCTAATAAATTTAATTGACACATGTATTTTTTATAGTTGTCCGCGGATATTATGGGACGTGCAAATGAGTTGGAAGTGATCTGTGAGCAGTGACAAGGACGAAGTTAAATACTATGAACATATTTATGTCAAAGCTTAATCCATTTTCTTTTTGACGAACAAAACAAACAACAAACCCAGTGACACTTTTTATTTACTTTGTGCACAAAAAAGTAATTTTGAGCTACTTTTGCTCAAAGCAATTCTGCCCTCTTTCTGGCTGCTTGCACCTGCTCTGTCAGCGAGTTATCGACGCCAATCAGCACAGGTTATATATGAAATAAGCTACGCTAGCTCACCTGTCCATATTTGTGCTTGAGCAAATGGTTGCGTACACACTTCAGTGCATGTGGCACATCACACAGGAAATAAAGGTACGCGCTCTCAGGCAGGCATGGATGTGGAATCTTGTGAGAAGGTGAGGTTACGCTGCCGCTGATTCCCATCTGCTGCCACATCGAGCGATTGTTCCCAGCCCCGTCACTGACTACGGCGATCACCATAGCACCATGTTTATGCAATTGCATTACTGCTTGCAACACCAGCTCTGCTAAAATCTTGCCAGGCGCAGCACCTTTCGTGGCAAAGGTGGCAATCGGTTGCACCCAGCTCTCCAGAAGTGGTACGAACATCAGCACGAGCGCATGATCTGCAAGTTGGTCAGTTCCTTCATTTGAAATACCGCCGTAGTCCACAAAACCATCAAGTTTGAAGGTTGACTTGTTGAAATCGTACGCCTGGCGTAACTTAATTTCATCCAAAATCAGTGTGCCGAATTTCTTCCCATCTGCTCTGTTGCCCAGCTGTTTTCCAATAGCTTCCATACAGAGAGGATTGAAGCATGGTATTCCTTTCAGTATTTGTGTGAGACGGCTCAGGGAGGGCAAGGGCAGCATCGTCATGTCAGACAGAAGCTTATATGCTCGAGGGCTCGCTATATCCTCAGCATTAAACAATTCAGAAGCCAGTCCGCATTGTACCGCGCGCCACACGGAGACTTTGCTTTCAACTGTTTAAACGATGTCATAAATGCAAGTCGCTGCAAAGGCGGAAGTTCGGCCAACGCTTCCTCGATTCTGTTATCGGGCATTTCAGAAAGCCTTTTCTTCAGAGCCAAAATTTTCATCTTTTGCTTTTGATGCGCAGCAGCCGCCCTAAGCAGCCTCTTCTTCACATTGCGTAGTTTCTGATATCGCTTGAGCGTTGCGCTCGGAGCCTTAATGCTCAGTCGAAGTTTCCTCTGTAGACGGAGACAACGCGCGCAGACTAGTTGCTTTGTAAGTACATTGCACTGCTTGTGATGCATATTATCTGATGTCGCCGAGTCACGCTGGCCTTCTTTCACGCCCGCACATATGTTCAAGCTGTCTGCTTCTCTCAGGATTCTTTCCACACTTGCAATTAAACTCTCCAGCGTCTTGCGGCGGTGCGAAAAAATGGTGACCAGCGGCATCGTGTCTAAGGCCGCTCGTGCAGCCGGGGGCAAAACAGCACGGCATAAGGAACTTCTTGCTGTCATGAGATGCGGAAACGCTTCTTCAAGAAGCTTTTCAAGCGAGCAAATCGCGACACATCACACAACACCTACAAAACGGAGAAGGATAGCGACTGACGGTGCAGCGCAACAAACATGAAACCAGAAGTGAAAGCAGAAGTCAAGTTTCAAGTTCCTTACCAGAAACGCACTTACAATACATAGCTAAGATATCACAATACTTCACAACGAGGCTCAAAATTAAGAACTGTGAAATAACTACTTCTCGAAATATAAAACAGAAATCTACCAGAAATGACGCAACTTCTATCAGAAACGAAACAAAAAGTGACGAAAGACGCGATCGCAGCGCCGCTAGTTCGCGTGACCACCACTTCGGCCATCTCCCGAGCGGAGCTGTGAAACTGAAGTATGTCTAAGAACGTTGGTGCGGAGATGGTGAATGGCGCAATCGGGTCAGCGGCGGTGTAAGGCTGCGCTCGGAGACAGGGGACTCATCGTGCGATTGCTATGGCCACTGTTCGCGCACGGGATGAACTCCAAATGGTGCGGGCGCGTCTTCATGCACACAAACTGGGTGCGCCGAAAAACGTGGTGCTCGCTGCGGGCGGCGGCGACAAAATCGTGCAATATGTCCTCGGGGACTACAGACTAGCAGGTCGCGGTTGAAACTGAATGGAGCAGGTACGCGTGGCACCGGGTATCATTCAGCAGGAGCATGTCGTGGCATCGGGTATTCCACAGGAACACGTCGTGGGGCTGGGTAGTACTCCGTAGTGTCACGATAGACTGCTGGAGACTGGCGGCGACGCATATTCGCCGGCAGAGGCCGAAAGCTCGTATTATTTAAGTGTGGTTGTTCAGAAGACAGTCGGCGCTCGACGCGAAGTTCTCGCAACTGGGACGGTGGTCCGAAATGTACTCGTCAAACGCGCACAGATAAGCAGCGCCTACTCCCTAAGTCGTGCTAGCTCATCTCTAACCACTCGACGCATGATCGAGGCGATCTCATCGCAGGCGGCGACGTCTATACTTGCGACTCGTTCAAGCGCCCTAACTTTGGTAAGATCCTTCGGGTCTTCAGAGCTTCAAACGTGTGACGCTGCTGCCTTAATTCGGAAGGAGTGTTCAGGTTTACTTTCGTTATTAAAAAATTGTAGACGTCTTCAGTGATAACTCTTAGCAGATGTCCTATTTTGTCGCATTTCCGCATGTAGCATTATGTCGCATATTCGCATTTAGAATTCGGCATAGCTTCAATATTCCTTCAATATACGTTTTACACGCATCACCAGCCAATTGGACTCTGCGAGAAATCGCGTCTACCGCTTTCTTCTTTTTGTAATTCGAGTCGCCAAAGCGGGCTTTCAGTTCCTGGAAAAAAATTTTCTTCAGGTCGTCAGCGTGTGCTCATGATTGTGAAAGCAAAGTACAATGGTACCGGTGAGAAAAAACATTGCAACGGTAGCAAGCTGCGCTGATGTACCCCATCCGTTATTCCCGCTTGCTCTTTCGTAGTGTCTCAGCCTGTCATCCACGTCTTCACCTGTTTTACCTGAAAATATGCGTGGTTCCGACATGCAGTAGCTAGGTTGCCTTGGTCTCTGGCTGCCTTGAACGAAGCGCTCTTCGATGGTGTTCGTTGAACGACCTGCTATGGCGTCTTCCGTGCTTGTTGGCTCTGAGGCTAGCCCAGCCAGGCGTCTGCTTCTTCGAAGGTCTTGTAGGACTGGGACTGGGAAGGTCTTGTAGGACTTGTAGGACCCAGCACTTCCACCACATGTTACAGATGTAGAATGGGTATACTTACAGTGAAAAGGATGGAGAAAACATGGGACGGTTCGAAACAGCCGATCATCCAAAACCACGCGCTGCTTCTTCCTCTGCCACGCTCATATGATGCGACGCTACAATAAAATTGCTATTGCAGCAAAATTGACCCGCTGGCGCTATGAAAGTTACTGTGCAGCGAAGCCATTGAAAATCACAACTACAACTGTAGAGGGGGCGTTCAATGCTTTATTGCTTTAGAGTAATTGTAGTACTGCTTTAGAGTAATGGAGTACTGGTAATTTTGAGAACACGCCACTGCTGGACGTATTGTCGTTTCTTTTTAAGGCGAAAGCTTCAAGTGGTTTGTTGCAATGCCTTATACCTGAAAACATCGGCGTCTAGTCCAGTTATGCAAAAAATCAGTGATTCAAAAATATCATCATAAGGAATGGCTCACATCCGCGTAAACAAGCAACGATGCAATGGCTGAATATGAATGAAGAAACGAAAGAAAGAGAAAACTAAGGAAATAAAGAACAAAAGAACGGTTGAAATAAAGAACGAAAGAAAGGAACGAAATTAAGAAAGAAAGAAAGAAGGAAAGAAAGAAGGAAAGAAAGAACTATAGAATCTTTGAGTAGTGCATTAGGTGCTTGCATGTGTCGTTCAGGTGGTCGTCCTACCGCGCCATACGCTTACTTCACACTGCGGCTTGTTATGTCTTGCAAGAAGTCTGACACCTCCAATCGTATAACCTAAAATGCCTGCCACGTGTGCCTGCTGCACACGTGGCAACACATGGTCACGTGTCACAAGAGTGCAACATGCTGCCGAATTTTTTTCTTTTTTGAGCTCCTCCTATGGAGTACTGACTATGCGTTGCCCAACTATAGTGGTGCTGCAACAACAATGAAATCAGTTGCTAAGCTGGTTCTCTTATATACGAAAGGCTAGTAACGTCACACCCCTCGTCGCAAGCTGCCGTCGCCGCGGCAGCTTGCGCAACAGTAATATTTACCGGGAAACGTATGAGGGGACAGCTACGTGCTTCACATTGTAATCAGAATCGCCTTGTCATTAATTATGTAGTTCATATGCTTCTTTTGAACTTGTTCTTTATTGAAACTAATGGTGTTCTGTATGTTCTATGCGCGCTTCCAAGGAATGTATGCACGTTTCGCATCACTTTGCTGCGTGCTTGAAGCCTGCTTTCACCTCCACCGCGGGTTGACCCGGTACCTGACTACATCATGGGTCGCTACGACGTAGTACTATTCCATACTTTCCTATTCCAATTCTGCAATCAGGCCTCCGCGATTGGTGAAAAACATTTTTGGACCACCCCCATTTCACATGTCTGTCACGCGACGTCACGAAAACCGCGATAGCTCCCTATCTGATATGACGTGTACACACTGATTATGCGTGATTTCACCGAACAAAATTAAAAAGTTATTTCGCATTCGATGCCTTTTCGCCATTAGCCTTCGCCTATTGGTGAAAAGCTTTCGGGCTGAACCCACTTCACCTTCTTGCCACGCGACGTCACAAAACCGCGGAAACTCACCTCGTCAAGGTGACTTGTACACGTTGAAGATGCATTAATATGCCGGGCAAAACTGAATTTTCTTCTGAATAGCCGCAGGCTGCCTCGTTCCGAAAGGTTTAAAGGATGGCTGCCGCCGATTGCTCAGGCACGTCCTACTCGCGCCTGGCGGAGAGCGAAGGTTTATTTGCGTGTAATAAATCTTTTTCCGCGGCCACGTAACGTTTTAGAACACATTCGGCACGTTTACGACCTCGTTCTGCCAACTCCCCTTTGCTGAAGATCTCTTTTAGCGCCATTTTCGATCTTCCGTTGCATGCCGCCGCGATTGCCGACGATCCACCGTAAGCTAAGTAATGGAAAGCGGACCAATCACAGACGCCGGGACCACCCTCTTCACCCGGTTATCAATTTTCAGTGCAGTGGCTCGGCCCGATCGAATCCCCCTCCAATTAAGCGTGCTCCTCGCCTCGTGTCAGGCAAGCCGCTGTAGGTAATGTTATTCGTTTTTCAAGCAAACAAAAGTGACCTCCAAAGAACGAGGACAGCGTTTGATTGCTCTGTTGAAACAACCCTGCGGGTGACTGCCTGATGCTTGGTGTCGGCAGTTACGCAAATTTGACGTCAGGATATTGGAGTAAAAACCTATTGGAATAGCTTTACGTTATAGGGCCCATGGATTGGCCCACATTTTCGACCACGGGCGCGGACACGAAAACTGCCGTCTAATGAGAGGATCAGCTTCACTGTAAAAGTGGCAATAATAAACGCTCCATCTGCACGCTTACAGACTCGTGCTACTAAACTGTCAAATTTCTTTTTACTGCGAAACTGTCTAGGGCTAGGATCTGGGAAAAGAATTTGTCACCCGGGATGCTGACAAAAACAAATCATCACGTGCCCCGATCCTGGTGACAGTGCACAAAAGGTCCAGGCTCGATGACACGTACCCCTGTCGGCTCGGGGACATGTAACCCACCTTTGAACTGCCCTTGCCACACGTGGAACTGAAAGAGGTCCCAGGCGAAAGGTAAGAACGGATGCTTTCGAAAAAGTTTTTTTTTTACTTTTCCAAATTTACTGTTAAAGAATTCTCGGCGCCAACCACGCAAGCGAGCTGCCACTGCTAGCGCGTTCGTCATCGTCGTCTTCTTCCACAGCTGGCTCCGTTGTGCAAGAAACTATCATCATCAGCAATGATTCGAGCATAGAGTTTCATATTAGTATACCTAGAGGGAAATCTGGCGCTGCGATCGTCCAACCATCATGGGAATGAAGGGAAGTACAGGCTTCGGATTGGCAATGTGTTGACTGGCGAACTAGTCTACAAGTATCTTTTTGGCAGTTTTGGTTTCGCTCCAAGCGCTATTGCTATAACCTGCAGTGGGACAGTGCAGCGCAAAGCTATCTGCCTTTGTTATGTTGGTCGAAGTGGCGATAGCACTCTGGGCCAGTGGCTGGGACGATGTTTGTGTCGTGGTGTGGTGTCGAAGCCATGACGAGAAAGCTACGGCATCGTAAACGTGGAAACAACATGTTTTGAGCGTTTGGACCTTGGTTTGTTATGTGTTAGGTCGGCGCTGTAGCGCTACGTGCTTTATGAAACTTCAGAATAGGAAAAAAAAGGCACTACTGGTACAAGACATTTGTGCGTCTAATGGCTTGACAATCAAATTTTATCGAGCGCTTCATTGTGCATTGCTCGTTTATGTGCTCATTGAAATGCGTGTTTTAGGACTTTGAGAACACAAACTTACTTGTGGTAGGAAAGGTTGCTGCTTCCTGGCTGTAGTCTAGTGGCGCGAAATGGGTAAGTGCAAAGCCACGCCGTAACGCTTCGGAAGCGGTCCGTCAATATTAAATATGACGAAGCATACTCGTAGGAGGCCACTAGCGTCCTAGCTAGCACTACAGCAGATGTGCTTAAAAGTACTTGAAGACATTCAGCAATCGTGACAGCCGACGCAGCCTTTCGAAAGAGCGAGAGAGTTCGCCAGTGCCTGTCATATGCGAGAAAAGTCTCGCGTTTACGGCGAGCAGGCGTCGTAGCAGACGACACTTTTGGCATTCTGCTCAAGGGCGCAAGACTTACCAACAATACAACATTTTTATTTCCATAAATACTTGACGAGTATGTTTATATATTACATGCACGGTTGTTATTGCTGTTGCAAAAATAAATAAATAATTTTTCTCTGGCGTTAAATCGGGAACACAATCGCACAAGAACGAATACCCTGATGTGTCCTGGTGATAAGCCATAGTAAACCGTGCTTCTATCTCAGTCATACAAAGCTTATGTAGCGTGTTGTACATTATATAACACACTGCAGAAGTAAAATTAGATTTTACGCTATTATATTGGAGTATAGCTTTGTTTACTGCGCCGCAAGCAGACGCAACTAGTCTAAAGATCGAAATCAATCCGAAGCCTGTACTTCCCATCATTCCCATGTAGGTGGAGGCTACGCTCATGAGAGCCCCCTTAGACGCTAGCGCCAGATTTCCCTCTAGGGTACTTATTTAGAAACTTTATGGGTTCGAGCGTCGTCGTCTTACACAACTGGCCCCGTGGCCAGCCAATATGACAGCGTAGAATTTCAATTCTGTCGTCGTAATAGGGGGCCGCGTTTACGGTGGTATGAGCCATTGCTTAAGCGAATGAGCCATTCATTGTCTTACATGACGGACACATTTAATAACACAGATGATACGCAAACATGTGCGCTTTCCTATATCACCGGGGTGACCACAGATTGGGAGAGTCAATATGTTCGCACATTTCTTCATTATTATGAGTCTCGCTTGTCTTTCATTTTCACATAATGGGAGGACTCTTAATTTTTAGTACAAATGGAAATGCGATATTAATCAATATTGCATTGTGTTCTAACAAGTTTTTTTTTATTTTTGCTTGTCTGGAACAAATTTTGAGCAATATTTGCGCTGAAAGAACAGACGAGGTTCTTCATTGCTGCTGAAGAATAAATTTAGCATATATTTTTGTTGGCGAAGAAAAGGCTTGAAAATACGCTGCTATAACAAACCAGTAATTTATCGCAAAAGATGATGGTGGCGGTAGGCTAAATAATCATTCTTCAAGCAAATTTTGCTTGGAAGCCAGCGTTGTTCTTGGAAGGCAAGTTGGTACAAAGCCGACGTGGTGACAAATAATGAACAAATGCTTTTTCGCTTTTCTTTAGAGCTGCACTAGGGGGAACATGCTATTGTACTAGTTGCACTAAAGACACAAGGGGTGTAAGTTAAATGCTATGCTGTTAGCTACTTTCAGCCGCACCCACTCCGCAGTGTCGTCAGCGTCGGCCACTGTTTGGTATCCGGATTTCATTGTATTCGATGTATTTGGTGTGCCTGCTGCCAAAAAAAGCGTCCCTAGGTTATTTCCGGCGTTTCCACATATAACAGCAGAAAGCGGTGAGAGCGCTACACAGTACAAGGGCGAAATCGGCCGCTACTCGTGTGTTAAGGTGTTGAGCGAGCAGTCTCGTTTGGTCGCGCCATCAAAAATATGAAGCTTACCGTTTTGCGACAAGCCTATCGATAGCGCTTGAAATTTCAGCGGAAGCCTTATATGCCCATGAAGACGAAAACCTGGCAAGCGTCCGGCGTTAGCACCCAATGGCAAGAAAAGCCACGTGACCACTTCATGTTCCCGGTGCTGCACCTGCTCGCACTGCGAAATCTCACGGTGAATAGCCACGGCGTTGAACGGATGCCATGGCCTACGCCAAAAATTGCATTAGGTGGACTAAGGTGCACTTTTAATTTAAGTTCATAACGTAGACAGCCCCTAATGCTTTCGCATTCAAATCAAGCAAGGATACTTAAGTTAGTGTAAACTCTTTTTACATCGCCTAATGCGGTGTCTCTCTTTATGTTTCTATTTGATTTGTGATGTTTACTGTAATCATGTAGTGTATTTGAGTGGAAGTACGGGTTGGAAGGAATGTAGTGTACTGGACAGACGCTCACTTACAACTCAAGACTTACAGCTCACAAAACAGTGTAATCATTTACATTGCTGTGTGGCCTGGTGTGCATTCTTGTTATGGTTCATTCCTAAGCACCATACGATGCTGCCCTTAAGATGGGCCAAGTTACGGAACTATCTTTCTGAGACATCCTCGCGATTAACGACATTCGATCATCACACAAAAAGGTGTGAAATCCCATCATAGGTTTGATCAGAGTGCGCACTATGTCAAATCAGCGCGACGTACGCCAACGCCTCTACTGAGCTGTCTCGACTCTCCCTAACTATTAGTAGCATAATTGATGCCACCTGGGCGCAGTGCGCATGCTCGTCTGCGCTTTGTTGTGACGTCACACTAGAGCTTGGCGTTGGAACTAGTACCAACAAATCAGGCGCTCATATGTTCCGCCTATCTGATTTGGACTCACTCTCCTTTTTTTCTAGGCACACCGTCACCAAAAACTTACACGTCTCAAGAGACCGAGAACGTGCTGTGTAGAATGCTTCCGCATAGCACACCTCTTCCTTCGCCACCTATTCGCGGCTTTACTGCCTCCACGCGCTTTGTCGCGTAAGAGCCGTAACGGAGAGCTCCTCCACGCTGCTTACGCACACGTTATGAAGCTCGCTCAGTACACTATTTAGCAAAGTTCATCGTTGACGAAGCGCACCGTGGTAATTCTATGCATGCGTGATCTATTAGCCGTAATTGCAACAATAATCATTCCGTGCTTTAGCAGCAAACGTCGGCATGTAAACTCAGTTGGCCCCTACGTAGTTATCTTTTTAATAGGATTCGTGGCGTGATCTACCGTTGTAAAGTGTTACGTGCGACTTGCCCCTTTCATAATCAGACTTACTCTTGATGTAGGCGATCAGGGCAAGCTTCATCTCGTGTCTCTTATCAGTGGTAGCGGGCATTGCCTTGAGAACCACGAATGCCCTGGCTGCCTCCCCATATTCCGGGTGCGGAACACCAGCAACGGCTGCCTGTGCCACCTCTTCGTGCTCCTGAAGCAGTTCTTCCAGCTCCGCGGGTGCCACCTGTTGGTCCATACACTTGACCAAGTCCTTGATTCGGTCAAGCACGTAGAGTTCGCCGCGCGCTGTGTAGTAACCCGTGTCTCCTGCAACGGTAGCAAGCAGCTGGGGTGATGTGAAGAAAGCGAGCCGCGATTGCGGTATATGGCCAAGAATAATTGAATTCCTAATGTTTGTTTTGTACCAAAATGCTCGCCGTTGCTGACTATGCCGCTTTCTATAGAAGTTGCCATGGAATGTCGTTTGAAACTGTCAGCTTCTCTTCAAACTTTTTTTTGTCTTCAAAGCCTTGGATTCGCGCAGTTTGTCGAATAAACTTAGGTGACGAATAAATGCAAAGCAGCCCTGCTTGAGAATTACCTGAATAGCGGAAATGTTGCACGACGTACGACAACGGCTTCCGTTTGCTGTTTACTGTTGATCCTTTCTGAGAGGCGGTGGTAATGTCGGTGTCAAAACGTCACAAAGCTATTTTATGCACGCTAACACTTCGGTAGTCGCACAACGGTCATTTTTGACAAAGCAATAGTTCAACTGCCAAGCTGCGCCACTAAAACCTTCGCAAAGATTCTACTGCCATTTATGACGAAATAGCTCAAAGACACTAATCTTGTTAAAGCGCTTAGGGAAAGACGAAAATTGCGATGGCGAAGCATTAAAAAAACTAGTTTGTTAAGATAGTTGCTGTATATTGGCTCGAGTCCAATCTAGCCAAAGAAAAAAAAAGAACTGAGTCAAATAAATCAGGCACAAACAACGAACACCCTTGTGCACTTTCCTTTGAAAAACAAAAGATTGCTTACCTATCCAATCGTATCAATATAATGGTTTAAATCGTCACCATCACCCCACTTAACACAACAATTACTTTTCTTTCTTCATTTATACGTGACGCTATGATTTAACTGTTCTCCATATCAGTCTTACACTGATAATAAAAACTGAAATTACCACATTTGAAAGACGGTAGCATATGCGTAGGTGCCTGCGGTGGCGTAGAAATAGAGCATACGCCTCGCATGCAAAAGGACCGTGGCTCGAATCCCGAAACCGGCCAATTTTCCACCGGATTAAAAAAAATACGCGTGTTGATAAAATTGCATAAACAGGCCTGGAGTGCGGCCTGATCCCGCTGACCAGTACCGGTAATGCACTGCCTAACCAGAGCAGGATTGGCCAGCCTGGTGCAGTACTAGGCCACAATCTCCTATATGAATACACAAAAATCAAACCCCGGCCTTCAGTCCGCAGCAGCTGCGAAGCCACTGACCACGGCCGCGGTCGGACGTGTCACGTAGCAGGGGGTGCTAAGAATCTCTGGGTCTGTACAGGCCACCATTTGAATCTTAACCTGGCAACGTTTAACGCTAGAACGTTACCTAGTGAGGCAAGTCTAGCAGTGCTGTTCGAGGAAATAGCGGGCAGTAAATAGGATATAATAGGGCTCAGTGAGGTTAAGCGCACAAAAGAATCATATACAGTGCTAAAAATTTGGAGGACGCTTAAGCTTCGCCTTCAAGAGTGGGACGCGACAGCGTTCCCGTCGACCCGCCAAGGGGTATAAGACAATGCGCTACGGCACAGCGATCACTTACGATGCGCCCCGCATCGGACTTAGCGCCCACCTATCACGCGGTGAGCGTCGAGCAACGCAGCGTTCGGCGCGGCAACGAAACGTGCGCCTGAGCGAACGGAACGAACCAAAGAACTCGGTGTCTCGGAGGGGAAACGATCTGCGCCAGCCAAACGTCGTGATCGGCACGGGCAGAGAGATAGATAGTAATCTAAACCGGGAGCACGGCGAAGCGTCGTCAGGGGAGAGGGAGTCCCGCGACGCGCCTGGCAGCGGTCCCAATGCGCGCGCGGCGCGCCTCCTGTCGGGGCAGCGCCGTACATTGAGAGGAGGGGGTCTTCTGTGTTTGCCGCAAGATGGCTCTGCGTGTGCGGGAAGCGCAGAAGAAATGCAGCGGAAACGCACTTCGCAACTCGTGTAATTGGGACTTCTGTACGTTACATGTTCATAATTACCGATATACACCGCAGTATAACTTTCCACGGCTCGTTTCGAAGGCAACACCGCATTCACTAGAGGCGCGTTTGCACCGCTTGGAAGCATCGAACTCGTGGCCGAGTGGTAGCGTCTCCGTCTCACACTGCGGAGACCCTGGTTCGATTCCCACCGGGCCAATCTTGGAAGTTGCTTTTTATTTATGAAGCGCCTGCCGTGATTTATCGCTCACGGTCAACGCCGCAAACGCCGACACCGACTTTTCTGCGACACGAGCTCCTTAACGCTATCGCGTTAAAAAGCGTGCATGTCCTGTGCTACCGGGGCTTAGAGGAGAGACGAGAACTAGGAGTCAGATTCCTGATTAATGAGGATACAGCCGGTAACATACAGGAACTCTATAGCATTAACGAGAGGGTGGCAGGTCTTGTTGTAAAACCTAATAAGAGGTGTAAATTGAAGCTCATACAGGCCTACGCCCCTACATCCAGTTATGAAAACCAGGAAGTCGAAAGCTTCAGTGAAGACGAGGAATAGGTCAAAACAAAACACATTAAAATGATGGCCGACATCAATTTCAGGGTAGGCAAGAAGCAGGCTGGAGACAAGGCAGTGGGGGAATATGGCATAGGCGCTAGGAATAGCAGGGGAGAGTTATTTGCGGAACAGAATTTTATGCAGATAATGAATAGCTTCTTCCGCAAGCGGGATAACTGAAAGTGGACGTGGAGGAGCCCGAACGGCGAGACTAGAAATGAAATAGACTTCATACTCTGCGCTAACCCTGACATCATACAAGATGTGGACGTGCTCGGTAAGGCGCGCTGCAGTGACCATAGGATGGCAAGAACTCGAATTAGCCTATACCTCAGGAGAAAACGGAAGAAACTGGTGCATAAGAAGCCGATCAGTGAGTTAGCCGTAAAAGGGAAAATGGAGAAATTCTGGATCAAGCTACAGAACAGATATTCGGCTTTAACTCAGGAAGAGGATCTTAGTGCCGAAGCAATGAACGACAATCTTATGGGCATCATTAAGGAGTGTGCAATGGAAGTCGGTGGTAGCTTCGTTAGACAGGATACCAGTAATCAATTGCAGGAGCTGAAAGATCTGATTAAGAAACGCCAATGTATGAAAGCCTCTAACCCTACAGCTAGAAGAGAGCTCGCAGAACTTTCGAAGTTATTCAACAAGCGTAAGACAGCTGACATAAGGAACTATAATATGGATAGAATTGAAGAGGCTCTCAGGAATGGAGGAAGCCTAAGAACAGTGAAGAAGAAACTAGGAATAGGGAAGAATCAGATGGATACGTTAAGAGACAAAGCCGGCAATACCATTACTAATATCAATGAGATAGTTCAAGTGCGTGAAGAGTTCTATGGAGAGTTATACAGTACCAGTGGAAACCACGACGAGAATGGAAGAGAGAATAGTGTAAAGAAATTCGACATCCCACATGTAACGCCGGAAGAAGTGAAGAAGGCCTTGGGAGCTATGCAAAGGGCGAAGACAGCTGGGGAGGGTCAGGTAACAGCAAGTTCGTTGAATAATGGTAGGTAGATTGTTCTAGCAAAACTGACCACCCTGTGTACCAATGCCTCATGACCGCGAGCGTAGCGGAATCTTGGAAGAATGCCACCATAATCCTAATTCATGGGAAAGGGGACGCCAAAGACTTGAAAAAATATAGACCGACATCCTTACTGTCCATTGCTTACAAAGTATTTACCAAGGTAATCGCAAATACAATCAAGAACACCTTAGACTTACGTCAACCAAAGGATCCGGCAGGCATGGTGTTAGAATAGGTTAGGTGTACGAACGAGCCTCGCCAGCGCGGGGCGCCGCCGCTCGTATTGTGCCCATCCTCCGGCAGGCGGCGCGCCAAACTTGGGGCCTTCGGGGCCTTTGGGGCCATTAACAATCGCCTAGGGTGAACGCGCGCACTGCTGGCTCCTTGCAATATAAAATGGTGGCCAATTCAGCCTTAGCCGTAATAAACCTAACAGCTTGTGGTACTTTATATGAAATGCTTGTCGTGAAAATCGCAGGCCACTAAAGAGCTGTTCACTCTTTCGCACTAAATGTTAGAATTGGCGCGAGTTGCAACAGCACCTATTCTGTGATACGTCTCAGTCTTCCTAATATTTTGTCCTTATATTAAGTTATAATGTGAGCGATGTTGCGTCAAATTATGCAAGACACTGTCTGTAAAACTGCGGACAGAGGACTTCTGGAAGTTGGCTCTGGAAACGAGTGTCTTGTGTTTTCGTTTGCAGCTGTTATGTGCACTAGTTTTCGCGTAGGTTTCGGGCGCTGAATGTTGCTTTCATGCTTTGAAAAAAAAAAAACACAATGCTGCATCACCATTTATTTCACACACATATCTGCAGTAACAAAAGAGGCCAGCTATTACGGGTCTTGCGTAAAATTTGGGAGAGCTTCCGTAGCCGCTTTTTCGCATCAGATACGGCTACATTGCGCTATCTTCTGTTTAGTTCACACAAAAGTACGTGGCATAAAAATACACACAAGTAAAAAATCATGTGGTAAACAAGTTTAGCAAGCTTCCGCAGCAGCTGTGTTTTTTTTTTCATCAGCTTTTCTTTGCTTGCAGACTTGCCGCATTCTCATTGCTATATAGTGATGCAGAAGACATGCCATCATTTCTTCTTTGTGTTCCAAACAAGGAAAAGAAAAATGGTAGCTTTCTAGCATGCTTTCTACTGTCAATTCATAGGCATTTTTGTGAAAAGTGTGCTTCTGAAATTCAGTCTCCGCCGGCTTGCAGTAGGTGGAAAATGGTCCTCCTGGGGTGTAATAGTCCACCTCGAGTTTTGCACTAAACTAGGGCACTTTCTTTTAGAGACTGTGCAGCAGCTTCTCCAATAAGGCATTCTCTACATTTTGAGCATGTTGTACTCTTAAGTTTTCGACACATAAAACCAGCAAGGTAATAAATTATACAGTCAATAACATCTGGCTCTGTACATACATGATCAAAAACTACTTCACACTCAGCTTCCGTGTCCACTAAGCCATCCAGTTTTTGTTTTAGTTGCTGAAGTTGTGTCTTTTCTTCATTGTCCACCTTAAACGCAAGCTTAATATCGGCCAGTGTTAGTGCATGCGTGTTATCGGCGGTTTGCACTTCGCAATTGCCAAACTTTGGCGGCTTGAGCAAACTATACACTGAGAGCATGTTATACAATTGCAGGAAAGTGGGCATAGAGGGGTGTTCATTTTGGCCACCTGCTTGGCGGATAATTCCGAAGAAGCGTTCAAGCACGTCCTGATTGAACTTCCCGACAAGACATACCTGAACCCACACTACTTGAGCAAATACCGAGAGAGTTCCAGTGATGATAAAATTGACACGCGCAGTCCCTCTGCGGTCTGCTCGGTTAGGAAATTTTTACGGGAAATGTTTTCAGATAATACATCTTGCTCCCACTTGTTTAGCCAATACAGTGTAGGTGCTAAAACTCGTAGATCTTTGCTCCCTACAGTAATGCCTTCATTATGCAAAATAGACGGGAGGCGTGCAGACACCCGGCACCTCCCCTTTTCCCCCCGTGACCTATGCATCTCAACTTCAAACACGAGCTCAAACAGAACCTAAAGATTATAATAACGCTCTACTTCAAACCCGCAGACCTAATGAAATGTCAACACAATCGTCACAATCACTAGAGCCTACCGAAGGCATGGACATGCAAGCAGAGGCACACGCACCTCAAGTTACACCATTGGGTGATATAGAGCAACCCTTAGCACAGGAAGCAGAACCAGCGTCATTGCAAACGGCAATGAAAAAGGCAAGATACCACACAACAGCCCTACAACACCTTGAAGCAGATTTTAAGCAACTAAAGGACGAAATGAAAGAAATGCAAGCCAGTCTAGAGGCCAAGATAGCTCAACAGGTTGCTGCTCAAGTTGAGGAGGCGCTAAAAACATACACTCAACAAATAATGAGCCAAATGCGCTCCCTGTTCAACGAGCTCCTCAGGAGCCAGGCAGAGGCGATGGTCTCTACACAAGTGCAGGCTGCGATGGCCGCATTACCGTGCCAGGAAGAGCGCGAACGACCCAGAGCACGTCGATCTACCAGCGTAACGCGACCAACTCCTTACCCTACAGCGGACGCTCCGCAAAATCATCAGTAGAACAATGGCGACTAATCTGATGGTGTGGCAGCGGAACTGTAAAGGGATTGCTCGAAAACGGGGCCTTCTCACGCAGTACAATGCCGCTCAAGATCGTCGACCCGACATTCTCCTACTCCAGGAAACTAACCATACACCTCATCTTGCAGGCTATACGGCGTATAGCCATAATTCGGCGCTGGCCATTCTTATTCGTAAAGATATAGCGGCAAATGTTGTCCACAGCACGGAACAGAGCCTCACTGCACGCGTCTTTCCAACTAAAATTGTCAAGAGCAAGGCACAGCCCCACTTATTCATCACAAATGTTTATAGCCCGCCAAAACAGAAAGCAGACTTCTTCAAGGAGGTTGCGAATCTGCGGCCAACGAAGTATTTTGATCATCTAATAGCAGGCGACTTCAACGCACCACACACTTCATGAGGATACACAAAAAACTCCGCCAAAGGATCCGCACTACTATACCATATGCAACAGGCCCAGCTAACTCTCCTTAACGAGACCGACTCCCCGACGCGGCATGGAAACTCCGTAGAAAGAGATACCACGCCTGATCTCGCCTTCATTAAAGGACGACTGTCAGCGCAATGGGTTAACACGCACGATACTTTAACCAGTGACCACACTGTCATACAGATGTTTCTGCAAATCAAAGGATTCCCAAAACACCAGCGCAAGCATCGTCTGACGGATTGGAATGAGTTCCGAAAGACACATGTAGGAGACTTCCAAAACATGCACTTGAAAGATTGGGTAGAGATGGTCAGGCAACGAATCCAGTCACACACGAAGGAAAGAATAGAGAAGTGGGAGCAACCAAGCACGGACAGGCATCTTCTTGATCTCTGGGAGGCACGACATGCCCTCATTAAGAGATGCAAAAGAAATAAGCTCAATCGAAAACTACGCTCACGCATGAACACGCTCAACGAGCAGATCGTCCACTACACTGAACATCTCACTCGTGAGCAGTGGTACAATACGTGCAACAAGCTCAATGGCACATTGAATATGAGCTCCACGTGGAATCTCATCCGATCTCTCATTGACCCAACCCAGACAAAGACGGAAACGTCGCATAAGCTCCGAAAGCTGCTCGAAACATTTGAGCATACCGATGACCTATTCAACGAGCTTATAACAACACACATTGCGGATCCATCGCAACCACAGTATGCCGACTACAAAAGCGCAGAGCCAGAAAAGGAGGGTCTCACCGGCCCAATCACATTAGCGGAACTACAGCGTGCCTTAGCAGAAGCAAAGTCGAATAAAGCGCCAGGACCAGACCAAATTACGACAACACAGCTCCGCAACCTTACAGAAGCCGATCGTGCATTCCTACTTCAGGAAATTAACAATGTGTGGGGCACGGGCAGCTTTCCAGAAGAGTGGAAGACGGCCAGCATAATTTTCATTCCGAAGCCTGGCAAGCCCCAAGCCATAGTGAATCTGCGTCAAATATCGCTAACATCATGCGTCGGCAAGCTAATGGAGCGCATCGTGCTTAACAGACTTCTAATTCACCTTGAGCAATCACAACACCTACCCCATAATTTGATTGGATACAGACATCACTTATCTACTCAAGACGTTCTGCTGCAGCTACACGAAGAAATCACGAAGGAAACAAGCAGCGCTCAACTTAAAGCTATTCTTGCCATAGACCCCAAGAAAGCTTTTGACTATGTTAACCACGATGCTATGCTGCAAGAGCTCGAAGCTACTGGCTGCGGAACCAAGCTTTATAACTATATTAGGGACTTCTTACGGAGTCGCACGTACACGCTACGAGTAGGCGACATCACCTCACAACAGTATCCCCATCCGCAGAGAGGTATCCCGCAAGGTTCCGTGATCTCGCCCACTCTCTTTAATCTTGCCATGTGCGTAGTCCATAGAGCGCTACGAGACATCCCCGACATCAAATATACGATCTACGCAGATGATATCACCATCTGGATCAACACGGGTTCGCCAGGGCATATCCAAGAAACTCTCCAACAGGCTATGAACAGGGTGCATGAGGCTGCTCAAACTATTGGCCTTAGATGTGCGCCGGAAAAATTGAGTTGCTACTGGTCCATCACGAAAGATGGAGACCGCCCACTATACAAATTGTAAACGAAGGCGTGCCGATTTCCCAACCAAAATGTATTAAGGTACTCGGTCTCCATATCCAGAAAGATGGAGGTCCCGCTGCGACGGTGCATCACCTGCTCAGACAAGGAGAACAGGTGCTGCACATGATGCGTAGGGTCTCCAACCGAGCAAATGGAGTGAAAGAGGCGGATATGCTTCAACTAAGAAACGCACTAATTATGTCGCGCCTGCGCTATCACCTGCCCTATACCAATCTCCGCAAGCAAGATATCAATCACCTTGATGCGCTCATCAGGAAGGCGACAAAGCTGGCCATCGGCATCCCGTTTAGTGCGAGCACTAAGCTCCTACTTGACATCGGTTGCCATAACACGGTGGCGGAACTAGTCAGCATTCATCGTCGTCGCCAAGAACTGCGTTTGCAGCGCACGTGTCAAGGTACTCACATCCTCCACAGCATCGGCCATCATCCAGAAGCTGCGCCCCTTCTGAACACGTGCCCACTACCCCCGAAACAACGCGAACTTCTAACCATAGCTCCACTGCCACGCTACATGAATCCAGAGCGAGGCAAGGAGAGGCGACGACAGTGAGTGGCCTACTTCAAGAGGTACACGGCAAGACACCCTGACGGCATATACTCGTACGCTGATGCTAGCGTTGGTGCACGGGGCTCCGCTATAGCAGTCGTGAATAACAACCTCCAAACTCTACATACTGAGTTACTCCCAGAGACTGATCCCACCTTAGCGGAACTGGCAGCCATCGCAACTGCGATCAAACACATGCCCCTTAGTAACTCAGCCTAACCAAGAATCATATTTACCGACTCCATGGCGGCTTGCAGGAAATCGTTGCACAACGATCTCCCTGCCCACACTTCGACATTTATTCAAGAGCACCTTCAGGGTCCTCTGGAAATCATCTGGATACCTGGTCATTCCGCGACCAGCCCAGACGAAAAGGTGGGCTCCCCTGCTTCTGCGGCCATATCAAGAGGCAAGACGCAAGTTCCCCAAACTCAGCAAAGTGCTCAACCGTGAACAGTGTGTGCTGATTCGTCAGGCCCAGACTGAAACACTCCCTACACCAGCGCGAATGCACCTCCTCCGAGGCCTCTTACCGGAAGATCCCCCACCGTGCCGATACTGTGGCGAACACCCGAACACATCCCATATCCTCTGGTCCTGTGGACCACCCCAACCTCCCCTCCCTGCCCCCACAAATCTTTCCCCTAAACCCCATGCCGGGTGGCTGACAGAAGCAGCCAGCGCCGACGACCAACGGTACCTTGCGGCGTTTATCAGTGCTGCACTGAAGAATGCCGCAAGCGAGGCTCTGGACTGAGGGCCTTTCCACGTTACCACCGAACATGAAAATAAAGTTTTTTCTCTCTCTCTTCTCGCAGTTTCGATTGAGGGCGTCAAAGAGGTCATTGAGTTTCATGGTAAACTGCATCGTACCTTTCACACTTTCTAATCCTTGCGTGCCTTTCCTCGAATAAAACTCCAGCCCTTTTGCTACACTCCGGCTGAACAACTGGGTCGCCAGCTTAACACGCATTTTTTCAGTGTTTGTTACAATAATATGGGAAAATGTTAATTTAGGACAGACACGCGCCAGGCCGGGTTGCTTCGGGTCTTCTACAAAAAATCTGTCATAGTGCTCCCAGTACACCCGTTCACCATTGACAATCAAAATCTTTTGTCGATGTAAGCGGTTACGCACACACTTCAGGAGGTGAGGCGCATCGGAAAAAACAAAAACATTGCGCTTGTTGTCAACAGGATGAGTAAAGAAGTGTTTAGTGTGCCGAAGAGCCCCACTCACTCCGAACTCTTTCCACATTAAGCGATTAGTAGCTGCTCCATCACACACAATTCTATCGACCAACGCGCCAGCTTTCTCCAGGAGAAAAATCGCTTTTAGTTTGGTGCCTTTTGTAGGACCCTTGCTTGCAAAGACAGCAATTGGCTGCGAGTAATGATCCCCAAATGCTCGAAATGTGAACACCAGTCCATAGTCGGCGAGGTCATCGCTGGTCGTCGCACTGTCACCAAAATCGCTGAATCCACAATAAGTCATTGACTTTGAGTGCACTCTCATCTCTTTCCTTACCTGCATTTCGTCGAACATTAAAATCCCGTGTCGCTGAAACTTGTCCTTGGTGGCCATTTTTTTTCTTAAATGCCGCAAAAAATCGTGTGTGAAATCCGCATTTCACCCTCACCAAACCTAAATACTTTCGAACTGTTGTGACACAAGGAAGCGGTAGAACATCATTTTCTCGGAGGAAGGAATACGCCGATGGGCTGCGATTGAGCAGCAACAGACACAGCAAAAGCCAGTCTTCTGTGTAGCGCCGGATCTTTTTATTTGCGAGTTTGGCAGCTGCCAAGCACTCTTTGACTGCCGTAAGCTGTATTCCTGGTATCTCAGCTTCGGAAAGCTTCGCTTCAATGTCTTTTGCAGAAATTGTCTCCAGGCGCTCACGGGCTTGCTTAAGCTCGGCAGTGAGCATCTTCAGCCGGTTGCAAAGGCGATTCTTTGATCTTTTGAGGGAAGGAAGGAAAAAGTGGAGAACGAAAGGCAGGGAGGTTAACCAGTCTAGCTTAACCGGTTTGCTACCCTACACATGGGAGAGAGATGGGGGAGATGAAAAATGGGGAAGGGGAGAGGGAGAGAGAGAGCACATAGCACAGCACACACACAGCGTCCATTGTAGTCCATCAATCTGGCATGGTACATGATATCACTGTCACAGCCGCTTGTCCAATCGCGTCTGTTTCAAAAACCGAAGTAGCCCCTCCGTCGCCTTGACCTGCGATGTCTTCTGTCGGCGGCATGTGAAAATCGTGTCGAGGGACAATGGTCTAGTGTCAAGGTGTGCTAGAACAGTTGCCAGGGACTGTCGCTGAACATTATATTCGGGACAGTCGCACAGAATGTGTCCCAGCGTCTCCTCCCAAAGACCGGCATTGCAGAGAGCATTGTCGGCCATTGCAATGCGGAAGGAGTAGGATTTCGTGAAAGCCACCCCTAGCCATAAGCGATAAAGCAGAGTCGCCTCTCTTCGGCGGAGTCCAGTTGGCATATAGAGACGCGTCAAAGAGGGCAGGTGGTATTGACGGTTGCTCTGGTTGGTCTGGCTGTTTGGTGTGCACCATAGAGATTGCGTGATATCCTGTGCAAGCTCTCGAAGTCTGCTAGCTGCGTCGGATCGTGAAAGCGGTATGGCCTCTTGTGCGTCTTCAAGAGCTGCCCGAGCGGCATTATCGGCGTCTTCGTTTCCAGTGACGCCGCAGTGACTTGGCAGCCACTGAAACGTCACGTGGTGCCCTTTCTCCTGTGATGTATGGAGTAGACATCCAATATCGAATACGAGCTGTTCGAATGGCCCGCGACTCAGAGCCAACAGTACAGATTGTAGGGCTGCCTTTGAGTCACCGAAGATTCACCACTGTCGAGGTGGCTCCCGATTGACGAAACGAAGTCCAGCGCTTAGAGCAGCTAGTTCAGCAGATATCGATGTTGTTGGGTGGTCAGTCCTAAATCTGATGGTAATAGCTTTTGCTGGAACAACCACAGCACCGGACGAGCACTGGATGTTTGTGAAACCATCAGTATAAATGTGTTCCCTGTCCGCGTACCTCTCGTGCAGAAGAAGCAGAGACAGTTGTTTCAGCACAGGCGAAGACAGTTCAGACTTTTTTCCCCATTCCTGGTACACTGAGATTGACTGTGGGGCTGATAAGACACCAAGGGGGTATCGATGGTTCAGATGCAGCGGTGAAGCCCGAGGGAAGTTTGTCGTTGTACTTGATGATAGTTTCAGCGAATGATGATTGGTGCCTGTCTGAAGGTAGTGCTGCAAGGGGGTGATAGGGGGCACTTGCAAAATGTCTGATGTGCGTTCTCAGTGCTTCCACTGTAATGTGAGTTCGCATTGGATGGTCCCGAGCAATCGCAAGAGTTGCCTCTGTTGACGTGCATCTGGGCAAACCAAGGCAGATTCTGAGTGCTTGAGCTTGTGCTGCCTGCAGAACACGAATATTTGTCTTGCAGGTGTTGCTCAGTACAGGCAGGCTATATCTTAGAAAACCGAGAAAGAGAGCTCTGTAGAGTTTAAGCATTGTGTCTACTGACATCCCCCACGTCTTTCCTGTCATGTATTTAAACAACTGGGAAGTTGTTGTCAGGCGCCATTTCATGTAGGCGACGTGCGGGCTCCAACAGAGGTCTCGGTCAATAATTACGCCGAGGAATCTGTGGGTTCGGACATAGGAATTGGTCCGCCCATTGATTGAGATGACATAAGGCGTCATCGGTTTGCGAGTAAATGCTACTAGTGCGCAACGAACTACTTGTGTAAACAGGATCTTTTGAGGAAATAGTTAGCACGCCTGAGCGCTGCAAGTTTTTCAGGGTTTTGCAAGTTTTTCGCGGAGAAACAAGCACCACTGGAATTCAACTTCTGTTGCTTCTCCATTAGCCTATTCTGGCGAATTCGGAATGTGTTTGAGAGGCTGAAGCACTTCTGGCAAACCGATTCACCGGCACTGAGGATTAGTGGACATTTCTTGTGGCGCCATTTATTATCAGAATCAAGAAACGCACTTTGCGGCTCAGCCTCAGGATACTCTTTGACGCTAGGTCCTGCAGTACAAAGCCTTACTTTGTCTACATCCTCCCAAATAGTTTTAACGTCCTCCAAAGATCTCACAGAGATTGTACATTTGAAATCCTCCAAAGAAAAAAACTTTGCCCATCACCACTACTCTCACCTTCATTTTGTCATCAATTTCGATAACCTTGACAGCCACCGGAGAAGCAGCAGGGCAGATGCCGCCCCACGAGCACGTTGCTTCATTCATGTCTGATGCGGTCATGTCGCCCGCTGATGCAGTACGTGTGGCAAACGACGGCAACTGGCTGGCAGATCTCTTGGAGCGTTTTAGTTGAAGAAAGACAATGCTTTTGACTTCGTCCATTTCGAGCCGGTGAAAACCCCAGCATTTAGACGGTAGGCACGAGAGTGGAGGGTTTTCGAACAAGCTTGCGAATGCTGAGATCGCCGCTGTTGCTGAGCTGCGATCAGATTCTTCTTCAACCACTGTCACGTTGCACGCCTCAGCGGTATCCGGAGAGGAGCGCATGCTAGCTTCTTCTGACACTTGTACGCAAGGTTCGGTGGTCCTCATTTTTTTTTCGCTTCAAGCGGTTGCCTTTCGGCGGGTCGTTTTCTGCTTCTTGAAGTCTTCGAAAGGTAGGCAGGGCAGTCAGGGAATTTCGTCGGCACCGCGTCCTTTGCCAACAACGCGCGTTGCGGGACGCTTTGCAGCACATGCCCATTGTACTCTGCCGTCCAGGTCTTGGACACAAAACTGGGCTTAAACTGTCTCTCGCAAACGTAATCGGTTGTTTGTAGAGCTCGGTCCTTTCTTGGTATGGCCCACCGCCACTGCTGCAATCGTTCGTCGTCTTTCGGCGCCGAAAAAAGCGAAAGCTTTTCCTTGCAGGATTTGTAGCCCGTATTGCAGCGTGGCACAAAACACTTCTTCGCCATCACGCGAACGCAGAATGCGCCAAAAACGAAGGAAATGGTGGAGCGTGGATATTAGCGAAATGCACCGTGCACGTGCACGAGAGGAAAACGACGCGCACGCCAGAAGACGAGAACTGACACGTTCCTTACGGCAACGCGTGGGCTCTCAGCCACCCAAAGCCCAACCGCCCCTACAGCCCCCAACCGCCCCGGCGGCCGGTGGAAATTCGTTCCTCGCTCTCGCCACTTGCTCTCCGCCGCGGGACGGCCCGTTCACCCACCTAACCTATTCTAACACCATGCCGGCAGGATTTCGTAAAGGCTACTCAACAACAGACCATATTCGCACTATCCAACCCTTATATATAGCTTTTATTGATTAGAAGAAAACTTCACATTCAGTCGAAACCTCAGCAGTCATGGAGGTATTACGGATCAGGGTGTAGACGAGCGGTATGGAAAAATACTGAAAGATATCTATAGTGGCTCCACAGCCACCGTAGTCCTCGATAAAGAAAGCAACAAAATCCCAATAATGAAAGGCGTCAGGCAGGGACATACGATCTCTTCAATGCTATTCACAGCGTATTTACAGGGGGTATTCAGAGAAACTGGATTGGGAAGAATTGGGGACAAGAGTTAATGGAGAATACCTTACTAACTTGAGATTCGCTGATGACATTGCCTTGCTTAGTAACTCAGGAGACCAATTGCAATACATGCTCACTGACCTGGAGAGGCAACGCAGAAGGGCGGGTCTAAAAATTAATCTGCAGAAAACTAAAGTAATGTTTAACAATCTCGGAAAAGAAGAGCAGTTTACGATGGGTGGCGAGGCACTGGAAGTGGTAAAGGAATACTTCTACTTCGGGCAGGTAGTGACTGCGGATCCGGATCATGAGACTGAAATAATCAGAAGAATGAAAATGAGCTGGGGTGCTTTTTGCAGGCATTCTCAGATCATGAACAGCAGGTTGGCATTACCCTCAAGATAAAATTGTATAACAACTGTGTCTTACCAGTACTCACGTACGGGGCAGAAACCTGGAGGCTTACCAAAAGGGTTCTACTTAAATTGAGGACGACGCAATGAACTATGGAAAGAAGAATGATGGGTGTAACGTACGGGATAAGAAAAGGGCTTATTGGGTGAGGGAACAAACGCGTGTTAATGACATCTTAGTTGAAATAAAAAAAAAGAAATGGGCAGGACATGTAAAGAGGAGGGAACATAACCGATGGTCATTGGGGGTTACGGACTGGATTCCAAGGGAAGGGAAGCATAGCAGGGGGCGGCAGAAAGTTAGGGTGCCGGATGAGATTAAGAAGTTTGCATAGCCCCAATTTGTACCTCACCGGGGTGGTTGGAGAAGTATGGGAAGGCCTTTGCCCTGCAGTGGGCCTAATCAGGCTGGTTGATGATGATGATGGTGGTGGTGGGCGTAGCCAGGCCGATGATTATGATGATGAAGACGATGATGATGATGATATGCATAAAACCAAAATTCAAATTTATGGGTCCCCCGTCATTATCTATCGAAGTAGTAGTGCTATTTTTTTTTATTTAGATAAGATTTCTCAGCGATTCCTAGGCTTTGCTTTTGTTATATATGTGTGGGGGAAACTGCATAACGATTATTTTGCAGCGCTGGTTGTCAGCAGCAAAATTGTTAGGCATTTGCATAAACAGAAACATGCAAACAGCCCACCTCGAGCGCTTCAAAAAGCTTCAAAAGATTTGTGGAGATTCACTTCAAAAAAACGATATGCGAGAGGAGAAGCAGAGGCCCAGAGTAATGTCGGCACATGGGTGCACATAGCTTGCCATGGTACGAGAGGGCTGAGAAGTTACTTGATGAGCGACATATATAAACCAGCATGTTCTTGGAAGTACCTCACTGTTCACCAAGCCTCCGAAACCACACCACACAGGAGGAGCCCTTAAAACATGAAGTTTGCTGTGGTGTGCATTTACCGATTGCGCAAATCCTGCTAGGCCATTTTCTTTATATTCTTATGTAAAAAAACACAAGCCAGTCATCCACCTTGCGTACACAAACCAAGGCGTCCTAAATGCAATTAACGTACGGGTCAGTAAGTGTGCACAAGTCGCAAGTACCTTTTTCGCAGCAGGCTCGCGAGCAGAGCATTGCTGAAGAGGACATGGATTTTCTGCTTCAAGATGACCCAGTTAGTAATATCGCCTTCATGCATATCGTAACATAACCGTGGTGTGTCGCCAAGTGCGTCGTCGTACTCGACAACATAGGCGAGCATGAGAATCGGGTCCAACGTGTAGTTATTTTTTGACACATTCATACGGACGCGTACATTCAGTGCATTTTCTGTGAAGTTGCGCACAGAAAGAAAGACCAAGAAGCCGTTCGGCTAGGTCGGAGCTGTTCCGCTACCTGTCCGGCTCTTGTTTTCTGCCCACTTGCTGCAGTGACAAACTCAATGGAGGTGGGAGGTAAAATGTCCGTGCGATAACGTCACTCTGGAAAAATCCAGGTTTGTACAGTCACATCACGATTCCGGAAGAACGGTCATTTCGGCACAATCGCCGCTTGCAACGGCTACCATCTGAATTCGGCCTTCTCTCCAGCCAGGAGAGAATGCCCGCCACACGGGCATGAAACAAGAGAGCGAAGCGATCCGGTTCGCTTTTGTTTCAGGATGTTCACACAACATGAATCTCGATGCTTTTCATAACGATATGTCTTCGAGAATGTAAAAGATTGGCTCGAGCACTTCGATCAAGCAGCGTCGCTGAACGAAGGGGGTGATTCTAGGCAACTGCGCAACGTATATTTTGCCCTTAAATGCTACGCTGGCGCGTGGATCAAGAATCATGAGACCTCACTTAAAACCTTCAGGAAAAAATTCCGACGACAGCTCCGTGACATATGCAGCAGCCCCGAAAGGAAAGAAAACGCCGAGCAGGTTCTGCATATCCATGCTCAGAGGTCAATACGCATGCGCTGCCATGTTTGTCGAGGGCATGTCGCATTTGTTCATACGAAGGAAGTTTGTCCATAGTGAGAGAGACGGAAGAACTCGTCGCAAGCCTCCAGTTGCAGTCACTGAATTCGTCAGTAACGAAGACGTTCGGCTCGGTGCTTGGTAGATCGATTATTGAGGTGAATACCACCGTAATTAAGTTCAGTAAGCCAGTTGCTACGCAGGTTTTAATTATGAAGTCATTGCCGACCAGGTGTATAACAGGTAGCTTAGGGGACACTCATAGATCGCATTTTCTCTAGATGCATATAATGCAACGACTGTGGAGTAATGCCATTCGACGTTAAGGTCGCTATGCCATTTTTTGTCATTTCTGTCTCACCAACACCTAAGCGTTCTTTCCAAAAATCTCTATTTAACAAACTTCCCTTCATAAATTGAATTTGTTCTTTCGACTGGTTACTAATAAAATCAGAAATAAATGGCAGAGATAGCATATGAAACTTTTTGATCAGCAATAAGGCATGTGATGAAGATGCAACCACTATTGTTAGGTGTAACGTGACGCACACCCTTGATGGGCAAATGGTTCACTGAAACGCACGCACAAGGCAGACAACATGTATAAAAAACAAACCTTTGTCCATCCAACCTGAAATTGCAGCCTCAATATTCCTTTTATAAAGATATGCTAAATAAATTAATAAAGGTTGTTAAACGAAAGTACTGCGATGACAAAATCACTGGAGCCAGAAGTCACACAATACAGCAATGGAAGCTCGTCAGTTCTTTTTTTAAAATCAAGTCATGGGTGTCTCATACAAAGGAGCACTCGAAAAGTTGTAATGCTCACCGAAATCGAGCTGATAGCGCAAATGAATTTTATAATTACTTACCAGTTCATAACAATAGCCATCCTGGCAGCCCCCTCCCTAACTACATCTAAGGGGCTGCCGGAATAATTCTTTTCTTTATCGTGCAAGTACGAATGAAGTATAGAATATTACAGGAAAATTAAAAATAACTGGTGCGGGTCATTACAAAATCTAACCAGTCCACTAACGTATGCTGCCAATTTTGTATCTTACCCTTTCTCTTACCCAGTTCACCTTACATTTAAAGATGAAGTATGTTCATAAAATTTAAGAATAGCAAAAATTATCTGCGTGCATAAAAAGAGCAATGCAAGGTTGATTTCTACTTATCACCCCATCAAAATATTTCCTGTCTTTAGCAATTTCATAAAGAAATGCTTTGAAAAACGTCTACCGCATTATCTTACACAAGTTGATTATCATTTTTTGACACAATTTGGCTTTCGGGCGCGCTACTCTACAAACACATCCTTTTTTTCTTGGACATATAGGGTCTAGCACTTCATTGTCCAAGGCATATAGGCTGGTGCAGCAAACCCATCTTCGAAAACACGGTCATTTTGTTCCATCCCCCTACCCCAACCACACGATAAACCTAACCCTAACCCTGGCCAAACCACACGTGCATTAAACATCAGTTGTGAGTCAGCGCGTGGGGTGTGCATTTCTTTTCCTACGACCCTTGTGTTTTTAGCCCTCTAAGTTTTCATTTTGATCACCAGGCTGAAATAAGCGAAACCCTACTTTCGAATTTCGCAATAACTACGTACTTCCAGAAGAAGCCGACGGTCGTCTGTTCACGCTCACGAATTAAACATTGACCCTCCAGCCTATCGGTGTCGGAGACGTCGGTTCTCGCTAATTCTGACTATCCATGATGAAACTTCAGCGCCCAGAGCAAACGTGACAGAGGGCAAGGTTAACACACAGCGCTTGTCTGTTACATTTTTCTGTCTCGTTATCTGTGGGCACGTTGCAGTTTCATAACGAACCGCTACCGAATCGGCCAACTTTCAGTGCGTTTATAATTTACACTCGCTTTGGACACTCACGAAGCTTCGAACCCCACGAGGTCAGATCACGCACACGCTTGCCAGCTTCCGCTGACTCCTGGTCGTTCCTGGTTAGACGCTTTGGCAGGCTTGTTGATAGCGCTTGAAAGTGCGCAAATTGTATGTCGCTACTATCCGTCGGTCAAGCTGGTAAAGGACAAGCGCAACACGTAGCTTGATCAGACAATACGTAACGCGGCCAGACGAGCATATGAGCGCGAGCATGCAGTCACGTGCACAAAGTAAACGCTACGCACCACAGCTGCGTGTAGCTGCTGTCGACTACGTAGCGTAGACACCACTACGAGTCCACTGGATAAGCACACTGCTGCTCGCTGAGGGTTTGGCGTATGCTTGGCACGTTGTAGGCGCCAACATCGCCGGTAGTGACGCCTACGGCAACGTACAAAATCAAATTTGAGCTGTGCGCCACTGTGACTTTCGATAGGTGCAGCTTTGTGGGCACGCCCCGCTCCACCGCAGCCTTCGCAATGCAAGGCATTGAAGAAGGAGCGGAAGCACCGCGAAGGGCGTATTTGATTGCAAATAACTCCGCTTCTGTTGAACGCATCGAAGTACTTTTTCCGGCAAAGTATTCAGATTGCCTATTTTAACTGCAAATGCATTTCTCCACTTCCATAAAAAGTGGTTCCGGGCCCCTTTATTTACAGTCAAGCTATTTCTAGCCTTCTTTCTAGATTTAAATTCATCGATGAGGTAGTTCCGCAGGGGTCCATACTTGGTCCGTTTCTCTTCCTGCTTTATATAAATGACCCAACTTCTCGTGTTTCACACTGTGGACCCTATCTCACTGAGATTTTGATTGCTGACACCTAATTTGTTGACATGTAACTTTAAAGCTGGAAATTGAGCTTGAAGACTACATTCACAGCTGCTAAACCACCAGGGGAAAATCTCAATAACACTGTCCTTTGTTTCAATATGCTGCGCTGGAAAATTAGTCAGAGCACGTATGAAAAGCGGGAGTTCTGCAAGATATACGACGGCGCGAGTGAAATAAAACTGAGCAAATACAAATATATAACAAACGAGGTACTTTATTGAGCAGCAGTCTCCATGAGCATTTAGACAATTGTCCCACTGACTAATGAGTCGCGTGATTTCCGTCTCATAAAACTCCTTGGGTTGCTGCTTCAAACAGTCTGCAAATGACTCCTTCACGTCATCGTCCGACGCGAATCTGGTTCCCTTGAGCGGTTTCTTCAAATACCCAAAATGTTAAAGTTGCGAGGCGACATGTCTGGGCTGTATGGCGGATGTTGCAGCGTTTCCCACTTGAACTTTGCAAGTTTTGTGTTAACCACGTCGACGACGTAGGGACTGGCATTCTCGTGGAGCAAGATGGCCCCATTCGTCAATTTTATACGTCGTTTGTTTTTGTCTTCAGGGGGTGTACGGTAGCGCGATTAAAAGACGTGACAAAAGAAGACACACAGGGACACACACAGCGTTAACTACCAACAATGTTTATTATCGAAAACTAGGTCATTCTTAAACACTCAGCCAACATGTGTCACAGCCACGCTAACAGACAAACAATCAGAGCGAAACATTTTTTTGTAAGTGATATGTTAAACCATGCGCAAAAATTTCAGCTCTTTTTCAGAGAGAGCCAATGAAGGTTTTTGATTGCGACACGCAGCCGATCCGGCGTTGCACAATATCGGAAACAATTGATAGTCTTTCCAGCTTTAGCTAATCCGATCCGTTCTGGCCCCCGAAGAAGAAAAAATTAAGCACCTTTCCGGCGCAAATAACGGCCTTTGCTTTCTTTGAGCGTGGTGAATTCGAATCTTCCCCCGTAAGCCTTGCCGCCATGTTTCAAGCTCCTAGTAGTGGCACCATGATTCGTTCCCGCTCACAATTGCAGACAACAAGGCCTCACCTTCATTCCTGCTAGTAGCAGCGCAAAATGTAGACAAGGGACGAGACAAGAAGACACCACAAGCGCTGTCATAACGTCTTTGCTTCTTGTCTCGTCCCTTGTCTACATTTTGCGCTGTTACTAGCAGGATGGAAAACCAACAAGCCCAAGCTGCTATTCTAGCGAAATTCACCTTCATTGTCATACTGCAACAGATGAGTCAAGGCAGCGCCGAACCTCTCCATCGTCTGGTGGTGGTTTAAAATCTTGTGCATCCATTGCACACACAAGAGCCGATATCCGAGTTGTTCATGAATTATGGTGTGAACCAAACCATGACTGATGTTCAGAGGCTCTTACAGTCCATCGATATATGCTCCGTTCCAGTCTAAACAGTTCATCAACCTTTGCAAATGTGTTAGCAGTGATTGTATGGCGGCTTTGGCCCGGTCTTGGATCCTCTTTGCAAGTTTCACGCCCTTCTTTGAAAAGTTTCCTCCAACGCTTACAGTGCCCAATTAAACGCAATGTTCAGCGCACACGTCAGCCATACGGCGACTAACTTATTTATTTTGGGAAACACCTTCAGCTGTCGAAAACCGCACGCCACGACGTTTTTCAACTTTTGGAGCATCCGTTATGTCACGCAACCATGTACGACCCACTGTATGAGAGCGCTAAAGAACATTTATCCTCATACGTACGTGTAACTTTTGTAAATGAGGGATGCCTGTTTGCTATGCTCCCGCCTCACAGATAACGAACAGAGACATTATTGCGCAGGGTTGGTTGGCTCACTTGCATTTGACTCGTGCTCATACATTAGAAATGTGAATATACAATGAAGTATACAAATGCGAAGATAAAGTTTGATAAATTGCAAAAAAGTGTCACTGCAACCAAAGATCACTGCACGTGTACACAAAACCTCGTAGCAACACACTTAGGTATACGTATAAGTCTTCAATAAATGTACGTATCTAAGAAAAAGTCACTGTATATAATGCGTCAAACAAAGCAAATAAACATGTTGCGCAACCATAGATTCACAGATCGCAGAATCCTAAAGCCCGCCGCCAACCACCCACCCGCCCTCTACGCCCCCTGATATATGGCGCACGAAGGAAGGTGGCGCGCTTCCTCCCCGCTTTTGTTTTTTTGCTCACAGAAAACTGAGCCACCATCGTCGGCTCACCCATGCCACCACCACACCCCTACGCTTTCAATTGTACATACAGCATGCGCCCCACGGTCACGATGGTATCGCACAGTATTTAATTTATGCGTTACACGAGAGTGACGGCGACAGTAGGAATGCGCCTGGAGTGTCCATATATTTGCGATCACAATAATATAATCTGAGTGTCCCGCAACTGAAACATGTCGGCCACAATCGAACGCCTACTTTGGGCACATATAATGTAGCTGCCGAAGTAATAACCAAGAAAACGTGAGACGATTGGTCCACACAGAAGCATACGTATACTGTTTGGTATCCTACACCGGCGAGACACGACTTTCGGGGAGGTTGCACTCAAGGGAACGCCTTGTAATCCGTCGAGTTCTCGCAGTGATGCCGGTGAGCGACAACTTTTTTTCTTTTTCTCGTCCCCTAGGTAGAAAACGTTCAAACTTCTGCCAAGCGAAAATGAACTCGGCCAGACAAAAACGAACGCGCACCGAAGTGCGCCGCTCGTGGGTCGGGGCAGCACGAGAAAAAACCATTAGCTCTGGCTAGCTCTGGCAGCCTGCGGGTAGCGAAAACAACAAAATAGAAGAGGCTCAATGTGTTTTCGCGAATAAAAGTGAAAGTAGAAACATAAACAAGAACGGCGTTACCTTTGCTTGCTTTAGTGTCTTGTCATGGATCCTTGGGCGCAAGTAAAAAAAAATGTTGATATTCGATCACTCCTGCGACGTGATGGCCCAAATGAACCACTATGACGCTTCGTCTCATCGGACCTCACTGCGAGCTTTACCAACTTGCCCGATAGTGCGTTGATTTGGCTGCCTCGTTGTATGGTCCAATGTACGACTTTAGAAAACTCAGTGCACATTTGGCATCAACTGTTTATGAGAACATTAAACCCACGATGTTCCGGAGTTGAAAATCTAAAGCACGACTTTGAAAATGTCAATGCACCTTTTGCATCAAACGTTTATGAGAGCTTTATGCTCATAAACTTTTCAAATGGAAATCCACGCGCTCTGTAGATTCCGCGGCCTCAGCGATATGCCGCGTAAAGCCCGTTCGCCATCAAAACGCCCCTCAAACTGCGCTCGAGTGGGACTCCTTGCGTTATGTGACCCCAGGTGCATGGACGCCGCCACTAAATCAAGCCCGACTTCGCAATGTTCGCGCCGAAATGTCTTTTCGAGCGTGAGAAAGACCATCCTAGACAAAACCCAGAATTATTTCCGGCACCGGGGTTGTTTTCATCGGCGGTGCATGACAGCAGAAGAAAATTTCCGAGGGAGGGGGTGGGGGGCTTAAGCCCTATAAGCCTCCTCCGCCATGGCTGCGAACATGAACAGGAACATTTAAATTGACAGAGGCCATCATGAGTCACGAAGGTGGTTTTCACTCGGTCTTGCTCATCTAGAGCGATTTGCCAATATCCACAGCGCAGGTTGATGGACGAGGAATATCTGGCGCCATGCAAGCAATGGAGCGCGCCATAAATACGCGGGATATGATACACATCCTTCTTGGTAATCTGGTTGTGAGGGCGGTAGTAAACACGGAATCTCCAGCTACTGTCCAGCTACTGCACGAGGGCCCTATTATACGTTTGCCAAGAGTTTTCGCCACTTCCTGCTGTATGACACAACGCTACGAAGCTGACACATGGCAAGGCCCTCGGTAAATGGGACTCCCATCGCCGGTATGAATGCGACAGGTGACCACAGAGGTTTGGCCCAGTGGATGGTCACCAGAGATATGAAAACAGCACGCAGAGAAGGGCGGCGCTCTGTGCCAGAGTCAGGTATCCTGGTGTCACACGTGTGAAGTGTTCGCAGGACGAACCTGACTGCGATGATGGCGGTGAAAAATCCGGTAGAGATTGGAGAGAGGTGGAAAATACAGAAATTAAATCCCCGACTACGAGCAAAACTAACGTCACTAAACAAGGAAATAGAGTGCTATTCCAAGCAACTGGCCCTGCAACAGTGGGACGAAACGTGCAACGAAACGGACGGTCGCATGAGAAGACGCAGTAAGTGAAATCTGCTTAAAAGCCTCCTAAACGATAAACAGTCCCGGAATGCGCTAAATCTCGCCGTCGATAGGCTCATACATAAGCAGGTCACCTCGGGCCTCACAAACGATGTAATTGTCGACGACCTGGCGCGAACTTACCTACCCGTCAAGGAATGAGACTCGCAAGGCATAAGCGCGAGAGCGGCTTACATGGGGCTAGACAGACCAGAATTAGACGAACCTGTTACGGTTCCAGAAATCAGAGACGTACTTTTCAACCTAAATGGAAGATCGGCCCGGGTCCCGACGGGGTCACCAACAAGCTCCTCCGGAACCTGGACGACAAGGCCATCGAAATCCTAACGGCAGAGATAAACGAGGTGTGGAGCTCGGGGTAGGTCCCTTCGGAATGGCGCACCGCCAAAGTGTAGCTCATCCCCAAACCGGGGAAACCTCCGCACATAAATAACCTGCGTCTCATCTCTCTAACATCGTGCATTTGCGAAGTGGCAGAACATGCAGCACACAATCGAATCGTCGAACACGTCGAAAACCACGAACTATTTAGGCATAATCTAATATGTTTTAGAAAGGGACTCTCCACACAGGACTCAATACTCCTCCTGAAAAGATCTATATTCGATAACGAGACGCGGGACGTACGAGGTACCATTGCACTCGACCTCGCTAAGGCCTTTGACAAGGTGGCTCATGAACACATCTTGAACGAAATTTCCCATCTCAACCTAGGGCGGAAATTCTTTAATTTCACTCTCTCGTTCCTATCGGAAAGGAAAGCGTTCCTTCGACTGGGCACGATCTCGGGCGGTCCGTACGAACTGGGCAACTGCGGAACTCCTCAGGGCTCGGTCCTATCCCCGCTACTATTTAATATCGCCATGCATAAACTCTCTGAAAGGCTGGCCGCACTCCCAAAAATAGGCCACGCAATCTATGCAGACGATATCACAATCTGGTCCCCGGGGGGATCTTTGGCCGATCTAGAGCAATCTCTCCAGGCGGCCATAGATGTAACGGAAGAATTTCTTACATGTACGGGTCTCAAGCTGTCACCGACCCAATCCGAACTCCTCCTCTACAGACAGTCGAGGCAGGGCGTTGGGAACCTCGAGCCTCTGGAAACGCTGCCAGTCGAAATTACAACACGAGCAGGGCACCCCATTCCGAGGGTGAACTCCATCAAAATTTTAGGACTTCTAATCAACGCCAAAGGCTGCAATGCAGAAGCTCTAAACAAGCTGAGCGCGCAGGCGAAAAATATACTAAGACTCATAACTAGAATCGCAAGCAAAAGGGGGGGGGGGGGGGGGGGGACTCAAGGAGGACAACCTACTCAGGGTCTTCCAAGCTTTCTTCATCAGTCACATTACTTACACGGCACCGTACCTCAAGTGGAGCAAAATTGAAAAGAACAAACTCGACACACATCAGGTCCGGCGTCAAAAGATTACTCGGTATTCCACAATCCGCTAGCACATTAAAATTACTTGAACTCGGAATCCACAATACCACAGATGAATTAATTGAAGCACAGTTTATTGCACAGATCTCCAGGCTTTCGTCAAATAAGCCGGGAATCAAAATTCTTGACGAAGCTGGTCAACTCCCTATACAGGCACCGCTCAACCGACACCCCCTGTCTAAATTAGCCCGTGAAGGTATAAAGGTTGAGCCCGTGCCGAGGAACATCCACCCAATATATAACGAAGGTCGCAGAAGAGCGCGGGCTAGAGCCATCCTTCAACGAATAGATCCTTACGGGGCAGATGCATTCTTCGTAGACGCCGCCAAATATGGCAGCGAAGACAAGTTTGCAATCACGGTCGTTGACGCGCGCGGAACACTTATCAGCGCCGCATCAATCTACGCCAAACACGCGAACGAGGCGGAGGAAACCGCGATAGCCTTGGCTCTTCAAGCCGCAAAAGGCCCGGCGTCCATTTTCTCCGACTCGCGCACGGCGGTAAGGGCTTTCTCGTCCGCTCTAGTTTGTAAACACGCAGCCGACATCGTTAACAGATGGTTTCGTATTAATACGCGAGAAGAAACTGCAGGTCATATCACCATAGCATGGTTCCCGGCCCACATGGACGATGCAACTAACCGAGCGGGTTGCAACCCTAACGAGCGGGCCAACTGCCTGGCGCGTGAATTCACGAACCGCGCCAGAGCTAGCGGTCCGGTTCTCCCGCAGGATTGCCCCTTCAAAGATAAACTTACAACCTTTCACGAAATTACGTCACATTACAGACACAGCAGGAGAAAATTCCCTCCCCCCAGTCCGAAACTGAACAGGGCTCAGGCTGTTACTTTCAGGCTTTTACAGACGAGATCGTACCTCACTCCGAGAGCGCTTAGTTGGATAGACCCAAACGTTCCTCAATCGTGCTCCAAATGCGGTCACGCGTGCTGCTCCTTCGACCACATGCTCTGGCTGTGCCCGTACAACGCGGGCTCCGACTTTCATAACAAGTCCAAGTGGGACGCCTTGCTGAGGAGCTCGGATTTCCCAAGCCAACTACAGGCCGTCCAGAGGGCCCGCGACGTCGCGGAGAGTCACCATCTCCCTGTCCCGTCGTGGGCGGAGCCACCAACTTGATCGGGGAGCCTTCGGTTCCCCCCAATCAAGTTCCTCAGGACACTCTAATAAAGTTCTTGTCACTGTCACTGTCAGAGATTCTGTGGTCAGGGCAGAAAACGTGTGGTCGGCCAATGTGGACAGATTCGCGAGTGATATGCCGCGAGAAAGAACTCGCGTCGAGAAGCCAAATTCCAAGATGGGAAAAGAGGCTCGACTGTTTCTAAATGTCGCCACCATATAGGGTGAGCGCGACGTTTCGTGTCATGGCGATTTCAGCTATAGGGAAGGCAACGTAGTCGACACTGGGTAGGGGTGGAAAAGGTGAACGCTGTACGCATATCGCAGCTTGCGGTGGAAGTCCAAAAAGCTTGACGGAGCGTAGCCGGGGTAGGCCGGGAACAACGCTGTCAGAGCATGAAGGGAGTTCGGTAGAAAAGTCCCGCGGAGCAGTCGATAAGTGCTGCGTGTGCGGACAGAAACTCAATTCCAAGGATGAGGTCATGTGCGCACTGTCCTGGGACAGCCAAAAGCGCTGATGTGTGGTGACCTGAAATGATGATGCGTGCCGTGCACATTCCAAGCACTACAGGTGTACTCCCATCGGCTATTCAGATGGTAGGTGAAACCACGGGCGTCAGGAATTTCTGGGGGCGGCGGCGGAGGTTCGAGCTCTTTACAGATATTTAGGCGCCGGTATCAACAAGAGCCTTAACTGCCACACCGTCAGCAATAAGGTTGTATAGTGAATTGGGGACACTCAGAGAATTTTCAGGCCGGCTCGTAAATGCAGCGTCACCTCCTGGGGTTGCACTGGCAAGTTTTCCGAGAAGCTGTAAAAGGGAGACTGAGAGTGAAGAGTTGGAGTGAGAGTGAAGGGGCCTGGCGGTGCTGGGTGAAGGGGAGCAGCTGGTCCGGATCTGCTGAGAGGACGTTTTGTACTTGATGACTCACGATGGAATGACGGAGCTTATGGTGCACGTTCCGGGCGCCAGCGATTGCAAAGGTTTGGTGGGCATGACATGGGCCAGCGTCTTTGGCAATGGCGGACCAGAGACGCCAATTCTAGAGCATGTGAAGCAAATGGGCTGGTCATCAGGTGTGCCACAATCGGTTCGATTGCGAGAACGTGGCGTGAAGGTTGTTTGCGGGGTAGCAGCAGTGATGACTGGGGATAGCGGGTCGGGAGCAGCATTGCCATTTTGAATGGAGGGTTAAATGCCCCTATTCCCGTACTCTTAGCGAATCACGGCCTGAATTAGTGAAATAGCAGCCAGTTTGTCTTGCACACCGTCATGAAGACTAACGGGTGCCATGGACTTGAGTTCTCAACAGATGATGCTGGTGGCGTCTTCTAGAGCGGGCGTTGGACGTAGAACGGGTAAACCTTCGCATGAGGAGGGGGCAGCCGTATTGAAAAGTCGGTTGAAGCGGTGAGTGATACGCTGACATTTTGCCTGGTAAAAACGACGACATTCTGTGATGACCGACTCCACTGCAGAGCAATTCTTACACAGTATCGCCTTTTAGCACGGGTCCACCTTTGTCCGCTTGAGGCATGTCTTTGTCGACCCTGGGGCACTGAGCCAACACGTCCTGAATATAGGAGATGTACAGCTTTGTGGACGCCTCGGCGCGAATTGTGACATCTTTCTTGGCCGCTAGTTGTCTTCCGAGAGGTTTCCCAAGCAGATCGCGTATTCCTGCTAACAGACATCCCAACTTGTCAAACCTTGCTCATGCGTCTCGAACCACAGTCGCGCCGTGTACCGCAAATAGAAGATGACATTCGCAAGCATTATCCTCGTGTCCCACTAGTTATTGTTGCATTCACCGACGTCCACGCCGCTTGTGCCATTGAATTCCCCGGTGTCACGCGGGTGCCAAAGAATGACCGGTCGCGGGCCTTGTTCACACTAGGTCGCTTGGGTGGTCGTTGCGGTGGTAGAAATCTAGCATACTACATACTATCTAGCATACTACACCATTTGGAGGTGTAGTATGCTAGATAATCCAAGTTGTTGTCCTGGTCATCTTTATTTTGCACATCCCGAGATCCCACTCGTTAACCCAGTCATTTGCAGCTGCACCGTCGGACATGAGAAAGACACGTCTATGCCTCTTTGCGTTTGTTGGTATGATCTGTGCCATGGTGCTTTGGACCTTTGAGCGGTGGTCGCAGTATCGGCGGCAGTGATAATATTCTGGGCAGAAATTCCTGCACACCGGTGCTAGCGACATGACCGAAATCAGCAATTGAGGACGAATTCCTACCAAAATTTCTTTGTGGTGACTGCCGGTTGCCGCCAGAGTATCCACTCACTATATGTTAACCACGTTGTTTCGGACTGTACCTTACATTTTCTTTTCACATAAATTTGTTACACGCCCGGATGAAATGCTTCCATGCCATAAACACTGATGCCATAAGCAGATAAATTTTATGTTTTCAAATTCTGAAGATGTCAGCTGATTTGTTCAGTTGAACAACGTTTGCTAATCTGCGTACATCTACCTCGATGTGTATGGATAAAAGAAATCCAGTTGCCCACAATAATATGGATTAGTTATGTGCACAACAAAATATTTATGTCTTCATTACATAAGCTGCACAGCTCATGTGACACTGAGGAACAACGCGTAAGCACATTGCGCCCCATTCCATCTGATGGCTCGGTTCTGGCCAGTTACGGGATTCATGGAATTGCAGTCATTGCTATGCTCAGATATTCGCATACTTTGTTACACACAGTAAAAACTCAATCTTATTGCCAAGAACCTCTTAAGATTCTTATTACTAGTCAGAGCAGGTAGCATGTTATTCAATTCTATAATTGCTTAAAGGACTAGCAATAAGCTTGCTTGGCGTGGGTATAGGTATGCACATGATTGGTAACTTAAACGAGTGATTACGCAGGTCAACCGAGACGCCTCCTCATCGAGAGTGAGAATATTCCAAGGTCCGAATACTATGCACTAACTATACCTAATTAAAAATGAACTATACGGTATTGCTGAATACTGAATACTATTGAAATGTGTAGCAATAACCGAGTGGCAAAGCCAGTTTACTGTTATTCATCTGCTAACAAAGTATAAGAAATTATCAAAAGTTAAGAACCACAAAAATTTCCAAGCAAGGCAGAAACAAAAGGAGTAAGGCAGGGCTTGTTTTCGGTGTCGCGGTGGAAACCTACATGACATCCTGTCATTCTTGCTTGTCTGTCATTTAGCGTTATTGGCAGTATGGTCGTCTCGCAGTTTTATAATTTATGCTACAAGTCTTTGCTGTTTTCTTTGCAACGAGGTCTTTTACATTTGCCTACGGCACGTAGGTGCTTCCGCAGCTTTTTTCTTTCATCCTCCACAACTTTGATTTTTGCTTTGCAATCACTTACTCTGCGTTTGGGAAAGCTATTCGTACAGCAGCCATTCTTTCTATGAAAGCTTGTTTGCAACCAGGCTTTGCAGTTCTTGATAGACTGTTCAAGTAGTTTTTATAACAATTAGTGGTCTTGCATCTAAACTTATGTTGTGTCCCTGATAGTTAGCTCTCTTTGTGCACTAGTTAGTTAAATGATGGTACCTTATTATATGGAAATAAATATTACTACTGGAAAGACTTACGTCGCCACATGGCTATTCCACACATACTGTTTCCGTTCATAATCGAAAAAAATATATACTCGCCCATCTCTGCACCTTATACAATGCACAAAGATGCATCCAAGCCAGTTCCGCTTTATGAAGTCTCGCTTTGCTGCATATAATAGTGGCAAAAAGCAACTTTTCAGAGAGGACTTGATTGTGTTGTCTTGTGTATTCGGGTCTGCCATATATCTTGTGAATTGTAATTATAACACAAACAGAAAACCCTCACAATTGAACAGATATTTCTTGATGACTTTCAAAGTTAAGTTTTATTTATTTACTTATTTATTCATTTATTTATTTATTTCCAATACTGTTAGCCCTTGTAGGCTGTTACAGGGGTGGGGCAAAAAGAATTTCCCACAAACACGTAACACCAGTTTGCAATAAACAAACAGTGCATTGAGCAAGCACATGACAGTTTACGCTCAAATGATTCAGTTGTGTGCATTTCAATAAATACATCTGCGTCAAGTTTGTTGCAACCGACTATAGTTTTTTACAATAAAGGAAAATTTGAAGGCATCAACGCGCGGCACATAGGGCATTACAGCTTGAGGACGGCCTGTACGTGGGGACACTCGTCCAGGGAGAAGCAAGTATAGTCTGGAGTCCAAATTGAATTTATTGTTATACATTTGGTACAAGAATTTCAACCTGGCTATTTCTCTGCACGTTGCGAGTTCGGGCAAACCAGCACGAGATAATAACGCAGTTACAGACTGCATCCTTTGATAAGCATTAAAGATAAACCGTGTGGCTATTCTTTGAATTTTTTCCAATTTATTTATCAAGCCCACTTGGTGCGGATCCCAGACTATACATGAGTATTCATGTGTGGGCCGTACAACTCTTTTGTACGCCTTGAGCTTTACCTCGGGTGCAGCGTCTTTTCAACTTTCGCCTTAACAGACCGAGTTTGCGTTGAGCAGAACAACAAATGTTTTCAATGTGTGCGTTCCAACTCAAATTGTGCTTGATTGTGACCCCGAGATACTTAAGCTTACTAACATGTTGAAGTGGGCTATTATTCATTCTGTAAGAAAAAAGCAACGGGGCTTTCTTGTTAGATACAGTGATGTAAGTTGATTTATCGAAATTAATTTTCATGTTCCACGTAACACACCAGTCAAATTCTTTGCACGCATTCGTTCAACAACACTTGATCCTGGACATTGTTAACGCGACAGTAAATAAGGCAATCATCCGCAAATAGACGCAGATCAATGTTAGGATGCAAGTCATTAGCAATGTCATTTACATGTAATAGAAACAAAATTGTTCCTAAAACCGAATCCTGTGGTGCACCAGATACAATAGGTAAGGAGGATGATGTTTCGCCTGATATTTAAACATATTGCTTTCTATATGTAAGGTACGTATGGATCCGTTTCACAATTTGTGTACTAGCTCCAAGTTTATACAATTTCTCAATAAGTTTTGTGTGAACCACCCGGTCAAAAGCCTTCAAAAATTGCTATAGCATCAATTTGTTCGTTGTTGTTAATTGCAACCTCGAAAGCATGACACCTCAAAAAGCTTCGTCACTTGACAGACGTTGGCGAAAGCCATGCTGGTTTCTGTAGAATAAGTTATTTCCTATATATTCAACCAGACGTTTCGATATTATGTGTTCTAACATATTACACGTGGAGCTTGTAACGGGAATTGGCCGATAGTTTTCCTCCAATAACTTATTGCCAGCAAGGAGCCCATATTCTGGCACACCTTCGATACGAAATGACATTGCAAAAATTCTAGACAATAAATGTGATATCCATTCACAATAAAGCCTTAAAAACTCATTGGGTATCTCATCGGGGCCACAAGATTTTTTGGTATCCAGTTTTAACAACAATGCCAGCATGCCTTCTCGAGAAAGTACAACGTCATTTCTATCTTCACACAGCAACAAACCATCACTCGCATTTATGGGGGGCCTATTATTGCCAGGTAAAAATACGGAGTTAAACATGCTGTTAAAAGCCTCTGCGACGAAAGTTGGTTTAGTGCTGACATTTCCGTCTACCTTAATTTCATTAATGTCGCACGTGGAACCAGATAAGTAATTCCAGAATTTTTAGGCGAGTTTTTCAAGTAATCCACCAGTGTTGTTGCAAAAAAATGCCGCCTTCGCGTCTTTTAATTATTTTCTAACTTGCATATTGAGACTGGCTATTTCTGCACATCGCCTCGGCATCCTACTTCGTGCACGATTTTAGTCGCCGCTTCAAATGAATAATGTTTCAAGTTACCCATGGTCTGGGTTTTCTTATGCGCTTGATTTTCTAGGGCACATATTTTTCTAAACAGGCGCGAGCAAATGATACAAAGTATCTCCAAACCCTATTTATGTCAGTATCAACCGGCATATTATCAAGAGCCCGTTCCAAGTAGTCGATAACCGACGTGTCGTCAGCCCGATGAAAATTATACACATATAGAGAGGGATTTTTTTCCAATTGCGTCTTTCCTATAGTTAAAGTTGCTACTACTGTTTTATGATCTGGTACGCCTTCCTTAATGTCGACATTATAATTAAATGTTTCGTTAGTCAAAAATAACAAATCCAGCGAAGATTGATTTTGCCCCAGTGTCCTGGTCGGCTCATGAACTACCTGAACAAAGTTATGCTTAAGCATAATCTCGAACATTATTTCAGCGCTAGGCTTTTCCACTGGCCCCGTAATGGTCACATTCCAATCGACACCTGATAAATTAAAATCCCCTCTTAAAATAATTCTACTTCTGGCATTCCTTATGTTATTTAAATGCTCGTCGAGCACATACAAAAACTCAACAGGGCTTCTGGTGGCTCTATAGATAACGCCAACGAGCAAAATGGTATCTCCATGAGCGAATGGCCTGCCGTAGTATCTAACGATGCATATCTACAATGTGGTCTGAGGGTACGTGTGCAGTGCTACTGTCAAGTCTGCTATCATATTCACAGCAGTGTATTGAGTGAGATTATTGCTTAATATAAATAAGACCCCATCAGCTCAAGTTGTAAGGGGGAGAAAAATTATTTGTCAAATTCCCCTAGCCTACAAACAGCATATCATATGACTACATGCCACGTACTAGTTTGTATGTCTAGTGATTAAAACAACGATATCTGGGCTGTTTACTAAAGTGGTATATTTGTTGTGTTGCAACACAGGCTGCGAAGTGAACTTGGACATGTCTGAGTGTTTGCGAAATGGGAACAGTGGCAGTGAGACTCTTAGAGGAAGCAGCCCATCACTTGTACTAATGGCATGGCTTGAGCATATATTACCATCATTGCTTGGTTAAAATATCATGGCGGGTTACGGCCGAGGAAATGTCTTACCAACGATATTTAACATTCACGTTTCAGAGGCCTAAATAATAATAAACAGTTATGCTTTCAAGCACATCTTCGTAAACAATAAACACCGCCTTCATCTAAGAGGAATGGAAAGAGGTGGTTGTGCATAGCCATGTTATTGTGCCATGCGCGCAAGGATACAGTAGAGCCGGGGGCCAAAAATACACGTCAATGTATTCAACAAGTAGCTATGATTTCAAAGAATATTTTACATCACAGAAGATGCTGCAGTAAGGCTTGTGCAATTGTAAGCAATACGAGAACGAATGAAAGATTACTCGTGACATATGGATTTGTATTGAATGAGTATCCGATACGATTTCTTTTTGAACAATTTTTTGTTTAGCACAAATGCCGAGTCCATGTGGCTTCCTAAATGCAAATTTCTGCGTTGCGCTTCGCAGTGCTTGTGGGGTTATCCGCATTTGTCTGCCTACTTATTGAGAGATTGTACAATATTAGAACACGTACACATCGCAGGTTTCCACAGGACAGTTTTGCAGTCGTTGCAGAGCTCCATCGAAGAAACACGCCTTTCTTTAGCACAATAAAAAATGGAAACAAATGCTTCCTTACCTTCTTGTGCTGCCCTGTACATGGCAATAATTAACTAATTTCTACAATGCAAACATCCAGTTCTTTCATTAGAGGTTGCGGCCGGTTTCCCAGAAACAATGAACAAACATTCATTGCCTACAAGCTAGCTGCTTCATGCTGGCATGGGTGCTACAGAAGGTATGTCTTAGTGTTCTGTCTTGCTTGTATCTTGCACCATATGAGCCTGCGTTTGATTTCATGGGCTTGATTTCATGGGCCTGGTCTACCTGTTTTAGGAGTTAGTTATTAACAAACGTAAACACAAAAACAATTACTCGATAAACCCTTTTGCACGTGAGATCATTGCTCTAATTGCAAAGCTTTATCCCTGAATATTCTTGGTTTGCTTTGAGACGAGATATAATTACTGTGCACCTATTTACGTTGTCCTATTCACTTTTCATTGTTTTCTTGTGGCTAGCTAGGTTGTCACTGCACGAACGACATTCAGTCCATGCCCAACTCAATCACACATCTTGGGTAGATATTGCAATAGCTAACGGGCTTGCTGTATGCTGCGCAAGTCTTTTTCTGATCAAGCAAAATAATATGAACAGAGCACACGCATGGTTCGTTCTCACAGCATCAAAGGGTGTCAAGGCAATCATCCTTGATGGCTACCATTGCTTATAAAAGGAACATCCCAGTATGCAGTTTCACCATTGGCCGTAATTGTTTAAATGCTGAATGAGATAATGACTAAGTAGTGAAGGTGAAGCAGAGTGACTACTCAGGGGCCCTATGATGTAAAATATTCCAATATATTTTATAACTCTTTTCTGCAAACAAATTTATGTCAAAAGCCGACGCAAGCATCGGGTGGTGGCCTGCAGCGTTGCGGGAACTGCCTAATTGAACGCTCTCCTCGTTTATAGGAGGTAAGTTTTGTTTGCTTTCAAAACGAATAACATTGCCTACATTGAGCAGCCTTTTTATTATCTAATTGGCTGACAAGAGGCTAGGAGCACGCTCAAGTGGAGAGGGTTTTCATGGGGCTGAGCCAGCGCAGTGAAGAATAGATAACCGGATGAATATGGTGGGTGGGCCAACATCTGCGATTGGTCGGCTTCCCCTTACTTAACTTGCGGTGGCTGGTCGAAAATCATGGCGGCGTGCAACGGAAAGTTTAGAATGCCGCTAACACGCATGCTCCGCAAAGAGGAGTTGGTAGAGCAATGTGGCACACGTGTCGAAAGGCCTCGATAACGTTTATCTGCCACGCAAAAATTTTTCTTATACGCAAATAAATCCATGCTCTCCGACGGTTCCGAGTAGCCAGTGCCTGAGCGATTGGTGGACGGCCATCTTTTATTCCATTCTGAACGGTGAAGTTTCCGGCTATTCAGAAAAAACTCAGTTTTGTTCGGGATATTATTGCATCTTAAACGCCTACACATAACTTTGACGCGATGAGTTTTTGCGGTTTTGTGACGTCTCGTGACAAATTGGCCAAGTGGGGGTGGCCCTAAAATTATTTGGCCAATCGCGGAAGACTCATTGCAGAATCGCAATAGAAAAGTTTAGAACAGCTTTACGCTATAGCGCTCCAGGCCTTCTTGCATGGTCATTGCTGTCTTGTGTGCCATCGTAAGCCTCAGTTTTTTCTTAAATCATGAAGTTTAAACCATGATGAAAACCATGTGGAGACGTTTTTGGCAAGAACAAGAAATGGCGTCATTATGTGAATTGAACCGCAATGAAGGGTAATGTGAGCAGTATGAATTATTTGTTTTCGTGCAAACATTCTCCTCTTGAAAACATATCTGATAAGCATTTCCGCATGAGGTGACTGTCACACATACATATCGTTTTTATGTAAGTCATAATGAGTTGTGATGAATGGTAGGATAAATGTTTAACTTGGCAGGTGTATAAAAAACTAACCATCACAGTGCTGGTAAATCAACAAGCCGTACTTGAAGATGCAAACGTGCTCAGTCATAGAGAGGAGTGACTTGTCAGCCTACACAGTTGTATTCCGCGACAATCGACCCAACTGCAGGAAGACGGTAGTAGATCGTTAACGCCGTGACGCTGCAGCGCGCAACGCCATTGTTGCCAGAACACACACCGCTCGTTCATTCGCTCAACAGTGGGTGAGCGTGCGTTCTTGCGAGCACACCTACTACAATAAGTGCGTCATCGCCTCGGACACAACCTAGCACACGGCGATATACCTTGCTGCAACCTGACGCGGTACCAATAAATGAAAAAAAATGTGGCACAGGTAAGATGAATGCGCAGTGTTTCAAACGTGAACCACCGCACCAATGCGACAGACGCCGTCGCAGAACAGAGTAGAAGTGGTTTCGCCATAACGCGGAAGCTTCAACCCACATCGGTATCAGTGCCGATAGCCCGACTGCGAACGCGATAGTCCGCCCTCGAGCGTACCGTGCGCTGCCAGCGCTGTGACCTCTGCTCACCGCACCATGCGCCGCATGCATACGCGGCTGCGCTGGTGCGGCTCGCGCGCAAATCCGCCTCGAAGCTGCACAAAAAGAAAAATCCAAAAATCGTTGAATCAGGCGGCGCCGACTGCCTCGACTGTAAGGATCTCGTCAGCGCCGGCAAGCTACGCGCGCCCAACTCGCATGCTAATTTCGTCCCAACTCATTCAGCGTCTATTCCGAATGTATCCTACGTCCTCAAGAAGGGTTTCGACATAATGATTCCGACCAATTGCCTCAAAAACATTTTCACCGAAATGCCGAGAGCGGTATATCGGCGCTCCCTAAACCTGCACGATATGGCAACCTCGTGTAACACTACACCCTCTGCTCCTGCCCGTCGCAATCTCTGCAATAAACAGGTTTGCAAATTTTGTGTACACATAACCATGTCGAAAACTTCCAGAAGCACAACACGTATTTTTTTCTTTTCTTAAATCAACTGCAATTTTACTTGCGACAGTACTAACGTCGTCCAGCCACCTGAGTGTTTAGCGGGTCCTACGCAAAACATCAGTCAGACAGAAACACCCTTTCATATCCGTTTCAACAATCGCAAGTTACGCACTAACAGCTTCCGTATCTTCTATTGTCTAAGCATATTAGAGTTCCGGGTCATTGAGTGGACGATATCAAAGCAACAGTAATCACACCATCACCAGGAAGTGCAAGAATCTTTTCTAATTATTCTAGATTAACATTTTACTGCCTCGTCTTAGCAAAAGCATAGGAAAAGTGTCGTGTGATTCGGCGTGTCGAATCACACGACACTTTTCCTATGCTCGTCATAGGAAAAGCTCCTACGCTCATGTCATCTCAATACTGATACTCCATTTACAGCTCTCGCGAAATGTTTGGTCAATGCAGTGGTTTACTGCGCGACTTGTAACTGTTTCTTCACGTAGGTAATCGAAGCTCCTGTATCTCCATTAGATCTAAAACTTTCAATCCATTATCATCTTCTATCGCATTTCCACCCTCTTGTATCGTTGCCCATGTCTGGATTCCCATTAAAGCGGCTGCGCGATCCCAACTAATTTCCCGGACGCCTTCCTTGAGTTCATTGTTGGTCATTTTTGCCAAAAGTTGAGGAACTCTGTTTTTCCCCCTCTTTCATTGAAAAATATTGAACATGCTCTGCGGACAACCACGGTCAGGTGCACTTCCCTTATCGAAGAAGCAGGACGTGCGTGCAGTGAGTGCCTGAACCATACTTTCGTCAAGGTGCTGGCTCTGGGACCTCAAACAGGTGCGCATCAACCCTATCGCATTTCTCTCGATTTTACTGCTAAATCACCAATAACTTTCCTTTCGCTCCCCTATTAGCCTTTAACACGTGAGGTCACTACCCGGAAGGGTACCCGAAACATTCTAGTGGTAATGCGCGAAATAAAATGCATATGTTTGTCCGTTCTATTGCAACTGTGGGCACCCTCCTACACGCATTCGGCACAAATTTTGCCAGCGTACGCTGCCACTCGAAAGTGCGTAAAAACTGTGAAGCATGCAGGCTAGCTGTCTGTGTCTGTCAACTCCGCATAAGAGTCCTAGATTATTTTCTTACCTGTCTTCAGGAACCCTTCTTCGTCGAAAACAGCAGCTGTAGCTTCAGCCATGTCCAGGTACCCTTTGAAGCAGGTGGGCCCCTTGACAAGAATTTCGCCGTTCTCGCCAGGTGAAAGCTTTTTGCGTGTTTCAACATCGACCACCTCGAGACGGAATAAAAAATAGACAGTCACTAAAGAATCAGTAATAAGGCCTTCTCAAAAACATGCGACGCATATTTTTTGCTGTAACTAAATATGCATCAGTGGATTCCTTTGTGGTTTTCCGATCGCCTAGTGGCGCTTCCACTCAATTTTATATATGTACTAATCAACGCCGCATTTACCTATTGGTCAAGCCTTTAGCAGCTTTGCTGTAAACGTTACACAGATCGCAGATCACGCGTGCACTTCAGGTGCCTGATGATAATTTGACACACACTCATATATATATATATATATATATATATATATATATATATATATATATATATATATATATATATATATATATATATATATATATATATATATATATACTATAGCGATATTTACGAAGTTTCTTTAAGGCTCGTGACCGCAAGCACGTCAGCAGTGCCCTCGTGGCGCATAACGCACAGGTGATGCGTTTCCATGGGCCGAGAATGTGCTGTAGTGCCAAGCTCGCGTCCCGTTGAACGTGCAGTGCCGCCTCTGACGTGCAGCACCAGCAGTCACACAGAGCGTGTTGCAGGTCTTTAGGTACGTTACATTCAGAGCATATTGGCGAGTCCGCAAGCTGAATCTTACACCTGCAGTAATTTGCGTAGGCAACGTTGAGTCTTATGCAGTGAAAGTACTGTTTGTCTTCTCTATTGAGGCCTCGCGGCATGTAAAAGTCACACGATGTATCTCTTTTGTACAGGTGTCCGTAATGGTAGCTCGCATCAGTCCAGAGGCATCGCTTGACACGCCAACCGTGTGCAGATATCAGTGTCACGTAATATTTTCCCGAGAATGGTATCCGGACCATTTCTGCACAAGTGTCGTGTCCGGCTTTGGCAGCATGGCCAGCCTGGATGTTGCCTTGTATTCTGCCGTGGGCTGCTAACCACTGCAGCACAAAGGTATGTCGCCGTTCGCAGGCTTTATTGCGTAGGCGTCTGATGTCCATCATGAGTTGTTCCTGCACGCGTGGCGACTTAAGGGACTGCAGGACCGCTCTTCATTCGGTGAAGATGGCCCAAGACTCAGCTTACTGGTCGACAATGTAAATGGGTACGGCCCGCCATGCCGCTAGTTCAGTGGCTGCAGTTGAAGTGCGGTTGAAGTGACAATGAATACATTAAACCTAGACACCACACTCAAATATGTTTACGCTTGGAAACATATTTACCTATAAAATCGCGGCAGGCAGCATCATTTTATTTAGGTCGGGACATCTCCATAGTAGTAGCAGGTATAATTGTTCATGGCCTCAACTTTTCCTGCCCGCAAAGATAATATCACTTACAGATGAATAATAGATCTACATGTGAAGGCGGTCCATTACAATAAATTGAATAGCGGTTACAAATGTCACTGGGCATAGTTCTCGTCTACCAGTGTTGCCTGCTGCTACTGTGGGAAATCACAGGCACATTCTCAGTATGGAGTACATTTCACTCTACTTGAAATGATTTGCGAGCGCCCTATTGCAATGCATAACCGGTGTCACGAAGGCGAAGGAGGATTGCCATGGTTGCTAATTCTGTTGATTTTGCTGAACTACACCACATTTCAAGTGGTGCGGTCGTATTTATACGTTACCACATAGCAGACGATAATAGCATAGCAGACGCATAACAGACACTAAGTCTTTGCGTTTGCTGCTATACGCTATACTAAAACTGTCTGGCATCACTTCCGTGCACTAGAAGAGCCAAAGGGAGAGCGTGTCTATGAGGTAGTGTACATGGTTCCCTGTTGGCGGCAGAGTTGTGCGCCTGTTTTACACGCCAAGCTCCCCTGCCATTGGCGGAGCCCTGTCACGCGAAACTAAAAATTTCGCAACAAAGCCTGCCTTAAGTTTTGTGGGCGAAACCCTCCCTCTTTCTCGTCTGGCCGATATTAACGCCATCGCCATCACCGCAGCGCAGTTTGAGCCGTTCATTCGGGTACTAGTCCGGGTAGAGAGAGATAAATGAGGGAGGTTAACCGGAACGCAGATATACTCGTACATTGCACGGGGAAAAGCGTAAGAGGAGACACAAACATACAGAAAAATGCATACACATAGAAAACGAGATACAGATTACAGAAAAGAAGGGAAACGAAAAAACACACGCACACGCGAACGTATAGGAGTTATGGGCTAGTTCTGGTAACATTCTAGGCACCATAGGCGACGATTGCGGGGGGGCTCTGGGGCCCGAGCCTTCTCTGGATTTTTTTCTGGAGCCGTCCCTCTGGCGATGCCGAATTCAACTGTCCCTAAAATTTTATTGTGGCTACAAGCTCGCTACATCACGGTTGGTGCGGACGTGTACGGCTTTTAATTTATACTTACGCTTTACTTCTGACAATCCTGACAATACGAATACAAGCGCATTAAAGTTACCAACGGCGGCTACCTCATCCATACTTTTTCACTTCAACATCTTTTTTAAAGTTTCACTGTTAACACCGTCCACACATGCAATATATTGTTACGTAGGAAGACGCACACGAAAAGCTATATACAAGTATATTTACAAGAAAATACACCGCACTTGGCCAATAAGCAACAGCCCGCGCTAGCATCTAATAATCGTCGTCGTCTTCACACTGCTCGCCTCTTCGTGATCGCAAATACTGTTCCGCAGCACTACTGCCAGCAGCAAAAGTGCCGTACCGGAGCGACTAAAGGCCGCACTCGGAAGCAGTGTAGCAGGCCTTGAGCCTACTGACATGCACGACATCACTAGATGCCAGAGGAGAGGACGAGGCTGAACCCAAAGGAGCAATTTCGTACGTTACAGGCGTCACCTGGCGCAGCACGCGGTAGGGCCCTGTGTATCGCGAAAGGAGCTTCTCTGAAAGTCCAGCGTGACGAGAGGGCGACCACAGGAGCACGAGCTCAGAAGGCGAAAACTGTACGTCACGATGGCGGGCGTTGTACTGACAATGCTGAGTGGTTTGTGAGGCCGTCAGTCGAGCACGGGCAAGCTGGCGTGATTTGGTCGGTGAGGGTGATGGAGTCGCGCGCATACTCAGCAGAAGGAAATTCCGTGTTTAGGGGCAAGGTAGGTTCGCGACTGTACAGAAGATAAAATGGAGAAAATCCGGTGGTGTCATGCCGGGAAAAATAGTACGCAAATATGACGTAAGGAAAGGCAATGTCCCAGTCGTGGTGGTCCTTCGAAACGTACTTGGACAGCGCATCGGTAAGAGTACGGTTTAACGGCTCTGTCAGGCCATTGGTTTGAGGATGGTATAAGGTGATATATGAGGATGAGTGAGGTATATGAGGATGTTGTGAGCTTGTGTTGAATGGAGCAGAAACGCACAATGTCGGCGAGAACTTTCGAGAGGAAGTTTCGACCATGGTCAGTAAGCAGCTGTCGCGGGGCGCCATGAAGCAAGATAACGTCACGCAAGAGAAAGTCCACCACGTCAGTGGCGCAACTGGTAGGGAGAGCCCACGTGATAGTGTATCGGGTGGCGTAATCATTTGTGACGGCTACCCATTTGTTCCCAGAGGAGCACGTGGGAAAGGGACCGAGCAGGTCTAATCCAACACGAAAGGACGGTTCCACACGGTTCCATCAGCTGCAGATGACCGGCAGGTAGCACCTGAGATGTCTTCCGACGCTGGCAGGGATTACACGCAGCATGATAGCGTCGGAGGGAGCGAGCGAGACCAGGCCAATAGAATGAATGAATGTGTGTGGTTTAGTGGCGCAAGGGCCAGATATTGCCAAAGAGCGCCAAGACAGTATTAGTGATTTCGCGGTGGAATTATGAGTTCTGTGACGAAGATGTGACTTGGCTGTAAAGTGGCCTAAATATAGCCGCTGTAAAGTGCGTAAAATCTTTGTGCTATAAAATTAGGGCGATGACTAATGACGAATGCTATGAACATTAAAATCCATCGTAGAAGAATGGTGCAAAATATAAAATATATAAGATAATAAAATTACTTGGAGCACTGCTGCCTCGCCAGAGCCCTTGAAACACAAGGGCCTAGAGGCATGTGCTATACTAAAGAGCTATCGCAGCGGCATCCTCTGAAGAAAGGACCCGCTACGAACATGTGGGTCTAAATACATGCAAGACAGCATCTTTCAGAAAACTTAGGACTGCGTTGGTGTCAAATAAATGTTCTGGGCCGAGTAGCGTTACGGGATGTAGGGGGATGTGCTGCCGGTATGCTAGGGAAAAATGTTTCCTTCTTTCAGATTCGGCTGCCTGACACTCCAGGAGGACGTGGAGGACGGTCAGCCTCTCCCCGCATCTAGCACAGGTTGGAGGATCATTTCCAGTGAGTAGAAAGTTATGCGTACCAAACGAGGCGACAGAATAGGACATCTGTTCGCCGTGATTTTGTTACGGAGGGCCAAGAACCTAACTGTGGCTTTATTACGTGCAGTTTATTATTTACTTCTGCGTCCCACATACGTTGCCAGTGGTTTCGCAGTTTTCTTCTTAAGAAAGGCTTCAGGTCTGTGACAGGCACCGAAACAGTAGTACTAGCTGCATGCAATGAAATGGATGTGGCCATCTGGTCTGCTAGTACGTTTCCCTCAATGCCCCTATTCCCAGGCACCCAGCATATAATCACATCTTGGTTAGATATATATGCTTTACACAGTACGGAGTAGAGTTCATTAATTACCGGATTTTTGTGGCTACAGAAAGACATCAAAGTATTCATAACACTAAGGGAGTCCGTATATATAACTGATTTCTGGAGTTTTGATTTATTTATATGCTTTGCGACCGTCAGCAGTGTGTAAGCCTCAGCCGTAAAGATACTAGTTTCCGGATGCAGTACATCGGTTTCCGAGAAGGATGAACCGACGGCTGCACAGGACACCCCGTCGTGTGACTTCGATGCGTCTGTGTAAAACTCCGTGCAGGAGTATTTGTGCTGGAGTTCCCGGAAATGCATTTGGATTTCAATCCCTGGAGCGTGTTTTGTAACTTGCATGAAGGATATATCGCATTGTATCAGCTGCCACTCCCAAGGAGGCAGCAGCTTGGCTGGATGCATTGGGCGAAGCTCGAGGATTGGGACACGCATTTTTGTCACTAAGCTCCCTCACACGCAGCGAGAAAGGCTTTCTTACGGAGGGACGATTATGAAAGAGTGTAGCATATGTCGTATCGTTAATGGTATTAAAACACGGATGCTGAGGATTGGAGTGGACTTTCAAAAAATATGTTTGGCTGATGTAAGTTCTCTGCAGAAGGAGTGACCACTCATTTGATTCTGCATATAAGCTTTCAATAGGACTTGTTCTGAAAGCTCCAGTGGCCAGTCGCACTCCTAGATGGTGGACCGGATCTAGCATCTTTAGCGCGCTCGGGGCTACAGAATGATAGATCACGGCACCATATTCCAACCGTGATCGGATGAGGGTCTTGTAACGATTCATTAAACATTTCCTGTCGCTGCCCCATGTTGTGTGGGATAACACTTTAAGTAAGTTCGTTGTTTTTAAGCATTTGACCTTGAGGTACTTTATGTGTGAAATAAACGTCAATTTCGAATCAAGTATGATGCCTAAGAACTTGTGTTCTTTGTTCACAGGAACTCGCTGACCATACATTTCGATACTGGGTTCTGCAATGAGCCCTCTCTTTCTTGTGAAAAGCACACAAGAACTTTTGTTGGGGTTAACTTTAAATCCGTTTCCTTCTGCCCATTTGGACACTTTGTTCAAGCCCTGTTGAACTTGCGTCTCACATACAGTAAGGTTGCAGGATTTGAAACCTATCTGTATGTCGTCTACGTAAACAGAATAAAAAATGGCTGGCGGTAATGAAGCACGAAGGGTGTTCATTTTCACGATGAAGAGCGTGCAGCTAAGTACACCCCCTTGAGGTACACCAAATTCCTGTATAAAAGGTCGCGACAATACATTGCCAACTTTCACGCGGAATGTACGGCTGGACAAATAGCTTTCTATTAGGACAAGCATAATGCCACGGATGCCAATTCCCGACAAGTCTCTCAAGATTCCATAGCGCCACGTAGTGTCGTACGCCTTTTCCATATCGAGGAATACGGATGGGAAATATTGCTTATGTAGAAAGGCGTCGCGAATGTTTCCCTCAATGCGCACAAGGTGATCGGTTGTGGACCGCCCTTGTCTGAAGCCACACTGAAAGGGATCGAGGATATTGTTGAGTTCAAAGAAATGTGCAAGTCTGCGGTTACCCATTTTTTCAAAAAGCTTACAAAGACAATTTGTAAGAGCTATCGGACGGCAACTTGCCGCCAAGAAACGGTCTTTACCCTGCTTAAGAACAGGGACCACAATCAGTTCCTTCCATGTGCATGGGAGGTATCCCGTAGCCCAAATAGCGTTTAAAAGCGTGAGTAGTGTAAGTTTGGTGTCAGTGTGTAAGTTTCTGACCATTTCGTACATGACTCTATCAGGTCCCGGTGCAGAGCTTTTGCATGTGGTCAAAGCAGCTGTCAACTCTGCAATGCTGAACGGCCGGTTATAAGGTTCATTCTGTCTGGGTTTTTGTATTATTGGCTTACATTCTTCTATTTGTTTGTATTTCAAAAAGGATTGCGAATAATGGTTTGAACTCGACACGCTCTCAAAGTGTTCTGCAAGTGTGTCTGCCTGATCTTTCAGTGTTTCACCTTGTGTGTTCACCAGAGGAAGTGAATATGTTTGTCGCCCTTTTATCCTAATAACCCTGTTCCAGACTTTCGCCTCAACTGCATAGGAGTTGATACCAGATAAAGACTTCTGCCAACTCTCTCTTCTGGCTTGTCGGCGGGTTCGCCTGCCTTGGGATTTAAGTTTTTTTTAATTTGATAAGATTCTCCGCAGTGGGGGAGGCACGTAGCATCCCCCACGCTTTGTTTTGTTTCTTACGAGCGATCCTACAATCGTCGTTCCACCACGGGACACGCCGTTTGCATGCCAAACCATTTACTTGTGATACACATTTAGTTGCGGCGTCTATTATGAAGGCTGTAAAATATTCCACGACAGCATCGATTCCTAGCGAGGACATGTCATTCCATGATATACTAGTTAGGTTTCGGAATTTCTCCGAGTCTGCCGTCTCTGTCTTCCACCTAGGAGCCTGTGGTGGATATTCATCTTCTTTAAGTGTTCTTAATAGTACGGGGAAGTGGTCGCTTCCGTAAGGACCGCTCGTAGCTTCCCTCTCTAGTTCAGGCAGTATGGACGGAGAAACTAAGCTCAGATCAATTGAAGGAAAGGTATTGTTTGCAAGACAGTAATATGTGGGTTTCTTCTTATTCAGAAGGCACGCAGAAGAGAAAAGGAACTGTTCCACAAGACGCACTTGCGCATCTATACGAGAGTCGCCCCACAGGGAGCTGTGCGCATTGAAATCGCCAAGAACAATGTAAGGTTCTGGCAATTGGTCAATAACGGATTGAAATTCATGCTTCGTTAACTTGTAATGTGGGGGTATGTAAAGAGAGCTAATGGTGATGAGTTTGTTTAGGAGTACAGCTCGAACCGCCACTGCTTCGAGAGGTGTTTGTAGCTATAAAAGTTGACATGCAATGCTCTTATGGATAGCAATGGCAACAACGCCCGATGATGCGACAGCATCATCGCGATCTTTGCGAAAAGTTATATACAGTCGGAGAAAGTTTGTGTGTTTGGATTTTAAGTTTGTTTCTTTTAAACACAGCACTTTGGGATTGTGTTTGTGGATTAGTTCTTGAACAGCGTCAAGGTTTTAAGGAGACCTCTGACGTTCTCCTGAATTATCTGTGTATCCATATTGGAAAGAAATAGGTGCTGTGTGTACGGAAACAGGTAATAATTAGAGAGATTTCAAAGATTAGATTACAGAGTAATTTCAAGGCCCTGTAACCGGGGTCTCGCCCTTTCTGGAGCGTTCGAGGGAGCCTCGTCGCTCCTTAGGCGTTTGGTGCGCCTTCAGAACAGGTGTAGTGTCCATTGCCTCTAGCGAGTTTCCGGACACGTGCTCTTGCGAGCGAGAGGTTACTAGAGAGGGTCCCGCCTTGGAGGGCAAGACCCCTGCGCCCACCAGCCCGGAGGTCGATGGGGCTCCCTGAGGGATTTGGCTGCGCCGGCTGTTGCCGGCGCTAAAAGGGGCAGGGGACGTTGGGGCAGCCTCGGCTGCGCCCACCTTCGGGGTGGATGGTCCCTTCTGCTCGGTTGGCGGAGCAGAGCTAGCTGCAACCACCGTGGGGGCAGATGGCGTAACTGCCGACTCACTGCGTGTGGGACGGGCAGCCGCCGGAGGCCGTTGTGACACTGCCCCCTGACGCGCCACTCCGACAAAGCTTTCCTTTGGCAGGTATGCTACCCACCTGCGTGCCTCTTTGAACGATATATTTTCCTTAACTTTAATTGTCACAATTTCCTTACTTTTTTGCAGGATGGGCAGGACCGCGAGTACGCGGCGTGCTCCCCATCGCAGTTCACACAGTGGAGAGAGTTTTGACATGACATGACATGGCACTGCACTTCGCGCAGGTCTGGCGGCCTCGGCAGTTCTGTGAGCTGTCGCCGAATCGCTGGCACTTAAAGCATCGTAGGGGATTTGGGATGTGCGGTCTCACTCGGATTTTCACATATCCTGTCTCGATAGTGTCGGGTAGGTTGCTTGAGCCAAATGTAAGTATTAGGTGCATCGTATTGATTTCTTTTCCGTCACGTCTTATTTTAATTCTCTTAACATTGATCACGTTCTGATCGTTCCAGCCCTCTAGATGTTCAGCTTCAGACAATTCAAGCAGATCAGCATCCGATACAACACCACGGGTAGTTTTCATTGTACGGTGTGGGGTCACTGTGACTGGAACACCCCCAAAAGGTACAAGCTTGGACAGTTTTTCATATTGTTTCTGATCGCGGAGCTCTAGGAGAAGATCACCGCTAGTCATTTTCGTTGCTTTATATCCGGGACCGAAAACTTCCGTCAGAGATTTAAGTTTCGGGAAAGAAGTTTCCATGAAATACATAAAAATTCGGCAACAGCACCGACCGCCCACCACGGAGCCCAACGAGGGGACGCGGCAGAGCTTGCATGCAAGTCTGCACGACGCCAGTCGTACGCCGCCACTATTACCAAATATGGTGTATCCAAGATTGGATAGCCACACAGGGTTAACCCTTGCCGCCAAGAAGAAGGAAGTAAATAGCAGAAAGAAGGAGACAGGAAAGGTGTAAAGTAGGAGAAAGACGAAGGTCTGAGAAGAGAGAGACAGGAAGAGGCCACTACCGATTTCCCCCGGGTGGGTCAGTCCGGGGATGCCGTCTATGTGAAGCAGAGGCCGAAGAGGTGCGTTGCCTCCGCCGGGGGGCCTTAGAGGTCCAAACACCCAGCATCGGCTCAACCTCCAGGATCCCCCTTTCCCCAGACACGGCTAAGCCGCGCACGGCTACACGCGGGAGGGTCCAACACGTGTGCTCAGGTACGTGGTGTCGCAACTCACCAAACGCCTGCTTACGCAAACGCCCCTGCAGGGAACAGGCCAATAGAAGCGGCGGCGGACGCGGTCGTACGTGCGGGTTACCCCAAGATGTCCTGTAGTGGGTGCGTCATGCATCTCAAAGAGCACAGTCTGCCGTAGATGTTTTCGCACGACAAGAAGACGATCACATCCGCCAGGGAGGCAGTTCTGTCGGTACAGAATGCCGCCCTGAAGGACATATCGGCGAACGGATGCGTCGGTAGGTGTAAAGCGCAGACGCTCGATGAGTGCTCGCAGCGATAGGCCTCGGTACTGCTCATCAGCGATGTTAGCGAAGGCAGACACAGAGAAAATGCCGTTGGCGCTAGTACTGTCGGCGTCATCAGGCTCGTCTACCGGGTAGCGAGATGGGTAGTCAGCATCCTTGTGTAGTCGGCCAGACTTATGGGTGACACTATACGAATATTCTTGGAGGCGCAAGGCCCAGCGACTAAGTCGTCCTGTAGGATCTTTCAGTGAGCATAACCAGCAAAGCGCGTGATAATCTGTGACAACGGAAAAGGGTCGGCCATATAAGTATGGGCGGAATTTCGCAACCGCCCAAACTAGGGCCAGACACGCTCAGTGATGGAATAGTTGCGCTCCGAGGGTGAGAGGAGCCTGCTGGCGTAAGCGATAACACGGTCGTGGCCACGCTAGCGTTTTGCCAGTACTGCGCCAATTCCGTGACCGCTGGCGTCAGTACGGACTTCGGTAGGCGCAGAAGGATTGAAATGGGCCAGAGTGGGAGGCGTTGTGAGAAGGTCGATTAGATACAAGAATGCAGAGGTCTCGTTATCGCCCAACTGGAAAGGGGCGTCTTTCTTCAAAAGCTCGGTTAGTGGTCGTGCTATGGCGGCCAAATTTTTCACGAAATGGTGGAAGTACGAACGAAGGCCAATGAAGCTGAGCGCATCCTTGACAAACTTCGGAACAGGGAAGTGCGTACCAGCATGGATCTTGCCTGGGTCCGGCTGCACTCCGTTCGCGTCAACGACATGTCCTATGACGGTAATCTGGCGACGGCCGAATTGCCACTTCGATGCGTTCAGTTGCAGACCGGCTCGACGAAAAACGTTCAGAACTGCTGAGATGCGCTCGAGGTGTGCAGCGAAGGTTGGGGAGCATACTATAACGTCATCCAAGTAGCACAGGCACGTGGACCATTTGAAACCGTGAAGAAGGGATTCCATCGTGCTTTCAAAAGTGGCAGGGGCTTTACATAGATCGAACAGCATCACTTTGAATTGATAAAGACCGTCGGGTGTTACAAAAGCAGTCTTCTCGCATTCGAGATCGTCCACGGCAATCTGCCAGTAGCCGGAGCGAAGGTCAATAAAGGAGAAATAGTGAGCACCATGGAGGCAGTCAAGGGCGTCATCAATCCGAGGTAGGGGATACACGTCCTTTTTGGTAACCCTGTTAAGGGGCGGATAATCCACGCAAAAGCGCCATGAGCCATTTTTCTTTTTGACCAGTACAACAGGTGACGTCCATGGATTACATGACGGTTCAATGATGTTCTTGGCAAGCATTTTGCGAACTTCTGCGTGAATGACTTGACGCTCCGCCGGTGACACTCGATACGGACGGCGATGAATAGGAGGGACATCGCCGGTATTAATGCGATGTTTAACTGCTGTAGTTTGGGCTAAAGGATGATCGTTAAAGTAACAAATGTCGTTGTAGGAAAACAGACCATGGTAGAGCCCACGAGCGTGCTCGGACGGCAAGTCGGGCGAAGTCATTTTCTGTAAGTCGGCGATGGTACAACTTGCCGACTGCGATTGTAGAGGAGGATCGGTTGAATTGTCGTCTACTGCAATGGATGCTACTGAGCGATCCGTGAATGAGCAAAGCTGGGCCTGAGACATCCCGCGTGGCAGCACTTGTGTCGTAAAGCCAAAATTGACCACTGGCAGCCAGACGCAATTCGCCGTAATAGATAAAACTGTATGAGGTACTGTGATCCCGTTTGTAAGGAGGACGTCTTGCATAGGAGCCGCGATATAGTGACCGTCGGGGACTGGTGGGGATGACAATAAGTCAACGTAAGTCAGTGCCGAAGGTGGCAAGCGAACGAAGTCGACGGAACTGAAGCCAATGGGGTGTGGTTCAGCGGGATCCAGAACAGGCAGGTCAAGGCGGGCGTGACCGTGGTCAGGGAACTCCAACGACTGCGACAGTGCCGAGAAATGTGCCTGATTCGATGGCAGTGAAAACAAATGGGCTAATCGTCAGCAGTGCGCCATTCAGATGGGTTGCGGAAACGTGGTGGGTAAGAAGATGCGGGACGGTGCGGAATCGAAGAAGCCGGGCGGGTATCAGGGCGATGGGCCGAGCAGATGGTGTGAAGACCCACGTTTCGAACTCCTGGCGGACAACTGCCTGGATCCGGGAAACCGTGACTGCAGATGCGTTGGTGAGGCTGGAGTCGAAGGCATCCGGATAGGTGGCCTCGATCTCACGCCTGACGATCCTGGTAACATCGGCAGTGTTGTTGGGACGAGGAGCTTCGGCACAGGAAGATGTCGCTGGGGTGTTTGGCAGACGGGCAAACTGATGGTCAATACGTCGGCTTTTAGCGAGTTCCAGGTGGCGGCACTCTTTTATAACTGCATCCGCCATCGCCACGTTGTTACAAACGAGCAAATTGAAGGCGTCATCAGCAATGCCTTTGAGGATGTGGGAAACCTTGTATGACTCAGTCATGTGTGCGTCCACTTTGCGGCACAGAGCCAAAACGTCCTGAATGTACGCGACATAGGGCTCTGTTGACGTCTGCACACGGCCGGAAAGCGCCTTCTGCGCGGCAAGTTGGTGACCGTAGGGGTTGCCGAACAAGTCCCCAAGCTGTGTCTTAAGTAAATCCCAACTGGTGAGCTCATCTTCGTGCGTGCGATTCCAAACTCGAGGTGTGCCACCGAGGTAAAAGACTACGTTGGCGAGCATAATAGTAGGGTCCCACCGGTTATTGCGGCGGACGTGTTCGTACAGGCTGATCCAGTGATCGACGTCTTCCCCATCTTTGCCCGAGAATACGGCAGCATCACGGCGAGCGGAAAGAGTGATATAGGTCGTTGAAGTGACAGCAGGTGTCGGAGCCGGCGGAGTCGAGTTGTCGTCACCGGGAGCCATGAAGGAAGGCTCGACGTACCGTCCACTGCGAAGCTCCGTCACGAGGTACAGGGAACGTCTACCTCCACCAGATATTTTACGCAGGAAGACGCAGAAGAAAAGCTATATACATGTATATTTATAAGAAAATACGCCACACTTGGCAAAGAGGCAACAGCCCGCGCTAGTCTCTAATCGTCGTCGTCGTCTTCACACTGCTCGCCTCTTCGTGATCGCAAATACTGTTCCGCAGCAATATTTATATACATGGAGAAAGAAGTTTATTATACTGTCACGCGTGAGGAAAACGAAGACCGGTGAACGTGCTAGTGGTCCCAAGCGGGAAAAGAGGAAGGGGATGATGCTGAGTTCATCAACCAGCTGGCCGCTCTTGCAGCCACCTTCGCGACCTAAAGTAAACGGCCACCTTCCCCTTCAACGGCCGACCTGTTCCACTCGAGTTCTTGAATTGTGAGTCTGCACGTTTGTAGAATGGTATGCGCGGAGTGTTCCAGTCCAATATTTCCTGCGAAATTGAGTGGAGTCACTGTTGTCACCGCGCTTAGTGTGGCTTGCTCCAGGCGTCGTCTGCTAGTCATCATTGTGTACAGGAGTGTGTGCGGCGTTGGTCAATGCTGTTCCGTTGTCACGACGCACTCGTAATGATTTGTCGGCCCTTTTTCGACGATGGCATTTGGCCTTCAGCTACTTTTTCTGCGCTGTAATGGTGTGTTTGGCTGTCCAGCGCGCGCTTGTGTTCGGTCGTCCGCTCCGTTGGCCACAGGCATTCCAATTTTGTTGCTGACCAGCTCGTTAAGAGTATCACGGAAGACGCTTGATGTGATTCTGCGGAACCTCGGTGGTCACTTCAGTGTGGTAATACATGCACTACTTTAGCGTAATTGCAGCAAAATACGGCCTGAGACGTCTGATCGGAAGTTGGACAGATTTTCTAGGGAAAACAAACTTACGTAGTGTTTCGCTGCAGAGCTGACCTTCGCAAGGTCCTTTTAATTATACTTGATTACTTCCACCAAATGACACAAGTCGCCCCTGCATGTCTGTCGGCTAATGTAGCCCTTCCTTTCTCGACTCCTGCCATGACTAGCGAGCACATTTCGTGGGCGAGGTTGGTCCAGCGATGAGACTTAGTGCTATCGTCTAGCTAAGCCACACCACAACCTTTGCTTAGATCACCGTTTCCAATGTCTATTGTTTGGCAAGTGCGTCATACGGATTTAAAATAAAACAAGAAAATTCAGAACCGAATGCTTCCTGAAATTCGAGCGAATAGGTAGATGAAGCGCTAAATACAGAAGAAAAATAAAAGACACATACAACGACCCAATAAATTCTCGCAGGCTCTCCTGCGTTCTTTTTTAAAACGTTATTTTCATTCTTACAATGATAAAGTCGTTTTCCGAGTGGTTTCCCGTGGTTTGAAAGTGCGTTGAATAGAAAGTTTTTTGCTAACCTATAGAAACATAACATTTGTTGCATTAAAAGTGGTGTTGACATTTAATTTTGGTTAATATGGTAAAGTATGCTTAATGATCGTGAAACATGATAGAGAGTGTTGCAACTACTGTTCGAGACCCTTTTTTTGTGAAATAGAAACACCTTCCTTGTAAAAGAAGTTTTATTTGTGCAACGCGAAGTGACTACAGTTATCAGCGACATGTAAAACTTGTATTCACCTACAGTGCCGCTTAGTGGATGCGAAAGTTTGTAAATGAGCCCTGCGACCTTGCTTTATTTCCGGAGCGTTATAGACTAATTTGCTCGCGCGCTGTCTTAGGAATGAGTTACGAGTCCATGCCCGTGTGTGCCGTGACTTGATAAAATATGAAACTTCTCTCATTGAAAAAAATAGAAATTTTTTGATTGCACGTGAAAAACGCACTATATGAATATTCCACTTCGCAATATTCAGGCTCCACTACGGTAGGCCGTAGTGGAGGGGTCCGGCATAATTTATACCACCTGGGGTTTTTTAATATGCACCGCAGTCTACATCAGCCTTGTTGTATTTCGCCTCCATTGAAATCTTGCCGCCGCAGCTGAGATGGAATCAGCAACCTCGAGCTTAGCAGCGCAACGCTGAAGCCTACCGCATTGGGTGATGGTATGGCAGATACAATGAATATGTAACGTTTGTTGCCCTCCTAATGATGGTGCTTATGAAAGTAATGCTATATATAATACAGTCAGTTGTTCCAGAGTACCGTGCAACGCGACCACACATGAGGGCAAGCAATGGTATGGAACCAGATGTTTTCTGGAGCAGACGGCACAGGCAAGTGCCCCGGCTGACATCACCGGAGCGGCGTTCGCAGCGCCGCCATGGCTGGCGCACGGGAACCGTGGCCTCCGACGCCCACTGCCATGGCTTTTGCTGACGGGCCGAGGCAAGCCAGCTCGGACAAATGCAGGACTATGCTACGTAAATAGTTCCCGAACAATCGATAGCTCATTCCTGCTTTCTGGGAAGAGCCGTTTGTATTAAAGCTGCCGGCAAAAGACGCACAACACTGCCAGTCATTTTGTTGCGCCTATTTTGTGTTTACCTCTGCCTAGTTTCTATACCAAAGAGCACTGCAGGCCACTTGGTATAGTTCGTTTTCTGTGTTGCAGTTTTAATGAGGTGAATAAATTGTTATTGAGTGTTTTCGTTGACGTTCGCAGCCTACCAACAGGTCTTGGTTGCAGTGCTGCTAAACTCAACGCACGTGTGTGCCGCAGCCAGCTTTTCCCGTTGCGAGGAGTGCCACTGCAGGTGGGCTGCATATCGCCGCACAGTGCTGTAATAAAAGTCATTTAGTGCCACCTGTCTGCTGCGTGAAATAAAAAGTGAGCACACCACGGCAAGCCGCAGAAAATGTGTTAACTTCTGCTAGTACTCGCATGCCTGATTGAGTGAATTGAGTTTGCTCAGTAGATTTGGAAGTGTTTTTAAAACTAGGCTATGAAGGCCACTGCTGATGTCGAAGTGTGGTGGAATTCTGCTGTTGTGGTGCAGTAAAAGAATTGTTTTGCATAACCTGTCTGCTTTACGGAATCAAACATGAGCGTTTGAATTATTGCACAGCGCAAAACCTTCATTCCGATCGAGGTGGAATACAAGAACTTTCCTGAGGAGCTTTGGGGCTTCTACAAGAACCCTAGAAGCTCAAAATAATCGTCAGCTTTCCATTACATGTCAAACGCCATGATTTCGCTTTGCTGCGAAACAAACTAACCACATAGCATCGACCCTTGCAGCAGAAAACTTCGCTTAGGAGCAATGTGTGCAGGTACAGTACATTATGACACATGCCAAATTGCACTACAATTTCTCGTCGCCCGAGGCTAGCAATCATGAAAGGAAGCGCTGATAATTAGCTCTAGTTTTCTGACCGAGCTGTCAACTGTGCCTTTTGGATCGCGATAGGCTGTTTTTGGGAAATCTCTTTCAATAACGAGTAGAATAACGTTATTTGAATCTCCTTGAAGGCTACCTTGAACCAAGTGTGTGATCAGTACGATAGCGGAACTGTTAAGCAATAATCTAACAACAAATTCACGGACTAGTCTAACAAGTGCCCAAATAATCGAACCGTGCATATGTCACTCAAAATCGGAGAATAAAGAAAGGACAACCAACGTAGTTTGACATGGTCTTTAACAAAGGACCGGCACTATTACGCATTGCTTTCCGTGTTCGTAAATTTAAATTTCCGAAAGTATTGCGATAGGCGAAGGCCGCAATGTCAGTGGTAAATAAGATTGACGGGAAGACTGCTTTGACTGCACGAACCACAGGTGGCTTTGCCGCACAAGATGGCCCATCTTCACTCAACTTTGTAGCATGCCTCTTCTTTTTTTTTAACCTAGGAAGGGCATTAGGCAGTATAATAGCAAGAGCTTGGTGCCGCAATGCACCACCCTCTTCAAAAGGGGATGCTCATAACATCCATCCATCCAACCTTCCAACTGCTACCTTTGGTGGCACACATAGTACCCCTATGTTTGAAGTGATGGCGAGGCGACATTTTAGTTTTTCGTATTACCTTTCATAATGCAATCTGAAAATTAAAACTTTAAAGCGCTTCTAAAAGAGCAGGTTACAAGCTACAGCGCATAATTAACGTTTCATATTGAGCCTCGTGAGGGACCCTTTATTTCCACGTTTGGGAGTACTACCTGCATGTCTTAATGATGATTGCGTATACGCCTTGCCATCGACGACGTCAAAATGCAGTATTTGAAGAAACAGAATGGTTGCGCCATTTGTCACTCTTAACGTGAAGCATGTCGTGTATAACTTTTACAAGAAAGCTGAAAAACCACCGAAATATACCCACAATCAGCGCCTGTGTCACATGCAGTAACAAAATTTAAGATGGGTGCAGAACCTATTTTGTGTGTTTTTTTGCTGTACTCACGATTGCCTACAAACAAACCACGCATTACATTCTCATTCAATCATAATAAGTTCCTACTATGAAATATAGTTGACAGTTGGTAACATATTGACTTCATATACGTAGCGCACGAAAAAAAACGAAACCATGACTTTGGGGACTTTACATGCCAAAGCCCCGATCCGAATCTGCGTAGCGCCATATGAAGGACTCCGGAAAAATTTTCACCACCAAGGTTTTTTCAAAGTACACTTAAATATAAGTGCACGAGCATTTTCCCATTTGGCCGCGTATATATCTGGGAGCACCAGGGGCGGAATCGAGCTCGCGACCTCCAGCTCAGATGTGGACGCACAACGAACAAGGACAAAGATCATGCTTCTATTGCGCTCAGTTTTCCACAAACGATATTAAGTGAAGGACAGGACGTGGACGGACATAGCGCTAACTACCAACTGTTTATTAGCGTTAAACAACGCGCTTATATACAAGGAGATATGGCGCGGAGGGAGGGGGGGGGGAGAGACATCAGAAGATAAGACAAGGTGACGACATATGATCATAGTTCGGGTCAGGCATACATCGCTCACTTGCACCCGTTCGCTTTGGCAAACTCGACCTCAGCTTCGATAAGCGCGATGGACGGAGTGGACAGACATACGCACATCTCTGTTTCTTTGACTATCACAAGTGCCTCCCATATTTCTCGCTCTGTTTTTGTTTTTGATGTGCCAATGACTGTGGTGCTTTGTAGTAACCTCCCGCGCCATATCCCCTTGTATATAAGCGCGTTGTTTAACAGTATTAAACAGTTGGTAGTTTGCGCTATGTCCGTCCACGTCCTGTCCTTCACTTAATATCGTCTGTGTAAAACTGAGCGCAATAGAACCATGAACGTTCACCAACTAGCCCCCTTCATTGCTTTACTAAAAGGACAAAGAGGAGAGTGACTCGCTGGGTGTGTCTCCCTCTTCATTTTTGTTTATCGTGCGCTACGTACACAAACCGATTGTAAAATTCTATCCGACAAACGAAATACGGACGGACGAAAAAAAATTTCAGAAAAGAACCTGCGGAGTTGCCAGCCCGGGCATGGGCTACCCGAGCATTATGGGCGGTGAGGCGCAGCCTTTCCACCGCTGCTCTGGCTCACTGGATATCCCATAGTTGGTAGTGTAGATCCGAGCTAGTCACAGCGCTTAGCCATCACTCCTCGAGAAGCTCCAGTGTTATATTGTCCTTTATGTATATTTCTTTGATCTCTATGCACTTCCATAAGATGTGTGCCATGTCTATGTGTTCGTGCTTGCAGAGCTTGCAGCTTGCTTCTTCGTATTGTCTGGCATTTACACTGTTTAAGTGTGCTGGGCTTCGGAACGTTCTGGTTTGCAACGTTCTCCAATCTGTTTCTTTAAACCTGTCGAGTTGATAGTGGCGTTGTGGGTATGCTTCTTTTTGTTTCGTATAGTGTGGCAGCATGTCGTGGTACGCAACCAGTCTGTCCCTCTTCCATCACTACTTCGTTGTCGTCACCTCCTCCGTGTTCTCCATCGCCTCCACCGCAGTCCTCCCCCATTCCGCTGGGGGTGTGGCCTGTTGGACCGTCACTGTCTGAGCCGTCGTGGGTTAGTTCTCGCGCGGATCGGTGAGAATTCTCGCTGAGGTTGGGAGAGGTGCTCGCGTCTTCTGTGGCTACTTCCCCATGTTAGGGTTGCACCTGGCACCATGTGTTGAAAGGAATTTCAACCAACCATCTCACCCTGCCTCGTCAAAATGAGGCGCGACTTCGCCTGCTATTGTTGGCGTCGTGCAGCACGTGCAGAAACAACTTTCTCTCACCCGACCTTCTTCCACCAGGCCTCGTCGAAATGAAGCGTAACTTTCTAATTCGCCATGACCGTTTTGGGTGTCTGCCTGTCTACCGGAAGCCCCCGCAGTGTACAGGCCTCTTTTGTGTGTGTATGTGTGTGTAGGTGTGCGAGTTTAGAGATACCCTTTTCTCGAATGGGACCTACAGGAGAACTTCCATGAACCCGCAACGCGCAGAAGAGGCGGACAGGCGTCTACAATTCCAGGAGGCGGGACTACCTCTTTCTTTCCGCAGGCTCGGTATAACCAGAGGAGGAGCGGCCCTCTTTCTGTGCCGGTCATGTGACGTCGAGGGAAGCAGGATCCCGCCCATGATTGTGCAGAGCCTATTTAAGGGGCTCCGAAATGTACTTTTGAACCCTTCATGCTCTTCTTATTTTCTTTCATCTGCCTTTGAATAAACCATGCAAGTTTCGCACTAGAAATCGTCTCACCCTTGCTTGGTCGCCATGGTCTACCGGATGCCTGCAGCCTGCCGACAACGCCACGCTGCCCAATAAGTAACGCCGGTCGAGCTTCGGTAGGCAGGCGCCGCTCCTGCTTGGCAGCAGTACGATACGCTACCCTGGAGTGCGCAACACCCAATACGTGCCGCCGCTCCTCCTTGGCAGCAGTACGATACGCTACCCTGGAGTACGCAACACCCAATGTGTGCCGGGATCCATTTGAGGTGTTTTGGTATCATTTTCCTGTTCTTGAAATCTTCTGCTCTGCGGTTCAGGATTTTGGCCGCCTCGGTAGAGATCCAGCCCTTTGTGAAGTTTCTAATGGCTGTCTTGGAGTCGCTGATTATTGTTTTGTATTGTTGCCGATGGTTGATTAGAGCCGATGCAACTTCTGTTTCTTCTGCTACCTTCGACGATCTGGTCCTTACGGAGCCCGCCCTCATGTTTACGACCGCCATTGCGAAGAGGGAGGTGTCCTCGTCACCGCCAACAGCATCATTGTCGTCCTAGTTTCGGGTGTACCGGGCGGTGTCTATGAAAAGAGCGCCGTCCTACGCGCCATGGTTTTTCAGGGTCGTCTTCATGCGGTATTTTCTTCATTTCGCACTGTGCATGGAGTGCATGTCCTTCGGGATGTTTTCCATGTCTACTGCGGCTCGCACGCCCGGGTGAATCTGCTTCTCGGGGCCAATCATTCCATTGCAGCTTATAATAATAATGATTTATTTCCATCACCATTACATTGATGGAGGGGATGGGAATAAAAGCGATTGACGCTTGACTATGTTCCCACCCCCCGTACAACAGGTGAGCAGTGGCATGCGACGGCACCTCTGTCACGACAGCAAATAAAAAGTCAAACAAAGCATTAGTGTAAAAGCAAGTATGCAAAATACACAATCACCTGCGTGGGGGAAAAAGTATAAACCGATTGAAAAGAAATGCAAGTACAGCAACTGAGAGCAAAAACGCTTACGAAACAGCGAAAGAACAGCAACCAAAAATGCGCTTATAACACAATTAGACACGAAAACGTTCCCAGATGTCTAAATGTTGGGCAATCAAAGGGACGCGTTAATGAGAAAGTAGTTGCGAAGGTTAGAGCAGCTAATACTTCCTAAGTCTATATTTTCATCAATTAATTTGTTAAGTAAGGATGGAAGTTGAAATGCTACCATTTGGCGCCCATAGTTTGTTCTTACTTTTGGTAATACCCAGTGAGGTTTATGCCGGCGTGGATATTTGCAATGAAATATTTCATTCGGGGCTAAGTCAGATATATTACTTGTGCATCTTCTCTGTTCTAGCTTCTAGGTGCGTAGTAGGCTATAGGCATAGAGGCTGAAAGCGTTAATGACCTTGTTCCTGAAAAATAAGTTTTTTGTTGAGTGTCTACTTGGCAGGTTATGAACTAACCTGAGGGCCCGTTTTTCGAGGGTTCGGTTCGGGTTCGGGTGGACCTCATCCCAAGAAACATGAACCCGGAGTATAACAAGAAGAGAAGAGCGGCCAGGGCCAAGGTCCTCATCGACTTTCACGCCAAGGACGAGCACGCAAGGTTCGTGGATGCGGCAGAGTACCAGGGAGTCTGCGCGGCGTTCGCAGCTACCGTCATCGAGGTGTCGTCCGGCGCGACAATGGCAGCGGCGAGCTTACGGGTCCGCGAGGCGTGTCAGGCGGAGGAGGTGGCCATTGCCCTGGCCATTGCTGACCCCGGGTGCCAGACGGTGTTGTGCGATTCCAGAAGTGCAGTGCGGAATTATGCAAAGGGCAAAGTGTGTGGTGAGGCTGTGCGCGTTCTGTGGTCGGCTGACCTGGAACGACAGAATCGGTATGTTAGAATCAAGTGGTTCCCGGCGCACGCGGGCAACGATGCGTCCGAGAAACACAATAACCACAACGAGACGGCACACGCAGTGGCCGTCTCGTTGTGTTATCGTTGTAGTTGTTTACTTTGCTAAACTTTCAATCCAAGCATTCTAAATTAGTAAAAAACGGAATCGCCATGTCGTGCCTTAAGTCCTCCCTCACAAGATCTTGCTTGCACAAAATGAGCGCCAGTTTTAATGCGCAGGTCCGGCGCCTATTAGAAGCAGGTTATCCTAGCGTAGCGGTGGCCACTGTAGCTGAGCGCCTAAAGAAGTCGGTTTCGAGAGGGACGGACGTAATTACAGAGAGCAGTAATCACAAAAAAGAGTAGTGGCTATTCCGTATATTCATTCAGTGTCGCACAGGCTTAAAAAAGTTGCTAGTAGATATGATGTTAATGTTGCTTTCACTGCTCCCAATAAGCTAGGTAAGATATGCGCTGCCGTACAGAATAAAAAGGAGCGGGTTAAAGGCAAGAAATGAACAGATATTTGTCCAGTGAAGCACAATAAGAACAACAGTTTTACTGAATGTCGTATGGGTGTGGTTTATCAAATTCCCCTTAGCTGTGGCCAGTTCTACGTAGGGCAAACGGGACGGTGTATCAATCAGAGGCTAATGGAGCATAAAAGGTCGTTAACCGGTGGATCGCCTTCTAATCTTTCCCTACATTGCGGAGATTGTAACTGCAAGCCAGAGTTAGATGAATGCGCGATACTGTACAGGCATAAGAATGAAGATACGCGTCTTATGGTAGAGGCATGGCATATTTATAATGGTGGAAGTGCGTGCGTGAGTCAGCCTTCGATTACCTTACATAAGGAAGAGATTAAGTGCCTCAACAGTTATCTCTCACGAAGACCAGCACGTGTACCCGATTGACACGTGGTGTTGCCATTCCTGAGCATGCGCAGATGAGTTTTGTGTCTCATTTTTCGCCTCAGTGCTCCCTTCAGTTGATAGTCGGCGTTCGCGTTGTCCACTTCTCTACTCTTGTGTCCTGTCTGCACGCTTCACTTCTATTTTGCATTGTCTTTGTGGTCGTCCCACAGCATGTTTTCGGTGAATGTTACGCCAAGTGATTTGAATGACCTTACTAGCTCAATCTGGTCTCTGTTATAAAATAACACACCGAAATCAATGAATTTTTATTTTTGGGACGAAAAAGTAGTGCCTTTGACTTTGCAGTATTAACAGACAAAAGATTTTTATCGGACCAGACATGTATTTTTTCCAGGAGCACATTTGCATTTGTCCTTAGCTTACTACTGCTATCGTCAGATAAAAACAAACTAGTATCATCGGCGTAGATTATGAAACGAACATTAGTATCCACACTGACGATATCATTCATGTACACGTTAAAAAGCAATGGTTCTAAGATACTCCCTTGGGGTACCCTGCACGAAACTGTTCGTAAAGTTGACTTATATTCGTTTATCTTGACATACTGTCTTCTGTGCGATAGGTAAGATTTAATTAAGAGTAATGCTGCGCCTCTAATTCCATAACATTCAAGCTTCTGAAACAAGATGCTATGATTTATGCAGTCAAACGCTTTGCTATAATCTAATAAAATTCCCGAGACGAGGTTCTATGTTCAAAGTTCCTTAGTATATATTCCTTCTGGTGTAAAAGAGCAAGTTCCGTCGATCGGTTTTTTCTGAAGCCATACTGGTTGTCAGAAATTATACTGTGTTTATTTAAAAAACTTTCAACTCACTTAGGAATGAGCTTCTCGAACACTTTTGAGAAGACGGGCCGAATACTGATTGGTCTATAGTTCCCAAAGTCATTTTTGCTACCTTTTTTATATATGACTGCTACTCTAGCAATCTGCAATCTCGGGGGAAAAGTGGCCGTTTCTAAGCATAAGTTGTATATGTGCTCCAATGGCGCAGCAATAATATCAACGACGTGCTTAACTGGACGTATCTGTATATTTTCCGCATCACACGATGTACTGTTCTTTAGGTCTCTGAACGTAGACAAAATTTCACTTGTAGAGACAGGCTCCAGAAACAAAGACGAGGGACATCTATCAATAGTTATGTGAGTTCATTCTGCTCAGGACTTTGGTGCGGCCGTAAAAAAGTTGTTAAATTTTTCTGCAAGAGAATTACCTGAGCATTCTATGCTATCGCTTGTAATTTTATCTGGAGTTGTAACCTGCGAGATGCCAGAGTCGAGTGACCGGATTTTACGCCAGATTTTATCAGGACGATTTAATGCAGCTGCAAAGTAGTTTTCGTAATGTCTCAGCTTTGCCTGTCGTATGTCAGAATTTAATTTATTTCTGCATTTCTTAAAGCGCTCAAGAACAAGAGTATCCTTTGTAGCAATAAATATTTGATATAATTTGTGCTTTTCTTTATTACGCGTGTAGAGTTCACGTGATATCCACGGTTTCCTTATTGTTTTAGGTAGCCTCTTTAATTTTGGAACGAAATGCTTGTTATAGATATGAGTGAAGGCGTCGAGGAATAAGTCATAAGCGCTGTCCGCCCTAGCTTCGCTATGTATGTCAGAAAAGTCTACACCTAGAACCTTCCGTTACACATTGATTCATAGCTTTTACACCAAGGTAGCGTTTCGAGACCTCCTTCTGGCAAAATAAATATATGCCCATATGATCGCTTATATCACAGCATGTAAGTCCTGAGTGAATGAGTGGAGAATCAATATTTGTTAAAAATAGATCTTTACAAGTTTGGGAAGTAGGGGTTATGCGGGTTGCTGTGGTTATCATATTTGTGGCACAGTAACATCTAAGTAACACATCAAAATTCACGCTGCTCACGGTTGTACATAACATATCTATGTTGAAGTCGCCACCAATGATCACGTCGTACTTGTTGCTCGTTGCCAAGCTTAGATAAGATTCCATGGTTTCAATAAATGAGTCCATGTTACCAGACGGCGGCCTGCAGACCACGGACATTACAATGTTTCCTGATATAACTGAAAGGATTTCAACATCATCCTTCAGGTAACTGAATTCGTTCAAAATTTCACGCTTAAAATGGTCATTAACAAGTATGCATACACCGCCTCCACGGGAGGTTTTTCGATTCAAGGAAAAAGTTGAAAATGATGGCAATTCAAAGGTGTCACTGTCGGTCAGCCAAGTCTCAGAGATCATAATAACATCAAAAGGGAAACCTAAGCTGTCTAACAAAATAGAAAATTCATCTACCGTATTCCTAACTGACTTAGCGTTAAGGTGAAAGCATTTAAGTACTGACGGGCTTTTCAATTCGAAGCTAACACTGTTACTGATTTCGCATGGGAGAGGATATGCATTTGGTGTCATCGTATTGTAGGGGTATTAAGTGCAGTAGACATAAATGGAACCTGATTATGATGGTACGTCCACAAGGTCAGTCTCATCTCGAATTATTTGAGCAGAATCACCTTCCTTTTGGTGAACAAGCACCTTGCCATTTGAGCACCAAACAAACCGGCAATTGTTTTTGTTGGCCCAATCTTTTGTTTGCAGAAGTAACAATTTAGTTCTTCGAGTCAGGTTCTCACGTAGGTAGGTGTTTTTTCCATTCCCCGCCAAAGACTCTGTTTTGAAGCCATTGGTCTCTTTGTGCTTGTCATTGAAACCGCACAATAATGGGTGGTATCTTGTTCGCTTTTGCGGGAAGGCGGTGGCAGGCCTCAATGTCACTCTCATTAATTTCTGCAACACTGATTTGCTTAGCCACTTCGTTCACTTTCGCTAGGAGGTTCTCATTCTCAGATTTAGCAACACCATGAGTTTCTATGTTCTTTTTCCTGCTTCGGAATTCCAACTCGTCCAAATCGGTGTTAAGCTGAGAGAGTTGTTCATCGCATCGCGCATTCTCGACCCGTGCCACTCTTTTTCGCAGGTGCGTCATTTCTTTTTCATGATTATCAAGACGCTTGATGACTTCATCGAAATGGTCAGACATCGTCTGAACGGACTGTTCAATGTTATCGACCTTATCTTTCAGCGGCATTAGACTGTCTAGTTTTTTATTCAGCTCTAGAAAAGCAGAGGCCATGTCAAAAGCAGGAGCCTGGGCTGTGGGGGGCATTTTTCCGCTACGAGAAGTCCCCGTTTTGCATGTAGGACAGAGGAACGCTTTACGAGAACGAGCACTCAATGGTTTACCCGACTCAGAAACTCCGGAGCAGCCTTGCACATGATATGGGTACTGACAGTCTGCATTTGACCAAGCTTTCAGGAGGATCAATTGTTTCGTTGCAAGCGATGCAAACTTCTTCCTCTGTATCCGTCATCAAAAACAGCTATATAGAACACCCACGTTGCGACAGGTTTGGCAGCGGCAGTGGCGCTAGAATAGACCCACAGGGCAAAATTAACACGAAAAAGTGCACCAACCTGAAAGAAGTGCAGAAATCGTGTAAGCCGTGGAAGCGTGTGTCCGTTGCTCGCCACTGCCACTGCCAAACTGCCAAGAGCAGGGGCGTGGCCGGTTATCGCAGATGGTAAAAGCAGCGCATGGTTGTTGGATCAACTTGTCGACGGCCGATGTGTCCTGGGTGTCGAAGAAATATAACTGCTTTAACCAAGTTGTTTAGACCGCATAGACGGCAAATAAATTCCAGGAACAAAGCTGGATGACAGCCAGACGGCCAAAGCAGGAGCGGACCTGAAAAAAGTGCAGAAATCGTGTGAGCCGTGGAAGCGCGTGTCCGTCGCTCGCCACTGCCACTGCCAAACTGCCGATGCCGATCTTATCCATGATTTCTCTGCCCGCCTTGGTTCTGGAGTGTCATTTGCGCTGGAATGTATTTCCGTGCAGCTGAAACCACGCTCCCACATGACGCGCCGATTCAGTGTGCCTGACGCATGTATGGAACGACGTGTCGCTGACGTCACGCTCCTTCTACTTAAACTGCTGTGGAAATAAAGACGGAGCGTTTTCCGCTTGCCTCCAGGTTGGACTACAGTCGTCTCCAGTCTTTCGCCGATCACGCATTGATAGCGGCAGGCGCCGTTACGACATGGTGTCAGAAGTGACGCGATCTAAACACATTTAAAAACGATTGGGAAAAAAGGATCGAGACGCCGTCAGAAAACAAGGCTGCAATGGCCACTGCATCGCCGCCGGGCCTTCAGCAGCCGCGACCGCTGGCCTTCGACACTACCTCGGAGTGCCCGGCGTGGCTACTGCACTTCGACGACTATCGCTATGCGTCGGGCCTGAATTAGCGCTCGGAAGAAGCAAAAGCACGCACTCTGCTTTATACCATGGGTCGACAAGCAACGAACATCTCTGTCACCTTGAATCTTTCTGCAGAAGATTCGAAGAAATTTTAGCTGGTCAAGAAAAAGTTCGACGATTACTTCATGAAGGCGAGCAACGTTGTCTACGAGAGCGCCTGCTTTCACAAGCGGCACCAGATGATTGGCGAGTCAACTGACCAGTTTATGACTGCTCTACACGTCTTGGCGGAAAAATGCGAATTCAGAGAATTCAACTTCTGAACTAAACGTAACAGCGCAAACATTTAAGACGAGCCACACAAAGAGAAAGACACGACACACACTGGCGCTGACTAACAACTTCTTTTTTCCTTCCATCGTCGATGCATTTATATACCTAGGCCACATAATCGCGCAGGCGCACAGAATCCATTACTGACGTCAGCCATCTTATCATATACTCAAACGTATGAAATCAAATTCTGATTGGTGCAGGGACAACGATGTGTCACTGATGCAATTATTTCCTTGTCTTTTTATGTGATAGGCCTCTAACGCAAGCCGCGCATGTTCATTCTTGCTTTTTCCAAGGATAATTGTCCGATCAAGTCGCGCCTCACAATTGTTGCAAGAGTTTATATGCGCAACCAGGTGCGCTCCTTTATCTACATTTTTGTTTACTTTTTGCGCATGTTCCCTGAGTCGCTCATTTACGCAACGCCCTGTCTGGCCAACGTATGTCTTACCACAAGAGAGTGGAATGCCATAAACCACGCCGACAGCGCACGACACGTATGAGGCATCATGCCGGATTTGGCATCCTCCTCTGTTCTCTCCGCAGGTGCGGGAACATAGCTTTGAAAGCTTGTTTGGCGCCGAAATTGCCAAAGGTACGCCATGCCTGCAAGCAACTTTCTCGAGTTGATGGGTCACCTTATGTATATAAGGGACCACCGCAGGCCTACGCGTTTCACGTTCGGCGGCCGGCCTTCTTGTGGTTTTATTTCTCTGGATCAGAGCTTCAACCACTGCAGTCAAGAGCGACATAGGGAACCCAGCTGCCAAAAGTCGGCTGATCTGATTGTCAAAACTTTCTTGCATCTTGTGTACACACGATCTCTTAAGTGCCAATTCTATACAAGACGACGCAATACCTCTTTTCACAATCTTCGAGTGCGCAGACCTGAAGGACAACAGTTCCTTTTTCGCACGGGGTTGATAGGCCCAACACACATGGCGTTCACAGAATTCAAGCTTCAGTTCCAAGAACTGCAATACACTGTTTTGTGGACTCTCGTGGGTAAACGTAAGACCTTGTCCATGTATCTTAAAATCTTCTAAAACATTATTGATCGTATCCTGGTAGGATGAGTCAAGCGATAAAAATACCAAAAAATCATCGACATATCTAAAAACTTTTAAAACTTTCCGCTCAATAAAAGCATGGTCTAAAGAATGGTCCACACTAGACAAAAAAATATCCACAAGGACGGGAGCAACACATGATCCAATACAAATACCATTCCGTTGTAAATACGGTTGGTCATTAAAAACAATAAAAGTAGCTCTAAGGTAATATTCTAAAAGACTTAAAAAATTTCCCACTGAAAGTCCGACATGATTCTGGAACGAGATCGTACCACTATACTGAATACATTCATGTACCGAAGACAGGAGTTGACGCTGTGGAACTGAATAAAATAAATCTTCAACATCAACAGAAAAACCATACCCTACATCCTTATTCCCAAGCAAGAACTGCACCACATCATTCAAATTCTTTGTTCGGAAAGGGTCTTTCACTGTTAGAAACTTCTTCTGCCAACAACCAGATTCACTAATAATGGTCCTAAATGGTGAATCTGCCTTGTGGGTCTTAGCCTTAAAAAATACCGAAAGGCACCTGCCTCTACTTTTCTCTATGCTTTTTGCAAGCGGCATCAATTCCAGTTTTTTACAAAAGTCAACAAACTTTGTTTTTATCCTAACTGCACTTTTCTTAATAGGAGCAAAGTTTTTTAGCACAGCCAGCAACGCTTTCTCGTTAAAGATGCCCTTCTCAACAACAACAAACCCACCTTCTTTATCTGCTTCCAAAAGGCTCAGTTCGTTATCTTTTAAGAAAGATAACGTTCGTCGAACGCAGACATCGGAACAGCGCGAAGGTCCTTTAGGTACTACCTTTTCCAAACGCTCGACACCTTCAAGAAGGCAGCGATCGCGGTCGTCTTGATTCACCTTGGAAGCAGCATTTCTATTAATAGCTATGAGTTCATGAGCATGGACACTAGAAGGAACACAGAACTTAGGGCCTTTCACTAGCAAACGGTTAACGTCATCAGGTAGAACAGCGTTACCAAGCACCTTAACACTTTTTGTTTCATCTAGGGTAATTTTTGCACCAGATCTACACAAGCTCTTTACCATGCAACTCCAACTTGCTTCCGTGAGCTGAGCCGCAAGGCGAATATAAGAACGGTAATTCCTAAGAGCTATCCACTCGGGGTCATTAGCATGGCAAACAGACCAAAGCCAGTCCTTGAAAAGTCAGATTTGCCGCCACAGTTCCGAGCGTAGAAGTTTACACAGTCTCTTGACATGGCTCCATGATGGAGACACAGGACTGAACAAAGCACTCACATCTGTCGGCACAAGTCCTTTGCGTAGGGAGAACCCGTAAAGTCTTGCACGGCAAGTCGCAGTGATGATGTGGCTGATCAATGCATTGACGACATTAGAAGTTGAAGAACATGAAGACACACAAAAAGAGGGACCCACTGCACTAGAAAGGCTTTAGACCATGCTTCTTTAGACCATGCTTTTATTGAGCGGAAAGTTTTAAAAGTTTTTAGATATGTCGATGATTTTTTGGTATTTTTATCGCTTGACTCATCCTACCAGGATACGATCAATAATGTTTTAGAAGATTTTAAGATACATGGACAAGGTCTTACGTTTACCCACGAGAGTCCACAAAACAGTGTATTGCAGTTCTTGGAACTGAAGCTTGAATTCTGTGAACGCCATGTGTGTTGGGCCTATCAACCCCGTGCGAAAAAGGAACTGTTGTCCTTCAGGTCTGCGCACTCGAAGATTGTGAAAAGAGGTATTGCGTCGTCTTGTATAGAATTGGCACTTAAGAGATCGTGTGTACACAAGATGCAAGAAAGTTTTGACAATCAGATCAGCCGACTTTTGGCAGCTGGGTTCCCTATGTCGCTCTTGACTGCAGTGGTTGAAGCTCTGATCCAGAGAAATAAAACCACAAGAAGGCCGGCCGCCGAACGTGAAACGCGTAGGCCTGCGGTGGTCCCTTATATACATAAGGTGACCCATCAACTCAAGAAAGTTGCTTGCAGGCATGGCGTACCTTTGGCAATTTCGGCGCCAAACAAGCTTTCAAAGCTATGTTCCCGCACCTGCGGAGAGAACAGAGGAGGATGCCAAATCCGGCATGATGCCTCATACGTGTCGTGCGCTGTCGGCGTGGTTTATGGCATTCCACTCTCTTGTGGTAAGACATACGTTGGCCAGACAGGGCGTTGCGTAAATGAGCGACTCAGGGAACATGCGCAAAAAGTAAACAAAAATGTAGATAAAGGAGCGCACCTGGTTGCGCATATAAACTCTTGCAACAATTGTGAGGCGCGACTTGATCGGACAATTATCCTTGGAAAAAGCAAGAATGAACATGCGCGGCTTGCCTTAGAGGCCTATCACATAAAAAGACAAGGAAATAATTGCATCAGTGACACATCGTTGTCGCTGCACCAATCAGAATTTGATTTCATACGTTTGCGTATATGATAAGATGGCTGACGTCAGTAATGCATTCTGTGCGCCTGCGCGATTATGTGGCCTAGGTATATAAATGCATCGACGATGGAAGGAAAAAAGAAGTTGTTAGTCAGCGCCAGTGTGTGTCGTGTCTTTCTCTTTGTGTGGCTCGTCTTAAATGTTTGCGCTGTTACGTTTAGTTCAGAAGTATGTACCAACTAGGCCCAAATGAAGTGTTGCAGAGAATTCAAGCAGCGCCTCATCAGGGACTGGTTCATCGTGGGCCTGCGGGATGAAAAACTTTCCGAGTCGCTCCAAATGGATACCAAGCTGTCTCTCGCAACAGCACTGGTGAGGGCCCGCCTACACGAGACCGTTCAGCAGCAGCAAGAAGAGCTTCGAAACTGCAACGAAGTCCATGAATACACCCCGTGCAAGCTATATGAGGAAGTCAATATCGACGCAGTGGGCTATCGCAGGAAACCGCGACTCAGCAAGGAAACCCGGCCGACATCAGCTCGTTTCGAGGGACTGTGCATCTTAAGCGGAGGTAACTCGCACCCAAGAACAGCCTGGCCAGCGAGGGACCAGAGGTGCTTCTTCATCATCATCATCATCCTCGTTACGCCCACTGCAGGGCAAAGGCCTCTCCCATACTTCTCCAACAACCCCGGCCATGTTGTGGCCATGTCGTCCCTGCAAACTTCCTAATCTCATCCACCCACCTAACTTTCTCCCGCCCCCTCCTACGCTTCCCTTCCCTTGGAATTCAGTCCGTAACCCTTAATGACCATCGATTATCTTCCCTCCTCATTACATGTCCTGCCTATGCCCATTTCTTTTTCTTGATTTCAACTAAGATGTCATTACCTCGCGTTTGTTCCCTCACCCAATCTCCTCTTTTCTTAACCCTTAACGTTACAACCATCATTCTTCTGTCCATAGCTCGTTGCGTCGTCCTCAATTTAAGTAGAACCCTTTTCGTAAGCTTCCAGGTTTCTGCCCCGTAGGTGAGTACTGGTAAGACACAGCTATTATACACTCTTCTCTTTAGGGATAATGGCAACCTGCTGTTCATGATCTCAGAATGCCTGCCAAACGCACCCCAGCCCATTCTTAATCTGATTATTTCCATCTCATGATTCGGATCTGCCATCACTACCTGCCCTAAGTAGATGTATTCCCTTACCACTTCCAGTGCCTCGCTACCTATTCTAAATTGCTGTTCTCTTCCGAGACTGTTAAACATTACTTTAGTTGTCTGCAGATTAATTTTAAACCCACTCTTCTGCTTTCCCTCTCAAGGTCAGTGAGCATGCATTGCAATGTGTCCCCTGAGTTACTAAGCAAGGCAATATCATCAGCGAATCGCAAGTTACTAAGGTATTCTCCATTAACATTAATCCCCAATTCCTCCCAATTCAGGTCTCTGAATACCTCCTGTAAACACGCTGTGGATAGCATTGGAGAGATCGTATCACCCTGCCTAACGCCTTTCTTTATTGGGATTTTCTTGCTTTCTTTGGAGGACTACGGTGGGTGTCGAGCCGCTATAGATATCTTTCAGTATTTTTACATACGGCTCGTCTACACCCGGATTCCGTGATGCCACCATGACTGCTAGGGTTTCGACAGAATGAAACGCTTTCTGCTAATCAATGAAAGCTATATAAAAGGGTTGGCTATATTCCGCACATTTCGCTATCAACTGATTGATAGTGTGAATATGGTCTATTGTTGAGTAGCCTTTAGGGAATCCTGCCTGGTCCTTTGCTTGACAGAAGTCTAAGGTGTTCCTGATTCTATTTGCGATTACCTTAGTAAATAGTTTGTAGGCAAATGGCAGTTAGCTGATCGGTCTATAATTTTTCAAGTCTTTGGCATCCCCTTTCTTCTGGGTTAGGATTATGTTAGCGTTCATCCGGTTAGCGTTCTTCCGGATTATGTTAGCGTTCTTCCAGGCATAGCGTATACATGGTGACCAGTTTCTCTAGAACAATCTGCCCACCATCCTTCAACAAATCTGCTGTTACCTGATCCTCCCCAGCTGCCTTCCCCCTTTGCACAGCTCCCAAGGCTTTCTTTACTTCTTCCGGCGTTACATGTGTGATTTCGAATTCCTCTAGACCATTCTCTCTTCCATTATCGTCGTCGGTGCCACGGGTACTGTATAAATCTCCATAGAACTCCTCAGCCACTTGAACTAACTCATCTATATTAGTAAAGATATTGCCGGCTTTGTCTCTTAACGCATACATCTCATTCTTGCCAATTCCTAGTTTCTTCCTCACTGCTTTTAGGCTTCTTTCATTCCTGAGAGCATGTTCAATTTCATCCATATTATACTTTATGTCAGCTGTCTTACGCTTGTTGTTTAACTTGTAAAGTTCTGCCAGTTTTATTCTAGCTGTAGGGTTAGATGCTTTCATACATTGGCGTTTCTTGATCAGATCCCTCGTCTCCTGCGATAGTTTACTGGTATCCTGCCTAACGGAGTTACCACTCACTTCTACTGCACACTCCTTAATGATCCCCACAAGATTGTCGTTCATTGCTTCAACACTAAGGTCCTTTTCCTGAGTTAAACCCGAATACCTGTTCTAGACTAATTCTAGACTAAGTCTAGATCTAGACTAATTCGAGTTCTTACTATCCTATGGCCACTGCAGCGCACCTTGCTGAGCACGTCCACATCTTGTATGATGCCAGGGTTAGTGCAGAGTATGAAGTCTATTTCATTTCTAGTCTCACCGTTCGGGCTCCCCACGTCCATTTTTGGTTATCATGCTTGCGGAAGGAGGTATTCATTATCCGCATATTATTCTGTTCCTCAAACTCTACTAATAATTCTCCCCTGCTATTCCTGGTGCCTATGCCATATTCCCCCACTGCCTTGCCTACACTGGCATCGAAGTCGCCCATCAGTATAGTGTATTTTATTTTCACTCTACCCATCGCCGATTCCACGTCTTCATAGAAGCTTCCGACTTCCTGGTCATCAAGACTGGATGTAGGGGCGTAGACCTGTACAACCTTCATTTTGTACCTCTTATTAGGTTTCACAGCAAGACCTGTCACCTTCTCGTTAATGCTATAGAATTCCTGTATCTTACCAGCTATATTCTCATTAATCAGGAATCCAACTACTAGTTTTCGTCTCTCCGCTAAGCCCCGGTAGCACAGGACGTGCATGCTTTTTCGCGTTGTATATGCTTCTTTTGGCCTCCTAACTTCACTGAGCCCTATTATATCCCACTTACTGCCCTCTAATTCCTCCAATAGCACTGCTAGACTCGCCTCACTAGATAACGTTCATGCGTTAAACGTTGCCAGGTTCATATTCCAATGGCGGCCTGTCCGGAGCCAGGGATTCTTAGCACCCTCTGCTGCATCGCAGATCTGACCGCCACCGTGTTCAGTTGCTTCGCAGCTGCTGGGGACTAAGGGCCGCGGTTTGACTGTTGTGTTCATATAGGAGGTTGTGGCAAAGTACAGCACCAGGGTGGCCAATCCTGCTCTGGTGAGGGAGTGCGTTACCGGTTCTGGTAACCGGGATCAGGCCAGACTACAGGCCTGTTTATGCAATTTTATCAACACGCGGGTTTTTTTTTTTTTATCCGGTGGAAAATTGCGCGCCACCAGTATTTGAATCACGGACCTCTTTCACGCGAGGCGGGTGTTCTACCTCTACGCCACCGCTGCACAGCTTCAACTGCGGTGCAGCGGTGCTTCAACTGTGGTGCAGCGGTGCTTCAACTGCGGCTTAAAGACACACTTTGGCAATGTGTGCCTCATAGGGACTTCTCCAGGCTACCAGTGAAAGGTACGAGTGTCGTCTGTAGAAAAGGACACTGGGAAGGTTTTTGGGGCGCGGTCAAGGCGTCTAGCGCCAAGGCACGTTGCGTTCAGGTATTACTTAACTCCGTGTCTGTTTTCGCAAAGGTGGACTCATGCGCAGAAGTGTCCGTAATTCCAGCATCGCTTCCGGGACTTCCCATGAGTTTGGAAAAGGCCGACGAGGTCTTGACTGCCTAAATGTTCTGGGCAAGTTTCAGGTGGATATAATTTGGAGGGAACAAACTTCTCGCCAGGCGTGTCATGTGGTCAGTCCTTTGCGCCATTTTACTGCTGGGTTTGCCGGCTCTCGAAGCTGGAAGCTGGTTGACTCTGTGGCTCAAAAGGAACCAAACTACGAAGTCTTGTGCCCTCAGGTTAACCACAACTTAGGCACTATGCCCGCGGAGTATACAATGAGGCTTAAACCAGATGCTGTTCCATTTGCAATAAGCACACCACGCAGGTTTCCTATACCGCTTCACGAGCCTGTAAAACGAGAGCTCGAAAAGATGGAACAAATGGGCGTCATTCGTCATTCGTCATTCGAAGCGCCGACAGAGTGGTGTGCTGGCATTGTGCCTGTACAAAAGCACTCGAGAGATGTAAGGATCAGTGTCGACCTTATGCAATTGAACAAGTTTGTCTTAAGAGAAAGATAGCACACTGCCTACTGCCGCCCAAGCACTGGGCTTTCTTGCTGGTACAAAATGGTTTTCCGAATTGGACGCCAATCCCGGCTTCCATCAGGTGAGACTCAGCAAGGCTTCAGGAGAGCTGACCACGTTCATTACACCGTTTGGACGGTACAGGTTCACTAGGTTGCCGTTCGGGATTACATCAGCTCCAGAGTATTTTCAAAGAAGGATGTCTGAAATCCTGACAGGTCTTCCTGGCGTCCTTAACTTTATGGACGATATTCTCATATTTGGCGACAGCAAAGTGCTCCATGACTCTAGACTATCGAACGTCTTAGCTAAGCTGGCACAGCCTAACGTTTTGTGTGTTCGGTGTTCGAAGCGTAAGCTTTCTGGGCCACTTACTCAGCGAGGAAGGCGTACAGTCGGATCCGCCCAAACTCAGAGCCATTAGAGCTGAAAGCACCCGCTGATATATCGCAATTACGCTGTGTTCTGGGCAAGGCCAACCACCTAGGCCCTTTTTTGCCGAACTTGGCGCAAAACACTGCCCCGCTAGGCAGCTTTTGCAGAACGAGACCGACTGGGCCTGGGGCCCTGATCTGAACACGGCTTTGGAAAGCTTGAAATTTCTTATCTTCTCAGCAAAGAGCTTGACTATGTACGATCCACGCCTTCCCACGATTCTTTCGGCAGACGCCTCGTCAGATCGTCTCGGTGCCGTCCTTTTCCAGAAACAACGCAATGGCGAGCACCTGCCGATAGCGTTTCTGCAAGGTCACTGATGATAACTGAGCAGTGCTACGGGCAAGTGGAAAAGGAGGCACTAGCGTTAACATTACCTGCCGAAAGATTCGACGAATACATAAGAGGTATTGAGGGGATGCTTCAAACAGGCCACAAACCTCTTACTTCATTTCTTGGTAAACTGGCTATTGATGTGTTGCCGCCAAGGGTTCAGCGCTTCAGAATGCGGCTGATCCAGTATCACTTTCATATTGTGTACGTTCCCCGTAAAAGCATGATAACGGCGGACGCTCTCTCAAGAGCACCGACGAAAGCCCATAAAGTAGCCGGTGAACTGACCGTCTCGGAAGTGTCGTCTTTCCTCAAAACATGTGTGCAAGGGCTTCAAATGGTTGACAGTTTTGTTAACAGAATACGCGATGTGCAAAAGACTGACGTCGTCTGTCAAGCCTTGCTTTAGTTGTGTCGCCAAGGCTGGCCGACAAAACCAAAGCTTCCTTGCTACTTAGTTCCGTACTGGCAGGAACGATCACTAATTGCCGAATGCAATGACATGCTGCTAAAGGGTACCAGATTGGTGGTACCTTAGTGCCTAAGGAAGGAAGTACTAAAGAAACTACATGATGGACATCAGGGCATCTCGAGGACTACAGCTTTGGCAAAAGAATTGGTCTGGCGGCCAGGCCTCAGCGAACTTGCGCAGCAAGTGAAAGAATGTTTTACTTCTGCGCGCTTTGTCACCCAGAACTCGGAGCCATTGATTTCAACTACAACGCCAAGTTTGACGTGAGAATGAGTTGGGGTCGACTTGTGCTTTATTAACACCTGTCATTATCTCGTCGTGGCCGACTGCCTGTCATGGTATCCGGAAGTAGCCCTCCTTCCCTCAAGAAAAACTGGTGTTGATAGAAAGGCTAAAAATCATATTTGCACGCCATGACATCCCGGAGACGGTGGTGACAGACAATGGGCCACAGTTTTCTTGTACAGAGTTTGATAACTTTGTACACGATTACGGCTTTGGTCACGTCACTACTAGCCCTATGTACCCTCAGGCTAATGGGGAAATAGTACGTATGGTGCAAACAATTAGGCGCCTGATCCTTAAATCTAAGGACTTGTACCTGCCTCTGCTTGCCTACAGGGCGACCCCAGGCATTCTTGGCTCTAGTCCGGTTGAAATCCTCATTAGCCTGCGTCTTAGGACAAGAGATCCAATGGCACTGCAACTGCGTGGTCCAGTGTAGGCACCGCTGCTTATCTTGCGGCCAAAGACAATACCAACGAGAAGCTACAAGCACAGTACTACAACAGGTGCCACAAAACACGCGAATTGAACCCGGGCTGGTGATTCCGTTTGGGTAACGGACATGAAGACCAGAGCAACAGTGCTAGCCACAGCCGCTACACCGCGGTCCTACATAATACCCAACAAGCAAGGGAGTACGCTGAAGCTTAACCGACGAATGCTCAACCGCTTGCCAGAACAGAGGAAGGCAAAAGGCAGCTACGAGTTTCCAAATGAAAGTGTTTCATCCGAATTGGTTTCTATGAACAGGGAGTCACCCACTACCTGAACAGCTTCGTTACCTTTAGGATCAGGGACTATAACGGCAACTTTAGTGCCTTCTGCTTCAGTGACCGTGACCAAGTTGGATAGAGTGGTTAAGCGACCAGTTCAATACGGGATTGATGAATAAGGTTTAAGGAACAGAGGGTTCTTGATTTTGTTCATATGCGGGTGTCCTAAACGCGACGCGTGAAAATCACTTTCATTTTGCAAAAGGGGGATATGCTGGAATGCATTTCTCTGCGGCTGAAAGCATGCTCCCGCATGACGCGCCGATTCATTGTGCCCGACGCATGTATGGAACCACGTGTCGCTTACGTCACACTGGTTCTACTTTTGGTATCTTCGACTGGTCGCCTGTATGCCCCGAAGCAGAGTCAGGTAGATCGGTCGCTTCCCGAGCTCAGAGGTAGAGGACAGGTGCGCAAGCCAAACGTGCGGCTCGCTCTCGGAGGAGCAAATTGCTGATGCGAAACCACGTGACTACTGCCAACGTCCGATCTTTCGCCTATCCAAAGCTCCCGGCGCTGCCGGGAAAACCGGCGGACGTGCTCGTGGGACGAACGTTCGTCGAGACGCCAGCATGCAGTGGCCTAGGTTGCCAAGGTTACGGTGGGCCGTCGCCAACAGCAGCGACGCGGCGCTGCGATGACGTTTCAATCTCGATGACTGCTCCGACAACAGGGCTCGGAGCGCCTCAGAGCGCTCCAAGATAGAGGAGAGCAATCGAGAAGAACCAGCCGAACGCAGGGCGCGCACCCTCTTTCAACCAGCCGAAGACTGCGCCGCTCGCGAGAGCGCTCCAGAGTGCTCAGAAACGACCAGCCGAAGATAGCATTAAACTGCTGTGGAAATAAAGACGGGGCTTTTTCCGCTTGCCCGCGGGTTGGACCGCAGTCACCTCCGGTCCTTCGCCGATCCCACACTGATAGCGGTGGGTGCCGTAACGCTAGCATCTGTGCTTCCGCTATTTCGTCCAGTGTGTTACGTTGCGGGAGTTGTAGAAGCCTTTCTGTTCTTGTGACTGCAGAGGAGTCAGTGCTGTTCTGTATGCTTTTCTAATGAGCGCATCAATCTTGTCTTTCTCAACGTTCTTCCAGTAGACCAATGCCGCCACGTACACGTCGTGGCTGATAATAAAGGCCTGGACGAGTTGCGCGATTCCGTAGAGGATCCTGTCAAACCCTGTCGAAGGCCTTCTTTAGAATGAGCCCGTGTATTGTCCTCAAGCCTCGCCCCGTGGTGTCTATGACTTGCTCCTTGAGTTGTATTATGGCGTCTTGGTAGAGAGCCCTCTTCTTTATCCAATTGATTTACTGCGGTATGTGTCATTGTACTCCAGGTAGCCATTAATTCTACGCAGGCAGGCGAGCTCCATCACTTTAACGTCACAGGAAGTGAGAGAGATCGGCCGCATGTTTTGTATTTCTAGCAATTTACGCGGCTTGGCGACGAGGATCATGTCGGATCTCTTCCATTCATTGGGTATCCCCTCGTTCCACCAGCCCTCGTTGATGTAGTCTGTCAAGCGGCTCGTTGCCTGGTCGTCCAGGTTCTGGAGAGTCTTGATCACTTTATCGGGGCCTGGAGCTGACTTAGTCTTGATGGTCTGCAGACTCGGCTTGATTTCTTGCTGCGGGAAGTCTCTGTTGACGTCCTCGTTGGGAGAGCCCGAGTAGTTCCTGTGGTCATAGGCTGGAGGTCTCTCGAGGTACAGCCTCGTGATTTCATCAACCATCTGACGGTTGTGTTCCTTTGTGCATGTATGTGTCTGATCTTGGTCATTCCCGCTTTCGCCGCTGTCTTTGTGTCGGACGGGTCGACCAGGTGGTTGATGAACTTCCACGTTTTACCCATGTTGATGTTGCCGACCATAGCGTCGCATACGTCGTCCCAGTCCTGATAGCATAATGGGCGCAGTCTGTTCAGATGTCTTCGTTAAGTTCCGCGATTTTGTACCTTAGATTTCTGTTGTGTTTTTGCCCTTGCAGACGTTTCTGGGTGTATTTATTTTTTGTTTGTACGAGGTGCGCGAGCCTGCTGTCCATCCGCGGTGGGTGACCTCCACCATCGGCGTCATCTTCGTCTTGTCATCGAGCCCCCCGGTACATCTCCGTCATGGCCTTTTTTGCATCTCCTAGCGCCTCCCCGCTCCATTCTTCTACGTTTCGTAGGGGTACCTGTTCTTTTCGTCTCTGATTTTGCGGATTTCATCCCAATCTACAAGCCTGAACTTGTTCTTTCCCCTTCGAAGCGCGGGCCTCACCTAGGGTGATACTGAGGATCCTGTCATCCCTCCCCAGGTGTTCGAAGGTGTTCTCCCCGGTGATTCTCCTGCCGCTACTACACAGTATTAGGTCCGGTGTGGTGTCCCTATGCAGTCCCGCACCGATTCTGCTGGGCGAGGCCAGCTCGTTGAAAAGGGTTAGGCCGGCGTTTTCTATGAGCTCGACAAGATCTTTTCCCTTCTTTGACGAGTGCCCATATCCCATAGCATGTGTGGACCGTTCAAATCACCTCCGATGACGAGCCTGTTGTCGCCCGCGATGGTCATTGTTTCGTTAATTAAATCTTCGAAATTGTATCTAAGGCCATTTGTGGACGGGCTAATGTATTTGGTCAGAACGAAAGTACAGCGCTCCTTCTTGCTGCGTGGCACGACTTCTATGACGATGTCGCTGACGTCCGTGATTTCTAGCATAATACGCAGGATCGTGACCGGTCGTTTCTTGACTAATGTGCTCGTGACCATGTCCCTCCCCGTCTCTTTTGTGTGTTGTTTGTGGGTTGCATTCCCGCCAATTTCGGCCTAGTCGAATGTTTCCTGCACCATTACTACGACAGGCTTCTTTCTCTTTGAGGCCGTTTTAATTTGTTTTGTCATTACTGCTTTTTTGTTTGAGAGGCTGCGGCAGTTACACTGCCAGATGACGAGCCTTCCCTTTTGATGCCCGGCATCTTTGCGAAATCATCTTTTCCAGCTCTGCGAGCTGCCTGTCGTACTTTAGGGCCTGCGCCTTCCTCTCTGCCTCGCTGCCTCTCGAACATTTTCTCCATTTTGTCCGAGAGCTTGTTGAGCATGTCATTGAGGACGTCACTATTTTTATTCTCTTGGCCTCCTGTACTGAATCGACCTGTTCGTTGGTCTTTGTCTCCGGAATCTCTCGCTTGATGCCCAGTAGGTGTGCTAGCTCTACTAAGATCTCCACCGCCTCCTCCATGGCTTGGGTGGACGGGATAGAGGCGGAGGCGAAGGCCGCTGAAGAGAGGGGGAAGGCGATTGTTTCTGCATTTTTGTGAGTATTTGATGAATTGTTTTCTGTAGTACGTCCATATTTTCAGCTAATTCGCCATTCTGTTTTCTTGCTTTTTCTAGCCCCTGTTTGGTTATCAGTTCTGTATTCCTTCACGTGTACCTCTATGTGTTCGTACTTGCCCCTACCATTACTGGTATTGCCGGGCCTTCACGATTCGCAACAACGTCTGACCAGCTCACCATTGCTGGAGTCACCTGTTCTTCATTTTCCTTCGTTTCGGCTTTCTCCCCCTTGAACTGTATCTCGACCTGCGCCCGGTCATGTCCGTGCTCCTGGACCTGGACTTCTAGGCCGGTCGTCCCCCCGGCCTGGACCTGAGTATGGACCTGGATCCTGATCTGGATCTGAGTGCGTGGGATGGTTGTGTGGCTGTTTTCCCCGGCGTCGGGGTCTTGTGAGCCGCCTACCTGCAGTTCTTCCTAGTTCCTCCTTGCTGTCCGCCTTCTTAGTTTGACCATGTACGGCGTCTTGTATTTACCGCTGCAAGTCCGATGCGCTGTTGGGTGACCTTCTACGCAGACGTCCCATTTAGATACGCGTTCGTGCTCTTTGGCCGGCTCTTTGGCCGGCTTTTTGGCACTGCACGCTGGGCACGGCTTGTCGTGCACACACCGGGTCTGTGCTCGAGCCTGCCCCACTCTTTGCTTGTTTCCGATAGAGGCATACTCTCATCATGACGCTGCTGAATGCACCCATGCGGGAACCCTGCTGCTCTCGCACAGTAGTATCACGGTGGTTCGTGCTGCGCAGTCTCTCGGCACACGCCAGGGAATGGTTCCTCATGTTCACAAGTGCATGCACGAGCTGGTCCTGTGCGTAGCTCAGTGGAATTTCGCGGACTATCGCCTTGGCCATCTGTTCTGGTGCCGAGACGTACGCGTTGCTCATGTAGTTCCAGCCGTTGATTGTTAAATCCTTGATTTTGGCGAATTTAGTCGCCTTCTCGCCTTCCGGTGTGCTTATCAAAGGGATATGTTGCGCATGGTTGCGGCGGATCGTGACGATTTCGTCGCTGCCCACTCCTGCTTCATTGCGCATCGCCTCTTCGAAGCTGGCGCTGCGCGTATTTCTGATGTTTAGCCCGTCTCTCGGCCTGACGATTATCTTGATGTCGTCGCTAGGTATCAAGGGCATGTTGCGTGCTCGTAAAATCGTAGCCAAGCGGGTGCCTTGCTTGTCTGCCTCTTCGGTAGCGTTCTCGCGGCCCTTTCTTTTGTGCGTAACTTGGATCCATTCATACGCGTCGCCGTCCTCGGCTCGTCTCTTGCGATCACGTTTTTTTTTTTTCTTCTCTTGACTTGGTATTCGGAGATTCCCGCACTTCTGCTTTCTCTACCTCCATTTCGGAGGGGTTTGCGATCCTCTGGTTTGCGATCCCTGCCAGGGGTCGATTTTTAGAAATTTGACTCTTTAATCCTGCGGAAAACTTTCATAAAAGGCAGAACCATCGTTAACAGGAAACTGAGGTGATAACAAGGAAACTGAGGCGGAATTCATTAGACGAACTTACGAAGAAATTTTGGCCTAAAAAAACCTACAAAAAAGCGCATTCACAAAGCTAAACCTGCTCATAAGATAACCATGCTTGCGATGCCCGTCGCTGCAAATACGAACCCTGTAGTCGAAAAAATGCGTCGATGTATGGGTAGCACAGATATGAACTCCAGCACTTGTAATAGTAAACGTAAGTCGATTCAGAAAACCTAAACAGCCGTCGAAGCTGACGGATTAAAAAGAAATTTCTACAGTAGGGGCGTAGCAATCTTACGAACAATATTATGTCTATCTTCGCCGCCCGAGCTGGCGCGGGTATGCGTTGGAACGCGCTCTTGCGCATGATTGGCCAGAGGCCAGAACTTAGAGCCTAGGATGGCGCGTGCTTAAATATTTGTGACCTGCTCTGATTCGTCATCTCGTAGTGCGTTCAGCTGTTTGAGCTCATAATTGTATTGAGCGTGCGCTGCCTTGGAACGTAGTAACATTAATGTTATGCGGTGAACTTCTGCCTAATCTCTGACAGGCTGTGTTTCTGTATGCGCGCAATAGCCTGAATTTTCATTCTCGTCACGCTACTTTATTACCTGTTCGCAAATAGAAGTGTGGGGCCCGTCCCTGACTACCGTAATGTCGGTCATTGGTATGTTTCGAGCTGTTCTATCGTATTTTTTTTACTAGTTTGATCTTCCTCATGCTCATAGGTCTGCGGATTATTTTTTCCTACGCTTTCAGGATATATATTGCTAACGAGTATTATCGATCAGTGCAGGATGCACCCGCATGTATCGATAGTTTCTGAAATGTTATCGATGGGTCTATCCGCTGCCTTTTACCAGACTTAGGTGGGCTAGTTGGTTGCTGGCTTGATGGGACATGGTTATAACGGTACGTTTCAAGGACAGGACACAGAAAGAATGCTCACAAGATAGTCGCCGAACTTCAACTGAGCTATACTGCGTAGAGATCACACGAGCAGCAGTTCTTACCAAAGCAGATCAACATGTTTCACTTCACTACTGAAAGACCTGATCTGCGCAAAATTAAAGACGCATTTCTAACCACGCTATAAAACTTTATACGTTCTTCATATCTACTGACATGGATGCTTATTGTGCATATATATCCCTTCTTTGCTAGATAGATTAAGCGACGTGGTGCTAATGCAACCTTCTTTTTTTTATACAAAATGCCTCAAACAATTCCCTCTCTCTTTGAGCCTTGAAACTTCCGGGTATAAATTGCCACCACAAGTGTTTACAAGCGTCAACCTACAAGATCATCCCTCTCTCTTTGAGCCTTGAAACTTCCGGGTATAAATTGCCACCACAAGTGTTTACAAGCGTCAACCTACAAGATCATCCGACGTATTGGCAGACTGGTTTATGAGGCCGTGCCAGATGGCATTTCGCAATCACAGCGGCACCGCGTACGACCTCAAATCATCCACATAGTGCGTCTTAAGTCGTTCTACGCCCGCTGACGGACTTAAGGTCTTACTTTCTTTGTTACTTTGTTATTTTTTTCTTCATGATGTGTGCTTTCGTTTTCGCTTTCGTGTTTGTTTGTAGCATGTGGGACAAGCTTTCCAAGGAGGTGCCGAAACGCGTACCTCTGTATCTTCATCGGTTGACCGCGTTTAACCGTCTAACAAGTGTTATCGCTCAGCGCAGGTCGTGCGCGTCTGTATCGGAAGTTTCTCGACTGTTATCGATGCTTCTATCCGCTGTTTGTTGTCACGGGACCCTTTGTAATCTGATGGCATGTATTCGCGACGCGAATTGTCTAGTACTTTCTGGAAGAAAGACGGACACCAGCGATTTCTCCGGAACTTTCGATGGCTCATTTATAAAAGCTCAAGCGCTTGAACAGCAGATAGGGTTCGACGATTGCCGACTGTGCGCGTAACATTCGTTGTTGATTGGGTGTAGTCTGTTTTTCTGGGCACAGGTTCGCCACATAAAAAGTTAGTTCCGCCTTTTACAGTTTTGCTACTGTGTTCCCGACTGCCACTGCTACTTTACTAACTAACCCTCCACGGGAAATGAAACTGCGAAAAAATGCCTAAACATTTCTAATTATCAAACCTTGTGGCTGCTGCACAATTCTCTTGGTCTTCCGAGCTGTTAAGCTCAGCCTTCTGTTATATTGCTGATGATGTCAATTCAGCGCCAAGTTGAAGCGACGTAGCCCCTGTGCCCACGGTTTCGCTTATTCTGTGGCGTAGATGTGAATCAGCGTTTGCGTACGACGGATGACAATCGTTTCTATGATATGAAGTGGGACATCAATACGATGACATAAAAATAGTGAGTAGAATACACTTCTCGAACGAAGTGAAGAATTGTGGCACGAGTTCACAAGGCATGTACGCACACATGCACACACACACACACAAGCAGATATATATTTATATAATCGCGGTGACGAGTATCACGGGAGACACTGCTTTTTTGGTAAAGAAAAAGTGCACAGCATAACGCTTATTAACACGCCACTATACTTTTGTTTTGTATGAACAAAGAAGGCAACAGGCCATGGAAACACATTACGACAAAAAAAGCGACAACAGACAGCAGCCATTGTCGTCTTATAGTTGGACGAAGCTCATTAATCTAAACCCAAGACTAACCTCCGTCCTGGGCGAAATGTCACTCACGTCTTTGAATCACTTCGAGCGATATTCTTTCTATAGTTTCCTCCTCTTACTTAAGAGGTCGTTCACAGGCGTTTCTGAATTGAGCGCAAGAGTTTTCGTTCAGGCGGCGACCGTCTTGTGGTGCTCCACACCTGCAGCGCAGTGTCAGGTCAACATGATGGTCCGCCGGTCGCTGTGGCCTGGTACCGCGAAACGAACATTTGAAGCGTGCACGACAATAAACGCGGTCACATACTAACGCGTCGTGTCGGCAAGACTAAGCATTAACATCGTACGAATTATGCTGCCTTGTGCACTCCGCCAGCGGCGCACAGTTTAATCACTTAATCTAGTGCGTTTGGACGAAGCTACAACATTTGTGCATATTTAGTGATGTGAGTGCATATGGCAGGCATTGTACTTAAGGACGGTGCGAACTTCACATTAAGCTTGTCGTGCTAGCAGCATACGGCTGACAACTCAACGATTATTTCATTTATGCGAAACTTCCATATTTACGTCCAGCCACGGCGCACGTACCCTCAACACCTCAGACTCGCTTCAACTCAGTGATCCTTCCGGCTTCACATGTTTTCATTACTCACAAGTGGAAAAATATTTATAGAGAAAGCGGTCAGGCAAAGAGACACAATCTGTCTCATGCTATTATTTGCATGCTTGGAACAAGTGCTGCGAAATATTGAGGGCGACGATGAACAGCGAGTATCGCAACAACCTTCTGCTTGCTGATGTCGTTGTCTCGTTCAGCAATGCTGGGGACACATTGCAACACTTTATTGAGGACTTGAGAATTGAGAACCCAGAAAGTGTAAGTGTAGGTTCAAGAATATTATGCACAATACAAAGGTAATATTGAATCACCTGTCAAACCAACAAGAATTCATGATCGGCAGTCAGCCTCTAAAGTATGCACAGTAGTAAGATTATCTAAAGGCCTTTAGAATAAATACAGGAACAGCGCCACACAGGACGAGCGAGTAAACAGGACAGAGTGCTGGGTCTATTACTAACAGGAAACCTCGATCACGAGACGGAAGTGTGCAGACGAATGAAAACGGGTTGGAGTGCACACGGCCGGCATGGCCAAATTGTTACCGGGAGCTTACCGCAGTCGTTGAAGAAGTAATTGTAAATATCATTCTATTCATCAAGTAATATCATATGGGGCCGAAACTTCGAGGTTAACAATAAAGGTTGAGAGTACGTTAAGGACCGCTGAAACAAGGAACGGAACAAAAAATGTTAAGCCTAATGCTAAGAGGAAGAGAGAGAGCCACATTATTGAGAGAATCTATCTTCGGAAAGTTTCATGTCCCTTCTTGAATTTTATTCAAGTGCAACTTTTATCCCGTTCGAAAATAACCTTTCAATCCGGAAAAATGGTGTGTGTATTGGTTGATGTGTGGCACCTGCTCTTTGTTATATTTTTTTATCTTTTGTCGACCGTGCTCTTAAGAGTGCCTTAAACAATGACTCGTTTCAAATTTTTAGATATGTTGACGATTTTCTTGTTGTGATAAAACAGACTAACAACGAATGCTCCGTGACGGTAGCTGATATTTTAACACTGTTCAATGACAATGGCAAAGGTTTAACTTTCACACATGAGCTATCTAGGGACGGTGAACTCCAGTTTTTAGATTTGCAGCTATCCTTACAAACAGGCCACGCCTGTTGGATGTACTCGCCACGCGCACGTATGGAACTTTTACCTTACGCGTATGCGCACTCAAAGACTGTGAAACGCGCCATTGCTTTGATGCGTTTAGAATCTTCCTTAATGAAATCTTGTCATCACTCTGCGAACATGAGTTTCATTGCACAGTTAAATAGGCTGCAGGCTGCTGGTTACCCAAGTGTGGTGGTGACGTCAGTCTCGGAGGTATTGCTTCAGAAACTGAAAGGGAAGCGGCACAAAAGTAACTGCACCACACAAAAGAAGAGGCCTGCAGTTGTGCCGTATTGCCACAGAGTGGCTCACAATCTAAAGAATGTCGCCACTAAATACCTCATTCCGGTAGTGTTTTCCGCTCCTCAGAGACTGTCAATGTTGTGCAGCCGTATTTCTAAAACAAGTAAAAAACCTGATTGTGAAAAGAACCACGTGAAGTTTGTAGAATGCAGCGTCGGTGTCGTTTATAAGATTCCCTTGTCATGTGGCAAAGTGTATGTAGGGCAGTCAGGCCGCTGTGTTAACGAGCGCCTTAGAGAACATGAGCGATCCATGCCAACAGGCACAGGTTCCCATTTGGCTCAGCATTGTAAAACATGCAAATGCAAACCCATGTTTCGTGATACCACGGTTTTGAACAAGAGCCGTGACACCCCGCCCGAGAGTTATCAGAAGCATTTTTCATTAAGTCATTGGAGTCACAGTGCATTAGTGTGCCTTCCTTAACCCTGTACAGCGCTGAATTTGGTTTTTTGGATTCTGTCGCATGAGTGCGCTCTTTGGATCGGATGTTGGTGGTTCCACCGCATGGTGCTCACTGCGCACGTTCCTCTGGTTTGAGTGGTCTATACAGGAGTGACGCAATAAAATGATGTCAGTTGAGAGTAGCGCCTTGTCCTGTCGTCTTTCTTGTGTGTGTCGTCTGGCGCTAAACAAAGTATTCATGGATTCACACCAACTAGCCCGCCAACGCATTGTACTGAATAATCGGAGGTTTGTGGGTTGCCCCCGAAGCGGCGTCGTTAAGAGCGGTGTGGATCACACAGCAGACGAGGGTAGTCAAAATTAAGAGGGAAAATAGGAGTTTGGCAAGCCGCGTAATTGATAGGGTCGGTAGTCCATTATAAATACAGAGTCGGTGCTAAGGGAAAGCAAATGCTGTCGAGGATGGCAGAAAATGTGTAGGGGTAATGAAATCAGGAACTTTCCACGCATAATTTTAGAATCAGCCAGGGCAGGTCAGGGGCAATTAGGAATGGCTTGGAAAGGCCTTTGTCCTATTGTGAACATAAAAGCACGCTGATGACGTTTTACGGCATCCCAAGTTCGTGCCGTATTTTAACGAGCTGTTGTTCTTGAGCCGCATTTCATACTACGAGGCCGCATCCGCACGTTTACAGAACGGCGTTGGGTACCATTTGGATACACCCCTCCCCCCCCACCCTTTGCTCAGCCGTCACTACTCAGAGCACTGACTACTCTGCACAAAATGCATCAGTATCGCAAGATCGACGACTTGAACCAATTTGTCCCGACACCAGCTAGAACGTTGAACTGCTAGGTGCTTCGTGTACGGTGTTGAGCCATATTCTGACATGGATTAGAGCATGTGTTCTTATGAGGCTGGCAAATTAATGGCAACGTTGGCTCTGAGCATCGTGGTGATGATAGCTGTTCTATACGTGCGACTTGGGCTATAACCGACAGCTTTGGTAGGGGCTCCAGGCCTTCGCATCACCAACCTATGATCTATTACCGGGCTCAAGATTGATGTGTACATGGCTTTGTGCATTTCGCCACTGTCAGAATGCGGCCGCCTGAACCTGCAAAATAAATACTTGACCTATGCGAGTCGTCATCGTGTTTTACCGGCTGAGGAGAAGCCAAAAAGAAGCGATGAACGCTAATGCGATCTCAAAGTGTGATGGGCAGCGAAACTTGCACGTGTGGATGTTACGTAGTGAAGGTTACTATAATAAATTGCGAGTGTCGACAGCCACGGCTTCTGTCTCCATTTCTTTTTGAAGGCTGCCCTCATAGCTCTCCGTGCATTGGACAGTGATTCTACGCGAGTCCATTGGCGGTCGACGACATCGTCGACCTGCACCACCTCAGATGGCTTGCAGAGCGGCCTGATATTGAGCACGTACGCCGCGGTGTTAGAACCGCACCCGCAACCGTGTGCAACGCAGTCACATACGATACCGGTGAACGCTCGGTTGCTGAGCGTCCTGCCTTGATACCATGCGAATTATATATTAAGAAGCTTTTTTTTTCGTTTCCATAATTAGAATCGATATACGAGGGTTATTCAAAAAGTAAGGGCCGTATGAAACTAAGAAAACCATATATTCTTTGGTAAAAGCTTTCATTGGCGGGTTTAGTTTAATACAAATCTACTTCAGTTTTCTACATCGTTATCATCATCATCAGCCTATTTTATGTCCGCTGATGGACGAAGGCCTCTCCCTGCGATCTTCAATTACCCCTGTCCTGCGTCAACCGATACCAAGTAGCACCAGCAAATTTCGTCATTTCGTCACATTACCTAGTCTTCTGCCGTCTTCTACTGCACTTCCTTTCTCTTGATACACATTCTGTCACCCTAATGGTCCAACGGTTATCCAATCTGCGCTTTGCGCGACCTGCCCAGCTCTATTTCTTTCCTTTAATGTCGATTATCATATCGGTTATTCCTGTTTGCTATGTTATCCACACCGCTCTCTTTCTGTCTCTTAACGTTATGCCTAGCATTCTTCTTTCCATCGCTCTTTGCGCGGTCCTTAACTTGTTCTCATGCTTCTTTGTCAGTCTCCAAGTCTCTGCCCCGTATGTGAGCACCGGTAAAATGCACTGATTGTACACCCTTCTTTTCAATGATAATGGTAAGCTTCCAGTCAGGAGCTGACAAGGTCAGCCGTATGCGATCTAACCCATTTTTATTCTTCTGTGAATTTCCTTCTCATGGTCACGGTTCCTTGTGAGTAATTCACCTAGGCAAACGTACGCCTTCACAGACTCTAGAGGTTTACTGGCGATCCTGAACTCTTGTTCTCCTGCCCAGTTATTCATCCTGATCTTTGTGTTCTGCATATTAATCTTCAACCCCACTCTTACACTCGCTATGTTAAGGTCCTCAATGATTTGTTGTAACTCTTTTGCAGTGTTACTGAATAAAACAATGTCATCGGCAAACCGAAGGCTGCTGACGTATTCGCCGTCAATCGTTACTCGTAAGCCTTCCCAGTTTAATAGCTTGAATACTTTTTCCAAACACGCAGTGGTTAGCACTGGAGCGATGGCCTCTCCTTGTCTGACCCCTTTCTTTACAGCTGTCTTCCTACTTTTCTTGGGTAGAGTTAAGGTAGCTGTGGAATCTCTGTAGATATTTTCCAAGATATTTACGTAAGCGGTCTGTACTCCTTGATTACATAATGCCTCTGTGACTGCTGGTTTATGTACTGAGTCTAATCCCTTTACGTAAACTTTTCTACATAATCACTGTCAGCTTAAGTACTTTTCGTACCGCTACATCACTTTGTTTTGTCCCTCTACATAGAAGCTCGCCGCATGAGAATTGAACTAGTTGACAACGGCAGTCTTGAGTTTCTCGTTGTCTTCAAACCGTTATCCTCCTAAGCATTGTTTTTAGTGCCATAAGAACAAACAGTCACTTGTTACAAGGTCCAGACTGTAGGGTAGTGATATAAAAGTTCCCAACCAAAATCTTGAATGTTCTCCTTGGTTCGAGCAGTGGTGCGAGAACACCCGCTGTCATGAGGGAGGTCAATTCCGAACGACAGCTTCCCGCACCGTCCATTTTTGATCGCAAGTCTGACTTTGGTGAGCATTTTGCAGCATACGTCAGCTGTAACTTTGGTACAACGTTCCGCGAATCCAGCCAAAAGAACACCCTTTTCTTCCCAGATTACGGTAGCCTTCATTTCGCGACTCCAGTAAGGAGATTCCTTGAAAGTTTTCCGTTTTGGTGAAAGGAGTGGTGCCATTGCATTGATTTTTGTTTTGTTTCTGCAGTCCTGTATGATAGTCGAGTCTCGTCGCCTGTAACGATGTGCGAAAACAAGCCATCTCCGTTTTATCGCTAGCGGTTCAAAAATGCTCATCCACTCGACATTCGTTGCTGCTTCAGTTGGTCGGTAAGCATATTTGATACCAACCTTGCACATACTTTGTAATATCAGAGCTTTTCAGTTACCATCGTGTAAAATGTAGTGTGTCCAACAAGAGGCGATTGATCAGCCAGACCACTAATTGTCAGTCATTCATCTAATAGCGATTCTCGGTCCATTTCTTGAACACTTTCATTGACCCGGATGCTAGGCCTGCCACTCCGCTCTTCATTGTGCACATTTGTACGGCCATTACTGTTGTCAAGACACCATTTTTTTTTACCTCTCCTTAACTCACTGTAGGTACATAAACTAGGTGCAACTCCCTATGAATCTAAGAAGCTGACGATCCTTTTGCACGCAAACATAGAATTACAGCTCGCACTTCACAACAGGCTGCAGCCACGATTTTCGCGGGTCTTGTCTACATTCTCCGTCAACCAGGCGACTACTTGGCCGAAACCATCGCTTGATTGCCATGACGAAGAATGAACAGATGGTGCGGCACAAATAAAACTGTACTCTGACGAGTAAATATGCAATATAAGCAAACGGTTCTCACTTTTTGAATAATTAGTCACTTTGTACTACGACGGTAGTGGTGGTCATATATACAGGTGGGGTAAGCCTGGTATACCTGACCAGTAATTGCTCCGACTGAGCACCTCTTTCTGCGCCAAATACGTCATTATGCGTCAGTCTGTCTGTCGTAGAAATGTGAGGAAAATGCGTAACACTTCCATTCCAATTTTGTGAAGGTGACGCGGTGAACGGGTCAGTGTGGCTGCACTTGTCGTCACTGTAGCAGGCGCCGGGAAAAAGACGATGCCGAATAGGGGTGCACAGCGATTTGCCATCAGAATTTATCCGCAACTACATATGCAAGATGGACGATCATGCTATCATTTCACCGCACTTCTTTCATTTCTGGTCATCTAGTCCGATATTTGCTTCCTCCTCGCTTTCATACGACTCCAAAAGTTAAATGCGCTGCCACTTCAGTTGGACACTTATCTGATAGCAATATCTTTTCGGCTAAGAAATTTCGTAGGAACAGCGCCGCTTAGCGAATTCCGCCCCTATTTGCCTACACTGTTAGTTGCGTGCCATGGATCAATCAGTCGCCTCGCCATCCAATAGATGTCAGGTTTGGGAGAATTAGGGATTTGTCAAGCCAAGTGAGAGTTCTTAGAGCACTGCATGGGCCTCGTATTTGAAACCGGACCCTGTCCGGGCCCGCTTTATGAAGCCCATGAAACTAAGCCCAGGGCGGGCCTGGGCCCATGGTGCCGATCCCGGCCTCGCCCCGGATCTCTGTTTCTAAGTCCCGGCCCGGACGTCCATTACTAAGCTTAGCCAGGCCCACGTGTGCATGACCAGGTCCGGCCTGTATGTAAAAAAAATGTTTTGCTTACACTCTAAAAATAGTTTACACCCTTTGGCTTGTATATGTGCCACACAACAATAATCGTCATCTGCCTTGCTTGCGTTTCCTTTCTTGAAAACACCGCGCCCGCTACTTTCCTGTCCGGAATGCTATGTCATGCTGATAACGCGCATGGCGTCCGTTACAGGAAAGTACCGGGCTCGCCGCGTTAAAGAAAGGAAATGCGCAAAAGACAGATGACGATTATTTTGTGTGGCAAAAGGGTGGTATTTTGCTTAGGAGTGTAGGGAACATCAGTGATTTCGCCGATTGCCTGAGCTGTTATTTTTCCGCTGGTACGCATGCACTTACCTTCGTTGTACGATTTGGCCCTGTGAACTCATGTAGCATGCAAATATATAACCAGCCGAATTCGTGAGCGCACAGCATCAAATCATCAAATACACGCGCAAGTACTTAAAGAGAAACACCTTGTGTTAGAGCTAAAATAATTTAATAGTATCGAGAGTTGTAATAGTGCAATCGCAAAAGCGGTAACAGGGTAATGCTTTGAATAACGGTTTATTTATTAAATTTATTTTTCCTTACGCTAAAATAACGCTAGTTTTTGCAGAAAAGAAATTTGAATTTCATCAGTTCCTCTATTTTTCATTTTCTTTGCTGAGGGATACAAAGAGCCAGCTGTTTCACGGTGTCACTTTAGGTTGGCAGAGAATGCCTTGCACCATGCAATGCCTAATGTTCGCGCGTGCTCGAAGGCGTGACTTCGGCCCTTTATTGAGCGAGCCCGAGTCCGGCCCCGGGTCCGTGGCTTCAAGTTTGATCCCGACCTAAGCCCGCGGGTTCAAGCCCTGGCACGGGCTGGGCCCACTGAAAGACGCTTTGGATGGCCGGGGCTTTGTGTCTGTCCGTGCCTGTGCAGGGCTCCAATCGTTCTCCCAGCTTGGCGCAAAGCTTTGCGACACTATTTATTTCACCGGTACTCACCTTTAGGTTCACGTACGGCATAGGGATTCCCGAGCTCTTGAAGTCACGGCACATCCTTCGTGTGTGGGTGACAGCGCAGCACGATTCTGTCATACCGTAGCCTGCAAAAAAGTTGTGAGATCAGAAATCTGGACACGTTTTATGCAGCACAGCGTTACGCATAAGGACGGTACAGTGCCAGGCATTTTGCGCTGCACATATGTCCTTAAAAATCGCTTTCATATAAGCTTGATTTTAAATATATTGTTTATACACCTACCTTGCACGATTCCATCGTAAGAAACGGAGGGAACTGACCTGCTCATGGCTTAGCTACGTCGACTTTCTGAAGCACGTGGGCCGCAGTAGTGACCTGAAGAGCTTCCCCGAGAACGGACACCGAGGTGGTCAGTTAATTTGTGAAGAGAACATTGGTTTGCGCCAGGGGCCCCTCCTAGTGGAGGGGCCCCTCCTTGGGTGGAGCAATGGGGTTCGCAGCAGAACTGCCGCAACGAATCATGCGCCACACGAGCAACTTCCTGCCATCCTCATGGCAAGAAATTCATTATTGTAACACTGAAAAATTTCCTTCATAAAGCACCTAGTTGGACTCACGCTTGTGATGACACTTATGCAACGTGTCCTTCACCTCGTTCCTCCCATTATCATCCGCCACTGTGACCATTTTTCTTCCCCTCTTCCCCTTCCCTTACGTAGAGTAGCAGGCCAGATGCTCCATTTTCCGGCCGACCTCTCTACATGTCCCAATCATTAAACTACTTGTTCGAAAGCGAAATCGCGCCACCGGAATATTCGCTGTTTAAGAGGGATCGAGGTGGAAGAGGCGGAGGCGTGGCCCTCCTGGTGAAAGGAAACATCATATTTTCCACATTAGAAGTACCAGGAAATATTCAGGCGGTATGGATTGCTACAAAATCGAACAATCGCACTGTATTCATCGGAGCGGCATAGAGCCCTTCGAATTCTCCAGTAGAACACATTTTGCTAAGAGAATTCATGGAAACGTACGTGAAAGAGCAAGACAGCATACTGTTACTAGGTGATGTTAATCTCCCGGCTGTTGACTAGGATTCATCTGTGGCCGGATACATATAGGTTACACTTTTTGAGATGATTTGGATTTAATATGTTCCTACAATTTAACCCAGCCTGTTAACCTATATACTAGGGTGTGCGCAACAACTTCATCTGTACTTGATCTTATATTACTCTCAAATGCTTCGACAGTGCATGTGATTGACTGTCTTGTCGATTAAGTGTTACCTGACCACAATATGGTTGTTCTGTCCTTGAACATGTCATCGTACCCCTTGCACCAGGATTCACGCATCCAATATCTAAACTTTCAAGCTGCCGATGATAGTGTCTTGGGTTACATTGAAAGGTCGTTTGATAACTTTGTCTGTTTATGAATCTAATGGTGGCACTGACGATCTCTGGGACTTCGGTTCCAAGGTTACGATGCATTGCATTACGCGACTTGTCCCTATAGGTGTAAAAAAATGCAAACGAAATAACCCATGGAGAACAAGGGAAATAAGTCATGTCAAACGGAGGTTAAAAAGGAAACGAAAAGCTTGTTCTCGAGATCCTAGCACCCAAAACAATACTTTTCTTGATAACATGAGCCTCGACTTAAACCTTTTTATGAAGGAGTTCCAAGGAGAAATTCATTATTGTAACACTGAAAAATTTCCTTCATAAAGCACCTAGTTGATTTTGGATATATATAAACCCTTCTAAAAAAACAATATAAAGATGAGAATGAAATTATTACCCAAGAGCGTACAGAAAATTTCAATTCGTTTTTTTCCTCCGTGTTCACCAATGACGATGACACACTTCCGTACTTTTATGGCACCTCTGACCACCCTTTCAGCATCTGACCTTCTCATCAACAAGAAAGGAGTCCTCAACCTTCTTCTGCGCATTAACATTAAGGAAGTCCCCCGGCCCTGATAGCATCCCGAATTAGTTCCCATATAGGCATGATCCGTGGGTTGCCAAATATCTTGCCGTAGTATTTCAATCTTCGCTCATCCAGGGAACATTTCCTACAGCCTGGAAGCAAACCAAAATATTTCCAGTTCACAAAAGTGGGAGCACATCTGAGGTAGGAAACTACAGGCCTATTTTTCTTACGAGCACCTGCTCCAAACCGCTTGAGCATATAGTTTGTAAACATCTGTCAAATTACCTAGAAGCTTACAATTTCTTATCGCCAGCACAGCATGCTTTTCGCAAGAGGTTGTATGCAATAACGCAGCTTGCTCAAACCATTCACGATCTTTCACAAACACTAAATTGCCGAGGACAGGTCCACCTAACTTTTTTAGACTTCGCCAAAGCGTTTGATAAGGTATCGCATCCTAAACTCCTGCTAACAATGAATGAAATACTTAGAAATCCAAATATTACTAAGTGGTTTACATCTTACCTTCAGTCTCGTGAGCAGTATGTCGAAATAAATAAAATTAAATCCATATCCAAACCGGTTTTGTCTGGAGTACCCCAAGGCCATGTATTGGGTCCTCTTATTTATTATTTAATAATGATTTTCCTTCTGATATAACTGTTCCACTAATGTTGTTTGCAGACGACTACGTTATTTACAATAAGATCGAATTTTTAAGTGACCAGTTAGATCTTAACAAACATTTACTAAAAATGTTGAAATGGTGCAATGAATGGCAAATGCCACTGAATCCAGTAAAATCAGTTAGTATTACCATAACAAGAAAGAAGGTGATTTTGCGGTACAAATACAGCATCAGTCCACACGAACTAAAAACAGTAACAGAATATAAATATCTAGGACTAATAGTTATTCAAGAATTGAGGTGGAATACGCTTATGAATCAGGTGTGTAGAAGGGCAAATAATGCCTTATGGGGTCTCAGGCGAAGACTGTACAGCGCAACTCCTGAAGTGAAAAGCTTGGCATATTTGATTAGTAAGGCCAATTATTGAATACGCTAAGATTGTATGGGACCCGTGCACTGTAACTAACCGTCATAAACTGAACAGTGTTCAACGACTTGCCTCCAGATTCGTATTTAATAAGTATCAGTGCGTGCACTCTCCTATTGAACTATGAAGACGTGCAAACCTCTCCACTTTAGAACTAAGGACTAAGTTTCACCGACTGAAATTTGTATACCTAATTATTCATAACGAGGTTAAAATTAATTTAGCTGATTTCTGTGTAATTTCGCCAGATCAACGCTCCAGACACAAGCACAGTTTATACATGCAGCCACCAGTTACACGGAATGATATATTCATGTAAAGTTTTTTTCCGTGGGCGATCAAAGAATGGAATGAATTACCCAATCCACTTGTCACATGTTGTTCTGTCAGTGCTCTTACTGCTGGTTTGGAGAATGTTATTTTCCCGGACATGGATGCGTCATAGCAACTGCTTCTGTTTCTTATGCGCGTACTGCGAGTGTTTTGTCTTTGACCACCGCATGTCACGCTTTACAGAAACTGTTATTGTATTGTTTTTTGATCTACACGTACCGATATTTTGTATCTTTTTTGTTGTATTTATATCCACTCCAGTAATGGTCCATTCCTGGACAGACAGTAGAAATGCACAAACAAACAGACAGTTAGCAAACCTCTTCTGCAGGTAAAAAAAAGTGAGACTTTTATGTACCACTATCCACTTATACCTTATTCGTACGTATCCTTGTCTTGCGCAGATCTGCTGAAAAGAGCGCGATAGGTGCTTTCACGCGAAAGCTTTTGTCGTACTATACGGCCTCTATCAACGGAAAGCTGTATCCTAAGTTAAAACGCACCGCTATCTTTGCGTCGTTATTGACACCAACCTATTGTAGGGCCCCCACTGCGTCTATTTGAAGAAGCTTTCTACTATTTCTCGGATGTGGAAATCCCTCCGTCGGAAAATTTGGAGTGCACTTGTGCCATCCAAAATGTACATCTATAGATCATTCCTGCGTTACAATCCGCCAGTCCTTTAAAACACATCCAAGGGTAACATTCGCTTTCTTCAGAACATACTAAGTCGAGCCCTACGGGCGGATCTAGGTTTAGCTCGATGTACAGGCGCCGACCAAAGTGGCATACTCCATGTAGCGGGAGCCGCAGCAACGGCAAACGGCATCGCAGTGCCATCTACAGGCAGCATCTGGGATCGAGACAGCCAATGGGTGCCCTTTATTACCTGCAAGCATGTCGCTTGACTCGTGTCGATGTTTAGTGCTTCAGCTCGCCAAAATGCCGAGCGACGCCGCTGCAGTAGCAATGTGCGTGGAGTATGCCACTTTTGTCGGCGCCTGTACCTCAACATCAGCAACAATCGTCATCACCAGAGATCATTTCCTTGCAACTTCTGTAATAGTCGACTCACGCAGAGTCATTTCTGAAGGTCAACACTTGGCTTCCCTTTTGGCACAAACCAAAGCTTCACTTTCGCCGCCGCTCACCTCGAAAGAGTATACTGACACATGTACTTGTTTTTCGTTCTCGGGAAATCACGTTTCACCTGCTAACAAACGTTAAACATTAACGCTTAACGCAGGACACGCCTGCATGGATCGGAAGTTTCTCGAATGTTATCGATGGCTCTATCCGTTGTCAGTTGCCGCTGCGCCTCATGTAATCTGACTGCATGCGCGACGCGAATTCTGTGGTACTTTCTGGAATATCCGCAGTAACAAGCGATTACTCTGTAACGTTCAATGACTCATGTATAAAAGCCGACGCGCTTGACCAGAAGGATCAGATTTCCACGATTGCCGACTGCGTTCGCCGCTATCGCTGTGCTTTGGGTGTAGCCTCCTTTGTGGGCACATGTTTGCCCAATCAGAAAACTTCATTCTTAGTCTTCCTCATTCTTAGACTTGCTGCTGTGTTTTTCACTGTCACTACATGACATCTGGTAGAAATGCTAGTGCGTTCGTGTACAGAACAGCTCTGCAAAGCCGCTATTCAAGCCTGAAACCCGAAGACCGCACCAACTACCCCCTGGACTGTGGAGCAAGCCGCAGGCTACAAAACCTGTTCCCGGAGCACGGCCTTCTGCCTTAGACGACCAACAATATCGCGGCTAACTCAGCAAACGAATGGTAGCATCAGCGTCCCCATACGCTGCAACAGCCCAGCGAAGCACCGACCTTCCGTTGCTCATAGTTTGAAGACCAGGAAACTAGCTGCAAACATACGAAATGGTTGCTGCAGTCAATTGGAGCTCCGATGACAAGCTGCGGCACGTGTGTTTGGCCTCGGAAAACGCCGCTAATGCGTTGTTTGAGAACTCGGAATCGCCCCTAACGACATGAGACATGATGCGCAAGGGCTTCCTGCAGACCTTCACTAGCGTCCTACGCAATGAGCAAGCTAAACTGTACTAGAAACCAGCATGCAGCTGCCCAACGAGAACAAAGCGACCTTCACTGAGGAGATCACGCACCTGTTCCGCCACGCCAATCCAACTATGCCTGAGGAGAAGAAAATTTGGTTCATCGCGTGTGGGGTCAATCACGAACTCTTCGCTGGACTTACGCCCAACCCGCCCAAGACAGCAGCAGAACTCTTTACGTAGGCTCCGACGACTGAGAAGACGTTAGAATTGCGTACAAGGCCCAGTCACCGCTCGACGCCAAACACCGCAGACCAAGCACTCTGCTACAATTATCTACATGAGACTATAAGGTCAGTTGTACGAGAACTACAGTAGATGTTCCTAGCGTCGCAGCCCCAAATGAATTCGATTGCTGAGAGTCTGACCGGAGATCCAGCAATGGGTGGCCTGCGATGCTGCAGCCCGCCATCTCCTTGGCCCTCCACGGCCCCTCCAGGGCCTCAGGACATCCCCCAATCGAGTCGCTAGGTTCCCCCACCGCCACCACACCTACCTGTAGGCCACCTCAACGCCCCGAGGAAGACAGACATGTGGCGCGCCCCCGACCACCTCCCGCTCTGCAATCACTGCCGCGAAATCGGCCATGTCTATCGCCACTGCCCGTACCGTGACGTGGTACTGCGAGGGTTCGCCGTCAATGCACCACGCCCACACTAAGGTGAACGGCCACGTGATATCGCCGAATACCTCACCGCCACTCAGTGGAGCCCTCGACGGTGATACCCTTCACCATTGCCAAGCCGCTACCTATCGCAGCAGTGCTGACCATACATGGGCAAAGCCCGGCACCGGTCACTCAGCCCATACCAAGAAATCTAAGAGCAGCAATCGATGTTTGTGCTGCTGCTTTTCATTGAACAGACAAAAATCCTCCGCCACTGACGAAGGCTTCTAAAAGGCTATGTCGACGACATTAAACGAGACGCCGCCATCCAGACGAAGCCTAGAGGCAAGTAATGCGCCGACATAAGAAGACCTGTCGACGCCACCCTCCAGCCACAGGTCAACACAGTGCAGCCGTGGCCCAAACCTCAAACCAAACTGCGGGGCAAGGCAAAGAACCCCTGACCTCCACGTGCTTCTCGACCACCACGCAGTCACCGCTTCAATGGACACAGGAGCCCACTGCTCCATCGTGAGTAGACCCATCACCGCCCCGCTGGAAAATTTTAAGCCCGCATGGGAAGGCCCTCAAATTCGGAGTGCTGGAGGACACCTAATAAGGCTGACTGATATCTGCACGGCAAAAATTACCGTTCATGACAGGACCTACCCTGTCACCTTTGTTATCCTCCAACAGTGTTCACGAGACGTCAATCTCGACAGCGACTTCTTGAACCAACATAGCGCTACCATAGACCTGAAGTCGACATCGATAACGTTGTCCAAAGATCACGCGACACCGCCCGAGAGCTCTCACGATCATCATACATTGAGTGTGCCCGAAGACCAAATCAACATCCCGCTTCACTCCAGCATTGTCATTGCCATCTGCACCAAAACGCCCGCAGACGTAGAAGGCGTCATCTAGGGCCACCAACGTCTACTGCTTGAGCGTGAACTTGGCGTGGCAAGAGGGAGCACTTAACTGCGCGGAGGGAAAGCGAAAGTGATGGTAACAATAAAAATTCAAACAGCGCATAAACGACGGGACCAGAATGAGGAGGAGACAAACACGGCGCTGCTGATGCTGAGTGATGCTGATAAGCTTCAGCGAGGAGTCCAAGCACGTCAATAAGGCCACGACGATCAGACCATCGACGAAATTGCGGAAATCGGGGATGTGTTTGCCCTCTTCGATTGTGCCACATGTACCTCAAGTGCATGGTTCCCGTACAAGACTTCAACATAAATCGAAGCCTCTCCATGAGTAAGCAGCAACCGCTCAAGGGTCTCCTCCCACGATAGGAAGACTACTTTTCGACGTCATCGAGTTATCGACAAACGCCAGTTCCAAAGCGTCGCATAATAATCGAAGAGTGCGCTCGACCACTCCGTCAGAGCCCTTAGCCAGTTTTGACGTGAGGACGTAAAGCTATAAAGCGACTAGTTCGCGAAATGCCGGGCGACGGCATCATCGATCCTGCCGTAAAGAATCCCATGGCCATCTCCTGTAGTCTTGGTAAAAAAGAACGGAACGTGACGTTTCTGCGTCGATTATCGTCCATTAAACACGGTCACAAAGAGCAACGTATAGCCCCTCTCAGGGATAGAAGACGCATTTAATCGGCTCTACAACTCTAAATACGTCTCGTAATTCGATCTTAAGACTGGCTACGGGCAAATGCAAGTCGACGAGATGGATCGCGAGAAGACCGCCTTCATCACGCCGGACGACCTCTGAGTTTAAAGTCGTTCCACTCGGACTATGCTCGGCGCCTTCAATGTTCCAGCGTGGGATGGACACTGTGTTACCAGGATTGAAGTGGCAGACCTGTCTTATCTACTTGGATGACGTCGCCGTCTTCGCCAGGAATTTCGACGATTACCACAGGCAGATTGAGATAGTATCAAACACGATCAGGTCTTCCGGACTCAGCCTGAAGCCAGTTAAATGTCGTTCAGCTTACGAAGAACTTCAGTTCTTAGGCCACGTCATCAGCGAGTCTGGAGTCCGTCCCGTCCCGACTTACAGAAAACAGCTGCCATCGCTAAGTTCCCGCGGCCCGTCGACAAGAAGGCAGTGCGCAGATTCCTTGGCCTGTGTGTCTATTATAGGTGCTTTGTAGGATACTATTAAAGAAATAGTCTCTTACAAAGCGTCTATAATAAACACACAGGCCAACGAATCTGCGCACTGCCTTCTATTAACGAAACTATTAAAAAATGCACTACATCTGCAGGCTTGGAGTGACGCCTGACACCGGCGAAAGATGCCGAGAGCGAGTGGGGCTGTACTGATCAGGGTACAACAAAATTAAGAAGGCCCACTAAGCTTGAACAAAGACACTCCTTCACCAGAACAGGAATTAGCCTCTCTGGTGCAGTATTCGGCCGCGACCTCCCTGATATCTACCATTAACCTATGGCCCTCAGTCCCCAGCAGCTGCGGAGCACCTGTCCAAGGCGGTGATCAGACCTGTGACGCAGCAGAGGGTGCTACGAATCTCTGCGCCCGGACAAGCCACCAATGGAAACTGAACCTGTCAACCTTTAACGCCAGAACTCTGGCGAGTGAGGCTAGCTTAGCAGGACTCTTTGAAGAACTATCAGACATAATTTGGGATATCATTGGCCTTGGCGAGATAAAAGAACTGGTGAGGCTTATACATTGCTAATAGCAGCCATGTCCTCTGCTATAGAGGTTTCCCTGATACGAAGTAACAAGGGGTAGGATTCCTAATCCATAACGACATAGCGGGCAACATTGATGAATTCTACAACATTAATCAGAGGGTAGCAGTAGTCGTAATCAACCTTAATAAAGTTATACATTATATGTAGTAGAAGCCCACGCTACAACATCCAGTCCAGAAGACGAGGAAGTAAATCGGTTTTATAAAGATCTTGAATTACATATGAGAAAAGTGTAAACTCGGTATGCAGTAGTAAGGGTGACTTCAATGCAAAAGTGGGGAAAAAGCAGGCGGGTGAACAGGCAATTCGCAACTAGGGTGTCGATTCTAGAAACACTAGAATTTGCAGAAAGGAATGAGCTGAGAATAACGAACACCTTTTTCAGGAAACGTAGCAGCAGAAAGTGGACCTGGAAAAGCCCTTATGGTGGAACAAGAAATGAAATTGGTTATATAGTTTCTGCCGGTCCCAGCGTAGTGCAGGATGTAGAAGTGAGAGGTAGGGTAAAGTGCAGTCACCGTAGATTGGTAAGGCTAGGATTCACCCCAATTTGAACAGGGAAAGAGAAAATTGTTCAAGAAAAAACAGGTCAACTTACAGGCAATAAGGCTAAAAGCAGTCAAATTTAGGCTAGCACTTGCAAACAAACAAATGCCGGAGTCAAACTTAATTCTACGCGCCTTCCGACCACCGCGCCTCGTGAGGTATGGTGGTTTGCATCCACAAGGACGCGCGACAGCGCGCGCTCACTGGGCTCATTTTTAGACGCGTTCGCACTTTGTACTTTGTGATCGACAGTGTTTCGAAAACGTGGCAGTTTCGGCGAGTTGGTATGTCATGACTGTTTTAGAAAGAGCAAAAAAGGAAGGAGATAGGGGTAATCAAAGGGAACGGAAAACAGAGTGAGCGCTACCTACCTCCTTCCTTTCTTGCTCTTTCTGAGCTGCGCTACAAGCCTAAAAAAGTGTTTCAAAATGCTTCGACATCTATAAACGTAACTGCTGTATTTTTATAACTGCTAGATCAGCACAAAAAGGACAGAGGAAGCACTTCCTTGCATGATATAAATCTGCTTCGCTGAGAGTTGAATGTAGCGTGCTGTACCTGCGTAGCCAGGCGAGTGAACGCGGGGCAGCGCATGTGCGCGATAACAGAGAGGAGCTGTTCACCGAGATCACGCCGCGTCTAGATGGGCATGAACCCTGTCGTACCGTCTGCGCATGCGCGTGCACAAGCGTACGTGGGCTCAAGATTTAAATTTTACTTCGGTCTCACCCAAATCACTATCCTTGGCCATTAATGAATCCGGTGTGCACACACACAGGGTTCGTGCTGTGCAGAGTTTTCCCGCGCCGATGAGCGCCAAGGATGTGTGGGGCATTCTGATCTTTGTTCGTGCTTCCGCCCCATCCTGAACAACACTGCGGAAGTCGCCCGGGCTCTTACTGCGCTTCTGAAAGCCGATGCTTCTTTTTCGTAGGCCCCGAACAAACAATCGTCTTCTCAAAGCTCATCTCTCTGGTGACATCCCCACGTATCTTGGCGCACTTCATATCGTCTGCTGCTACAGTAGTCCGCACTGACGCGAGTGGCCGCCGTATCGGCGGCGTCATTTCGCCTCAAACGACACTTGTGTTCAGTATTTGTGCGCCGCGTCCCCCTCACTATTCAGTATTAGCGCTGTACCGCCTCGCTCAGCTATCGACTTTGGTGAGCTTCACGTATCTCGATATGCTCAACAAACTATACTCCATCTCACAAGTCGTTTGCACCTCTGCTGAAAGTGTACATGCAATATCCTTGAGCAGCAGAATAGTTACAGGCGTAGCTATGGGATAACTGGAGGGATTAAAAGTTTTGTTTTCGCATGGCACCTGATACGTTACAGCCTTAAGTCACATTTTACGACCTCTGTGCATTGTGGCAGTTACGACCGGTAACCGCAATAGCCGCCCTAACTATGAATACGTGGCAGCAAGGCACCGCCAACCATGTGCTTCCATCTAAATTCGCGCTTGTTAGTGACTGGCCACCGCGACAGCAAGAAATGAGTGGTAAAATCTGTCATCGTTTATTCTCATATCACCCTGAAGGAAAACCATTAATTAATTCTGCAATATTTATTGAGATCAGCTGCTTGATTTGTCTCTATGTTGCTAGGACTGGAGAGGTGTCACTGAGCAGTAATAGCAGCTTTAATTCTAGTTAGCAGATGGCGCCACAGCATTAGCACTGGCGATGCATTGATAACGCGGAAAGCTATAAGGGTCTAACTATTCACTCCATCATTAATTTACCACTCCACTGTAGTATGGTAGGCGATAACAGTGACGAGCAAGCACCAAAAAAGACGCCGAGCAGATGATGTGGCATGGGTGAACATTTATAAGGGCGTTCACCCTTTATACTGGCTATGGAGGCTGCATGGAACTACTGAGAAAGTATATAAATGAAGCAAAGCGCCGCTGTAATATTCATGTAAACCCAGCTTCTGGTTACAACGGGTAACATTTGCTGCCCCCATCCACCAACCAAGTAACGTATCCACAGGGTGACGGGCAGACACTGAGCAGACCACACACCTTCAGGGGCGTTCGGGGTTATTATTTGTAGAGGGGACCGGCAGCTTCCACGGGGCTGCAAACAACTTGTGAGCCGTCCTATCGCCCAAGTATAGGTGCGATTTTTGCTCAGATAGATACGACCCCACTAAGTCCAGCAAACAACGTGCAACTGCTTCATCCGTCCCATAAAAAAGCACACCAAACATCGCATGACCACACAGTAACGAATGTTCCCCTACTGCAACTCGTCCACCAAATAACAAGTGACTGATTAGCCGGAACATAATTATTCTTGTTTTAACTGTTTGACCCAGGGAAACTGTTTCCTTTGTTATTTTGCAATATTTTTGTTTTGCCCTCATTTTTTTGGACCAGACACCCGAATTTTTCTGCGGAAAAAATAAACTGTTTACTGTAAGGAAGTAAACGCCCGGCGAAGGAATGCGCTCAGCTTACCGTGGATAACAATGGATCCTCGGAATGTCTGTGCAAGCAGCCGCAGCACCTGCGGGGGTATTGAGCTGCCGGCAATGAACAGCCACCGAACACTGGCCACGTCGAGGGATAGCGGCAGGCCACGCTGGACGATGTACTGCCCGTGCGTGGGATACAGTGTCAGGGTGGTCACCTAGGTTAGGGAGAGAGGGTATGCACTTATTTTTTATGAGGCGTGAAAACTTCCTTCTAGGGTGGAGTCCGTAGTTCGGGGCCCCATTGGCTCGCGCTACTCAGTGTGCCCGACGGATCAGCCATCGCTGCTCTTGCGGGTCTAAGCTACTCAGCGCAGTCTCCCAGGAGGAAGGTGAAGGAATACGGGAGTGACCCGGGGGGTGTGAGCATTCACAGGTGCAATTATATATGTTGAATTCCAATGGCGGAGTCGGAGCAAGTTTTTCTGCTTGTTCCGGAGCAAGTTTGTTGCAATGACAGAGTGAGGGCGGGAGTGAGGTGTTCCAATGAGAGAGTCGGAGTGGATTCAGAGCGGGAGTCACTCCGTGGAACAGAAAAAGATGTTCCGCCAAAATCGGCGGAGTGGACCGGAACTCTGCGTGACGTATTTCCTTTACCACGTTTGTCTGCTGGGAGGCACCACCGGTCACGACTCGCGAGGAAGCAAAAGCTGCTGCACGCTTGGCGAGATATGCATTCCGCGCTTTTAAAAAAACAACAGGTGAATGGCATTAAAGAGACAGACAAGTGACCGGTGCGGCGGTGCTGGGAGCAAACAGCGGAAGGAAATGACAACACGCAAGGCATCCTAGGTAACTCGGCGATAGAAGTTCCGCTTCCGCCTTGTTCCTGCGGCGCAGGTTGTGTTCCACTCGCGGATTTGGAGGCGTTGCTCTACGCCAGAGTCGAGTGCTCGCTCGCGGAGTCCGTCGGCTGCTCCGACTCCGCCATTGGAATTCAACAAGAGTGTGGGCTTTGCTTCACAGTTGGCACAGTATGAGGGATATTGTGGGGGGTGGGAGAGGTGAAGATAAAAGAGACAGGGAAATCAATTCGTTTGAAGCTGTCGCCACGCGATGGCTTCTTCTCAGTTAAGGGAATTATGTGGTTCGAGGAAGTGTTGCCTGCTATCTTTGTTATGTTGTAGTGTTTCAGTGTAGTTCAGTGGTTCTGTCGGTGCATCGTCTGGGTTGGACAGCTCATTCAAGGGCATCCGGTTAGCCAGCTCTCGAGCTACCGCACGAGCGCGTTCATTACCATGGAGAGAGGTGTGTCCAGCTGTCCAGACGACAAGCACCTTGTCTGTGAAGGCAGTCAGTGAACTAGTGACCACTGTGAGGACCACTGGGCGTCCCGTGCCGGCATGGTTGAAGCGTGTACGATGGCTAGGGCGACAGCAGCCTCTTCCGCCGTACTACTGTCCACAGTGTTGAGCGCGGCCGAAGCCCTAAGGATGCTTCTACTATCTAGTACGAGTAGACACAGGGCACGTCTCGGTGGGTACCGTGCCACGTCGGTGCATAGGACCAGTGCGTCTGACGTATCATCGCCAAAGAATAGAGGCAGGGCTTGTGCTCTTGCTTTTCTTCCACCTTTATGACAGTCAGGGTGCATATTCCGTTGAATTGTGGCCGCGTGACCTTTGTTGCGAGCGCTAAGCCCAAGAAGAGTGCGGTCTTCCAGTTGTGGTTTTCCTTGTGTCTGATATCCAAGCCGGGATAGAACGATGTACCCCTGGGTTGTTTGTTGGAGATGTTGCAATTGGCTGTTAAGGTGACCTTCGATTGGTTCGCGGATAGTGCTATGCACCCCGAGTCATAGGGAGCTACTGAACAAATTTATTTTGTCAAGATAAAATACGTATAAAGACCGCAAAGTACGACTGCTACGTGAGAACTCAAAGCCATTTTCCCGCGTTTCTACCCTTCATAGACCGGTCAGAGCGTCCGCTATTCGCGTGCGCCGGCACCTGAGTATCTCGGGGGCATGAACTGGTGCGCCCGGTTCCTTTCAATACCTCCAGATGGCGCTCACCTCCAGCTTATTCTCGCAAGAGGCCACGTTTCTACCAGAAAGCCCGCCTTCGTCCATACCGTTCGCTGCCAGCGTTGCCCGGTAGACATTATGGTTACGTGCGCTCCAATTGCCGGGAAGCGCTAGTAGTGCTCAGGGACCTTCGACTGCTATCGCGTTCCGCTCTTAAAGGCGAATCTAAAGCGTCCTCAATCTTTTTTTTTTCTCACCTAGGTGAACACACAAATTGATGAGCGCTGCTGCTCGTGGACAGTTTGAATTGACCCGAAATACCACACTCCCGCTATTCGTGGTTTTCCCGTAACTTCCTCACTAGCTCAGAACATACAAATTTTCGATATAAAACTGTTCATAATCGGTTACCTTCACTACCGACCAGTTTTATTTTTCTATGAATCTAATCCTACGTTGGACGCATGCACGAACGATTTATTTGGTCGCCCTAAAGATACGGCACAATGGCAGATCCGCAAAAAGCACTCTCTTCCACAGACGCGTTCAGCGAAGCTTCGCACTACCTTCGGGATGTGGTAGTCAAATTATGCACATCGCTCCTTATCATACACGCATACCTTGCCGTCATCGTTATGTGCCAGCTGGGAACTTGCACAAATAAAAGAGAGGAGTACGTGTCGTAGTGAATTTTGACGGCAATCCTTGTTAGCATTGGGGGGGGGGGGGGCCGCTATTCCAACAAAAGGGTCGCAGTTTCCCCTGAAAGGCGAAGCAATGATTGCGACAGCAAATGGGTGGATAGCCCTGCGAAGTAAGGATAGTAGTTTGAGCGGCCGTATAAAACTTGTAAACATTCGCTTACAAACTAAATTAACAATGATAGAATATGTAAACATGACTGAACAAAAACGTCGGAAGAAACAGACACACAGAGACAGTGCTGACTTTGTGTGTCTGCTTCTTTACACGTCCTTGTTCAGTCACGCTTACACATTCTATCATAGAATTAAAGCAACTAGCCCGCGACACGCACGCACAGGTAAACAAGAACACATCTCGCTCGATGCAGGCGGAAGCTCGCTGTCAGAATGCTGGCGTGAGAAATCGCCGCAGCAACAAGCGAATTGACCTTCGTGCATCTCTCGCTTAAATGTGAACCAAACGTCGAACTCACAGCGCATACGAAGCTACCGGCACTACGAAAACATCGCGGGTCGCTTTGAAGATGAGACCCGCGTGGACGCGCACTTTGGCTACGTCGCAGATCACTTTCAAGATGCACGAGAACCGACAACGCGTCCCCACAGCGTCCCCCAAAGGCGTATACTGCGGCATTCGCCAATCACGTGCCCAACGCCCTAGTAAAAAACGCCGCAGTTCTCTGCACTCTGTATGGAGCGGTGGGCGACGAAGTCATGGAGGAACCCTAGCAACTGCCCGAGCATGACACCCCTCTTCCTTCGCCTGACCCCCATGCCTCGTGCGTGACAGGAGAGGGCATGCTTCTGGCCCGCGTTCCTCGCTCGCGCAAGCGAAATTAAATCGCGTTGGCCGGCTCACCCTCGCAAGCTTTCCCTCATACAGCATACGGCGCACGGCGACGATTTTATCACCCTTGGACTTTATACGAAACCTCATGGCGACGCCGACGGCGGAAGTGCGCCTTCATTGACCATATAATTGCTATCGCAATAAAATAGGCGTTTAGGAACGACTCTTGGCCGTAAGCATACGTCTTAGGAGAGGAGCTTAGAGCAGAATGTACGTAAAGCGCACAATGTACGGCGTGGAACCGGCGAGATGGCGGTGACCCTTACAAGTTTTATGCAGCTCACCTAAGTGTCATCGGCGAAGATTCCAATGGTGGTCCTTATTGATGGGATTTCGTTTGACGAGGTATGCCTGGAATTGATCGACAGCGGTTCTTCGTCTTCGACTGATTTGTTCGAAGCCTTCGAGCTACAACAGTGTCGAGCCGGTGACGAATGTGAACGTTTTGCGATTCCAAAATGGCAACATTGCCAACTGGGCATCGACGCTCTAAAGTGTCAGCTACAGCATCACTGGAGCAGCACTGTGACGATGGGGCGTGGAACTGGCGGAGATGACAGTGACCCTTACAAGTTTTCTACTGCTGACACTGTTTTTTTTTTACCACTTGAAAGCGTCTCGCTCTATTGTGCCGGTTCCACCGCAACGGCTTTATCTTACTTTTTTCTTGTGGGCGACGCGGTTCTGTGTTGTCAAATGCCATGCACGTCAAGAGGCGTTTCTTACTTTTTCGTAGCCCAGCATTTTATCTACTGATTTTTCTGCTTTGTGGCGGGAATATTGGGTGTAACCCACGTCCACCAACTGCTGAATGGCCAAAGTTCAATAGTGCCACGTGCCTTTCGGGCTTTGTGCCCGTGCCACTCGAGTTTGAATGATGAGTGTTAACGTGTGTGAGCACTCGCACAAACCTACTGTGATAGCTTCGTATCTACGATGGGCCCATCGCATCGAGCAGGGCAATTCGCCCTATCTCTCGCGATAGTTCTACACGCGCGCCTTCACAGCCTTTAAATACTGCCCGCACATAGGTGATGCTCGTTCTTTGTCAATCACCGTCCATGCTCGCATATGTTGCTTCTATTGGGCTAGTTGCTTTTGGTTATGTTCGGCACGAGTTTGCCTCAATATATGTTTGCCTTGCTGTGCGCACGTCTTCTCTAATTACCGGTGTGTAGCAGCACGCGTGACAACTGCTGGAGGTGCTGGGTATGTCCAGCGCTCGTTCAGGCACTCGGCGCACCGGTCTGCATCAGCCAGAAGAAAACGACCAACGAAGAAGCCGCCGGAATCTTGGGCTCTCCCCTGACTACGGCTCCCTACCAGAGAAGACACGACATTCAAGAAAGGCCACGGCAGCCAAGATGAGCGAGCCCATCACTCCTACAGCCGTCGTGTTGGAGCAGCCAAAGGAGCCACCGACATTCGGTGGAACCCCCTGCGATGATCCTGAGGACTGGCTCGAACAGTTCGAGCGCGTGGCGAGCTACAACAAGTGGGACGACGACGCGAAGCGGCAGCACGTTTACTTCGCGCTGGAGGAGTCTGCACATACGTGGTTCATCAGCCCAAAGTCTCAGCTCAGGACATGCGAAAACTTCATGCGAAGCCTTGTTACATTTCCAAGCGTCCTTCGCAAGGAAAGAGCCGAGAGACAACTTGAAACACCTCTCTAGCTGCCTCACGAAAGCGTGGCCGTCTTCGTGGAAGAAATGAAAAATCTTTTTGACCGGCCAGACCCAGAAATGCCGCAAGAAAAGAAGCTTGGTTTTCTTATTAGGAGACTGAAGCAAGAGCTTTCCGCTGGGCTTATGTGGAGCCCACCCAAAACAGTCGCTGAACTCTTAACTAAAGCTGCAGCCATGGAAAAAACGCTCGACGTTCGAAGAAGACATACGGAGGCCCTGCTCTGGTCCGTGGTACGTCTCCCACGGAATTCGACGCTATGAGCATGAGCAACCTTCAAGACACAATCAAGGCTGTAGTACAAAAGGAACTTCGTAAAATGTTCCCTGGCTCCAGTCTTCAAGTCACAGCGCTCAGCGATGCTATCCGAAAAGAAGCCCAGCAGGCACTTAGAACAGGGCAACTAGTTCAGCCGCACCAAGCACGCGAATACACTTCTCCACCGCTTCAGCTTATGTCGTATGCCTCCGCTGTGCAAAACCAAGTGTGACCGACGAGATCGGTGTACTCAGCATTGCAACGTTCACGACCAAATGACCGCCCACGTAGTGCCGAACAGGCAGCCCCGAGAAAGACTGACGTCTTGAGGACTCCCAACCAGCATCCGTTATGCTTCCACTGCGCCGTGCCCTGCCATGTATACCGTCGCTGCTTCTATAGGAACCTCGGCATCCGTGGGTTCCATATCGGGGCTCCACGCCTGCAACTTGGCCAAAGGCCACTTCACATCGAACACAACCTATTAAGACAGACTTCCTCAACTAGCCGCTACAGGTTACCGTCACCCTCATGTCGCCGTTTTACTTCACCCCGCCCTAGCTACGCGAGAGCAGTGCGGGGAAGGTCCCCCAGCCCTATAGCTTGGGAAACTGAGGACGGCAACCGGTAGAGGCACGGTTTCAGCCCGTCGCACTTCTGAAAACCCTCCCCCACCGCAGCATTACAGTGGTGTAACTTCGCCTGCGCCTTACGAAAAAAATTTTTCAACAACGCGACAATGTAATTTTCATACCACCGACGACACCAAGCGGTGCGTCAGTAGCAAGTACCGGCAAAGCCGCAGCACCACACCCCGACACACGTGCAGTACCACAATAAAATCCACAGACCTAGCAGTGAACATAGACAACCGGGATGTGTTCGCTCTGGTTGACACCACTGCTGATTTCTCCGCAGTGAGCGCAGTGTTCACCACTCAACTAAGGAAAGTTCTTACTGCTTGGGACGGCCCGCAGATACGAACAGCAGGTGGTCACGTAGTAACACCAAGTGGAAGATGTACAGCTCGTGTAGCGGTGCGAGAACACGTACCCTGCCATTTTCATCGTCCTAGAACAGTGCTCCCATGACGTCATCCTAGGCGTGGACTTCCTTTCGGCAAACAGTGCAGTCATTACAGGCACAGACCATAAGTATTTCACCAGACAACGCCATCACGCACGATCCAAGTCCTGCATTATCTGCTTCACTCGCGATTCTCAAGGAGCATATCACGTTGCCACCCCGCGCGAGTACCCTGATCATAGTGGGTACCAACAACGGCAGCTGAGCCGAGGGATTCGTCGAAGCGAACCCAAGTTTGCTGTTTGAGCCGGTCTTGTCTGTAGCAAGAGAGATCGTGCGCCTGGTCGAAAGAACAGCCAATATACTGATAACGAATTTCTGCTCGGAATATTGTCATCTCGCTAAAGGCACCGCGGTGGCGCTCTTTGAGACTATTCCCGACATAGGCGACATAGGCCCGACATCCTCACGCTCGAAAACGAACTCGCACCTCGACTTCCTGACATTTCATTCGATATAAAGCCTGCTCTGCAGCAAGCGAGACAAGTAACTGCTGCAGAAACTGCTTCATGCCTACTAGGATCGCTTCGCTACATCGTCCAAGATCCGCCAGACGACGCTTACAAAGCATAGAATAATAACAAATAAATATACACGGCTTATTCACCAGTCACCGTACCGCGTGTCCATGAAAGAATGCGAAGCAGTCAGGAAAGAGATAAAAGAAATGCTGCACTAAGACGTCATCGAACCCTCTCAAAGCCCCTGGGCTTCCACCGTCACGCTCATGAAAACAAGAGACAACACTGCAAGATTTTATGTCGATTACCGCCGACTCAACAAGGTTACGAGAGAGGACGTCTACCCGCTTCCTCGAATTGACGACGCCTTGGATCACCTTTGCAATGCAAGATGCTTCTCGTCCATGGACCTAAAGAGCGGCAATTCGCAGGTGGATGTAGACGAAAGGGATCGCGAAAAGACTGCGTTCATTACACCAGATGGCTTATAGTAGATCAAGGTCATGTCATTTGGGCTGTATAGTGCCCCTGCAACCTTCCAAAGGGTAATGGTCACCGTGTTGACTGGCTTGAAATGGCAGACTTGTCTGGTATATCTCGATGATGTGATAGTATTCGCTTTTACCTTCGAGGAACACCTTAACAGGCTAGAAATGGTGCTGCGTGCTATCAAGTCATCCAGACTTACGCTAAAGCCTGAACAATGTCGCTTCACCTACGAACAGCTAAAATTCCTGCGCCACGTTCCAACTCTGCAGGTGTCTTGCCAGACCCGGAGAAGACAGCCGCCATGAAAAGAAAAGCGTCAGAAGGTTTCTCAGACTCTGCGCCTACTACAGACGTTTCGTCAGACTTCTCGCGGATTGCTGAGTCGCTGATACACCTGACAAAAGAGTACGTCCTGTTTGGATGGTATGCTCCACAAGGGGAAGTGTTTCGAGAGCTCCAGCTCCAGCGCCGTCTCGAATCTTCACCCATTTTGGCGCACTTCGACGATAACGCAGAAATTGAAATACACACCGACGTCAGCAGTATTTGGATTGGCGCCATTCTTGTTCTGAGACAGAACGGACGAGAACAGGTCATCGCCTGTGCCAGTCATTCTTTATCGAAGGGCAGAGTCAAACTATTCCACAACAGAAAGGGAATGTCTGGCAATAGTGTGGGCAACATGAACAGAGAGAGAAAAGAATACAGAGAAAGGCAGGGGCGTTAACCAGATGTAGTTCCGCTTGGCTACTCTGCACGGGGAAGGTTTAAGGTGGATAAAAAGAGTGGATGGAGGAGATAGAAAGAGCGACGAGCGCAAACGAGGCGCGTACACTATAGAGCGGCAAGGGGCGGCATTCTTAAAGTCTATCGTGAAGCCCCGTAGAACACAGGAACCTTAATAACGCGAGTAAGGCCTTCAGCATGAATGTTCTTTCGGAGATTCAGACAGTGGACAATAGGCAACATCAAAATTCCACCCATATGTATGCGGCACATCATTTACTCTCGTTACCGATCACCATGCTTTATGCTAGCTAGCAAACCTGAAGGACCTGTCCGGACGCACGCCTCGCAAGATGGAGTTTGCGGCGACAGGAGTTCAACATCTCCGTAGTTAACAAGAACGGAAGAAAGCATTCAGACGCGGGCTCTCTCCCGAGCAACCACCACCGTATACAGACGACGACTTAACTTTTCTGGGCATGGTCACCGCCTCCTATTTCGCCCCGCAACAGCAGGCCAACCATGAACTAAGTGGCCTCATTACGTACTTTGAAAGACAAAGTGACAGCGTACCACAAATCTTCAAGCCCAGTGTGTCCGCATTCGGCTTGAGAAATGTTCTAGCCAAAAAGAAATTCGGTCCTAGGAAGGAGGCCTGCCTTCTTGTTGTAGCATCGTCGTTACGTCCAGACATTTTGCTGGCGTCTCATGATAGAAGCAACATCCGGACACCTCGGCTGTGCACGAACGCTCGCGCTGATTCGAGAATGTTATTACTGGCCGCGTATTGTAGAAGTAAAGCACTACGTCCGTACGTACCTAGAGTGTCAATGCCGCAAGACTCCCTCAGCAAAACCTGCGGGTTTGCTGCAACCGATCGAAACCTCAACAAGACCGTTCGAGCAAGTTGGATTGGACTTTGTTGGGCCTTCCCCGACGTCCACCGCTGGGAACAAATGGGTTATTGTTGCGACGGATTACTTGACGCACTGCGCAGAAACGTGCGCACTGTCAAGAGGTACCGCTGAGCAGGCAACCAGATTTTTTATTTTTCAGATCGTTCTGCGTCACGGTGCGCCAGAGCCAATTATCACTGACAGGCATTCTGTAGTGACCTGATGCAGTACCATTTCCCGGTACACCCAAACTACTCACCACAGAACTACAGGATACCATCCGCAAAGTAATGGTCTCACAGAACGGCTAAATAAAACCCTGGCGGTCATGATGTGGTATTACATGGACGTTGAACATAAAACGCGAAGTACTCTCTTAAGTCACAGTCGCCTATAACACGGCCATTCAGGAGACAACTGGGCTGACACCGTTCCCTCGTGTTTACGGCCGGCAAGTTACTACGACACTCGACGCCATGCTGCTACATGTGAATGAAGTGACCCACACCATGACGTGGCGACGTTTCCGCATGGCGCCGAGAAAGAAAGAAAGAAAGAAAGAAAGAAAGAAAGAAAGAAAGAAAGAAAGAAAGAAAGAAAGAAAGAAAGAAAGAAAGAAAGAAAGAAAGAAAGAAAGAAAGAAAGAAAGAAAGAAAGAAAGAAAGAAAGAAAGAAAGAAAGAAAGAAAGAAAGAAAGAAAGAAAGAAAGAAAGAAAGCAATTGATGCCCGGCACTACAAGTTTTGGTATGGGCACCAGTTAACCGATGAGTCCTCAGCGAGTAGCTTCTTTGACGTTATTTCGGCCCATACACGATTGTCCGCCGCATGGGTTCACTGAACTATGAGGTCATTCCTGACGGTTTGACGAACTCTCAGCCACGCCGCACACGGCCTGAAATTGTTCATATTGCGCGCATGAAGCCGTATTACGCACGTTAGAAAACTTCTTGTGTAGTTTTTTCTTTCTTTACTAGCTTTGTCTTCGCCTCGAACTCTAGTGCTGTTTATTTATTTACCTAAATACTAATTTCCCAAATCGGGACGATGTTCTCTTGGAGCAGTGCCACTTGCCTTTCGGGCTTTGCATCTGTGCCGGTGGCGTTCGAGTGGTGGGTGTGAACGCGCGCGTGCACTCGCACAAGCCTACCGCGACAGCTTCGCATCTGGATGGGCCCATCGTATCAGCCAGGGCAACTCTCGCTACCTCTCGCGATAGGTCTACGCATGTTCTTTCGCAGCCTTTAAATACTGCCCGCACAGAGGTGATGCTCGTTCTTCTTCGATCGCACATGTTGCTGCTATTGGGCTAGTCGCTTTTGGTTATGCTGGGCACAAGTTCGCCTCAATAAATGTTTGTCTTGCTGTGAGCTCGTCTTATCTAATCACCAGTGTGTAGCACCACTCGTGACAATACTTTCTAAGCTATCACAGCTCACTGCAGATGTTACTGACGTAGAAGATCGGCTGCTTTCTTTAGAAACTAAGCTTTGAAAAATGGACACGATTGTAATTATCTTAGGTAACGTTGAAGATCAGTAACCACAAGATGACGAAGCTTTGACAAGCATCATTAAAACATATGAACGACTTGGGAGATCGGGGGAGACGCAATTATTAGCTTTTTTATGGCTTGGTGGATTCTGATTTCAGTGAAACGGCAGCCCATTATGAAGAACTTGTGCTACATCTGTGCACTGCGAAGTTTGAACTGCCTTCGTTATCTATTCAACGTGTACAGAGGCTGGGTAAACTTTGTGAAGGAAGAAATCGGCCCATCATTGTCCACTTCAATTCTTTAAAGCCCGCCAAGCCGTACTTGCAAAAGCATTCCAGCTCAAGGGATCGAGCGTTACTATATCTGAAGGCTTTTCCCGTACTGCCCGTGATAAGCGAAACAAATTATGGGCTTAGGTCGAACAGAACAGCGAAAAGGGCTTGAAACCAGTCCTGAAATATGATACGCCTCACTTGGAGAGCAGACGCTTTCAATGGGACGGTGAGCCGGCGTTGTAGGGCAGCAATGCCGAAATGCTGCTAATGGCATGATGTGCCCGGTCAGCATTTTGTTGACCAATTGCCACAGTGTAAAAATAAAGTTGATGATTTTCACTTTTTTTCTTCGTGCCATCTAACCGACCATTGTTTTGGGAACAGAATCATGGCTTGACCCGACTGCCTCATGCTGTGAAATATTTCCTGGCATGTACGATTGCTTTCGACGACACCACTGTACACGCAGCGGAGGGCTGTTTATTCTTGTCCATAATAGTATGCCAAACGTCCAAATGGAGTTTCCCGCTAGTGAAACTGAATTGATTTTTTTTAATTAAGGCTGCCTAATGGGAAATGGTTCTTAGGTCATTCTATAAGCCTCCTGGTCCTTTTGTAGAACCGCTTATTATTTTTTAAAATTTTCTTAAAACGATTAAGGATGAATGCCTTGTTTTAGGAGGGGACTTTAACCTTCCAGATATTGGCTGGTCAGCTGGGGAACGAATGGATACTGCTCGCAGATGTCTATATTCAACTTTTTTCGATATTGTAGATCAGAACACTATATCAAAATATGCGGGAGCGATCGCGCAATGATAGAACAGGTCATGTACTCGATCTCTTAATCTATAACGTGCCTGGTGTTGTATACAATGTACGGGTGCTGCCAGGTTTGAGCGACCACAGTGTTGTTCTAGCAGATTTATCAGTTCTGTATGTGAAGGTTGCAAAACACCTAGCCGAAAGATATATGTCTACGGCAGGGTCAACCTCGAGGCGATTAGCGCCGCTTTGGAGTCGTTCCTTGCAACTTTTGTTGCGCTCGCGGATAATCTAAATATCGAACAACTGTGGAATACTTATAAGCGGAAAATATTTCAAGTACGACAAGCTTTTGTGCCATCATGAGTTATATAAAGCAAGAGAGCTCGAGACAAACCCTGACTAAACACAGAGTTACGTGCCCTAATTCGAAGTCAGCGACGAATTTATCAAAGGCGTCTAATTCGCCAGAGTAGAAAGCAATAAAAATGAATTTAGGCAAAAGTACGGCATCAATAGGACTTGTATTTTTTCAACCTTGGACAATGAGTTGTAAGGGATACCAAAGAATTTTGGAGGTATGGGAAGCGTAATGGCAAAAACAACCGATTGATACCTGCTTTGAAAAATTATGAACTAATCATTCGTGCTAATGCGCCTAAAGTTAAAATTTTGAGCCTTTGTCTTTCACCTGTGTTTTCGCCGTCTATCTCACGCACTGTCTGTTTTGCATTATTTGTTGAAATAGACCGCATGCCGTAAGTCACCTTTTCTGTCGATGTTTTTCGTGAACTATTAAAAGATGTGAACCAGGCTAAAGCACGCCGCCTAAAAGGCGTTGCTGCCGCTATTGCAAGGAATTGTGCAGACGCCCGCTTCCTCCCGGTTGTTGCAGAAGTTCCTCAACAAAATTAACATGCCTGATGATTGGAAGTTAGCGCGAGTCTTGCCGGATGATTGGGAGTTAGCGCGAGTCGTGCCCACACATAAGAGTGTTGTGCGAATCTCCGTTCAGAACTACAGGCCCGTCGCCTTAACTCGTATAGGCTGTAAGATTATGGAGCATCTACTATATAGTGGTGTTATGGCTCATTTCAGCAAACTTAATCTCCTACGCCCCGGCCGAGATAGTTTAACGAGTGGTTTATATTGCAATACACAGCTGGTATAGTTTATTCACGATATAGTTTCGGCAATTGATATGCAACAAGTTCTGGACTACGTTTTCTTAGATTTCCGTAAAGTATTTCATGTTGTAGCACACAGTCTCCTACTATCCAAAATAAAAGCTTGTAACTTGAACGGTAAAATAATAGATTGGATTGCTGAATATATCTCAATATGGAAACAGGCTGTTGTTCTCAACAGGTATATCTTCACAATATGCACCAGTTACGTCGGGAGTTCCCCAAGGCTCAGTGTTGGGACCACTATTGTTTTTATTGTATATTAATGGTATTTCACTTTGTATACAGTCTTTATTCGGGATGTTTCAGCCGTCGCACGTAGTGCACATAATAATTCAGCGAAAGTAACCGAGAACACGGTGGCAATTACTTAGTGGTTAAATCGAGGAAAATAAGGTAAAACAATGAATTTGTTAAATCTGATTAGTGATGCCATTGGCAGATCGGTGTGTTCTAGAGACGAATGTAAGCCGACATTATATTCGCTCTTTTTACGCTGAAATCTTTAACCAGTGTTAGTATTCATAAAATAAACTTCCGTTGATACCACGATGGAAGTCCGCGACCTTAGAAAGAAGGCTGGAAACTATCAATCAACGCCGTGTGGTGTCCCTTCACATTTCTTGGGCCCTCTTCAGTGACCCTGTTTCCGCCATGAACCCATACCAACTTGCACAATTTTTTTTCTGGAAAAGATCACCACGAAGGTGAAATACAAATTGAGGCTACTGGCGTGCTAGGGGGCGCGTCCAGATTATACTTCACTTCAGCAAACCGCTGCGATGGGGCAGAACAGGTGTCCGGTGGTCCTGACAGCAGGCAGCGCGACTAAGTGTCCTCGCCTTAGTGTTCCTGCTCTTTCTTCTATGTGACAGTGAAGTCATACACCTGCAATCGGCGTATCAGCAGCCATGGCGTCCCGACCAGTTCTTAAGCGATGGTAACTAACAAAAGGCATGATGATCAGTCACGTTGGCGAAATTACAGTCGTACAGATACGGGCGAACTTAATATGTGTGTCTGTCTGTCTGTCTGTCTGTCTGTCTGTCTGTCTGTCTGTCTGTCTGTCTGTCTGTCTGTCTGTCTGTCTGTCTGTCTGTCTGTCTGTCTGTCTGTCTGTCTGTCTGTCTGTCTGTCTGTCTGTCTGTCTGTCTGTCTGTCTGTCTGTCTGTCTGTCTGTCTGTCTGTCTGTCTGTCTGTCTGTCTGTCTGTCTGTCTGTCTGTCTGTCTGTCTGTCTGTCTGTCTGTCTGTCTGTCTGTCTGTCTGTCTGTCTGTCTGTCTGTCTGTCTGTCTGTCTGTCTGTCTGTCTGTCTGTCTGTCTGTCTGTCTGTCTGTCTGTCTGTCTGTCTGTCTGTCTGTCTGTCTGTCTGTCTGTCTGTCTGTCTGTCTGTCTGTCTGTCTGTCTGTCTGTCTGTCTGTCTGTCTGTCTGTCTGTCTGTCTGTCTGTCTGTCTGTCTGTCTGTCTGTCTGTCTGTCTGTCTGTCTGTCTGTCTGTCTGTCTGTCTGTCTGTCTGTCTGTCTGTCTGTCTGTCTGTCTGTCTGTCTGTCTGTCTGTCTGTCTGTCTGTCTGTCTGTCTGTCTGTCTGTCTGTCTGTCTGTCTGTCTGTCTGTCTGTCTGTCTGTCTGTCTGTCTGTCTGTCTGTCTGTCTGTCTGTCTGTCTGTCTGTCTGTCTGTCTGTCTGTCTGTCTGTCTGTCTGTCTGTCTGTCTGTCTGTCTGTCTGTCTGTCTGTCTGTCTGTCTGTCTGTCTGTCTGTCTGTCTGTCTGTCTGTCTGTCTGTCTGTCTGTCTGTCTGTCTGTCTGTCTGTCTGTCTGTCTGTCTGTCCGTCCGTCCGTCCGTCCGTCCGTCCGTCCGTCCGTCCGTCCGTCCGTCCGTCCGTCCGTCCGTCCGTCCGTCCGTCCGTCCGTCCGTCCGTCCGTCCGTCCGTCCGTCCGTCCGTCCGTCCGTCCGTCCGTCCGTCCGTCCGTCCGTCCGTCCGTCCGTCCGTCCGTCCGTCCGTCCGTCTGTCTGTCTGTCTGTCTGTCTGTCTGTCTGTCTGTCTGTCTGTCTGTCTGTCTGTCTGTCTGTCTGTCTGTCTGTCTGTCTGTCTGTCTGTCTGTCTGTCAGTCTGTCTGTGTAGCTATGCATCGATCCATCTATGTCTAGATCTAATCGTTTTCCTTTCACGACAACTTGATTCCGTGGGTCACAGCCCGATGCTTACCCATGTTCCACTAGGTCCGTTCTGCTCTTCAAAGAATATTCTTTTGACGCCAACTAGGGTCACTTGGTATATGCTGTTCGGTATGTGCCGCTCTTCAATAAAACTATTCGATGACAATGTGAATTACTGGTTATATGTATCGCTCCTCACTGACAAAAAACAATTGCAGAAAATTTCGCTCCTGGTGAGCGGAATTAAACCCGTGTCAGGTATGTTCAAATAACTTTGTACAAATATGCACTGATGCCACGCACGCCACGTGTTCAGAGTTAGAAGCGCGAGAGTGGTGCCCGGCTGCCTCGTACACAGCCTGTCTCCGAGGTGGCAATAGGGTACCTTTCACTACATCGCTTCAATGCTAATCGCATTAGCGTTAACATTCTCCATGCAATGTGTTGTGCTGGAAATTTTATTGCTTTGTATATTCTATTTTATTCCAATACCTTTCATTATGGACATGCTTCCCAAATTTAAAGTATCTTTTAGAGTTTCTGTTGATTGCTGTACTGATGTAATGTGTGTCACATGTAATTCATTTACGTTCTTTAAAGCACACGCGTCTCTGATGCATCGGCCTTGAAAGTACAATACATAAATGAAAGGAAACTTGTTACACGTTGTGTACACCCGTGAGCAAAAGGATGGATTGCGCGACAAAGCTGATTTTCATCTCTGCCTGTGAATGCAATTCGAAATTAAAAACTGCACTTCAAACTTGCCACTGCGAAATTTCCAGAACATTCGTCAATTTCAGTTTATGAATATTAATGACGAAGAAATTCAGTTTTTCGATGACCCTGTGGTCCGTATACTTTCTCTCACGGATGTACAAGTATGAATGGACCCTGGGCGTTCTTGGGGCACTGATCACATTGCAATAGTGCTCCGAGAACCATAGCACTCAGAAATAGTGCTCCAAAAAGCAAACCCAAAGGCTCGCTTCCAATGTGTCAACAGTGATTACGCGAGCGGGAGGACACATGGCAAGATTTATTGAAATTCGGTAAACTTTGCAAGGTCACTCAATGTGCAATAATGAGTTAATGAATGCCAGTAGCAGGTTTGTCCATGTTGTGCTACCGAAATTAAAGACTTACCTTGTACTTGGCAATAGACGCCAGCACCGTTGCCAAGTCGACGGGGGCCAGTAGGACGACCTGCACCTGCTGCGTCAACATCGTGAAGAGGAGCCATATGGGACCCGCGTGCATCAGCGGCAGGTAGCCGAGAAACACGTCGCCCACATGCAGTCCGTCGTTCTTGTAGCTGCGTGAACAGGGCCTAGTTCACATCGTGAATGATGAGACTATTTGGCATGGCCGGTGATACGCTTGAAAAGGCTCCTGATTGCCTCTTACATTTCGAACACATTTTGAGTAGCATGCATTGTATACAGAATACTTCGGCGATCACCTTTGCTGAACGTGGCCGCGCTACGCACCACGAGGAATACAAAAATTTTAAAAACAAGAAATCCCGTGCTCTTCTATGGACTTCTCCGGGTCCTTCGCACGTCGAGACTCAGGCAGGGTACTCATTTTGACGTCATCCGAGTTTACCCTGACGACGTCAAACTCAGTACTCTGCGTGAGTCACGACGTGCGAAGGAACCGGAGATGTCCAAAGAAGAGCACAGGACAGTTTACCCTCATGACGTCAAACACAGAATCGATTAGTCACAGCGAGTGACTAAAGCCGCCAATGTCACAATAACCGGATGTCTTTTATGAGAAGGGAAGGGGCACCGATCACCGTGCGCCATTGATCTTTCCGTTCAGTCGACTCAGCTTAAAAAAAATTACATTCTTGGCTTTTCCGGGCCAATCCCAAGATCTCATTTTGTGGTAGTGTGGTACTCTGGAATAATTTTTATCACTGGGCCTTCATGCACGGGCACAAAAGCCGCGGTACACTCATTCATTCCGGCCCCATCTGAATCCGCGACCGCCATGGCTTAGATCGAACACGTGATCTCGTCCTTGTGAGCGAAGCGCCACAGCTAGCGCAACGAGTGTGTCGACTCAATGCGTTTCGAACAATGCAAGGAGTCGTTGCAGGCTGCAGAGAAGCGGTGCTGCACAGCCGCGTCAAGTTTGGTGGCATCGGCAGGTTGGCAGACACCCGCACAAGGCTTCGCTTCATTTCATCCTTCAATGACAAATAACGACTTCTCGGAAATTCAAGTTCACCCTACGAGGCTCAATTCCTTTCGCGAGACTTCACCTCACCTTTCAGCGGTTACCAGCGACCTAGTCAGGATCCTATTATTCAGGTGTAAAGACATGGCTGATCGGGTGTCTCAGCAAGTTAGCTTACTGCAAAACATGCCGAAATCTTTTGTTCTAATTCCTTGCTGGCAGCAGGTCATCCTAAATGTCTTTTTTTGCTTTATTTACGAACGCATATCTGTAGGAACAACCGCGGAAGAGCGCTCTTATTTGCCCTACCTTCACGTCGCAATTTAATGCGGATTTTCATTGACACCATTTTGTGTCAATGTGGTGGTTCTCATCAATAACGCAGGCTATTTGGAATGACTCATCCTACACTCTAGCGTACTTACTAGAGCCCGGAGCTTAGGCAAATGCCTATTGTGTTCCATGCTTCATAATCAACCATTTTCATATTATGAGCATGAATTTAGTGTTAGGAAAGCGGTTAGTACTCTATTTATGGTGCCTATATATACCTGTGTCTGGCATTAGGGTTTAGTAATGTCTCCGTCTAATTATCACGTTGTAGAGACGTTGAAACTAAGTAACAACAACTGCGAATCCTGAAACTAACTCTATATTGGGCGAACTGGTGTCCAGAAGACAAACTCAAATCACAAGGGCAGCGGCGAGCACAGGCGGTGATTGTCAAAAACCTGATCTGTGGGTTTAAGCCGTTTAACAGCGTCGGCTTTCACACATTTTACTCTGCGCAGGTTCAAGCCTAATCGCTGGCATCCGAGTGCATTCCAGAATGCGCTGCACAGTTCTTGTTGTGCATACAGTCTGTTAACACAAGGTTCGGCGAGAACATACACAGCCGATAAAGTCAACGACAACATTCGAATATGTTCCAGTCATGCAGGCGCTTCTTGTGCTGAGCGATAACACTAAGTTGTTAGCGGATGAAATATAGTCCCCGAGAAAAGGATAAATAAGTACAGGTGTCATTATGAGTTGCCTTTTAGGGCTTATTAATGCCTATTTTCAACGTCAGCCTGTACAAAACCGTCTTTAGCCAACAGTTTCGCTTTCAGCTGCAGTTGAAGATTCCCAATGCTTTCTGGCAACATCAATTGTTCTGAACTTTATCAGGTTCAACCAAACCCAGGAAGGCGAGTGTTAGTTTCAGTTTTAAGGAACATGCGTTCACCAAGCGGCTCCCGGATATCCTACCTAATTTTTTTCATTCCTTTTTCTTTTGTGAAATTTAGATCGGTTGAAGCGCAGGAAGCGGTTGTCTTCGTGCGTCCGTCGAGCTTACCTCCGCTCAGCCTTGCCACTCGCTCAGCCATATCACACGTCGGATCGCGCTTGGTCATCTGCTTTTGTGGCCGCCCCAAGTATGAGGATAGGAAAGACAAGACAGACAAGCTTCATCAGGCGTGCTACGAAAGGACGACGCAGGAAACCAGGTTAGCCAAGCATTAGACGAAGATGGCTAAATCTGAGCATCACATGTGCAGCGCCACTCTGTGGTGTTCTAACACTGGGAATTCCAGTTCTGCGAAGTTCTTCGAATTTCCTAACGACAGCTAGTAAGCAAGGTAAGCACAAAAATGTCACTTTATTTTCTGAGCATGTATTCATTCATAACAAACTAGTTCTGTGCAAGCCTGAGTGAACTGACGTAGGAGCAGTGTCGCTCTACCGATTCGTTCGAGGTCACGGGAATGAATCCCGGCCACGGCGGCCGCATTTCGATGGGGGCGAAATGCGAAAACACCCATGTACTTAGATTTAGATGCACGATAAAGAACCCTAGATGGTCGAAATTTCCGGAGTCCAGTATGGCGTGCCTCATAATCAGAAAGTGGTTTTGGCACGTAAAACCTCATAGTATTTTTTTTACCGATTCGTTATGACGGTAGCCCATCTGCTGTCGGTGGAATACTTGTACTGAAGTGCTTGAGGGCCGTGTTTGTTGTGCTATACATTTATGCACTCTTTACTTTGTCGACACATACATCCAGGGCTGAAGAAAAAAGGACACAGCCATAATATTTTATCAAATTTCAAGATCAATTGCGGCAAAAAGATTCACGCGGGTGATTTCTCGTTGCGTTTTCATGCACGATTACTAAGATATCGTATTATAGAAGGTTGAAGCTCCCTATTTTATCTGAATTTTGTAGCGTAGATGGTACCATACGGTAAATTACCTTGCTTTGAGCTCAGCTTCGGTGTGCCTAGGAATATTTCTAATTCTAGGAGCGCCAGAGGAGATATGCTGGTAGAATTCGCAGAAAGGAAAGATCTTCGAATAATGAACACCTTTTTCAGGAAGCGTAGCAACAGAAAGTTGACCTGGAAAAGCCCTAATATCGAAACCAGAAATGAAATTGATTTCATACTATCTGCCGACCGCAACATATTGCAGGATCGAATAGTGATAGGTAGGGTAAAGTGGAGAAATCATAGGTTAGTGAGGGCTAGGATTCACCTTAATTTCAAGAGAGAAAGAGTGAAATTGGTCATGAAGAAACAGGTCAACCTAGAGGCAGTGAGGGTGAAAGGAGACAAATTCAGGCTAGCATTTGCAAAAAAATATGCAGCCTTAGAACACAGAGATGATGATGACATACAGGTAATGAGTGAAAGTGTAACTAGGCTGGCTTCAGAGCATATTAGAGGTTGGATTGCACAACATTTTGACGAGACACACAGAAGAGACACACACCACAGAGCGCTACTTGCAACTATCATTTTATTCCCTTGTCAGTGGAATAAATACAGGAAGATACTCAGGGGGGAGGGGGGTAGCGACAAAAAAAACGAACAAAAAAGAACAAAAAACAAAAATAGTTTTGACAAACATTGCCATCTACCAATGCCAAGCCGGCTTTGTCATGTGATCGTTTTTGCTGCACTCGACATCACAAAAAAACCCAGGATACGAAATTTCCGTGGGAGGCAAGGCACCAAGGCAACCAGTAGGCGAGCTCTTCCAAGTAACAAAGCACCTAATAAAGAAACAACAAAGAATTAAAGTGTCCAAATTACGAGATAAGATAGAATGCACGGAACTGTCAAAACTGATCAGCAAGGCGAAAATAGGTGATATACGAAACTATGATGTGATAAATGCGGAAGAAGCCGTAAAAAACGGACGCAGCCTGAAATCATTGAGAAGGAAACTTGGCAGTGGACAAACCAAGATGTATGCACTCAAAGATAAGGAGGGTAATATCACCACCAATATCGAAGGTATAGTAAATGTAGCGGAAGAATTCTATATTGACCTGTACATTACCCAGAGATGTCAGGGTACCTCCACTACAAATAGTAATGAACTAGATACAGAAACCCCTCCTACAACAAGCGATGAGGTTTGAAGCGCCTTACAAGACATGAAACGAGAAATAGTGGCAAGATAAGATGGAATAACAGTCGATTTAATCAAAGATGGAGGAGTCATGATGTCTAAAAAACTGGCAGCTGTTTATACGAGGTATCCATCGACTGCAAGGGTCCCAGTACACTGGAAGAATGCAAGCATTATACTAATCCACAACAATGGAGACGTTAAAGAATTGAAAAATTATAGGCCTATTAGTTTACTCCCAGTATTATATAAAATATTCACCAATATAATCTCCAAAAGAATAAAGGCAACTATGGACTTTAGTCAACCAAGGGAATAGGCTGGCTTCAGAAAGGGAGGCTCTACAATGGAACACATCCATCTCATGAATCGGGTAATCGAGGAATTCGCACATTGCAATATTCCTCTCTATATGACTTTCATAGATTACGAAAAGCATTTGATTCAGTAGAGGTACCAGTAGTCATATAAGCATTACACAATCAAGGAGTACCGACAGCTTACGTAAATACCTTGGAAATTACCTACGGAAATTCCACACCTACCTTAATTCTACACAAGAAAAGTAGGAAGAAGCCTATAAAGAAAGGAGTCAGACAAGGAGAAACAATCTTTCCAATGCTATGCACTGCATGTTTGTAAAAAATATTCAAGCTGTGAAACTTGGAAAGCTTAGGAGTAAAGGCCGACGGCGAATATATCAGCAACCTTCGGTTTGCCGATGTCATAGTTCTATTCAGCAAGACTGCAGACGAGTTACAACATATTGACACGTGTACTTATCTTTATCGGGCGACCATGTTTCGCCGCTTAACAACTGTAATCGCATAGCGAGGGACGCACCTGCATGTATCCGACGTTTCTGGAAAGTTATCGATGCTTCTACCCGGCTGTCTGTTGTCGCCGAACCTTGTGTTATCTGATTTCATCGCGTAACGCGAATGGTACAGAACTTTGTGGAAGGCACGCGGGTCTGAACGATTAGTCTGGAACATTCGACGACTGCTCTATAAAAGCCGACGCACTTGACCTGCTGATCAGATTTACGACGATCGCCGACTGTGTTCGCCACTCTCGTTGTGCTTTAAGTATAGCCTGTTTTGTGGGCACAGGTTCGCCCAATAAAAGCTAGTTTTTGCCTTTCACAGTATTGCTGCTGTGTTCTTTGACGTTACGACCACGTGACAATATGATTGAGGGCCTTAACAGAGAGAGTGTAAGATTGGGGTTGAAAATTAATATGCAGGAGATAAAAATAATGATGAATAGCCGGGCAAGGGAACAAGAGCTCAGGATCGCCAGTCAGCCTCTAGAGTATGTGAAGGAGTACGTTTATCTAGGTCAACTAATCACAGGGAACCTTGATCATGAGAATGAAATTCATAGAAGAATAAAAATGGGCCGGATCGGAAACGGCAAGCATTGTCAGCTCCTGACTAGAAGCTTAGCATTATCATTGAAAAGGAAAGTGTACAATCTGTGCATTTTACTGGCGCTGACATATAGGGCAGCGACTTTAAGATTGACAAAGAAGCCTGAGAACAAATAAAGGACCGTGCAAGGAGCGATGGAGCGAATAATGCTAGGCATAGCTTTAGGAGACAGAAATAGAGCGATTTAGATCAAAGAGCAAATGGATATCGGATATCCATTGGACATTAGGAGAAAGAAATGTAGCTGGACAGGTCACGTACTGGGCAGGATTGATAACCGTTTGACCATTAGGGTTACAGAAGGGGTATCAAGAGAAGGGAAACGCAGTCTAGGATGGCAGAAGACTACCTGAAGCGATGAAATTAGAATTCGTGGGCGCTGGTTGGAATCTTCGGCGCAAGACAGGGGTAATTGGTGATCGCAGAGAGAGGCCTTCGTCCTGAAGTGGACATAAAATAGTATGACGTTGATAATAATAATAATAATAATAATAATAATAATAATAATAATAATAATAATAATAATAATAATAATAATAATAATAATAATAATAATAATAATAATAATAATAATAATAATAATAATAATAATGACGATGATGATGATGATGATGATGATGATCTACTTCCTCTTTATGCAAATTGATCTAGCCAGCTTAAAATTTTGTGGGCCCTTTCTTCTAATACCGTTAATGAAATACGTGTAATATTGTACTCTACCTTCTTTGTGTAAACCACAATATGTCTCGCCGTCATAAGATGCGTGATAGACAAGTTTCGGGTGCCCAGCCTGTGATGGCTAATTTTCGCATTGCTTTGGACGTTATGGAATCTATGAGCGCTCATTATGTACAAATTTCAGTTGTGAATGAACAGATGGACACTTTCGCACTGCGTGTAGGCGTCTTTTTGCACTATGGAATGTGTGAAATAAAAGGAAAACGTTCAACATTTAATTGTGTTGCGTTTTGGATGACGGAAAATCGGCCAGCTTGAGTTGATCCACCTCACAACACATTGACAAAATAAACGATTGATGGTGCGAGGAAGTTATTTTCTTTATATTACAGCCCACTATATCTGTGGACTAGCTGAACTGTAGCCCTAAACATAACCACAATTTAGGAATTTCAAAGCGACTTCTTTCCCGAAGTGACTAAGTGGAAAATATTGCCTGAGAATATTGGTAGTTAACGATGGTTTGCTATATAAGTATTTTTCATAATAATTCATAATTGCAGTATCGTGTATGGGCGCTGTCCTATAGTGCGTTAAAAAATGATGAATAGGAGCTTCTGAGCTAAACGCAGCAGGAGAAAACTCTTCGTAAACACGACAAACATCGACCAATTCTGCTCCGCGATTTGGCCAATGCCGCGTGGCAACTTTGGGCAAATTCAGCACGAACACAGGCCACTTGCATGCGAAGTGGGAAAGGAGGACTTTGCGGCTAGCCTCCTCCTCCCGGCTGCGCACACTATGCATCTACCATCTGACTTCATAAGTGACGTTGTGTATGTACTCTTTTGTTTGTGATTTTTTTCCAGTTGGATATCCGGCAACCACCAGTGGTGGAAGCGGCGCTGCCCCCGCGTATCCGAATACGTCCGAGTGTCCCAAGGGATACCTAGAGAGATTCCGCACTCTGTTTCAGTCACACCGCGCCGATCCAGTCTACCTTAGTGCTCAGATGCCCGTCTAGCAGTCTACTCTGCGCTTCTCATCATCATCATTATCATCAGCCTGGTTACCCCCACTGCAGGGTAAAGGCCTCTCCCATACTTCTCCAACAACCCCGATCATGTACTAATTGTGCCCATGTCGTCCCTGCAAACTTCTTAATCTCATCCTCCCACCTAACTTTCTGCCGCCCCTTGCTACGCTTCCTTTCCCTTGGAATCCAGTCCGTTCCCTTAAAGGGAAGCTGAAGAGTCTGTCGAATTCAATAAGACGCTCACATGCGGATGCGGGAACCTTATAAACCATGTAGGTAAAATTTGGGAGGGTGGGGGGGGGGGGGGGGTTCAATTAGGAGCGACGTAATCGTCGGTTAAAATTGCGTTGTAGCTCCGCCCCCCATCGAATGCCGCGCGCTACTGCTGACGCTGGCGATGCGAGCGGAGACGGAAAACCGCGGTGTTGTGACGTCAACACTAGTGTTTCGTTCCTTCGCAGCCTCCACGACCGTGCCTGACCGTGCTTGTTTCTGCGTGCGCGCCATCGTGATCTGCTTCGATCGACCCTGCATTCCTTTGTTGGTGCGTCTGCGTGTATGTAGAGTGGTAGTCAACGTGCGCAGCATTAACTGAAGTGGTGGGCCGATCATGCCGGCTTTCTGTGCAGCCTACGGTTGCACGAACACCAGCGGCCGCGACGATGTTGTCTTCCAGTACTTCCCAAAAAACAAGAAGCTATTAACGAAGTGGGAGGCTGCGGCGAAGCGAAAGAATTTCAAGCCCTCAAGAACAACAACCACTTCCTTGACGACGATTATCACGACAATTTATCATTAAAACGTGCGTTGGGTTTGCCAGTCAAGTCGGCTCTTCTAAGATCGGAGCAACGAAAACAAAGACGGCACTAGTGCGGACTGACTGATGATAACTGGTGTTGGAAGGCCTTATGAATACACGAACTCGCCCAAACCTGGATTTCGATTTACTGCGAGCTCCTTCGTGTTAGCACGCTGAACGGAAGGTGCATGTTTATCTCCCGCCCTTGACGCAGGTTTCGTCGCAAAGCGCCGAGAATTTTCTATTTGCACGTGTGTTGTAAACAGCCTGCATGCAGCTACCACAACGCAGTGCAAATGTAGAGTTTGCATGTGTTGGAAAGCCGGCGCACGCCAGGACGCTACGCTCCCTCCTTCTCTCGCGCACAGCGAGAAACCGACCTTCTCACGTAGCCGACGGAATTCGCCGCCTTTACGACTTCGGTTACGAGTAGTGTGCGGATGACGCACAGATGAAGGTCACTACACGTACTGCATGAACCGGGAAGCTTTTCACGCGTTTAAACCGACTTTGTAGATTGCCGGCAGCTTTAGACAGCGCACAAATGCCGACGATCGCATCCCCACTTACGTTCCACGAGGAGGCAGGCAGGAACACAACACTACAGTGGTTTGACCGGAAACGAGCTCACTAGATCGGCGAAAGATCGACGAGATCACTAGATCGCTTTGCAAAAAACACACTCACCAAAGAGCATTTCCAACACGAGGAGATCCCAAGACTTCATTTTCGTTCGCGTCGAAAGCACTGCTCGCATCAGCATCGTTTGCTTCTTCGAGAAGCCGGCTCTTCGCAATCGGCTCGTACATGTGGGGAGTAATGCCGAATCCCTCAGAAAAACGCAGTCTCTTTAAATTTTCCATTACCGTCTCAGAAAAACAGCACGAAACTACCTGGCACCGCGCTTCATGTGTAGCGGCAGCGGTCGGTTACTAGCGTTGACGTCAAGAGGCGCCCGACCAATCACAGGCGGAAACGAAACGCGCGAGCTGGGCGTGTCCGCTGCTGCACTTTTCGTCGAAATAAAATATATTTGCGCTTTCTTTTGCTCAATTCGATATGATATTCGAATTCGGAGGGTTGAAAACCATTACGTACAGATGTTCACTCATTTTACCACTTCCAGTGCCTCGCTACCTATCGTAAACTGCTGTTCTCTTCCGAGACTGTTAAACATTAGTTTTCTGCAGGTTAATTTTTAGACCCACCCTCCTGCTTTCCCTCTCCAGGTCAGTCAGCATGCATTGTAATTTGTCCCTTGAGTTACTAAGCAAGGGAATATCATCAGCGAGTAGCAAGTTACTAACGCATTCTCCGTTAACTCTTATCATCAATTCCTCCCAATCCAGGTCTCTGAATACCTCCTGTTAACACGGTGTGATAACCATAGGAAAGATGGTATCTCCCTGCCTCACGCCTTTCTTTGTTGTAGTTTTGTTGCTTTCTTTATGAAGGACTACGGTGGCTGTAGAGCCGCTATCGATATCTTCCAGTATTTTTACATACGGCTTGTCTACACCCTGATACGGTAATGTCTCCATGACTGCTGAGGCATTGACACAATCAAACGCTTTCTCGTAATCAATGAAAGCTATATATAAGGGTTGGTTATATTCCGCACATTTCTCTCTCACCTGAGTTATAGTGTGACTATGGTGGATTGGTTGCCTAGCCTTTGCGGAATCCTGCCTGGTCCTTTGGTTAGAAGTCTAAGGTGTTCCTGATTGAATTTCCGATTACGTTAGTAAATACTTTGTAGGCAATGGACAGTAAGCTGATCGGTTTATAATTTTTCAAGTCTCTGGCATGCCCTTTCTTATGGATTAGGATAAGGTTATGTATGGATTAGGATTATGGATTAGGATTATGACGGTACGCTCGAGGTCATGAGGCATTGCGTATACAGCGTGGCCAGTTTCTCTAGAACAATAGGCCCACCATCCTTCAACGAATCTGCTGTTATTTGATCCTTCCCAGCTGCCTTACCCGTTTGCATAGCTCCCAAGGCTTTCTTTACTTCCGGCGTTACCTGTGGGATTTCGAATTCCTCTAGATTATTCTCTCTTCCATTATTGTCATGGGTGCCACTGGTACTGGATAGATCTCTACAGATATCCTCAGCCACTTGAACTATCTCACCCATATTAGTAATGATATTGCCGGCTTTCTCTCTTAACGCATACATCTGATTCTTGAAAATTCCTAGTTTCTTCGTCATTGCTTTTAGGCTTCCTCCGTTCCTGAGAGCATGTTCCATTCTATCCATATTATACTTCCTTATGTCAGCTGTCTTACGATTGTTCATTAACTTGGAAAGTTCTGCCAGTTCTATTCTAGCTGTAGGGTTAGAGGCTTTCATACACTGGCGTTTCTTGATCAGATCTTTCGTCTCCTGCGATAGCTTACTGGTATGCTGTCTAACGGAGTTACCACCGACTTCTATTGCACACTCCTTAATGATGCCCACAAGATTGTCGTTCATTGCTTCAACAGTAAGGTCCTCTTCCTGAGTTAAAGCCGAATACCTGTTCTGTAGCTTGATCTGTAATTCCTCTATTATCCCTCTTACCGCTAACTCATTGATCGGCTTCTTATGCGCTTCTCAGCCACGTAAAAAAAGGACGCTGTTATGTTGCGAAAACCCAGCGATTAAAATTTCATTTTTCTAAAAAATAACCTCCTTTTCCTCACACCAGAGCTTTTTATAACGCCAATGGTGGCACGCCGAACATGGCTTAGTCACGCTGACTCTTTAACTCTATATAATGCCAGAAGCGGTACAGCGGGGGCGTAGAGGTAGAGTATCCGCCTCGCGTGCAAGAGGACCATGGTTCGAATCTCGGTGCCGACCAATTTTCCACCGGATAAAGAAAAATCCGCGTGTTGATAAAACTGCATAAACATGCCTGCAGTGCGGCCTGATCCCGTTGACCAGAACCGGTAACGCACTCCCTCACAAGAGCAGGATTGACCACCCTGGTGCAGTACATGACCACATCCTCCTCTATGAATACAACAATCACACGCCGGCCCTCAGTCCCCAGCAGCTGCGAAGCAACTGACCACGGCGGAAGTCAGACCTGTGACACAGAAGAACGTACAAAGAATACCTGGGTCCAAAGAAGCCGCCATTGGAATCTGAGCATGGCAACGTTTTACGCTAGAACGTTATCTAGTGAAGTGAGTCTAGCGGTGCTCTTTGATGAATTAAAGGGCAGTAAATTGGATATAATAGGGCTTAGTGAAGTTAGGACAAAAGAAGCATGTGCAGTGATAAGAAGCGGGCACGTCCTGTGCTACCGAAACTTAGCGGAGAGACGAGAACTAGGAGTTCGATTCCTGATTAAGAAGGATATAGCTGGTAACATACAAGAATTCTATAGCATTAACGAGTGGGTGGCAGGTCTTGTTGTGAAACTTATTAAGAGGCACAAAATGAAGGTTGTACAGGTCTACGCCCCTACATCCAGTCATGATGACCAGGAATTCGAAAGTTTCTATGAAGACGTGGAATCAGTTATGGGCAAAGTCAAAACAAAATACACTATACTGATGGGCGACTTCAATGCCAGGGTAGGCGAGAAGCAGGTTGCAGATGTCAGTGGGGGAATATGGCATAGGCTCTGGGAATAGGAGGAGAGAGTTATTAGCAGAGTTTGCAGAACAGAATAATACGCGGATAATGAATACCTTCTTCCGCAAGCGGCATAGCCAAAAGTGGACGTGGAGGAGCCCGAATGGCGATACTAAAAATGAAATAGACTTTATACAATGCGCTAACACTGGTATCATACAAGATGTGGACGTGCTCGACAAGGTGCACTGCAGTGACCATAGGATGGTAAGAACTCGAATTAGAATAGACTTGAGGAGGGAACCAAAGAAACTAGTACATAAGACGCCAATCAATGAGTTTGCGGCAGCAGGTAAAAAAGGGGTATTTCCGGATGAAGCTACAGAAGCGGTATTCGGCTTTAACTCAGGATGAGGAATTTAGTGTTGAAGCAATGTACGACAGTTTTATAGAAATCAATAAGGAGTGTGCAATAGAAGTCGCTGGTAACTCTGTTAGACAGGATACCAGTAAGCTATCACAGAGAACGAATGATCTGGACAAAAAACGCCAAAGTATGAAAGCCTCTAACCCTACAGCTACAATAGAAATGGCAGAACTTTCCAAGTTAATCAACAAGTGTAAGACAGCTGACATAAGGATCGAAGTATAATATGGATAGAATTGAATATGCTCTCAGAAACGGAGAAAGCCTAAAAGCAGTGAAACAGAAACTAGGAATAGGAAAGAATCGGATGTATCCGTTAAGTGACAAAGCCGGCAATATCATTACTAATATGGATGAGATAGTTCAAGTGGCTGAGGAGTTCTATAGAGATTTATACAGTACCAGTGGCACCCACGACCATAATGGAAGAGAAAGTAGTCTAGAGGAATTTGAAATCCCACAAGTAAACCCGGAAGAAGTAAGTAAAGATTTGGGAGCTATGCAAAGGGGGGAAGGCAGCTGGAGAGGATCGGGTAACAGCAGATATGTTGAAGGATGGTGGGCAGGTTCTAGGAAAACTGGCCACTCTGTATACGCAATGCATCATGACCTCGAGCGTACCGGAATCTTGGAAGAACACTAACATAATCCTAATCCATAAGAAAGGGGACGCCATAGACTTGAAAAATTACAGACCTATCAGCTTACTGCCTGTTGCCTACAAGGTATTTACTAACGTAGTCGGAAATTGAATCGTGAACACCTTACACTTCTGTCAACCAAAGGACCAGGCAGGATTCCGTAAAGGCTAGGCATCAATCGACCATATTCACACTATAACTCAGGTGACAGAGAAATGTGCGGAATATAATCAACCCTTATGTATAGCGTCGACCGATTACAAAAAAGCGTTTGATTTTGTCGAAACCTCAGCAGTCATGGAAGCATTCTGGAATCAGGGTGTAGACGAGCCGTATGTAAAAATACTGAAAGATATCAATAGCGGCTCCACAGCCACCGTAGTCCTTCATAAAGAAAGCAACCAAATTCCAATAAAGAAAGGCGTCAGGCAGGGAGATACGATCTCTCCAATGCTATTCGCAGTGTGTTAACAGGAGGTGTTCAAAGACCTGGATTGGGAAGAGTTGGCGATAAAAATTAATGCAGAATACCTTAGTAACTTGCGATTTACTGATGGTATTACCCTCCTTAGTAACTCAGGGGACCATTTGCAATGCATGCTCACTGACCTGGAGAGGCAAAGCAGGAGAGTTGGTCTAAAAATTTATCTGCAGAAAACTAAAGTAATGTTTAACAGTCTCGCAATAGAACAGCAATTTAGAATAGGTAGCGAGGCACTGGAAGTGGTAGGGGAATACATCTGCTTAGGACAGGTAGTGACTGTGGATCCGGATCATGAAACTGAAATACTCAGAAGAATAAGAATGGGCTGGGGTGTGTTTGGCAGGCATTCTCAGATGATGAACAGCAGGTTGCCATTATCCCTCAAGAGGAAATTGTATAATAGCTGTGTCTTACCAGTACTCCCCTACGGGGCAGAAACCTGGAGGCTTACAAAAAGTGTTCTACTTAAATTGAGGACGACACAACGAGCTATGAAAAGAAGAATGATGGGTGTAACGTTAAGGGATAAGAAAACAGCAGATTGGGTGAGATAACAAACGCGAGTTAACGACATCTTAGTTGAAATCAAGGAAAGGAAATGGACATGGGCAGGACATGTAATAAGGAGGGAAGATAACCGATGGTCATTAAGGGTTACGGACTGCATTCCAAGGGAAAGGAAGCGTAGCAGGGGGCGGCTGAAAGTCAGGTGGGCGGATGAGATTAAGAAGTTTGCAGGGACAACATTGCCACAATTAGTATATGGCCGGGGTAGTTGAAGAATTATGGGAGAGGCCTTTGCCCTGCAGTGGGCGTAACCAGGCTGATGATGATGATGATGAATGCCAGAACTAACAACTTTATTGTTTTTTCCCACGCACCATTAGGGATTGGAACAATTTACCTGAGTTGCTACTAACCACTATTGATTTCCTTGACCCTCTGGGTTATTGACATCATTGTTCTCTTTTGAATTGATTACCCAAGTTTATTTTTGCGTTATTCTTCTTTTACTTCGCTTAAACTGTATTTATGATTCATTTCTACATATGGTCTTCACTTTATTTGTTTTGAGAATACCTTCATTACATGATCAAGCGTTCTTTCCCTGCTTTGTACTCGCAGTTGATGGACTGGATTGGTATTCTGCGCGCTGGTAATTTACGTCTGTTGATGTTATTATCTTTTATTATTATTTGTATGCCGCTCCTGCTTGGGCCACGCCTGCAGTATTGTATACATAAATAAAATAATAAATAAATTCCGCAGTAGAGACGTGACTCACCCAACTACACCACTGTAGATGGAGAGGCCGTGAATGGCCGAACGGAGAGCCCGCGTTCAGCCTCTCCATGCGGTTGAAACAAAAATCCTGTGCTGGAACAATTCCTACGTAAATATTTCATCCACAGCGTGCCATCTGAGACTACATTGCGGAATAGCTGCCTCCGTCCTTTATATGAACAAACATTGGAAAGAATTAGAGAAGAGCTTGGCGACTCCTGCTTCCTAGATGAGACGACAAACGTGGAGTACTTCGTCGCTCACTTTGTAGCCCAGAAGCTTGCAGCAGACGAGAAAGGCTTTTTCTAGTAGGCGCAACGCCTTTGGGGCAAAGAAGTGGGGAACCTAAGGCGTACTTTGTTAAGCAGTCGCCAAAAGACTCTGAAACCAGACCCTACAAGACGCCATCGCGATGGCTCAGCAGCTATGGTGTTGCGCTGCTAAGCCCGAGGTCGCGGGATCAAATCCTGGCCGCGGCGGCTGTTTTTTCGCTGGAACGAAATGCGAAAAAAATGCCCGTATCCGGTGCATTGGGGGCAAGGTAAAGATCCCCTGATGTCCAAACTTAATCCGGACTTCCCCACTATGGCATTCCCCATAATCAAGTCGTGGTTTTGACATGTAAAACCGCGGAATTCAATTAAGTTCAACCTGATAGGATTCGAACACGCTAAGGTTACGTTGCTCTACACAGACGCCACAGCGTACAAACACAAGGCTGCTCATCTGTCGAAGACCTTCTACCTGCAGATGGTGCAGGTCACAGGCGTAGCACAGCCATTTCAGTGCGTTTGCAAAAAAACTGAGGAATCACTTCAAGGATGTTAACTAGCTTAGTTTGCTTCAGCCAAAGTCGTGTCTTGGGAGGTGCCCTCTGGCAGGTGCTCGTACAAGTGGAAGTTGCCGGAGGTACCCCTCTGCCAGAGCCCATCACCACACGTTGTGAAAGGTGGCTAGAAGCTGTCGTGTTTCAAACTGCTGCTTTTCTGTGCTGAAGGCAGTGATTGACGCCTTTTCAGGAAAAGAGAGTGCTTCAGCCAGGTAGGCTCCAGCTGCCTTCTCTGAGAACAGCCTCCAGGGATACCTCGCATAGTTGTGCACTAACTTGACATTACTCACAAAAAAAACTGTAAAGAAACTAGAAAGTTTGGCGAAACTCTAATTACGAACACTGAGCTAATTCAAGATGCACAGCAACGAATCGCCGCCACTCTTAAAGGTCCAGTAGCCGACAAGGTAGGTGGGAAGTGTCAATTGGTCTTGGACAAAGAAACGAAGTATTCCTGGCCTCAAAGCAACATTGGGAGTTCTCTGTAGGGAGAAATCAAGGATACCGGTGTTGGTTCCGCCATCGAATCTTCCCAAGTGCTACTACGCTTCAGTACTAACATCTGTCGACGTCGACGGTTTCTTCTTGCCGTACAATCTCCTTCACAGCGCGAAGAGGCACAACCAAAAGGACTTCTTCTTGGGCAAGTTGGTGCTTAGATTTCCTAGGTACACATTGCGGCACAAAACACATTTCTTGAAAAGGGACAGAAGAAAGAAAGACCGTGAAGCGCCAGTGGCGCTTCACTGTGTTCTTTCTTCCTGTCCCTTTTGAAGAAATGTATTTTGCGCCACAAAGTGTACCTAGGTAAGAGGCAGAACTTTGAGTCCACATATGTTTCCCTATTTTCACAGTGAATCTTAGATAATGCGCCGCGTGCTTTCCAAGAAGATTTCTGCCTGTATGGGTCCTCGTTTCTAGAAGCACACTCAAATCCGAGTCTACGTTCAATGCTGTGTTTCAGCATCCCACGTTAGCCCAGTGTTGAACACCCAGCGTCGAAACATAACTGTGCATCTGCATTTCTTTTTACCTTGATGCACTCGCTCGATGTGGGCCTTAAAATATGCTTTTTCATCAAACATATTCTCGGCTGCAAAGCACCTTTTGAAAAATGCTCCTCAAATGTGTGAGAGTGTATGCGCCAGTGTTGCAACGCCTTATTCGGTCCGCCTAATATCATTTTTATGGGTAAGAAAATTCTGAGAGTTAAGGCTTGTCTTATCTAACCCTTACAGTCCTCGTGTAACAATACGTTGAATTTTCAGTAACCCGACGTCTCCCTTGCGTTTAGTGTTTGTCTGCTTTCGTTGTGTCGTAATTTATTCGCATCAAGTAGACACAAAATAGCACTTCTTCCAATCAGCATTCCGAAATCTTTCAAGTTTTCACCTCAGTTTCACTATTGTGACGTCTCGGTAAGGAATAGTGGCCATTCAACACGGATGTGAGCAGTGCGTCGGTTGCATTGAGCCGGCACTTGTCCAGCAATATCATCAGACGGCCATGTTAAACTTCTGGCGCTTTTATAACATCACAAATGCTCAACATTTCGTTTTTCTTGTTCATATAGTCCGAGCACGTCTCCTTTCAAAATATTTGCGTTTTCGCTAAAATGCATGGCGCGTATATTTAGGAAGTTCAAGGCCTTTAATTCATTCTTGTCTTTCGGTTTTTGACGCTTAAAATTCACTTTTAGCAGCCTAACCATCCCGCCTGTTGCTGGCTTACTTTATACTGTGTACAGCCCATTATACGCCTCGCGTGGGCAGTGTGAGTAGGTAAGGTTGCTTAGCTGTCGAAACGGCGACAATAATCTGGAAATCTTGGGTACGTGCAGGCATGTTGTGCGCCAAGCGATGACATTATAGCTGTGGTTAGATGGCGAAAAAATGGTCACCGAAACAAGATAAACAGCATCTGTGTGTCAGTACGCTGTGTTATCCCGAGCTACCGGAAACTACGACATTTACCTGACGATCAGCCAATCAACGCAGCATTCAAACAGGATTTTGCACTACTACACAAGACAAGGTTCAAACATGGGCTAAACTATAGGCACGTCTGCCCATGGTATGGCAAGTTCGCCTAATGGTACTTGTGACTCACCTAAATGTCACAAGCTCCGCGATGAAATTGCGGTGTGTGATAAGGCCCGCCTTGGGCAGCCCTGTGGAGCCACTCGACTGGAACACGGTGAACACGTCATGCGGGTTCGCGGGCGCCGGACTCTTGAAGTGGCTCCGGGGTCTACCTTTCAGTGCAGCCACGTTGACCGCACCGCAGTATTCACCAGCTGCCACCAGTGCCTGCATGTATACACGCAGGAGTGAAAAATGAGATCGTATCAGCTGCATTTGTCGCGTTGGTTATATAAAGACGCAAGGGGGACGAGGCAGTTCTCGACAAGCAAAAGTTCACACTGAGCTTCCCCCCGGCTCTCGTTGTAGGCGTTTAAGGAGGAAGAGGAGGAAAAATGTTTATTCAAAAGAAAGGACAAGCAGATGTATCTTGTGCGGGAGGCGCCCTTAGTCGAGGGCTACTGCGGCTCTTGCTCTCTCCCGGGCCCACTGCACCAGTTGCTGCTGGTTACAAAGGTTCGAACTAGTCAGCACGGCCTGCCACCGCTCGGGTGTGGGTTGGGTATTTGCGGGGCTGCCTTCACGTTGGGGCACGCCTATGCGGTGTGATATAGGGAGGCGTAGTCGTTACAAAGGAAGAACTTCAGTTTGGCCTAGATGGTATTTACTGCATATCATATTGGCCGCAAATAAAGACGGGGACAGCGGAAGAGAACACATAAACAACAACGTCTCTAGGCCAACTAGGCCAAACTGAAGTAACCACCCGTGTTCTTTGTGTGTTCTCTCCCGCTGCCCCGTCTTTATTTCCGGTCAATATGGTATGTCGTTATAAAGGGTACATTTGTATGAGTATAGTGTAGGGTGTATTGCGCGTAGTCTGCTTAAATGGGGGGTATGTATTGGTTTGTAATTGTCGCCTTGTTACGGCACTTTTACGTAAGAGGGTCTTGTGCGGAGGTGGGTATTGTCATCTGTTCAATCTGTGGTGTTGCAGTATAGCGTTGTATTGTAAAGGTACGCGCTCCAAAGATCCGGCCGTATCCCTCCCTTGTGGCGCCCGAAACCCATGAGCTCGGGCTACAGCGTGCGCACGCTGATTTCCACGGAGGTACTCGTGTCCTGGGGGCCTATACCGTAAAACTATTCCAATGTGTTTTTATTCCAATCTCCTGACGTCAAAATTGCGTAACCACCGACGCAAGCATCGGGCGGTCACCCGCCGGGTTTTCTGAACAGACCAATCAAGCGTTCTCCTCATTCATAGGTCTCTTTTGTTCGTTGAAAAACGAATAACCTTGCCTACACTGAGCGGCTTGTCTTATCTAATTGGCTCACAAGAGGCGAGGAGCACGCTCAAGTGCAGAGGGATTCGACAGGGGCGAGCCACTGCACTGAAAATCGATAACCGGATGAAGGGGGTGGTGCCGGCACCCGTGATTGGTCCGCTTTCCCTTACTTAGCTTGCGGTGGCTCGTCGACAATCGCGGCGGCATGCAAAGGAGCCATAAGAATGACGCTAAAACGGATCCTCAGCAAAGAAGAGTTAGCAGAACAAGGTCATACACGGGCCGAAAGTGCTCCAAAATGTTAGACGGCCACGTAGAAAGTTTTATTACACGCAATAAACCCACGCTCTTCGACAGGTGCGAGTAGCCAGTGGCTGAGCGATCGGCGGCAGCCATCTTTTATAGCTTTCGGAACGGGGCAGGCTGCCGCTATTCAGAAGAAAATTCAGTTTTGTTTGGCATATTAATGCATCTTTATCGCCTACACGTCACTTTGACGCGGTGAGTTTTTGCGATTTTGTGACGTCGCGTGAGAGGCAGGAGAAGTGGGCGCAGCCCGAAAGCTTTTGACCAATGGCCGAGGGCTAATGGCGAAGAGGCGTCGAATAAGAAATAACTATTTTTCTTTTGTTCGGTCAAATCATGCATAATCCGTGTGTACACGCTACATCAGATGGGGAGCTATCGTGGTTTTCGTGACGCAGCGTGACAGACAGGTGAAAGGGGGGTGGTCCAAAAAGTTTTAGACCAATCGTGGAAGGCTGATTGCAAAATTTGAATAGAAAAGTATGGGATAGTTTTACGTTATAGCGTCCCTGGAGTGCATACTATTTTAACGTCTGGGAATTGGGAGGCTTGTTTGAGGAGTCGGTGGGCGATTGACGATATTCTGCCCCTCGCGTAGCTACGGCAAGCTGCCTAGGAGTCAGTAATAATTGTGACGTACTCGTTGGTCCGACTACAGGTGATGGCCAAGGCCATGGCTGTCTCCTCCACTAAGAGGGCGCTGGCAGTTCGGACCGTCATCGAGACTACCTCTTGAAGGGTATGGTCGACAACGCTGGCCATCATTGCTGCTTTTTGGGGGTTGCCATTTGTTGGGCGTGTTGGTAAATTGAAAGCATATTTAGCGCCAGCAAACAAGGACGTAAGGGAGACGACAACACATGTGTTGTCGTCTCCCTTACGTCCTTGTTTGCTGGCGCTAGATATGCTTTCATTTTTGGGGGTACTGCGCGGTATGTGTGTATAGTGTAGTGGGGAGACTGCCATATTTTGTCTGTAGAGTCATTGCGCGAGCTTGGCGATGACAGGCATGATGTTCCGGGTGCATGCTTCTGGGGATAGGGGACACCTTGATGTGCTCCCTGTAGTTGGGGGCCAGATGGATTGCTTGTTCGTGGCCTTTGCCGTGTGTGGGGTGTGGGGTAGCCTAGGCGCGCTAAGTCAGTTCTTCCTGTTGGTATGAGGGCTAGGCGTTCTCGTTGACTCGTGAGGTGGGCCTCTATAATTTCTCTTATTGTATTATAGACTCCTAGGGCTCCAAGGCTGAGTGTCGCTGTCCCCGGTGGTAGGCCGAGCGCTTGGTTGTATGCTTTCCGATGAAGTACGTCTAGTTGATCCATCTCCTTGGGAGTGAGGGGTAAGTACGGGACAGTGTAGGCGATGCGGCTCATTGTCAGGGCCTGGACGAGCTGTGTAATGCCGTCTTCTTTCAGACCGTATTGTTTGGTGGGGATGCGGCTGACCATTCGCATGATTTGCAATGTGGTCTGCTTGAGACGTTGGATGGTGTATTCACCTCCGCCGGCCTGCTGTATGTGAAGGCCGAGAATGCAGACGGGGTTTACTCTGGGTATTTCTTTGCCGTCGAGGGTGAGTCTGATGTGGAGTATTTTGCTGAGTTGTCTTCGTGATTTCTGTCGAACGACTAATAGTTATAACAATTCTCGGGGAAGCAGCGGAGGTCACTCGGTTTTGCATATTCCTGGACGACGTCGGTCGCTTGTTGAAGGGCGTCTTGTTTCTCTCCTTTGGAACCAGTGGTGGCCCAGGTAGTGATGTCATCAGCGTATATTGCATGCCTGATTCCCGGTATTGCGTTGAGTTTTCCAGGTAATTTCATCATAGCGATGTTGAAAAGCGTGGGTGATAGAACAGCACCTTGTGGGGTTCCTTTATGCAAAAAGGTGAGGCATGCAGACAGGACACAAGAGAAGTGGACAACACGAACGCCGACTATCAACTGAAGGGAGCACTGAGGCGAAAAAAAGAAAGGAGACACAAAACTCAGCTGCGCAAGCTCTGGAATGATATCACCACGTGTCAGTCGAGTACATGTGCCGGTCTACGTGAGAGATAGCAGTTAAGGCACTTAATCTTTTCCTTATGTAAAGAACCGACAGCTGATAGTCGGCGTTGTCCACTTCTCTTCTCTTGTGTCCTGTCTGCACGCCTCACCTTTTTGCATAATGAATCCTTACCAACTAGCTCAGGTTCCTGTCGTTCTAAGAGTTCCTTTGTTGCGGGTAGGTAACGTCGAAGTTCTGATTGAGCCAATGCCTATTGTGGCCATGAGGTTACTTCGAAAGGCGCGTCTGTAATTGTAAGTATTGCAACCACAGTTCGTGAGACTTATGTTTGTAAGAATGGTATGGCGAGCTGCATTGTCGGAAGCGCCTTCTTGATTAACGTCAGCTATCGGCCAATAACAGCCGCGTATGGGAATCCACTATATCACGAAACAATAAGTCCAGAAAAGACCGAGGAGCAGGCGTCTGTTGAACGGAGAGCGTTTCAGAGAAAGGCGACATCGCACTCCTCCTGCGCAATTCACGAGTTGCGCACGTCTGCAAAATTTGTCTGAGATGTTCACAGCAGCGTAGCATGCTATCCGCTGGCTGCGCTTTTTCAGCAAGCTTGTGGCGTCATTATGGGCCCCTTTAAACATGCTTCAGAGTGAAATACTCTTAGATCCGTCAGAGACATATGCGAGCATCTTAATATTTTAATCATAGGGTTTCACTTGTGAAAACCACAATTTGATAATGTTGCACGTCGTAATCGCAGACTCCTGATTAATTTTGACCACGGGGATTCGAATGTTCAACGTTCGCCCATTGTAGGAGACACGGGCGTTTTCGCATTTCGCCCCCATTGAAATGCGGCCGCCGCGGCCGGTATTTGATTCCGCTACCTCGTGCTTAGCAACGCCACACTATAGCCGCTGAGCCGCAGCTGCGGGTTCCGAGGATTTTCAATATATCTATCGCATTTAGTGGATTCGGTAGCCCAAATTGATGTGAAGTCGTCGTATGAGAAACGCTTTCAATAGCAATGTGTCTCTTCCTCAACGCTCAAAGTATTACACGTTTTCTTTGCAAGGATTCAATGAAGAGGCCACCTGCAGTCTCTGCTCGACCGCGAGAAGCACGAAAATGCCATACCTTCACTGACGGCACATCCTTGGAGACATCTGTGACTTTCGCCACATTCTGCATGTCGCAGTATACCACCGTGGGCTTTGTCAACTTCAGTAGGCCTGCCATCTCTCCTGTAAGGTCAATGGACAAAAAACAATAATTGTCTAACGATTCGTCGAACGTATGGTCACAATTACCCGTTTTCCCGGGATACGTCGGATCGGCTAAACGAATTCGTTTATCAGAAGTAGATCGTATGAAATGCCGCTTTTGTTAAAGCTCCTCCCCGATAATTCCGTGTTAGACATGGAACCACTTCGAGTGGCTGCAATAACCCCAGTGGTACCTAAAAAAATTAAATTATGAGGTTTTACGTTCCAAAACCACTTTCTAATTATGAGGCATGCCGTAGGGGAGGACTCCGGAAATTTCGACTACCCGGGGTTCTTTAACATGCGCCTAAATCTAAATACATGGGTGTTTTCGCATTTCGCCCCCATCGAAATGCGGTCGCTGTGGCCGGGATTCGATCCCGCGACCTCGCGCTCAGCAGCCTAACACCATAGCAACCACTGAGCAACCACGGCGTGTCTAGTGGGACCTAAGCATAGAATGGAGCACAGTGAAACCGGCCTCGCGTATCAGGAGGTTTTCCTGTTTGTCGTTTCATCGCTTGGTGATTTAACATTCGCGTTCGGCCATAGGCATAGGGTGGTAAATACATTACTGCCGACTCCATTTCTGATTTCTTATAAACAAGAAAATTACCAAAAATGTTTCTAGGACGCGGTTTAACTGAACTCAGGTAACACACAATAAAAACATGACAGAACAGTCTTAAAGCGCGACAAAAAATGCCCAAGTCCCAGTCCATTTTTGCACTCAGGGGGCAATGCATCTTCTGCTGCTCGCAATTACAATATAACCACTTGAGTGAGTTCAAATCTGCCCAGCTACATATACCACGGCTATATTGACGAGTGAAAATAGACCGTTTTTTTTACTGTATATTTGCTAACTACATTAGAATGGTTTATAGCGTTAAACAGTAATGAGCGTGTAAAGCGGTATATAACTTTTACACCCGTAACGCCGTTGCGGGTGTTAAATGGAGGCCGATTTACACCGTCATCCACTTTTAAGGGCGTAACTAAGCTTGCAGTTTTGCTTTTAAGGGCGTAATTAAAGTTGCCGATTTGCTTACGACAGTTACGCATAATATATGAATTCGTGCAAAATCAGCCTTGAAGAGTGAGTAATCGAGTTGACGTATTGCATCAGAACCTAATTGTGATTGTTTAAGTGCACTCCCAGGTGGCAAGCACTCATCGACTTCTTAACGTTGCCGAAAACTTCCATATTGAGCATAATTGGGCGTGGTTGAACCCTCCACCGTTAGGCGCTACACCTGGAGTACACGCCGCATAAGCCGTGTAGGAGCACACTTTGTGACAGACCGGAAGCACTTTCTTGCCCTAAATCACAAGGTGTATAATTGGCGACATCCGTATTTGGTAGCTCTGTGGCGCTCCCTAGGCAGTGCTGCGAGAACGCCGGTGAACCGCGCAATGTTGGTCAGTACAAAAGGACAGAAACATGCCAGTGCGGTATATCTGTTCGTCTGAGCTGCTCTAGTTGGAAAGTTTCGGATAATTTCTTGCATTTAAATGCATGCAGCCTAGGCGTTGTGTGTCGTTCATCTATGCGGACCAACCTATGCCGCAAGTGACAAGACTCTATTTATCGACATTCCCGCAGGCGCAGCATGTTTCGTTCTAAAGAGCATGACGCTCCATCGGACAAACTCAGTTGAAGGACTGCAAATTTTGCGTGAAAGCTATTAGTTTTTCGATAATTCTTGCAGAAACCATCGAGGAACCAGTGCCAACGCTAACGTGATTAGTATTGAAGCAATGTACTGAGACAGCGTATAGTAAGAGGCGTCGTCAATGAGGCGTGTACTGAAGCCGCGCTCCGTTCTGTCAGGCATGGTTTTGTCGCTACAGCAGTCGCGACAAGCAGCACCCTTCCGGGGCGGAAGGCAAATAAATTTGTGAAGGCTAGGCTGAGCCAGGTTACCGTTGTCTCGTGTCGGTATATTCGCGATGGAGTCACACAAACATGTTCTGGCGAAGCAGGCGTGTGCGCTAGAAACTTGGGGTGTTCTGTTAAGGTTGTCCAATTAACTAATTTATTTATTTACTCGAATTTAAAACATACAAATATATTATTCGACCGCCCACTAAAATATTGTTGCTTTGGGCGGCCAGGACTGAGCAGTGCATTGACCTCAGTGAGACAACTTATTTTGCGTTTATATGACGAAAATAAAATGATAAAGATAGAAAAATATCTTTATGCGCTACAAAGGTACAGAGAACCTTAATGATGCATAATGCCGTTCGTTTGCTCTGAGGTTCCTCTAGGAAGTAAGAGTAAGCCAAGGTGAAGAGGGAATGTAAATGCTCCTTCGCTCGTTTAAATTTCTCAGAGTGAAGCTTTGAGACAATTTGGTTACGCATCGCGAATTATTTTTGCCGCAGACAGACTCGGACATGAAAACGGGGTGCCGGATATGTCCTGTAAACGTTACTTACGCCTAATTTATTTCTGAAAACACGAGGGGCTAATATGCACAAGCGGGAATGCTCACTGAAAGAGCGCACTATTTTTTATTTAAAAAAAAACCTTTTGTTCGCAAACAAACAGGGACGAAGAACAAGAGCAACACAAGGACGAGCGCATCAGTTATGCTTCTACTCTTTACGTAACGGAATTTCTCTTATAGCCAGATGAAAGGGTCACGCCTACGCAATGATTACCTATGGTAATGTCACGTGGTAGTAACGTAAAAGAAAACACTAGCAATACTGTGAAAGACAAAATTAGCTTTATTGGGCGAACCTGTGCCCACAAAACAGGCTCCACTTAAAGCACAACCAGAGCGGTGAACACAGTCGGCGATCGTCGAAAATTTTGATCAGTGGGTCAAGCGCGTCGGCTTTTATACAGCAGTCGTCGAATGTTCCAGACTGATCGCTGTGACCCGCGTGTCTTCCACAAAGTTCTACACCATTCCCGTCACGCTATGAAATCAGATATCACAAGGTTCGGCAGCAGGCAGCGGATAGAAGCATCGATAACATTCCAGAAACTTCCTATACATGCAGGCGCGTCCTGCGCTGTGCGATGACATTTGCTAAGCGGCGAAACGTGGTCACCCGAGAAAGATCAACATGTACACGTGTCAATACCCCCCTCTTATAAAGCATCAACCCGATGCTGCAAACAAACGACAATAATAAACAAAAATGTCCGTAGCAAAGAAAAGCAAAATAAGGAAGTTCGTCAGCGTTCGTAAAAGGGTTTAAGACGCACTACGTGGACCACTTCAGATCGTACGCGGCACCGCTGTGACTGCGAAATGCAGTCTGGCACGACCTCATAGTCCAGTTCGCCAACACTTCGGGTGACCTTGTAGGGTCTCAAATAGCGTCGCAATAGTTTCTGAGCCCTCGTCGACGTATTGGGATCCAAGCCCAAACACGGTCGCCAGGCTGGTACTGGACGTAGCGTCGTCGGAGGTTGTAGTGTCGGCTGTCGGTCCTCTGCTGGTTCTTGATCCGTGGGCGGGCGAGCTGTCGGGCTTCGTCGGCGCGCTGGAGGTAGGTAGCGACGTCAAGACTATCTTCGTCGGTCACGTGCGGCGCCATGGCATCGAGAGTCGTCGTCGGGTTCCTGCCGTAAACCAGCTTGAACGGCGTAATCTGTGTTGTTTCTTGCACCGCAGTGTTGTAAGCGAAAGTTACGTGAGGAAGGGCGGCATCCCACGTCTTGTGCTCGATGTCGATTTACATTGCTAGCATGCCGGCGAGGGTCTTGTTCAGGCGCTCCGTGAGGCAGTTCTCCTCCTGTGGCTTGTCTGGCTTATATTGCAGAATGGCTTGGGTGAGCTCTGCTGTAAAAGCCGTTGGTCTGTCGGTGATGAGGACTTCTGGAGCACCACGTCGCAGCAGGATGTTCTCGACGAAAAATTTCGCCACTTCGGCTACGCTTCCTTTCGGTAGAGCTTTAGTTTCAGCCAAGCGGGTGAAATAGTCCGTCTTCACAAGTCCCAACAAGTCCATCCCGATCTGCTGAAAAGGTCGGTAAGGAGGCTTGACCGGCTGAAGTTATCCCGCTCGCCTTGTCGGTGGTGTCTTGCGTCGCAGACAATGTCGATATGTCTTGACGTAACGGGTGACATCGGTGGTTAGGCGTGGCCAGTAATACGTTTATTGTATCCTCGATAGCGTCCGGGAGAAACCAAGGTGCCCAACGGTCGCATTGTCATGCAGGCCGTGCAGTACTTCTGGACGCAGCGCCGACGGAACAACAAGAAGGTAGTTGGCGCGGACTGGTGAGAAGTTCTTCTTCACGCGTAGGTTGTTTTGAAGCGTGAATGAAGATAATCCGCGCCTAAATGCCCTAAGGACAGCATCGGCGTGCCCTTCCAAATAATCGACAAGGCCTTTTAGCTCCAGGTCTGCTTGTTGCTGTTCAGCGAAGTCTTCCGCGCTCATTATGCCAAGGAAGGCGTCGTCATCCTCGTTATCTTGCGGCGGCGGGTCAATGGGGGCGCGTGATAGGCAATCAGCGTCTGAGTGTTTTCGTCCGGACTTGTAGGTTACAGTGATATCGTATTCTTGTAGTCTGAGGCTCCACCGCGCCAGCCGTCCAGAAGGATCCTTCAAGTTAGCTAGCCCACACTAATCGTGATGGTCGCTGACCACGTTGAATGGCCTGCCATGTAGATAAGGGTGGAATTTTGCTGTGGCCCAAATGATGGCGAGGTATTCCTTTTCAGTCGTAGAATAATTGCCTTCTGCTTTTGACAGCGACCGGCTAGAATAAGATATCACCCGTTCAAGTCCGTCTTTCCTCTGGACTAGGACGGCACCGAGGCCTAGGCTACTGGCGTCAGTGTGGATTTCGGTATCGGCGTCCTCATCGAAGTGTGCAACTACCGGCGGCGACTGCATGCGTCGTTTGAGTTCTTCAAATGTGTCAGCCTGTGGCGTTTCCCACTTGAACTCGACATCACATTTGATTAGATGTGTTAGCGGCTCCGCGATGCTTGAAAATTCCTTGACAAAGTGCCTGTAGTAGGCGCACATGTCAAGGAATCTACAGACTGCCTTCTTGTCGATGCGCTGTGGGAACTTTGCGATGACAGCTGTCTTCTGCGGGTCGGGGCGGACTCCAGATTTCCTGATGACGTGGCCTAGAAACAGAAGCTCGTCGTAAGCGAAGCGGCACTTTTCTTGCTTCAGAGTAAGCCAGAAAAGTGCCCTGTAAGCCAGTACGGGTAAGGGTAAGCCAGTACTAGAGGCCAGAAAAGGCACTTTTCTGGCCTCTAGTACTGTTGCAAGCCCCCTAAGGTGATCGTCGAAATTTCCGGCGATGATGACGACATCATCCAAGTATACGAGACAGGTCTCCCACTTCAATACTGCTAAAACCGTGCCCATCACGCGCTCGAACGTTGTAGGCGCCGAGCACAGTCCAAATGGCATAACCTTGAACTCGTAGAGGCCGTCTAGGGTGATGAAGGGGGTCTTTTCTCGATCTCTTTCGTCGACTTCTATTTGCCAATAGCCAGACTTGAGGTCCATCGACGAGAGGTATTTAGGGTTGCAGAGCCGATCCAACGCGTCGTCTATTCGTGGGAGGGGACTTACGTCCTTCTTCGTGAATCTTGTTCAGGCGACGATAACCGATGCAGAAACGTAGGGATCCGTCCTTTTTCTTCACCAAGACTGCAGGAGACGCCCACAGGCTTTTCGACGGCTGGATGATGTCGTCGCGCAGCATTTCGTCGACTTGTTGCCTAATAGCTTCGTGTTCTTGCGTCGAAACTCGGTAAGGGCTCTCGCGGAGTGGTCGAACGCACTCTTCGGTTATTATCCGATGCTTTGCGACCAGTGTTTGTCGAATTCTTGATGACGTCGAAAAGCAATCTTTGTATCGTAAAAGAAGACTTCTGAGCTGTTGCTGCTTAACAATGGGGAGACTTCTATTTATGTCGAAGTCAGGCTCGGGAACTACGGTCGTAAGGGTAGATGCGGCAGAATCCGAGAGGACAACGCATTGCTGGTGTCCAGAATTTCCTCGGTGTATGCGATCGTCGTGTCCTTGTTGATGTGCTTGAACTCCTGGTTGAAGTTTGTCAGCAACGATTTCGTGTTTCCTCCGTGCCGTCGAGCGATTCCTCTTGCGACGCAAATTTCACGGTCGAGCAGTAGGCGTTGGTCGCCTTCGATAACGCCTTCTACGTCAGCAGGTGTTTCGGTGCCGACTGAAATAACAATGCTGGTGCGAAGCGGGATACTCACTTCATCTTCGAGCACACTCAAGGCATGGTGACTACGAGGTCTCTCCGGCGGTATCGCTTGATCTTCCGACAGCGTTATGTATATTGACTTCAGGTCTACGATTGCGCCGTGTTGGTTCAGGAAGTCCATGCCGAGAAGGACGTCTCGTGAACACTGTTGAAGGATAACGAAGGTGACAGGGTAAGTCCGGTCATGAGCGGTAATTCTTCCCGTGAAGATTCCAGTCAGCGTTATGAGGTGTCCTCCAGCGGTCCGAACTTGAGGGCCTTCCCATGTAGTCTTAACTTTCTTCAACTGGGCGGCGATGTGTCCACTCATGACGGAGTAATCAGCCCCTGTGTCGACTAAGGCGGTGACTACGTGGCCAGCCGGAAGCACGTCGAGGTCGGTGGCTCTTTGTCTTGCATTACAGTTCGGTCTTGGCGTCAGATCACGGCTGCGTCGCGTTGACCTGTGGCTGGTATGTGACGTTGTGAGGTCGTCTTTCGTCGTCGTATTCTTTGCTTCCACACTTCGTCGGGACGGCGGCGTGTCGTTATGTCGTCGAGGTAGTATCTTTGGCATCTTCGTCGGTGGCGGAGGATCTTCGTCAGTTCGACAAACAGCAACCGCACCTCCATCGGTTCCTACTTTTAGTTTTCCGCATATGAGCTCGCTAACCGGCCCCCGGCTGGGCCAGTGTATGGTCGGCGCTGCAGCAACAGGCAGCGGCCTGGTGACGCCGAACAGGTAGAGGCCTGGTCGTCGAGGGCTCCACTGAGTAGCGGCGAGGTAGTCGGCGATATCGCGAGGTCGCAAACCCTCGGAGTCTCATCTCCCGGTATGGGCATCGGTGGTAGACGTGCCCGGCTTCTCCGCAGTGATAGCAAAGCGGACGGTGGAACTGTGTCGTCACTGAGCCCTGCCGTGGGCGCGGATGGGGAACGTGACGGTGGGCTACAGCGGCGTATGTCATCGCTTGCGTCTGAGGCTGCAGCGATTCAGGGGCTACTCCGAGTTGTTGTTGGAGCTGCTCACTTATGGTGTCGGCAACCGAAGCCACTTGAGGCTGTGATGATGGGAACAGCTTCTGTAGCTCCTCCCGCACGACCACTCGGATAGTCTCGCGGAGGTCTTTGGTAGCCAGAGACTGAACTCCAGCGTAGTTTGTCGAGTTCGTGTGGTGGTCGAATTGCCGGTTTCGCATGTCCAGTGTCTTCTCGACGCTGGTGGCCTCGCGAAGAAACTCGTCGATGGTCTTCGGTGGGTTTCGTAGCATTCCGGCAAAAATTTCCTCCTTCACACCACGCATGAATAGGCGGACTTTCCTCTCCTCGGGCATTTCAGGGTCGGCGTGGCGGAATAGACGGCTCATTTCCTCTGTGAAGATCGCGGTTGTCTCATTAGGTAGCTGCACCCGGGTTTTTAAAAGCACTTGGGCTCGTTCTTCGCGTACGACGCTTGCGAACGTCTGCGGGAAGCCGCGTCGGAACAGGTCTCAGGTCGTTAAGGTGGCTTCTCGGTTCCCGAACCACGTCCTGGCAGCGTCTTCCAATGCGAAGAAGACATGTCGCATTTTGTCGTCACTGTTACAGCTGTTAAATGTAGCGACTCTCTCATACGTCTCAAGCCAGCTTTCCGGGTCCTCGAACGTTGAACCGCGGGACGTCGGAGGCTCGCTGGGCTGCTGCAGCACGATGGAGGACGCTGGGGCATCCATTGACGTGGGCTTGGTGGCGATCTTCCTGGTCGTCTCAGGCAAAAGTCCGTGCTCCGGGGGCAGCCTTTGCAGCCTGCGGCTACCTCGCTGGTTCTTGGCGACGTTGGTCTTGTCTTCCGCGTGCGGGCTTGGGTCACGGCTTTGTGGGGGCGTCCGGTACGTGGACGCAAAGGACCTCCACCAGATGTCTCGTGGTTGTGACGTGAAAAAACACAGTAGCAATACTGTGAAAGATGAAACTAGCTTCCATTGGGCGAACCTGTGCCCACAAAACAGACTACACTTAAAGCACCACGAGAGCGGCGAACGCAGTCGGCGATCGTCGATAATTCTGATCAGTGGGTCAAGGACGTCGGCTTTTATACAGCAGTCGTCGAATGTCCCAAACTAATCGCTGCGACCCGCGTGTCTTCCACAAAGTTGTACACCATTCGCGTCACGCGATGAAATCAGATATCACAAGGTTCGGCAACAACAGACAGCGGATAGAAGCATCGATAACATTCAAGAAACTTCCTATACATGCAGGCGCGTCCTGCGCTGTGCGATAACATTTGTTAAGTGGTGAAACGTGGTCACATAAGAAAGATGAACATGTACACGTGTCATTATTGTCATAGCCTGCATCATTTCTTTGGACCATTTGTCCTCGCTCCGGCCTACGATGGAACATCACTGACCCCACATCTACGCAAATTATGTCGCCTTGCCGATTGCAGCTTTTCTCGTTGCCTTCGTTTTTCAGTGATGTATGCATGAGACCAGTGCTAACCAGTGGCGTAGGCAGAAATTTCGTGCGGGGCGATGGGGGGGGGGGGGGGGGTTCTCTCGTTTCAGCTCAGCTTCCTCCTTGCAGAATTTGTCAAGGGATCAAATACATGCATATTAACTGCATTGCCATTCCCTAAGATGCTGCAAACGAATTCTTGAAAGCTACTCACTGTCAAGACAAGTAAGATATGCATTTTTTCATGAAACAATATACTCGTATGTCCCAAATATATTGTCCAAAATAACTGATATTCATGCTTCCCTGTTTTTTGTATCAACATCATCATCATCATCATCATCATCACCACCCTGGTTACCTGGTTACGCGTACTGCAGGGTAAAGGCCTCTCCCATACTTCTCCAACTACCCCGGTCATGTACTAAAGGTGGCCATGTTGTCCCTGCGAACTTCTTAATCTCATCTGCCCACCTAACTTTCTGCCACCCCCTGCTAGGCTTCCCTTCCCTTGGAATCCAGTCCGGAACCCTTAATGATTATCGGTTATCTTCCCTCCTCGTTACATGTCCTGCCCATGCCCATTTCTTTTCCTTGACTTCAACTATGACGTCACGAACTCGCGTTTGTTCCCTCACCCAATCTGCTCTTTTTTTATCCCTTAACGTTGCAGCCATCATTCTTCTTTCCATAGCTCGTTGCCTCGTCCTCAATTTACGTAGAACTCTTTTCGTAAGTCTCCCCGTTTCTGCCCCGTACGTGCGTACTAGTGAGACACAGCTATTATATACTTTTCTCTTGAGGGATAATGGCAACCTGCTGTTCATGATGTGAGAATGCCTGTCAAACGCACCCCAGCCCATTCCTACTTTTCTGATTACTTCAATCTCATGATCCGGATCCGTGGTCACAACCTGCCCTAAGTACATGTATTCCCTTACCACTTCCAGTGCCTCGCTACCTATCATAAACTGCTGTTCTCTTCCGAAACTGTTAAACATTACTTTAGTTTTCTGCAGATTAATTTTTAGACCCACCCTTGCGCTTTGCCTCTCCCGGTCAGTGAGCATGCATTGCAATTGGTCCTCGGAGTTACCAAGCAAGGCAATATCATAAGCGAATCGCAAGTTACTAAGATATTCTCCATTAACTCTTATCCCCAATTCTTCCCGATCCAGGTCTCTGAATACCTCCTGTAAACACGCTGTGAATAGCAAGTAAAGAAAATATCACACGAGCTTTAGAAATATATCAGTCCGAAACCAGCAAAGCAGTGCCTGCCGCCCATATGAAAAATGTAAAGGCGATGAAATTAACAACTTGAGGACAAATCTTTTAACGAAACTTTGTCATTCAAGAACCTTGTTTACATTTTTGTACATATGTAACCGCCAGGGGAAAATCTCAATAACGCTGTCTTTTGTTCCAATGGGTTGCTCAGGAGCAGCTACCAGCTGTTGTGTATTGTGAGTAATTGCACCGAAATTATAGTCAGAGCACAAATATAAAGGAGGAGTTCCGCAATATATACGAGGGTGAGAGTTAAATAAAAGTGAGCAAGTGCGAATATATGACAAACGAGGTACTTTATTTAACAGCTGTCTCCATGAGGATTTAGACATTTGTCCCACTGACTAACGAGTCGCGTGATTCCCGTCTCATAAAACTGCTTGGGTTGGTGTTTCAAAAAGTCTGTAACTGATTCTTTCACGTCATCGTCCGCCGCGAATCTGGTTCCCTTGAGTTGTTTCCTCAATTACCCCAAAATGTGTAAGTCAAAAGGTGACAGGTCTGGGCTGTGGGAGGATGTTCCAGTGTTTCCCACTTGAGCTTTCCAGCTTCGTGTTAACCACATCGGCAAGCAAGATGGCCCATTCATAAATTTCCCACGTCGTTTGTTTTTGATTGCGACACGCATCCAATCCGGTGTTTCACAATATCGGAAACGATTGAGAGACTCTCCAGGTTTTGCAAATTCGATCAGTTATGGCCTTCAGCGATCGAAAAAAAATTCAACACCTGTCCGGCGGAAATGACGGCCTTTGCTTTCTTTGGGGTGGTGAATTCGAATGCTTCCACTGTAAGCCTTGCCGCCGTGTTTCAAGCTCGTAGTAGTGGCAGGATGGTTCGTTCCCGGTCGGAGACAAGAAGTCGTCAGCCTCATTGTGATACTGGATCAGATGAGTCAAAGCAGCGCCGAACCTCTCCGTCTTCTGACGGTGGTTCAAAATCTTGGTCAACCACTACGGAAACCAGAGCCGATAACAGAGACGTGCATTAATTATGGTGTGAACCGAACCGTGACTGAAGTTCACACGCTCTGCCAGTTCACCGATGCTGATCTTGCGTTCTTGCCTAATCAGTTCACCAACCTTTGGAATTGTGTTCGGAGTGATTGCATGGCGGCTTTGGCGCGGTCTTGAATCGTCTTTGGAACTTTCACGTCCTTTTTTGAACAGTGTCCTCAAACACCTCCATTAGCTCGTGAAATGCAATGATTAGCCTACACGGCAGCCATACGGCGACGAACTTATTTTGCAAAACACCTTCCGCTGTCAAAAACCTCACGACACCACGCTGTTCAACTTTTGGAGCATCCATTATGTCACGCAACCATGTTCAACCCAGTGTATGACAGCGTCAAAGAAGAATAATCCTCACATCTGCGTGTCACTTCGTGTCACTTTTGTAAATGAGGGATGCTTGTGTGCTACGCGCATGCCCTGCAGATAATGAACCGAACCATTATTGCGTGGGGTGGGTTGGCTCACTTTCATTTGAGTCACCCTCGTGTATTATAAATGCGAAGATGCAGCTTGATAAAGGACAAATAAGTGTGACTGGAAACAAGTTCACTGCACGTATACACAAAATGTCACAAAAAGATAGTTAAATATAGGTATAAGTCTCCAATAAATGTACATATCTAAGAAAAAGTCACTGTATATAATGCGTCAAACAAGGCAAATAAACATGTTGCGCAATCATAGATTCGCAGATCACAGAATCCTAAGGCCCGTCGCCGACCACCCACCCACCCTTTACGCCCCTTGATGTATCGCGCACGAAGGAAGGCGGCGCGCTTCCTCCCCGCTTTTATTTCTTGCTCACAGAAGACTGAGCCCCTATCATCGGCTCACCCATGCCACCACCACCCCCTACGCTTTCACTTGCACATACAGCATGCGGCGCACGGTCACGATGGTATGGCGTAGGACTTAATTTATACAGAACATGAGGGCAACGGCGACGGCAGGAATGCGCCTGGAGTGTCCATATAATTGCTTTCACAATGCTATAATAAGGGTATCCGGCAACGGAAGCGTCCCGTAGGCCATTACTCTCGGCAAAAGAAGTAACAAAATGGCACTTTCACCATGCGACAATTCGCTGCACCGCGACAACGCCTTTTTTTTCCCTTTACTGGGGCGCGGGGCACGGTAATAAAAAAAAACGCACAGTATGTTCGTCACAATCGAATGCCTACTTTGGGCAACTAATGTGGCATTTGAAGGAATATCGAAGAAAACACGAGACGCTTGGTCCACCAAGAACCATGCGCCGGCGAGACATGACTCTCTGGAGAGGATGCGCTCAAGCGAACGCGGTGCAATCCGTCGACTCCCCACAGTGATGGCGGCGAGCGACCATTGTTTCTTCTTCTCGTCTGCTAGCTAGAAAGCATCCAAAGATCTTCCATGCGAAGATGCACTCGGCCAGAGAAAACCGAACACGCACCGAAGTTTGCCGTGCGGTGGTCGGGGCAACACGAGCAAAACGCATGCGCCCTGGCTGGCTATGGCAGCCCACGGGTAGGGGAGCGAGAACAAACAAATTGAGGAGGCTCAATGTGTCCTCGTGATTAAAAGTCAAAGTAGAAAAAATAAATAAGAGCGTATTACCTTGGCTGGCTTTAGTGCCTTCACTGGATGCTTAGGAGCAGGTGAAAAAAATGTTGATATTTTTTATGCGACATGACGGCACGAATGAACCAGCACAACGCTTCGGCTCATCGGGCCTCCCTGCGGGATTTGTCAACTTGTTTGATAGTGTGTTGATTTGGCCTGTCTCGTTGTATGGCCTGATGTACGACTTTGGAAAAGTCATTGCACCTTTGGCGTCAAATATTTATGGGGGCATTAAGCTTACAAAGTTTCGAAATTGAAAATCTAAAGCACACGTTTGGAAATGTCAATGCACCTTTCACATCAAAAGTTTATGAGAACGTTATACCCATAAAGTTTCGGAATTGACATCCACGCACTCCGTAAATTCCATGATTGAGTGTAGATTCCGCGGCCTCCGCGAGATGCCGCGGCGAGTCCGTTCGCCATCAAACCGACCTTGAAACTTTGTGCTCGGATGGGGCTGCTTGCGTTATGCGACTCCCGGTTCATGGGCTTTGCCGTGAAATCAGCCCGAGTTCGCAACTTTCGCGGTGAAATGGCTTTTCGAGCGTGAAAGAGTTGTTCTAGAGAAAATCTAGAATGATTTCCGGCGCCGGTGGTGGCTTTGGCCAGCGGCGCATGGACAGCACGAAAAAATTTCGGGGGGGGGGGGGGGCTGAAGCCCCATAAGCGCCCCCCCCCCCTGGCTACGCCCCTAGTCGGTGGGGTCGGTACAGGAAGAGGTCGCTGTAGTATTTGGAAGCAGTGTAAACTTATTGTATATACGGTGAATTTTCGCCTGCTCGAAACGGCGGCATTCCTTCACGATGGCTCACAATTCACAATTCGCTGCATCGCAGCAATGCCTTTTTTTGTGTGTGTGTTTGTGGCGGGGGCACCCAAATTAAAAAAAAAACGCTAAGGAAACCATGTTGGCCACAATAGAATGCCTATTTCGGGCACCTACAATGTAGCTACCGAAGGAATATCGAAGAAAACGTGAGACGCTTGCTCCCGAGAGAAGCATACGCATACTGCTCGGTATCCTACACCGGCGAGACAAGACTTTCCGGGGAGGTCGCGCTCAAACGAACGCATTGTAATCCGTTGAGTCCCCACAGCGATGGCAGCGAGCGACCACTGTTTCTTTTTTTCGTCTGCTAGTGAAAAAGCGTCCAAAACTCAGCCAGGCGAAAATACGCTCTGCCAGAGAAAAACCACCGCGCTCCTTGGTGCGCCGTGCGGTGTTGTGGGCAACACGAGGAAAACGCCTGCGCTCTGGCTGGCTCTGGCAGCCTGCGGGTAGCGAAAACAAGAGAATAGAACAGGCTCAATGTGTTCTCGCGAATAAAGGGGACAGTAGAAAAATAAATGAGGACGTAGTAACCTACTGGCTTTAGTGCCTTGACATGGTTGCTTTGGCGCAGGTAACAAGAAATATCGAGATTGTTTTCTGTGATATAGCGACACGAATGAACCGCCACATCGCTTCGTCTCATCGGGCCACGCCGCCTCGCTGCGTGCTTTGTCAACTTGCCTGATTGCGTGTTGATTTGGCTTGTCTCAGTTCGTGGTCCGACCTTTGGCTTTAGCAAAGTCAATGCACCTTTCGCGCCAAATGTTTATAACAACATTAAACCCACAATGTTACGGAGTTCGAAATGTAAAGCACGACTTTCAAAATATTTGTTCACATTTCGCATGAAAAGATTATGCGAACATTATACCCATAATGTTGCTGAATTGAAATTAATGCGCTCCGTAGATTCCGCGGCCTCCGTGAAATGCTGCGACGAGCTCGCGCGCCATCAAAAGGTCCTTGAAACTTTGTGCTCTGATGGGGCTCCTTGCGTCATGTGACTCCCGGTGCAGGGGCGTTGCAGCAAAATCCGGCCCGAGTTCGCAATGTTCGCGCTGAAATGTCTTTTGGAATTGCTGAAGCGCTCGTTACAGCTACCTCAGTGCACATTTTCAGAAAAATGCTCAAAAATTTTTTCCTTAACACAGACTAAAAATCCTGCAGGTCTGATCCCAGTTGGTTTCCTCTTACTCTGTGTCTTGGCTTTTTATTGTTAAAGTCCGATATATTTTCTGTACTAGGACGATAGTTGCGACACACCTGTACAATGTATCTAATTATATGTGTATTTATGTTATTGATGTGTATGTGTATTTATGTTATTATGTTACTGATTTATGTTATTGATGAGGAACACTTATTGATGTTGAAGTTCTACCGTGTTCCAAATTGAGCGTATTGTAGTGAATACTTTTGTTATTATTGTTCTTGTGTGACTGCTGCTGCCAAGGGTGGCGAGGCCCAGTCAGGCACGTTCAGTGCCTTTTGTCGCGTCCCCCAAGGCATTTCTGTAAGGAATGTCTTAAATAAATGAATAAAGAAAGAAAGAAAGAAAGAAATAGACATTCTAGACAAAATCCAGAATGATTTCCGGAGCCGGGGATTGTTTTTGTCTCCGGTGCATGACAGCACAAAAAAATTTCGGGGTGGGGGGGCTTGGTCTCATAAGTCCCCCCCTGACTGCGCCCCTGGCGCTAACCGCAGCAAAATCGCGGTCGTCATAGAGCCTGGCAACAACACATTCTTTGATATGCATAACCATCCACTTCTACAAGCAACTATTATCGCAAGAAGCTTGCAGAACTAGAACAGAACGGTCACCAATTTAATATATCCTTGGTTTCCACCATAAATGAAAGAAGGGTATTGACCTTATCTCGCACTGCGGCACAAACGCCGAATGTCTGCACTTCCTTAATGCCGCAAAATAAGAACGGTCAGAAAAACAGCTATAAATTTTACTGCGACAGCTGTTTGAAAGCACTGCGCTGCCCCACTGAAACATAAACAGCTGCTCAACAGTGTCGAATTGAGCGCACCGGTATGATCTGCTGGCTGTTCACATCATATAGTTCAGCGGATGTTTAGCACTAGTCGTATTTCATTTTGCACACTGTTTTGCGTCAGCGGTAATCAGAAAGAAAAAAACATTTCGACTGGGTTCGCTGTCCTGACATGAACCTGACATGTTTTCAGCTAAACTAAACGGTATACACCTGTATCCCAACATCGGCTCCAGACTGCACGATTCTCTGTACATTGCCCGACGTTTTGGTGTGCTTGCGTCGAGACCTTTCTCGGTGCAACGCAGTACAAACATGCTGTGCATGTATTCACAATGTTTGAAACATTGAAATCTTTGAAAAATAGTAGCACGAGGCGAGAATATTGCGCCGAAAGAAAACCAGAATGTGAATGAGTGACCTTGAGCTGCCAGTTTCCTCGTTAAGTTGTTCTTATGTGCGATAATAATCAAATGCGCATCAACATTCACGCATATCATTTACTCATTACAAGATAGTGTTACGTGGAAGCGCCACCAGTTATGTATGTAATGCTAAATCGTTACGTTCAGTACACAGGCGCGCACTCCTATGTTAATGAATAGCTACGGGGTATTGCGGATCTGTGATATACATCTTAACGAATAGTGAAAATTTTAAAGTGAAGAGGGCTATCAAGCGGGGAGCCACAATGTACTAATAATTATTTGTTTTGTTAACGGAGTTCATTCAGATCTCTCGAGTGGCGGAAAGAAATGAAGCGGCAGCACCAAGCTTCGGCAAGGCCACGAACTGGGTCCAAGCTACGCGATGGCGAAGTGGCTTGCAATGGTGTCTCTTCTTTCTTGCAATGTTTCATGAGATTAGCATTTTTGGGGAACGTGTTCCACTTCGCGCTGTGTTTATATGTATCTAACCTCTGTTACGCTAACTTGGGTGACTGCGTGTGTGGCTGTGCTTATGAGCGGCTCTTCAATGAGCCACTTTCAAGCCAACTGGCGTGATCAGGTGTGTGCCACTAAGTGTGTGCCACTCATCAAGGACAACAAAGGATCCATTACAAGTTATCCGGTGGTGGGCGCGAATAAACGGTCGTGACATATGTAGCACATTCAGAAGAAAGGGGGTTAACCGAGGGGCCCCATTTTTGTTAATATTATAAGAAGCCAACAAACAAAGACGCCAAGGACAACACAGGTAAAATTACTTGTACTGACTAATTGAAATAAAGAATTTATAAATTGATCGAATTGAAAGTGGATGAAAGAACAAGTTGCCGCAGGTGGGGAATAATCCCGCGTCCTTCGCATTACGTGTGCGATGCTCTACCAGTTGAGCTACCGCGGCGCCCTCTTTATCGGGGATTTATGTGTTGCTACTAGAAACAACTTTGGAAGTGTTAGCCAGCGCCACCACTCACAAAGCTTCGCGGCGGATGTGTAACATCCTTGCTGCCGCAAAAGAACTTCCGCGAGAATTCGAGAAATAAACGTCTTGCCAAGGTCACTCAGATGAACGCGAGAAGCCCCGTGGCGCAAGACAATTGAGCGCAAGAAAAAGTTGGCAACCTCAGAAGCGGTATACCGGTTTGAAGAGGTGCAGTCTCGGCATTCCTTGTTAAATGGTCGACCGAAGTGACAGTCTGACTGTGACCGCGCGGAGTGCATCAAAAGCAAGAGACCGTATAAATGAAAGCCAAACAATTCAAACGGAGCTTTAGAATCTATTCGCTACGCTAAATTTCAAGCTATAGGCAACAACACTTAGTTATTTGCATTTGGTTGCTTAGTGTTTTTTTTCCTCCCTTCGTTCCTTTTTTTTCTTTTATTTATATAATTATGCCAGTTCAGTAATTCTTTTTTACAAGCACTGTTTTTTGCCGCTACTTTAATTATTTCTTTCAGAGAGACAATAGACCACAACTTCTAGCGAAGCAGATAATGGAGGGGTGCTTTGCACGAGGCCATTGAGACTCCGGCTGACACCCGGCCGTGTCACCGGCCTTGCGCATAGCGCCCCTTTATTATCAAATTCAACACATTCCCCGCTAACACACCTTCGGTCGCTTCCGTGCCCACCCATCTTACCCCCTCTCCCCTTTAGAAGAACCCTACCTACACACGCTGTGCCGAGGATAGCATATGCCGCTTTGAGAAAGGCAAGTCCACTTGTCGGAACGTTGGCTCCCTTTTACCTTCTTCTCGTTTTGCTCATCGTCTTAAATTTCCATCTTCCGCCTACCCCATGTTTTCCACGAATATCATGGTATAAGGCCGAAGAGAAGCTACTTATGTAGCCTTTGACGCTCTAGATTTTTGCATTTACAAACAATCGATTGCAAAGGCACCTCGTTAGGTCTGTACATGGCTAACGATTGCCGGCCTCTTGTGAAATTTTCTTCCTTCAATATGAAACAGCAAGTTCTGTACTCCAGTGGATAATTAAACGGCAATGGCATTACAGTAGGCAAGGATCTTTCACCACGAATACGGCATGATAGAAAGAAACTGGTGGAATTCGCAAAATCTCAAAAAAGCATGGAAACTGAAGTACAAGAACCTCTAAGTTAATAACAAAGCGTACGGTTGCATTATCGCCCATAACTCTGTTTATGAACATGATGGTACTTCTGCTGAGCAGCTTTCCCCTACAGGTGTCGATGTTCGCCGGGATAACTCCTCAGCGTTATTGCGCAGGCATGTTGCCAAATGGCGGTGCGACAGGGGAGATGGATGAAAATCGGGAACAAAAAAATTAACCGCCGATAAAGATACTCCCTAACGCGAAAATGGAGCGCAGCTGTATACATGTTATCATTTCGCGATGTCTTGTCTGGAGCGGACAATCTATCTGATACGGCACATTGCAAATGGAGCGAAGTGCAGCGCGACTGCCACGCTAATCGGGAGATCGCGAGAGGCAGTGCGTGGATGATGCGGGGGCACGATTCCCAGTAGCCGCCCCAAACAGGCCTCCGCTAATCCAGCGCTTTGCTTTCACATATAGTATCGTTGGACGTGACTGCAGCAGGCCATCGGGGAACAGTCGACGCGCGCTACTCTAGCGTCATCTCGTAGCCTTTGTCGCCGCAGCGCAGCACTTGGCTTTTCTTCTCTCGCTTTCGCTATACCCTCCTCCTAGACTTTCGCATCATGCTTTCACCGTACCCTACTCCACCAGTTTCCTCCACACACTCTCTTCGCTATCGCCGTCTTTCATTCCCGCTGAGCGCCGCGTTCGCTCTTTCGTCCTTCGCTCTGCTCGTTCGCACGGCTGCTTCGACGACGCCACGGCACGCCGACGCTCAACGCAGGAACGGGCGCCTGAGAGCGGTGCCCAAAGAGATCGCTTTCATTTTTGCCTACCAACCTAACAAATGTGCTGTCGAAACGCGACAATGTGAACGCCGTGATTGACGGGAGTGATGCGAATGTACTATTGCTGACTGAAACCTGACTTTATTCAAAAGGAGATAGCAATGAGATTTCAATTGTGTGCAGCATTTTAATGTTTATCGACCAGACAGACTTCAAAAACAGGTGGTGGTGTTTTGATTGCTGTTACAGATAACCTTGTTTCTTCTTGCATTAGCACTGTTCGTCGCTCAGAACTGGTATGCGTCAAACTTTATATATCGTTTAGAAAAGTGTTCTTGAGTGTTTCTTATCGTTCTCCGTCAAACAGCAATAATTATGTTGAGAACCTTCATGACGCTATTAGTTAAATGACAGCACGTTATCAAAATGTTCCTATAGTACTTTCTAGTGATTTTAATTACCCATGTATTGTTTGGTCAGCTGCTTTTCCCCACCTAAATTTGCTTTCTACAGAGGGCAGAAACTTTTTGAGCCTGTGTTATGATTTCAACTTCGAAAAAATTGCTACCCAATCAACCCTGATAACGTCATCTACTTCGAGTGTATTAAATCTTGTGCTTACTATGGCACCTCATATATGTAGTTCTCTTTACTATCTGCCGTATCTGAGTGCCCATGGCCTTCATTCCACGGTGAAATACCAGATAAGCATCATAATATCAACCTCAACATATCCGAGATAATAGAGCTGCCGACTTTGACGCTATTCATCGCGAGTTATGTGTATTAATGGGTGAAATCTTGCAGAACTTCTCTGAGCGGTATGTTAACATGAAGGGAATGTTATATAGAGAATAAGTTGCGTCCCTCACAAAAGCGTGCGTACCAGTAAGGCTCGTATCATCCCATAAGTACATGCCTTGGTTCACTCAATTACTGCAAAAATCAGCGAGGAAATGAATGCGTCATCCTACTAGTTTCGTTGTGTGTGTCATTATATGGACCAAAACTTCACCACATCCAAATCTCCCTATGAGTAAGCAGCAACAGCTCAGAAGTCTTCTCGACGATAGACTGCTTTTCGACGTCGTCGAGGATTCGACTAACACCAGTAGCAAAGTATCGCATAAAAACCGAAGAGTGCGCTCGGCCACTCTGCCAGAGCCCTTACCGAGTTTCAACGCGAGAACGTGAAGCTATTAGGAAACAAGTCGACGAAATGCTGCGCGATGGCATTCTCCAGCCGCCGAAAGGTCCGTGGACATCTCCTTAGACTTGGTGAAGAAAAGGACGGAACCTTACGCTTCCGCGTCGATTATCGTCGACTGAACGAGATCACTAAGTAGGACGTATGCCCCCTCCCACGGATATACGACGCATTAGACCGGCTCTGTAATGCCAAATACTTCTCGTCGATGGATCGCAAGTCTGGCTACTGGCAAATAAAAATCGACGAGACAGATCACAAAAAGACCACCTTCATCACGCCAGACGGCCTCTACAAGTTCAAGGTCATGTCATTCGGACTGTGCTCGGCGCTTGCAACGTTCCAGTGCGTGATAGGCATGGTATTAGCAGGATTACAGTGATGCACCTGCCTAGTTTACTTGGATGACGTAATCGTCTTCGTCAGAAACATCGGCGATCACCTTAGGTGACATTCGACCAGTATAGGTGCCATCAAGTAATCAGGGCTCACTCTGAAGCCGGAAAAGTGCGGCTTCGCTTACGATGAGCTTCTGTTCCTGGGCCACATCATCAGAAAATCTGGAGTCCACCCCGACCATTAGAAGACAGCTGCCATCGCAAAGTTCCAGCAGCCCATCGGCAAAAAGGCAGTGGGTAGATTCCTTGGCATGTGTGCCTACTACAGGCGCTTTGTCAAGGACTTTACACGCATCGCTGAGCTGCTGACACGTCTAACTAAATGGGATGTCGAGTTCAAGTGGGAAACGCCGCAGGCCGAAGCATTTCAAGAACTCAAAAGACGGATGCCGTCGCCGCCGGTACTTGCGCACTTCGACGAGGACGCCGACACCGAAATCCACACTGATGCCAGTAGCCCAGCCCTCAGTGCGTTTTAGTCCAGCAGAAAAACGGACACGAGCGGGTGATAGCTTACGCTAGCCGATCGCTGTCAGAAGCGGAAGGCAATTATTCTACGAACGAAAAAGAATGCCTCGCCATCATTTGTGTCACAGCAAAATTCCGCCCTTACCTACATGGGGGGCCATTCAAAGTCGTGAGGAACCATCACGCGTTCTGTTGGCTAGCGAAGCGAATATAAAGGGCCTTTCAGGATGCCTGGCCCGGTGGAGCCTGAGATTGCAAGAATATGATATCACTGTCATATACAAGTCCGGACGAAAGTACTCTGATGCTGATTGCCTATCATGCGCCCTCATTGACCCACCGCCGCAAGGTGACGAGGACGACGACGCCTTCCTTGGAATAATAAGCGCGGAAGACTTCGCCGAATAGCAACGAGGAGACCCGGAGCTAAAAAGCCTCGTCGAGTATCCGTAAGGGAACGCCGATGTTGTGCCTAGGGCATTTAAGCTAGAATTCCCTTCATTCTCGCTACAAAACAAATTCTCGTGAAGAACAACTTCTGACCAGTCTGCGCCAACTACCACCTTGTTGTTCCCTGAGAGCTGCGTCCACAAGTACTGCATGCCTTACATGACGATCCGACCGCTGGGCACGTCGTATTCTACAGGATGCTATCGAGGATACAGGAAAGGTATTACTGGCCGCGTCCGACCGCCGACGTCGCCCGTTACTTCAAGACATGCCGAGACTGTCAGCGGCGCAAGACACCACTCACAAGGCCAGTGGGGTTACTACAGCCAATCGAGCCTCCTTGCCGACCATTCCAGCAGATCGGGATGGATTCGTTGGGACCCTTTCTCACGTCAACATCGGGAAATAAGTGGATCGTCGTGGCGTCGGACTACCTCACCCGTTTCGCTGAAACTAAACCTCTGCCGAAAGGCAGCGCAGCCGAAGTGGCAAAATTCTTTGTCGAGAACATGCGGCTATGACATGGCGCCCGAAAAGTCCTCATCACCGACTGAGGAACGGCGTTTACAGCGGAGCTCACGCAAGTCATTTTGCAAAACAGTTCGACAAGCCACTGGAGGAAACTGCCTACCACCCGCAGACGAATGGTCTTACGGAGTGCCTCAATAAGACCCTCGCCGATATACTAGCAATGTACTTCGAAGTCGACGTTGAACACAAGACTTGGAATGCCGTCCTGCCGTACGTAACGTTCGCTTGCAACATGGCGGAGCAAGAAACAACACAGATCACGTCGTTCAAGCTGGTTTGCGGCAGGAACCCGACGACTCCGACGAAGAGAATCGTGACGTCGCCACCTACCTCCAGTGCGCCGAAGAAGCCCGAGAGCTCGCCCGCCTGCGCATCAAGAACTAGCCAGGATCGAAAGCTGAAACTACAACCTTCGACGACGCTACGTCGAGTACCGGCCCGGCCACCGTGCTTGGGGTTCGACACCGATACGCCGAAGACTTATCGAGAAGCTTTTAGGACGCTGTTTTGGACCCTACAAGATCATCCGACGCATTGGCGCACTCGACTATGATTCGTACCAGACAGCTTTTCGCTATCACAGTGGCGCTACTCACGAACTAAAATAGTCCACATTGTGCGACTTAAGCCGTTCTACCAGCGCTAATGAACTTTGGATTATCTTTGTTTTTTGACTGCATTACTTTGGACTTTCTTTCTTTGATAACTGTGCTTTTATGTTTCGCTCTCCTGTTTGTTGTGTTTGTAGCATCGGGACGATGCTTTCTGAGAGGGGGGGGGGGGGGGGGAGCATTTCAACGGGTATTTCAGCGCTTTTCAAAGTCTAACAAATGTTATCGCCCAGCGCAGGACGCGCCTGCATGTGTCGGAAGTTTCTTTATTGTTATACAGTAAAGAAACTTAACAGTAAAGAAAGTAAAGTATACAGTTGTACAAACCTATATTTCAGAAATATTTACGAATATTTCAGAATAACGAACTTTTTAAAAATCCCCAGCAGTTTTCTTATAGATTCTACGCAAAAATGTCTCGCTTAAACGAATTTCGGAGCAGTCAGTATTTTAGTTTAACGAACTCGCTCAGAGGACCAAGGCTTATTTTTGCGATCAGAACCGATGCCCGCCCTCATCAAACCGCCGCTCCAGTGGCAATTTAACGTCTCTGGAGCTACAGCGCCCCTGGGGCAAACTGGTGGCGCGGAAAATGAAAGGAAATGAGGCATGGCCTCCGAGATCACCCGCACAAAACGAGCAAGCATGTAATCTCGGAGGCCATGAACAAAGTAACATCGCTGGCGCTTACAACGCCGCCAGACAAAAGCGGCAATCTGTCACACCACAAACCACGTGGTGTGTGTTTTTTTCCGACCAGCTGGTCGTGGCATGGTCGTCGTCTCTTTCTTTCGAAGAAGAAGCGAAGAAGAAGAAGAGACGAAAAAGAGACAACTGCTGGGCCAGTTTCAAGTCCTATAAATCTAGCTGAGGTTGTAGGGTACATTGGAAAGTTGAGAGACTCTGTGTCTCAACAGCAAGCTGTGCCAGAAGTGTACAACAACATTGACTCTTAGGACAGTTTTGTTACTTCTTGTGCTTTAAAAGTACAAGTGCAGAAGAAGATTATAGTTTTCTTTTCTAAGTGAGAAAGGCAGCATTATAACTGTTATGAAGCTTGTACTTGTTGATGTGTACAAATTCCATTTCACACATTTCTAACACTATGGTTTTTTGCTCCATGAATTGCACTTCAAACTTTCGACTCTGCATGCCATGTCTTATGTTGGTCTAGTAAATATTCAGTTTAGTGAACTTTCAGTTAAGTGAACTGTTTCCTTCGGTCCCTTGAAGTTCACTCAAGTGAGAGTTCACTGTAGATGGTTCTACCCGCTGTCTGTTGTCACCGAACCTTGTGTAATCTGAGTGCATGTATGTGCGACGTGATTCAATCAATCAATCAAAGCTTTATTTCACTTTGCGGTAGAGTGTGCAGTACAAACTGGATGTAATAGAGAAAAAGCAGTTTGTACGACCACTTGACAAAGCTCTGGAAACCATTTAACAACATTGACAGTGGCGACAGGAGAAAAAAAAAAGGAAAAAGTTCAGCTATATTAAAGTACAATACCTGTAGTGCAATGAAATACCTCGGACGTTGTGAGTACAAGAGTTACGTAGATTTTTACGCAACAATATATGGAATTTCTAATGCGAATGTACCGCGTAGTGAATACTTACTTATTAAATACATAGCACGAAAAATATTCGGACTAGCGTGAAACAGTGTAAAATTATAATGATAAAAGAAGAGTCAGATGCTCTAGAATATAAGGTCAAGAAGAGCTAAGTCACGAATGAGTCTCGAATAGCGGAAAATGACGTATAGCATAAATTATCATAGAATTCAGTGTTTAAACATTTAGGCAATATGTACATCAACATTGTGAAACTATGAATATTTCTACATGGAGGTAATGTATGTCGTTTTCTAGTTTCATACGGCATAATATGCGGGATGAGTTTTACTGTGTGATTGAGCAAAAGATCATTTTTTGCTATCTTTTTTTAATAAAAACAGGCAAACCTGTATTAAAACAACTTATTATTTTATATTTTAGGCGCAGGGGAAGCGTTGGGGCACCATATGAGGTATCAGAAATTATCCGGAGCATTTTTTTCTGCAGAACAAATAATTTTTTAACATTCGAAAAAGTGTTGTTACCTCACACAAGAAAGCAGTAATTTAGGTATGAGTGAAAGAAAGCGCAGTACAAACTAAGCTTACTCTTGACGGTTAAACTACGTCTGTTGTGAGAAAAACTTCCGATAAATCTGCAAAGAGCAATACAAGTTTTATTTATGTGAGCATCCCATGTCATAGTAGTAGTAAAGACTACACCATGAGAAGCAAATTCATCAACTTAATCAATATTACTATCATTTAGGACTAGATGCGGTGGATAGATGCGGTGGATTAGATATGTACTTCTTCTTCGGGTGAAATACCATTGCCTTTGTTTTACCTTCGTTAATTTCTAGTGAATTGTACGATGACCATTTCGCCAATAATGGGAAAACCCGATTGGCAGTGTCAGTTCTTTTCAGAATGTTATCGGACGAAAAAAGCAGGGATGTATAACCTGAATACATAACGAATTTTGCCTCTTTAGTGGTATTAATAATGTCATTGATATAAATATAAAAGAGCAGAGGTCCCAATAAACTACCTTGCGGGACACCACTTTTGGATTGCAAGACTTCAGACGAATAGTTTACAATTGCTAAATATTGGAAACGTGAGCTTAAGTGTGATTTAAATATAATATGGCCGTGCCCCCGTACACCATAGTTTTATAGTTTTGCGAAAAGACTGTTGTGGTTGAGCGTGTCGAACGCCTTGCTGAAATCTACAAATATGCGTAACGTGAGTGGTTTGGAATAAAACTTATATGTCCTTTTTGATCAAGTAGTGTGTGTTCCATCTACTATTCCGAGTGAAACCATACTGACGGTCAGTAATTACAGAGTTCTCGAGAAAAAAAGCCATGCAGATGGTAGCAAATTATATGTTGCAGTCCCTTTGAGAAATACGGAAGGATCGATATAGGCCTATAGAAACTAAAGATATTCCTGTCGCCGTTCTTGTAGATGGCTACAACTCTTGCTAGCTGCATATCTTTAGAAGACACGTGGGCACCAGTGATTACTCTAGAACATTCGATAGCTCATGTATAAAAACCGACGCGCTTGACCCGCTGATCGGATTTCGACGATCGCCGCTATTGTTGTGCTTTAAGTGTAGCGTGTTTTTGTGGGCACAGGTTCGCCCAATAAACGTTAGTTTCGTCGTTCACAGCATTGCTGCTGTGTTCTTTACGCTGACTACTACGCAACAATTTATAATGGCTATCTAAAACTGCTTTTGGCACCCGAGGTATCAATGCCATAAGACAACCCTTACCAAATACTCAGCATTTTTTTACGCAAGGAAGACGGAAACTTGAATGGAATGTTTCCCTGCAGCCTTTTTTCTATAAGAATGCATCCCGTAATTTCTAGTACAGGACGTTGCATGGGGCAGATATACTTTATCTTATGACACATGTAGCCTCAGTTATGTTAGATTTTCTCAGCGCTTGTAAATTATACTTGCCATTGTTTCTGCATTTGCATTGTGCATCAGTCTAAGCCTTCGTTCTTTTATGAAATGTTTCTATGTACTGATCTATTTACTGTATATGCTATTTATTTTCAGGCCAGGAATTCTATGGTTTTTTTTCTTTGTTGACTTCTGATGTAAGCCAATTTTATTGTTAGATAATACTTTTTGCTCATGTATCTTCTGCTTTTTCGAAATCTATCACGTTGAAGCAAACGTAATGCTTTGGAGACATATATTATGAAAATTTGAATTTTTCGTTGCTGTGCGTTGTGTGTAAAAGTTATGTTTGGCAAATATGTATGTGAATAATATGTCATGCTGCCTTGAACTGCAGGGGTGCAGAGGCTCTGCCAGGCATTTTGCCTTTACCTCTGCCCCCTGCATGGAGAGAATCCGTGAAACAAACAATAAAAAATAAAAGAATGAATAAAAATTATTTCTTTGAAACGGCAAGCAGGAAGCGTGCATACATTTTTTTCCGTCTGCATTTCGTAAGACCTACTGATGGAAAACTATATGCGCAAAAATACACACAAGACATACACGCTGCTTGGAGAACAAATATTCTTTCTCCAAAGGGAACTGTACAGTGACCGACAGTGCGGCCGCAGTGCACGGGCAATCGCCGAGCGTCGTATAAAAAATGGAGAAGAGAAAGAAAGGCATCTGTTCCTAAGGCATAAATACACGTTCTATGCAACTGACCGGTTGAATGGTCTGAAGGCATATACCACCGCGCGAAGTAGCACGAGCGAGAAGTATCGCCAGCAGTTTCGAACGGCGCGACCTTGAAATCCACTTCGATCGCAGTGCCGCCACCGTATATTTCATCGTCGCGTGCCTCACTGCAAAGCATGCGCCGCCCCATTCGTTCGTCCCGCATGTTCACTCGAGAACTGACGCGGTTCTGTCTTGCACGCCGCATGTGGAGGCAAGTGAGGAGGCAGCGCGGGAGGAAGGGTAGGGCTGGTCGACTCCGCCAACGAGTGTAAACTTTGCGCGTCCTTATCTTGGCAGGGATCTGCCGACGTCTCGTACCTTTGCGTGCGCTGTGTTCTCGCCGCTCTTGCGTTGAAGCGATACACGTCACGAAGCTCACGACGCTAGCTGCTGCTGCCGTGCTCACTCACGCCAGCGCCCAGTATTTTGCAGCGGGTGTCCGCGCTCATCGGGTGTGATGGGTTCATGTTGGCTTGTGTGCGCTGATACCATGCTTATTAATTCAATTACTAAGCTAATGTTTCCAAGTTTTTAAGGCCAATTAGTCCACTATACTTCGTATAGAACAGCAGCTCGGGCTAGCTGGCTTTTCAACAAGCAGCTCAAGTGGCTTGTTCGAAGCGCTTGTGGTGTCGTCTTCTCGTATCGTGTCCCTTCTATGTGTTACTTTTTATAGCTGTGTACTAATTTGCTACCGCAATCGAAACTTCGCCTTTCGGGTGAAACTGAATTCACTGTGTCGCTTTGATATCTATCATGGAGTAAGATGGGGAGTATAAATAACACTAAAATCGGCAAAGGACACATTTCTAACTAACATACGTCCTCTCATGTTTAGTAACAACCCGAGACAGTTTTGGAAGATCGCAAGGAACAGCCATACTCGCGATATAACTCTTAAACCACTGGTTAGGAAATTTAACCTCAGTGATGAATGTGCGAGCGTCTCAAATGCTATGGTTTCATGAGCATTCTCTGGTGATTACAGAATGGGTAGTCACGACTATCCTACTTGACGTTAAAATAACTGAAAACTTAGAATATCCTCGTAAGCAGAAGTGGACAACATAATCCCAAGTTCCTCGTCAATACTAAAGCATGCAGCTCCATTATCTATTCAAAACCATTTCAACAACTGCTTGAAACTGGCTCTATTTCTGCTGATCGGAAAATGGAAAAATTTATTACCTTTTTCAAGTCCCGGAACAAGCACTCCGCTAATTATTACCGACCCGTATCAATAAACAGCATACCCATACCATACACGATAGAGGAACATACAATTTCCTGTGGTACTGCAACGTTTCTTGAAGGTAATTTTGCACCACTGTTTAACACGCAGTCCACAAAATATTTTCGTATAAAACGCAACCTTTGGTTATCACTCACGACTTACACTACATTGTTGACCAGGATACCCTCATGGAGTGCGTAGCTTTAAATTTCTCAAAGGCTTTGATATCGTAACACATGAATTTCTCTTTGTTAAATTGCAGTCTTAATCTGGATAGCAGAGTTCTTTCATGCTTGCAAATCGTTCCCAGATCGTAGCTAACAACGTGGACTCCTCTAATTCTCCAGTTACCTCAGAGCTCCGTAATAGGTCCTCTGCTCTTCCGAATTTTCTATAATAACTTGCCCACTGTTAGGTATGGTCGGACGCCAAGGGCCATACGTCATCCCCCTACCCTCTAATCGGGCGATACGTCATCCCCCTACCCTCTACCCGGGCGATACGTCATCCCCCTACCCTCTACTCGGGCGATACGTCATCCCCCTACCCTCTACTCGGTCGGACCCCACGGCGCCGAAGAGGTCATTCACCCGACCTTCTCCCAGGATTAGTCGAAAAGAGGATTCACTTCTCCTGCGAGGGGCAACGTCAGTCAGCTTGCGCACAAAGGGCCTTCCTTCTCCCAGGATTCGTCGAAAAGAGGATCGACTTCTCCTTCCCGTGCTTGGTAATGCAGGAGGAGGGGCCCTCTCTCTGTGCCTGTCACGTGTCTTCGACGGAAGCAAGAGCCCGCCCACACTTGTAGAGAGCCTATTTAAGGGGTTCCGAAATGTACTTCTGACATATTTCATACTTGATACTTCATTCTCTTCTTATTTTCTTTCAACTACCTTTGAATAAACAGTGCAAGTTTCGCACTAGCAAATCATCGTCTCGCCCTTGCTCTGTCGCCATGGTCTACCGGATGCCTGCAGCCCGCCGACAACGCTACGCTGCCCAATAAGTAATGTCGGTCGAGCTTCGAAAGGCAGGCGCCGCTACTTCTCGGCAGCAGTACGGTACGCTACCCTGGAGTACGCAAGAAACTGGTTGCTAACGGTGGGATCGCCTACAAACGCAACAAACAGGTTGCTAGCGGTGGGATCGCCCTCTGAAGTGCAACACCATGAACATAACGTCTTCCATCAGTCTTTTCGCTGAAGACTGCGTCATTTATAGACAAATTAACAGTGTCTTCGACTCAGTCATCCGGCAGTGTCACATTCGCTGGGTTTATTAGTGCTGCCAGTGATGAAACATGAAATCAAACACTAGCAAATGCAAACGAATGCGTGTTTGTCGGGAACATATTATTCACCCAATCTATCACATTAACAACATTGATTTGGAAACTGTATACTCATACAATAACCCCAATTGGCGTACTCATTTCGCCTGACTTATATCTCAAAAATCACATTTATTACATGACTAACCATGCCAGTCGTATGTTAGGCTACCTCCGCAGAAATATTTCCCAGCCCCTTGTATCTTGAGAGTTGCAGCTGTACAAAACATTGGTTCGAACTAAACAAGAATATGCAGCAGATATAGGGGATCCTGGCCTCGAATCGCTCACAGCTGACTTAGAGGTGGTACAGAACCATGCATCACATTTCAATCTGTCTGACTATCACTGCAGTGCTGGTGTTACAGCAATGGGTCCTTTTTCTTGCACCGCCTCTCTCATCGTAGAAAAGTTTTCCGCCTTCGTTTTGATGCGAAAACATCAAATGGCCTCTTGGGCGAAAACGCCGGCGCACGTGAAATATTCCCGTTGGCTGCGACGCGCATACGCGCCTCGACTGCGCAGAGTGGGGCGGCCACAACGACGCGCCCGTTGCTGCGTGAAGTGCGTGTCCGCGACGGCCTCGCTCTCGGTGGTCCCATCCTTTTCCGCTCTCGCCTGCCTTCCCCTCGGCAAGCGCTTCGATGAAATTAATGTGTAAAACGACAGAATAAATTCTGAGGCTGAAACATTGGTGGCACTGAGTTTAGAAGCTACGACCCCACGCTCACCAGCCGAGTGTCTTGCCCACTGGGATAAACCAGCGCCGAGCAGGGACCAGGGGCCCTATAACGTAAAACTATTCCAATATGTTTCTATTCCAATCTCCTAACGTCAAATTTACGTAACCACCAACGCAATCACCGGGCGGTCACCCACAGTGTTGTCTGAACAGACCAATCAAACGCTCTCCTCGTTCATAGGAGGTCACTTCTGTTGGCTTGAAAAACGTATAACATTGCCTACAGTGAGCGGCTTGTCGTATCTAATTGGCTGACAAGAGGCGAGGAGAACGCTCAAGTGCAGAGGAATTCGATGGGGCCGAGCGACTGCACTGAAAGTCGATAACCGGATGAAGAGGGTGGTACCGGCGTCTACGATTGGTCGGCTTTCCCTTACTTAGCTTGCGGTGGCTGGTCAAAAATCGCGGCGGCATGAAACGGAAGCTCAAGAATGACGCTAAAACGGACCTTTAGCAAAGAAGAGTTGGCAGAATGAGGTCGTAAACATGCTGAAAGTGCTCGAAAACGTTACACGGCCACGCAAGAAGTTTTATTACACGCAAATACGCCCATGCTCTCCGGCAGGTGCGAGTAGCCAGCGTCTGAGTGATCGGCGGCAGCCATCTTCTATTCCTTTCGGAACGGGGCAGCCTGTGGCTATTCCGACGAAAATTCAGTTTTGTTCGGCACATTAATGCATCTTTATCGGGTACACGTCACTTTGCCGCGGAGAGTTCTTGCGGTTTTGTGACGTCACGTGACAGGCAGGTGAAGTGGGCGCAGCCCGAAAACTTTTTACCAATAGCCGAGGGCTAATGGCGAAAAGGGGTCGAATTAGAAATAACAGTATTTCTTTTTTCTGTCAAATCATGCATAATCAGTGTGTACACATCATATCAGATGGGGAGCTATCGCGGTTTTCGTGACGTCGTGTGACAGACAGGTGAAGTGGGGGTGGTCGAAAAAAGTTTTTGACCAATCGTGGAGGGTTGATAGCAGAATTGGAATAGAAAAGTTTGGAATAGTTTTACGTTATAGCGCCCCAGGCCTGAGCACATTGCTTTATGACATCACGCTACTTAGAAAGTTTCATTGCCAAGCCCGGCATGACGAAAGTGGTGGCGTCGAAACCACCGCGGCTAACTCAGCAGCGTCCCCATGAGATTTTATGGCAGTCGGCTAAGATACCATGACGTCACGGATCCAAGTGCACCGGCCTTCTGCTATCTCGCTAGGAGGCGTTGGCTAAGCGTCTGAGCGCGCTCCCTTTACCGCAAGTAGTAAATGACTCAAAGGACCGCTCATTGATGCTCAATTGTACATTAATGCTTTAGTAATCTGGATTCATAATCGCTTAGGTGTCTTCAGATTTTATTTCGTATGATTTATCATAACAAATTATTTACTAAGGATATGCTACTAACTACATCCTACAGTTCGTGGCGATTTGGGGAATGCGACGCACCATTACGCGGGCGCATTCACCTGTTCTGCCGTCGCTACGCCTCACTGCCTGCTCGCTCCGAACCAGTTGTCAGCGGTAGCGCTCCACTCGCGATTGTTCGCGTTGAGGGCGGGGCTGGATGTATGGATGTTACCAGCATCCCCTATGGAACGGGGTGGTGGATTGCACCACCAAGCTCTTGCTATTATACTGGCTAATGTTCTAACTAGGTTAAAAAAGAAAACAATACACTGTGAACTCCCACAACCAAATTTACTGACCTCCTATTGCCAACTTTTCTTTTGTACGTCTCTTTTTTATTTATTTTTTTGTCGTTTCCCTACTTTTCACCCACCAATCTTCCAATCGCTCTTACTGAGGACTAAGGGCTAAGACGTCAGAAGGGTGCCGCTGGTGGCGTCTCTTGCTGCGCTAGCGTGTCCCTTCTCCCTTGGGACTGCACCGGGTACGTACATGCTTCCTCTCGTCCGCCGACACCTTTCTGACTAGGACTGAGCTCACGCACGGTGCATTTGGCCATGCGGGCAAAGGCACCGCACCTCCTTAATGCCGAAGGAGATCGGCCGAGCTTTCGCGAGTAACCCCGTTGGTTATCGTGAGAGCAGGTAGCATAGCCGCCGGGACTTTTCCTACCGGTGTGTCCCAGCTTGAGCATCATACCTTGCTGGTGAAGCAGCGCACTGACACGGACACAGTGAAGACAAACAGGAAAAGACGACACTCGCTGCACTCGCAACTATCTTTTTTTTTCGTCTTTTCATCAACTATCTATCGTCTTTTCCTGTTTGTCGTCACTGTGTCCGTGTCAGTGCGCTGCTTCACCAGCAAGGTATGATGATCACTCACCAACTAGCCCAACTTTCCACTTTACCCAGCTTGAGCCTTTGCTCTCGCAGCGACGTGCTACAGGCGCTCCTTATTATATTTTCCGCCCTTGGTGCGGGACCCCTTTGGATCTCCGCCGCACCGGGACCGGGTGCTTGTGCAGTGTCGGGTGTCATCGGATACAATAAACGGCATCTGTTAACTCGAGACAATAACGTATTCTTGCGTGCGTCGCTCGGTAGCCCCTTGTGGTCTTGGCTCACACGCAACGGCGCTGACGGCTGACGCGGCCCTGTGGCTCGCTAAGCTCGAATCCGTGGTGGTCGGTACTCCTGTGAGACCCTAAGACCCCACAAGTTTCACATGCATTGGTCACCATCGTTAAGTCAGTATTCTATTTTCAAACAATAAATGTTACCATGACCCATTTATTCCTAGTGCATGTGCCTGTTGGAATCACCTTCTACACAATGTTGTCGCCACTAAAGATATTATTGCTTTTAGAAAGGCTGCTACGAACCTGCTTTGTCAATAACTACATAACTAGTGCGTCATACCAATCACGGTTGACAATTGTATTGTATTGATTTTGTTCTTGCTGTAACTGTACAGGATTTATTACCATTGGGCCCACTCCTCTCTCTAATGCCCTAGGGCCTTGAATGTAATTGAATGAATTATACATAAATAAATAACGTTATCTGTTTATTTTCACCTCAATAAAAAAACGAAGGTTAACTGAGTATTTGTTACTCCTTCCTTTTTTTCTATGTACGAGTAATTCAGCAATAAGCAGTACCAGTCGTAGGTTTGCTACACGCGGGACCTCCTAGTACACCTATTTGCATAGACTGAAGTGGTTTCGTATGACCACTTGCTGAGTATTCATAACGTATTCCCGGACCAAATCCCATATATTGTTGTGGAAGCCACACTTGCGTATTAAGTAAAATGTGGTCTACCATATCAACAGTTATATTTCTTTAGGTTTGAAATTATCATACCTTTGAAGTGGGAAACAAGGCGTCCAGACGACAAACCCTGTTTGCCATTTGCAAGACATGCAGTGCCAACTAGCCCAACGCCGCTGACTGTTGTAGGAAATACCACAGCGGCTAATTTATTACTTGCAGGGCAGTATTTAAATCACACTGAGGGCGAAATCTTCCCTGTTTATAGGATTCACTGGTAGGAATGCATGTTTATGCATACATCGCACCTGAATTTCTCTGAAAAATTAATAAATAAGATATTACAGCATCTTTCTTTATATTATTCACACTGATTTCACGAATTGGGCAGTAGCAAGACCTGAGTCCTTTCTTCACAGCAGCGGTCACTGTAGCTATTTCTATTATTGACTGATATACACCGGAACTTAAACAGCGGATGAATACATTGCACAAGAGATATCCGGAAGCATTCATGTTCTTCACTGCAGGCAAATCGTCTCTCCCTGCTGTACCTTGCCAGCTGCCAAATTGTTTACAACAGAGAGAATTTTATGCAGCTGTGTATCATTGACGACGAAACTGTTGATTGCCGCAGTAAGCACATGCGAAGTATTACGGGGTCAAGGGCGTGTTCCCGCCAAGGAAGAACCAACACTGATAACCCAGCTGATGGAGGTTTCAGCAGCAATCAGGGTCACCTTATCTGGTAAAATCTCTTCATTTCGAAGTGACCAGTTTCTTGATTAGCAATTTGCCAGGTTTTCAGTCAACTATCAACTGCTCCGCTTATAAAACTGGTATATTGTATGTTTTTACGTTTTCACCTTATAGCAACATATTATATGCCGTTTTCTACTCGATTAAAGAACCAACACCTTCTTTATCGTATTTCCAACTTATGGTGCCTATGCGCCAAGTTATGTCTCGTACAGGGCAGAATGCAACGACTAGGCTTTTTCTTTCAAGGATGCTGCCGGTCCTGATTAGGGCATGCCTGTAAGTGCTGCTCACTCTCATTGTAGGTGGTTTTGACGCAGACGATGACAGCGCCGGCGAAGGCAGCCGCGATGAAGGCTGCCACCAGGTCCACACTGTTGGACGACACGAATGCCACGGTGTCGCCGCGCCGCAGGCCGAGCTCTTGGAAGCCGGCCGCGATGCGCTCGCAGATGTCTTCGAGCTCGGCGCAAGTGTACCGGTTCCCCGAAGCCGCATCGATCTGCGCGGAAGAGTGAAAAAGAAGAACGGAATAGAAATCGGGGGTCCCGCGGTTATTCACTCTTCAATTGAATCAGTTTTTCTCACTTATAAGTGAGGCAGAAGTAAATACCACAGTAGAACAATTGTGCAGATCCCATGCACTGTGGAGATGGAACAAATGTGAAGCACTTTGCTGCGAGCTTGCGGGTTGTGCCGAGCGTCGCGAGACAATCGTGCAATCCACTGTGACGGAAGTGACGGCGGCGCGCCGACTGATTTTCCTTCCCTTCAGCGAACAGCCGGCTACGACCGGCCTTCTTCGTTATTGTTTTTCAAGATGCCTCGAACGATGCGAGCCTGCCAACCTGTCTACCTACTGCAGTGGGCCTGGAATTAACCAAATAGTACTTATCATTAAAAGGGCAACTGACTGCGTGAATGAACTAATTGTGCGAATGTGAGTTGAAAACAACGAGCAGGCAATTTTTTATGATGAGTGCCAAGTACAACACGCCGTGATCGAAGAAGAAAATGAATTTGATAAGCGCACAAAAGGCAAGATGTTACTGGAGTGGCACTGGCTAGGCGTTCAGTGCGCATATGAGATTGAAATATCTGTGCAATCTGGCGAGTTATGCCCCATCACATGAGCCAGGGTTGCTGTATTGGCGCCATTCACTTTACAGTAAAATGAACACACTTCATTTGCAGCCACAGGCTTTTTTACGCTTGTTGCTGCGTTATAGTAATGTGCTAATCGCCACCTTCCACCAGGTCCAACAGCGACCGTGGCAGCAGAGCGCTGCCTTTGCACAGCAAGGCCTAACGTTATTGGGGGTAAATCTGTCACTGTAACCCCTTAGCCAGCACGGGAGTCGTGACATACATTCTACTACGACATGGAAGCGCTTTCTTATAGCGAGAAAGATCGACAAATGTTTCCTAATCCCGCACCTTTCCTTTATTATTCGTGCAGAGAAGGTGGGAAATCGAAAGGAAAATAAATTATGGGATTTTACGTGCCAAAACCACTATATGACGCACGCCGCAGTGGAGGACTTCGGAAATTTCGACCGCCCGGGGTTCCTTAAGGTGCACCTAAATCTAAGTACACGGGTGTTTTCACATTTCGCCCCCATCGAAATGCGGCCGCCGTGGCCGGGATTCGATCCCGCGACCACGTGCTCAGCAGCCTAACACCATAGCCACTGAGCAACCAGGGCGGGTGTGGGAAATCGAAACAAGGTTTCAGTCATTCCGGTGCAGGGTTAAGCGAAACCTGTACCCATAGATCTCTTTCGGCGGGACTCGCTAAGAAAGGCAGAATAAACTTCCAGCTGTTTCTTTTTTTTTGCCGTTTCTGCTCTTTCCTGTTTGCTGATGATATCATTACGGAGTTTCGAGTGCACGAATAAGTTTCTACACTTCCACCAGGCATGTCAGTATATGTAGTTGATCATTAGGCCGTGAGATTCCCCGCAGGAACTAAAACTAATCTTTTCTTCTGGAATGTCCAGAAAGCAGGATTGCGCTATGCATGAGTGGGTAACTGAGGCTTATATACGGAGTGTCCCCTGAGGAATTCGCCTCATGACTTCCGCTACAAGGTGCTGTGAATTGGGTTCGATGGTGTGTATTCATTTTTCTTGCACTAATTACTGTAAGACACAATGGGGACCAAACGAAACATTAAATATGAAGTGAACACAAGGTGACACATGGGAGCGCAACCATGTATCGCCTCGTGTTCGCTTCATATCCCATGTGCCGCTTTTTCCGCATTGCGTTTTACAGTACTTAGAGCGAGAAAAATGACTCCCGCTATGAAAAAAAAATATTTTTGTATTGCTTGGCTGTCGCACTAATAATACACGCAGCTACTATCGCCAGATTTCCGCCTAATGTTATGAGCGTTAAGCAATGTACAGCAACAGAGGCAGCTTCGCTCATAACTACAGCCAACATTGACAATCAATATGGGCGCTCGAGTATACATACGAAAGCCGCAACTAAACTGCACTAGTATGCGCCTACGAAGGAGCAGCCAAGTGCAGTCACCGACTGTGTCAGGCAGCTTTGTTGGGCGAGGCTCACTTCACAGAGAGGAATAAAATCTATGGTATAGCAGCACGTCAAGAGCGTAGCATTCATAATGCAGAAGAATGACGACTATTTCGAACTTACAATTGCGACTGCGTCTGGCTCTTTCTTCCAAGTGTCCCTCAGGAAAGTGGCAAAGTCGACATCCGGAATCTGCAGGTCCTCAACGGTTGACTTCACAACTCGGTCTTCAATAACCACGTCCTCAGCAAATTCTCCACAGTTTTCCTGTGCACCCAAAATTTGCTTTTTAAGCATGAAATGATTTTAGGTCCCGTTGTCGGCGACCTCACAATCACCATGAGCCAAACTCCAGAGCCGTCATCTGGGCACTCAAACGAGTACATCCGGGCAAATTGCGAGAACAAAATGAGATCATCCGGGCAACCAGTCAAGACTTAAGAATGCGGTCTCTGGCTCCCAACCCTTTTTAACGTACCGCATTACTTACGCTAGTTACTGCCCAAACAAGTTACAAAAAATATTGCGTCCGAGTTCTTCCTAATGTTTCTTCACACTATCACTCAAGCTGTATAGAAGCTGAAGTTTTATTTCTCACTTCTAATAGCGACGTTCAAAATGCAGATACAGTGCACCATACACTTCACTCTCAAATCTTTGCGCTGAGACAATGCTGCCTTTGCACTTTTGAACGCCAGTGGCCCAGGAGTTCTGCGGCCCCGGTTTTTTTGTCGCCTTGAGAGATGGCGCCACGATACCTGTTGCCTCCATCGGGCGGTTTTCTTCTATAGCCGGGCAGTGCGGGCCATCTGCCTGGTGTCTTGATTCACTGATTCACTGATTATCTTGGAATGGAAGTTGACTTATATGCGCAAAGAATATAATCCGTGGGGCGTACTCAAAAGGTGGACATTTTTTGTGTGTACAGCCAGCCTTCTATGCGCACTAATATAAAAATATTAGCGGGAAAATGCCAATGGTATATTTACAGGGATCATTTAGGGGGGAGCACATTTAAAGGGACACTAAAGACCAATATTAGGTAGAGCAGGATTAAAAAATTACGTTTCTGCAATAAAGAATTCTTCATTCCTTGCGAGCGCAGAAAATTTTTAAGCGAGAAAATGACGAATACGAAACGGCAGAGTTGTGCCATCTGTTGTTATCTATGGCACCTCCTATGTGACATCAACACTGGCTGATTCGCAGAGCACCATTCAAGGAGATCACGTGGTGTTAACGTCAACTCGTCAATTTCGGTGTGAGTGGTTCAAATTGAATAGCAGCAGTGGGACCTTCCGCGAAAATTTTCTGCTCAATAAAGTAGTATATTGGTAAGGAGAAAACGATGAGAGACTTAGAAAAAATAATCTCACGATCGAGGTCATCTTAATATTCTTCTTTGAGGCCCCTTTAAGCCAACGCTGCTGTCATTTCATGCCGAAATTGTTCGCCACACGATACCTCAAAAACTTTTCAAAGCCTGCAGGCAAGTTTTCAATAGCAGCATGTACGTGCTCTAGAGTTTTAGCTGCTTCAATGTTGAGAAACGTCAGCGAGTGTCACAACATTTCTTTATAGCGAAGCTTTCCTTGCCTCTCGCTTGTATTTTTCCACTGCTGCTGCTGCTGTCTTGCACGCCGCAGGGGGAGGTGGTTCAGGGCGTGCGCATGCGTGACAGGCAGAGAGGAAAAACGCCGCTAAAAGCCCGGTCGGGCCTTCCGATCGCGTTGCTAAAATGCCTCTGCAGTTCCCTGGGCGTGACCCTTTGACTTCTGTGATCATCCGTGACCACCCTCAAAAGTATTGCAAAAATTCCAGCGCTTACATTTCTACTAACGTGCAACAGCCATGTACATGGAATGGTAGAGGGACGGTAAGGAGAGGAGGCAGATAATTGTGTAGAACCGACGCAGTGACTATGGCACACATTCGCGAAAAAAGTTAATTGCCCCTCTTCACTCGTAGCTCGCATATATGAAGGGAAGGGGGGAAATTGAAAAGGCGATGTAAAAAGGAAAAAGAACGCTACTACTTCAGACAGGACTACTGCTACGACAAATTTAATAAATTTCAAGGTACGGTTCCGGCTGTTTCTGGAAAAAAGAAACACCGCGCCAGTTTGTCCATCAGACAACTGAAGGAAGACGCGAAGCTGCATTGAAGAAGCGTAGTGCGTAGACGACGCTACGGAAGCGGCCGCACGTCGTCGACACTTCTCGGCCCGCCGCGTGGCGTCTACGGCGCTCTTCGACGTCGCGCGTTCGACCTCGAGCGCGGCACTTCGGCGGGGGCGAAATACAAGAACGATCGTATGATTATATTGATGTGCTAGTTGAAGTCTCGTCAAAATTCATCTGGAGTTCACCACTACGGCGTGCTTCATAATCCGATTCTGGTTTCGGCTCGTTCAGCCCCATAACGAAATTAAAGTTTAACACTTCTGGCACGATGCGATGTGCCTTGCGAGGCAATGCAATGCTAACCTACTCGGAGGTTATGAACAATGGCGCACAACAAAGCCTCAAGCAAACACGTCTCGATGTGTGTTCTGTGTACTACGCAAACAAACGACAGGGGTTCACGCAAGGTAAGGTTTAACATGAACCCAGCACTCGTAATGGGCTAAACGCTGAAGAAACTGAATAATCGCAGTCAGCATCATGGCTAATTATCTTTATTCAAAGCAAACAGTAGGGAAAGCTTCGCTCACATCGACTGCCACAGTGTGTGGGATCCCCATGATTATCGTTCAAAGCCACAGCTTCGCAAAATTACCCAACTTCATCATGTCGAGGTTCAGAAGGAGAATGTAATGTCTGTGCACATCAATAAACCACCATCCGACAATTTGCCCGAGCGGATTCGGGCCGGCAGCTGCCGCGCAGGAAAGTCATATTAAGTTTGCTCACAGCACAAGATTATTAGTGCGATATAATAACACGACTCATGAGGAGGAGGACGAGGAGGAACTTTATTATTGCAGAAACCGTTGCGCGGTTTATTCCTGGGTGGTTCCCTCTGACAGGGCTCCACTGGCGATCGCGGCTCGCCGGGCGTGGTCGAGGGTCGCCAGTTGGCTTCCCAGGTCCGGTTCAGAGAGTTTCGCCTCCCGAGACCACGTAGTGAGTGTGTTTGTTGTGACTCGTGGCGAAATTGCGTCGCCCGGATGGTCGGTGCATTCGTGTGTTATGTGCGCGAGTGTCGCTGTGTGGTTGCTACACCAGGGACACGTTCGGGACGCATAACTGTCTGGGTAGATTGCGTGTAGACGAGACAAGTGTGGGTATGTGTTAGTTTGCAGGCGGCCCCAGTCCCTTGCCTGGAGCTTATTGAGAGCTTTGTGTGGGGGAGCGTATTGCGTTCTTCCGAGCCGTTGGTCCTGTAGTATTTGTTGACCTGTCGTTCATAACTCGTGGGTCGCTCGTCGGTCTGTCGGGGGCTGAAGAACGGTGTGGTCTGCCGCTCGGCTAGTGAGACCTCGAGCTGCGCAGTCCGCCTCTTCGTTGCCCCGCAGGCCTTCGTGCCCGGGGCACCAGACGATACCGTGGGTCCATTCTAGTGTGCGACCCAGGATTCGAATGGCTTGTATAGGGAGTGTTCCATTCAGGTATAAACGACAAGCCGCTTGTGAGTCAGTAAGCACACGGGCGGACCTTCCCTTGTTCTCAGCATCGCGAAGTGCGAGAGCGATTGCTGCTGCTTCTGCTGCTGCGCTGCATGTGGCGCGGATGGAGGCTGAGGCTACCAGGTTCCCCTGATTGACAACGGCGAGTGTGTATTTGAGCCCGCAACATGGCGACGAGGGATACGGGCTAGCGTCCGTGTAGTACGTATCCGGGTCTCTGAAACAACGTTTGTGCAACATGCGGGCACGCGCTGCTCTTCTCTCCTGATTGTGGGTGGGGTGCATGTTCTTGGGGATAGGGTCTACTACAATGTTCTCTCTAATGTGGTTAGGCAAGAGTTGTGTTTCTTCTTTGCAGTACTGAGGTGTCAGCGGGTACTCTAGCCGTTGAAGAAGGTGTCTTCCCTGTTGAGTCTTGTTGAGGCGCTCCCTCTGCGCTATGAGCGTGGCACTTGCTAGCTCTTCAAAGGTGTTGTATACGCCTAGCGCTAGTAATTTCTTTCTGCTTGTGCTTGACGGTAGCTGTAAGGCCGTTTTGTACGCCGTTCTTATAAGAGTGTGCATGCGTTCTGTCTCGCTTTTGCGCTTGACTTGATACGGTAGCGCGCACGTGACACGGCTGATGACGAGGGCTTGTACTAGTCATAAGGTTTCGTCCTCTGTGAAACCATCTTTGCTGCGCGCTACTCTGGCGATGAGTGATGCGGTGCTTCTTATAACGCGATTTAATTTCTCTGAGGCTAGCTTTATGCCGTTGTTCTCCTGGATGTGCATACCTAGTATGCGTGCGGTCGGGACGCGCTTTATAGGTTGCCCGGCAATCTCGAGATGTATTGGCGGGGCTCGATGTTCCTTAGTTTGCTTAGGCCGGACTTGAAGGTACTCCGACTTGTGTGGGGCACGCCTCATTCCTGCTGTGGTTAGGTATGATTCGATGTATCCGATAGCTGTGAGTAACGTGTTTCCTCTGTCGCCGTATGAACCCTTGGTTGCCCATAGAGTGATATCGTCGGCATAGAAGGCACATCCGAGTTTTGGGATGTTTTCCAGTTGTAAAGCAAGTTTTCTAAGTCCGATGTTGAAGAGGAAAGGAGATAATATTGATCCTTGCAGAGTACCCTTCTGCGGTAGATCATGTATGTCCGATTGTACGCCTGCTATGCCGATGCGAGCTTTGTGGTGCCTGAGAAAAGCCACGACATAATGGTATACTCGCTCTCCGCATTCTATGGCGGCGAGGCCATCTAGGATGGTTTCGTGTTCTATATTATCAAATGCTTTTTCTACGTCGAGGGCTAGGAGCATGTTGTTGTTGCTGCCCGGTTGTGGGTTGAGGACCTCTTCCTTGAGGAGGAGGAAGACGTCCTGTGCTGACATGCCTTTCCGAAATCCGTACATGCAATCGGGGTGTAGTCCATGTTCTTCCATGTGTTGTTCTATTCGAGTGAGTACAATTCGTTCAAGAAGCTTGCCTAGGCAAGACGTAAGCGAGATCGGTCGTAATTGATCGAGCCTGCGTGGTTTTCCTGGTTTGGGTATAAGGACTATGTGAGCTGTAGTCCATTCCTCGGGTAATGTTCCGCCCGGTGCCCATATTTCTTCGTTCAGCTGCTTTGTAAAGGCTCGCAGGGTTTCATCGCTTAGGTTTCTCAAGATGGCGTTGGTGATCCCGTCGGGACCCGGTGCCGTGTTTTTCTTAAGCTCTGTGCTGCCGCGTATACCTCCGCATACGTGATGGGTGCATCAAGTATCTCGTTCGGAGCTCCCGGATATTGAGGGTATGGTTTCGGATGCCCGGTCCGGATTCCCGTGTACGTTTGCTGGAGTTCCTGTATGAGTTCATCCTCGGTTCCTGGATATTCGCCAACGAGTTTTTGTAGGGTTGTGTTTGTTTCTGTTTTGGTATTTGAAGGATCGATGATGCTGCGGAGTATATTCCATGTCTTTTTGGTGCTTAGCGTGCCTTCAAGCAAATCGCAGAACGTGCGCCAATTGTCCCTGTGAACCTTCAGGGCATAATCGCTGGCCTGTTTAGTGACGTTTGAAATCCTAAATCTAAGTTTGCGATTTAGCTTCTGTTTGCGCCATCTTCTTGTGAGGCCTCTGCATGCTTCCCATAAGTGTATGAGATGGTTGTCGATTGCTGGCGTGTCGGTATCGGTTTGGTACACTTTGGTGTTGGCGTCATATAGTTCTTTGATGCGTTGGGCCCACTCCTTGATCGTGGTTAAGCGGCCTTGATGTTCCGGGTAGGGCAGACTTGTATCTAAATCGAGCTGTTGCCTCTCCCTAAACTTAGGCCATTTTGTAATTTTGGCCTTCCCTAGAAGTCGGCGTAGTTTGGCCGAGGCGCTGGTGATTTCGATAATGTAGTGATCACTACCCAGCGAGTCATCTAGGACCCTCCAGCTTGTTCCCACGGTATCGATGGTGATGGTGAGATCAGGAGTCGTGTCCCCGCTGGCACTGTTTCCTAACTTCGCGCCCTTGGTGTCTGCTTTCGAGTAGCCCCACGTGTTGTGCTTTGCATTGAAATCTCCGGTTAAAATTAGGCGATCGCGGTGCTCCAGCATTCCCCGTAGGTGCCTGAACAATGACGCGAAGTCAGCCTTTCTGTCGCGGGGGGACTGTATACGTTGCATACGACTTGTTTAGGTCTCCCCTTCTTGACAGGCCATATCGTGGTGATGAGCTGTGGGATTTCCTCACCGGGGAGCACTGTCACGGTTGTTGCCAAATCTTTGCGGACGAGCGTGGCCACCCTACGGTAGTTGGGGTCGTACTGTATTTTATACCCCATAATTGGTTTCGGTTGCTCTCCCGCCTCTTGCAGGCAGATAATATCCGGGGGTACTAGCGCCGCCTGCACATATAGCGAGAGGGATGCATGCTTGCTTTTAATGTACCTGCAGTTCCAAGACCAGATCGTGATGCTTTCGCTTTCCATTTGAGGTTTACGGGCCATGATGGGACTTAGAAGGTATTGTGCTGTCTGTGTCAGAAGTTAGCATGCTACCGTCATCTGTCTGAGAGTGCATTTTACTACATTTTCGTTTACGCTTGGGTTCCTTGGTTAGGGATTCGTTAACGTATTTCTTGAATTCTTGGAATTCTGCAAGAAACTGTTGAAATTGTTGCTGTATTTGTTGTATTATTTGTTGTTGTGATTGTTGCAGTGCTTGTTGCATTTGGTCCTGGGTTACCAGGCTGCTCTCAGACGGTGAGTGCGCCTGAGGCTGCTTTGGCTGTGGTGTTTGGGGGGGGGGGGTGGGGGGGGGGGGTTGTAGTTGTGATTCTAGTGGCGGATGTCCGGTGAGAGTGCTTCGCTGTGGTAATTGAGAATGTGGCGATCGCTCACAGGTCGCAGCATGTGCCGATTCAAGCATGGCCACTCTTTTCATTAAAGTTTCGGTTTTGTGCTCTTAGTCGGTTAGACGCTGTTTTTGCTGTCTATTTTCCTCAGTGACTCTCTGGTATTCTGGATTTTGTGTGATCGGTATGGATGTGCTTCGTGGCTTGGGAGAGACGACATCCGCCCAGATTAACTCGTGTGAAGGCTTCTGCTTCCTTGCCGGAGGCGACGGGTTCCTTTTGGGTGTCCGTGGTGCCTGATGCTCGCGGCTCGCTGACCGGGAGCGGGAGCGGAATTGGGAGTAGGGGCGTTGCTCGGTATTGACCGGCCGGCCGCGAGTGTCCGCCCTGTAGGTCTCTTCTTCGTCTTCCGAGGCGAACCATCGTGGGGCTTTCGACTTCATCGGTGCTGACGATGTTGTGGGTCGGGGTCAAACGGGGTTGAGTCGCTGTTTGCACGAGTGGTCACCGGTTGGGTGGGCCTCCCCGCACGAGGCGCAGTTTATCTCGCATTTGTATCCGTCGGTTGGATTAAGCAGTCCGCACACTCTACAGATGGGTCTGTCTGGGTTCGGGCACACGTCGGTACGGTGACCATTTTCCCTGCAGATCTTGCAGACTTGGAGCGTCGGTCTAAATGGATAGCAACGGAGCTCCCCTCCGTAGTAGTGCACAAATCGTGGTAGATGGGGACCAAGAAAGGTTAGCGCTGCACTTTGAGTGGCACCGATCATCCTGGCTGTAAGGATTTCCACGCCTTGTGTTCTCACTCTGAGGTGAGCCATGAGAGTTTCAGTAGTTGTGTGCAACGGTATTCCATGTACCACTCCTCTGAGGGTGCCTTCTCCTTGGGCGGTGTATGCGCGCACTGCGTGACTTCTGCCGCTAAGTGTTAAGGTGTGGATGTGTCTTGCTTTTTCGGCGACCTCTTCATACTGGGTCGATAGGATGACTATGGATCCCGGGTTGATTCTCAGAATGAATTTGTCATCCGTGAACTCGTTGCGGCACGCGTCGATGATCGCTCGTGCAAGTGTATGAGTGAGCACGTTTCTTAATGGTAGCCCTTGATTTGGACAAATTATTATTTTGTAGTCATTTTTTGGAAGCGGTGGAGGTCTAGCGACTCTCCGCATTGTTGATGTCTTAGTGGTTGTTGCGGGGTCTTAAGGCTTCGCACTACCGCGTCGCCTCTCCAAGGCTTCTTGCTTGCGTTGCTTTTGTGTTCGTACTGATTGCCAGTTGAGATCTTCTCTCACGGTGTTATGGTACAGAGTTTCTTGGCTCACCGGTTCGGTAGTCTGGTCCATGCGTTCTTCTGCGAGTCCATCGGAAGTTGTTTGGAGGGGGTCAACGATCGTAGTCGCTTCGTTCACCATGGTTAAGCCGAGTGCCGTCGCGGGAATGCCCGTCGGCGAAGCGAGCGGCTGCCGCCGCCTGTTAGGGTTAGCGGCTCACCCGTGGTGACGAAACTTTCAGGAATCCTCCCGAGGCCCTCGGTGGTCGGATTTTCACGGGGGTGGTGTCGATGTGGTCCTTATAACGTTAGGAAGCTGGTGAAAGCGTTTCGGGGCGTTTTCTGTTGAAAACACCATCAAAACCTCACGAAACTACGGAGCCCGACGCGAGCCAGTGTTGGCACTGTGGTCTTTTTCTTCCATGAGGCAGAAAAGCCGGCATTCCCCGAAACGAATGGTAATAAAAATCATCGTCATCAGTGGCGTGATCAGCGCCTTGTATGACGTCCGTAGCAATACAGAATTCAAGTTAGAACAAATTAGAGTAAGGTGGCTTAAGGTATGAGCAACTTTGATGCTAAAAGCGTGGTTGGGTATGCATGGTTCGAAATTATTTTTACCGAAACGATGGTCGACGATGGGCGCGAGACTCAATGTGGATAAAAGTGAATTAGAGGGGAAGAAAATGAGTGAATGTAAATTAAAGTGGAATAATATGGATAAAAGTGTAACATGGTGAATTGAAACGGCTTAAGGTGGATTAAAGTTGAGTAAAGTTAGTACAAATTAGAGCAAGGTGTATTATGCTGGATTGAAGTGATACTAAAGGTGGATTACTGCTGGTGCAAATTAGAGCAAGGTAGATTAAGGTGGATTAAGGTAGGGTTGTGTGACATCCCGTATCGTGCACGTAGCCAATTATTTAGAGAAATCAAAATGCTTTCGAATTCAGATCCTGTAAGGATACGTAAGTAACTGTCGATTCTTTTTTCACCGTATCTCTTATTATATTTCGTCGCTTGGTCGAACACCGTGTCCTCGTTCACTGGGTCAAACTCGGAAATCTTCTCTTAGTGGCATTGAACATAGCTGTATGCCACGTGACGGCACAGTGGCTAAGCTTTGCGCACCAACTTTTGCGAGAATAGGGTCATCATCATAAGCTCGCTGGCTGGGGGACACTCGACTCCACACTGCTCCGCTGGGCGCCAACGGTTTGCTTACGAAGAGTTGTACCACTGCCGCTGTGCGAACTTCCGCGGCTGACAAGTCAGCACCGTTTCTTTTTCTATGCGAGGCGGTGAGTACACTTCAAGTTAAAGGAAATAATAAGAATACGCTACATTGGAAACAAAAATTCATGTTACAGCAAATTCCATAAGTATCACACAACACCCGCAAAACAGCTTACATTATATCTAGTTGGCCAAATGCTGAATAGAGAGACAGAGAAAGAGCCATGATATTTGCTTTTTTCAAGTTGCCACGTTGTGACACGACTATTTCAAGCAGCTATTTCAGAAAAGGGCTGATAAGGCCGCGTCAAGCTCGTCAGAAGCCTTGTTCTTAGAAAAAACGCATAAGCTAAGCTGTCCTTGCCAACAAGATTAGGAAGAGGAATTAGAAGATTAGACGAACAGGAGTTTAGGAACGGGAACTGTGTTAGCCCTTGAGTCCCCTTATCGGAGAAAGAAATGTTTTTCTCGCGATAGCCGCCTGTGTCAGTTGAGCTTCCTGTGTTGATTTGTTTGTGCATTCTTTCTCCCTGCCTTTCGTGCGGTGATATATATATATATATATATATATATATATATATATATATATATATATATATATATATATATATATATATTGTAAGCGCTATTGACGTACTTCGTCGTTTTCATTTGTGCATAGCCATCATCATCTTCCCTCTTTGACTTCTTCGCGCATGAGCTGGGGCGTTGCCTTTCTTGGAATAAACAGCGCTGGTCAAATTGATCGGTCTCGGTATTACAAAGCGGTGGAGGTACGTCAAGACCCCGACGTCATCTCCCGTTCCCGTCCTCCCTGGAGCTCCGTTCCGGTCGCCGCCTGCGCCCAGCTACCCCTACAACAATGGACACTTCCAACCCCGGCCCTTTCGGTGCTTCTAACCCTACCACACAGACGACCCCGCCTGCGGCGCCCTCTTGGACTGTGACGAGCCCTCAGCGCCGTCTTTGCGGGACTCCGCGGTGATGACGTCGACGATTGGATCGACCACTACGACCGCGTGAGTTCTTGCAACAAGTGGAACGACACCCGCAAATTGAGGCAGGTCGCATTCTACTTGACCGGTGTTGCCAAGACGTGGTATTTCAACCACGAATCCGACATCGCGGATTGGTCCACGTTTACGTCCAAGCTGCGGCAAATCTTCGCTTCCTCGTCTGGCCATGCAGAAGTCACCAAACAGGAGCTGGAAACGCGTCTCCAACTTCCACAAGAGTCTTACACCTCATACATAGAGGATGTCTTGGCTCTATGCCCCTGTGCGAATCCTAGCATGACGGAAGCCGAACGCGTTCGCCACATCTTAAAAGACAATGGGTCTGTCGCGTTCAACGCTTTAATCGTGCAAAATCCGACTTCTGCCCAAGACATCACTTCCATGTGTCAACGCCTAGACGAGCTGCAGTCTATTCGTCTTCCACATGACAGCAGCGATCCTCAGGTTCCTCATTCTCCAGATCTACGTGCTCTTATCCGCACCATCATCCGCGAAGAGCTTCAACTACAAGACCTAAAGCGTCCAGCTGCTGCCTGCGCCCCAACCCCCACCTTCGATTTGCGCGAGGTCGTAAAGCAAGAGTTGACAGCAATGACTACACCCACGACGCATCTTGCTCCGGTAGCGCGCCCCACACCTACCTACGTGGATGTTGCTTCGCTACCCACACCTACCGTGACCTCCGTGCCTACTGACGTGCGTGCCTATGACCATTTGGCTTCGATGGGAACCAGAGCACTTGCTCCGCCATCCTACCCTCAGTGGCGTCCACCTCGTCCTGTTGGTTTTTACTGCGGTATACGCGGCCATATATCTCGCTTCTGCCGCCGTCGCCAGCAGGATGAAAGACGAGGCTATGCTGTGCACGAGAGAGACCGCACTCGCCAACCAGACGCCTGCTATCCCGCACCGTACTCGTTCCCTCAACACCGCCGTTCCCTCAACACCGTTCCCTCAACTCCACCAGCTGGGGGAGACGCACTAGTCTCCCCCAGCTGCTCCCAATCTTTCCCGTTCAACCAGACGTCGTTCTCCATGGCCTTACTGGCGCTCTACATCACCGCTTCGCCCCACTTCCCATCTTGTCGACCAGCACTCGCAAAACTAACTGTTGCAGTTCTTGGAGGGGAAACTACTTCTTATCGGTCTCCACAAATTCCTCCTGTTCGCCCGGCTAACATGCTTTCTGTAACTGTCAAAGGTGTTCCCGCGTCAGCTCTCATCGATACCGGTGCCGCCGTTTCTGTTCTTTGTAGTGATCTGTGTTCCCGACTCCGGAAAGTCAAAACGCCTTGATGATGATTTGGGATTTTTATGGCGCAGCAGCCGTGCAGACTATAATGCGCCAAGCACATGTTTTTTTTTTGAAAACGCCTCATCTTGGACCTATTTTGCGCGGTGCTAATAATGCATTCATTCACCCCGACGGACAGTGTACTGCTCGTATTCTCATCGATGGCATACGCCCACATATTGAGTTTCTCATCCTTCCAACATGTATCCATGAACTTATACTGGGTTGGGACTTCCTACATTCTGCTTCAGCCGTCATTTCATGTAGAGAGCAAGTTGTCCATATCACGGATACAGCGCTTGCACCTGTTACGGAGTCTTCACTTTCATGCGTGAACTTGGCCATCGCTGCAGACGTGCGTCGTGGTCACGAAGACGTTGTAGCCGTAACATCCAGTCAGATCGCCGACGGAGACGCGCTAGTGGCCCCTTCTTCCCGCTGTACTTCTCGCGGAATTCTCATTGCCACCGGTCTCGTCCGTTTTTCACGTGGCCGCGCCCTTCTGTATGCTTGCAACACGACCCCAGATCCAGTGATGCTGCCCAAAGGGATGACTGTGGCAACCCTCACTGACACTCAACCTATCTATGTAGCTACGCTTTGACCTTTCTCATCGCCAGCACCAGCCTCAAGTTTGGATTCTTCTTTCCCTCCTCCAGCCGTTCGTGGTTCTGACCTAACAGCCGCGCAGACCGAAGCCTTAATGGTGGTCTTGGCAAAACACAAAGCCTGCTTCGATAGCTGTTCCCCTGTGTTGAGCCAAACTTCTGCGGTTACACACCGCACTGAAATAGATGGTTCCGCTATAATACGACGACGCCCCTATCGTGTATCGCAGTCCGAACGCAAAATAATTGAACAGGTTGCTGACATGCTTGCGCGCAAGATGATAATACGACCTTCATATAGCCCATTGACTTCTCCCGTGGTTCTGCTAAAGAAAAAAGATGACTCCGTTCGCTTTTGCGTCGATTATCGAGCGCTCAATAAGATCACACGCAAGGACGTATATCCAATACCTCGAATTGACGACGCTTTGGACACAATACAAGGGGCGGAGTATTTCTCCAGCATTGATCTTCGATCAGGATATTGGCAAATTTCGATGAACGAGACTGACAAAGAAAAGACCGCATTCGCTACACCAGAAGGACTTTATGAATTGAACGTGGTGCCTTTTGGCCTTTGTAACGCTCCTGCCACATTTGAGCGCATGATAGACAACGTACTTGGTGGTCTAAAATGTAAGACCTGCCTTTGTTATCTGGATGATATTATTATCTTTTTGTCTGACTTCAGCTAACATCTTCATCGATTAGACGAAGTTCTCAAGTGCCTTGCAAATGCTGGTCTCCAGATAAATACAAGAAAATGCAAATTCGCAAGCAAGAGCATAACTGTATTGGGCCACGTCGTCTCAAAAGATGGCATCCAGCCAGACCCCGAAAAGATTAGTGCTGTTCTTCAGTTTCCTCGCCCCCAGCAACAGAGAGATCTAAGCAGTTTCCTCGGCTTGGCGTCATATTTTCCTCGATTTATACGCAACTTCGCTGCAATAGCAGCTCCTCTATACAAACTACTGGTTACCGATGCCTCTTTCACATGGACTACCGATTGCGAGTCGGCTTCTCAAGCTCTTAAGCGGCATCTTACTTCCGGACCAGTGCTTCGCCACTTCGATAATCGTGCCCCCACCATACTCCATACTGACGCAAGCGCACAAGGTATTGGCGCAGTACTTCTGCAGCGTAAGGCAGCCTTTAAAGAGCAAGTTATAGCATATGCCAGCCGAACACTTTCTCCAGCTGAGCGGAACTACACCATTACAGAGCAAGAGTGCCTTGCTATCGTTTGGTCGATTCATAAATTTCACCCATATCTTTACGGCCGCCACTTCACCATCGTCACCGACCATCACGCTCTGTGTTGGCTGTCATCAATAAAAATCATGTCAGGACGCTTAGGACGCTGGATACTCCGCTTGCTGGAATATGACTTTACAATAACGTACGAGCCTGGAAAAGTCATCATGATGCAGACGCATTGTCTAGCTGCCCACTGTCGTTCTGTCTCGGTAACGTGCCGTCGTCTTCTGCACCACGACGTTTCGATGCTACGCCTGCCTCACACCAGCTCTCGATAACGCCCCTGGACCAAGTTACGCTTTCATCGTGGTCTGATTTCGGGTCGCATCAGTGGGCCGACTCCTGTCGAGTTCTCATGGATCGCCTTAGTGGGTTCGCCGAACCACCCAACAGCCGCTTGCGATGCCAACTTCGACAATTCCACCTTCAAGATGGCGTGCTACACCACTACGTTTACCACCTAACAGGTCACTGGTGGTTCCCAGTTCTGCCTCGCTGCCTTCGCCTGCGAGTATTAGAGGCACTTCACGTCGACGTATAGGCTGGCCACTTAGTCTTCCACAAGACCGCATCAAGACCCGCTGCTTCTGGCCTGGCCTATCCACAACGGTGGCCAAATACATTGCCTCTTGTGCGTCATGTCAGCACCGCAAACGCTCAACATCCCCTCCTGCCGGTTTATTACAACCTCTCCCTTGCCCGAACGCATCTTTTGAATTTGTTGGTATTGATTTGTATGGTCCCTTGCCGTTGACACCCTCCGGTCACGGTTGGATTGTGACCTCAGTTGACCATTTAACAAGATTACGTTTATTACGTAATTACGTTTATTACGTAATGACGTTTATTAGCTACTCCATTAGCTTGTTTAATAAACTTTGTACGTGCGTCAATAATAAAACTCGTTAAAAATTTCGCAGCATCGTCCATACTAATATCAGTAATGTATTCTCGGCTTTAGTATGTAATCTTTCCACATAGTTCCCAATTGGCGAGGTCGGCTTTCCATCTGGGAAAATGCTAGGCGTTAACATTTCGTTTTGTTAGATTCAGAACTATCGAGAAGTGCTTTCTTTCGTCAGGATTCCTAATGACGCTCCACACTAGGCACGGCATAGGCGTACTCGACACCTACTGAGGTCTACCGAGGAGTATGTATATTATGTAACACTATAATACGTTGGTTCATTCTTACTAAGTGAACATGCGCCTAAAGCAAACTGAAAATTTTCTGTTAGGCACCCTCCCATATCGCAACGAGATCACCCTATAGAGGGCTATGAGCGTTCACATCAACTAGTATGTATGTATCAAAAAGTTCATTGATGAAGCTCTGAAATTTGGTGGTTTTGTAAAGTTAATAACTAGAACGAATGTATAACGACGGTGACTATAGCTTATCAAACAGCAGTGCTCGGTTAGCAACTGCATCTAGGACGTTCGCAGTTTTAATTGCTGGCAAGCAATACCTTTTATAACTATTATGACAATACCATCCGACGAGGCGACAGCATTGTCGCCGTCTTCGCGGTAAGTGGTAGATAGTCTTAGAAAGTTAGTCTGTGTTGACTTTAGGTGTCCTTTGGAGACATAGCACCTTTGGACCGAATTTACGGAGTTGTTTAACACCGTGAAGATTGTGAAGAAGTCCCCAGATGTTACACTGCCGTACCTGTGTCTCCATACTAGGAAAGGCGATCAGGATGTGTGCTTAGGTTGACGTGGCTTAACATGCAAGGTATTTTTGGGGCCCCGTAATGCGGGGTTTGCCTTTCATGCCGTGGGCCCGATACTCAAGGTGGTCATTCGGCGCTGCGTCAGGCTAGACCCATTCCCTTTCGCCAGACGCTGGACACCCGCTCTTGGGAGCTGCGTGTTTGCCTCCTTGATGGACTGTAAAGCAGCGCTAGCTGCTTTCTGGCGCCACTGCCGCGACCACGCTCTTTGTCGGCCGGGCAGGTGCCGGAGTGTGGTGTGCGGGTAGCAAGCACCCTTAGGCGCCGCATCAATGAACATGTTTCCGCGCTTCTTGGAACGAGATTATCTCTTTGACCTTCTGTGTAATGATAGCTTCCACTTTTTCCACGCAGGACATGATCGGGATTATGCGGCATGACCACCGTCGCAGGTCGCACAATGGAGCATGCCAGTGCAGTTGTCGGAAGCATGTTCTTTCTCTTCACATTTATTACAAGTGAGCCCGCCTCGGCATCTGTGCGAGCCGTGGACAAATCTTTGACATTTGAAACATTTGCGTGGATCTGGTATGTATGGTCTTACTCGTGTCTTTGTGTGCACTGTTTCAAGACATTCTGGCAGCACAGTCATAGAAGAAGATGAAAATGACATGTCTTGTGGGAATGGTCGCGTTTGATCGTTATTCTTTGCACTTTTACAACATCCTGCTCCTTCCGTCCACTGAGTAGTTCCGCTTCGCTCATATTGAAGAGGTCATCATCGGATATCACATCTTTGGATGGCTTTATTGAGCGATGTGGAGTTACTGTGATTGGAACATCACCAAAAACCAGGAGGTATAAAGTATTTTCATGTTGGAGCTTGTGGAGTACCAGAAGCAACAGATCGCCGCTAGCAATTTTAGTGACTCTATCAAGGGCCCAACGCGTCGATGAGACCTTTCGCAACGATGAAAAGAGAAAGGTGTCTAACTGTCTTTTCTGGCGTCGAATATGTATAACGTGGTTGCGCGGGAAGGATTCCTTATGTTGTACAAAAAAATGTAGAATTCATTCGGTGCGCCCTCTTTTAGAAAGAGGGTGAACGGACAGTGGTGGCGAAGTGCTTAAAGCCATGAATCAATTTTGGCATCCAACTATGCCAGCCGCCCAACCCCAAGCCTCGTGGCTCGAGGGGACGCTTTGACACCCAAAGAAATTGCGCACGCCTGCTGTACATAGCTACTATTACCAAATATGGCGTAACCACGGTTGGCTACCCACACAAAGTTAGCCCTTGCTGCCCCGGAAGCCAGAAGTAAAAGGAAATAAAGAAAGGACAAGAAAGAATAACTGTGAGGGAGAAAGGCGAAGATAGGAGAGGAGGATAGGAAAAGGCAACTACCGATTCTTCGCGAGTGGTTCAGTCCGTAAGTGCCCTCTACGTGAAACGGAGGCCAAATAGGTGTGACGCCTCCACTGAGGGGCCATGCAGGTCCAAACATCTAGCGTTGCCTCAACGACCAGGAGCCGCTTTTTCCTGGACACAGCTAAGCTACTCGCGGTGAAGCGCAGGAGGGTCCAAACCCCATGTGCGCGGGTACATGGCGTCGCAACTCACCAAACACCTGGTTACGCAGATGTCATTGCGGGGATTGTGCTGTAATGTATTCTGATACGCCTGGTCAAGGACAAATCTCGGTCTATAGTTACGCCAAGGAACTTGTGGTGGACGACAACCGGTTTGCTGGCATAGATTGTAAAGGAAGGCCAAATAATCGGGTTGCGCGTGAATGCTAGGAGTTCACTCTTTTCTGTGGACAACTAGATATCCTAAACTAGACAACTAGACAACCAACTAGACCAACTAGACAACCAAAAACGTAGATATGGAAGTGACTGCATGCTAAAGCCTAGCCTTTATCTCCTGGCGCGTCACACCTGATTCCCAGATGCACATGTCGTCGACGTACATGGATATTGAAACGAAGTGCAGTAACTCAATAGTGATGCCTAAAATGGCGAGATCGAATAGTGTTGGACTAAGGACACTTTCTTGTGGTACACCGCGGGACACGTAACGGCCTGCTGTATCTCCGTCGGGAGTGCTCAAAAATTGGCCAGTCTTTCAGGTAGGTGGCTACCCAACAGCATAGCTGACCTCCAATGCCGTAGCTATCACGCGACATCGAGAATAGCTTTAAGTCAGACATTATCAAATGTTCCTTTGATGTCTACAAACGCAGCAGCTGTTACCCTGTGCCATTGTTATTTCACGTTATGTGGCGGAAAAAAGTTTAAAGATGCTATCTATTTACAAGCGCCCCTTGCGAAAACATCTCATTTTTCGCCCGTAGCACGTTCTATATCTCTGAAAACAACTCCTGGCTGAAGAGTATCGTTCGTTCCATGACTTTATCTACGCAGCTCGCTAGTGTGACTGGGCTGTAAGACAGGACAGCATAAGGTGACTTGCCAGGTTTGAGCAAAGCCACAATGCAACAACTTTTTTACTGTGTGCGAACAGTTGCAGGCACCCAGAATAAATTGCACAAAGCAACGGACGTTAGTTTTGCTCTCGATCTGAGATGAGTACGAGTCGAGGGAGTGACGCGATGAGGTTCCCGTAATCTTGCACGCATGGATGTAAAGATCGTTGCATTATGTTCATGAATGGTGGATGGCACGCGAAGGTCATCATCTGCTGTTGGTGGTAAATATCGGTGTAATCACGCTGTAGCCGGCGGCGCCCATGATGCGAAGTTTAGGCAGAAGTCTTCGGATACTTCGACGTCCTTACGGTGTATACATCTAATACACGGAACGGGTACCGCTGCTGTTGTTGTGAAAGCAGAGCATGAACGGCTTTCCAGCAAAGAACTTTCTTGGGCCTCAGTTCTTGGAGAAGGATCTCTAGGGCTGCCTAACGAGCTTTTCTAAATGTCATTGCACTCGTTTCTGCACACGCCGTGAAGCTTGCACAAAAACGAGCGCAAGCATCCGACTGAGTGCATTGACTCGGTCGGAGGGAGAGTCAATCCTTCGATACTTCAATTCCACATGGTGTTTCATTGCTCGTAGACCTTCGTACAACGCACCGATGGAAGGCTTAGGGTATTTTTCGAACTATTTCACGCTGCTTCCGGTAATGCTCCCCAACATATTGCTACGGGACAGCCGCCACAGTGTGGCTGCACTGAGGAGAAAGAAGACGACGTGGCCCCCATTGAGATAGCGTCGCCATCTTTGCCACCGTTGGTCTACGTGTAAATATATTGTAAATAGACTCGTACATAAGCTACACGTAACAATATCCTCTAGATGTGTCGGTTAAGGCAATTGTGTGCCGGAGCCTTCCAACATCTCGAATGCTTTTCGATTCCTGCACTAAACTTGAGCGTGAGGGACACCAAAAAAATACCTCAGTTGGCCGTATGTTGAGATGTGGTATGATTCCGCATGATTCTGTACCTGTGCACCAAGAACCAGATGATATTTGCCTCAAAACAAAAGATAACGGAAGGCAACAGCTATACGTCGCACTCCGAAGAAAAGCTGGTGAGTCATCATATGGAATTGTGAGAGTGTTGTAGTGAATAAAGTCCACCAGGCAACTTCTGTTATTTTCCCTGGTGCCACCCCAAAGAGCCACCCCATGCATTGAAATTACCGACTACGATGTCAAATTCAGCACCTCAATTCAAAATTCCCCGTATATAAGGAGTCTAAAGTATTACTGCTGGCGGAATATTGCCGCCGATTGCCGAAAAATTATGGCACCTGAGATTAGCAGCCACACATAGGTATTCATAGGCAAAGGGTGAAGGGAGATCTCGGCGGATGTGGGTCAGCTCATGCTGAATGTAAATCAAGAGCCTTTTGCGTCCTACAGTCGCATGAAACATGAACTGCTTACAACCAGGAAAGCGAGACATCGACGTCATGATTTGCTCACAAATTACAAAAAAAAAAATCGCCGATCGCACTCGCTGTCTGAATGGCAACCCGCTGTTCACGATCTGATAATGCCTGCCAAACACACCCCAGCCCATTCTTATTCTTCTGATTATATTAGTCCCATGATCCGGATCTGCGGTCACTACCTACCCTAAGTAGATGTATTTCCTTACCACTTCCAGTGCCTCGCTACCTATTGCGAATTGCTGTTCTCTTCCGAGACTGTTTAACATTACTTTAGTTTTCTGCAGATTAATTTTTAGACCCACCCTTCGGCTTTGCCTCTCGATGTCAGTGAGCATGCATTGCAATTGGTCCCCTGAGTTACTAAGCAAGGCAATATCATCAGCGAATCGCAAGTTACTAAGGTATTCTCCATTAGCTCTTATCCCCAATTCTTCCCAATCCAGGTCTCTGAATACCTCCTGTAAACGCGCTGTGAATAGCATTGGAGAGATCGCATCTCCCTGCCTGGCGCCTTTCTTTATTGAGATTTTGTTGCTTTCTTTATGGAGGACTACGGCGGCTGTGGAGCCTCTAAATATCTTTCAGCATTTTTAGATACGGCTCGTCTACATCCTGATTCCGTAATGTCTCCATGACTGCTGACGTTTCGACTGAATAAAACGCTTTCTCGTAATCAATGAAAGCTATATATAAGGGTTGGTTATATTCCACACATTTCTCTATCACCTGATTGATAGTGTGAATATGGTCTATTGTTGAGTATCCTTTACGGAATCCTGCCTGGTTCTTTGGTTGACAGAAGTCTAAGGTATCCCTGATTTTATGTGCGATTACCTTAGTAAATACTTTGTAGGCAACGGACAGTAAGCTGATCGCTCTATAATTTTTCAAGTCTTTGGCGTCCCCTTTCTTATGGATTAGGAGTATGTTAGCGTTCTTCCAAGATTCCAGTAGGCTCGAGGTGATGAGGCATTGCGTATACAGGGTGGCCAGTTTTTCTAGAACAATCTGCTTACCATCCTTCAGCAAATCTACTGTTACCTAATCCTGAGTGGGCATGGGATAGCAGCAATGGCGCAGTCTTTGCTGAGACCGTTCTTCTTTTACATCCAGATTCTTCCACTAATCGGACTGTTTCCTGTCCGTGCCTGGAACCCCTTCGATGGAGCCTATACTACGCCCTTCCTTGCTGAAAACTCGGCCTTTGCATCATGCGGCGATTTGCTGTTCTCTTCGTCTGCGCCTGCCGGAAACGTCAGTGGAATCATCGCACCGGATCTTTTCACCAAACCAATGGCATCAACGCATGCGTCACCCTGTGGTGCGCGTATAAATAGGCCTACGATGGCGACCCTCGTCAGTGGGCATGGGATAGCAGCAATGGCGCAGTCTTTGCTGAGACCGTTCTTCTTTTACATCCAGGTTGGTAACTCGACTTCCCTTTACTGTAAGCGCTGTAGCAATCGCACTTTGCTGCTCGTCCCATGCCCGGACATTTTGTGGTGTTTATTTGCCGACTGTGTACATGTTACGAAGTTGCTTGTGATGCCCGGAGACATTGAGCGTAACCTTGGGCCTAATCCCAGTTGTAGCACTAACCTGGTTCTCGAGGCCATCAACTCTCTTGCTACTAAAATGGATGCGCATCACGCTGAGCTAATCTCAACTCTTAATGACGTGAAAGCCAACCAAGAATTACTCGAGGAGCGTATTACAGGCATGAATGCCAGATTAGCATACGTAGAGCAGAAAGTCACTGCACTTGAAACTAAGCAAGAACCTGCTCATATATACTCAGAATAAGCATACTCAGAATAAGCATGTCAACGATTACTCTGTGCTGTTCACTAACATCCGCTCCATTCTGAATAAGTGCGATGCTCTGTCTGCGCTGATCGACATCTGCAATGCAGATATTGTTGTTTTAGTCGAGACCTGGCGTTCAGATAAAATTGAAAATTCGGAGCTTTTCGCGTGCAGTAAGGCTTACAATATTTATAGAAATGACAGAATGGGACGATGTGGCGTTGGGACCTTGATCGCTGTTTCATCTTATTTCACCTCTTTTGATCTACACGTGCCTTCGCAAATTGAGTTCTTGTGTGGTTTTATTCACATAAATAACAAAGACGTGATATTTGCCGCTTGCTATCGGCCACCCGATAGTACATCCACATTTTGCAATGAGCTATTGGACTGTCTTAACCAAATCGTTGTTAAATATCCAGCAGCACCAATATTCTTGCTCGGTGATGTCAATTTCCCTGGCATTGACTGGGCTGGTGACTTCGCATCAGTGACTTTATCCTCATCCCAATGTTCAACCTTTCTTGATATATGTTCGACATTTGGCCTCACCCAGTTTGTTAAAGAGCCTACCCGTGTCACTGCAGTTTCTGCCAACATCATTGACCTCGTCTTCACCACATCCCCTAATTCAATTTCATCATTATCAATTATACCTGGTTGAAGCGATCATTGCGCGATTCATTTTGCAATCCCCTTACGCTTGCCACAGCATCTAAAACACCGTAAAAAATTTAGTGACTACATTCGAGCAGATTTTTCCTCGATCAATAATGAATTACAATGTTTTGCCGATTTCTTTTTTCTTCAGTTCTGGGAAAGAACTATTGCAGAAAACTGGCTCCTTTTCAAGAACAAGGTTCAAACGCTAACTGAAAAATATGTTCCGACTCGCCTATTATCATCATGCAATCGGGCTCCTTGGTTTAACTTTAGTTTAAAAGAAATTCTTAACAAGAAAAAACGCCTTTTTCGACGCTTCAAGCTATCTGGGGAAACCAAAGCAACAGCTGCCTACGTAGCTATCGCATCTGAATATAAGATGGCCATTCGCTCAGCCAAGAATAACTTTTTTTCTGAAACACTACCTCATCTGCTCACAACTAATCCTAAGAAGTTTTGGAACATTATTAACGTACGCAAACCCACAGAAATCGTTCTGAAAACTAACGATGGTTTTCCTGTCCCCCGTGAGCTTTGCTCAACGGTTTTTAACAACACATTCGCGCAATCTTTTTCTGACCCTCTAATAGATACTTCACCGTCCGCACGTGCCTTTACGTACCCTGAGATGGAGCCGATTTCGATCAATTTAGATGGCATATACAATTTGATTAAGAAAGCTAAACTTTCTTTATCGGCAGGTGTTGATACCATAAATTAGAAATTCCTTAAGAGTACTGTAGCGTATTCATCTGCTTTCTTGTCATATATTTTTACGCAGTCTTTACAGAGTTCAACACTTCCGGTCGACTGGAGGACGGCGAAGGTGATTCCAGTCCACAAATCCAGTGATACACATAACCCCTTAAACTACCGGCCGATCTCCTTAACTTCTATTCGATGAGAATTATTAGAGCACATAATCTACTGCAACCTGATTAGCTTTCTCGAGTCTAATAATTTTTTTGCGTCACAGCAGCATGGTTTTCGCAAAAATTATTCTTGTGAGACTCAATTAACCGTTACTAATGATTTGTCTTCCGCATTAGATCGAGCTTCAGTTATTGACTGCATCTTCCTTGACTTCGCGAAAGCTTTCACTACCGTCTCACATCGACTACTATTACTGAAACTTAGCACACTCCATCTTGATTGTAACTTGCTTAAGTGGATTGAATGTTTCTTGCAGAATGGAATACAGCACGTTTCTGTTAATGTTCATGACTCTAAATCATGCAATGTAACATCCGGTGTTCCTCAGAGGTCAGTCCTAGGACCTCTCCTTTTCCTAATTTATATTAATGACCTGCCTGGTTCTGTTACTTCTAACATAAGGCTCTTTGCAGACGACTTCGTTCTGTACCGCGTAAATTCTAATGAGTCTTACTTCTCCGTTCTTCAATCTGACTTAAATAAAATTTCTTCTTGGTGTGATGCATGGCTTATGAAACTAAACATGAACAAATATAAAGCAATGAGGGTGTCTCGAAAGATTAACCAGTCCATTTCTCAGGGCTATGATCTTAACGGTTGCCCTCTTCAGTTCGTCGACAGCTACAAGTATCTAGGCGTCCATATTACTAATAATCTGTCATGGCAGGCTCATATCCACCATTTTATTAACAAAGCTAACAGTTCCCTTGGTTTTCTTAGGCGGAATTTCCGCCTCGCTCCCGTTCCGCTGAACCTTCTACTATATAAAACACTCGTGCGTTCTAAACTCGAGTACGCTTCATCGATATGGGACCCATACACTAGCTCGTTAACACAGTCCATGGAATCGGGTCAGAACCGCTCAGTTAGCTTTATCCTCTCTAACTACTATCCCTTAGCAGCGTTTGTCGCATGAAGCAAATACTTGAACTACCTCTCCTTTCTACTAGACGTCGAATTTCCCGCTTATGCCTGTTCCACAAAATATACTACACTAATAATGAGCCAAAGATGACACTTTTTTCGCCACCGAGCCATTTGTCATCCCGTATTGATCATCGAATGAAGGTTGGGTTGCCTCAACGTAAAAGCAATGTATACCTCGAAGCCTTCATCCCCAAAACAAGTCAAGACTGGAATCACCTTCCAGCATTCATCGACACTATCACAGACCATGATGTGTTCAAGTCGGCTATCTGTGACCATGTGCTGCCTCATTAGCTATTTTTTGTCTTTTTCTATTGCCACTCCTCTCTGTAATGCCTGTAGGGCCTTGACAGCAAATAAATGAAATGAAATGAAATCCTCCTTAGCCGCCTCCCCCTTTTGATAGGTCCCAAGGCTTTCTTTACTTCTTCCGGCGTTACTTCCGCCGTTACTTGTGGGATTTCAAATTCCTCTAGACTATTCTCTCTTCCATTATCGTCGTGGGTGCCACTGGTACTGTGTAAATATCCATAGAACTCCTCAACCACTTGACCTATCTCACGGATATTTGTAATGATATTCCCGGCTTTGTCTCTTAACGCACACATCTGGATTTTTTCCAATTCCTAGTTTCTTCTTCACTGCTTTTAGGCTTCCTCCGTTCCTGAGATTACGTTCAACTCTAACCATATTATACTTCGTTATGTCAGCTGTCTTACGCTTGTTGATTAACTTCGAAAGTTCTGCCAGTTCTATTCTAGCTGTAGGGCTAGAGGCTTTCATAAGTTAGCGTTTCTTGATGAGATCTTTCGTCTCCTGCGATAGCTTACTGGTATCCTGTCTAACAGAGTCAATACCGATTTTTATTGCACACTCCTTAATGATACCTATAAAATTGTCGTTCATTGTTTCAACACTAAGGTCCTCTTCCTGAGTTAAAGCCGAATACCTGTTCGGTAGCTTGATCCGGAATTCCTATATTTTCCCTCTTACCGCTAACTCATTGATCGCCTTCTTATGTACGAGTTTCTTCCGTTCCCTCCTCAAGTCTAGCCTAATTCGAGTCCTTACCATCCTATAATCACTGCAGCGTACTTTGCCGAGCACTTCCAGATCTTGTATAATGCCAGGGTTAACGCAGAGTATAAAGTCTATTTCATTTCTAGTCTCGCCATCGCGGCTCCTCCACGTCCACTTTCGGCTATCCCGCTGGCGGAAGAAGGCATTCATTATCCGCATATTATTCTGTTCTGCAAAGTCTACTAATAACTCTCCCCTGCAATTCCTAGTGCCTATGCCATATTCCCCCATTGACTTGTCTCCAGCCTGCTTCTTGGCTACCTTGGCATTGAAGTCATTCGTCTGTATAATGTATTTTGTGTTGACTTTACCCATTGCCGATTCCACGTCCTCACAGAAGCTTTCGACTTCCTGGTCATCATGACTGGCTGTAGGGGCGTAGACCTGTACGACCTTCAATTTGTGCCTCTTATTAAGTTTCACAACAAGACCTGCCACCCTCTCGGTAATGCTATATAATTCCTCTATGTTACTAGCTACATTCTTATTAATCAGGAATCCGACTCCTAGTTCTCGTTTCTCCGCTAAGCCCCGGTAGCACAGGACGTGCCCGCTTTTTAGCACTGTATACGCTTCATTTGTCCTCCTAACTTCACTGAGCCCTATTATATCCCATTTACTGCCATCTAATTCCTCCAATAGCACTGCTAGACTCGCCTCACTAGATAACGTTCTAGCGTTGAACGTTGCCAGGTTCAGATTCCAATGGCGGCCTGTCGGAAGCCAATGTCGGGTTTAATCTTTCACACAAACAGGCGGGCAGAATGGTAGAGCAGAAGCTCCCAGATTTGTTTTATGTGGCTGATAATGTGTTGCTATAACAAGCAAGGAAGAAAGGAAGGAAAACAAGGTGTCCGGTTGGCTACTTTGCACAAGGGGATGAGGTAAGGGCAGGTACGGGGAGATCGGGTACGGGCAGGTACGGGTACGGGCACGTACGGGAAGATCGAGCGGCTGCGGCGGCTTGCTCCTTTTCAAGGACACCACAATCACATGGCAACCGTTGGAACACGATGTCACGTCCTTTCTCAACTGGCCAATGGTAAACTTAACGTATGCACGTGACAAGTCGTTTGTGGGGTCCACGGCGTTACGCAAAGAGCAAGCTCTAAAGAGCAGCGTTGTAATCACAGAAAAGAGAACATTTCTTTGGTGTTTCCTGATCAATCGATTGAATTGCTGCATGCAGAGCTGCAAGTTGGACAGCCATCGTTGATGACAAGTGCGATATCCTGAATTTTATCACTGTCGACATTGCTGGGACAAATACTGCAGCTGCTAAATTGCAGTGCATGACCGACCCATCGGTGTCAACATGTCAGAGGTCACTGTCGAAGAGATATGCAACGTCTGGCTAATATCTGTGTAGACGAAGGTAAGAATTTAGGATTGAAATTTAGCCTTGAAAAAATCTGTCTTTATGGTGTTCAATGAAAAGTGTGATCAGGCGATGTAAATACGTGGCCAGGAAATGCCTCGCGTGAAAGAATATAAATACTTGAGTATATGGATAAACGAACGCAATAGATATATGGAAACACCTGAAAAAATAACATTAAAGGGGAAGAGAAATGCGGGCATAATGAAACACAGAGCGGTATGGGGATGCAATAGGTACGAGGTGCTCCGGGCTATATGGAAATCAGGGGTGCAACCAGGAATCGATGGGAACCAAAGGTCACTGGGACATCTCGCATCGGGTGCTCACGGGAAGACTACAAATGAAGCTGTGCCGGGTGATATTGTCTGGGAAAGATGGGAAGTGAGGGAAGCTCGCAGTAAAATTGAGTATGAAGATTGAGGGAGGAATATGGAATAAAATAAATGGGCTGGAAGAGTGTTCAGATAATATGGAATAAAGTAAATGGGCTGGGAGATTGTTCAGATATTTCTACAAGAAGAACATTATATCACAGTGGAGTAAAAGAACTAGGAAGCTTACCAGCAAGTATGCCATCGGTTGGCTAAGTGGCATGGCAACAAATAACGTCAAACGCCAAGTCAGGGAAGCTGAGACTCCTGGGTGGTGGCAATGGAAAATAAACCTGCTATGATTAACTCCCTAAAAGAAAAAAATCTGGGAAGAAGCACTTTATCATAATTCAAAGGGAAGTTCTTGATTTTTCGAAGCGAGATGAGGATGTCTTAGAAGACGCACTTATAAAGAGATGCGGCAAGGAAGAAGGAGCATGTGCTTACTGCGGTAAAGCTAGCAAAACGATGGAATTCCTCCTGGAATTCCTGGATTGGCGTTTCTGCCAATCTGTTCCTCCACTTTTCTTTATTGGTACATTTGCAATTCTTTCTCTATTTGTTCCTGTTTAGCGTTTCTGTGAATCAGTACCTTCGGTTTTCTTTGTTGGTACATTCATAATTCTTTCTCTATTTCTTCTTGGGTGATGACGAAAAACCACAGCAAAAGCAAGTCATGGTTTACAAAAGAGGTGCACAGAGTTGTTGAAGAAGCACAACAGCTATACGAATGCTTCAAAATAAATTAATCGCAATAAAGTAAGAATCAGGTAAGCAAGATTACAAAAGATATGAATGCTTCCGTTACTACCTAAGAGGAAAAAAATGTGGAAACATTTTATCAGAATTCAAAGGGAAGCTCTTTGCTTCTTGAAGCGAGATCAGGATGTCTTAGAACACGCACTTATAAAGCGAGATATAGCAAGGCAAAGAAGCATGTGCTTGCTCCGGTAAAGCTAGCGAAACGATGGAACATATTTTATTAGAAGGTGATGTTATCTCTCCATTGGTCGGTTCAGGCGCTTCTGGCCGCCTCATTGAAGCCCTTGGGATAAACGATTGCAGAGGCAGTGTAAACATGTCCGTAATATGGATTAGTGAGAGGCGATTGGAAGTTAGGGGGAAGAAAAGTAGGGAGATCACATACAACGGAGGCCGGCAAAAACAATGTTCCCAATGGTGGTTCAGAAAATGTTATGCTGCAAATTCTGTGGGTTTTTCTTTTAAATACAGGTAGGACATCAAGCAAAATAATACCAAGAGCTTTGTGGCGCAAACCACCGCCCCCTTTCAAAGTGCACCCATCCACCCATCCGCACATCCGCAGCAGCGACTGCGCCGGCCTAGCTACATTATGTCTTTTTTTTTACTATTCCGGTATCTCTCTGCTTTTTACTTCCGGTCTTTTTCTGCCCATACCCCTTTCCCCTTGAAATGCAGTTGAGGTGTCCTCCTGTGAGAGACAGTTACGGCACTTATCTGTTCCATTTCTCTTTAAGAGAATTCGCTTCGCACACACGTGCGGGGGTAAGCATAAACAAGAGCTGTAAAGCTCGGCTTCGCGTCTGCAGCTGCACGGTAATGAGGAAGTAAATGCTTCTTCCAGATATCATGGATTCGAATTGCGCCACTTGCGCATGGGCATGCTGCTTCTGAAACGGTGGTGCGTTCAAGGCGTCCGTTGTACTCGCTAATACTAAGCAACTCTGCTTTACAAAAGGCTCGGTATATTTTGGGTGCACGCGCGCTGTATATGTGCGTGTTTGTGCGTGCGTGCGTGCGTGCGTGCGTGCGTGCGTGCGTGCGTGCGTGCGTGCGTGCGTGCGTGCGTGCGTGCGTGCGTGCGTGCGTGCGTGCGTGCGTGCGTGCGTGCGTGCGTGCGTGCGTGCGTGCGTGCGTGCGTGCGTGCGTGCGTGCGTGCGTGCGTGCGTGCGTGCGTGCGTGCGTGCGTGCGTGCGTGTGTGTGTGTGTGTGTGTGTGTGTGTGTGTGTGTGTGTGTGTGTGTGTGTGTGTGTGTGTGTGTGTGTGTGTGTGTGTGTGTGTGTGTGTGTGTGTGTGTGTGTGTGTGTGTGTGTGTGTGTGTGTGTGTGTGTGTGTGTGTGTGTGTGTGTGTGTGTGTGTGTGTGTGTGTGTGTGTGTGTGTGTGTGTGTGTGTGTGTGTGTGTGTGTGTGTGTGTGTGTGTGTGTGTGTGTGTGTGTGTGTGTGTGTGTGTGTGTGTGTGTGTGTGTGTGTGTGTGTGTGTGTGTGTGTGTGTGTGTGTGTGTGTGTGTGTGTGTGTGTGTGTGTGTGTGTGTGTGTGTGTGTGTGTGTGTGTGTGTGTGTGTGTGTGTGTGTGTGTGTGTGTGTGTGTGTGTGTGTGTGTGTGTGTGTGTGTGTGTGTGTGTGTGTGTGTGTGTGTGTGTGTGTGTGTGTGTGTGTGTGTGTGTGTGTGTGTGTGTGTGTGTGTGTGTGTGTGTGTGTGTGTGTGTGTGTGTGTGTGTGTGTGTGTGTGTGTGTGTGTGTGTGTGTGTGTGTGTGTGTGTGTGTGTGTGTGTGTGTGTGTGTGTGTGTGTGTGTGTGTGTGTGTGTGTGTGTGTGTGTGTGTGTGTGTGTGTGTGTGTGTGTGTGTGTGTGTGTGTGTGTGTGTGTGTGTGTGTGTGTGTGTGTGTGTGTGTGTGTGTGTGTGGCGTATAGTCGTACTTCGAATCTTCATGTACTCACACTAAGTTCCGCTGTATATAGATACCAACTCGTTGGATCTGCTGCATATTTTTTTCCTGCCAGTAGCTTGTACTACTTCTGGCTGTAATATGCCATCCTGCTGACATTCGTTCTTGGGATGGCAATATCTATAAAGAAATGACTAAATAAATACACAACTTTTTTTCACGTCGCGTTCCACCAGCATCACGGTTCAAGTCTGTCAGTAGTCGGCCAAATCGAGAAACATTTCGTCACCCTCCGACGGACGAGGACGGCGAGACGTTGGTGCTGGAGCTCATGTCGGGCAATCACCCGCCACCACGGGGGTTACCTCCATGCCATGCAAAACTGTAGCAAGCGGTAAGGGGGGCTGACAATGGCATGACGACACCGACGCCATTTCTTTCATTATGAACTACCAGCAAGAGAGCATCCAACGCCAGCAGCGGGAAAGACGAAGGAAGAAGCGAAGAAAGATTCGCTTTTGGAATGCCTTTGGTAATGGGTTGTTTATGGAAACCCTCAGGACTTAGGGGCTCAATGTTTATTATTGACAGAATTATCAAGACACGACAGCCAGCTTAAAAACGAAATGAGCCAATAGGTTGCATCACTATTTCTTTAGTCATTAAACAATGCTCAATGTCAGAGCGATAGATGCACCACATTTCCCGAGTTTCCAGGGTTCCATTTCCAGGGTTCCATTTCCCAGTGTTCGGTTCTCTCACCCACCCTGTTCAACGTGGTGATGGCAAAGCTACCACCGCTCCTCGACAAACTTCCGAACGTGCAGCACGCCCTGTACGCCGATGATATTACAATCTGTGTGGCCACAGGGTCAGACGGCGCCATTCAAGACGCACTACAGGACGCCGTAAATATAGTTCAAGAGTATGCGACAGCAGGAGGAGTCACATGCGCAGCTGAGAAGTCGGAGCTCCTGCTTGTATTAAAAAAACGGAACAAGGCCGATATTCCACCAGCTATCACATTACATCTCAATGGCAACGTTATTCCAAGGGTAGACAGACTACGTGTAGTAGGACTTCACATACAACACAACGGGAACGCCACACATACCCTACACGTGCTCCGCCAACAAGTTACCCAAATAACGCACATGATAAAGCGCATTACAAACCGCCGACAAGGACTGAAAGAAAAAGACGTACTCCGAATCGTGCAAGCCCTCATAATTAGCCGATTAACCTACCACCTCCCCTATCACAATCTGACTCAGACTGAGATGCACCAGATGGACACCCTCCTCCGTACGGCACTAAAGGCAGCGCTGGGACTACCCAACATGCGTCTACGCAGCTCCTGCTACGCCTGGGGGTACACAACACCATCCGCTAACTAGTTGAAGGCCATTTTAACAGCCAATTGCAACGTCTGCAACGAACAATGCAAGGGTGCCACATTCTATCCCGGCTAGGACACCAAATGCCAAGAAAACCACAACAGGAAAACCGCAAACTTCTTCCGCTTAGCGTTCGCAACAAAATTCGTGTGGCCCCAATTCCCCGGAATATGCACTCTGACCGTTATAAAGGTCGACGAAAGGCAAGAGTACAAGCCCTAGCTCGCCTATTTGGCGATGACAAATCAAACACTGCAGTCCTGTACACCGACGTGGCCCGCTACCCACAAAAACGTGCCCTATGTGTAGTCGTACTAGATAGTGCAGATATACTGAGAGCTTCGGCCACGCTCAACACTGTGGACAGTGGCACGGCGGAAGAGGCTGCTATTGCCCTAGCCATCGTACACGCTTCAACCATGCCGGCGCCGGATGGACCTATCACAGTGGTCACTGATTCTCAGACCGCCTGCAGGACTTTGGCACAAGGGAGGGTGACACCCTACACACACCGCATAATTACATCATTACACCCCACAGCGTTACACAGGGTGCGTATCGTCTGGACACCTGGGCACGCCTCTCTCCATGGTAATGAACGCGCTAATGCGGTAGCCCGAGAGCTCGCTAACCGGGCGCCATTGGAAGAGCTGTCCAACCCAGACGACGCACCGACAGAACCACTGAACTACACTGAAACTCTACAATATTACAGAGATACCAGGAGACACTTCCCTCCACCACATAATTCCCTTAATCGTGAAGATGCCGTCGCGTGGCGACAGCTTCAAACTAACTCATTTCCCCGCCTCTTTTATTTTCACCTCTTCCACCCCACACAATATCCCTCATACTGTGCCTATTGTGGAGCAAAGCCCACAGTATATCATTGCACCTGGGAGTGCCCACACCCTCCGGGCTACTCCCCTATTCCTTCGCCTTCCCCTTTCTCCTGAGAGACTGCGCTGACCAGCTGAGACCCGCAAGAGCAGCGACGGCTGATCCGACGGGCACGCGGAGTGGCGCGAGCCAATGGGGCCCTGAACTAAGGGCTCCACCCTGCGAGGAAGTCGCCCAAACTCATGATAAATAAATTTTCTCTCTCTCTCTCTCTCGGGATATGCTACAACAAATCCGCCTCCATTGAATGAAGCACATTTTTTTTTCAAATCATCACCACCAAAGAGTTACCTGAACCATTGCGTCGAGTCGCGTTGCTCCGGGCAGACTGAAGGGGAACACGTCGCCGTGGGGAACTCGTACCGGCACGACGGATGAGAAGGAATTTACGACGCAGCTGCGCAGAAGGTTGTTCAACTTTTTTCCGCTCTTTGTCGCTGATCCGCTTTCTCCCTTTGCGGCTTTTCATGCTGGACTGGCGGCTCAATTCGGCGCGAGCGTCAAATCCAGCGACCCGGCAGCTGGTACACGTGAAACGAGAGCATCATTTGACGCATGTCACCCAGGCACACACCCAGCTTGAACAGTGCGCACATCGTAAAGCTTTAGAAAAGACTGTGTTAGGCAACGCTGTAGCTGCGCATCTGATTATTTCAGAATGAACAGAACGAGCGAAGTCCATTTTAAAGCTGCAATGTTATCCCGTTTTAAAATAAAAAGGGAGGAGTGCCTGGCTGTGATTTCTCTTTGTGACACTTGAGGAACAAAACGAATACTAGCCCAATTATTCCGGAAAAGCTACGATGCACACGCTAGCCAATCAAAACTAGTGGTAGATATTCCCGTGGCCCGATCAAAATACATTCTACGGCAAAAAACACGAAAAAACTCTCTCGTATATGGCTGAAAGCAGACAGTAGGGTATTGGTGTTACTTATTTTTCATTGGTACAAATACCTACATCGGCCAAATTTGCTGTTATTGTGGGATGAAAACAAGATTACCAAAGTTTAAAAGCAAGTGCACTCAAAAAAGGCCTACGAGCAATGCTGTTTCATAAAAGACAGATGGCCACTTATGCAGAAACGCGTATTCTTGCTGCAGTATACATATTGACACGTGTACATGTTTATCTTTCTTGGGTGACCACATTTCACCGCTTAACAATTGTTATCACGCAACGCGGGACGCGCCTGCATGTATAGGAAGTTTCTGGAGTGTTATCGATAGTGCCATCCGCTGCCTGTGTGATCTGATTGCATGTATGCGCGACGGGAATAGTGTAGAATTTTGTGGAAGACACGCGGGTCCCAGTGATTAGTCTGGAACGTTCGACGATTGAAGTATAAAAGCCGACTCGCTTGACCCGCTGATCAGATTTTCGACGATCGCCGACCATGTTCGCCGCTGTCGTTGTGCCATTAGTGTAGCCTTTTTTTCTGGGCACAGGTTCGCCCAATAAAAGTTAGCTTTGTCTTTCGCAGTATTGGTACTGTGTTCTTCAACGTCACCACAACGTGACAATATTATGTGATTGCCCAGTATATATGGTGGAGCGAAGGACAGTAGATAATTCCCTAGCCAGCGTTGGCAGGCAACACAGGTGTATCTACTGGAGGTGGGGCACTCTGAGAACTGGGGGGCAAAATAGGCCATTTGCACTCTCCCCCCACTCACTTTTCAAAATACGCGGAGCCTGGGCCACATTGTTTTTCAGGGCACTCCTCACCGGTATGTGTAAAACACAGGGTCTACTCAATTCCGGCCGGCAAATTTCCCTACCTCTACACGTCTGCAGTAGTCCTGAAGACTTGATCAAGGCACTGATTCGGTCTAGTTGGTCTGTGATGCTGGGAACCTCAAAAGCGCAATTGACGCTCCCAGTACTGTGGAGACTTCCTGCCCTGATTTGGCCGTAAGGGGTTGTCTCGTGGTGGAACAAGAGGCAGCACGAAGCGTTCGCTTTTTGTTGTCGGCGCTCTTCGTCACGCCAGCTTTGTGAGATCGAGTGTTCGTGCTCATCGACTGAGATATCTTTATACTTGCCGGTGCGCCCGTGACACCATGCTTCACATAGGCGGAGCTTGCCCATCGCCCCCCCCCCCCATATTTAGAAGAAGAGAGGGGCAGAGTTGGCCATTTGCCTACCCTCCCCCCTTACAGACACGCACACTTTTGAAAGCGGGCACTGTCGGCTGCACAGTGGCAAATTCAATAAAACGGCCGAAGCCAAGCTTCCTCTCAGATTTGCGCCATATAAGTACAATATTTTAATTACGTATCTCTTGCTTTGGCAGCTAAGATTGTTTCTGGCCTCGCCGCCACGTGCTGTAGCAGATCAGCCCGCCGCAGTATAAGCAGTTAAGGGTTACGACCCATCGCGGTGCGAGCCCTCAGCGGGGATTACCTTGCAAGTAGGCGGTCTAAAACAAATTTAACCTACCATGCCTTGCATCATCCAGTGTTTGTTGGGGCCTTCTAACCTAACCATCTGTCAAAACTGAAAATCAGACTTGCTTTGTTAATTTACCTGTATTTATCCAGTGTTGCCATTTTAGGTATATTGTCGTTAGAGTTGGCGGCATTTCTGTCTGTGTATGTCAAAGTTTTCTGTTTATAAATCAATCAATCAATCAATCAATCAATCTTTATTTCCAACGACAGTTGGGGGTCCCTTAGGCGAAAAGCGGTAGTAACACCACTTGAAAATACCTAAGGGCCCACGTACATGACAGCGGTATTACGATTCATACGTACAAAAACAAATTTACAGAAATCAAGTAAAAATCCAGTAAAAAAAGAAATTAGGAAGAGGTTGTGCAAATGCAACAAAGGAACAATAGAACAAACAAAGTCAGTATATAAGTACACTCCAGAACAGTTGTACATTATAGTTGAAATATTCAATGTTCACATGAACACACATTATAAAATGACGAAAATAAACGTGTTACAAGCAATAATGAAACATACTTGATCATGTTCGGGCAGTACAAAAGACATTAGACTAGAGTTAGAAAAAATTCACGCATTTCTTTTTTTGTAAACGTAGAAAAGTTGGCGTCTTTCTCTTCATATTTATTAAGTAGGGACGGCAGTGTGAATCTAAGAGACTGCATAAAATAGGTCGTGCGGGAACGAGGAACAAGCCACTTGTCGGCGCTGCGGGTGCGTGAATCACTGTAATGCATGCTTATATTAGATAAATCTTTAATAAAAACTTTGAATTGTTCGTTTGAAAGGAAATAAGCATACATTAAACGAAAATCGAACATGCGTTTCACACTGAATATTTTATAGCGGGTAAACAATGTAACTGTAGAACTATTGCGCGGGACGTTTGCAATATACCGAAGTGCTCTTTTCTGTAATAGCTGAATTGTATTTATGTTACTAAGGGTTGTGGTGCCCCAGACTAACAGGCAGTAATTTATATGGGAAGAAAACAGAGCATGATAAATCTGAAGTTTAGCATTTTCTGGAAGAAAGTGCCTACATCGTGACAGAACACCAGCAGCACGCGATAACGATTTAGTTAGTGATTCAATATGACACGTCCATGTCATATGAGCAGAAAAAGTCACGCCCAGAAGTTTATGTTTCTCCACTATTTCGACGGGTATTCCCTCAAGCGTTAATGATTGGTTGACGTCGACTTCAGTGCCTCGGGATCTGAAAAAGACAGCTTTTGTTTTTGCCGCATTTATTCGTAGGCCATTAGCTGTAGACCATTGCAGCACATCTGCAAGTACACTTTGAGTTCTCGCAACAATTTCAGTTGGATCTTGTCCAGAAACAAAAATACTAGTGTCATCCGCATAGAGCAGAAATGAGGCGTCATTGTTTATCTTAACAATATCATTTATGTAGATATTGAAGAGCATTGGTCCTAAAATGCTTCCTTGAGGTACGCCACAAGAAATAGTTTTAGAAGATGAAAAACAGTTAGCAATTGAGACGCATTGTTTTCTCTCAGACAGATACGAACTAAATAGTGAATTAGCTACACCACGTACCCCATAAGCACTTAATTTCCCGAGTAAAATGTAATGGTTTAGGGTATCGAAGGCTTTGCTATAGTCAATGAAAACGCCCAGAGTAAGCTTTCTCTCTTCAATGTTATTTATTATCAGTTCTTTTTGAGCTAACAGTGCAGTCTGTGTAGATTTACCACGTTGAAAACCGTGCTGATACTCCGAAAGTATTTTGTGTTTGTTGAAGAAGCTATTTACGCGGCAGAATATTATCTTCTCTAATCCCTTGGAGAATACAGGTATTATAGAAATTGGTCGGTAATTATTAGCATCATTAGTATCCCCACCTTTAAATATAACAGAAACTTTTGAGATTTTCATGAGATTTGGGAAACAGCCAGTCTGAAAGACTAGATTAAACACGTAGGTTAAACAAGGAGCAAGGAGGTCAATTACGTGCTTAATCGCCTCTACCTGAAATCCATCGACATCGACAGCTTTACTGTTTTTTAGTGAAAGAAATGTGCATACTATTTCTGTTTCATCTGTGGGTGCGACAAAAATTGTGTCAGTATTATGGTAATTAATGTTAGTATGAGCAATGCTTCCCAGTGGTTGCACCGCATTAGCAAAGTGCTCACTGAAGTGCTCGGCTAGATGCACACCGGAAAGTTTGTTCCCGTTAATGGTTATTTCCGTTAATGTATTCTGACCAGCTTTGCGGTTCAGTGCCTGATTGATGGCTTTCCAAACTTGGTTTGGGCGCCGTCGACAGATGTCAGAAAATATGTGGTTATAGTAGGAGGCCTTTGCCTTTTTCAACGCGGCAGTTAGTTTGTTTCTGTAAGTTTTAAAGGCCTCAAATTCCTTAATATCGCGTGTGCGCAAAAACTTCTTAAAAAGACGACCTTTTTTCTTGATCATTTTGATATGCTCACGCCCTACCCAAGGTTTTCTTCTTTTTCTGTTAGCTGTGGTGCTTATGTAAGGAAAAGATGCGTTGTAATGACTAGTGAATATAGATAAAAATGCACGATAGCTCTCATTTGGGTCTAGCTTATCGTAAACAGAAGACCAATTTTCCCTCAGCATACGCATGCGGAATGAAGTCATATTTCTGCTAGACATACATCTATGTTTAACGATATCCTGGCAAGTTGTTTCATTTTCAGTAGTTTTAGGAAAAGCAATAAAAACAGGACAGTGGTCACTTACGCCGGCGCATATCGTGCCAGCTGCGCTTACATCAGTGTCTATGCTGACGATAAACAAGTCTAGTATGGACTGGCAAGTTGTCGTTACGCGTGTTGACGTAGTAATGACGTTATTGTACCCACAAGCGTATAGTTTGTTAAGGAATTCCCGGGAGGTCAAATTATCCTTGAGAAGGTTTATGTTAAAGTCGCCACCTATTAGAGTGTTATACTGGTGAATTGTTGAGTATTCTAACATCTCCTCAATAAATTCCAGGAATACACTCATATCACCAGACGGTGGGCGGTAAAACGCCACGTACATGTTAATATTGCTCTTTATGCAAAGCACTTCATAGTCGGCAGTAATGCACGTAAATTCCGGGATTATGTCGCAGAGCATGTGTTTTTTCACGTGCATTGCCACTCCGCCACCACGGCGACCACTTCGATTGATAAAATAATGATTGTATTCAATCATATTGAACATGTCGCTTCCTTCATGATACCATGTTTCAGTCAGCATTATCACATCGAACATGAAGTTGAATTCGTTAAAGAATGTGCTTAACTCATCGAGCTTGGTGGCGGCGGAACGTACATTGAGGTGAATGGCAGTGAACATGCCCTGCGACTGCGTCGGAAGTTTAAGTTCACATGGCAGACAAAACTCTTGATTCAGCATTGCGTGTACAAGAAAACATAACACAGATTATAAGCATAAGTACCCTACGCAATCTTGACGAGGTCAGAATCCGTTTCAATGCGCACCACCTGACTGGACTGTGTCTTGCGCGCGAAAATCTTCCCATTCTTAGTCCACACAAACTGCCACTGATTCTCCCGTTTTTTTGCAATTGCCTGTGCAAGCAGCCGCTTCAGTGTCGGACAGAAATGCTCATTCACGAAGATTTGGGCTTCGCTGGAGATTCCTACGTCACGATTCCGAATGCGGCTCTTGCGGGCTTTCTCGACGACGTGGTCCCGTTTCTGCTTGCTTTTGAACTGAACAATAACGTTCGTTTTGCCCTGCTCACGAGTCGGTACTCGGTGGCAAACTTCTATATCATCAGCAGAAATGGGTTCGCCAACGACACCACCAATCTGGCCTACGAGATCAATGATGTTTTCATTCTTCTTCTCAACGAGCCCTTTTATTTCCACATTCGACCTGCGAGAGTACTGCTCACCCTGAACAACTCGCTTCTGCAGCTCTGCAATGATTGACTCATTTTCACTGCATTTAGCCTTCAGCCTATCATTTTCCTTCCTTAAGCTTTCTCTCTCGGTGCGCCCTTCCATTACCTGTTGCTTCATTGTTTCAAATTGCTTTTCCATGAATTCAAGTCCCTCTTTCATTTGTTTCATATCAGAACGTAGTTCGCGCAGGTCAGAGCGCGCATCCCGTTCCTTCTGTGACATCACCAAGTGTAGAAAGTGCAAAATGTGCAAAAAGAAATACAATGAGCAAAATGACACAGCAAGTTGGCAGCGGTGACAAATAATAAAAAAATAATAAAAACGCGTCTGTAACAGACAGAAAAACAGCACCAACCTGTAGTAGAACAACCACTCTGATTAGTCCTGCGCCTACTGGCTGTCACCGCTGCCAAATGCTACGATGAATGTCGAGCGCTTCCTTTTCTATTCTTGCTGATGCACTGTGGGTAGCTTCCGGGTGATGCCGATGCGTTGCCTTTCGTAAACCGTCGGTGAAGGGCACCTTGCACCTAGCGGTTCGTCGCGGCAAGTCTCCGGGGTTAATGGCGCAGTGGGTAGCTGCAGGGCTGCTTCCGATGCTGCGCCGCTTTCAAGCTTCCAGTGAAGGACACCCTCGTGCTAGCAGTTCCTTGCGGTGAGTTCCAGGTTACCTGTAGTAGAACAACCACTCTGATTAGTCCTGCGCCTACTGGCTGTCACCGCTGCCAAATGACAATCAGTGACATCTTTAGTGACTTGAATGAACAATTGGCGATATTCTACCGGTTTACAATATAGAAAACTTGCTTCAATAGTGACCTTCTAAAACGCCGTTTATGGTTCAAAAGCGGTCTAATAAGCGGTCGAAACTCATTGTACGACGCAGAAGCTCCGTTACTTAATAGCAACGGTTGCCTTCACATTGGTATCCTTCACATGGTGATTGTGCTTTACAACAGGGTGGTCATAATTGGGCTCAAATTGTGCTTAGAAAATTTATGTTTATTTATTATTTACAAAGCCCATTTGAAGCTGTTTGAACGCTGCTGGTTCGGTGTTGTCACTAAGTGCACCTGCCTGCTGATGAACGTGCTCAAGCTAATAAGTAGGCTAATTTACCAAAACCAAACGGAATCAATTTTATGTTGAGATTTCGAACACAGCATGTGACATCTACATACCGGCTGCATAAAACAAAAAGCTGCAGATATCGGAATGGCTGAGCTCGTTGACGCGTGTCTGAACAAATCACCGCTCATGGTTTTTGGACCAATCGGTGCTTCGCGGCAGATTTCAGGTAAAACAAGGGCGAAGACACACTATCTGACTTTATAATCTTCAGGTAATTGTCATCTCCGTGTTAACAATACGCGACGAAGAGCGTTCCGCAGAATATAGTTCTCCTGAAATGAACGTCGAGAACCGCAAGCTTTTCGAATAATGTGGATTAGAAGCGCTATAACGTAAAGCTATTCCAAACTTTTCGATTCCAATTCTGCAGTCAGCCCTCCATGATTGGTCAAAAAATTTTCAAGCACAGCCACTTCGCCTGTCTGTCACGCGGCGTCACGAAAACCGTGAAAACGCCCCACCTGATTTGATGTGTCCACACTGATTGCGCATCATTAGACCGAACGAAAGAAAAATAACTATTTCTCATTCGATGCCTTTTCCGCCATAACATTCTACCATTGGCCAAACATTTTCGGGCTGCGCCCACTTCGCCTGTCTGTCACGCGACGTCACAAACAAATTTTTACAATGAACAAATAATAACAAATACACCGAACAAACAAATTTCTTTTCTTAATACCTGGAGGCTGCCCCGTTCCGAAAGGATTAGAAGATGGCTGCCCACCAATTTCTCTGGCACTAGCTACTGGGAGCGGCCGGAGAGCATGTATTTTTTTTTTGCGTATAATAAACATTTTTCCGCGGCACTGTAACGTTATCGAGTCATTTCGGCACGTATCACTTTGCCAACTATGCTTTGTTGAGGATACGTTCTGGCGGCATTTCTAACGTTCCGGTGCAAGCCGCCGAAATTTTCGACCATCCCAAGCGAGCTAAGTAACGAGAAGCGGATCAATCACAGACGCCGACACCACACTCTTCAGCCGCTTATCTACATTCCCTGTTCTAGGTCGGCCCCATTGAGTGCCTCTCCACTTTAGCATGCTCCTCGCCTCTTGTCAGCCAATTCGATAAGGAAATCTGCTCAACGTAGGCAATGCTATTTGCTTTGAAAGCAAAAAAAGTAACCTCCTATATACGAGAAGCGCGCTTTATTGGGCTTTTCAAACAACGACTGGTTAACGCCCCATGCTTGCGCCGGTGGTTGCGTAAATTTGACGTCAGGAGATTGGAATAAAAACAGAATGGAATAGTTTTACCTTATAGGGCCCTAAATGTATTTTCGTGCTAAGTACGTTGCTTCTGTTCTTTTTAATTTTGACGTATTTGTGAACTTCATATCTGATCGTAAGAACACTTTAAGCTGTCATTATTTGTTATGTAAATATTAGGGCTGGGTGAATAATCACTTTTTTGGATACGAACAGAATACGAATAGTTAGTATCGAATATCGAATCAAATATCGAATATACAAACGCAGACGTTCGTTTTTTCAGCAGGACTATTTATTTCGGTATATAATTAGGTATCACGCTTGCGCTGAATAGACACTCTATTATCGCGGACAATGAGGGTCATTTTAAACGCAAGGTCACTACCACCATCATGAAAGACGCCTTTAGGGCCTGGTGGCCAACAAGCTTTCCAAGGACGACAGGCTGCTGTGTGACTATAGCTTTCCAAAATCGCTAAATAAACAGCTGTTGAAAAATATTGGAAGATAGGGAAAAGGGAAAGAAAAACGTAATGGAGTATTTGTGTGCCGTAGACACAATGCAGGGTCTGTTCCTTACAGCACTGGAGAAGCTGCTGGGCTCCTTAGCTAAAGGGAACGCTGAATGCCCCTCAAGATGTGTTCATCGCGCTGTGCTTTCTGCTCGGTGTCTGCAGTGATACAACTTCTAAGCTGTTCCCTAGTCTCCTCTCTTCATAAAGTGTAATATGTGCAGAGAAAGCTCTGGAAACAAACGCGTACAAAGCAAGGAATCTGCTTTGATACAATGCCTATATTGATATGCATAAAAACATAAGCGACCAGCGATGCTTCTGCAATGTTTATTGCTTCAGAGCACATGCAACTGACAGAAAAAATTCACAGACGATTACGACACTCCCTAATACAAAATTTGAGTGCAGCTTTACGCGTGTTATCATTTCGCTGGTGTGGACAATCAGTCTCGTGTGGCATGTTGCAAATGGAGCGAACTGTGGCGCCACTGCCTTACTAATCTGGAGATCGCGTGAGCCAGCGCATGGGTGACGCATGGGGGTGATTCACAAAAGCCACCGCCAACAAACCTCCCAGACATTGCGTGCTACGCTGGCACCATCTCGTAGCTACCGTCACTGCTCTTCGCTTTTATTCGCATGCTTTCGACATACACTCCTCTGCTTACTGCCTCATGGTTCTGCTGCACCTTCCTCTCCGCTTTCCTCCTCGCGCCTCTTCTCACTTGCCACTTTTTATGCGAAGCATATTAACGTAGGTTTCGGGCCTTCGCGCGACGCCCGGCGGTGGCCACCATTGACCCTGAAGTGGGGTCACGTGACATGACGTCGCGTGATGACGTCACACAGGCTGCAGATGGGGCCTCATGTCGCGCCGTCGGTCGCCTCCCGGCGGTGGCCACTATTGACCTTCAAGTGACCTTCAAGTAGGTCACCTGACATGACGGCACGTGATGACGTCACACCGGCTGCAGATGGGGCCTCATATCGCGCCGTCGGTCGCCTCCCGGCGGTGGCCACCATTGACCCTGGCGTGACGTCACATATCACGTGATGCAGCGATGGTGGCGCCGCCGCCGCGTCGCGCGCGACGGCGCGAACCGAAGCGTGGAGGCCACCACCGGGCGACGTCCGACGGCCTGATATGAGGCCCCATCTGTAGCCGGTGTGACGTCATCACGTGACGTCACATCATGTGATCTGTGCCCGCAACCACGCCAGCGTCTTTGCGCCGGGCGTGTATACGGTCAAGATGCCTCCAAACGCTAAGAATACGCTAAGGTTAAGCCCAGTGGATGCGAAGCATCCAGTGGGCTTAACCTTGATAAGCCTCCAATATTTTTTTATCTCCCTCTGCATGCTGCGTTCGCTCTGATCATTTGCTGAACTCGTTCGCTCAGTTAAATGAGCGAAAGAGTGGTCCTCACAGCACGACAAAAGCTAAAGAGAAACCAGCGATAGGAATACCCTGAATGCATGCACCATAAACCCCGTTAAAGGATTGATTGAATACACGATAGACATGGTCTACAAAATACCTTTGACACATGGGGCTGATTATGTGGGTCAAACAGACAGGTGCGTAAATGATTCACTGTGCGAACATCGACACAACTGCATTCTGATACAAGCACCCAGAGACCTTGCCATATATTGCGCTTCATGCCATATCTTCCACCGGATGGGGATCTGATCTTGCTGAAATGTAGTAACTAAAGAAAAAGAAGTCATGGAAGCCTGCAACATCAAGATGGCCCCATGTGCCATCTATATCGCTCAGCAAAGAGATTGGCGTAATGACTGGCAATAGATGGCATGGCTCCACTGGGAAGAGCATTCCTGCACATGCGAGTAGGCTATATGAAGGTCTCATTTTCCAAAAAATAAAAGTTGTTAATTTGCACTCGGGTGCAGTGCATTGTTTTTCTTAAGTCCTGTCCCTTCGTAACTTTGCGCAACAGTGTTATGTCGAACCAACTAGCCCTCTGGGAAATTTTCCTTAAATATATTGTGACAGACAAAGCCACAAGAGACTTCGGTCGACGCTATAGATCTCCTTATATATCGCTGTCCAGGCCCCTTCGTCGTTCTCTTCTTCTGGCCAGAGCCACCCAACACGCCTAGCATGTAGCACCGAATCGCACCGAGTGGCTGTCAGCTGTGTCGAGGCCGTGGCATTACCCCCCTCCCAAGAAGCATCGTCTCGATGCGGAACGTTGATGCACTGGAGATTGCCATTGGGGATACTGTTAAGAGAGACGTAGATGGTGAGAGAGGTGTGGAACTTTGCGTTCTGCGGGAGTGGTATAACTTCAATCTAGAGACGTGAACGACATCGGACAGGCGTGGGCATCGGCGACGGCGAGCGGTGCCTTCTCCTTCAGGAATCACTTCGTGTGTGATGTCGCCGATTCGTTGAACGATCCTATTAGGTCCAGAGTAGCAGCGCAAAAGTTTCTCCGACCGACCACGCTAGCGGATCGGTGTCCACACCCATACTTTGTCACCGGGTTGATAAGTGACGTCGTGGTGACGAAGATTGTATCGGTCGGCGTCGTTGTGTTGTTGGTAGCGGATACGCATTCGTGCGAGCTGGCATGCTTCTTCGGCGCATCGAGCCGAAGAAGCATTTTAGTAGTTTAGTTTAGTAGATGCGTTTAGTAGAAGAGGCACTTTAGTAGGCTGAAAAGTGCAGGGAAAAACTGCCGTGTCAATGCTATGCAGCATAGCTGAAGGCCTCGTAGAGAACAATTAAAGAAAACAAGAAAACAAAAGTGGACCTGAAATTGTGGATGCCAAAAACAATTCTGCAAAAATTGCACATGTGCATGGACTGACCCACAATCTCATCAAGATTGGTAAAAGACACGGTATCCAAGTAGTGTGCTCAGCACCAAACAAGGAAAAAAGTATGTGCGCAGGAGTGAACCAGGGAAAAAGGAACCACAATGCCAGATCACGCACCAGAGCAGATACTGCGATTGCGTCAAAGGAGTAGTGTACGCCATCCCGCTGTCCTGTGGAAAACAATACATAGGGCAAACAGGAAGATGCCTTAATTATCGAACAGGAGAGCACGCATCATCACTTTCAGGGACCCTTGGCAGCAATCTGGCCTTGCACGGCAAACGTTGCGAAATGAACAAGAACGGACAAGATAGCTAAGTAAGCACGTGCACCCCCAAATTTCATGAAGTCCTGAAAAGGTACAACAATAGGCTAACTCGGGAGATTCTGGAGACATTTGAGTTAAGTAAAACAGGAGTGAATGTGTAAGCACACCGTCAGTCGCCTTGACAAGAAAGGAAGTCACCTTTTTGAGACAGCCTCAGATAGATAAAGGAAGAGATATGGTGACGAAATAAATAAGAGTGGGAAATTCAATAAAGAAATCCGTTGACAGTGCAGCTGTGTACTCGTCTGGTCGTCCATTCTGTGTTCATGTTCCTTAAGTTCTGTTGCTACAATCCTCGAATCATATATTGACCATACCACTTGTGTTGTCATCTTCATGCTTTGTTACATGCATATGGCTTCTTATAAAAAAATGCAAATTGTCAAGAATCAAAAGGAAGTATGTAATTTTCAGACATTATGTGCTTATCATGCCGTGCCACTGGTGTTGGCACTAACAGTGTGTACTCAGACACTAAAAAGAAACAAGCAGCTGAATTTCTTACACATGCAAGGCGCTCACATCCCTTAGTATAAGACTGTATACTTTGCTTAATCTAGAAATACGCCTCAGGATTTCTGCTGTTCACACCAATGTCCACATGACAAAAAATGAAGAGTGCCAGAAATTTGCGTTCATGAGAACAGTGCATATAAGCGCGCCCACATTTCACGACAGCGCGCATGTCCTCATGTAACTTTTAAGCTGTTCCTTATATTGCCCTCATTGATTACAAACACCTTCATAGCACAGAAATGCCTTCTGAAAAACACACAAGATACGTGAACGAGGCCGGAAGGGCCGGAACCAAAACTCGCCCGCAACGATTATGCACGGTTCACTTCAGAACATATGCATATTGCGTGAGACGAACACTTATACGCCTAGCACCGCTGCGACACATTGCACGTACACATCACAGTACACTTACGCTTCGTAAAAGTAAGAACCCTAACGCTCCAACGTTCTGTACGTGTTCGCAGTCACCAATGCTCATCGCAGCCCGCAAAACAGCTCACACGAAGCAAGACACAAACAGCACATTACGAATGACTGCAATGAGGCCATAATGAAGCTCATCGCTACACATCGTGCCATCACTTATAAAACACAAACCGGTACTGCACAAACTTGCAATCTTGGTATCGATGAAGCGCGCACACACGACACCTACGAACACCATATGTTGAGGAGGGCGATCGCAATCTTTTCATTTTGGCGCGTACCGACCTAGTGTCATGCTTAGAATTCATGTGTATGCGATGGCCTTGGCGTTTGTAATGCGCATGCAAAAAGCGGCAAAACACATGAAATCGGCGGCTTCATTCCTTCCGACCCTCGCGTAAACACAACACACATCCGTCTGTTTCCTTTGGTGATCGCACGGACGGAAATGGTCAGGAAGAGCACAGCTGCTTGTAGCGTTAGACAAATAGCTTTGCAGGTGCGGAACAGCTCTTGCAATGATCACAATAAACCACACAAAAAACAAACTGCCGCTGCAGCCTGGTCTAGGCCTCGCGCTCCGCTTCGCTTCGAACCACCGCCATGTTTATGCGGTCGCCGCACGGAGGCGAAAGTTCACGACCGCCTCTCGTGACGTCAAGTCGGCCATTACTGGCGAACCGCTCGCTTGCGATGCGGCGTGGGGCCATGGGCGGTTTGGACATAAATCGGCCCTAACGTTTCGTCTGAGAGGCGAACCGGCGATACCGCACCTACGCTGCAAGGTTCGGAGCCTGCACCGGGTGGCTCCGGCATCAACGATGGCGTCTAGCCACGCGCTAGACGCGGAGGGTAAGCGCTCGGCCTTTTCACTTCCTTGCGGAAATGGCTCCTGCATCTCTGTTGAAGGTAGCTACACTTAATGTCAGGGGCTTGGCAGGAAAGAAAAAGCAAAGTCAGGTGTATCGGCTTTTAACGGAGCACGACATTGATATATTGACCATGCAGGAAACAAAAGTTGATGATGAGGAAGAGACCGGGAGGATGCATGGTGCGACGTTTCACGTCTAGATTCTATGCTATTGTAAGCCATGCTGCTGCTGGTTGTGTCCTTTTTATTAAAAAGTTGCCGGCTCTGGTCATGCATGCTCATTTCTCGTGCTTATCAGGCCGGTGTGTTGCTGTCGATTTCACACTCAGCGATACAGAATGGTGTGTTTTATGTTTGTACGCACCAAATGTTGTGGGCATGGGCAGGACATGTAATGATGAGGGAAGATAACCGATGGTCATTAAGGGTTACGGACTGGATCCCAAGGGAAGGGAAGCGTAGCAGGGGGCGGCAGAAAGTTAGGTGGGCGGATGAGATTAAGAAGTTTGCAGGCACGGCATGGCCACAATTAGTACATGACCGAGGTTGTTGGAGAAGTGTGGGAGAGGCCTTTGCCCTGCAGTGGGCGTAACCAGGCTTATGATGATGATGATGATGGGGATGATGAAATGTTGTGGATGAAAGGGCCGATTTATTTAGAAGCGTTGAGCAGCGTCTCAGTTTCGATAAACGACTGGTTATCATGGGCGACTTCAACTGTGTCCTGAGTGCTTGCGATAAGACTAGTGATCGGGGGTTCAGGGACGCAAGTACTGAGGTACTGTCGCAAATCATAGACAAATGGAACCTCGAGGTTGTGGCGGAGTGTATGCAAGGTGCGGGTGATGTGAAATACACACATTTCCAGCGTGCAAGTCACGCCCGTCTGGACCGCATTTATGTAACGCTGGAAGTGATTCCAAAATGCAACAGTTATCAAGTAGTGCCGCTGTCTTTCTCAGACCACTGTTTAGTAGAGTTCGGGATTCGGGCAGAAAAACGTGGCAGTGCTTTTAGCTGGGAACTGTGCAAGATAAATAACAAACTGATTAAAGACGATGCTTTCAAACGTGCGGTAATTGAAGAAATCGGCAAAATAAAGCCGAATAAGGAACTGAAAACATGGCAGCAGTGGGAGCTTTGTTAGGAACAACTTAAAATAAAAGCAATAGAGCAGTCTTGTTCGATGGCGTACGAGGAGAAACTGAATGAGCGTAATCTAAGGTCTATGCTTGCAAAACTGCTCGAGAAAGAATGCGAAGCGCCTGGTAAACGGATCGATGACATTAGGAAAACGAAACACAAAGTTGAAGTGATAGAAGAGGAGCGTTATCTCGGTGCGCTGGTCCGGGTGGTAGCGGAACATGTAGCTGCTGGGCAAACGCCGTCTAAACGAGCGTTCGGAATGGAAAAAGCCCACGCTCGTCGAAATCAAATAAACAACATAGAATGGGGAGGCATCTTAACGGATGATAACGAACATATTAAGCGTGCATTTTTTCAGTACTATCAGGCGTTGTTCGCTTTACATGTTGCCGACACGAACACGTTTAAGGATAACTTTCTTGGGGCACTGCCGCAACTCAACGATGAGCAGAAGGATAGTTAGAGCTGCCAATATCTCAATCAGAGGTAGAAACGGCGATAAACAATTTAAGCCCTGTTGAATCGCCAGGACCGGACGGGTTAAGCGCGGCGTTTTACAAAGCTTTTAAGCGTGGAATCGCACCAATATTGGCGTTCGTGTTTATTGAAGCTTACAAAATTAACGAATTGCCTCCGCCTTATGCAAGATCACACACTGTCTTATTCTCCAAAACTGACGAAGCAGAGAAGTTACGACAAGTAACAGCGTACCGGCCAATCGCACTCACAAATGTGGATTACAAAATTTATACGAAAGTTTTAGCGCGAAGATTGCAGTCAGTAATCCAGCAAATCGTTGGGTGGCATCAAACGTGTGGGATCAAGGGACGATCTATTATGACTAATATTCACACAGCAAGATGCGTGCTGAAATGCTGCGATATTACAAATAGCCGCGTGGCCATCTTGCAACTAGACCTTGAAAAAGTTTTCGACTGTGTGACACGTAAAATTTTGCTTTGCATACTAGACCATGTTAACGTTGGTTCTCTTATTCGCGAGGGTGTCGCCCTGGCGTATCGGAACTGCACGACGAGATTGATCGTTAACCAGAGCCTGGGGGCCCCCATAGCGTGCAGCGGTCGGTACGCCAGGGTTGTCCCTTTAGCCGTCTTTTTTTTTTTGCATCTACATAGAGGCGATGTGCTTAAACATCGTGAAAAACAGACAATTCCTGGCTTTCGGTTGCGAGCAGCGGAAGTCAAGCTGTTGGCATATGCGGATGATGTGACGGTGTTTTCAACCAGTAGGGAAGGTGTAACTGAGGCTATTAAATGTGTAGAGAACTTCTGACAAGTCACAGGCAGCAGAGTGAACTTAGCCAAATCACTAGGGCTCTGGCACGGAGAATGGCAATCGACGCCCGACCGCTTTAGCAAACGTGTCCTGGGTTACGACCCTAATGAGGTACTTGCGAGTACCTCTAGAATGCTACCGGTATAGCGCGACACATTGGACAGCGCAGACGCATGATACACGTGGAAAGGCGGAAAGGTGGAAAGGAACGAACTTATCGATTTTTGCTAGAGCCACCGTGTGCAATCTGTTCTTTATTAGTAGCCTGTGGTATGTAATGCAGGTGTTACATTGTGCAAGGCTCAATGTACAGAAGCTGCATGGAATTTTCGCCATTTTCGTGTGGGATGCGCAATGGGAAAGGTGCAGCCGAACGAATTTGTTCAGAGCAGTTAAGAATCGTGGATTGGACCGGGGACACCTTCTTTGGCGGCAGATTGTGAACAGGTTTCTTTTCCTTCGCGACGTCAGCGATCCTTTTTTGAGCACCGCATGCCAAGTAAGGCTCGGGCGCTCGTTGCCAGACTTTGTTGTTTCAACCGAAACACTCACGGGAGGCATTTCTGGATATTTTAGAGAAGTTGTCGCAAGTGTACGATTCTTTGCAACGAGGTTTCCAAATGAATATTTATCTACTGTCAAAAAGAAAAAAATGTACAAGGATTTGTGTGACGTTGCTCTACCGGAGCCAATGTGCAGAGCCTTGCACAGTGGAGGCCCTGGTAGGGACTTGTTAAAGAGAGTAAAGAAAATGCAAGTTGCGCCAGGGGTTAAAACCTTCTTTTTTTTAATTCACACACTGTAACGTTGCCAGTAAAAATCTTTTTACAGGAAAAGGGCTTATTTCTTACATGGGGATATCACTGCCTTATCTGCAAACGACCAGAAACGACAGATCACGTTTTTCTTCATTGTTGGGAAGAGGTATTTTTTGGGGACGTACTACAAACAACGTTAACAAAACAATTTCCCCTCGACCCTCATGGAATACGGTATCTACCCATTACTAACGAGGACGGTTTGCCGTTCAATTTATTAATGTTAATTGGCCTCCACAGTATTTGGCGCCCTCGAATGGCAGGATACTGCTGCGATCCCGACACACGACCTACGCGAATTTATTTCCGTGAAACTGTGCATCGGTTTGTTGAGATTTAGAAGGCTGGTGGCGATACTCCCGAGTGGCTGTCAAGAGTGGAGCCGCTGATGGCTCTAAATGAATTTTAATGTGGCGAAGCCAGCCCCCTACCAGGTTGATTATGTCAATACGACGTGGTCATTGTATCCTTTATATTTTGTTTTGTGTATTGCTATTGCTGTTCTTTCTTTGTCAAAGTCAGGCAATAAAGAAAAAAAGACTCATGGCTGAGCGGTAGCGTCTCCGTCTCACACTTCGGAGACCCTGGTTTGGTTCTCACCCAGCCCATCTTGCAAGTTGTTTTTATTTATGAATTGCCTTCCGAGATTTCGAAAGTCCACCTGCTAAGTGTAACCCAGATGAAGCAACAGAATGCTGGTATCTGCAAAAGGAATTTTAAAAAAGAAACTGACATAAGAAAAGCCCCTGATAATTCGCTGTTTAATTCACGCACACGTTTGTCTTAAAGCGCGCTACCGCAGGCTGTGCAGACAAATTATCACTACAGTTCATTTTTTTGCCGAATTTTATTGAACTACTTAGTTCCAATGAAACAGAAATTGGAATGCTTCGTTTTCAAATGCTGTAAAAGTAGAATATTGGTTGTGCCATAATATGTTAATTAATCAATGACAGTCTTGTATGGGTACTTGAAAACGTCTTTCCTTGAATTGCATAAGTCCATTCACCAGAGAACTTTTCAGCCAGGTCTCAATTCACTGATTCTGCTATGTTCCCGCTCTGGTATCTGAAAGAAAGACATGTACTATGTAGGTTCCAGAAAATGGACACATTCCAGCTCGGCCTGCTCCTTCTAGAATTTGTCGAGGGATCAAATACATGAAGGATAACTGCATTGGCATTGCCAAAGATTCTGCAAGCGAATTCTTGAGCGCTACGCACTGTCAAGATATGTACAATATGTATTTTTAATAAGAGAATATATTCGTATGTCCAAAAGAAATTGTGCCAGAAATACCTGATATCAATGCTTTCACTTTTTTTGTCTACTGAAAAGAATATTTCACAAAAAATTGGAATATATTAGTCCAAAATCAGCAAAGGAGTGCATGCCGCTCATGTGAAAAACGTGAAGCCATGACATGAACAAGTTGAGGACAAATACCTTAATAAAATTTTGTAATTCAAGTACCGTCTTTACATTTTTCTACATATGCAACGGCCAGGGGAAAATCTCAATGGCGCCGACCTTCGTTCCATTGTATTGAACAGTAGCAGCTGTCAGCGGTCGCGTATTGTGAGTAATTGCACCCAAATAATAGTCGCAACAGAGAGCTTATATAAAAACCAGGAGTTCTGCAAAATATACATAACAAGTGTGAAAATACATTGGAATATACAAATGCGAAGATACAGCTTGATAAAGGGCGAAAAAGTGTCACTGAAAAAAAAGTTCATAGGATGTATATACAAAAGCTCTCAGCAAGATATTTATATGTACGGATCAGTCTCCAATAAACATACGTCTCTAAACAGAATCACTGCATATAATGCATCAAACAAGGGAAATAAGCATGTTGCACAATCACAGATCACAGAATCCTGAGCGCCCCCCCCCCTCCCCCGTCCTCCATTCTCCGATGCATCGCGCACGACGAAAGGCGGCGCACTTGTTCCCAGCTTTTCTCCCTTGCGCACACCAGACTCATCCACCATCGTCGGCTCACCTATCTCCCCTCCCCCCTACGCTTTCACTCGCACGCAAGCTTCCGGCGCGCGGTGACGACGTTATCGCCCTTGCAGTTTTATCAATAAGCGCGAAAAGATGCACCGACCAAGATAACTGAAAATTTACTGACGTTTTGGCTCCCCATACGGGAACCTTGTCCACAGTGAAACCGACAACAGAGATACAACGTGTTTAAGTACGTTTCAGTACGTGGCGCCAGCGGCGAGTGTACACCGTCCGAAGTGTCCCGTCATGCCTATTCAGCGTGTGCGCCGTGGTCTGTGCGTGCAAGGATTCTCGATGCTGGCGTGACGCAAGCTTCTTTTCCTTGGCCACGACACGTGCGCTTGTCCAGTAAATATTGTGGCTTGTAGATTCCATATGTTCAGGGAGGGCACTCGAGGCCGCGTTCCGTTTTTTGCCGTCATTTTCAGGCTGTTTCACACGTTTCATGAAGTCACTTGTGTGGCCTATATACTTGTAATCACAGTTCTCGCATGTTGTGGCGTAGGCTACACCTAGGAAATTTCCCTGTGGCAATTTGTCTTTTACCTTTACTAAAACATGTCTTTGTTCATGGGTTGGCACATGGGCAATTTTGACGTCGTACCTGCGCATGATACGAGCGATGGTCCCACTTCTGCCAGGGACATATGGAATGGCAGTTCACTTCTTCAGAGACGACGTAGAACGCTGTCTTTCTGGGAGTGACACTCCTTTCCTTACCGGGGACAAAGGGGACGGAAGGTAGCCACAGGTTCTTAAATCTTCAAAGATGCTCTCAATATCACGCGTGCAGTCCTCCTGTCTTGTGCAAATGGTTTTTGCTCACTGCAACAGCGTAGCAGGAACAGACATTCTGTGTGAAAGCGGATGTAGCGACTTGAAATGCAGGTACCGGCCTGTATGTGTGGTCTTCCTGAAAGACGTTGAAAGAAAGATCAGAGTCACCGCACTTGACAATAACATCAACAAATGGTAGACAACCGTATACTTCTTGCTCGACAGTAAACTGAATCGCCAGTTCCACGCTGTTAAGAGGAGCAGTGAAGCCAGCAAGAGTATCCTTGTGAATTATGCAGAGGCAATCATCTACATATCCAATGAAAACCTTTGGAAAAGGGGTGGAATATGCAAACGCCCGATGTTCTCCATGACTACATTCGCAGCAGAAACTTATATAGATGCACCCATAGCCGTAGCGTGCGTTTGCAGGTAAAAATTATGTTGTAAGACAAAGTATAGATTCGACAAACAGAACTTAACGAAACGGGACAGGTCTGAAACGTAAATCGGAGACCTATCGGGCAGCGACCCGTCATCTTCAAGGGCAGCGGTGCAAACCTTTACAGCCAGTTCTACTTGAACGCTTGTGAATAGGTGACTTAACTTGAAATGAGACTATGACGTCAACATGAGCAGGAAAAACATGCCGTATCTGTTCAATAATGTCGCCAGAATTGCGTACTTGATTGCCGCTTTTTCCAACGAGCAGCGACATGGGGCGCTATAACGAAAAACTATTCCAAACTTTTCTATTCCAATTCTGCAATGAGCCTTCCGCGATTGGTCAAAAACTTTTTGCACCACCCCCATTTCACCTGTCTGTCACGCGACGTCACGAAAACCGCGATAACTCACCATCTGATATAACGTGCGCACACGGATTATGCATGATTTGACCGAACAAAAGAAAAATAGTTATGTCTGATTCGACGCCTCTTCGCCATTAGCCTTCGGATATTGGTCAAAAGTTTTCGGGCTGCGCCCACTTCACCTGCCTCTTACGCGACGTCACAAAACGGCAAAAACTCACCGTGTCAAAGCGACGTATACGCGATAAAGATGCATTAATATGCCGACCAAAACTGAATTTTCTTCTGAATAGACGCAGGCTGCCCCGTTCCGAAAGGAATAAAAGATGGCCGCCACCTATCTCTCAAGCACTGACTACTCGCACCTGTCGGAGGGCATGGGTTTATTTTCATGTAATAAAACATTTTGCGTGGCCGTGTAACGTTTTCGAGCATTGTCGGCACGTTTACGACCTCGTTCTGCCAACGCTTCTTTGCTAAGAATCCGTTTTAGCGTCATTCTTAAGCTTTCGTTGCATGCCGTCGTGATTGTCGACGAGCCACCGCAAGCTAAGTAAGGAAAAGCGGACCAATCGCAGACGCCGGAACCACCCTCTTCATCCGGTTATCAATTTTCAGTGCAGTGGTTCAGCCCTATCAAATCCCTCTGCACTTGAGCGTGCTCCTCGCCTCTTGCGAGCCAATTAGATAAGACAAGCCGCTCAGCGCAGCCAATGTTATTCGTTTTTCAAGCAAACAAAAGTGACCTCCTATGATCGAGGAGAGCGTTTGATTGGTCTGTTCAGACTACCCTGCGGGTGACCGCCCGATGCTTGCGTCGGCGGTTACGCAAATTTGACGTCAGGAGATTGGAATAAAAACGTATTGCAATAGTTTTACGTCATACGGCCCATGATCTGGTGTAAGAAACCGGAAAGCTTGTACACAGTTGAGCGAGCGCATTCGACAATGCGCCGCCAAAGAACACCTTCCTTTGTGTATCTTTGGCAGGCCATGAAGTGCAGAACTTATTCCTTGTGGCAAAACAGCTGGTAATAGAGTGACTTATGCTGGGGCGGACCCAAATGGAAGTCGTCAGCTAGAAGCTTCTGTAAGTCCCTTTGCAGTTTTCCTGTTGGACCACGCGTCACGCGACTATAGGTGTTGGCGTCTCTGACCAGTGCCAGCATTTTTGTGTGTGTGTAGTCACAGCTATCAAGCACAACAGCTGCGTTTCCTTTGTCAACCGGAAGAATGACGATGTTGGAATTACTTCGAAGCCGGTCAATAGCCTCATGTTCCTCTAGCGACAGCGCGGAGTTTGAAAAAGGGTTTTGAAGCCTAGAAGGCACGTTAAAAACACGCATGCGAGCTTCGTCACGTATAGTGGCATCGACTTCGCTTAGAGCGTTTCCAACAGCACAAATCAGCTACTTCGTATCTGGTATAGGCCCTGTGCTAAAGTTTAGACCAAGGCTCAGAACAGAGTTCCCCTTTGTCAGGTTTATAGGAAGAAAGATTGTGTACAGCCTCTCTTGGTAAACTTCGAGACGTACCATTTCACCATGGTCACAGCCTTTCCAGCTTAGCATGGTGCATTACTTCGTTATTTCGTGTTCTTACGCTTGCTTGAAAGTTAGTGTGTAGCTGAATTGAAGCAAATTTGGCAGGGCACAGGAACTCTAGTCGGCAACGGGCATAAAAGGTACCATTTCCCAGCGTACGGTCCTTAGCATTGCCCTCCGATATTCTTGGTTGTAGTCGTAGTCGTTCAGCCCTTGAAATTACGTAGTCTCTTCGCTTTTATTTAACATGTATCTTTCCGGCCGGACGAGCTGCCATCAAACTTTCAATTTCAGCTCTTGTAGTTTACACGGAACCTAACGGCGAGAGCAAGAATGCGCCTGAAGTGGCCATATAATTCCTGTCGTAGTAATATATTATGAGTATCAGAGTCCCGTGGCCCATCACTTTCCAGAAAAGAAAAAGTAACAGAATCGAACTTTCAACATGCAACCATTCGCTGCGCCCCAACAATGTATTTGTGTGTGTGCGTGGGGGGGGGGGGGGGGGAGGAACCGAAGTGAAAAAAAAAACGCAAAGGAAAGCATGTTGGCCATAATTGAATGCCTACTTTGGGCACCTAATGTGGTTGCCGAAGGAATATCGAAGAAAACTAGAGACGCTTTGTCCACAGAGAGCCATAAGCATACTGCTTGGTATCCTACACCGGCGACACAAAAGACGTTCCGGAGAGGGTGCAATAACATCAAATTGAAGGTGATATTTTCCAGCGGAGGCACTGAAATCCATCTAGTCCCCAAAGTGATCGCGGCGAGAGACCATTGTTTATTTTTCTCGTCTGCAAGCCAGAAACTGTCCAAAACTCAGCGAGGCGAAAATCCAATCGGCCCGAGAAAAACCAACGCGCACCGAAGTGCGCCGCGCGGTGAACGGGGCAACACGAGAAAAACGTATGCGTTCTTGCTTGCTCTGGTAGCCTACTAATAGTGAGAACAAGAAAATTGAAGAGGCTGAATGTGACCTCGCGAATAAAAGTCAAAGTAAAAGAAATAAATAAGAAAGCAGTTACCTTTGCTGGTTTTACTGCCTTGGCATCGATGCTTTGGCGCTGGTGAAAAACACGTTGATATTCTTTTCTGCTACATGACGGCTCAAATGAACCGCCACAACGTTTCGTCTTATAGGACCTCACTGCGTACTTTGCCCACTTGTATGATAGTGTGTTGATTCGGCTTGTCTCATTGTATGGTTCGATGTACGACTTTAGAGCAGTCAATGCACTTTTGGTATCAAATGTTTATAAGAATTTTATGGCCATAAAGTTTCGCAGTTGAAATCTATGCGCTCCGTAGATTCTGCGGCCTCCGCGTGAGGCCATGGCGGCTTACAACCACGATTTGAGCCAGCTCACAGATCCCGCGCAGCCGACACGCATTGGCAACAGCGTGTCACGAAACACCACTCCCGATCTGACCTTCGTCCGGCAAGTGGAGGGAGCGGCGTGGTCCACTGCAGGCATCAATTTGGGCAGTGATCATTAGGCCCTGGACATTAGAATACCTGCAGCGGGGTATAATAAAAAGAAGAAACTGCTCGTCAAACATACCAAGTAGGACCAATTTAGATTCAAATACAACCGTCAGGCAGCAACAAAGATTAAAGACCTAAACGAGTGGACGACACAGCTCCTCTAGCATGCGGAAAAAGCCACGGTTGATTGTCCACCGAGGAAGATGGCTACAGTCCCGACTCTAAGCTGATCAGCCTCTGGGAAAAGCAGCAGACTCTCTGTGCAGAATGGACGAAGTACACAAACATAACCACCGACTTAAACTAGCACTGGCCCAGGCTGAGGCGGAAGTACTGGAATACTCACGCGAGCTAAATTCGGCTCAATGGATGCAGCTGTGCAACAGGCTAAATGGCCAGCTCGGCTCGAAGAACCCCTGGTTCTTGTTTAGACATTTGCTGGATCCCGATAGTAGCAGAGGGGCAACGGCCAAGAAGGTCAATCGGGCGCATCAGGCCTCGGAGCAAGAGATCATACTGACACGTGTACTTATCTTTATCGGGCAACCACGTTTCGCCGCTTAACAACTGTAATCGCAGAGCGAGGGACGCGCCTGCATGTATCCGACGTTTCTGGAAAGTTATCGACGCTTCTATCCGCGTGTCTGTTGTCGCCGAACCTTGTGTTATCAGATTTCATCGCGTGACACGAATGGTGTAGAACTTTGTGGAAGACACGCGGGTCCCATCAGTTAATCTGGAACATTCGATGACTGATCTATAAAAGCCGACGCGCTTGACCCGCTGATCAGATTTTCGACGATCGCCGACCGTGTTCGCCGCTATCGTTGTGCTATAAGTGTAGCCTGTTTTGTGGGCACAGGTTCGCCCAATAAAAGTTAGTTTTGTCTATCACAGTCTTGCTACTGTGTTCTTAACGTCACCACCACGTGACATCTGGTGGAGGTGCTTTTGGTCCATGTACCGGACGCCCCCGACAAGCCGTGATCCAAGCCCGGAACGCAAAGACAACACCAACGCAGTCCCGGACCATCGAGCCAGCCGCCGTCTTCAACAACTGCCCCCGGAGCACGGACTTTTGCCTGAGACGACCAGAAAGATCGCCACCAAGTCCACCCCAATGGCAGCCCCGGCATCGCCCATGGTGCTACAGCAGCCCAGGGAGCCTCCGACGTTCCGTGGTTCAACTTTCGAGGACCCGGAAGGCTGGCTTGAGACCTACGAGAGAGTCGCTACGTTTAACAACTGGAACAGCGACGACAAACTGCGATATGTCTTCTTCGCATTGGAAGACTCGGCCAGGACATGGTTCGAGAACCGCGAAGCCACCCTAACGACCTGGGAACTTTTCCGAAGCGGCTTCCTGCAGACATTCGCAAGCGTCGTACGCTGAGAACGAGCCCAAGCGCTATTGGAAACCCGGGTGCAGCTACCTAATGAGACGACTGCGATCTACACGGAAGAAATGAGGCGTCTCTTCCGCCACGCCGACCCTGAAATGCCTGAGGAGAAGAAAGTCCGCCTGCTGATGCGTGGTGTGAAGGAGGAACTTTTCGCCGGGATGGTAAGAAGCCCACCGAAGACCGTCGAAGAGTTTCTTTCTGAGGCGACGAACATCGAGAAGACACTCGAAATGCGGAACCGGCAATTCAACCGCCGTACAGGCTCTACCCACTACGCAGGAATTCAATCGCTGGCCACGGACGATCTGCGCGAGACCATCAGGGCCATTGTGCGCGAGGAACTGCGGAGGGTCTTGCCTTCGTCGCAGCCTCAAGTGGCCTCGATCGCCGACATCGTAAAAGAAGAGGTGCACCGATCGCTTGGAGTTCCTCAAGTGCAACCAGAACCGCCGCAGCCCCAGCCGCAAGCGATGAGCTACGCCGCCGTCGCCCGCCGTCAAGGTCCCCTTCCACGACCGCGCCAGGACCCCGTAACGCCGCAATTCCGTCGACCACCACCGCCGCCGCCAGCACGCCCACCCGTCGCCCAGCGCAGCTACCCGAGGAAGACAGACGTTTGGCGTGCTCCTGACCACCGCCCGCTCTGCTACCACTGCGGAGAAGCAGGTCACGTCTACCGACGATGCCCGTACCGAGAGATGGGACTGCGAGGTTTCGCCGTCAACGCGCCGCGTCCACAGCTTGGAGAGCGCCCACGTGACATCGCCGACTACCTCGCCGCCACTCAGTGGAGCCCTCGACGACCGTCCCGTTCGCCGTCACCAGGCCGCTACCTGTCGCCGCAGCGCCGACCGTACACCGGCCCAGCCCGGGGCCGCTCTGCGAGCCCATATCCGGAAAACTAAAAGCAGCAACCGATGGAGGTGCGGTTGCTGTTCGTCGAACTGACGAAGATCCTCCGCCGCCGACGAAGACGACGAAGAGACCATCTCCACGACCTAATGACGACACGCCGCCGTCCCGAAGAAGTCGGGAAGCCAAGACTACACCGACGATAGACGACTTGACGACGCAACGTTCCAGCTTCAGTTCAACACGACGCAGCCGTGATCCGACGCCAAGACCCAACTGCAACGCCAGACAAAGAACAACCGACCTCGACGTGCTTCTCGACGGCCACGCAGTCACTGCCTTAGTCGACACAGGGGCCGATTACTCCGTAATGAGTGGACACATCGCCGCCCAGTTGAAGAAAGTTAAGACCGCATGGGAAGGCCCTCAGATTCGAACCGCTGGAGGACACCTCATCACGCCGACTGGGATCTGCACGGCAAGAATAACCATTCATGACCGGACTTACCCTGCCACCTTCGTTATCCTCCAACAGTGTTCACGAGACGTCATTCTCGGTATGGACTTCCTCAACCAACACGGCGCAGTCATCGACCTGAAGTCGAAGTCAATAACACTGTCGGAAGATCATGCGATACCGCCGGAGAGCCCTCGTAGTCACCACGCCTTGAGTGTGCTCGAAGAGCAAGTGAGCATCCCGCCTTGCTGCAGCATTGTTATTTCGGTCAGCACCGAAACACCCGCTGACGTAGAAGGCGTCATCGAAGGCGACCAACGTCTACTGCTAGACCGTGAAATTTGCGTCGCAAGAGGGATCGCTCGACTGCATGAAGGGAAAACTGAAGTGTTGCTGACAAACTTCAGCCAGGAGTTCAAGCACATCAACAAGGGCACGACGATCGCGTACATCGAGGAAATTCTGGAAACAAGTAATGCGTTTGTCCTCTCGGATTCCGCCGCATCTACCCCGACGACTGTGGTTCCCGAACCAGACTACGACATTAATCCAAATCTCCCTATGATTAAGCAACAGGAGCTCAGAAGTCTGCTCCGACGATACAAAGGCTGCTTTTCGACGTCATCGAGGATTCGACAAACACCAGTCGCCAAGCATCGCATAATCACCGAGGAATGCGCTCGACCACTCCGTCAGAGCCCTTATCGCGTTTCGCCACGAGAACGCGAAGCTATAAGAGAACAAGTCGACGAAATGCTGCGCGACGACATCATCCAGCCGTCGAAAAGCCCGTGGGCATCCCCTGTTGTCCTGGTGAAGAAAAAGGACGGAACCCTGCGTTTCTGCGTCGATTATCGTCGTCTGAACAAGATCACAAAGAAGGACGTATACCCCCTCCCACGGATAGACGACGCATTGGATCGGCTCTGCAACGCCAAATACTTCTCGTCCATGGACCTCAAGTCTGGCTATTGGCAAATAGAAGTCGACGAAAGAGATCGCGAAAAGACCGCCTTCATCACCCCAGACGGCCTCTACGAGTTCAAGGTTATGCCATTCGGACTGTGCTCGGCGCCTGCAACGTTCCAGCGCGTGATGGACACGGTTTTAGCAGGATTGAAGTGGCAGACCTGTCTCGTATACTTGGATGACGTCGTCGTCTTCGCCGGAAATTTCGACGTTCACCTTAGGCGGCTTGCAACAGTACTAGAGGCCATCAGGTCATCAGGACTTACTCTGAAGCCGGAAAAGTGCCGCTTCGCTTACGAGGAGCTTCTATTTTTAGGCCACGTCATCAGCAAATCTGGAGTCCGCCCCGACCCGCAGAAGACAGCGGCCATAGCAAAGTTCCCGCAGCCCATCGACAAGAAGGCAGTGCGTAGATTTCTTGGCATGTGTGCCTACTACAGGCGATTTGTCAAGAACTTTTCGCGCATCGCTGAGCCGCTGACGCAGCTAACTAAATGTGACGTCGGGTTCAAGTGGGAAAAGCCGCAGGCCGACGCATTTCAAGAACTCAAACGACGCATGCAGTCGCCGCCCGTACTTGCGCACTTCGACGAGCACGCCGATACCGAAATCCACACTGACGCCAGTAGCCTAGGCCTCGGTGCCGTCCTAGTCCAGAGAAAAGATGGACATGAACACGTGATAGCTTACGCTAGCCGGTCGTTGTCAAAAGCGGAAGGCAATTATTCTACAACCGAAAAGGAATGCCTCGCCATCGTTTGGGCTACAGCGAAATTTCGCCCTTACCTATATGGCAGGCCATTCAAAGTCATCAGCGATCACCACGCCTTGTGTTGGCTAGCGAATTTAAAGGATCCCTCTGGACGGCTGGCACGGTGGAGCCTCAGACTACAAGAATACGACATCACTGTAACATACAAGTCCGGACGAAAACACTCAGACGCCGATTGCCTATCACGTGCCCCCATTGACCCGCCGCCGCAAGATGACGAGGATGACGACGCCTTCCTTGGAATAATAAGCGCGGAAGACTTCGCCGAACAACAACGAGCGGACCCGGAGCTTAAAGGCCTCGTCGATTATTTGGAAGGGCACACCGACGTTGTCCCCAGGGCATTTAAGCGCGGATTATCTTCCTTCACGCTTCAAGACAGTCTACTCGTGAAGAAGAACTTCTCACCAGCCCGCGCCAATTACCTTCTTGTTGTCCCGTCAGGACTTCGTCCAGAAGTATTGGACGCCCTACATGACGATCCGACCGCTGGACACCTCGGATTTTCCCGGACACTATCGAGGATACAAGAAAAGTATTATTGGCCGCACCTGACCGCCGACGTCGCCCGTTATGTCAGAACATGCCGAGACTGTCAGCGACGCAAGACACCGCCGACAAGGCCAGCCGGATTACTACAGCCAATCGAGCCTCCTTGCCGACCATTTCAGCTGATCGGGATGGACTTGCTGGGACCCTTTCCGAAGTCAATAACCGGAAATAAGTGGATCGTCGTGGCGACAGACTACCTCACCCGCTTCGCTGAAACAAAAGCACTGCCGAAAGGTAGCGCAGCCGAAGTGGCGAAATTCTTTGTCGAAAACATCCTGCTGCGACATGGCGCCCCAGAAGTCCTCATCACCGACCGAGGCACGGCCTTTACAGCGGAGCTCACCCAAGCCATTCTGAAATACAGTCAGACAAGGCACAGGAGGACCACGGCCTACCACCCGCAGACGAATGGTCTTACGGAGCGGCTGAATAAGACCCTCGCCGACATGCTAGCGATGTACGTCGACGTCGAACACAAGACCTGGGATGCCGTCCTGCCGTACGTAACATTCGCTTATAACACTGCGGTACAAGAAACAACACAGATCACGCCGTTCAAGCTGGTCTACGGCAGGAACCCGACGACGACGCTTGACGCCATGCTGCCGCATGTAACTGACGAAGAGAATGTTGACGTCGCTAGCTATCTCCAGCGCGCAGAAGAAGCCCGACAGCTCGCCCGCCTACGGATCAAGACCCAGCAGCGTACCGACAGCCGACACTACAACCTCCGACGACGCTTCGTCGAGTACCAGCCCGGCGACCGTGTTTGGGTATGGACCCCGATACGCCGGCGAGGACTCAGTGAGAAGCTGCTGCGACGCTATTTCGGACCCTACAAGGTCATCCGACGTATTGGCGCACTAGACTATGAGGTCGTGCCAGACGGCATTTCGCACTCACAGCGGCGCCGCGCACGATCTGAAGTGGTCCACGTGGTGCGCCTTAAACCATTTTACGGACGCTGATGAACTTCCTTAGTTTGTTGTTTTCTTTGATACGAGTGCTTTTCTTTGTTACTTTCGTTTGTTTGCAGCATCGGGTCGATGCTTTTTAAGAGGGGGGTAATGACACGTGTACTTATCTTTATCGGGCAACCACGTTTCGCCGCTTAACAACTGTAATCGCAGAGCGAGGGACGCGCCTGCATGTATCCGACGTTTCTGGAAAGTTATCGACGCTTCTATCCGCGTGTCTGTTGTCGCCGAACCTTGTGTTATCAGATTTCATCGCGTGACACGAATGGTGTAGAACTTTGTGGAAGACACGCGGGTCCCATCAGTTAATCTGGAACATTCGATGACTGATCTATAAAAGCCGACGCGCTTGACCCGCTGATCAGATTTTCGACGATCGCCGACCGTGTTCGCCGCTATCGTTGTGCTATAAGTGTAGCCTGTTTTGTGGGCACAGGTTCGCCCAATAAAAGTTAGTTTTGTCTATCACAGTCTTGCTACTGTGTTCTTAACGTCACCACCACGTGACAATACAAGAGCTCACGGGTCGCCATTTTAATACAGAAAGAAGTGAGCTGGCGTACGCAGAGTACACTGGCGAAGCGAATGAGAGCATAGATGCCGACATAACCGAGGCTGAGACGAGAGCTAAATTCTGCGCAATAAAATTCTGCGCAACCTCGATTAGCGGACGCTTAGAAGTGGCCATCAGGTGTGGCGCGCCGGGGGATGGCCTTGGAAGGTGGCTGTCGCAGTATTTATTCCAAAACCAGAGAAAATGCTGCAACTGGAGAATCTCCGCCCTGTCTCACTTATGTCATGTCTGGACAAAGCACTAGAGCACGTAGTTTTAACACGCCTCGCCGAAAACGTAGAGCAACGCCAATTATTCCCACCTACCCTCTTTTGCTTTCGGTCAGCTGTATCTACGTAAGACCTCCTGTGGATGCTCAAAAGGGACGTTGCTGATGCCAGAATCCCGGGTGCAGTGCGCACAATCCTAGGCCGCGATGTGCACAAGGCTATAACGACAGATAACGTCAGACGCGAGGCCATACTCAAACGCCTATCGGACATGAATGTTGGGGCACGGGCACACAGATACATCATTGCCTTTCGCCGCGACCGGACAGCCACCTTCAACACTGGAGATATCAACAGCCCAGATCAATCTCGGCGCTAGGGGTACACCCCAAGGTGCTGTACTATCTCCTTTTCTTTTCAACTGGGCAATAAGGAACCTACTGAAACAAATTAGCAAGATCCCGCTCACCGACCATGCCATCTATGCGGACAATGTTGCCATTTGGACGAGGCAAGGCACTACCGGAGCCGTCAAACAGGCATTGCAAACAGCAGCCGACACGGTACAAGCTTACGTGACCGGCAGCAGCCTGAAATGCTCCTCTACCAAGGCAGAACTGTTTATTGCCGGCAAAACAACCCAGGTAGTCAAAACTACCCTGAAAATCGTAGTCAATAGAGAAGTAGTACCCCAGGTCGCCACGATCAGAGTACTGGGGCTCTTCCTAGAGGAAAAGAACTCATGCAAAGAAACTATCAAGTGACTGGCAGCGCCTCTCGCCAGATAATCAGGCTGCTCCGACCTATTACCGGCCGCAAGTTTGGACTCCAAGAGAAAGAGGCATGCAGGCTAATCCAGGCTTACTTCATCTGCAGGATAGAATACACATGCCCTTTCCTTCAACTACGAAATATCTTAATCGCAAGGATTGACACTTTACTGCGTTCAGTCTACAGAGTCACCGCCGGACTTCCTACATGGGCAAGCAACGAAAGGCTGATGCAATTAGGACTCCATAACACCGTCGCCGACATCGTGGAAGCGCAGAAAGCAGCGCAGAGAGCAGCGCAGAGAGCAGCGCAGTGATGGAGGCTGTCATGCACACAGCACCCCGCAGGGGCGTCTGCGTCAGCAGGCGTTTGGTGTGTTGCGCCACCACGTACCCGAGCACACGAGGGTTGGACCCTCCCGCGTGTAGCCGTGCGCGGCTTCGCCGTGTCTGGGGAAAAGGGGATCCTGGGGGTTGAGCCGATGCTGGGTGTTTGGACCTTTAAGGCCCCCCGGCGGAGGCAACACACCTCTTTGGCCTCTGCTTCACATAGACGGCACCCCCGGACTGACCCACCCGGGGGAAATCGGCAGTCGCCTTTTCCTGTCCTCCTCTCCAATCTTCGTCTTTCTCTCCCACTTTTCCAACTTTCATGTCTTCTCTTCACTTCTTATTACTTCCGTATTTCCTGGCGGCTAGGGTTAACCGTGTGTAATATATCCTGCCTTGGGTATATATATATTAGGTTATAGCGGCGATGCATGGCTGGCGTCTGCAGGTATTCTTCCAACCTTGTAGCGTCCCCTTGTTGGGCTCGGTGGTGGGTGGCCACCATCGCCGCCGAATTTCCCTGCTCTATATGGCAAATAACTTTCCTCCGCTACCTGATCGCTCCCTGAAGAGGGGGCGCACCGATGAGACTTTCACTTTCTTTATGCAGCCAAAACAATCTTTCCCAAAATACCACGTTGTACATAGTCAGGATGATCTCACCATTTGTTGTAGCTAAATCTCTCACTGAAGCAATTGGCCCAGGCTATAAAGTAACGAAGATGGGAAGTGGCGATCTTCTTCTGGAACTCCGCGACAAAGTGCAGTATGACAAACTGTCGAAAGTTGTAGCATTTGGGGAAATTCCCGTCTCAGTGGGCCCACACCGAACAATGAACACAGTGCGTGGGGTCGTCTCAGAAGATGACCTCCTTGAACTGAGCGAAAGCGAACTGCTTGAAGGATGGCAAGACCAAAACGTAGTCAAAGTTCAAAGAATAACATTGAGGCGAGATGACAAGCAAATACCTACGAAACACATAATCATTACTTTCGGAACCTGCAACCTACCTGAAACAATAGAAACCGGTTACTGTAAGCTTCGCGTGAGACCGTATATCCCAAATCCACGTCGATGTTTCAAGTGTCAGCGCTTTGGGCATGGGTCACAGAACTGCAGAGGACGTGCTACTTGTGCGAAGTGTAGCTCTTCTGAACACGCTTCGGACATCTGTACATCAACAAACCATTGTGCCAACTGTGAAGGAGACCACCCCGCCTACTCTCGATCATGCCCTACTTGGAAAAAAGAGAAACAAATCATAGAACTGAAAGTAAAACTGAACCTATCATTTCCAGAGGCACGTAAGCGTTTCGCACTCCAAAATCAGTCCAGTCCTTCCTACACCGATGTGGCGCGCCGGGGGGCAGCGCTACATCTTCAGGCGGCCGCGCAAGTCACACGGAGTGTGACGGCGGTTACGCCATCAGCCCCCCTGGCGGGAGCAGCCACGGCTCTTCCGCCCCCGACGACGAAGGGCCAGCAGACCTCCGAGCCTGCCGGTCCCAGGGCCACTGCTCGCGCAGACAGGCCCGAAAAACCCCCGCGCGTGCCCGCTGAGCGGGCGTCATCCAGCGCCTCTGACGAGGCGATGGATGTAACAAAAACTTCTCCGGCGTCTCAGACGCCGAAAGAACGGCGTTGCTCCCTGGAGCGCGCCAACAAAAAAGAAATACCCCGCATCAAGGGGCCTGGAAAGGTCCCTTGAACCAACCTAAGTGATATCTCTTGACACACAGCACATAAACACAAACAAGATGGATACACAAATATTACACTGGAACGTGAGAGGCCTGATCCACAACCTCGATGATATCAAAGAACTCTTACACAAATACAATCCAAAGGTGCTGTGTGTTCAGGAGACACATCTTAAATCTACGCAGACAAACTTTCTTAGGCAATACGCTATTTTCCGGAAGGACCGAGATGATGCTGTTGCATCGTCCGGCGGTGTAGCAATAATAGTAGACAGAGGCATTGCTTGTCGGCAACTGCAACTCCGAACTCCTCTTGAGGCATTTGCTATCCAAGCAGTACTATTCAATAAACTAGTTACTATCACGTCCGTATACATCCCCCCAAGTTATCAACTCTCTGGCACAACATTTCAAAGCTTTATTGATGAGCTGCATCACCCTTACATAGTCGTCGGTGATCTAAACGCGCATAACCCACTGTGGGGCGACTCTCGCTGTGATGCGAGAGGACGGCTTGTAGAAAACATCCTGTTCTCTTCAAGTTCCTGCTTGCTGAACAAGAAAAAGCCAACATTTTACAGCTCTACACACAGAACATTTTCTTCGATAGATCTAAGCATAGCATCTAGTACAATTGTGCCATATCTGGAGTGGGATGTCATTAATAACCCTTATGGAAGTGATCACTTCCCCATCGTTCTAAACCTTAAAAAACAAAGTGAGTGTCATGCACATCTTCAGTGGCAAACTATCCAATGTGACATCTCTTTCTTAGAATTACCGAAACACGCACCTGAGGCTCACATACAGTCACATTTTATTGAACTTAAAGAGAGGTATTCTTGTGACGAATATTACACAGATGCTTCGAAGTCTCCTGCTGGTGTTGCTTACGCAGCTCTCGGACCCTCATTTTCAACATCAGGGCCACTAAACCCACACACCAGTATCTTTACGGCAGAAGCATACGGTGTACTTTCGGCTATTAAACACATAAGGCGCACAAATGTCGCTAAGGCTGTTGTCTTTACAGACTCGCTAAGTGTCGTGAGAGCGCTGATTAGCTTACGAAAGCATAAGAATCCCGTTTTGAATGAGTTGTATAGTTTGTTGTGCTCCGCATATATCTGCAACCAAGCGATTATCCTATGCTGGGTACCTGGCCATAAAGGTATAAAAGGCAACGTAGCAGCTGACGAAAACGCTACGTCAGTGAGTTTTAGCGACACAGATGGAAATATCCCCATTCCTGCCACAGACCTAAAGCCCTTTCTGCGCCGTAAATTGAGGAAACATTGGCAAGCAGAGTGGGATACACAAACATTGAACAAGTTACATATTATAAAACCAAGATTGCGGAATTGGATAAGTGACAAAACAGCACGGTACAAAGAAGTACTTCTTTGCCGATTAAGAATAGGACATACTTACAGTACTCACTCCTACCTCTTAACTGGTGGGGAACCTCCTACTTGTAGTAGGTGCGGCGATGGCCTGACTGTCATCCATGTTCTTATCCAGTGCCCTGCAATAGAAACGGAGAGGAAAAAGTATTTCCCTTCTGCATATCGCGAAAATATACCTCTCCATCCTGCATTTTTTCTTAGTGACGAACCGTTTTTCAAACTGCAAACAGTCTTAGATTTTTTAGACGAAACTGACATCCTGAAAATCATTTGGCCAGGAAATTTTAACACGTGATTACCAGCCCTTGCATTCGAGGGCCGTCTTGATGATTTAATGTAACTGTTGTCTCGTTTTCGTATGTTTTTTATCAAAACACAACTGCCATCGTTCACGTCCATAATTAATCAGTGTCATTGTTTTACTAGCTATATATTGACGTCATCTACAGCGAAAGTTTTTAGGCCCTTATACAGCCATGTCACACCTACCATAATAAATTCACTGTCCACCCCATTCAGAATAAATCCTTTAAATTACCATTTGTCATGGCGCTCTTTGGCCATAACTGGCCCTTGCGCCATTAAAAACCACATATCATCATCATCATCATGCACACAGCAAGGGCATGAGATCCTACAACTCCTGAATCTCTTCCCCCCCCCCCCAAAAGAGCTACCAAGACAGTGAAAATTCCGAGAGACATTAGGAACAAACTGGTCATTGCACCAATCCAGAAGGACATGAGAGGACACAACAAGGGACGCCGACGCGCACGCGCAGAATCCCTTCAGAAAAGACTAGCAGGCAAACCGGCCGCGTATGTGGACGCGTCGCCTGTGGCGAACGGCACATATGCGACAGCGGCAGTGGGCGGAATGGGGCGGATCCTCAAAATTGAGGAAGTCGCAGCGAGGTATTCCTGGAAGCGGAAGAGGCCGCCATTGATAGCGCAAACGCAGTCGCAGTATCGGACTCAAGGTCAACGATCAAAAGCTTCAGATCGGGCCAAGTAAGGCATGTTAAAACCGCGTGCTCTAGTGCTGTGCCCAGACATGACGTAAGTGAGACAGGGCGGAGATTCTCCAGTTGCAGCATTTTTCCTGGTTTTGGGATAAAGAATATGACAGTATCCTTCCATGGCAGTTCCCCGGCGCGCCACACCTGATGGCTGCTTCTAACTGCCCGCTCATCGAGGTTGCGCAGAATTTTATTTGTGACGCCGTCCAGCCCCGCAGCCGAGGTGGTTTTTTGGCCGGCGAGCGCAGCTCTCAATCTCAGCCTCGGTTATGTCGGCATCTGTACTCTCATTCGCTTCGCCAGTGTACTTTGCGTACGCCCGCTCACTTCTTTCTGTACTAAAACAGCGGCCCGTGAGCTCTTGTATGATCTCTTCCTGCAAGGCCAGATGCGCCCGATTGACCTTCTTGGCCGTTGCCCCTCTGCTACTATCGGGATCCAGCAAATGTCTAAACAAGAACCAGGGGTTCTTCGAGCCGAGCTGGCCATTTAGCCTGTTGCACAGCTGCATCCATTGAGCCGAATTTAGCTCGCGTAAGTATTCCAGTACTTCCGCCTCAGCCTGGGCCAGTGCTAGTTTAAGTCGGTGGTTATGTTTGTGTACTTCGTCCATTCTGCACAGAGAGTCTGCTGCTTTTCCCAGAGTCTGATCAGCTTAGAGTCGGGCCTGTGGCCATCTTCCTCGGTGGACGCCTCGACCGTGGCTTCTTCTGCATGCTGGGGGACTTGTGTCGTCCACTCGTTTAGGTCTTTAATCTTCGTTGCTGCCGGACGGCTGCGTTTGTATTTAAATTGGTCCTACTTGGTATGTTTGACCGGTAGTTTCTTTTTTATTATACCCCGCTGCAGGTATTCTAATGTCCATGACCTAATGCTCACTGCCCAAATTGATGCCTGCAGTGGACCACGCCGCTCCCTCCACTTGGCGGACGAAGGTCAGATCGGGAGTGGTGTTTCGTGACACGCTGTTGCCAATGCGTGTCGGCTGCGCGGGATCTGTGAGCTGGCTCAAATCGTGGTTGTAAGCCCAATTCGCTATCGACACTCACTTCTTCGTATTTGGCGGGTCGCCCAGATGGTATGGCTTGCATAAAAGTGTCCCAGGACGACAAACTGAGCTTTCTCCGCCTCTTTCCTGGTTTTTCTCATGATTGTGGATAAGGGGATAGTAATGCACTTTAGCGTGCTATATATGTTTATTACACAGAGACATTTATGCTTCCTGTTTCTGGGCATTAGCTGCACAAAGTGTAGTGCAGATTTTCCATTTCTAAGTCGATTTTCAATTTGCATTGCGGTAATGTTTCGATGCACAGCATTGGTTGTTCTTGCACTCGGTTTCTTGCTTGTCGAGAGCTCATTAAAACAGGTATAGCCCATTATTTTTATTGCCGATTCTATTTCCTGTAGCGCGATGACATCAACCTTGGAGTCGAGGTCCGCCATTGCGAACTGCGGCGCTGCCCTATTTTTGGCAAACGACCTGCAGTTTCACTGTAATGCCCTAACTTGTTCCGCCATCACATCTGCGGAATACCATGGCCCTGGCCTCGGGCGCATCTGTGGGGATGCCGTGCCCGTCGTGAGGTCGTCCTGCGTGAGTCGTAGCCATGTTCAGCGGTGGAAGCGAGGATTGTGGAGTCTCTGTGCTGCTGCCGAAGGTGGGTAGCATGCTGATGATTTTGGTTTTAAGCACGTCATGGAAGGCTTTGAGTGTTTCTCGCATTATACACACTGCATTGTGTTGAATCTTTCTTCTATGCTTTTCACTAGGCTTGTCATTGTTTGTACTAGTGCTTCGACTCTTTGTTCTTCGAGGCTGTTCACGGGTTATGCAGTGAATTCTATATCTTCCGTTAGTTTATTCTTAGCGTTACGTGCCTTATCCACCTCCATGCTCGCCTCTGCGTTCCTGTGTATGGATGCGGCAGTTTCTCTAGCTGTAGGTGTTACCCGGATGGGCACGGGATTTTATAGCGCTCATATTTTATTGTTAGCGGCTGCTAGCTGTTTTCTGAGCTCCTTTATCTCTGCGGCTAGCTCTCTTACCGTTTCGTTGACTTCTTCTGCGCTAGGCTTTCTCCCCCAGTCTGTGCTGGAAGCAGGGGACTGCCACGCCAATCGCGGTGTTTGTCCGTGCTGGACCCTGGCCAGCGATGTTGATCGGTTGGTCCCGCGGCCGTGGCTGGAGGAGCGACCGCGTGCTGCGACCGTCTCTCTGCTGGAAATCTAATCTCAGGAGCTCGAGGGGACTTGCTGCTCCGGAATTGCGTCTTGCCGTCGGTCTTGCGTCACCTTGGTCCCTCGTATGCCTCGTACCGCGTCCCTGTAACCCGTGTTCTGCGGGCTGGACTAAGGCGCCGAGGTAATGTGAGTCGTGCGCTCCTGTTCACTGGCTTGTCGCGGACTGTGCTGTTTCTGCTTGTCGTTGCTGCTGTGATGTTCTACTTGGGAATAGTACTTAAGCTTACAGTTCCTACCACCGGTGGGGTAGCCGCCCTTACATACTATGCACCGAGCTATGCATGCGGGCTTGGTGCCCCACTGCAGTGTGGCGTGTGTCTCATCACATCTCTTGTATTTTGCCTTTCTTTCTTGGGGACACATGTCCGTTCGATGGCCTACTTTCCGACAGTTGAAACAGGCTTCGATGCGGTCCCCGAAAGAGCAAACGCCGACGTGGCCGGACTACGTAAGGTACGAGCTCCTTACGTAGTCCGGGCGGACGGCCCCGGCAAATATCGCCACAATGTGTTTGGATTTCCCCAGGCGTCTGGCTCCGACAATCTGGGTGCCCTTATTTCTGGCTCTTAGTTCGTCAAAGATGGCTGCATCATTTTCGTCAGAACGCGCGTGGTACAGTATCCCTTTGGTAGAGTTCTCAGGCGCCGGAGCATAGGCAAAAACGGTTATTTCTTGCTGCCCGATTTTGATGCCTTGCAATCTGATGTATCCGTCAGCCCTATTCGGAGACGGGGTGCTAGTCAGCGCCGTATTGTTGGTATGGTGCACCCGGAGCTGATCTTCGGTGACGACTTCGGCGGAATTCACCTGCGTCGCAGCGCAGACTGCTTTAAATAGTTCTGTCGCACCGTAGCTTAACAGGCTGACTGCTGTTGGCGGTAGGAGGATGATTTTGTCATCTTCGGGCAGAAGTCTCGGCAGCGGCTTACGTTTAGGGAACGGTGGCGGCCTGGCGCGGAACCAAGGACTCGCCCTCTCACAGTGCACGGAGCCCGTAGCGGTAGCGGTCTGTCTCGTTTCCGTCTCGATTCCGTGTGATTAGCGTGCGCACCAGGGCTGCGCCTCCAACTTCGTCCAGCTCCCACTGTGATACTCGTCTTCGGTAATCTTCTCACCATCTACGACCACTTCCATTACTGAAGGCTGCGTGGTTCAACGGACCGCGCGGTGGACTTCCGCCGCGCCGGCGCAACGGTTTGGGACGGAGTGTACGGGCGACTCCAACCACGCTGCCGTTAGGGCTAGCGTGGCGGGTCGGCGAGGCAAGGCTTTCTTTAGAGACGCAGATAAGAGTCTGACTTGCCCTGTGGTTGACACCTGTCGATGTGAGACGATCTTCCAATGCGTCCTTTGTAAAATTTCAGCGCACAAACGGTGATCATGCGGCGGAAACACCCAGAGAACGACGGCCATGGCATAAAGCTCTCCCCTCAGCCAGTGTGTAACACTTCACGAAGGGGATGGTGGCGATATATATATATATATATATATATATATATATATATATATATATATATATATATATATATAAATGGGCATGTTTAGATAAGAAGGGTAATCGAGGTCCCATGACCATTTTTTGTTTTCAATGAAATTTTTATATCTGATGGGCAAATGTGTCCACACAAAGGAATGAACCTTAGTTCTGCAAGAAACTTCGTAGTTTATCTCGGAAAACAATCGTATGTCACAAGCGGTGGAGAACGTCGTTCTTGCCACTTCGCAAAGTTGCAAGTTTGGAGCCTCACTGCATGCACAATAATTTGTTTCCGCACATAAGTACTTTTTCGTTACCTCTTTGCAACGCGTACCATATGAGCGAAAAAGATATACTTTGTCTTGCTGTGTCAATCTTCTAAATAAAAAATGGCAAACTTCACTTCCCGAGCTACGCGGTGCAAAAAAGGCACCTTTCAGGGCAGCCTCAGGGCAAGATGCGTAAAGATATCCACACTTAATCTTTTTCTCGGTATTTTCCAGCTACCTTTACTCACTTTAGGCAAGTTTTTTAGCTCTACACTTGACAGATATTTTTGAATATGGCCTCAATTTTGGCCGAAGTTCAAAAATATCTGTCAAGTGTAGAGCTAAAAAACTTGCCTAAAGTGAGTAAAGGTAGCTGGAAAATACCGAGAAAAAGATTAAGTGTGGATATCTTTACGCATCTTGCCCTGAGGCTGCCCTGAAAGGTGCCTTTTTTGCACCGCGTAGCTCGGAATTTTGGCCGAAGTTCAAAAACGTCAAAAAAGTGGCAATTTTGACTTGGATTTAAACAAAAAGCATCATCGAATTTCATTAAAATTTGCCTGATGAATCCTCAATACTCGATAATATTAGGGTACCGAAGAAGTGTTGCATTATATTGTTTTAATGTATGGAAATGAATACATAACTGAGTTCATGATTTCAATCCCTACGATTGCTCAGTATCTTCTCTTAGTATGCGCTATCGTGAGAAGTAGTATTGTCTTTTTGCGGGTAACTTTTAAACGCTACAGTTGCTGAGTTCATAAGTGTGATTTTTATGTGTTTTTTTTTTCTCTTACAATCAAAGGTCTAAAGCTCCTATTCGCTTTCGTACTCTTCTAACAGTGGGACTTAACTTACTGTAAGCATATTTGAGAACGTTATTTTGGAGTGACGTGTGGTTAGTGGTCGTTTATGCAAACATTTAACGCACCCGTCGCTACTCTCGAGATGCCTTTAACGAGTTGCCACCGCTCCATGGATGAACCGCGCTTGGCAGCCGCTCCTATAGCTATACAACGCCCGGAGCGACCCTGAATTTCATAGCACCATGTGTGTCGCCACCGCACCGAGGCTTTAGCCGCCACTATCATCGTTCCATCGCAACGCACCGAACGCCTGGCAGTTATACCTCAGCCTTGGACCTTCGACCGAGACAGGCCCGATGAGCGGACGTTGTTTGGATCTCGAGTTTCGTGTGTCGTTTTGCAGGCCTGCTAGACGGTGGGGTCGTTTTCTGTACTCACGTGGCTTCTCTGCGCTCGAGGGCTCCCACGACAAGCATACTTGGTATCTCAGTCTCAGCTCGTACGCCCGACTGAACCAGCGTCAGTGTCGACGGCGGGCAGCCTGTGTTATAAATCCATCCATCTGTCCATCTCCTCATTTTGGAAAAGCAGCCCTGGGCCCTGCATCCGTCACCTGCTCTTCTGTCCCACGATAATCTTCGGAAGCGGTGAGCTTTTGCATTCATGAAGAGATTTCCGCGGCGAACGTTTTGTGCCGACTACTCAAAAAGGCACAAACGGAGAATTGACAAAGGACGTAATTTTCGCAGTGTAAAGACACTCAATGTCGCTGCTCTCAAAAAAGTCCTACTTCCCGAAGAAGCTCTCCGAGTACGAGAAAGTGACTTCATCTGGCAGAATTGTTACCGTCGGTTCAAGGAAGACATAGATAATATGCAGGCAGAGTCGACCGAAACATTCGAAGAATTCCGCCCTGGAGAAGAAATCGTAGAAAATTTAAACTCCAGTGTCAGCCTTACCTCCGAAATCTCGCCCCTAAAGCCACCGAGCGCTCTAAAAAAAACGCCTCAGACTTTCCTACGCAAAGCGAAAGCAGGAGGAGGTGCCGAGAGCTATGGTGACGAAAATACGATCAGGGATACAGGCAGCATATAATATCCCAGAGACTTCGCGTGCGCCGCAAGAAAAGTGTGCGCAATGCAGCAGGTGGGAAGACAACCTACATGCTGCCTACAATAGGTGTACGTCCTTTCAAGAGCGTTGCCAGCTGCTGACGCTGCTACCATACAACGTAACTGTGAAATATGTGCAGGAAGTTATTCCAGAGGCAACGAGGTACGTTATTCAAGAATCGAAGAAGATGGTGGATGAAGAAGGCGTATGGTCAACACAGGAGCGATATACAAGACGTAAGCTACAACACGAAGACATTACCACCGTTTTAGAATATTACACCATGGATGAACTCGATTGCTCTAGACAGACACCGAACAAAAAGGATGTTATGAGAATCGAAAAGGAGGGAGAGAAGGAATGGGTACCTAAACGGTTCATGACGCGGTCCTTGCAAGAAGCATTCCGCCTCTACAAGCAAGCTCACCCTGCCTCCCAGGTTGGCCTCACAAAATTCATATCCTTGCGTGCTAAGTGGGTGAAATGCTCGCCACAGTGGCAAGTGTGTCTTTGCGTGTGCTGTGCAAACTTTCAGTTGTGCCTAGTGGGACTGCAGAACGCCTCCGGAAGGTCGCCTTCTCCCGATGATATGCAGAGTCTCTGCGTATGCCAGCAACCTACTGCGTCATGTTTCCTCAGGAATTGTGAGCACTGTCCGCAAGATGGCATTTTCACTTTGGAAAATTTTGATATGAGCAGCGAGGACGAGGTGTTGATTGCTTCATGCGAATACGGTGAGCTAGTTAAAAAAACTCCGACCGCTTCATCAGTTATGAGAGAATTCCTAACAATGACCATGAAATGGATTCCCCACAACTATATCAGATCTGTGCAAGCAAAAGCAATGCCTGAAGAAAAACAGAGATGCGAGAGAGGTGCAATTGTTTTGCATTTTGATTTCGCCGAAAACTGGACAGTTGTGCTTCCAGACGCAGTACAAGCGTACCATTGGCAGAAAAAGCAGGTCACCGTGTTTACCTCCGTTGTCACTTCAAGAAAGTCGACTCGGAACTACGCCGTTATTTCCGACGATATGTCTCATGATTCAGCTCATGCATGTTTGGCTCTGTCAAAAATCAAAGCACACCTGGAAGACAACGCGCCAATCTACACCAAGATAACACATGTGAGCGACGGGGCTCCCGCTCACTTCAAGAATAAATATCAGTTTCATGAGCTACAACGCAGTGAATGTCAAGAGACGAAATGGATGTTTTCGGCCACTGGACACGGCAAAAATGCCTGCGACGGCGTTGGTGGGCTTGTGAAACATCAAGCATCACACCACAACTTGCGGAACCCTGCAAGTGAGGCCATACAAACAGCCAGCGGCTTCGTGGACGCAATTCAACGAACGCTAAAGAATATCACCATTCTGGAGCTCCCACAGAGGGAGCTTGCAGACTTTCGCGAAATGAAGAAGGAAGAATGGAATACGGCAAAGAAAGTGCCTGGAGTTCAGACACTCCACATGTGGAAGTACGTTCAATCAAATGAAGGCAGTGCATCCTACGTGGCATCCACCGCTGCTTCGGAATGGAAGAGACTGTGATCTGGTTTGTGCTTCGGGCTGGACAATGTAATGTGCGCATACCGAAGTCAACTGCTGCCGTTGATTTCTTGTTACGATTTTCTGAATTGCAATCTGCACATAAAGTGGCACACCATTTGTAAATTATGTCCCGATTAAAACTCCTGCTTATTAAAAACCTTGCAGATAAATTGTCCCCCTCAGAAGACGACGTTTTGTCTCCTGACAGTGCCCTGTCGAACCATTGAACACAGAGGTAAACAGGTGCAGGTGCGGAAACGTCGGCTTCATAAACACATTAATATTCATTCTTATATATAAAAACTTTTCTAAGCACCGATAAATGATCTAATATTTTTAAAGAATCGATTACATACCAATGTAACTTACGATGATAAATTAGGCAATGCAAAAAACGTTTGACCGCCGCCAGCCAGTTCTTGACACATCAGGTGAAATAGCGCATTTATTCCCATTTTGACGCATCAAGAACGCCGCTAACAAGCGAGTAGAAGCTCTACAAACATTGAGGATGGTTCGTATATTGTGGTAAATAAAATGTAACCAAGTTCAGGGAGTGATAAAACAAATTTGTGAGAGTTACTATTTCTAAGAGGCAGTAATAAGCAACTCTAGATATCAAAAACATGAATTCAGTTTTGTATTCATTTTTATACTTTAAAACATTATAAGGCAATACCTTTCTGGTATCTTAAAATTAACGTTTATTGAGGATTATTCAGACAAATTTTAATGAAATTTGACGATGATATTCTTTTTTTAATCGAAGTCAAATTTTTCACTTTTTTGACGTTTTTGATCTTCGGCCAAATTTGAGGCCATATTGAAAAATATCTATCAAGTGTAAAACTACAAAACTTGCTTAAAGTGAGTAAAAGTAGCTGGAAAATACTGAGAAACAGATTCAGTGTGGAGATCTTTACGCATCTTGCCCTGAGGCTGCCCTGAAAAGTGCCTTTTTTGCACCAAATAGCTCCGGAAGCGAAGTTTGGGATTTTTTATTTAGAAGATTGACAAAGCGAAAAAATATTTTTCTTATTTGTTCGTATAGTATATGTTGCAATACGATAACGGAAAAATACTTATGTGCGAAGAAAATTTATTGTGCATGCAGTAAGGCTCCAAACTTGCAACTTTGCGAAGTGGCAAAAACGATGTTCTCCACCTCTTGTGACATACGATTTTTTTCCGAGAAAACTACGAAATTTCTTGCAAAACTAAGGTTCATTCCTTTGTTTCGACACATTTGCCCATCAGATAAAAAATTTTCATTGAAAACAAAAATGGTCATGGGACCTCGATTACCATTCTTATCTGAACATGCCCATATATATATATATATATATATATATATATATATATATATATATATATATATATATATATATACATTGCACTTGAAGAAACTTCATGTGACCTCGAAGAATTGAGCGCTGACGGCGTTATAGAGTATACACAAGACCTCATAGTAGGAGACAGATCAAATTCACTGCCTGAGTCCTCTCGATGGTGTAATCTTCCTTCGTGGAATAGTCGCATACTTGGCTATCACTAATACTGTTTCACCTTTCCAGCGAAACTGCAGTCTCTCTCTCTCTCTCTCTCTGTGAGTCTGAATATAAGCGCTGCTGCGCATGACTGCTGTTGATCCTGATTTCGAGTGAACCCGGGTTGGCCTCATTTCGGTTACTGAGTCATGAATTATTCAACGATCCCCATCTATCATGCACCAAAACTTTACAAAGAGCAGTTGCATTACTCGAAGAAAGACTACTGCATATTGTTTCTAATACAGTGGAATAGCCGCCACTAATTCTTTTGTTACTGAGATTTAATTCGGTGTTTGCAATTTATTACCCAACTCGAAAAGTTTCTAAGCGTCAATGAGGCATTTGTATACACGTACCCCAAGATGACATCTAACTGCGGTGTTTTCAGCGACGTACTAATTGCGTACAATTTTTCCCGACCGGCAAAGAAACCTCACGAAGTATGAAAAATGCCACGTGAGTGCACTCCCACCTGCATCATAAAGCAGAGCCCTCAAATAAGCTGATTTAAAGCAACTGCATTGCCTGCCGCAAACCCAAAGAGACAGCGCATCACCTTGATAATGGTACGGAAGGAGCCCCAACAGCATGTTTCGCTTCTTCGCGGATATTCCTTCCTCTCATTTCTACGTCAGACTTACTATCCGTATCTCAGCGCCGACTGATCACATCATAACAAAAGCTCCTTGATAACACGGCCGAATCGCCCCTCTGGCCACGTACGAAATGCGAGAAGCAATTTAATAGGCACAGAATGTTTCAAGATGCCGACTCTGTTCGCGCCGCATTGAAAGAGTGCGCGCAGCTATATTTCGTGCCAGAGATTTGCTTCGAACCAAACCCAAATTATAGCGACCGTTTATTTTTCATGAAAGTGTACACATGCTGCAAAAACAGGTTCGTGTCCAAAAATTAAAGCGAAATAAACACACCGGGAAGCGACCAGCGTGGAAAGAAAAGGCAAAAACGACGCGTTCAAGAAAGTATATGAAGCTATAAAACGACAGACACCGACCAAAAGAAGTGCTAAAAATGAATAAATTTTTAAGACCTTTCGGCTACGCTACGTAAGCCTTGCTTACAATGGGTTGACGGAACGTTCATGGCAGCTTATGTATTTTTCAGCACGTAACGTAAGCAGCAGTCCGACTTGGACCGCGTGCATGGCGATCTCCCGGCAAGCGGCCATCCCCGTCGTTTTTGAGTGCTGTGGAACGCCGCCTGTTCAATTCCGTCCGACCGGCGAACACCAGACCAAGAAAGCGTGACGCCATACCCTACGTCCCTGGGATAAGCGAAACCTTAGAGAGTTTTAGTATAGCGTAAAACCCTTGCGTTAGCGTTAGCGTGCGACGCAACGCTAACGCAAAGAAAGACTGCATTGCGCGGCACAAGGTAGTGTTTTAGAATAGCGGAACGGAGAAAAGCGTTAACGTTAACGCAAACAAATACAGCGCCATCTAGATGTAAAGACACAAAGTACTGGAAAGCCAAATCCACACGAAATGTCGAGCTTATCCAATGCCGAATCCGCAAGTGTGTCCCTAAGTCAAGTTTATCGAAAGCCACAGTCGCTGCGTTAATTACGCATGTAGGTGTTTGGTTTGAGCGTTGTTTTGTCGAGAGTCGCGAAACATACCGATTAATCTTGGCATGCTGCGATCGAGTGTTCTGTGGGACCCATATTACGTAAGTTGGGATGACATAGACACCCTCATGCTTCGGGAATGAGAGCGACCGCGCAGGTTCTACGTGTCCTCAAGATCCACTCAACGTCGAAGCTATACCGGAGGGGACGTTTCGCCGGCAATTTCTCTTCCAGAAAGCGGATTTCCCACTTCTTTCCAATTTTTTGCAACGGACGCCCACCTTGACGTCCATCCGAATGGGTTCAAGGCGAAAACCTCCTTCACGAGGTTCATATCATCGTCGTTGGTAAAACGCACACGCATTGTGACCACAGCACCGACCACACTACTGTGTTTTGCCGCGGAAAACATGACATGCATCGGTTCCACATGCGGCTTTACACCAAGCGAACGAGCGAAATACACTTGGGCGCCATCTCGAGGCGGATACAGCAAACACATTTAACAAACCCATAGAGTTGCTCTACTAACTCTATGAGCAAACCCTCTCGTTAAGCCTACTGCGCCGCTAATCGACAACGTATATCGTAAACAACGCCCATTTGTCACCTGTGCACCGCTGCCGAAGCATCATCACACAAATCTAAGGCCAGCACGAGCATTAGTGTGGAAGGATAGAGCCTAGCAGTGCAGGCAGACGGCTCGATAGATCCGAAGCGGGCTGCTCTCACTTCGACTGGCACCGCCATCTTGCCGTACGTAAGGCTCCCCTTGCGTGCGTTAGCGTTCAACGCTAAATCCTGAAAATAGCGTACGTACGTAAGAGCTCCAGCAGCGTTTACGTATAGCGCATGCGCAGTGTGGTGCACGCAACGCTAACGCTAACGCTAACTCTTTGCGTTTGCTGCTTTACGCTATACTAAAACTCTCTCTTGTCTCGCGTTCAGCGCACCTATGACGTCGACGTGTCACACGTACAGGGTCGTCCACTCTTATGCCCCAACCACTGGCACGCGCCGGAAAGCTTCGGCGCGCGCCGACAAGCGAACGCTTCGCTTCGCGTTGGTGGCAGGAAGAGGGCACGCAACCACTAGACGGTAGCTCCGACGCAGCTCGCTCCTCGACTGCGGCGCACTGTTGCTGGACTATTCCGTCTTCATCCGTCAAAGTCCGGCCTAAAACAGCCTGCTGTAAACTAAGCTTGAAACAATGTCAGTGATCTGTATGTGCTTTTAGATATAAAAAACACGTTTGAATAATGAATATACGCCTGCTGCAACAGTTTGTTTTTATTTTTGAACTAACAATAGTGTACAAAATATCGACATCAGCGCTCGCGCGTCGTCTCTCTGCAAGATCGCTTTGCAAACACCTGCACGACGATGCCATATATCAAAATCTGTTGTACCATTTCATTTTTTCGTAGCTCATTGCACAGCCAACTATGTAAGAATTAGGTGTGCAATGTATAGCTGAAAAAATCTGTGTTGGAAATATTTCCACGTAGAAGTGACGGTAAATAAGTAGTGCTGGCTCAATCGCAACTATAGCGGCAAGCAATGTCGGCAATCGTAGAAAATCTCTTCTGCGGGTCAAGCACGTCGGTTTGCATACGTCAGTCGTCGAAAGTTGCAGCCTATTCGCTGGTGCCCGCGCGCCTTCCAGAAACTACAACACAATTCGTGTCGCGTATGCAATCAGATTAGCAAGGTTCGTCGGCAACAGACAGAACCAGCGATAACATTCGCGAAACTTCCGATACGTTCAGGCGCATCCTGCACTGAGCGATAACGTTTAACATTTTTTAGCCGGTGGAATACGGTAACCGGATACAGATAAAGCATCCGTGTCAATATAATTATGCTTGTTGGTGCATGAGAGAAACGTGAAAAAGTGGGTTCTGAGAAAATCAGCACAACAGAATTGAAACACCTGTAGCACTCACAAAAAAAACTAGAATAGCTAAAATGTACGTAATTCGTATCTTGTCTCCCCCACAATTCCTGATCCTGCCAAATCTAGCCCATGGAGCACCTCTATTATTCTAGGTTGTTTTGAGGCATCAGCACCTCATCCGGAGGCCTTCACATTGAGTGTATTGCTACAAAACATTTTCACAGTGTAATGGCCATGTTCTATTGTAACTGGTTTCCACATATCCAGTTTGCCTTTCTTTACAATAATGAAATCACATACCGTCAGATAATACAAGCTTGAGAATTAGAGGGTTTTAATAGGAGTCTTTCGTTGCCATTTGCCAAGTCGTACTATTGAAGCACTTATTCGAATGTAGGGGAGCAGCTCATTTGCATAGTATAAGAAATATATAAACAGGTTGTTTTCACAATTTACACACTTCGTCACCACAAAAAGAAAAATTGCAGTTTATTGTTTTCAGCCTGCTATGATGTTTTGACTGAGAAAGATATATTCAATTTGTTCTGCGAGGCACGGAATAATTGCTGTGGCATATTATTTTATTGCACAATACTGCATACAGTAGCCAGCCATTATTAAAACTCAGAAGAAATTAATAGCACAATGCATATGATCAGGCACATAACATATTATTGCACTTTCTTAATTCATGCCAGAACGACGACTACAGGCGTCCTTCTCCAACAAGGTCAGCATCCATCGTGCCTCCTTACCATCGGGCTTCACACCCTCAGCATGTTCAACCTCAGCTTTGTGGTGTTTAAAACAACCTCAAGTGCGTCTTACGGTTCCAGGGGTAAGGAAGAAGACGACCTGCCTACCTTGGCCTTGAAGCAAGCAGCTCTGGATTGTTTGCACACTTTATACTTTGATCGAGTCCACATATATACGGATGGTTCTCCTACTCAGACCAGCTCCACCAGCGCAGTGGCTATACCATCACAATCACTAAGCATCCAATACAAAATTTCTCACTTGACAACATCGACCGGTTCGGAGCTTGTTGCCCTCCGAGGTTCCGTTGATTATATTAATAACCAACCGGCTAATCGTTGGGCAATATTCTGCGATTCAAAGTCGGCTTTACAATGTATTCTGTCATCTCTTCGTCGCGGGTCATGTGAACAACTGGTGTCGAAGATACGAGAAATCCACCATCACATGATCATGAAAGGACACGACGTCGTGTTTCAGTGGCTGCCAGGTCATTGCGGTATCTCTGGCAATGACATCGCTGACGAAGCTGCTACGAAGGCCCACGAAGGAAAGGAGCAACCCTTGTTTCTATACCTTTATCGTGGACCGACGCAGCACAACACTTAGGCAAGCTAGCGCACTCTTTTGACATTGGAAAAGTGGCACACACCTGAATTCACTCAACATCAATTGCATTCCCTCGATCCCTCTATGCAACTGCGGCTGTTACCAAGTCTTCCGCGAAATGAGGAAACAGTGCTGTGGCGCTTACGTTTGGGCGTCGCATTCACCAATGCATATGCATTTTTGATTGGAATGGCTAATAGCGCCGAATGCAATGCCTGCGGTATCAAGGAAACCATAGAACACCTACTGTGCTACTGCCCATCTTTCCAATGCACAGCAAGACCTCTGCACAGCTCTCAATCAGCTAGATGGAAAGCCGTTATCCTTGAACAAGATCTTGGGACCATGGCCTCGCATATCGCAGTCGCAAAAGGCCACAAAAGCGCTGCTGCGATATTTGAAAGATATCGGATTGTGTCAGCGTCTGTGATCCAAACTGAGTGACCGACTGGTATCCCCAGTGGACTTTCTCTTCTTCTAATCTTTCCGTCCCCCTTCCCTTTCCCCAGTGTAGGGTAGCCAACCGGGCTCAGTCCTGGTTAACCTCCCTACTTTCATTTATAAATTTCTCTCTCTTCTTAATTAATGCCCTTTTTATAATTGCACAAAAGCTACTGCAGCAAAATAGTATACTAGTACATACTTAAAAAGCACAATTTTATACTACGATAATAATCAATCATTCAAATTTTTATTGTAGTGCCCAGGAACAGCTAAAGAGCCTTTGTACAGGTGCACTTAAAGAGCACTATGTGAGACAAAATGTACAGAAAACATGAATGTAGTAGACAAAAAAATGGAAGATAGAGAAACAAATAGGACAAAAAAGGAAACGCGGAAAAGTAAAAGGGAGTTAATGCTACCTGATTATCTACAGATACACAAAACACAGGAAATGAACTCTGAAATATGTTTTGGAGTCGAGTCTTATTAGCACAATCTTGTAACAAGCCCAGGCAACGAATGTGGAATGCTACCTGGTATACTTTTGTGGCACAAACAAATGCATATGATCAAGAAGCTTTAAGGAATGTATAATGTCATGGACCACCTTATACTGGAACAAAAGGTGTGATTAATTAAGACTGGAATCTAGAGGTGCGAGTTGAAGTATATTTGAGAAGGCTCAACTGTGGTCGCCAGAATGGCAAAAGTGGTGCTTTAAGATAGATATCAATTTATTCTGGATGCGTTCAATGAGGTCAGCATTAGATTTGCTCATTGCACCCCCCTCCTACAGAGGCATACTCTAGTAGTTGGAGGCACACAGCAGAATTTCAGAAACACAACAGGTGAGTGGAAATCATGCAATTCCAAGAGCGTGAAGGGCATCTTGTGCTATTATCTATGTGAAGAAAAGCTTAGCATTTTGTCGAAGTACACACCAAGATCTTTTCATTTCATCGACCCTAAGGAGTGGAGCATCACATAGGGTGTATCAAAATTTCACATGGTGCGTCTTGTGCATATAACTTAATGCCATAGTGTTGGAAGCATTTAAGAGTACTTATTGTTTCTGCACCAGTTTGAGAGTGAAAAAGTGTCTTTTTGAAAGTCGATGCAGTGGGGAATACTGTTGACAATCTGAAATAGTTTTAAGTTGTCGGCACACAAAGTCATGCTGTTCATTTATTAAAATGCTCTTAGCATTAACAGAAAGCGAGGAATCAAGTATCGATTCAAACACTTGATGCAATGAAGAGGATAGATATAGGTCGGCAGTTAGTAACTGCACATCTAGCACCTTATTTGTGCATGGGCAATGTTCATGCTACCTTCCGAGTGCTAGAAAAGGTACTAGACTTTAGGGAACTACTAAAGATGCCTTGAGAACGAGGAACAAGTATGCTTCCATACGTCTTAACCCTTTCAGACACCACTTTATCCTCTTGATTGAAAGTTGCTTTCACCACATCTTTTGCATCCTCAGAATCGTAGAAAGTGTACAGCTGCAGCAACTATTAAGAATTTTCAATTGTTTAGCGAGTTTTGTCAAGTTCACAAATCTCCGACTCCATGCGAAAACTCACTTCAGGAACACAAAATATGAGAGCATGTACTATTTCGTGTTTTGAAAAGCTTGAAAAGCACTTATCCAGCCAATCGAAAATTATGCCTGGTGCACGACATTGTAAAAAACAATGAAAGAAGTGAACCCGCTACATACAGCATACTTGTGGTATCCTATGTTAGCTTCTGGTTTCGGTTTTGGGTCGTTTACGTCAGGGCGCCACTGAGCGCCAAACGCTGCAAGTTGTCCCCTGCTTCCCCTTGGAGAAATAAAACAGATTCTTTGTCTGGTCCCCTACTGAAGCAGTCCGGCTCTATCATGCGGCGCTGCGTGCCCCGGCTGTTTAGGCCTGATGCATAAACCTTTCGTCCGGCCGCCCCGTCGAAGCTACAACCATACTGACACAGAGTAACAACACCCAGACTTCTACCTTCCACTCATTTTGTTAAAACATTCTGCACGTTATTCAAAATTGCAGCACAGTTCCAATAATAGGTGTTTCAACATGTATGAAACACATTTTAAATACCATTACTTTCATGAGTGCTTTTGCTATTTATGCACGCTCCTGCTGTGCCCAATTGTGTAGACAGCGTCTCAAAGGGTTAAGCTCTGTGGAGGAAGTATCATCAACACCACAAGAAAGGGAATGTTTAAGGCAAAGTTTAAGGCACTTCATATACGTGGAACAAGGTTTTCATTGACTGTTAGCACACACTGGGCCAGACTGAGAAGGAAGGTTACTTGAAGCATATTTCACGCCATATAGCAAACATAAATGTTCTGCAAAGGCATCAGCAGTGTCCACAAAGCTCCAGAAATATTTTGAATTATGTGTCACGCTGGCTTCAACACAATCAATGTGGTCAAAGTGATGATTCTAATAATAATAATAATATTAATAATAGTAATATACTTAGTGGTAACTTGGCACACTAGACTAAAAAGAAGGCTGATGCCTGTATGTTAGAGCATCTGATAACCAGCCATCTAGAGCAGGAATTTGCAGGATGCGGAAGACACTTCCTTCCCCTCCACGTGCACACACACTTGCTAAATAACACAGCATGGCACACACGCACACATTCGACAGGCGCACAACACGCAGGAGTGCCAAGTCAGTCTGGTTCCAAGGAAGGAGAATCCAAATCGCCAGGGGGGTGGAGAGAAAGCTCTGCGTGCCAGATATAATCATGGAGTTGTGGTGTCGGGCCATAGAGGCGCGATGAGGGCTCAGGCTGTGCTGACCACTTGTTCAGACGAACTGAAGAAATATTAGTGCTGTCCAGAGAGTCGTCAAGCACCTTGCAGTATAGACTTGTGCAATGTTGCGCTGGTATTGCAGGGTGTGCTACTTGAGGGGTTTGAGGCAATCCTCGAAGGCTGGCATGAGCTTTTGACAACCGAAAAGACGGGAGTAAAGGGTGCGTATTGTCCGCCGCTGAACAAGCTTAAGTTTGTTAGCGTCGCGAGTTTGGTACGGGGAACTATACTGGCGAGCAGTACTCAAGTCGTGACAGAGTGATAGAAGTGTAGAGTGCTCGAAAAACCCTAGGTCATCAGGGAAGGGAGACACGGGACACAAACCCAAGAATGGGCCGGTGCTTGCATACAGTGCTGGTGACATATGCGGAAACGTTGAGAGAAGAGCTAAATGTTACATCCAGAATGGGAAGGGCCCGAACAGTCTTTATAGAGGTGCCTCCAAGGAAGAAGGTTGGACGTGCAGCAGTTTCGTTGTGGCTGATATGCATGGCAGCACCTTTTACGGTGCTACTACATAGTTTGATATTGTAGTCCCAGTCGTTCACCTCTACAGAACGTATTTAGTGTAAGCACATATGCTGTGCATCGGCATATTGTTGTTGTGGAAGTGTTAACTTGTTAATCAAACACATTCTGCGCAGATACATCAGTAACTTGGTTTTGAGATCTTTGTCCTGACTACAATTTATAGTATCGCAGCAAGAAACATTTTAGTAGAAGCTGAAGGGATTCTAGCAGTTTAAGCACACCGACTGCACAAAACACTGATGACACCTTTTCACCTTCCCCACAATGCACTCACACCATCTACACTTTTCATAAGCAAAAAGTGAGATAAAAAATCAATTACAGTTTCATTGACTCAGTACTTGCTGCTTCTGAAGCGGACATCGAAGCAATCGTGGTATACGCTGCTACATGCATAGGTCTTGCATGATGCAGGTCCTGCTATGCACTGCACACAGGGCACACGTCGCAAACAGATAATTTCTTTTTGCAGTGCTCAACTATAAGGACACACTGACTCAAACATGACTGCGTTGTCACGTATGCTTCAGTGCGTCAGTGTTCTTGATTGCTGCACGAGCGAGTTATCCCCAACTAGCCCAAAAGACGGACGCACTTGAAAGAAGTGAGTGAATGAATGAGAAAACTGTTGTTCTTATTGTGCTTCACTGGACAAATATCTATTCTTTGTTTCCTTTTACCTGCTCCTTTTTCCGCTGCATTGCAGCGCATATCTTACCTAGCTTAGCGTAGTCAGTTGCAGGGTCGTAGCCAGGCAGGGGAGGGTAGGCTTATGGGGCTTCAGCCTCCCCCCCTCCCCCCTGCCGACATTTTAGCTTGCTGTCATGCACCGCCGACAACAACAACGCCCGGTGCCTGAAATCATTCAGGATTTTGTCTAGAATGTATTTTTCACACTCGAAAAGACATTTCGGCGCGGATATTGTGAACTCGATTGCAAAGATTGCAAAGCCCATGCACATGTAGTCGCATAACGCAGAGAGCAGCATCCAAGCACAAGTTTCAAGAGCGTTTTGATGGCGAGCGGGCTCATTGCGGCATCTTGCGGAGGCCGCGGAATCCACGGAGCGCATGGATTTCGATTCCGAAACTTCATGGGCATAAAGATCACAAACTTTTGATGCGCAACGTGCATTGACATTTCCAAAGTCGTGCTTTAGGTTTTCAATTTCGGATCTTTGTGGGTTTAAAGTTCTTCCAAACATTTCACGCCAAAGGTGTACTGACTTTTCTGAAGTCGTACACGGGGCCATACAACGACGGTGGTGGATCAGCCGACGATGGTGGATCAGTCTTGTGTGCGCAACGGAGAAAAGCGGGGAGGAACCGCGCCGCCTTCCGTCGCACGAGATGCATCGGGGGGAGTGGAGGGAGGGGGGTGGGGCCTTAGGATTCTGTGATCTGTCAATCTGTGATTGCGCAACATGTTTTTTTTCCTTGTTTGACGCATTATACGGGGTGTTTCAGCCAACTAGCCACAGTTTAAAAATGTGCTATTGCACTCTAAGACGACGCAACCAAATGCATGTTGCTCACTTTAGTATGCAGTGTGTCACGCTATTTTTCGTATTTTGTTTAATTAGATAATTAGTCAAGTATAATTGACCAACATTTCAAGCAACGAATCTAGGGAAAACATTCATTTAGGAAGTTGCAGAGTGGTTTGCAAAACATCCGAATAAACAGTTTCTGTTTTTCTATCTATTAAATATTAGTGTTTTTCCGCTTACAACAGATGCCCGCGAAATACAAAAGAAACAGAATGTGACATGTCCGCTTGCGTGTCGTGATTGCACTGCTCCCAAGCGTTCCGCGCGCAAATAGCCACAGGTGCGCGGCCGCTTAAAAAGCGACAGGGCAGCGATGTAAGCATCGGCTGTTCGATTTAAGCTAGAAACCATTATCGCTTGCGCTGCGTAAAGCGACTGACGGACACCATCGTGGTGGTAGTTCCAGACAGCGATTAACAGACTATCGTGCATCGGCTGTTAAAGCACGAGCAATTTCGTGATGCCTTTTTCCGACGAGGAAAAAGCAGATATGATGCTTGCCCTAGGAGCTGCAGGTGGATAGAGACGGCAGGCTGCAACAATATTTCGAAGCTGGCACCCGGGTACGCGACCGAGCCCGATGACAATATTCAACGCGTACGAGTCGCTGAAGCAAACCGACAGCTTCACAAGAAAGACGCAGAGAGCTTCAGTCATAGGTAATGAGGTTAGCTTTAACGTTTTGTCTTTCATGGTGGCTAATACACACGCGCAGCGTGAGCGCACAGCTCAGGGTGTGCAACTCAAGAGCCTGGAGGATTTTGAAAACAGCTGGACTACACCCCTATCATCTGCAGTTGCATCAGTGCCTGAAGTCAAGGGGTCTGCAAAAGAGACTCGACTTTACGAATCACATTTGATTCAGGAAAAGTATGATTCTGAATTTCTCATCAAGGTACTCTGGACTGACCAGGCTAACTTTTCCCGAAATTGCCAAGTAAATATCCACAACGTACACTATTTGAGTGAGCGAAATTCCCAATGGCAGGAAAGATCCCTCCACCAATATCAGTGGTCTTTCAACGTTTGGTGCGGAATATATTTCAGCACAGTCATCGGCCCAGTGTTTTTAACAACACTCTGACCGGCGAGAGGTATGTGAGTGAGTTCCTCAGAGGGCCGGCTGAAGACTGCTGCTGCTGCAACATGCCACTAGCCCGGCTTGGCGCAATCTGGTACGAACACGACGGGGCCCCAGCCCACAGCTGCAGTCAAGCACGAGCATGGCTTGATGTCACCTTCCCAGGGCAATGGATAGGGAGAAACGGGCCTGTTCTATGGCCGGCAAGGTCACCCGACTTCAACACTCTTCACTTTTTCTCGTGGGGCCATATTAAGAGCCACGTGTCCACGACGGAAACGACGACTCCAGAAACCTTACAGGAGAAGATAATTGAAGTCTGCCACAGGATTTCACTGACAGTGGTCAACGCAGCGACAGCAAGCCCTCTCAGAAGATCTCTGTGTTGTATCGTTGCAGAACGTGACCTCTTCGAGCACTTGCTGCGTAAACGCATGAAAAATAAATGTCAATTCAGTGAAAGACTGCGTCCGGCCATTTAGGATACTCTTATTCAACCATTTTCAGCCTTGGGAAAACTGAGTTTTATTACTTAGGGTTGTTCAGTTTGCTTACAGCTATCGCGAAATGACGGACCTGTTGCTTCCGGAAGCACAAGCGATAACCGCTGCATCACTATAGTGAACTTTCACGTGTGGAGCGCATCGCTGGCACAGCCAACGTCAACGCCGCTGCCCTGTCGCCGTTTAAAGCGCGCGTATGGCTGCTTGTGCGCGGAACGTTTGGGAGCAGTGCAATCTAGACGCCAAGCGGGCATGTGGTGTTTTGTATTTCGCGGTCATCACCACTAAGCTGAAGTACACTAGTACTGAATAGAAAGACTCGGCTACTTTCTAATTGGATTTTTTTCCTAGCTTCGATACTTCAGAAGTTGGTTAATAATTCTTGACTAAAAATTTATTTAAGCAATATACAAAAGATAGCATGACTCACTACATACAAAAGTGAGCAACATGCATTTGGTCGCGTCATCTTAGAGTGCATCGGCATATTTTTAAACTCTGGCTAAAGTTATCTGAACCAACCTGTATACAGTGACTTTTGCGTAGATATGCAGATTTATTGGAGACTTGTTGCGACGTTTTGTGGATACATTTGTTCCGAGGTTTCGTGGATACTTTTGTGGATTCCAAGGGAAGGGAAGCGTAGCAGGGGGCGGCAGAAAGTTAGGTGGGTGGATGAGATTAAGAAGTTTGCAGGGACAACATGGCCACAATTAGTACATGACCGGGGTAGTTGGAGAAGCATGGGAGAGGCCTTTGCCCTGCAGTGGGCGTAACCAGGAAGATGATGATGATGATGATGATGATGTGTGTGTGTGTGTGTGTGTGTGTGTGTACGTGTGTGTGTGTGTGTGTGTGTGTGTGTGTGTGTGTGTGTGTGTGTGTGTGTGTGTGTGTGTGTGTGTGTGTGTGTGTGTGTGTGTGTGTGTGTGTGTGTGTGTGTGTGTGTGTGCGTGTGTGTGTGTGCGTGTGTGTGTGTGGATACATGCAGTGAACTTTGTTTCCAGTGACACTTTTTTGCTATTTATCAAGCTTTACTTTCGCATTTGTGTATTTCATTGTATCTTCGCATTTCTAATGAATATGTTGCAGAACTCCTGCTTTTCATATGTGATCTCTCTGTTGCGACTATAATTTCGGTGCAATTACAGTACACGACCGGTGAAGCGGCTCTTGTGAAATACATTGAAACGAAGCACAGCGTCACTTAGATTTTTCCTTGGCCGTTGCATATGTGAAAAAATGTAAACAAGGTTCTTGAACGACAAAGTATCATTAAAATATTTGTCCTCAACTTGTTCATTTCACGGCCTTTAGGTTTATCATATCAGCGGCATGCACTGCTTTGCTGGTTTCGAACTGATATAGTTCTAAAGTTCGTGTGATATCTTGTTTACTTATTAAATAGACAAAAATCATGGAAACATTGATATCAGTTATTTCTGGCACAATTTTTGTGACGCACGAATATATTCCTTTATGAAAAAATACTTATTTTACTTGTCTTGAGAGTGCGTAGCGTCCAAGAATTCGTTTGCTGCTTATTTGGCAATGGGAATGCAGGTGGTATTCATGTATTTGATCACTCGACTAATTCTTTAAGGAGCAGGCCGAGCTCCAACGTGAGCCCTCCCTCCCCCCGAACGATATTGCTGGTTATGCCACTGGTCAGGTGACCTAGCTGGCCAATATACAGGCCCGTGCATTCCAATCTATTGCGTATGAAAAGTCGCATCCAGCCAGTTTCGTGCTCGGCTGCGGCTGTGTGCGGGTGCCCCATCTTGCTCGTACCAGAGGAGTGGAAGTCTTGACAGCGGGAATTCACTGAGAAACTCATCCACCTCTCCTTCAAGGATTTCGTCCACGTGACGCTGTCCAGTCAGTGTGTGATTGAAGAAGATGGGACAGATTTTAGCATCGGCGTAAATTCTGAACCACACATTGAGCGTCCACTGATAGTCGTGCCGATTGCGCTTTACCCACTGTGGATTTACTCCAATAGTGTGCATTATGCTAATTTACCTGGACGCTTCTGTGAAAATTGACTTAATCTGTGTGCATAATGTTGCTCAAAAAGTCCTGTTACTCATGAGCTTTTGTGAGGATCCAATTCGAGAAATCTAGACGATTCTACAGGTCCCTATCTTCTAAGCATTGGGCTGCAGGTGAACGGTCGTCATTTAGAATCCTCCAAACTCATGACTTGGAAATTGGTACCTCGGCGGCCCCGTCTCGCACGCTAGCATGAGAGTTTGAGGTCATAACTGCTAGAACATCCGTGCGTAGGCTAGGACTCAAAGATGGAGTCCTCAGATGGAGCCGCTGTTTCTTGAAGCTGTCGGTCTGTCTCAGCTTTTCATAATTTCTGATGATAGTCGATGCGTTTGGTCTACCTCCACACTTCCATGACTTATATATATTGTCATGAGAGGAAAAGGCGAGCAGTCAGTTCCAACTGAACGATCGTTTACTGTTCGCTTTTGCAACAGCTACCACGCACACTTCATCCTCGGCTTCTAGCGTAACCAGCGCGTGCCATTACTCCTCCCTCCCAAAAAAGAACAAAAAGAAGAGAGACTACTTCTCCATGCGACTAGACGAAAGTTGGGTCACGCCTCCCCCCCCCCCCCAAAAAAAAAAGAGTTGGGGATGTTGAATGCATCAGGGAGAAAATAAACGAAATGAGAAAGAGAACGGACGTGATGGCAGGGGCCGCACCACAAAATTTGTGGATGAGAGTCAGCGCGAGTGGTAGGACTTCATCCTGGTAACGCGAACAATGTCACAGGAACGTGGTCTACGGGACTGATGCGAAGTTTTGGCTGGAATTAGTTCGCAGTTGACAGGACTTAGAGGATGCAAAACTAAGTAGGGTCCAAAGTATCGGCGCAATAATTTTTCTTAGCGGCCTCGTTGACCTATAGGGGTCCAAACCAATAAGAGATTTCCCGGGTTGTATGTGACTTTTTGGTGGCGCATGTTGTGTCGACGAGCATCATCATCATCATAAAAACTTTATTGCACAGAGTGGGGAGTTTGGGGCACGCAGACCCCCGGGCCCCCGCATGACCCCACTGCACTCAAGCGTTTATGTTGCTTCGGTCCATAACGCTGGCAGCCCGATCAGTAGCCATGATCTGCGCGACCGAGTCTCCAGAGCCCAGCAGGGTCTCCCAGTCCTCCCAGGTCTTCAGGTGCTCTAGGCCCCGCGAGGGAAGATCCGTCGGGCAACGAGAAAGGAGGTGGAGAGCAGAAGAGCGAGGTTCGGAACAGAGATTACAGGCTGATGTGAAGAAAAGTGGGTGATTGTGAGAATGAGTGAAAAGAGATGGGAGAGTATGTGTTTGTAATTGGCGCCAAAATGCTACTTGTCGATTGCTAAGGCATTTGTGCAGGTGGGGGGGGGGGGTACAACTGACGCGCCGCCTTGGACGTATTCGTCAGCTCGTTGAAAGTGTGCTCGTGCCCCTTCGTGAATCCCGGATTGGAGGCCGCAAGGGCCCGGTTTAAAGAACCTCGGGCCAAGAGGTTGGCGGCCTCGTTTCCAGGATTCCCGCAGTGCGCGGGCACCCAAATCAGCTCCACGTGATGGGGCGGGGGTGCAATGGGCGAGTCCAGTATGCAAAAAGCAGGAACGTGGACTCGGCTTCGTGCGAAATGTAGGATTGCAATTTTGGAGTCTGATAAAACATACCGTGCTTCTGTGTTGATGATGGCTAGGGCAATGGCGGCTTCCTCTGCAGCTTCAGGAGAGATGTCTGGGGGAAGTGTGTGCGTTCCGATCGGAGAGAGAGTGTGATCCACCACGGCAGCGACCGCTTCATCACCCTTGTAGGCTGCGTCTACCCATACGGCGTCGGGTTCCGAGCCGTAATAACGGTGGAGTGCTGTAGCTCGAGCTCTGCGGCGCTTATCGTGGTGGTCGGGGTGCATGTTACGGAGGAGTGGCTTAATGAGCAGTTTGTGGTCTAAGGGTTTTGATATGCGGCGTAATGTCGGATTGTTGGCTGGTGTCCGGATTCTAAGAGAATGCAGTATGTACCGGCGACTGTTGGTTTGTGTGAGATGAAGGTATTGTGCTTGGCAGTGCGCGTCTACAAGTTCCCTGACTGGGTAGCGGAGGCCTAATTGTAAGAGTCGGTTGGTAGGTGTATTTATGGGATGTTAGAGGGTGGCTTTGAATGCCCGGCGAATGAGAGCGTCCATGGCGTCAGTTTCACGACGAGAGAGCGTGAGATAGGGGGTGGAGTAGAGTACACGGCTGAGTACAAAGGCGTGAACAAGGCGGCATAGATCACGCTCCCTCACGCCTTTGTGGTGGCCCGAGACCCGACGGATGAGGCGCGAGATCGCCCCTACCACCTGCTTGAGTCTCCGGAGTGCAGTTGTGTGCTTCACACCACTCTGGATATGCATACCAAGTATCCTGAGGGTTTCGACTTCTGGTATCGATCTACCATTCCGCTCGATGGCGATGGGGGAGCAGGGCGAGTTGCGGTTCTTGGGGCGAGTGTACAGCAACTCGGGCTTCTCTGGGGAAAGAGAAAGTCCTAGCTACGCTAACTGCATAGTATTGGGTCAGATTGGCGGCTGCTTGGATGGTGTCCTGTATGGCACCATGACTGCCATGGGTAGTCCATAACGTAATGTCGTCAGCGTAAAGAGTATGTTTCAGGTGAGGAACGGTTGCCAATGGTCGTGCTATAGGGGGATGAAAGTGATATTAAATAAGAAAGGTGAGAGGACGGAGGTGAGAAAGGTGAGAGGATGGAGCCTTGCGGGGGGCCTACGCTTTTTAGAAAGTATGTGGGGTAGGTTAGCGGGCCGAAGTGAAGTGAAGCCGTGCGTGCTGTAAGTAATGCCTCAATGTAGGTGTACGTACGTGCGCCCACATTCAGTGGGGAGAGCGCAGTCATGATCGCGTGATGTTCCACGCGAACAAAGGCTTTGGACTGCCTTGGTGTGGTTTGGAATGAGCGAATCGAAGATGTCGTGGGTGATTTGCAACATGGCGTCTTGTTTGGACAAATGGGGGCGGCGGAATCCCACCATGCTGTGAGGGTATAAGTCATGGTGTGTCATGTGCTGTGCGAGCCTCGCTGATACCACATGCTCGAAAAGCTTTCCGGGACACGAGGTTAACGAGATTGGGCGAAGGTTTTCGAGTGCAAGTGGTTTGTTGGGCTTCGGAATGAAGATTACCTTTGCGTGTCGCCAGCACTGGGGGAGGGTGCCCTCTTTCCAGCACTGGGTGAAGTACTCCGTGATGCATGTAATCGATTGAATGTCCAGATTGCAAAGCGTTGTGTTGGTGACCTGGTCGGGGCCGGGCGCGGAATTGGTGCGGAGAGTCATGAGGGCTGCTCTGACCTCCACCTCTGTTATGTCGGTGTCGAGTTCGGGGTTCGGCTGTCCTGTGTATGGGGGAAGAGGAGATGGTATGCCCGGTGAGGTGTATGTGTCGCGGAGTGTACTGAAGAGGGCGGCAGGGCTGTCAATGTGTGGGTGTATGAGCCGGGTGACGTGGTTCTGGATGGTGTTTTTTATTTTCGATGGATCGATGAGGTGTCGGAGGATGTGCTACGCCCCTCTGGTCGTCAGTTTGCCGGCGATGCCGTCGCATACTTGCCCCCAATTTGAGCAGCAGAGCTCCTCCGAATGTAGTAGAATTTGGGATTGTAAAGCGGCTAAGCATTTTTTTGTGTTCTGTTGTGTTTACCCTGTTTCCACCTTTCTAGGAGGCTGTGGTAGGCCTCCCACAGGTGGGTAAGTCGGGTGTCTAGTGTTGGGGTGTCTGTGGTGGTTTCAATCTGCTGCGTATGGTGTGGGATGTCAGTCTGAAGAGAGTCTACCCAGTCGGTGATGTCGGTGATGGGGTTGTCAGCGAAGGCAGTCCTCGCGGTGTGGAGAGCGTCCCAGTTAATGAGTTTGTGTCATGTAAGTGTGGTGGGGTGGTTTGAATGGGACAGTGACTTGTATCATATAATGATACAAGTCACTGATACTGCCCAGTGTATGTTGTGTTCTCGTCCAGGTCAAATCCCTGAGGGAGCGGCTGATCACCAGATCCGCACTAGTGTCCATGCTGACACTGTTGCCGATTTGCGAAGGCGCCTGAAGGTTGTTGCGGGCGGAAAGTTGGAGGTTCTGCATGAGCAGCCAGAGCCTGCGGCCTCTGTGTGTGGTTGTTTTGTATCCCCAGTGAGTGTGGTGACTGTTTCAATCCCCACCGATTAGTACGGGGTGCTTCCCTGCTAGGCGGTACAGCTCTCGGAGGAGGGAGTCCAACGAGGCCATCGGTTTGGATGGGGGACAGGGGCGTAGCCAGGGGGGGGAGGCTTATGGGGCTTCAGCCCCTCCCCGCGAAATGTTTTCGTGCTGTCCATGGACCGTCGACCAAAGCAACCCCCGGCGCCAGAAATCCTTCTGAATTTTGTCTAGGTCTTTTTCAAGCTCGAAAAGACATCTCACCGCGAACATTCTGAACTCGGGCTGGACTACGCGGCAACGCCCATGCACCGGGAGTCACATTAAGCAAGCAGCCCCATCCGAGCAAAAAGTTTCAAGGGCGTTTTGATGTCTAACGGGTTCGCCGCGGAATCGCGTGGAAGCCGCGGAATCTACAGAGCGCGTGGATGTTAATTCCGTAACTTTATGGGTATAAAGTTATCATAAGGTGCATTGACATTTCCAAAGTTGTGCTTTAGGTATTCACCTGCGGAGGTTTGTGGGTTTGATGTTGTTATAAACATTTGACACCAATTGCGCATTGACTTTTCTAGTCTTAGATCGGAACATACAACGGGACAAGCAAATCAACACACTATCAGACAAGTGGACAAAGGACGCAGCGAGGTCCGATGAGACGAAGCGTTGTGTAGGTTAATTTGTGCCGTCATGTCGCATAAAAAATATCAACTTTCTTTTTCACGTATTCCAAAGCACCCATGTCAAGACACTGAAGCCAGCCAGGGTAACTACGGTCTTTTCGATTTATTTTCTACTTTGATTTTTATTCGCGAGGACACACTGAGCCTCTTCAATTTTTTTCATTCTCGCTACCCTATACCCGCGGGCTGCCAGAGCCAGCAGGAGCGCATGCGTTTTTCTCGTGTTGCACCGATCACCACGCGGGGCAGTACGGTGCGCGTTTCGTTTTCTTTGGCTGAGTGGATTTTCGCCTGGCAGAGTTTTGGACACCTTCTGGCTAGCAGACGAGAAAAAGAAGCAATGTTCGCTCAGCGCCATCTCTGTGAGGACTCGATGGATTGCACCGCGTTCGCTTGAGCGCAGCCTCTCCGGAAAGTCTTGTCTCGGCGGCAGTGTGCTCCCAAGCGCTATGCCTATGGTTCTTCGTGGAGCAAGTGTCTCACATTTTCTTCTATATTCATTCCGTAGCCACATTAGGTGCCCAAATAAGGCATTGGATATTGGCCAGCTTACTCTCATTTGCATTTTTTTTTTCATTTCGGTGCCCCCGCCCCACAATAGGAAAAGAAATACATTGTTGCGGAGCAGCAAATTGTCGCATGATGAAAGTTCGATTTTGTTACTTCTTTCGCGGAAAGTAATCGGCCACGGGACACTTCATTTGCCAGATACTCTTATTATATTATTGTGATAGTAATTATACGGACACTTCAGGTGCATTCCTGCAGTCGCCGTCACTCTCATGTTTCGTATGAAGTCCAAGGGCGATAACTTCGCGACCACGCGCCGCAAGCTGTATGTGCGAATGAAAGCATAGGAGAGGGGAGAGTGGGTGAGCCCACGATGGTAGCTCAGTCTTCTGTGCGCAAAGGACAAAAGCGGGGAGCAAGCGCGCCGCCTTCCATCGCGCGCGATACATCGGGGGAGTCGATGGAAGGGGGCGGGATCTAGGATTATGTGAATCTGTGATTGCGCAACATGTTTATTTGCCTTGTTTGACGCATTATATACAGTGACTTATTTTTAGATACGTAGATTTATTGGAGACATACATGTATACTTAAATATCTTGTTGCGAGGTTTTCTGTGTACGTGCAGTGAACTTTCTCTCTAGTGACACTTTTTTTGCCCTTTATCAAACATTTGTATATTACATTGTATCTTCGCATTTCTAATGAACGAGGTCGGATCAAGTGTAAGGGAGCCTACCAATCTCGCGTAATAATAGTTCGGTACATTATATGAGAGGCATGCGCGTAGCACACAGGCATCTCTCATTTACAAAAGTGACACGCAAGTGTGATGGCAAATGTTCTTTAATGCTCTCATACACTAGGTTGAACATGGTTGCGTGACGTAATGGACTCTTCAGAAGTTGAGAAGCGTGGTGCCGTGAGATTTTTGACAGCTGAAGGTGTTTCCCAAAAAAGGAATTAGTCGCCGCATGGCTGCCATGTACGTTGAACATTGCATTTCCTTGGCCACTGTGAAGCGTTGGAGTGAACGGTTGAAAGAAGGACATGAAAGTTGCAAGGAGAATGCAAGACCGGGCAAAAGCCATTGTGCAATCACCCCAACAAACTTGCAAAGTTTGATGAGCTGATGAGACAAGAACGGAGGATAAGCATCGAACTGGCAGAGCATATATGAACATCAGTCACGGTTCGGTTCACGCCATAATTCATGAACATCTCGGTTATCGGCTCTTGTGTGCGCAATGCATGGATAAGACTTTTAACCACTGCCAGAAGACGGAGCGGTTCTGCGCTGCCTTGACTCATCTCATCCGGTATCACAATGAAGGTGACGACTTCTTGTCTGCAACTGTGATCGGGGACGAACCATGGTGCCTTTACTACGACCCTGAAACAAGACGGCAAATTTTACCGTGAAAACATTCGAGTTCAGCACCCGCAAAGAAAGCAAAGGCCACCGTTTCCGACGGAAAGGTGTCTTTGGCTTTTTTTTCTCGATCGTCAGGGGACATTACTGATAGAATTCGCTAAACCCAGAGAGACTATCAATCGTTTCCGATATTGTGAAACGCCGGATCGGCTGCGTGTCGCAATCAAGAACAAACGACGTGGAAAATTGACGAATGAGATCGTCTTGTTCCACGACCTGGCTATGGTGTTGAGCTGCTGAGCACGAGGCTGCGGGATCGAATCCCGGCCACGGCGGCCGCATTCCGATGGGGGGAAAATACTTAGATTTAGGTGCACGTTAAAGAACCACAGGTGGTCGAAATTTCCGGAGTCCTCCACTGCGGCATGCCTCAAAATAAGAAAGTGGTTTTGGCACGTAAAACTCAATAACTTATTTTTAATTGTTCCACGACAGTGCCCGTCCCCACGTCGCTGATGTGGTTAATACAAAACTGGAAAAGTTCAAATGGGAAACGCTGCAACATCCGCTATACAGCTGAGACCTGTCGCCTTGCGACTTCCAAATTTTGGGATAAATGAAAAAAGAGCTCAAGGGAAACAGATTCATGCCGGACGATTACGTGAAAAAGTCAGTTACAGGCTTTTTGAAGCAGCAAGTCAGAGTTTTATGAGAGGGGAATCACGCGACTCGTTAGTCAATGGGAGAAATGTCTAAATGCTCATGGCGACTACTTTTAAATAAAGTACCCCGTTTGTCATATATGCGCATTGGCTCACTTTCATTTCCCCCCCCCTCTCGTATATTTTGCAGAACGGCTTTGTATACGTGATCTCTGTTGGGACAATAATTTGGGGGCAATTAGTCACGATACACAACCTGTGACAGCTGCTCCTGCATAATACATTAGAATAAATGACAGCGTCATTGAGGTTTCTCTTTAGCTGTTGCATACGTGCAAAAATGCAGACAAGGTTCTTGATTGACGAAGTTTCATTAACATATTTGTCCTCAACATGTTCACTTCATGGCCTTTACACTTTTCATATCAGTGGCATGCAGTGCTTTGCTGGTTTCGAAATGATATAGTTCTAAAGTTCGTATGATATTTTCTTTACTTATAAAATAGAGAAAAACACGGAAGCATTCATATTTATTTTGGACACAATTTTCGGCACATACGAGCATATCTTCTAATGAAAAAAATACATATTTTACTTGCTTGACAGGGCTTAGCGCTCAAGAATTCGTTTGCAGCATCTTTGGCAATGGCAATGCAGTTATTATTCATGTATTTGATCCGTCGACACATTGTTTAAGAAGAAGCTCTGGCTCTGGCCCAACACCGATGCGGCCTATTCATATGCATGTAAAACGCAGAAATGCTTTTCTGAGGTAACCCCTAGATCGCTTTAATGACATTTGTTGCATTTGAGAGCAAAAGTTAAATTCTAGTAACTGTTGGAAGCGGAATCTGGATTTAGGGCCTGAATTTAGTTTTAAATATTTAGAAAAATTCGAAAGTGCGAAAAAAATAGAAGCATGACGTTTACAAACTAATAGCTCTGCATCAAGAACAGATATCGTGGTTCTTTAAATGGCATCTATTATAAGAGTCAAACAGGACAAATTTGGTATGTCAATTTGTATGTTACCTAACTTGGTTACGTGGTGCACAAGGGTTCTGCAAAAGCAGTATTTCCATAATACTAAATTTATTTAGATTCATGTGAATGCAGGAGCCAACGTTTCGACAAGTGGCACGGACTCGCGCCTGTCGTCTGCTACAGTTCGGGCGTTTTCCGGGCGCTTTCTGCGGTGTTTTCGTTTGTTCGCCCTCGTTCTCTCTGCTTGTATACTTATGGTGGTCGTCTCAAATACATTTTTACGACGTCTTCCTTTGCGAACATTTATTCAAAGAGCTAATTTCTTAGACAACAATGCAGCTCTCGAAGGCAACGCTACAGTGCCAGCCGAAGCGACGCAGACCAGCCCATTTCGGGTTTTTCATACGCGGATCGACAATGGCAAAAGCATAGCCTATAGGAATCCAGTTATGATACCGTACCTGCCGCGGTGCAACAAGTATGTCACAAAGCTGGCTATATATGACTTCTACAGCAGTTACGTTGATTTTATTCCGCTAAAACAGGTTTGCTCACGACGAGTAGTTCATGGTATAATATCGAATTTTTGCATTTCCTCACAGAAACGCTCGGCAGTTACACGGTGACTTAACTAATACTGGAGCTTAGATTCTACACGCCTCACTTGCTTCTTTAACTGCCTGTCAACATTAGGCGGTTCTTCACGTGCTTATTTTTTTAAGCGGCGGAAATTTGAAGTAACGTTAATGAAGGCTTACAGCTATTTACAGAGTACAAATAGGAATGTACCAATATATATTCCCTTTTCCGTGCTACACGTTCAACTCACCTCTTTAGAGCGCGTTTGTTAATGATTAATAATGCGTGTTATGTTCCTCTTTCTTTGTCTATGTTACCAAGTGTATATCATTAATTTATTTCAATGCCGCAGTGTGTTTTGCATTGTTATCGTGGAAATATTTCACTGTGCTTTCATATATTGTATAACTGCAATGTTTTATGGCCACTATATAAATGTAATTTATATGGCGCTTGATGTGTTACCCCATGCAGCCATATTGTACCTAAGGGGGTGAGGTTACCTCAAGCCGCGTCTGTGCGGCTTTTTTCCCTCATCCACCTCCATTTACCACTCCTCTGTACATGTGTGTGTGTAAATGAAAATTAATAAATCAAATCAAATCTAACTCACTTGAGAAATTTACTGGTGCTTGTTGCTTGAGGAATATACATGACGAATCTGTTTGGCAAACTGACACAGGCTGCTCGGCCCAATTTTTTTAGTGAAGTATGCCTGCTGGACCGCATAGCTGCAGCCAGAAAGCAGTCGAAGCGTCAACGACTAGTAGTATGGGACATATTGAAGATATCGAAATTCCCCCTGTGGAGGGTCAGAAATCAAGTGAAAGTATTTGCAAGGCTTGTGGTGTTTTCTTTATGAATGTTTGCGATTGGATTGGAGCAAACTTACATTAGCCTGCAAGGTTCTCTTTTATGTACCGACGAAGCGAATAGTTATCCGTTTGTATAATTAAATAACGCTGGATAGAGACATGGTGAGACAAAAGGTGCTTGAATTTTCCTTTTGTAGGCAATCTAAGCTGCGTAGTAGTAGCTCGAGAATACTTTAGCCATTCCAGTTGGCGCTGTAAAAAAATGCTTTATGGTTTTAATTCGAAGTTGAAGTGAACTGATGGGTTTCGCGAACATAGCGTGCCTCGCCATACGGACAGTCGATTGCTACCGTTACGTGATCAGGGGTGTGCCATATTGTCGATAAAAGCTACTGAGGGCCACTATGATACATTTCATCACTTTCAATTGAGTGGCTCTCGATCTAAACAACGAAACTTTTCTCTCAGGTGATTGCTACTATGGTATTTGTGAATTAACTATGTAAATACTCTACATGACGCGCCGTCGTGTTAGCAGCCATGAGCAATTCGTTTTTTGGAGGCCTGTTTCAGAGGGGGATGAAACTAGCAGCAAACATTTTCATAAGAAATGCGCGCCTAACTATTTTTTTACGCATTAATGAATGGCCATATTTGAATAGAACAACACACCAGAGTAATAGGAATCATGATGACAGCTTCGCTGGGCAGTGTCTTTCTAACATCGGATAACATGTTGACGCCAATTACCAAATTTTTCTTCCACGTAAAATGCAATGCTTCTCATAGCTAAATACTAAAGGAATGTTAAGTATTTAGCGAAGCATCATACACAACTTCGCGCGTTGAATTTGCAGATATTCTTTATTTAGTCAAAATTTACCGATAGACACGGCGCATATATGCATTGCAAAACCTAGTAGACCCCTTTAAAGCTACTTAGCTTGCGATATCCAAGCCGCAAAGTTTCTCGACTCACATGCTTTTGAAGAAGAAACTGTGGTTAAGGTATGGCAGCTGAAAGAAACCGACGTATTCTTCAATACGTACGGCTCGAGCCACCCATACCCCAAGCATACTTGAAGGGAACGAGCGCGCGCGGCAGCCAAGCGAGCCGGAGCGAGCGGCGTCCTGGCCGTGACGTCACTCGCGAGAGGGCGCCACTCCTAATTCTCGCCGCTAATAGAGGGCAGTTCGCAAAAGTGCGAGTTGCATAACTCGTGTAAAGCCTGCTGCATTGTTCCAGAGTCGGTTGGGCTGTCCGCCAGTCGAGGCAAAGCAAGAGTAGATTTAAATGTAAATCCCTCAGACTGTGCGGGTAAGAGACCGATCCGGGCCGACGAAATGTGTACCGGCCAGCACGAGGCGCCAGAGGACGGCATAAAAGGGAATTCCAAGAAAAAGCGCCGCAGAAAGAAGCGCCGTAAGGATCGGAATGCGGTGACTAATGTAGCGCCGCCAAAGACGGCGAGAGAACCGAAAGGGCAAGGCGCGAGGAGAAGAAAGGTGCGGTCGTCACTGACGATGTTGACGCATCAAACACGTTCGAGTCACCTGTCAAAGGGGGACCGAGAAGCATGTTCTGCACGGACGCGGACAAAGGGCATGGGGCAGTTAAATTCCTCGTCGTTCCGTAGTTCCTTTCGAAGCTCAGCGTGCAGTACGAAGAAGCGCAAGGTGGCAAGACGAGACCAGGTGGGGAGTAGCGACGCGGTCAATCGAGGTCATGATGAAAGCGGGGCGCCAGGACGCAAAATGGCAGGGGACTGTAACGTCTTGTGGGAGGTGTAACGTCTTGGAGGTGTAACGTTGGAGGTGTAACGTCTTGGAGGTGTAACGTCTTGGGGAGGTGAGCCAGCCCTTTTGTTATTCCTCGGTAGCCAGAGTAGCTTTCGGACCGCGACCCCCTCGAGTAGGGCTCAAAGTATGAGTCAGTCGTAAACATGTGAAACGGGAGGCGAAGGCAACTTCCGTAGAATTGAAACATGTTGTTTTGTTTTATTTTGAGCATCCGATAATTTTCGCGATTTAAGTTTCTTTCAATATGTAAAGGTATGAGTTTTGTGTTTTGTTAGAGAAGCTCGAGATTTGAAAGACGCGTTTTAGGTAAACATGTAATCTCGCGAATGTTAGTTAATGAGTAAATAGGCTTTCTTTTTTTGTGTGTGAGTAACCTGAAGGTCAAGGTTATCGTTGAGAGGCCTATGGTAACGCGCGTGTGTTTTAGTTAACCTTTTTCTAAGCTTTTTTTTTAAGAATAACCGCGTAGGTTTTCAGTGAGTGCATGATTTGCACTGAAAAGGGTTCTTAGTTCCATTGGCGGGTGTCCTGTGTCGACGGATGGAAGCAGATTTTTGACTAGGTTGCTCGTGTGTGTTGAGGGCAGCCGTATTCTGACTTCTTTAGTGAGCGTGCCTGGAACTAGTTATTAGCAGACGCATAATTTTAAGGGTTCTGCGGAGTGCTAAGTCCCGCAAGTTTAATTGTTCATTTAGGTTACGTGTCCTGTAGGGACTAAAGGAAGAAACGTAAGTAAACATAATGAAACGTTTGCCTACGACGCAAGTACGCGTTCTGTTTAGTGACCACAAGGCTAGCGCGCTTGTGATTACGTACTTGTGAAGTTGACCAGACTGTTCGGTGGCACAAATACGTGCGATAATTACGCCACTGCGATAGGTTGGAAACATGATGTTCGAGTAGTTAGGCCACTTAAGTTATGTTCGGCTGTTTTCATTGTTTGTTTGCAACGACAGCGACCCTTTGTTTTGCTGCAACAATGACACTCTGGTCTTGTCGGCATTCGGGGAGAAATGGATAGCGGTTTGGAAGGGTGGTTGGAACTGTTTGTCAAAATTGGGGAAATAAAAGATCAGGGTTCATTTTGACTCAGTAATAGCCTGGCGAGTCAGGGGTGAAGAGCCTGCACTTACGCGTGGTGCAGCGCTGTGTTCTTTTGTTTGTTTGACGTACGTTCTCCAGGGCCCAGGATCCCGAAGTTCGTCAAACGAGGCTCGACACCAGTATCCTGCAGGTTCTTTCAGCGTTCCTCATGGCCAGCGAATTGAGTTCACCGGCCATCCCGAACTTCCGGGGCGAGGACGAGCTTTTAGATACGGAACCACTTCCTGAGCCTACTTCGAGTTCCCCAGGCCACATTCCTGAGGCACAGCACGTGCAAACAAGTTGGCGGACCCCACTTCGTGTGCAGCCGGTGGAGCTATTCACTGCTTGGCTCTTCCCGAAAGTGAGGGGAAGGGACTCTTCCGTCCTGGCGCTGTTGCGGGTAAAGTGCGTCCCGAAGAAAGACGGCTGTAATGCGCCGTGACAACCTGGCGGCGATGCCCCCTACCCTCTACGGCGACGGCGCATTGCAAGTCAGCAAGGCAAGACCGCAAGGAGACCAAGAGGACCAAAGACCGACTCTCTTCGCCGGCTGTGACTCCATCGCACGGGCGCCTACCATTGGCCGAAAATGACGACACCCGAGCGGGCTCGCCAATTGGCCGAAAATGGCGTCACCTGAGCGGGCTCTCCCATTGGCCGAACGTTACGTGTCTTATCGACACAGAAGAACTTAAAAGACGCAGATTCCAGAGCATTTAAGAGCATTCCCTGATTCATCTCTCTCGAACTTCTTGCGACGGGCCGCAGCGTCCGAGTTGCTGCCGGCCCGTAATGACTCACTCACTACATTCTCACTGTGAATAATGTAAAATAAACCTCCCAAGTTTTTCATCCCGAAGTCCTCCTCAACTCCTACAGGCCACACAACACATACGTAATTAAAGGTGCAAAATATGGAGGGAAGCTTCAAAATTCGCTCTGCAGCACTGCAAAGTATAACATATATTGTACGTGTACACTAAATGTTCAAAAAAGCAATGCATCAATGTCCCATTTGCCTTCAAGTTTATTATCAAGTTCAAGTTTACTGAAGTTTATTATGAGCATATGTACAACAGGAATCTGCCGACACACCCACAGTCAAGCTCGCCATTCGAGGCTGCCTCAGTGTAAGAAAAAGAAATTGGGTGAATGTCGACACCAGTGGCGCTGCTTCTTGACTATGACCTGCACGTAACTCCGCGGCATCTTTGTTGGTGGAGTCTGCACAGATGAGCTGGCATGGCGAGGCGTAGGAGTCATCCAAGAGAAAGACTATCATTTACATGGAGAAGTGACTGTGCACATTGCCTGTCGCTTTCCCTCAAATGCTTCCTTGGCGACTAGGGTGACACACACGCAGTCAAGATGGCTGTTCAAGATATGCTGGCTGCCTAAACGTAAGAAAAAAAAGAAATTAGATCAATTTCAATGCTGTTGCTATTGCTTGTTGCCTCTTACCTGCATTTGCCTCCACGGCCTCTTAGCTTGCGGAGTCTGTATGAGGGAGCTACTGTGGCTAGGCGTAGGCATTTTCTTAGCAAAAAGAAAAGGCCATTCAAATGAGGAAATATGGAAATAAATGCAGTTCTTATGTCTGCTTCTTGCACTTTGTTTGCCTAAAAGTTTGCAAACACAGTGTCCAGAATACACTAGCACTTTGACTGCTTTTGTTATTTACCTGTAGGTGTTGCTGTGAGATCCTTAGTATTGCTGCGTGCAGCATTGTAACACTTGGTGGAGGCATTGGAAACGGTAGCCAAAAACATAAATCATCCATGTCTGCGTGAATGCTTTCAATTTCTAAATGCAGTGGTAACTATCACTATTGGTGCAAGGCCCCCAACTTTTATGCGACAAGTACCATAGCTCGAAACTGAATTTTTCCTTTAGTGTTTCACAGGGCGTCTAATATGTCCACATTAGATGTGATCCATATCTTTTTATTTATCCCAGTGGGGAAGGAGCATGATTAATTTTTTTTTATTTCTGCGTGTCTTGCTTTTTGGTTTGTTTCTGAATTTATCACGCAGCAGTCTCATGATGCTAAGGTGACTTATGTAATAAAAATCACCAGCTTTTGTATTGCAGAAAAATAACGCATTTCCTGACCCTTTGTTTGCCATCCCATCACTCGCATAATTTTGCAGAGTGTTCTACCTATATTGACTTGCTTGAACTCCATTAAAGAGCTTTGCATTTTCAAATACCATTATTTCCTTAATATCATTTGACACTTCTGACAATTTCTGCACCTCGGGCTTCTGATACTATGCATTCACCATTTTTGCTTGTTGTTTCTGACTAGAAATGCCTTCTTTAATTTAGAGCTTAAATTTTACCTTTGGAACACACAGAACGGCTTGCCATTGCATATCTGCGTAACAGGGAAACATCCTTCATTAAACATTTGCAATAACCAATGGAAGATTGATGAATGCATCTTGCAGTGTGATTTGACTGAATGAGCCATAAAAGTAACTCATCTCACTTGGTAAATCAAAGCACATATTAGTGTGATGTACAACATATGTAACACTAACATGGTGAGTTCTCTTGCTTATACAGCAAAATAATCGGTGCGCAAGAAAAAAGTTATTTTTGCATGCCCCTTGTACACACTGATTTAAGGAAAATGAGCTGGAGCTGTCCACATGACCTACTTATTTCACCTGCGAGTATACTGAACAGAAATGTGCCCCCGCTGCTTAGTCGTATTTGAGATTACGTCAGTATTGCATATGTGCGTGTTGCCTATAATTATTGAATTTTGAAAATGCTCGTAGAGATCTGAGTTTATGAATACATGAAAAAGACTCAGCATCAAGTGCAAGTGAACGGTCCCACAGGCCTGGAGTCGATCATGCGAATAAATTCGCTGCACAAGTTTGTGACCAGAAAAGATATGCCACATGAAATATGGCACGCATATGAAGTGTTCAAAATATTGCACAGTAAATAAAACGCCTACGCTATTAATATGTGGGTTCATGCACTCGATTTCATCCGTATTAGGCACTCGCCTCTTGATTGCTTCGTGGCACAGAAATACTCGGCATCGGGCTGTTTTTTTTTTTCTGTGCCTTTGTAGAAGCAGGATTGCTCAAAGTGCAACAATTACACAGATTCTAAGACTTCCTTGTGAATTCGCCAGTACTATTCCGGTGCGCTCGTTTATTTATTTATTTATTTATTTATTTATTTATTTATTTATTTATTTATTTATTTATTTATTTATTTATTTATTTATTTATTTATTTATTTATTTCAGTACTCTCAAGGCCAGGGGCATTACAGAGAGGAGGGGCACACAAAATCGGCTGCAGTTTTCTTAAATTTGTTGACGTTGGTGATGGCAGCCATGAAGGCAGGGAGGTGGTTCCAGTCATTTCCAGTTCGAGGAATAAATGAATTTATACAAAGGCTAGTTCGGCATTGCGGTGTTCCTACCTTGAAGTTGTGGTCAGTGCTTGAAGATATATAAGATGGAGGGAGGAGTAACTTATGTTTGAGAATAGGGTTGGGATAATAAACTCTGTGAAAAAGACATTAGCGAAAATATTTACGGCGCAAAGAAAGAACGGGAAGACCAAGTGCAGATTTCATTGCAGATACGCTCGCTATTCAGGAATAATTTGAAACAATAAAACAGGCGGCACGGTTTTGAACAGACTCTAAAGCGTTAATTAAGGTCATCTGATTAGGATCCCAAATGGAGCAAGCATATTCTAGTTTAGGTCTGATTAACGTCCTATTTAGATGAAGCTTAACGGTGCTGTTTGAGGCTATGAAATGGCGCCGTAAGAATCCGAGCGTGCGGTTAGCCTGGTTAGATATGTAGTTGACGTGCATTTTCCAGGACAGATTGTGTGTTAAGTGAATACCCAGGTATTTGTACGATGAGACAGATGACAACGGAGTGTTATTAAGAAGATAGCGAGGGGTGTATTCAGGAGGACGGCTGGAGATACGAAGGTGTTTGCACTTATTAGTGTTAAGTGTCATGAGCCATTCGCTGCACCATGAAGAAATTGCGTTCAAGTCCGATTGCAAACATGCTTCATCAGAGCGATAAGTAATTGAACAATAAAGCACACAGTCATCTGCGATAAGATTTATATGGGAGATAACGTTATCAGGAAGATCATTAATGTAAATTTAAAACAGTAGAGGACCTAACACAGAACCTTGAGGTAGTCCAGAAGTTACGGAAACAAGAGGCGAGTCATAATCATTAGCTGAGACATATTGACTACGGTTGGAAAGATAACATTTAATCGAGCCTAATACCTAATCGTTAATATTAAGAGCACAGAGTTTAATTAATAATAGATCATGAGAAACAGTGTCAAACGCCTTAGCAAAGTCTAAATAAACGCAATCCACAATAACGTTAGCATCCGTAGCGCGAAATAATTCAATAGTGAAAGATAGGAGCTGTGTCGCACACGAAAAAAATTTTCTGAGGCAATGTTGACATGAATTTAAAAAGTTGTTAGATTCAAGGAAGGTAATAACATGAGAATATATTATGTGTTCAAGAAGTTTACAGCGAACGCTGGTTAATGAAATGGGCCGATAGGTAATTATTGAAGCCTTACTACCTGATTTCTGCAATGGAACCACCTTCCCCACCTTCCAATCAGGAGGGATGGTACAACTCTGTAATGACTGTTCAAAGATTTCACAAAGTATCAATGATGAGCAGGTCGATGTGCTTTTCAAGAACTTCGTTGTGATGCCGTTGACGCCTGAACAAGATGAAATCTTCTGTTTTTCAATTAAACGTGTCCAACCAACCGAACCAATGAGTATTGGATCCATGGGTAAAAAGTCAGATGTACAAGGATGAGGGAAAACATTCGGCAAGGTAGAAGAAAAGCACGAGGCAAAAAAAAAATCATTTAACACTTTGCAGCAATCGCCCTGGTGTATTGAAGCGTTGTCATCATCGCAAAGGTCTATTGTATTCGGCTTATTCCAGCTGACCACATTCCAAAATTTCCTCGGATTATCTCTAAGAAGGAGCGGGAGCGTGTGCTGGTAGAAATGTTGTTTTGCTTCATACGAAGTTTGTTTATAATCCGTCTTAGCGTTGGCGTAAGCGTGCCAACGTTCGGCCGTTTGAGTTGCCTTGGCCCGCCGGAATAGTCTTTCTTTCTTGTTCAGTAGGCGCCGCAGACGCGCGCTAAACCACGGAGCATGAGAGTTGCATATAATGCGTTTCTGAGGGATGAATTCGTTAATTAGAAAATTGACATTATCTTTGAATAAGGTCCAATTTTCATCAATGTGATGCGTGTGGACACTTGGAATGAAGTGAGTGACAAAATCCATTAGTTCGGGGTTTATAGATTCAATGTCAGCGTTTTTATAGCCTCGGATAACTTTTGGCGTTTTGGTAGCGGGAACAGATATGCGCAGTTCAAAATAAATGAGGCAATGATCACTCAAACCAGGTAAATATCTTAAACATGAAACAAGCTGCGGTGTAGTAGTGAGAAGGAGGTCAAGAATGTTAGCACATTGATCAGTAGATCCTGTAGGCTGAAGGAGAAGTTGCTTAAAATTAAAATCCATACAGCCTGTCCGCCTGTCCAGCAATTTCCTACTGAAGGGAAACCTGCAAATGAAAATACCGCTGCGCATGCAAAGAAATACTCTACTGTGACGCTTCTTAAACGATTGTGATGCATCACAAGAGCTGTCTACTTGCGTGACGTTCTGAAAACGAAAATACATTCGTTTACTTACATGTGAAGGTATATGCCAGAGCACTTCATGGCTTGGGGCACTAAAGACATGAATGTGCCGTAGCGTTGGACGTTGATGCGCAATCGCATGTCAAACCTAAACTGTACGAAACTACTACGCGTCCAAAAAAACAGTTTCGAAACCAAAATTCGTGTCATCTTTTATTACATGATTGCGTACATTGTCATTTACATAAGTCACGCACTTAGCAAGCGCTTTACGTAACCTAATATTAACGCATCACCTTCATAAAGCCATCAGGTATGCGTTTTTAAATGACGAAGCATAAGGTGACCTGTACTTGCTTTCAGCTCTGTCAGTAGTAACTGCGCTGGCCACATTGGCCAGTAGCAACAGGGCAGCGCCCTAGCGGTTCCCACTTTTTCGCGCTAGCTTTTCCTCTAGAGTTGGTTATACGAACTCTATGCTTCGAAACCTCCATGGGTCCGCTAGGGTAGCATTCGTCGCTGGTGCCGCGCGGGCAAACTTTAGGTTGCCTCGCCTATGCGAATTGACGTGACTTGGGCATAAGCCCGAGCTCGAGCCTCCTCTGGAGTGCTGATTGTCAAGGTATTGTTTGTTGGATGCAGCCGCACCTGGTCCTGAGCGAGCGCTTCCTGCAGGGGGATTTTCGTCGCATCATAGATTGCTGCGAAGAGCATTCGAAGGGTCTCCTTAGTCACGTCCAAACAGCCGCGTGGTTCGACTACAATTTTAAGGTCTCCCCGCGGGAGGGGCGCGCGTCGCGTACGCAGCTGGCGCTGTGTTGCAGGCGGCGGTGGTGGTGGTGAAAAGCATTTATTGGGCTATATATACAGAGAGGTGCTCGGGGACAGACCTCTAGTTGGTCGCGCCCCTTGCAGTGCCGGGCGGAGTCTCTCATTCCGGGACCCCGTTGGTCTTGACCGCTACGCAGGTCCGCCGAACTAGGGCCTGTTGGGCCGATAGTTCCTGGCAGCCGAGTAGGGCCGCCTCCCAGTCCTCTCGGGAAGGGGAAGGGGTGATGGGGGGGAGAGAAGGATTTTGCCTGCATGCCCAAACCATGTGGAAGGTGTCGGCCACCTCCCCACAGAAAGAGCAGCGGCCGTCAAAAGAAGGGTCAAAGTGCTTGAGAACTGCCGGGTACAGTAGGGTGTTTGTAAAGAGCCTGAGGAGAGTTCGTTCGCCAGCTTTACCCAGTCCCTTCATAGGAACCGGGTAACGGCGGTGTTCGGCACGATAGTGCTCAGTAATGTCTTTAAAAGAAATTAGAGGGCTGTGATCTGGGTCAAGGTCCTCCCAAGTGATGCCTGGTGCCCGGTAAGTGAGTGCGCGGGGTGCCTCATGGGCGGCTTCGTTACCTGGCATGCCTTGGTGGCCGGGGACCCATATTATTGAGCGAGGAGTTGGATCGCAGTCACGAATACAACGGCGAAGAATTTTGTCGGCGAGAGGGGTGATCCATCCCAATTGAAAGTTACGACAGGCTCCACGGGAATCTGTGAGGATGAATTTAGAGTCGGCGCCGCAGCTCGGGATTTCTCGCCGGTTGAACGGCCGTCGCCGGGTTCTGTTTGGGGAGAGTGAGTGGCAGTCGCCGGGGGCTGTACTGGTTGCGGAGACGCAGGGCAGTCTCCCATTCCCCGTTTAGGGCTTCGGTGGGGTCGATGTAAGTGCCGTTTGCTTGGTATTCCATGGCTGAGTTAGCTGTGAGAGCCACGGACGCTAGGCCTAAAACAGGCCTAGCTTCGGCGTGCACCAGGGAGACGGAGAAAAGGCCGAAAAATCCGACCCGGGCGGGATAGTGACAACCGAGTATGCTCAAAATGGGCGGCTCACCTTCCCGGATACGATGGTGGCGACGTTGAGAGCCTCAAGTCGAAATGTCCGGTCGCTGTGGACTTTCTCGACGAGCATCTCGACTTTGTCGGGATAGATTTCGTTGCCATGCAAGGTGCCGCGCTGCTTCGACACATTGAACAAAGGCGTCTGTATCTGGTGTGGTAGGTTGAGACGAAGTTGGTAGGAGCATCACGTCGAGCCTAGTGGTGATGTCGCGTCCGTAGACCAGATGAAAAGGAGGAAGCCCGGTGATTTCATGGAGCGCAGTGTTATACGCGAATGTCACCTACGGAAGCAGTTCGTCCCAATTTTTATGATCCGTGGCGACATACATACACAGCATATCCGCAATCGCTTTCCTGAGACGCTCAGTTAACCCGTTAGTCTGCAGGTGATACGCAGTTGCCGTACGGTGCGTTCCACTCAGCTGCAGAATATCTCGGACCAACTGCCATGGGCGGTGAAGGCCGTACCACGGTCTGTCATAATGACAGCGGGAGTACCATGTCGAAGGATGATCGCGTGGAAAAATCGATCGCGTCGAAGGATCGCGTGGAATTGTTACGGTGGAAAAAGAGGACAAGGTGGTCGACGGAGAAGACGGCGAAGTGCCAACAGCCTCTCAGGATTCTGGGCTGCTGTATATATACGCATCGTGTAAATACATCGTGTAAATAGTTTAAATAGTTTATATTGTAAATAGGTGGAGGTGCTGGATACGCGTCTTCGCCACGGAGCTCGAGCGGACGTTTAACCCAGCCTGGGACCATGCTTCAAGTGGAAGGCACCGCGTCTGCAGATACAATGCCGACTACCCATACCCGGGTCAGTACGTTGCTCTAACTCAGCCACAAGACCCCGGCAAGTTCACCGGCCTCGAAGGTGTTGACGTAGAAGAATGGTTGAAGATGTATGAGCGCGTCAGCAAGGTGAGCGGATGGTATCCGACCATAATGCTGGCCAATGTCGTGTTCTACCTCGACGGAACATCGCGAACGTGGTTTTACACACGCGAGGAAGACCTAACCAACTGGGACTTGTTCAAAGAAAAGCTGTCAGACGTTTTTGGCAATCCGACCGGTCCACAACTAGCCGCCAAGCAACAACTCGCCACGCATGCCAAAACTGCTACCGAGTCGTATATCTCCTACATTAAAGACGTCCTAGCCCTCCCTCATAAAATCGACACGTCCATGCCAGAGGCGTACAAGGTTGGACACATTATCAGAGGCTTCGCGGACGACGCATTCAACCTTCTGGTATTTAGAAACTTATCGACTGTCGAAGCCATCGTGAAGGAATGGCGCCGTTTCGAGCAGGTGAAAAATCACCATATATACAATAAGTTCACACTGCTTCCAAATACTACAGCGACCTCTTCCTGTACCGACCCCACCGACTAGGGGCGTAGCCAGGGGGGGGGGGGGCTTATGGGGCTTCAGCCCCCCCCCCGAAATTTTTTCGTGCTGTCCATGCGCCGCCGGCCAAAGCCATCACCGGCGCCGGAAATCATTCTAGATTTTCTCTAGATCAACTCTTTCACGCTCGAAAAGCCATTTCACCGCGAAAGTTGCGAACTTGGGCTGATTTCACGGCAAAGCCCATGAACCGGGAGTCGCATAACGCAAGCAGCCCCATCCGAGCACAAAGTTTCAAGGTCGGTTTGATGGCGAACGGACTCGCCGCGGCATCTCGCGGAGGCCGCGGAATCTACACTCTATCATGGAATTTACGGAGTGCGTGGATATAAATTCCGAAACTTTATGGGTATAACGTTCTCATAAACTTTTGATGTGAAAGGTGCATTGACATTTCCAAACGTGTGCTTTAGATTTTCAATTTCGAAACTTTGTAAGCTTAATGCCCCCATAAATATTTGACGCCAAAGGTGCATTGACTTTTCCAAAGTGGTACATCAAGCCATACAACGAGACAGGCCAAATCAACACACTATCAAACAAGTTGACAAATCCAGCAGGGAGGCCCGATGAGCCGAAGCGTTGTGCTGGTTCATTCGTGCCGTCATGTCGCATAAAAAATATCAACATTTTTTTCACCTGCTCCTAAGCATCCAGTGAAGGCACTAAAGCCAGCCAAGGTAATACGCTCTTATTTATTTTTTCTACTTTGACTTTTAATCACGAGGACACATTGAGCCTCCTCAATTTGTTTGTTCTCGCTCCCCTACCCGTGGGCTGCCATAGCCAGCCAGGGCGCATGCGTTTTGCTCGTGTTGCCCCGACCACCGCACGGCAAACTTCGGTGCGTGTTCGGTTTTCTCTGGCCGAGTGCATCTTCGCATGGAAGATCTTTGGATGCTTTCTAGCTAGCAGACGAGAAGAAGAAACAATGGTTGCTCGCCGCCATCACTGTGGGGACTCGACGGATTGCACCGCGTTCGCTTGAGCGCATCCTCTCCAGAGAGTCTTGTTTCGCCGGCGCATGGTTCTTGGTGGACAAAGCGTCTCGTGTTGTCTTCGATATTCCTTTAAATGCCACATTAGTTGCCCAAAGTAGGCATTCGATTGTGACGGACATACTGTGCGTTTTTTTTTATTACCGTGCCCCGCGCCCCAGTAAAGGAAAAAGAAAAGGCGTTGTCGCGGTGCAGCGAATTGTCGCATGGTGAAAGTGCCATTTTGTTACTTCTTTTGCGGAAAGTAATGGGCCATGGGACGCTTCAGTTGCCGGATACTCTTATTATATTATTCAGACAGCAAATACATCCACAATCTAGACACATTCCTTCCGTCGCCGTCGCCCTTATGTTCCGCATAAAGTCCAAGGGCGATAACATCGTGACCCCGCGCTGCATGCTGTATGTGCGAGTGAAAGCGTATGGGGGGTGGGGGGGAATGGGTGAGCCGACGATGGTGGCTCAGTCTTGTGCGCGCAAGGGAGAAAAGTGAGGAGCAAGCGCGCCGCCTTCCGTCGTTCGCTATACATCGAGGGGAGTGGATGGAAGGGGGGCGGGATCTAGGATTCTGTGAATCTGTGATTGCGCAACATGTTTATTTGCCTTGTTTGACGCATTGTATACCGTGACTTTTTCTTAGATACATAGATTTATTAGAGACTTACTTATGCGTATGTTTAAATATCTTGTTGCGAGGTTTTGTGTATATACGCAGTGAACATTGTTTCCAGTGGCACTTTTTTGCCCTTTATCAAGCTGTATCTTCGGATTTGTATATTTCATTGTATCTTCGCATTTCTAATGTACGAGGGCTAGTCAAATGAAAGTGAGCCTACCCACCCCGCGCAATTATGGTTCTGTTCATTATTAGCAAGGCATGCGCGTAGCACACAGGCATCTCTCATTTACAAAAGTGGCGCGAGGTGTGAGGATAAATGTTCTTTAATGCTCTCATACACTGGGTCTAATATGGTTACGTGCCGTAATGGATGCTCCAGAAATTGAGCAGCGGGGAGCCGTGAGGTTTTTGACAGCTGAAGGGGTTTCCCAAAAAAGAAATTAGTCACCGTATGGCTGCCGTGTACACTGAACATTGCATTTCATTGGCCACTGTGAAGCGTTGGAACAAACGGTTCAAAGAAGGACGTGAAAGTTGCAAAGACGATCCCAGACCGGGCCAGAGCCATCGTGCCTGACCCTGACAAAACCCCTGACAAAATTGAAAAGGTTGATGAGCTGATGAGACAAGAGCGGAGGACAAGCATCGATGAACTGGCAGAGCGTGTGAACATCAGTCACGGTTTGGTTCACCCCACAATTCATGAACATCTCGGTTACCGCCTCTTGTGTGTGCTATGGATGCACAAGATTTTGAACCACCGCCAGAATACGGAGAAGATCGGTGCCTCCTTTACTCTGATACGGTATCACAATAAGGGTGACGAGTTCATGTCTGCAATTGTGATCGAAGACGAACCATCATGCCCCTACTACGAGCCTGAAACACGACGGCAAAGCTTACAATGGAAACATTCGGATTCACCACCCCTAAAAAAAGCAAAGGCCGTCATTTCCGCCTGGAAGGTGTTGTTGACTTTTATTTTTTGATCGTCAGGGGCCATTACTGATAGAATTTCCTAAATCTTGAGAGATTGTGAAACGCCGGATCGGCTGCATGTCGCTATCAAGAACGTGAAATGGTTACGTGCCGTAATGGATGCTCCAGAAATTGAGCAGCGTGGAGCCGTGAGGTTTTTGACAGCTGAAGGGGTTTCCCAAAAAAGAAATTACGTAAAAAATTCACGAATTGGGTCATCTTGTTCCATGACAATGCCCGTCCCCATGTCGCTGATATGATTAATACAAAACTGGCAAAGTTCAAGCGGGAAGCGCTGCAACATCCGCCATAGAGCTCAGATCTGTCGTCTTGCCACTTCCACATTTTGGGGCAACCGAAAAAACAGCTCAAGGGAACCAGATTCGTCCCGGACGATGACGTGAAAGTCAGTTGCTGACGTTTTGAAGCAGCAACCTAAGGAGCTTTATGAGACGGGAATTACGCGACTCGTTAGTCAATGGGACAAATGTCTTAATGCTCATGGAGGCTACTTTTAATTAAAATACCCCGTTTGTCATATATTTCCATTGGCTCACTTTCATTTGACTCGCCCTCGTATATTCTGCAGAACTGCTTTTTATACGTGCTCTCTGTTGCGACTATTATTTCGGTACAATTACTCATGATACAAGACCGGTGAAAGCTGTTCCTGCGTAATACATCACAACAAATGACAGCGTCATTGAGATTTTTCACTGGCCGTTGCATATGTACAAGAATGTAAACAAGGATCTTGAATGATAAAGTTTCATTAACATATTTGTCCTCACCTTGTTTATTTCATGGTCTTTACATTTTTCATATCAGCGGCATGCACTGCTTTGATGGCTTCGAACTGATGTAGTTCTTAAGTTCGTGTGATATTTTCTTTACTTATTAAATATAGAAAAAACATGGAAACATTGACATCAGTTAGGTTGGGACAATTTTGGGCAAATACGAGTATATTCTTATGAAAAAATACATATTTTACTTGTATTGATAGTGCGTAGCGTTCAAGAATTCGTTGCAGCATCTTTGGAAATGACAATACAGTTATTATCCGTGTATTTGATCCCTAGGCAAATTGTTTAAGAGGAAGCCTTAGCTCGGGCCCAACTCCTACGTGGTCTATTCAGATGCATGTAAAACGCAGAAACACTTTTCTGAGATAACTCCTGAATGTATTTTAATTAAAGTGGCTGCATTTGGGAGAGTAAGTTAAATTCTAGTGTCTGTTGGAAGCAGAATTTCGAATTGGGGCATAAACTTTGTTTAAAATATTCTGAAAAATTCGAAAGTTCGAAAAAAATAGAAGCACGAAGTTTACAAATAAATAGTTCTGCGTCAAGAACAGATATCGCGGTTCTGTCAAGGGCATCCATTACACCATTCAATGCGGACAAATTCGATATGTCAATTTGTATCTTACGTGAATTGGTTCATGTACAAGGGTTCTGCAAAAGCCGTATTTCCATAATGTTTAATTTTTCGAGACTCATGTGTAACATATCAATTTTGTCCGCTGTAGATGTACTATTATGTGCAACTCACAGAATTGTGATATCAATTTTTATTACTGATTTAGAGAGTTGTAAACTTAATTGTTTCGTTTTCTGAAAATTTTCTATTTTTGCCACTTTTCAATGAAATATTGGCGATCTAAATCGAAAATTCGAAACAAACGGTCACTGAAACTTCAGTTTGTCTTTTAAACTGCAACAAACCTCGTCAAATTTGGTGCAGTGGTTGCCGAGAAAAACGAATTGTCCTTCTGCATGTATTTAGATAGGAGCATCCGACCTAATGCTTCCTCTTAAGGAGGAGTCCGAGCTGCAAAGTGAGCCCCCCCCCCCCGAACAAAATTTCTGGCTACGCCACTGCCACCGACCAATCTAGCTTGCCACCACCAAGCGAAAACGTGACCCGAATTGTACGCCGCGAACTCGCAGCAGCATTTCCTGCCTCGCCTCAACAGACCTCTTCGAACAACACTGCTGAGACGATATCGCTGATCCAGTCCGTGGTTCACCAGGCAATCGCTATATGGGTCTTCCCAGCACCTGCGCCTTGAGTCGCCCTGACACCCGCACTGCTCCTATGCCTCGGTCCTATCACAGTCCACTTCACAGTGTCCGTTATCCCTACACTACCAGGAATCCATCGTACTGGCGTACACCTGATGACAGATTGATCTGTTTCTGCTGCAGCCGAATCGGTCACGTTTCCCATCGCTGCCGGTGCCGTTGACCGTCCCCTCCTCGAAACACCTTCTGAAATGCAAGTTCGCCCCGAAGTTCCTCACCCCGTCGTTTCTACGACGCTTCCGGCGTCACTACCTCGACTCGCCGCTATGCTCGCTCGCCCTCGCCGCAACGTCGTCAGCCACGTGCGCCCCAGCTTCACCGCTCGCCGTCGCCGACCTACCCAGGACCGTCCCAACAGGAAAACTAGGCAACGCGGCACCTCGAAGTGGTGCTGCAATGTTGCATTCGCCGCAAAATCTTCCTTTGACGCTGTTTACGAGAAATAACCTTCTTGACGTCCAAGTTGATGGCACACCCGTCACAGCACTCATAGATATCGGCTCACACATATCGGTTATGACCAGCCGTTTACGCCGCCGTTTAAAGAAAATTTTAACGCCTGTCGCTACTCGGTTCGTACGAATGGTCGACGGTTGCATGGTGACCGTGGTCGGAATGTCTACTGCGTGTGTGAGTATTCCCGGCCGCCATACTGTCGTCCTTTTCACTGTGCTTGACCAATGCCCCCATGACCTCATACTAAGCCTAGACTTCCTCTACGCCCATTCAACGCTCATCGATTGTTCCTCGATCAAGTACTGTGCGTCTTGACCTGCCTCTGTTGGACGTTCCTCCAACACCACACGAAATTTGCCTAAGACTAACTGATTTTGTTCATGTTCCACCACAGGTCTTCACATACATCGATATGTCGCCTTCTACGCCAGTTTCCGATGGTGATTACATCTCCGCCCCCATAACTGCCATCGTTCTCACCCACAACGTTACTGTTCCGCATACGATAGTGAGGGTCGCAGACAATCGCATGTATCTCCCTGCGGTCAATTTCGGGCTCGCTAAGCAAATTATGCCTTAAGATATCTCCCTGGCTACAATAACTCCTTTCGAACTTAGTTGCGTCCAGACCTTTGCATTTGACGCTTCCTGTGAGCCTTTCCGGTCTGTTAAATGTACTGACAACGACATTAGGAAAATGATCACCCCGAATCTCACTCCTGCAGAGACTAAACAGCTCTGCAGTCAGTTGCTTTCCTACAAGAATATACTCGACCTAAACAACCGACCCTTAGGCCAGACGTCACTTGTCAAACATCATATACATACAGGCGATAATCCACCCATCCATCGGCGACCCTACCGAGTGTCAGCTTCGGAGTGTCACGTCATCAAAACGGAAGTAGAGAAGATGCTAGCGAAAGACATCATTGAGCCATCGTCAAGTCCCTGGGCATCCCCTGTCGTGCTGGTCAAAAGAAGGACGGTTCATGGAGATTCTGCGTCGATTACAAGCACCTCAACCGCATAACGAAGAAGGACGTTTACCCACTACCTCGTATTGATGACGCCCTCGATTGCCTATACGGGGCACAGTATTTTTCGTCCATCGACCTGCGGTCCGGATATTGGCAAATCGCTGTCAATTATCTATATCGTGATAAGACCGCCTTTATAACGCCTGATGGTCTTTACCAATTCAAGGTTATGCCTTTTGGGCTATGCAACGCTCCAGCTACCCTTTGAGCGTATGATGGACTCATTACTCCGAGGATTTCAGTGGTCGACTTGTCTCTTCTACCTAGATGATGTTATTGTGTTCTCGCCCTCATTTAGCACACACATTGAGCACCTTTCAGCTGCGCTTGCTGTTTTTCGCAAGGCCGGTCTACAGCTCAACTCCAAGAAATATAACTTCGGCCACCATGAGATTACTCTTCTCGTACATGTCGTCAATGCAACTAGCATCCGATCGGACCCAGAGAAAATATGCGCCGTGAAAGAGTTACATGTTCCACGGTCCGCAAAAGATATCCGAAGCTTCATGGGCCTTTGCTCTTACTTCCGCCGTTTTGTTAAAGATTTTGCCACGATAGCATGCACTCTCACAGATCTCAGGATCTCAGGGCCTCACATCGGGGGCCCATATATTCTAACCTGCTTAGTACAGGTACCATGGGCAACGGAACGTCGAGTGACACGTATGAAGCGAGAAAACCAGAACGAGCAGACGGGGCCCCCCGCCTCATGTAACAGCATGCGTTTAGCCTGATCAATTGGGGAGAGCTTGTCGAGCTGCAAAAACAGGAATCCCCCGCCACCCCGGCGGGGCCCTCGTTCTTACGAAGCGATGTGCGTTTGCTTGGAAGAGTTATCGTGGTTTCCTGTCACTCCGTCTGTCCAGTGCTGTCTGGAGAAGAGGGGCAAGGGAGAAACACCTAAAACGTAATGTGGGATGAGGACCTTAATCTCCCTTGCACCTCGTCACCACCACGCCACCCTCCACCTCACAAGTAGTTCCGCCGCTGTCCTTCTCATAGACAGGATGTGCTGCAGTACCCAAGAGTGCCTCCCATTCGACATTTCTTTATCGTGATTGTAATTTGGGCGGTGGAGGATGAGTCGAATAGCCGATGATGATGAGTCTGATGGCAGAGTCTAGACAGGAAAGGAAAGAAGACGTCACATGTGCTTTTGTCCGCGTGCCGTGGGGCATGGAATGTTCACTGTTCGAGCTATGGTTGTGGAAGAGCGAAGAAGGAAGTTGGAGAGGCGGACAGGGCTCATTCCTGCCTAGTGGCTGCGCACCCTCGCGCGCGCTCGACGGAAAAAGTAGGTCAGACTGGCCGCCGAACTTTCCAGAGAGAAGTAGAAAAAGATGACTCTGAGGTGACGGAGGGCGCGTAACTTTGCTCGCGCTAGGAGTCGCCCTCTCTCCTTTGTTCTCGCGCTCGGCGTCGATGGGGCGAAAGAAAAATCGAGAACCTCGCAGAACAGATGATGGCTCCTAGCCAATAGGATGACGAGACCGAAACGGGAGAAGGAATGAGTTTTGCACGGAAAAGGAGGGAATTTGTACAAGGAAAACTATGCGTATGTGAACGCCTGCTTTGGCGCTAGTAACAGACAGACGCGGCGCGCGTCTATAAAAGGAAGTTGATCGCAGGCTGCGATTCACCCCCGAGCCGCCGGTTAAGCCTGCATAAGCCCGCCCGCTGAGGAGCTCCCGGGGGACGCATCACTCTAGGCCAGCCGCGGACCATCCAGGCAGCGTGGGCCAGTCACCGGGACGGCCATCGTTGGACACCTGCAGTCGCGTCAAACTGACGAAGTACCCGGTGAACAATTTGCATTCATTCATGCGAAAATTCTCGGTCGGAAGCCTCAAAGTGGTGCGTCTAAACGAAGGTGAAGTTAGAATGATAAGAGCGTGAAAAGAAGCTACCAAAGATGACAGAGTACCTACTGAAAGCAGCTTCTGCGGAGCACTATGATCGCTCTACCCAGAGTCTGTGTCAAACTCCCAATAATACCGACTGCGCTTCTGTGGAGGACTTGCCAACTCCATCACCAGGGCTTCCTGGCAAGAAGCAATGTTTGACTCATCTTGGTTGCCTGGATCCTGTGAAAACGGTGCCAACCTCGGTCGTCCACATTTCTGAGCAACCGACACTAACCGAGCACTATCCTGTTACTGAGTCAGCAACGTCTATGCTACTCGGCCGGGCCCCTGCCACAGAGCTCCAGGTGTCCGGTCCGCCACGCCTGATTTCTACTACTGCTGATGAACAGGTGCCGAACTCCTTCTACTAACGAGCGTCAGGGAACAACACTCGAAGAACCGACTCACATGTTTCCTGTTAGTTTGGCTTCAAATAATCATGTTCCCACCCACAAATTGTGCCTCGAGAGGACGAATGAGACGGCTTCTGGTTGCGGCAACAGAGAAGTACAGACACCCCCGACGCAACAGGTACGTTGCGAGATTCTCCGAAGTGACCCTGCTAAGTGGCCGGACGTTATTACTGACAGCTTTCGGAGTGCATGCCTTGAGAAAGGGTGATTGTATTTTCAAAATAGGGCAGAAAATTTTCCGTCTTCCAAAAGGCAATACAAAACTCAGAAACGCTATATGTCACCTCATCTTTTCGTGCGAAAGGCTGTAAATGGGGAGGCGTACGAGCGACACTGGTTAATGTACTCGGAGTCCAACGGTTGCGTTTGCTGTTTCATGTGCAAACTGTTTTCGATTTCAATCAACCCCAGTGCTTTCACCACGCACGGCTTTTCTGATTGGAAAAGAGCAGAAAAGGTTTGCGCACATGAAAATAGCGTCGTGCACCGGAACTACGGGGACGCATGGCTCGCCCGCTCCAACTCGAGCAGCACCATTGACAAGGAGCTGGTTAAGCATCTTGTCACTGAGACCGCTTACTGGACAGAGGTGTTGAAGCGCGTAGTCATTGTAGTTAAGCTTCTAGCTGCGCGCAACCTAGCGTTTAGGGGCATTGAGGAGATTTTAGGTTCACCGGGAAATGGCAATTATATGGGAGTGCTTGAGGGCATTGCCAAGTTTGATCCCTTTCTAGAGGAGCACATCAAACGCTACGGGAACAAAGGAAAAGGTCACCCATCGTATATGTCAAAAATCATTTGTGATCAATTTATCGAGCATATGGCAAAGGCTGTCAAGGAACGTCTCATTGACGAAGTGAAACGCGCAATATACTTCTCTTTAATTGTTCATTCGACTCCAGATTTTACTCACGTTGATCAGCTGTCAGTTGTTTTACGATACTATTTAAATGGGAAAGTGTACAAACGCTTTCTTGGATTTGTTCCAATTGAATCGCATACCGGCTTGTATCTTTTCGATACCGTGATGTCCCTCTTGACGACCAATGGCATCTTAATTCATGATTGTAGGGGCCAAATTTATGATAATGCGAGTAATATGTCAGTAAAATACAAAGGACTGCAAGCTCAAATCAAACACCTGAACAAATTCGCAGTCTACGTCCCGTGTGCTGGTCATTCACTGAACTTAGTTGGTGCGTGTAGCGTTGACAGTTGCCTTGAGGCAGCCAAATTTTTCACTGTAATTCAGAGACTGTATGTGTTTTTGCTGCCTCACCTAAGCGATGAAAGTGTCTTTTGGACAGCATGGGCGGAACTGGCCAGCAGCTTGTTTTGAAAAGTTTCTCTGAGACCAGGTGGTCAAGACACGCTGAATCACGTAAGGCCATTCTGAAAATTTTCAATGCAGTCTTGTGCTGCCTTGAAGCCATATCAAAGAACGAGGAAGAAAACGGTGACACTAGGAATGACGCGCACTCTCTCTTGAAGAAAATGGCAAAACTAGACACTGCATTCATGGCGATTATCTGGAGTGAAATCTTGGAGCGCTTTGACAAAACGAGCGTAGCACTTCAGAAACCAGGCTTAGACATTTCAACTGTTGTAAACCTGCTGAGCTCTCTAGAAGGCTTTGTTAATTCTTTGCGACCTCTTTTTCATACCTTCGAAGAGAGAGCACGCACGCTAAGTACCAATCAATGTTATCAGGATGAGGGTAAACGCATCGTTTCGAGTAAGCACCCGGACGGAAAAAGTGATAGTGCGCTACAAGGTAGAAAAACGTTTGTCGTAGAGACCTACAATGTTGTACTTGACAGTCTAGGCTCTGCTTTGCGAGTGCGAAAGGCTGCCTACACTGAACTCTGCGAAAGGTTCGGATTCTGAAAATTGCTGATGTAAGTTGGGAGCGAGGCCTGTCTGGCACAGCAGGCTGAGAAGTTGGTGAAAACCTACAAAAATTATTTGGAGCCAGCATTTTCCGTGGAAATCGTTCAGTTCGCGAACTTTCTGCACAACTGTGTGTCAGGACACGACTCCCCTGGAAATAATGAAGTTGCTGCACGAAAGAAAGCTTGTTGATGTGTTTCCGAACCTTTCTATTGCTTTGCGAATCTACTTAAACATACCTGTGGCAAACAGTGAGACCGAACGATCGTTTTCCAAGTTGTCGCTGATAAGAAATCGCTCCTTGACGAAAAGGTGAACTCGCTTGCTATCATGTCCATTGAAAGTGACCTCCTCCGCGATCTATCCTTCGAACAGACTGTGCCTGACTTCGCCAAAGCGAAGGTGCGAAAGATGCCATTTTAAAAGAGGACTGTTTGCGCTATACATGAATAGTTCGAATAAGTTCGTTGTGTTGCCTCCCAGCCCCCACGTTGACAATGAAACGCTGAGCAGTGTATTTCAAGATATGCAAATCTTAGTTGTTCGTCTCTGGTTTGTTCTTCTTGTGATATTTAGCGTGCTTATAAAGAACTGTATTTTTTTGTTTTTGATAGTGCCACGTTTATTTGGTGTCGTCCTTGCTTGTCTTACCTTTAACGAAAATATTTTCAAATAATGTTTTCTAATTGCAGTTGGCAATTTTCATCTGTATTCTAGTGCATTTTATGGTGTTTTTCTTGCCTTAAGTATTGTATATATCTATTGCATATTTATAGAGTAACGTGTATAATGATTACTGCAGTCTGATGCTTGAATTTTAATAAAGAATGTTTTGGATAAAATCATGCGTCTGCTCACGGGATTAAACTTAGTGATGCAAACAAGGCCTAGCTTCAGAAGGATGGACATCTGAGCTGTGTTGTCTTTTCTACGTTCTTGTTCGTCTTGAGTGCACTAAACATTTACTTAAAGCCTAGCTTTTGCTGAAAACAGAATGCAGATTAATCACATAGTGAACATATGTGTTGGCGTTTACAACAGCCCGCGTTTCAAGCAAGTTTTGGTGTTTTCCTTATAAGAATAACAATAATAATAATCCCGTTGATCGCACTTCGTTCTCTTTAATTTGGCGGATATAAAATGAAACATGGCATATTTCCAGTAGCGTAGCAGGCAACTGGGGGGAGGGGGGGAGGGGGGCGTCAGTATAGCGAAAGGGGGCCTGCATGCGCGTTAGCCCAGCGCTCCCATTTTCCTGAATCCGTCCCTGACGGTGCGCCGCTGCTTCTACTGGCCCGGCCTCGCACGCTCCGTACGGGGCTATGTAGCTGCTTCCAAGCCCTGTCAACGTCGCAAAAAGCCAGCAACGCTTCCTGCCAGGTACTTACAGCCGCTCGACATTCCACCTGAGCCATTCTTTCGCGTGGGTTTGGATCTCCTTGGCCCTTTCCCCGAGTCCAGCTCCGGCAACAGATGTATCGCTGTCGCTGCGGATTGCGCGACGCGCTATGCCATCACTCGGGCACTTCCCACGAGCTGCGCAAACGACGTCGCAGATTTCCTCCTCCAGTATATCGTTTTAGTTCAGCTCCTTACGGACCACGGCCGCCCTTTCCTCTCCCAAGTCATCACCGATATCCTACGCTCATGTTCTACCAAGCATAAACTGGCTACCTCCTCTCATCCCCAGACCAACGGCCTTACTGAGCGACTTAATCGAACAATTACTGACATGCTATCGAAATACGTTTCACCCGACCGCAAGGACTGGGATGTGGCTCTCCCTTAAGTCACGTTCGCCTATAATTTATCACGCCATGATACTGCTGGGTATTCCCCCTTTTACTTACTCTTCGGTCGCGACCCTGTATTACCATTGGACCCTTCGCTCCCCTTGCTACAGGAGTCGAGGACCGAGTATGCCCGCGATGCCCATCCCCCACGCTGACCATGAGCGCCAGCTTGCCCGTACTCGCCTGTCGGCATCGCAGGAATCTCAACGGCACGCTTACAATCGCCGCCATCGTGACATATTTTCCCCAGGCTCTCTCGTGCTACTTTCCCCTTGCCGCCAAGTGGAGCTCTCCGAGAAACTCATTCCGTGCTACAAAGGCCTATACCGTCTTGTACGTCACGTGACCAATGTCACTTACGAGATAATCCCCGACACCTCCGTCATGCCACCCAGTTCCACATCACCTGACGTCGTACACGTCTCTCTTCTTAAGCCTTACTGTGCCCTTACCGATGGCCCCGTCTGAAACACCGAGACGGTGCTTTTTCTGCCGGGGGTCGTGTTACGCTGGAAAAAGAGGACAAGGTGGTCGACGGTGAAGACGACGAGTTGCCAACAGCCTCTCAGGATTCTGTGCTGCTGTATATATACGCATCGTGTAAATACATCGTGTAAATAGTTTATACCATGACAATATTTATGACAAATAAGTTGGCTACATCTGAAGCAGTAGCTTGCTGAACGGCTTGGGTTTGGCTGTATCGAGTGAGGTAATCGGTGGTGACAACGCTCCAGCGGTTATCAGCCGAAGACTTGGAAACGGGCCAAGTAAATCCATCTTGACTTGTTCAAAAGGTGAGCAAGGAGGTCGTACAGGCTGAAGCAGACCGGCTGGTTTCAGTGGTGGAACTTTGCGCTCGCTGGCAATCTTGACAACTTCTGACGCTTTATGGTTTTTGTGAGTTTTTGCCAGTATTCTGCCTGACCCTTGCCAGAGTACGCGTGAAACCAAGATGCCCGGAAGTTGGCTCGTCGTGGCATTCACATAGACCGTCGTCGCGGGGAGGAGCGGGTACGAGTAGGAAAATGGTTGCCGTAGCGTGAAAGTTCCGCTTGTATAGGATGTCGCCGCGTAGGCAGAAAGAGGACAAGTGATGCGCGAACTGCCGCGGGGGTTGTCGGCGGCTTCCTTCAAGGTATTCAATCAAGGGCTGGAGCTCGGAATCTCGGCGTTGCTGTTGAGCTAGGTTTAAAGACGGGAGGGTACAAAGAAAACCAGAGTCGTCGTCAGTATCTTGTGGTGTGAGGCGCGGGAGAGACAGTCAGCGTCCGTGTGTTTCTGCCCGTACTTACAGACAATTGTCACATCAAATTCCTGCAACCGAAGGCTCCATATTGCGAAAAGGTCTGAGGGATCCTTGAAATTCGCCAGCCGGCAAAGAGAGTGGTAATCGCTGATGGCACGAAAGGGGCGTCCGTACAAATATGGCCGGGACTTCTGAATAGCCCACACAACCACCAGACATTCTTTTTCAGTTTCTGAATAGTTTTCTTTAGCAGCAGACAGCGTGCGGCTGGCATAAGCAATAACGCGTTCGACACCAGCTTGAAATCGTACGAGTGTCACTGCTAGCATCAGTATGCACTTCTGTGTCCGCCTCTGTGTCAAAGTGACCTAGGATCGGGGATGTTTGTAGACGTCGCTGAAGGTCGTTGAAAGCCTGGGATTGTGCTGGGTGCCAAACAAATGTGACATTGTTTTTGATCAGTCGTTCCAAAGGTTCGACAATCTCACAGAAATTGGGCACAAGACGGCGGTAATACGCACAAAGCACTAAAAATCAACGGATATCGTGATTCGTCTTCGGTATCGGGAACAGAGCAACTGCCATGGCTTTGTCAGGGTCAGGGCGAACACCGGTGCTGCTGACAATATGACCTAGAAATTTAAGCTCTTCGTCAGGCCGGTGGTGCGAATGGCTTGAAGAACCGTCTCAAGCCGCTGGATGTGTTGCTCAAACGTGGTGGAAAAAACAACTGCATCGTCCAAGTAGGCTAAACACAAGTGGCGCTTGAGGTCAGATAAAAGTGTGCCCATCATGCGTTGAAATGTGGCCTAAGCAGAACACAGCCCAAAAGGCAGGACTTTAAATTGATAGAGACCATCAGGTGTTATAAACGCCGTTTTTTAATGGTCCCGTTCGTCAACTTCACTCTGCCAGTACCCACTACCTAGATCCATTGAAGAGAAGTAACGGGCATGTCGCAGGTGATCCAAGGAGTCGCCAATCCGAGGAAGGGGATAAACGTCTTTATTTCGTGGACTTGCTCAGTTTGTGATAATCAACACAGAATCGTAGTGAACCGTCTTTCTTCTTAGCGAATACGACAGGTGAAGCCCAAGGACTTGTCGTTGGTTGAATGGCATCATCGCCTAGCATTTGTTTAACTTGATGACTAATAGCATCCGGTTTTCTCTGCGACACGCGATAAGCGTGTTGGCGAGCAGGTTCGACGGTCGGTTCAGTGATTATTCTGTTTGGTTAAAGGAGTCTACTTGAGTTTCGACGTGCTGGCGAAACAGTCAGTAAATGACGATAGCAGAGTGAGGAGCCTCTCCTTTTCGGGTTGGTCTAGCTGTGGGTCTAGCTGTTGATGTGACTGGTCAAGTCCACATGGCTTGGTTCCGGAATCGAGATTGTCGTTACAGAAGCACAGGCGTTGGACTCGACCACTGTTTCAAAGTAGGCCATGGTGGTATGCCTCGCAAAGTGCTTGTATTCGCCACTGAAGTTGGTAACTAGGATCGTGGTTTGCCTATTTTGGAGCTCTACGAGATCTCGTGCGACGCCGACTTCTCGGTCCAGCAAAAAGGTGAGGTTACCTTCGGCGATGCTATTCCTAGCTGGTCTTGTGCGCACTCAATGAAAACGAAGATTCTACTTCGAGGCGGCAACGTCACGCAGTCATCGACCACGCGTAAAGCCGAGCGGTGATGTTCATCCTCCACACTCGAATCCGCCGAAACATAGTCAGTAAAAGTCACGAACAAGTCACTCAGGTTTATGATCGCCCCATATTTCTGAAGAGAATCCATGCGCAGTATAACCAGCCGAGAACACTTGAGCCGCCAAGGAAAGACGCTACGAAAGTCGAAGCACAAATTGCAAGTCTGGCGGTGCATCGTCCAATGGGTGGCACGAGGTGTCCTCCAGCCGTAGTCAGATGTGGGCCGTCCCAAGCTGTCAGCACCTTGCGTAGCCGAGCAGCCAGTGAGGCACTCATAACCGAGTAATCAGCTCCCGTATCGACAAAGACAATTAGACATCACAACAAAGACAACAGATAACCGTTGACGGAAACAATAAAAGCAGCGGAAGGTCTTTTGGCGGTTTCGAATGAAGGTGTCAGCGGTACGTCGCGAGGGGGTGGCGTCGGCGGAGGATATTTCACGGTTCGCATGACAGCGGCCTCACCCGGTCGCCGTTTTCAGTTTCGCCGGCGCGGGCTTCCACCGTTGACTCCAGCGGAATCAAAGGCGGGTCGAGCGCGGTTCGGTTACGCGTACTGACGAGGTGAAGGCGACGGTGACTGTATTCGCTGCGGGGCAGGAGGAATACGGATGCTTTCCAAGTATTCCTCGATTTCATGCGGGCGTTCGCCATAGCGCGGGCAACGGGCGTCCGGGTGGTATCCCCGCAGACCAATCCGTGCAGACGCGATACAATTGTCCAGCCTCCCCACAGTGGTAGCTCAACGGACTGTTGTCGGGAGTGCGCCATACCGTGGACTTGAGCGGACCAGGATGAAAGGCTACTTGCACATTCGTGCGGTAGACTGTACTTGGGAAGCGTCGAGCAATCCCTGCAGGCGGCTGCGAGAAATGGCCCGTCGACGGCGCGCAAACCTGAAGAGCATCCGCGTACGAGAACGTGGGGGGGTTCGGTACGGGTTGCTGGCGAGGGATGAACCACTTTGCCGATTTCTTCCCGAATTACGTCTATAATAGCCGCGGCACACGGAGGTGCCGGATCCGATGTATAAGGTTTCTGCAGTTCTTCTCGAACAATATGCCGTATTAGTTCGGTAAGGGACTCCCTGTCATCATTTGCAGGTACGAGAGAGCATGCAGCAGTCATGGTGGTCTGGCGTTCATACTGCGAGAGCCGCTGCCAAAGCATGCGTTGCATGAATGTTGCCTCACGGACGAACTGAGACACTGTTGTAGGAGTATTGCGCACGAAGCCCCCGATAAGCTGTTCCTTTACACCTTGCATTAACAGACGCACCTCCTTGTCTTCTGGCATTATAGTGGGTCGGCCCAACGGAACAATCGCGTCATGTCTTCGACGAACATGGCGACGGTTTCGTTCGGCATTTGGAACCTCCAAGACAGTGCCTGTTCGGCTCTTTCTTTCCTTTCGGGGGTGCTGAAGGCGTCGCGGAGTAGTCGGTAAAACTCGTGCCAGCTGGTAAAAGAGGCTTCGTGGTTCTCGTACCATACTCTTTCCGCGTCTAAAAGGGAAAAGTATACGCTCTTAAACTTGAGGCGATCGTCCCAGTCGTCAAACGCGGCGACCCGGTCGAAATTGTCCAACCATCTTCAACGTCCTCAAAAGCGTCGCCATGGAACGGGTTAAGGCGTGCGAGGCGCGTTGACAATGCATCGTACAGCAGCATTTGGGATCCCCTTGGTTTGGCTTGCGGTTGTTATTGACATCTTCCTCGCGGAGCTTAATTGCCAGGGCACTGTATTGCAGATGAAGACCGTGGAGGTGACGGCTGATTCGATGGATTTCTGCCATCCCCGAGGAACTGACGTCGGTAGCTTCTGGTTCAGGACCAGTACACCCATAGGGTGGATGCGTGCCCGGCGCCTCCACTAGTTTGTCGCGAGAGGAAAACACAAGCAGTCAGTTCCAAGCGAACAGCCGTTCAGTTGATGTTGTAGTTGTAGCCTGTGATGCGTGTGGCTCCTACCCACGATGGTGGATTGGCCAAGAATGGGTGGATTATTCGAAATTATTATGGAGTATAAATTTCCTAATAGCTATTGAAATAGCATTGAATAGCGCAGAATTTCCTGCTAAATAAAATCAGGAAGGTAATGTTGAATGGGTAATAATCAATTTAAAAGTAAAAACAAAAAGAAAGGAATTTAGCAGGGCATTCGTTTAGATTCCATAAGGAATGTTCGGACAGCGAAGCATGCACCCGTGTGGCTGAATCCCAAAGTGGAACGAAAGAATTGCAGTTTACTGTTCGTTTCTGCAGCATCTACCACGCACACTTCTTCATCCTCGGCGTCTACCGTAACTAGCGGATGTTATATATATATATATATATATATATATATATATATATATATATATATATATATATATATATATATATATATATATATATATATATATATATATATATATATATATATATATATATATATATATATCGGCATTTCTCTTGTTCTTATTTGCAGATCCTAACCCTAGCTGACTACGCATGATTGGCCGATTGTTGGGAAATAGTCGGCAGCCGGCTTCACTGGCCACCCGACTTCCGAAAACAGTCTGCCCGACGTCTCCTTCCAGCTACATCGGCACGCGGCCGGCCGCGCGGGCTGGGCCTCCGTCAGAGCACGACTGGACGCCGAGCGCGCCAAACGCTCGTCGGTGCGACAAGCTGGCAATGCATCGGGCCGGCTTTAGTTGCCGACTGAAGTTTGGCTCCGCGTATTTTTTTTTTGTTAGACAGCTTAAGATGTATTGCACTAAGTACATAACTACAATAATAACAACCATTTTACATGCTGTCACAGCGGATGCACACTGCCGAGGCACCAGACTTCAACTCTGGACCTTTTCTTAAATGATTTTTTAATGAGTTTGCTCGTGTTGCTGCTTGGTTTCAACTCACGTTTCGCTAAAAGGCGGCATTTTTCGTTTCTCCCCATTGGTGAAACGCTTTGCATTGCTTTTAAACTGGTTCGTTCGCAGCTGGTTCGGTTCGACTGGGTAGGAGGTGTCTTTTTCGCATGAACCGTGGCAAGCAGAGATACTAACTAAACACTCTGTGAAAAATGCAAGAAGAAAGAATGCGGCCTCATTGCGAAATTTGAGTTTGAACAAACAAGCAATGTAAACGCGCATGCCTGCTTCCAACGACAAGCTGATATAGCCTCTGGCGACTCGGACTAAGGGAAGAAAAGTAAAGGAAAATAGTCCAGAGGCGGGGAAGAATGCGGGCAAGAAGGGAGGACCGAGCCCAAGGCCGAGTAGCGTGGCCGGGTAACCGCAGTATGGAGCAAGGAGGGGAAACAAAAGAAAAGAAAGAAAAATACAAAACGTGCGCAACCAGGGAAGGCAGGCGGAGAAGCGCGGGAAACTTTTCGGTAGCTGTAGGCTGCGCTTGCGGCCGAGAAGCCAGCGGTGTCTGTCGTCAGTAAATTTTGAATAAACGGTACGATCTATCTGAGCCCGAGATGAGAAATTCAGAAACACACCCAAGGCAGCACCACAAAAGCACTTGCATGCGGAGGAATTAACATGGATGCATACGCTATAGTGCGTCGCAACAAATTAACAGTTTAATTGTAATATTTTTTTTAATCAGTATAGTTTTACCTATACAGCTTTGCCTAATATACTTTTCCGGTTGAAAACATGTAACGGCTTACATTAGGCTATACTATATAGGTTTCTTTTTCCTTGTCCATCAATTGCTGCTGTCAAATTTATACGTTTTCACGTATAGCGCTTTCATATATCGCTCTTGCGCAAGAGGAAAGGCGCCTTCTCGACAATGGCACCACTTTCCAGATGGCAGACAGCGCGCTGCATGCAGGCGCCCTCGTAACCTATAGCTCTCATCTAAAATAAAGCTTCGTCATTACAATATACGACTCATGCATGTACTAGCTGCCTCAGTATACGAAATCGCATCCGAAGTATACGAAGTCTCATTGTGGATATTTTATATATGGACGTCCGGTAGAGAATCCCGCACTTCTGTTTGCTGGCACATATATGAAAAGAAAAAAAAACAGTCGTTTGACGTGATCGAACTTTCGGTTGTCGCGTTCGATTAAAGATGTTTTCTGGCTTTTATATGTGGCTGTGATGCACTTACGTGACAAATCGAGACCACCGAATGTCCGAAATGACGTCTAATTGATAAAGACATATACCATAACGCATAAACGAGGTTTACGCCTAACTGAGTATTTGTAATTAATGACATAATGTAACGAATGGGTACAACCACACACAGAGACACACGTAGCTGCAGTGCCTGAATGCTGGCGTAAGTTGACCATTGAAATAATGAAATAACATTAGTATAAAAGGAGGTGTTGTTTACTTGCTGCTGTCAGCGTGCGCCAGAGAAGAGGCGATACACGAGAGATGCGCACTTAATATATTTGCACGAATACAGCGCGAGTTCTTTTCGAGCCTTGGAACGCGCCTCGCATTATATTCGGGTTCGTGACATGAACATAACGTGACAGTGACAGTGACAAGAACTTTATTAGAGTGTCCTGAGGAACTTGATTAGGGGGCAACCGAAGGCTCCCCGATCAAGTTGGTGGCTCCACCCACGACGGTACAGGGAGATGGTGACTCTCCGCGACGTCGCGGGCCCTCTGGACGGCCTGTAGTTGGCTTGTGAAATCCGAGCTCTTCAGCAAGGCGTCCCACTTGGACTCGTTATGAAAGTCGGAGCCCGCGTTGTACGGGCACAGCCAGAGCATATGGTTCCCGACACACATGGACGATGCAACTAACCGAGCGGGTTGCAACCCTAACGAGCGGGCCAACTGCCTGGCGCGTGAATTCACGAACCGCGCCAGAGCTAGCAATCCGGCTCTCCCGCAGGATTGCCCCTTCAAAGATAAACTTAAAACCTTTCACGAAATTACGTCACATTACAGAAACAGCAGGAGAAAATTCCCTCCCCCCAGTCCGAAACTGAACAGGGCTCAGGCTGTTACTTTCAGGCTTTTACAGACGAGATCGTACCTCACCCCGAGAGCGCTTAGTTGGATAGACCCGAACTTTCCGCAATCGTGCTCCAAATGCGGTCACGCGTGCTGCTCCTTCGACCACATGAACATAACGTGTGCTATTTTTCTTTTACTTTATCCAACGCTGACATTTCATCGTGTGCAAGAGCGCGTGAGCTGGGAGTTCTCACTGTTCATTTCGCGCCGCCTTTATCCTCCCGGTTTAAACCGCTCTTAGGGCCGCATCAATATGGTTACGGCGTATTAACCGAAACCTTGTGCAGGACGATCGGCGGTGATGTGCAGGTGCGCCAAGCGAGCGACCTTCGAAGTCGCCCGGAGAATTGTCGCACAGAGCCTTCACCGTATTCGACTCTATACTACGGGTATTTCTGAAGTGCTGCCTGCCGAATGACTTTGGTCGCATGGGGGGGGCAGAAACCGTCATCGCTGACGGTGACAAAGAAGTCAGCAGTAACAATGAGTGATTGTGCAGGCGCTCGTCCTTTCACGGCATTTTGCGACGGCAGTTCGCAGTAACGAGGAATAAATTGCACCTTGCGAGCACCCGCTTTTATACGTCGTTTCCTGTTGCCTTGCGGTAGCACTTGGTGTAATTATATATATGTATATATATATATATATATATATATATATATATATATATATATATATATATATATATATATATATATATATATATATATATATATATATATATTGTAAGGAAGTTGACGAACGTGCGCGCGGTCAGCAGCATCGGCAGCATCAAGCGCGCAGCAGAAGCTCGAGCTCGGGGACTGTGCTCGGTGCATCGTAGAACCGGCGGTCGCTACGAACCCCAATAAACCTCCTTTACAAGTGGTGCAGCCGTGCGGGGTAACGTTCCACTCTACCATCCTGGAACTCCGTTCTCGGACGCTACCCTCTGCCATGCCGGACGCCGACCAGCAGACTCTTCCATCGCCACCCGTCCCTTGCGCTGGCACCGTTCGCCAGCGGGAGCCTCCCATCTTCAGCGGAACCGACGACAACGACGTTGAAGAGTGGCTGTCGCCCTACGAACGGGTGAGCGTTCACAACAAATGGAATGACTCGGACAAGCTGGCCTACGTCTCATTCTACCTCGCAGGCTTGCCAGTCTCTGGTTCAGAAATCATGAAAGGGATATCCGAACGTGGTCGGCGCTCAAGACGTCCATTACAGAAGTATTTGACCGTCCCGCCGTCAGGAAACTCCGAGCCGAGCAGCGTTTGCGTACACGCGCACAGGACACGGGTGAGACATTCACCAGCTATGTAGAAGACGTTCTCGATTTGTGCAGGCGCGTGAACGCTCCGATGACGGAAGCGGAAAAGATCAAGCACGTCATGAAGGGAATCGACGACGACGCGTTCCAAATGCTTCTGGCCAAGGACCCGCGCACTGTTGGCGACGTCATCAGCTTGTGCCAGAGGTATGATGAATTGCGTAAGCAGCGAGCTCTGACAAGGCGACATCCCACGCCAAATGCGGCATCCCTCTGCAGCCTTACCACCGGCCCAGAACAAGCCTCCCTGATAACGCAAATCAAGGATTTTGTCCGCGAAGAAGTCGCACGACAGCTATCTCTGATGTCCGTCACTCAGGAGTCTGCCAGCACTTTGCCGTCTCATATCCGTAACGTGATCCATGAAGAGGTCGCGGAAGCGCTGCCGGCTGTTCACCAGCAGGATGTCGTGACTACACCAGTCACTTATGCTACGGTTGCTGCAATGGCCCCTCGCAGTGTGCCCGTGCGTCGCTTCCCGCAGCCTGTTCACCGCCGTCCCCGTCCCGTCCCTCGGATCACCACTGCCATCGCTAACTCGTGGCGTACGCCGGACAATCACCCTATATGCTTCGCATGTAGGTATCCCGGTCATGTCGCAAGGTTCTGCCGCTGCCGATCGCAGGCGTTCGACGACGATCGCCGAGCGCCCTATGTGCCGCCTGATGCAAATGCGCCTTACGAACCCTTCGGCCCATCACCAGCTCTCTCCCCGTCTGATCGCCGTCCTCGCTTCGAACGCCTATGGTCCCCCTCCCCACGTCGTCGATCGCTTTCCCCTATGCGTCGACGACCCGTCTCTAACGAAAAGGGAAACTAGACGACGCAGTTCCTGAGGCAAGAACTGCGCAAGTGTCGACATGCCGAAGTCCTCCTCCTTTACCTGCCAATGTCATTGATGTGTTTATTGAAGACGTCGCTACAGTCGCCTTAGTCGATACCGGTGCTGCTATTTCAGTTATGGATGCCAGGTTTTGCCGTTCGCTTCGCAAAGTGACGACGTCTCTGTCTGGATTGTCGCTCCGAACGGCGAGTGCTCAACCCATTCGCCCTACCGCTGCTTGTACTGCCCATGTGATCATACAGGACGTTTTGTACACGATTGAATTCATAGTTCTTTCATCGTGCTCCCACGCCGTTATTCTAGGATGTGATTTTCTCTCACGCCACAATGCCATCATCAATTGCCCTCGGGCTGAGATTGAACTTTTCCACCTTGGTGACCTGGCCTCGGTCGATGCTCATCCTGCCGCTAAAATTGTCGTGAAAGAAGACACCTGTATCCCCCCGTGCTCGTCAGCATTCGTACCAGTCTTCTGTAGTACCATATCCGATGGGTCGGTCTTCTTCATGCCTTCTAATCACTTTGTTACCCGAAAAGCGCTTCCTTTGCCCTTTGCAGCTCTTGACCTTGCCGCCGGTGTGAGCACGATGCCCATTTACAATCATCTTTCATCGCCGCTATCACTGCTCCGCCGCGAATGCCTTGGTTACGTCGAGTCGGTCGATTCCACACGAATTGTCTCCGTCCTCGACGAAGTGTCTTCTACTGCCGCCCATGAACTGAGTGCCCTCTCCGTACCAGACTCAACATCGACTGGTGTGTTCAGCCCATTCATCGCCGAAGATCTGACGCCTTCGCAGCGATTTCAACTTGTCGCAATCCTTCAGGTATTCCGCCTTTCTTTCGACGTTGTGCAAACCTCCCTTGGCCGTGCATCGACAGTCAAGCATTACATCGACACTGGCAATCACTCACCCCTGCGACAAAGGCCATATCGCGTGTCCGCTACGGAACGTCGCGTCATTGTAGACCAGGTCAATGACATGCTCCGTCGAGGCGTCATTCAAGCTTCCCAAAGCTTATGGGCCTCTCCCGTGGTCCTCGTCACAAAGAAAGACGGTTCCATCCGCTTCTGTGTTGACTTTCGACGGTTGAACAAGATCACGCTGAAGGACGTCTACCCCTTACCACGCATCGATGATGCTCTCGACTGTTTGCAGGGAGCCGAGTTCTTTTCTTCACTGGATTTGCGGTCAGGCTACTGGCAGGTTCCGATGGCAGAGGCCGATCGCCCGAAAACTGCCTTTGTTACACCAGACGGCTTTATGAATTCACCGTCATGCCTTTCGGACTTTGCAACGCGCCTGCTATACGTTCGAAAGAATGATGGATAATGTTCTGCGTGGCCTCAAATGGAAAATATGTCTTTGCTATCTTGACGACATTGTAATGTTCGCCCCTGATTTCCCAACCCACCTGCTCCGCCTCCAGCACGTACTCACTTGCTTGACCAACGCCGGGTTGCAACTTAACTTGAAGAAGTGTCGATTTGCTGTTCATCAGCTAACAATTTTAGGCCATGCCGTGTCAAAGGAGGGCATTCGCCCGGATCCAGAGAAGCTACGTGCTGTTACTGCGTTCCCAAAACCTGCTACTACGAAAGAGCTACGCAGTTTTATCGTCCTCTGCTCTTACTTCCGGCAATTCGTTCGCAACTTTGCGTCATATATATCGCCTCTCACGCAGCTCCTTGGTGGCGCTAGAGATCTCTCATCATGGTCTCCAGAGTGTGACGACGCCTTCACAACCTTGCGCCGTCTTCTCACGACGCCACCCATTCTTCGCCATTTTGACCCACAAGCGCCAACCGAAATGCATACCGATGCAAGCGGTGTAGGCCTTGGCGCTGTGTTGGCACAGCGTCAACCTGGCCACCCAGAATACGTCGTCGCATACGCGAGTCGCACGTTAACCAAGGCGGAGACCAATTACAGCGTTACCGAAAAGGAGTGTTTGGCCATGGTGTGGGCGCTTGGCAAGTTTCGCCCATATTTATACGGCCGATCTTTTGACGTAGTGACCGACCACCACGCACTATGTTGGCTGTCCACGCTCAAAGACCCATCGGGCCGCCTTGCCCGCTGGGCATTGCGAATCCAAGAATACGACATACGCGTGGTGTACCGTTCCGGGCGAAAGCACTCCGACGCTGACGCGCTATCCCGATCACCGCTTCCCCCGAAGGCCAGTCAAGACTCCTCCTGCGAGTGCACATTATCCTCTATGGACGTTGACACTATCGCTGCTGCACAGCGTAATGATCCCTGGACTGCATCTCTGCTCGACCTTCTCTCGGATACGTCGAAAGTTCCAGCGTCACGTACGCTTGGGCGCCAAGTGCCTCATTTTGCGATTCGCGACCAGCTACTGTATCGACGCAACTATGCCCCAGAGGTACGCACCTGGTTACTCGTCATTCCGGGAACCTTGCGATCAGAGCTCTGCTCCTCGTTCCACGTCGACCCTCAGTGTGGCCGCGCGGGAGTCTTCAAACCCTACGACAGACTTCGACACCGCTATCGCTGGCGGGGAATGTACAATTTCGTTCGAACATTCGTCCGCTCTTGTCATGAGTGCCAACGCCGGAAAGCGCCACAACACATCTCCGCCGGTGAACTCCAGCCTTTACAATGCCCATCCCGACCCTTTGATCGCGTGGGCATAGATCTCTACGGGCCACTTCCGTTGACTCCTACCGGCAACAGGTGGATAATCGTTGCGGTAGACCACTTAACCCGTTACTCGGAGACTGCTGCTCTACCAAATGCTACAGCGCAGGAAGTCGCCAATTTCATACTTCGCCGATTTCTCCTTCGTCATGGAGGTCCACGTAAACTTTTAAGCGATAGAGGCCGCGCCTTCTTATCCGAAGTCATCGAACAACTGCTTGCTGAATGCGCTATCGTTCATCGTAAATGCACTGCTTATCACCCGCAGACTAGCGGTACTACAGAACGCTTTAATCGAACTCTTGGTGACATGCTCGCCATGTATGTCTCACCTGATCACTCTAATTGGGACCTAGTTCTTCCGTTTGTCACCTACGCCTACAACACCGCGACTCAGGCCACTACCGGATTCTCACCCTTTTACCTTCTTTACGGCCGTCATCCTTCGCACACAATCGACACCATTCTGCCCTAGCGGCTGGACCCATCCGAATGCCTGCCGATCTCGGAAGCCGCCGGACACGCCGAGGTATGTCGCCAGCTTGCCCGCCGATTCACCTCGGACGACCAGCACCGCCAAAAAGGCGTTCACGATGCCCAGAACTCGACTCCCACTTTCCTCCCGGGCGCTCTCGTCTGGTTGTTAGTGCCACACCGCACGCCTGGGCTCGCTTCAAAGCTCCTTCCGAAGTACGACGGTCCATACCGCGTTCTCGAGAGAACATCAACCGTTAATTACCTGGTTAAGCCGCTAACGCCGCCGTCCGACATGCGACGTCGTAACCGCGAAGTCGTTCACGTTCAGCGTCTCAAGCAGTATCACAATTCTACCGTCCTTCCAGAAAACTAAGTCGCCAGGATGGCTGCTTTATTTCCGCGGGGCCATGGTAAGGAAGATGGCGAACGTGCGCGCGGTCAGCAGCATCGGCAGCATCAAGCGCGCAGCAGAAGCTCGAGCTCGGGGACTGTGCTCGGTGCATCGTAGAACCAGCGGTCGCTGCGAACCCGAATAAACCTCCTTTATAATATAAATATAAGTATATAAGTATATATATATATATATATATATATATATATATATATATATATATATATATATATATATATATATATATATATATATATATATATATATATATATATATATATTGGGAGACCGAAAATCCCATCTCACGTCATATTAGTGATCGCGTCATTTTGCGCATATACGCTGAGTGTTTAATTGGTTTTTTAGAAACGTGCCACAAGGGACCATGCACACTGACCGACAGCCGCTAAGCCAATTCGTATATTTAGGATGCTGTGTTGATGCAGCTTTGTCTTGCAGAGGCCGCCAAATTTAATGTCTTGTCATCGGTCACAAGAAAAGCGAGCATAATAAAGTAATGTGGCGCGAAATGCCTTCACGAGTGGTTCAGGCAGCAATTGAACAACACTTTCAAATTGAGCCTTCAGGCCATGCGTTCACACGCGCCAGTGCGTTCCGACAGGCTGCGCAGTGCTTTGAAGAAGTGAGAGGCAGCAATTTTTTGTTGTTGTTGCTTTTGCGTAACAAATATTGACGGACGAATACATATAATGACGGAATATATACCAGCAATACAAAAGCGATGACGGCGGTTCATCACACGGGGAAAAACAGCAACCGTCACATACAGACATTAGGGACAGTTCATCTGGCAGTTAGATCAGCCTCCGGCTAAAGGATGGTTCTGTGTTTTATTCTAGACTGATCGAACTCTAGTAATTAGAGGGAATAATGAACTCAGAATCAAATTTATTTTCGCCATATATGCGGGTGCGCATGCAACGACCACTATTATGAGAGCAACAGTACGTGGAGACCAGCGTGCAATTCGCAAGAAGAAGGCATATCGCGTAAGTATTACATTTGCTTTACCAAAAAGCGCAAGATTTCAATACTTCAAGAACGGACGTCTTTGCAGCACTATTGTATCGTTCACTATTGCTTTCTTCTTTTGTAGTTAAACTATCAAGAAAATAACTATTTAACGAGGAACAAAATTTAATCAAGTGGATATTGCATTAGACAGTACTTGTAATAGTCATCTGAACTGCGGAAAGAGTCAAGCAAAATTGTTCGCGAACGGCGTGTTAATTGTAAACGGCCCTGTCGCAGCACAGCACAAATCGCCAAACGATCTAAGCGCAGGTGACTGATGGACTGTACAGTTCTAGAAAACACTTCTGTTGGATGTTTTCACTGGGGAGGGCGGAAGAAGCGATTATACGAAGCCAAATTGTGAAGAGATGTCAAAATCTGCAATTTTTGTAGCTATTGTCGATTCGTCTAAGAATAATTAAGGCTGCATGCCAATCAATGTAAATCATAAAATGGAGCATCTCTGCTGTCGACGTGGATTTGATTGGGAAAAACTAGAGTTAGAACAAACTCTTCCAATTTTAGGTCAATGAACTAATGACATTCAACAATCAAGCAGCTGAGAATTAATTAATTCGGGGTATATCATGAGTGTTTCTTCAAGCGCCGTCTCCTGTGAAGCATATATCTACAGTTTTTGTGCAAAGCTCCATGGAAAGCGTATTGACTGTGTATGCATGCACGCACATATCGAACTTCGTGCACAATAGATGTGATGCTTTGACGATAAATATTTATTAAAATTCAAAGAATCTATTTCTGCCTTGTAAAGGTACAGACAGCGGAGGTGCAGAAAAAGCTGTCAGATATGGATTGACAAAGCCGCAGCCCCCTTTCGCTTGGCAGAGCCTTTATAATACAGCGAGACTTTTAAAACAAAGACAATTTTAAGAATATTTAGACAAATTTAACAAATTTAGACAAAAAACAATATTTAGACAATACTCCTAAAAAAGAAAACAGAACCTACATCCTAAACTGTTCGACGCATTGAAGAGGTCAAAATTATTGTATACATGAGCTACATACATATTCGTATAGAGCTAGCAATCCCTGCAAAATATAGAACGCAGATTTTCATTACATACACACACACGCACACACGTGCACAACACACACCCCAAAAGGAAACGGCGACGCACTCATAGGAGGCACCTGAAAAAAAAAGGAAAAGTCCGGGGGGAACCGCGGTCGTCTTGCGCGGTCGCATCTCCTCTTCCAGAAGGAATGAAGAGGTTCGTGGAAAGCAGGGACGGGCTATCCTCTCCGTCAGCATCAGCTCCCACCAGCGAGCACGGGGCGAAAAAGCGAAGCGGGGCTTTCTTTGATATCTATTTTTCTTCGTCAAGCGCAACGCCGCCTGCTCGCAGGGGCACAGGCGAGTTCCCGCCAAATGGCGCGGAGGCGCAAGCAGGGGCGCGAGTTGCCGCCACATGCTGGCTCTGGATGCCAGCTCGTTCCGTGTCTCTTGGTAGACTAGTTGGATCATTTCTGTTATCATGTAATGCGCATATAAACGCAAACTACACAAAAGTGACATGGACAAGAACAGCGCAAGCCCTTTCCATGCAGTGGAGCCGCCGTATCTCGCCGTTCAAGGTATGCGCACTCGTAAGTGGCATTTTAATTTCACGTTGTGTAATGCATGACCGTCTTTTTCAAGTGAACAAAACTCGCTTTGTATTGCGTAAATGGTTTTGCAACGTATGGTAAACTCCTTGTTTTTTTTGTTTTTTTTTTCTGACAGGAAGAAAAAAGAGGCTTTATATGAGAACGGATCAAGCGTTCGAGAGTTAGGACAGGTAAATGTGAGACGTGCTTTCATGTATATATTTCGAATGTTATTTTTTCGTCTTGTATTTTCCTTAATTTTTCTCTAGGAAACACTGGAACGACACTGCTTAAATTGAAGCACAGTGTGCGAATGACCTGCTACGCTCGGAACTGTTATCACCATTGGGGAAGAAATCATGTAAGACGCTTGTCTCGTTGTCATTGCGGAAAAGTCACAATTAATTAGAAGTTGCTTTCGTTCCTTCCCACAGATGAAAAAACAAAACTGTAAATACCTGTACGATACACGTCTGGTGCATTGCAGGTAAGACTGGATTGTGTGTGGCGCTTCCCCGCACGTGGACTATAGAGTAAATCTAGGTACATCAGACAAGAAGACACGTATGTGAAACCCTGTGGATAGCGCATATGTAAGTTGTTCCTCAATTTTTCTGTTGTCGCATTTTCGTAGTTTACGTGTAACACTTTGTCACCGCGGTCTCGACGTTATGTATACCTGTACATTTGCCTCGTGGCAGTCTGCGTGCTATTTTGTTTGTGCAACTATGTGTTGTATTCATTTGTTTTTTTTTCGCAATGATATTCTGAGCCATGTCAGTAAATCTATCCTTCCTGTCCTCATGTTTCCTTGGGCGGCTCTCAAGCGTGAATCGCGTGGCAGAAGTAGAACGCACTAATTCTCACTGAAGGTGCACAGTATACGTTCATTACATGCATGTGCTACGACAAAACAATTATTTTGTCTGTGGCTGTGTCAGGATCGGGATTTCTTGCACACGACTGTGAAAAAAGCCCACTATAAATCATCTGCATGGTTCATCAGAGTTATTCATTACTATATTATTTGTTTGTTCGTTTGTTTCATTTTTTATGAGCACTGTAACTGTCCAAGCTTCACTCTCGACGGTGACAGAGAAATGCCGGATGCTATACCATTCAGAGCCAAGAACATGGGAACGGCTGAAAGAACAGCAGACCAGCTCTGTCCTTTAGCTGTATCATACTATTTCAGGGAACAAAGGCTACTTGGAAAGTGCTAACACTGCTGCACGAAAAAAATTATAGTATTTTACGATTGCAAAATAAACACCTAAAAGGGGGAAACATTGCGTTCACGTGTTTCTTTTGTTGCGCATTTACACTAACGAGTACAGAGAATTAGAGGCGTTTAATCATGTTTCACTTGTGAATTACGCGCATATCGCGTATATTAATTGGCAGCGCGAGGTAAACGCCTCCAATAAACTGTACATCGCTGAGCTCAAAAAGCAACACGCAAAAAAAAAGAAAAGACCCAGATGCGTTTTGTAATATTAAAAAAAGAACAATTAAAAAAAGCCGCCCGCACCCGACCGATGGCGAAGCGGTGCGTGCGAAATGTCGTCGGCCCGCACGCAGCGCGCCCTCGGCCACGTCGGCCACACTTGCCGACGGTCGGCGGACGCGAGGCCAATCCCCGATACCGGCCCTCCCTCGGGCGCCGAGGTCGGGCCAACCGTTTTGCAGTCGGCCAGGGACGTCGGGCCGATATTGCAACAGGGACTTTCTGTTGCTTGGGAAGGCAGGGATCATGTTTACCTTCTGCTCATTAGAGAAAAGCGTGGCAACTGGGACGAGATAAACGCACCTTTAAAGCTTTGTACTGACGTTGTCAATTCGCTTTTGTGGTGCTTGTTTTTGTGGCAAAAAAGAAGCATCCGTGCACTTTATCTACGCTAAGACAACAGCTATCCCAGCTTGTTTCAAACTAACAACAAACGCGACGTGCTACTTCGGCTGGGGAGCGGCAGATTAGGCACTAGCTCGACCATGAGGTTTTTCTTTATTTCCTTTATTTCCTTCTGGATAACTCACGGGGGGCCTGCTCGAGGGCATTGCTTTATGATCCGGGTAGGAGCGCAGTCACGTGGTATGCGCCCTATTTCGCAGCTTTATTTATCAGTCGGAAAAAAATTAGTACGTCACTGAAAATACCGCAGTTAGATGTCCCATGGCTGTGCTTACGGGGAAAAGCGGCAGGAGAACATCGAATACTAGTCGATTTAATCAAAGATGGAGGAGACATAATGTTTGAAAAACTGGGGGCTCTTTATACGAAGTGTCATTGACTGCAAGGGTCCCAGAAAACTTGAAGAATGCAAACATTATACAAATCCACAAAAAGGGAGACGTTCAACAACTGAAGAATTATAGGCCCATTAGCTCATCATTATCATTATCTTACTCCCAGTATTTTATAAAATATTTACCAAAATAATCTCCAATAGAATAAGGGCAACACTGAACTTTAGTTAACCAAGGGAACAGGCTGGTTTCAGGAAGGGATACTCTACAATGGATCACATCCATGCAGTGGCGTAGCTAGGTCGTCTGGCACCCGGGGCCCTTAGCTCTTCTGTCACCCCCCCCCCCCTCAGGTGTAGTCGAAGAAGGCGACGATATCGACAATTTTCGGGTGTCCTCAGACGTATATGACACCCCCCCCCCCTCCTCCTGGCCCCGTGCACCCGGGGCCCACGGCCCCCCGGCCCCCCCTGTTGCTACGCCACTGCATCCATGTCATTAATCAGGTTATCGAGAAATCCGCAGAGTACAATAAGCCTCTCTATATGGCTTTCATAGATTACGAAAAAGCATTTGATTATGTAGAGATACCAGCAGTCATAGACGCATGGCGAAATGAAGGAGTACAGACCGCTTACGTAAATACACTGGAAAATATATCTACAGAGATTCCACAGCCAACTTGATTCTACGCAAGAAAAGTAGGAAGATACCTATGAATAAATGGGTCAGACAAGGAGACACAATCTGTCCAATGATATTCACTGCGTGCTTGGAAGAAGTCAAGTTATTAAACTGGGAAGGTTTAGGAGTAAGGATCGACTGCGAATACCACAGCAACCTTCGGTTTGCCGATGACAATTCAGCAACACTGCAGACGAGTTACAACAAATGATTGAGCACCTTAACAGGGAGAGTGTAAGAATGGGGCTGAAGATTTATATGCAGAAGACAAAGATAATGATGAAAAACCGGGCAAGGAACAAGAGTTCAGGATCGCAAGTCACCCTCTAGAGTCTGTGAAAGAGTACGTTTACCTAGGTCAACTAATCACAGAGAATCCTGACCATGAGAAGGAAATTCACAGAAGAATAAAAATAGGTTGGATCGCATACGGCAGACGTCATGAGCTCCTCACTGGAAGCTTACGGTTATCATTGAAAATGAAGGTGTACAATCAGTGCATTTTACCTGCGCTGACATACGGGGCAGAGACTTAGAGACTGACAAAGAAGCTTGAGAACAAGTTAAGGGCCGTGCAAAGAGCGATGGAACGAAGAGTGCTAGGCATCACTTTAAGAGACAGAAAGAGAGCGGTATGAATAAGAGAGCAAACGGGTACAGACGATATTCGAATTGATATTAACAGAAAGAAATGGCGCTGGGCAGGTCATTTAATGAGCAGATTAGATAACCGTTGGACCATTAGGGTTATAGAATGTGTACTAAGAGAAGGGAAGCGCAGTAGAGGACGGCAGAAGACGAACATAGGAAAGTTGCGGGTGCTAGTTGGAATCGGTTGGCTCAGGACAGGGGTAATTGGAAATCGCAGGGAAGAGGCCTTCGTCCTGACTGACGGAAGATAGGCTGATGATGATAATTATGATGATGATGGAGGTGCTTACAAATGTCTCATTGGCACTTTGATAATTATGATAGTACGTCTCGAGTCAGCTAATTCATTACAATTACCTAATTAAATCTCAGTAACGAAAAATACTGGTAGCTACTCCACTGTACTGGAAACAATATGCACTAGGTTTTCTTCGAGTAACGCAGCAGTTCTTTTAAATCTTGGTGCATGATAGTTAATTGCGATACCCTGTATATATTTATGACTTCTGCATGCAAGTGACGCGTCGTTTCCATCCCTAATAAATGTTCCAAATTATTACAAGTTTTTTATAGAGTCGTTAGCTTTGCTTACTGGACAGAGAAGGGATACTGAGACACAAATCATTCACGTGCATTTGACATACCGTAGATGAAAGACACTGCTGAAGGGGTCACTGAAGTCTATAGGTTTCTTTTTCATGGTCAAAAAAGCATACAAAACAATTTGAAGCGTGGTTAACTTAGAGCAAGATATTCGTTCTCTACACATGGGCTGTCCATACCTTTCAAAATATTTTTTAATTGGCTACCTCCATCTCTTTTAAAAATACAATACAGTTTGTCCTGTGCGTATACTTAAATATCTTGTGTGCGTTCCTGGGGCTTACAGCGGAAATTTAAAACAGTTTTGAAGTGAGAAAATACGGATGAGGCAGCCGCCGCTACCTGCTTCTTATGCGCTGTCAGGATTGGGGGCTCAATCCCTTCGTCCGTGGTCCTTTGCCAAGATTGGAGTACGGCATGAATTCGAAGGTAGCTGGCCCATGCCGTCGTCCAACTTATTTACGCTGAGATCGTTGATGAAGTGAAGAACTGCTTCTCATCGAGAACGAGGAAAAAGGGGTTTATTTACAGAAAATTAACTCAGTCTAACATGACTGTTTGAGAAAAATAGTATTAGTCCAACAGGACTGCATGAGAGAAGTGAACCAGTCTAACATGACTGCTCAAGAGAAGTGTGTCCAACAATCGCACAACCACAGTTTTTATACACTCGATCCGCTGGTCCTACGACGCGGCGGCTGTTCGTTTACACACCACCAACTCGCAGCTGCTCTGAAGACCAGTTTTCAGACACAAAGGCACACACATTCCGAAGCCCAAGCGACGGCGTTGAAGGTGGTGCCGTTCCGGAAAATCGACGCCGCTCGAGGGACGCTCGTTGTTTTGCAACATGCTGAACCGTGAGAGCGCAAAAATAAGACGTTCCCGCGGTAGCTTCTTCAGGCGTGTCAGATCAGCGCCGCGTTGAGGAACTCTGGAATCATTGTCCACACACCAAACTCGTCTTGTCACAATGTCGAAGCGGGCTGGAGGAAGGCGGCGGATTCCAGCGCAAAGGTCGCTTCTTTGAACGCCTCGCAGCTGCAGCGGCGGAGAGCGGGAGGTGCGCGTCTTGCACCCCTTGTCGTAATCGGGTGGCAAGGTGACAATCTTGTTGTGCAACCCGCCGTTCTTTACAGCGCCTCCATGGCCCCAAAAGTCTCGACTGTCTAGCGCTGACAACCGCTAGGCAGGAAGAGAACGGCTGCTGGTCAGGGGGGGATTGATGTCTTGGCTCGCAGCGACCACTTGTGCATTGATGTCACCGCCCCAAAACATCCAACAAGGACAGGCAACTGCAAAATGAACCCCACAACACGGCTCTGCGCCGAGATGACGTGCATTGGCTCTCACTTTAGACTCGCTAGGCTTCAAAAAAAACAACAACATAAGTGCAGAAACAAAAAAAATGCTGCATTTCACTATGCCAATTTCTGAAGCAAATTCCTGCTGACAAATTCAGCAATCATGGAGGGAATCCTGCTAAATGAGAGGGGATCTTCTTCGCTTAATAAATTTAACACTAGTAACCCTAAAATTTAGGCGGGACCCTCAAACGCAGAATTCAAATTAGCCTGCTCAAACCATCCGCATTGCTATGCAACTTTCCCTTCTTATATCTAACGGAGAAGTTGTACTCTTGGAGAGTGAGGCTCCATCGGAGCAAGCGGCCGTTTTTGTGTGACATTTGATTGAGCCACGTCAGAGGACAGTGGTCGGTCTCGAAGATGAACTTCGCTCCGTACAAATAACACGACAACTTCTGGGTGGCCCAAACCAAACAAGCGCATTCCTTCTCTGAAGCGCTGTAGGCTTCCTCTCTTACATTTAGTTTACGGCTGGCGTAGAGGATAGGATGCTCCTCGTTATCGTCGCCGACTTGACTAAGTACCACGCCCATACCTCTGTCGCTTGCGTCGCATTGAACTATGAATTCCTTTGTGTAGTCTGGCGCGCGAAGCACAGGGCGAGAAACCAATAGCGTTTTCAAACTTTGAAAAGCGTTCTCTTTGTCCTTATCCCAGTGTACGTTACTCGGTGCTCCCTTTCGGAGGGCGTCTGTTAATGGACTTGCCAATTGCGAGTAATTCGGAATGTACCGTTGATAGTACCCCACAAGTCCCAAAAATGAACGAAGGCCCGTTTTCGGGCGCGGCTGAGAAAATTCTCCAATCGTAGCTATCTTCAGCTCAGCCGGCCGTCTCATGTCCTGACCGACAACATGGCTCAGATATGTAACCTGCGAACAACCAAACCTACACTTTTCCGCTTTCATCGTTAAGTCAACTTTAAACGTACGAAGCCTCGCATTCTTGTCGTAATAGAATTTGGCGTTCTTTTGCGCTAGTGCCATGTTCTTTCCGACTAGTTCTTGGGTTGCGCTTAGCCGTTCCAGTAAATTTAGCACGTATTCAACCACGGTTGGACTCTCCCCTCTTTCCTCCCACATCTCTCTTAACATTCTCAGTGGAGATCGGAGTGTCCTCCCATACACTAGTTCTGCTGGTGAGAACCCTGTCGCCTCATGTGGAACCGTTCGCAAAGCAAACAAAGTTGCCGGCAGACAGTTCTCCCAGTCCTCCTTGTGCTCGTAACAGAGCGCACGCAAAACTCGCTTAAGCACCGAATGCCACCTCTCTACACTGTTTGACTGAGGGTGATAGACAGAACTGTGTATTAACTTTACCCCGCACTTTTGCAAGAATGTGGAAGTCAGTGCGCTCGTGAATACTGACCCTTGATCTGCCTGAATTTCGGCTGGAAACCCAACTCGTGCAAACACTGTCAAAAGCGCGTCTACTACTTCGGTGGAGCTGAGCTCTTTCAAAGGGATTGCTTCTGGAAACTTGGTAGCCGGACACAGCATGGTAAACAAGTACCTGTAGCCTGATTTTGTTTTTGGAAGAGGCCCTACCGTGTCTATTACAAGCCGTCTGAAAGGCTCTGTTATTAAGGGCACTACCTTCAGTGGAGCTTTCCAAGTCTCTCCTGGTTTACCAGAACGCTGGCAGGCGTCGCATGATCTTACAAAGTTTTCTACATCTTTGAAACAGCCAGGCCAGTAGTATTCCATAAGCAATCTTTCCTTTGATTTGTTTATGCCTAGGTGGCCGGACCACCCATTTCCATGACAAAGACTCAAAAGGTCCTCCCTATACTTAGTAGGTATGACTAACTGATCTAAAATCCTACCCTTTCGATCTCTGTAATGCCGATACAACAATCCTCCTTTCTCATGTATCGTTACGTTGCGCCTAGCAATGCCTTCTTTAGCTGTGTCCCGTAATTTAGCTAAGCTCTTATCATTCTTTTGCTCAGCTGCCAGTGACTCTCTATCTACGCGTAAGAGTTGATCAAAGTTCTTTGAGGCCGGTGATAATAACGACCCTGTCTCGCTTGGGAGCGCGTCTGCATGCTCTTCCTGCAGGCTAGAACTCTGACACTCTAGTGCTACGCTCTCATTGAGCTGGTCAACTGGCAGGCTCTCCTCAACTGTTCCTTTGTCCCTCGGGCCTAGCTTGGATTCGGGTACTGAAGTTATTCCCTTTTTTGCTTCCACTGGAGGAGCTTGAGCATTTTCAGCCGAAAGCGCCGCGATCTTACGAGCTTGGCCTCGGGTCAATGCCTGTACCATTCCCTCTCCCAGTTTGAGCCCTCTGTCACGCAGTAACTGATTCGAGCGATTCGAAAAGATGTAGGGATACTGCAGTGACAAAAATTTGGAAACTGCAGCCTCAGTCTCTAGCTCCCCGAATGGTCCACTGATTTTGACTTTGGCCATGGGCAGACACACGCTGTGTTCTTCTACAACCTGTTTTATCCATGCTACTTCTCCGGTGAAGTCATCTACCATCACGTAAGACGGATGGACAATGTCCAGCGTGGCGGCACTGTCTCTTAGCACTCGGCATGGTTTTCCATTAACTTGCAGGTCGTGGAGATATGGACTTAAAAGTTCCATATTCTCATCCTTTTCCTCTACGTAGGAAAAAACTACGCTAGGCTTCTCGCAGTTTACAGCTATATGTCCCAGTTTGTGGCATTTGTAACAGCGAATTGGTCTAAAAGATCCGAACTTTCTTTTCGGTTCTTGTGCGGTTTCTCCGTTAAGTTTCTCCTCGCTCTTTTCTGCGGGCTTTTCCGCCATATCTACAGGCTTCGATCGTCTAGTTTGCGCACCCTTTTTGAACGGAAATGGTTTCCGCGGTCCATTTCGACCGTCCCAGTTTCCCTCCTCAGCGTTCAATTTTCTACGGGTTGCGTACTCTTCGGCTAATTCAGCCGCCCTTTCCACAGTGTTTACATTACCTCTGTCTTGCACCCACAGTTTCACAGCTTGGGGGACGGTTTTGTAAAACTGCTCTAGACACATGCATTCAATGATCATGTCTCTGCTGTCGTACGCTTCCGCGCTTTTAAGCCACTCGACTAGGTTGGCCTTTAAGCTATATGCAAACTCCGGATAGCCCTCGCTATCTTTCTTGCCTGTGCTCCTAAACCTTTGCCGAAAAGCTTCGGCTGAAAGGCGGTATTTCTTCAGGAGACTAGCCTTAACTTTCGCATAATCATATGCATCGTGCACACTCAATCTGGCGATTACTTCCGCCGCCTCACACGGCAACATAGACAGCAACCGCTGTGGCCATGTACTCGGACCGAAGTTCATCTTTTCGCAAGTCCTTTCAAAATTGCTTAGGAACAAGCCTATGTCGGTCCCGACCTCATATGGCTTTAATAGCCTGTCCATGCGGTACGATTCTGCCTCACTTGATCGACCCAGAGCTCCTTCACTTCCTTGAGACAACTCCAAACGTCTGTTTTCAAGTTCAAGTTGCATTTTTGTTATCTCGCGATCTTTATCGCGTTCCTCTCTCTCTCGTTTTTCTCTGTCTCGTTCTTCTCTTTCTTTTTCCCGTTTCTCTCTCTTTTTGAGAAGTTCCAATCCCATTTCAATATCTTGCTCACTGGCCTGATTGGAAATTAGCTCCAATAATTCCGATTTGAGCATTTCCTTGCGTACATCTAGGCCCAGTTCCTCACCAACAATCAACAACTCGTCTCTCAGCAGTGTCCTTAACTCCATGACTGCTGCTTTACTGCCTTGATTCTGCTCTCTAAATCTAGCTAGGAAAACACAACCTAGCTAACACACAACAATCTAGCTTCCCTACTGTTCTAAACAGAACAACCACAAAATGAAGCCTAGAGAGTCAAAGCAAAAACCAAGCACTCACCACAGATACAGCACCATGTCGCAAAGTCCATCTCACCGCTGTCAGCCAGTTGTCAGGATTGGGGGCTCAATCCCTTCGTCCGTGGTCCTTTGCCAAGATTGGAGTACGGCATGAATTCGAAGGTAGCTGGCCCATGCCGTCGTCCAACTTATTTACGCTGAGATCGTTGATGAAGTGAAGAACTGCTTCTCATCGAGAACGAGGAAAAAGGGGTTTATTTACAGAAAATTAACTCAGTCTAACATGACTGTTTGAGAAAAATAGTATTAGTCCAACAGGACTGCATGAGAGAAGTGAACCAGTCTAACATGACTGCTCAAGAGAAGTGTGTCCAACAATCGCACAACCACAGTTTTTATACACTCGATCCGCTGGTCCTACGACGCGGCGGCTGTTCGTTTACACACCACCAACTCGCAGCTGCTCTGAAGACCAGTTTTCAGACACAAAGGCACACACATTCCGAAGCCCAAGCGACGGCGTTGAAGGTGGTGCCGTTCCGGAAAATCGACGCCGCTCGAGGGACGCTCGTTGTTTTGCAACATGCTGAACCGTGAGAGCGCAAAAATAAGACGTTCCCGCGGTAGCTTCTTCAGGCGTGTCAGATCAGCGCCGCGTTGAGGAACTCTGGAATCATTGTCCACACACCAAACTCGTCTTGTCACAATGTCGAAGCGGGCTGGAGGAAGGCGGCGGATTCCAGCGCAAAGGTCGCTTCTTTGAACGCCTCGCAGCTGCAGCGGCGGAGAGCGGGAGGTGCGCGTCTTGCACCCCTTGTCGTAATCGGGTGGCAAGGTGACAATCTTGTTGTGCAACCCGCCGTTCTTTACAGCGCGTGTCCCCGTATTGCCAGGATTTGTAGATGTAAAGCGAAAGTACGAATTAAAAGCCGTCCGCGCCAACAGTGATGCAGTATAGCTAGACAATGGGGGTGCGCCCTGGTCCTGTTGTGTCACACGTCTTTGAACAAGCAATCATTGCAATTACTGCCGGTACACTTATTAGGCATCTCGGTGCGCGTAACGTGACAGGAAATGGTGGGTGCACGCGTATATAATTAAGGAACACATACTTCATGTCTCTAAAAGTGACCCCGTTTCACTTTTGGTACGCTTCACCACGAAACACAATTGTATTGCGGTGAAGCCGATTTTAAAAAGTCGAGTCATTCAATTCATTTTATGAGGCACGTCGGCTTATCACGCTTGGCAACGCTTGGCCTCACACTTATTACAATCGCTTCTTTTTCTTTTTAGTGCAAGAGCGTTATACGCTGCATTACGCGAAAATCCGGCGTTGTAATCAGTGCATGGCGTGACCGATCTAGTGATGGTACCATAAATGGCCGACGGCAGAAGTAAAATCAGATCAAATTGATGCGAAATTTCTCAGGCAACTATTTTTGAGCAAAGTAAATTCATGCCTCCGAAAAGAAAATTTGTTCAGCTTCGGTCTTTGTGGGAGCCGATCCCGGGTCTTCGGGGTGCGAGACGTATGAGCACGTTTCCCCGGCGCCACGGGAGCTCCACGGTTCAGGTAGACTAATTAGTGTTCCTCTATGGCCGTGACCGGTGCTACCGGGACACAGCAGACAGAAGGTGCCCAGAATCACGGAGGAAGGAAACAGGAAAAAGTTTTGGCGTAAACTGCTGACACGCACGTGGTAGGAGCGAAATGCCATACTAAAACGCTGCTGCCACGCACGGAAGTGACGTCACAGTTATGATGACGTTGTTTAAACAAGTATGGCGTGTTCCGGTTTATAGTTTTGCGCGCGCTGCTGGAGCTGCTTCAGCTTTTCAGCTTAGCTAAAACAGAATTTTACGGTTTCTTACTGTGTTGTGTGATAGAATGTTGTTCTAGTTAGTTGCGCTGGAAGAACCGGATGGTGTTCGAGCTTGCGATCTCGAGCCACACTTGGGCGCAACGCTGGAGCAGCTCGTTTCTTTATGCCTTGGAGCGCGTTTATGGTTGGTAGTGTGGTCTTGTGCAGCTCCTGTTACGTTTTTCAGTGCTGTTGCTCTTGTTTGTTGAATTTACTGATGTGAATGGAGCATATGTGGGCTCTCAGTTTGGCAGAACTTTTTGCTCTAATGGTAAAAAAACGTTTAAACTCGTTCCAAATGCTTGTTGCTGCAGTTGCCGCTTAATGTTGTGCATCGATCGCGAAAAAAAAAAAGTTTCATCCTTCGTAGGATTGCTGTTGCAGATATTGCCTAAGTAAGTGAGCTGTTGCAATTTTTATATGGCACTCGATGTCGCATTTACCTGTACTGTTTCTTGTCTTGCATGTTCATACTGTTCCCTTGTTTATCGGATTTTGGCGGCTAGCGAATCGCGACTTGCTTGAGCACCTGCTCGCCACAGTTCTAAAGGAACATGTTGAGCAACCCCAATGTAAACTATGAAGAGAAATATTGCAGAACGTGGCCCAGCCGCTCATAGTTCTACTTTGGCTCAATTTTGTTCTAAAGCTTGGCTGTCTTGAAGACCAAGAAATTTTCTTAAATTTCTTCCAGCTAGTTTGCTAAGCTGCTATTTAGTATTGCTTCTTGTGATGGCGCTATGCGAGGTACCAGGTTTGCGCAAATGTTCCTCGCAACTTGTTTACAAACATGATGTAGGTTCATTGCAGGAACCTGCATTAGGTTATAGATGTGAGATGCACGCTAATATGACCGGTGTGGGTTTGCGGGTCCCTGCATGCCACTCTCAAGTAAATGCCAAGTTTCCATTGTATGAATCTTCCTTGACTTCGCAGGGCTTGTTTGGTTAATCCCTTCATCTGTGCAATAAAATGCTCATTAGTCATGAGCCTTACCCTGATCCTCTTGTCCAACAAAAAAAAAATCTTTTAGGCATTGCATTAGGGAATATACCTGAGTGCCAATGTGACAATTTTTGCCTCTGTAACCTTTTTTTCTCCCATCTTATCAGTGAAGGCCTTGTTTGAACAGAGTGCCACGCAGTGACAGAAATTCTCATCACAGTAAGAAAATCTCTGAAGGAGATTTTTGAGTCTGACTAGGACTTCGTCTTGGGCAAATTGGTGAAGTCTGCTGCACATTGTTTTTGTGTGCGAAAATCTATTTACAGAGGAAGGACACATGAAAGTGCGAACTACTAACTGATTTAATGATTCAAAGGATGAAACATAGTGTACAAATTTTGTGCACAGGCAAGAGGTGAATGTTGTGACAGTGCTAGTTTGTCTTTCAATGCTACAAATAGCCATTAAACAAGTCCACCTCTGGGGAATTAAGGCAATTGAAGTGCTACTAACATTTGCACTCTCTGATAAAATATACCTTCGTGAGCTCATGCGATGTTTTGTTGCTACTCCTGCACAGGTGAGGCTTATAGCGAGTTAAAAAGACAAGGACGAACGTGAGACGTGACACACACAGGCGCTAACTTGCAACAATCTTTATTTCGAGCAAGGGACCCATACATATATACAACTTTTTCGCGTACATCATACATGCGCTGTTTACAAAATACCTTTACACACTATTGCGCAGGTACGATAACTCTTTGTGGGAAAGGGCAATGGATGGTTTGGACACACAGTTATCGCCAAGCCTATCAATCAATTCCGCTTCTATAATTTCGCGAGTTAACCTACCTCGGGCTTTTCCCACAATGGAGCAGTCTTTGTGTGCTCCAGCATACAAAGACTGCTCCATTGTGGGAAAAGCCCGAGGTAGGTTAACTCGCGAAATTATAGAAGCGGAATTGATTGATAGGCTTGGCGATAACTGTGTGTCCAAACCATCCATTGCCCTTTCCCACAAAGAGTTATCGTACCTGCGCAATAGTGTGTAAAGGTATTTTGTAAACAGCGCATGTATGATGTACGCGAAAAAGTTGTATATATGTATGGGTCCCTTGCTCGAAATAAAGATTGTTGCAAGTTAGCGCCTGTGTGTGTCACGTGTCACCTTCGTCCTTGTCTTTTTAACGCGCTATAAGCCTCACGATGTCTTACCAACAAGCCCAAATCACTGCTTTCCTGCACAGGATCATAATGTGCGAAAGCACGGCTCATATGAGCAGGCCTTGCAATGTGTGCTGCACCATCCGGTATATTTAAATTGTTTGAATGCTCCCTCAAATAGTCATTCAGGCATTGGGCCGTTTGGTCCTCGTAGAACTTGCCACAGCTGAGAGATATCTTATGACCAACCCACAGCACAATGCTCAATATGGTTGGCGTGATTTTTCATACACCCTTGTCTTTAGGTACGAGAACACAATTGGGCTAATTTGACAGGTGTATAAAGGAACAAATGGGACATTGTATCTAGCAGTATGTTCTTGAAGCTGTGGGTAAATTTGTGCGCATATTTGTACATGAGGTGTACAATTTGTACACCTCAGGCCTAGTGGCGTCTGTTCCGCTTACATTTGATTAGCAAGTCCTTGTCGAGCTGCTCTTCAGCTTTCGGGAAATGGATTCGGCTATGGCACGCATGACCTAATTCCCCCACCTGTTCGCTAGTTGCGCTTCTGCTGTGACGGGTGTTGCAACGCTCGCCACCAAGGTGCTCTGTCAGGAGCATATACTAGATTGACAAGTAACCTTATTTCCACATTTCTTGTCAGCAATTTGGGCACACTTAGCTAAAACTTTCATGTTTAGTGTACTAGTGAGTAGTTACTCTAAGCACCTTTATGACAAGTTGACTGTCTTGGCTATGCGCTTAGCTGAAAACCTTCTATGTTTTTAAAGCTGATTCTGAACAGTATCCACAATTGCCGACCAAGTCACTTCCTTTGGCCTCCTCGGATGTTCTTATCTTCCAAGCTGAATTAGCCTTTATCGAGCTGAGCCATAATTGTTTGACCAGATGATGAAAATAGGTAATGAACTCGGAGAAAGCATAGGGTAAATTAAATATGCATTTTTGGAATTTATAAATAGTATGGATAAGGGAAATGAAAGTGGACGAAAAGGTAGTTTGCTGTAGGTAGGAGCTGAATCCACACCACCTTCATTAGGCATGTAGTGCCTTACCAATTCAGCTACTGTGGCACTCACCCTCCCATCCCCTTGGCATAAGCCACTACCACTCACAGCCACAGCAGCAGACGTCTTAACTGCAGGCATCATAAAATACATCAGCAGGCAACTGTTCAAGGGCTCTGACTTCGGCTGCCCCTTGATGCCCTAAGACAGGGTATGATGGTTTATTGGCCATTTGCCCAATTGGGGCAAGTGGCCTGTTGATGTGATTTGATCAAATGAAGAGGCATTTGAAATCCCACTTACTCAATTGGTTGTACATGCCGTTACCAAATCTGTTCTTTGAAAGGTGAAGCGTTCCTCACTAGGACACACCATCGGACGTAAGAAGAACAGATATCACTAGATATGACTTCGTGCCATATGTGCTCAGAATTAGCCACAAATTGAAAAACTTGACTAGTAGATATGGTGCCCCAATGGTTTCTCCCGCACCGAAGTGATTAGCCCAATGGTGTCTTTGTAACACGAGTACTGAGAGACAAGGATGTACAAAGAACCATGCCAAGCACTTTGTGTGTTGTGCTGTGGGGGTTATCAGCGCAATACCTCTCTGCTGTGGCAAGTCCTATGCAGGTCAGAGGGACTAGTGTCTAAAGGGACACTAAAGGCAATTATTAAGTCAAGCTAAAGTAATAGATTAGTGCTCGAAAACGTCGAAGGCATCACTGTTATTGCGAACAGAGCTTCAGTAATTGATGAACGGAAGTAACTGCAATACACAATTAGAGGCTGCCCCAGCACATTAAAGTACCAGCCCGATGATGAAGGCACTCCTCATTAAAGTTCTGTCGCTAGGACTTATCTACTAGTAATAAAAAGATTGCTGCATTGCATTATAAGATGAAAGAAAATGCTATTCGTCTAGTTCTATTTGATATTTAGAAAAAAGAACCCATTGAGGTTACCCTTGAAAGCATCGCCCACGCTTACATGTTTTAGTAGTTTCGTTATCACATAGTGCTGAGCTGGATTTTCTGGCTCGCGAAACTCGCACAAACTGCAAGTTACAGAGAATTCGATGTTTATGTGATGTTGCGGGATTCCCGAACAGTCCGTGCTACTTGATCAAGAGCAGTTGCAGTGGCGAGTCCAACGTTCTGTCTTGGCTCGGTTGCTACATGGCCGGGCTTACGCATTTTGCGCAGAAAAATGTAGCACCGTCTGTAGGGTACTGTTTTACTCACCAATGGAAGTGAAGGGCAATGATGGCACAATGTCGCTACTCTGTCCTCAGGCGCAGGCAAACTGAATTGCTCTCTAGGTATGCGAACCCTTCAGATGCAATTTTCTCGTAAACTATCTCTTCTTGGCATGGAAGAAGCACTGTGAGGTTTGTGGAATGCTACTTTAATAGGCAACATCTACTTAGTATTTGCCTTTAGTGTCCCATTAAATGGCCATAATAAGAAGCACTCAAACAATTCAAATAAATTTCATGGTGTGCATCTTGGCACGCTTTGCAAGGCCTACTAATGTGAACTGTGCTTTTTGCGTGTTATGATCTTGGGCAGTGCATGAGTTCATGGAGGCATATGTTATTAAAACAATCCTGCATGTGTTAGTTAATATAATTCATTTTAATTGCATGTGACCTTAGAAGCAGGCTAGTAGCCAATAAACTGTTGTATGCTACCCCAAGGCATTTAGGCGGTCAAAGTTGGGGCCGTCGACCATTTGCCTGACCGATTAATGGCAAATCAGTTCTGTGGAAGCCCGCAAAATCAAGGAGGGTTCACGAAAAGGAAAATTCTCATCAACCTGACCTTAGCACAATGTCCTGGGTTCCATCCCAGGACCTGGAGAAAATTTTTTTTCAGCTATGAAGCTTTTTTTTTTTCGAAGAAATCCCTTATGGGCTTTTAAAAAACTGCTTTGGGCTGAGAAACCTATGAAGCCATCATTGTTTTAACATACATCACATGACATAGCCATAGGTACGTACGATTGTATAACACATAATCACTGATAACTTGACAATCCATGCTTCTCTTTCATATGCTCGTCCAGTACACATGTAGAACGCAACAGTCTGCATGTTGTAAGCTGACTTCAAATGGCCGGAGTAGAAATCATGCTGTCAGTGTCACACAATCATAGTCACTGACGTCTTTTTGCTTTTGTTACACACATTGTTCATTTTACACAAACATGTTGGTCCGCATAGCAACACTTCACGTTAATCATAACAATGTTGGGTTACCAGCAAAATGTTACCACAACATTGGTTCCCATAATGCATGGGAATCGCTCCATTTTGATTTCCGACTTGTGTAGTTGTTTAACCCTTTTGCTGGAATTCAAATTAACAAGTCCTCATTGTTAATTACATGAATGCAATAATGACTTGCAGGCTAAGGCAATGTTTTCAGACTTGCGACGGAAGCACTGTGAGCAGAGGTGTATGTACAAAGAAGTTGTGCGAAGGCTAGGTTTGGTCGTCCTGGTCACCAATTTTTGGGAGGCAGCATGAAGAGGTAATTAGGCTTATTCAAGCCAGCCAGCCATGGTGTCACGGGATCTTGGGAGCAGCCGTTCAGGTCGCGTGCACTAGCATGTTCTATTCTTGCTCTGCCTGTGCGTGAGCCCATCTTCTTTGCCTATGTTGGAAGTGATAGCCGCGCGGCTGCCCATCTCCTAGTGCGAAGTGCAATTGAAATAAAGTCCAATGGTAAAGCCCCCAGGTAAAATGTGCAGACGGTGTCGTCATTGGTAGTGTCGGGTTCTCGCAATCTGAGAGATATACACCAGGCAGCACCGGCAGCATAGGTTGTGAGTGAAGCGCAGCCACATATGATACCAAAGTGAGAAATCGCAACCTGCCACAGGCACTCGTAGATGCACAGGCCTGTAGAAGTCGGAGCTCCAAAAGTAGACCATCTGGCAGCTTGGGACTTGCGTGGAGATAGCGCAAGTGTTGGTCACTGATGCTGTTGACTTAGAAGTGATTCTCGAGCTGAAGAAACCAGATGGCAAAGTTGCTCCTGCAAAATTTCGGTAGGCCATGCATCTGCGGAAGATGTGAGCACAACATCGGAAAGCTTGCCTGCTGCTGCTTTCAGTGGAATCTCGAATGCCGATAGCATCAGGGTTGCAGTGGTCACTCAATGCATCACGAAGGTTGTGCCTGTGGCAACGCCGCGCCAGCGAGAGTGAAATTTGCGCCTTGTTGAGTCGGTGGCTGAGCCTCTGAATTGGCGATGAGTGAGTTGCCCCGAGTGTAAAGCGGGCAGCTTGTGGGGACGTCTAAGGAAGAACAGCAACGAGCTGTAAAGTAGCCGAAGGCGCTTGCGTTTAGCCCAGTGTATTTCTTGGAAAGAATCGTCGAGCAGCTGCCTTTGAGCTGGGGGAGGAAGCTCATGGACCACGTAGAGGTTTGATGCTGGGGTCGGCGCATGCCGACGACCGGCACGGGTGGAAGCAGGTGATGTGGGACGACCATATTCAGAATGACACGATAGATGGCGAGAGCTGTTGTGATGGAGCACCAGCTGGAGGAGAGTGAGTGCTCGAGGTGACATAGTGAGCAAGGACGGCTGCCCACGAGTCCTTGTACAAGTCAGAGCAGGGGCTGAGAGCCGGAGCCTGGAACCTTGTTAAGAAGGAAATGGTTCAATTCAATTCAATTCAGTTTATTTTTCATTGATAATAATTTGTACAAAGGAACTGTTGGGCCTGTAGCCAAAGGCTAGTGTAGGCCCATAGTCACATTTGTAGTAGCAGCTACAATGTCATGTGCTTATCTAGTTTTTTAATAATACAACCTAATACAGTTAGGTGGATACATACAATTAAAACCAATAAAAAGAAAAACAGTGCATATCAATAAATGGTAATAAAACAGAAACTGTCAGGAGAATACATGCACATACACAATGAAAAAAACCGAGATAGCATATTCTACGTAGAAGTGACACATTTGCAAGGGTCTGTGTTGAAGTGTTTAGGCTTTCTGAATAGATCCAGCACAGTATGAAACAGGTGGAGCATCAGACTGACAAAAAAATCACGTACTTTTTGATAAGTATAGCTTTTTAACAGCAGACACGAAATTGTTAGCCATTTTTACCTCAAGAGGTACTGTATTCCAAATTTTAGCACCATGAAACTCAAGTAGTCGTTGGCCATACGTGTTACGAGTGATCGGTAGGTTAAAATTTATATTTGTTGCACCCCTTGTATTGCGATTAGGTGTAATAAACAGGCTTGGTGATAATGAGTGATTCCCATGTAAGATATTGTTAATCAAAATGGCAACTTTCATTTCGCATGCCAGAGATAAAGGTAATATACGGAGACGACAGAACAGCATGTCAGTATTATCATGTGGGCTTGTGTATGTCATAATGCGCAAGGCCCTTTTCTGTAAACGAAAAACGGGATCTATGTATGTTTTATATGTGCTAGACCATGATTCAGAACAGTATGTGATGTGAGAGTGAAATATGGAAAAGTAAACAACTTTAGACTTTAGTTGTTTAGCGGGATGAACCAGATGTCCAGCATGTCAATGTAGAATTCCCATGCCCCCTACAATCGCAAGACTTCTGCCAAACCGTGCGAGGCCACGTCACTACTCGCCTTGGTAAAGTCGGTGCGCTCATGCTGGCATGGCAGGGCTCAGTCGTCCTGGTCACCAAGTTGTGGGAAGGCTGGGCTCGGTCAGCTGTGTCATCACTTTGAGGGAGGCAGAGCGAAGAAGTAGCTGCCGTAGCCACTGTTTGTTTAAGCCAGCCATGGTGCCACGGGATCTCGGGGCAGGCTGACACCGCGGCCGCTTTGGTCAAGTGCGCTAGCGTAATCTATTCTCGCACTACCTGCATGTGAGCTCATCTTTTTCGCCTGCGTTAGAGGTGACAGTCATGCCGCTACGAGGTACTAAACATGTTTACTGTTTGAGCATCTCTGAATTGCATGAGCTATTGAATACACCCATCACACAAGTGCAGAGCCCTTCCGTTAAGTCTATCTGGCAGGAGTCTTTTGTCCTGTAAATATTTACGTTTTCCCTGTCCATTGTACAGCTGTATCCTGCTACGTCTACTTGGTTAGATGCCGACGCCAAACTTGGAGGAAAAAGCGAAGCTAGATCCTTATTAAACGACTTCAATGTGATAGAATTTTTACAATTATCAGCATTCAAAATTAGCTCTCATTACAAACCACATTTAAATTTGCAAGAAACTCTCACTAAAAGGCAAAGCTTATACTTTCTGATGAGCCTACCTTGTGCATTTTCATTCCTTAAGAATTTGTGTACTTTTCCTTATAGCTTTTATCTTCAACATTAAGTGAACAGGGTTTTTCAACTTATGGTCAAAAGACATTTACACAAGAACTAAAATTCGTGCTATCTTGTGCTGTCAGGCCAAATTTAAGCTTTTCTGTGTTGTATGTCATCTTGCTTTTGTGTTCTACTTGGCGCTTAATAGACAATTTATGCACAAACAAACCATTTGTATTACAGACTCTTCAACTTTATATGCAAAAAGTATTGCCATTGCAGACAGAAAACACTGAAATATAGTAATTCTGAGAATTGTTTTCCGCGCAAGAAATTTGGTTGGCTTTGGGCAAGGGTCTAAAAATGTTGCATAATTTGGTTTCCTAAAGTCAGTTTTTCCGTAATACAGCTGTAGTCACAGGACATGTGTGTTCCTTAATTACAGACGTGCGCACCACATGTGCTTACACATGTGCTTAAGATACCCCGATAGACATTTTACACACAAACAAACCATTTGTATTACAGACTCCTCAACTTTAAATCCAAAAAGTACTACCATTGCAGACATAAAATACTAAAATATGGCAAAAAATTCTGGGAATTGTTTTCTGCACAAGAAATTCGGTTGACTTTGGGAAGTATCAGTATTTGAAACTCACGCCAAAACCTCGACACAGCTGCATCAGTGTGACGTCAGGGATTTCAAAGTATATTTTTGCATTTGGGCAGCGTTGGCTGAGTAAAAATTCCAGAAACTTCATATTTGGTTCCTTTAGAACACAATGTAGACAGTCTGTACCGCTATGTACTTAAGTAGGCCCTAGAAGATACCATCCAAATCCATGATGTCACAGCGACCAGGTCTGGGAACTTCAAGGAGGTGTCGCCACCCGTCTTTTGTTTTTGCACTTTTTCTGGTCTACCAAGCATCTTATACTGGTAAGAGTGGTGTTTTTGGTGTTGTAGAAAGGTAATTTACTAATGCAGAAGAAATAATTTTTCTCTTTATTGTCACTTTAAGGAACACATTATATGTCCCTGACAGTGGCCCCTTTCCACTTTTATAATATGCTTCGCCGTCGTACATTGCATATGCTTCACTGCATAACAAGACCGTATTGTGGCGAAGCTGATTTTAGGAAACTGAATTATGCAACATTTCTGGGAACCTTACATGGCTTCATTCTGTAGAGGCTCTAGGAAAAGGCACGCTGCTCTATATTCGCAGCAAACATAATCTGCGTCATAGAAAAAAGAAATGTTTGTGATGTTTATGCGCAAAATACTCATGTAACGTCAGCCAAAATATTACCTGCCGTTTTATTGTGGCACTTCTGCCAGTAAGCCTGAATACCTGAGTGGGTCTGAGTAGTCTGGCTCTGAAAATTGCCCATTGATAATATTTGCATTCCGTTAAGATCACTTTTTGCCTTTACTAAGATGCAAATGAAAAAATGTTACTGTGATGTAGCATTTAGCATGACCTTTAATACGTCCCGAAGACATGGTGGACCGATCACACTGAAGGCGCAGTTCAATCTTAAGCTGGGTCCCCACAAGAGATGAAGAACACGATGTGATGATGGTCATGTGCAGATGATGAAGTGCCTAAGAAATGCCCACATTATAATTATTTGTGTCAATAGAAGAATTATAAGCAACCTCTAAAAATCTGACTTGTTGTGATGAAATTGAAAAAGTTGGCAGGTATGTATTATGACATTGATGCAGAAAACATTCATTTTGTCATTAAAGAAAGTCATGTATGCATTCACTTTTTCATCTTCCCTCTTGTGCTTGGGCCTTCATTGGTCTGCATTGTGCAACAGGTAAAATGATAAGAAATATAACTAAAGACAAATAAAATCCTAGCCTGCTAACATACGCCTGCTCAGTACACTATTGACACGCTCTGGTTTATTAAGCGTGCTCACCTGTCAATTCAGGCACAGAAGCAGGTCCTGTTCTTGAGCTGAAACATACACAGCCATGCTTACATAGGAAACAACTTTCAGGAGGCCAATTATTGACACGCATTGCAGATAGTACTATGGATCAAGCATGAAGCTGACCACAATGCCCTCGAACTCTTCCCAACATACATATATTTTCTAGCATCCTGGGCCAACCTTCTGGCCATGCTTTGAAGCTGCTGTCAGGTTTCAAACCAAGCCCAATCTTTCTGGCTTTGTTGTCCTCCTTGTCGTACCATTTCCCCCCTCATTTATGTTTGTCTTATTGAGATAGATATTATGTGATGCTTTTTCATTTGTGTGTAGTTTGGGCAAAATCAATTTCGAATAAAACAAGCCACCCAGCTATTTTTATGGCCTAATTGTTTTTGCGCTCATTGATCATGGAGACCTACCTGCACGGTTGCATGTATATGGCAACTAAGTTCTCGTCAGATGTTATGTGAATATTTAATTAATAAACTTCATTTACATTTCTGCGCAGCACAGACCCATTGTGGCTGCAACTATACTGAGCTGCATGGCTGTTCACAGCATCATTACGGAATAAAATCTGCCACTCTTTATTTAATAAACAGTCAACATAGTGAATAACCGAATACTATTTTGTATATTCTAAATTTAAGTACTTTATGGCTTGCACTGTCGTGTTCTTATAACTTTGGCAGGCCTAAAAATCTCAACAGACCATCTAACTATGTGGGGTGATTTTTTAGCCATTGCATATTCATTGCGTTTGCTTGTTTTCCACATGGCTACCAATAATCAGTAGATATCATGTCGGTTATTTATATTTGGAATTGGTGACTTTCCGAAAACCTCATAGTACCCCCCCCCCCAAACACAAAAATCCATCGCATACATGCAATAAAGGTTTAATGCACCCATGGAAGGGGAAGTAAATCGTAAAGATTTAAGTTAGAAGCTGAGAGTAAGATGGTATTTCGACGTGAACAGCAGACTACAACAAATAAAGCAGTGGCACAAAACAAAGCGAATGAAAAAAGTATTGTTCAGCCAATAAAAACATTTCACTGTTGCTGCAAGGTGAGAAGAGGCAAGCAGCCCTGCACTCACCCCAGCAACTACAGGCTTGACCGAAGGGTCCAAGACATCTCGAACATAATGTCCACACTTGGCCAAAGAAGCGGGAACCATATCGAGAAGCTTGTGTTCTGGCCACAGAAGCGGGAGCTCACAGGCCTTGTGTTAGAATTCTGTAGCCTGGTGAAGTTACAAACCGTACTCTTGTAGCGATGTGTTGACCAGGTTTTGACTGGTTGCCCTGGTCCAGTGAAGTCTTGACTGCATGTCTTCAGCACAATCCATGGGGCAACCTTCCTATGTGTCTTTCATCCATGTTCCAGCTATTCCCTTCATTTTTGTCACCCGGGGCTTCGTGGTCTGCAGTGATTAGTCCCTTACTTAATATGTACAAATAGGTCCTTTAATTTTCCTGTTTTCTTGCCTTGAATGCCCTCATACCTATTGCAAACAGAAAAGGAAGAGAGCACCACTCTTCTATCATGATCGTTCACATTAGAGTTCCATTAAAGGAGCAAGATCAGGGTATCCATGGCATCTGTCTCGATTCTTTACATTTTGTGCCATAATACCCAGTGGCTGTAGGCGTCATCTGTAAGTTTGGGAGGTGGGAGCACCTTCTGCTTGCTTCAGCTCCTGTCTGACCTTGCCCTTCAGCACAACAGTCTAAAGTTCACAAAGCCAGGATGCCCCCGGAGGTGAATGACACAACCTGTCAGCCCAGCCCTTGGAGCAGCCAATGACCTGCCTATCGATGCGAAGGACAACTGCAATGACAACTGCAAAGCTTGCAAGGCTGGGACGATAAATTTCTTCAGTGACATCCATCTTGAAGGCCTAGTCCTTGAAGTGAATGGCGCATAGAGTGCAGACTTATCTTGCCACCACAACGATGACTGCTCCATAGCTCACAAGGCTGGAATAGCAAGTCTCATCGGAAAGCTGATCGTGCAGGCCTAGCCCTTGAAACCACCAGCTGTGTGTCTGCCAATAATCTGTGCCTTCATCGTGATGGGCTCTCCAAGGTCTGCAAGGCTGGAACGCTGAGGTCATCCCATCTGAAATTTGGAAGCTTTGCCCTTCAAGCATCCAGTGGGAGGAACTGCAAGGATCACTAGTGTTTACTAACAATTATGTAGCATCCTTGTCTGTGCACTCACAAGTGCCCTAGGGACCTAAAAGACTGAAATATGGGACATTGAGTGGCTGAGAATTATGGGAATATTCTTGCACACTGACATCAAAGAAAAGTAATAGAATACTTACATCTATGTCACAAATAGTTGTTAAGTTCAACTTAGTTTGCTTTCAACGAGAGTGACGTAGAGGCTTGTGAATACTTTGAATTGGACATCTGCTGCAGTAAAGTGAAGCTCGAGGTCCGATTGACCAAATTAGACAAAAAAGCGCGTTACACATCCGCCAAGCCAACAGGGATTTTAATAAGCAGGCCATAGAGCTGGGTTTGTTCACATGACTAGAGGATGCCCATTCATAAAGCTAAGTAACTCGGTCTAAAGAATGCTGCAGGAATTTAACACTACTTTAGTAGCGATATTCTCACAGCAAACAGATGCGTTGCAGAAGCAACAGTCATAGCTCCAGAAGCACAGAAACTCGGAGGCGAATCTGAATTTGTGCCACAAAAGCCATTCTGTTCCCTGTCAGCAGGTCTGCTATGCTGTGTCGGTCAATGGGTGCTGTGTCTGCCCTGAAGACGGCGACAGCTTACCTTTAACTGGGACTGATAGCCCATCTAGCACCACTGCTAAAGTAATGTTAAACATTTATCCTAAAGACAAAAACGCAAAACAAAGCAAGAGGGAGGGGGGGATGAAGCTTGCAGAAAAACGAGACAAGGATTCTTTGAGATAAGGTGTGGCAGTCATGATCAGAACCAGAACGATAAGTCAAAGGAGAGTTTTTGCACTTTCGTGTGTGATCAAACGGATAGGCATCATACTGAAGGCGTCAAGAGGAGCACAAGGATGAAGCAAAGGCACTTGGCAGCTTGGAAAGACAGTCACGCAATTGAATGCAGAAAAATTGCGGGAAACAACTCAAGCACCCGAATGCAAGAAAAGAGTGAAAATAATACGTTATGTTAAAGAAAAAGGATTTCCTTTTGAACACAATATAACACTGCCCCACTGTACGATACATCAAACATTATACACAGCTTCAAAATTGCATAACTGTGCAAACTCAGCCTGAAATAGATGGAATAGAATTTGTTCCTTGTGAGCAAATCGGGATTGTGGCTTGCATAAGCTGAATGTGTGCAGTTTTTGCTTAGCAGAAAGGTTATTAATTAGTCAAACTTCTATAGTGGTGAACAAAATAGGAGTTCGGCAATGGGAAAGAAAAGAACATTAACATTTGTGTGCAGTAGTGTGAGAGTTAACGTGGGCAAAAGTGCAATGTGTAAATAGGGTCTATTTTGGGCAGATATTCCGAGATATAAATTGCACTGGTATTGTACTGAATCAAGTTATCTTGACATGAAGCAATAGCCTGCCCTTTAATTTGCATAGATTTTGCCATACAGTTTGCCAACACTTGCACGGCTGTTAGACTACTGCATACTTTGGCAAAGCCAGATAGCTGTCATGCTAAATGTCATGTATAAGGCAGCCATGTATGTCTATCCACGAGCAGGCATATCTGTATTTTATGACTGTGCGCAAGTTTATTGTTGACAGATATCGTATGTTGTGCATAACATAAAGTATGTCCTTGCATTCATAATGGACGGCAATATTTCTCAGTTCTACCCTGCCCCCTCACTCTAGGTCTTTGTCCAGAGAAGGAATGCCCACTGCTTGAGTGCCCATGACACAGTTGATGCTGCTTCAAGCTTCAACAATTCTTGTGTCAGTTACAGCTATGCAAGCCAATATTTGCACCAAGATGATGTTACTTAGCTCCTTCAGGTTTTTTAAATAAAGTACTTTACCAACAAAAGTATGCCCGGGGGCTGTCCCCCTTCGACTTTTCTTTGGCATTTACAACACATCCTAAGACCATAAATGCTTATTCAAAGCACCCAATACACTTTAGGCCGAACATTGTCTGCAAAGTATATGAAGAGGTACTGACATGATATCTTCAATTATTCCTTTTTTTCTCTCATTAAATTAAGGCTTTAGAGCTCTAAAAATATAATAACAAGCCTTGGAGTGGCGTGATTTAGTATAATAGCTTTCCTAGAGCCCGTTTCAGTTTTGTTTTCTGGGAGGATACTGTGTAGTGATATCACAACACAGTATGTGGTCATGTGAGAAAAGGACATTGCGACGTTTTGACACTCTCTTGAGGCCTCCGGCTAGCTCAGTCGACTTGTGCACTGCAAATTTTGAAGGTCAATGTAGCAGCACAGTGGACGACTGAATGAGCTAGAGCGAGTGTCATAACATCGTAATGTCCTGCTCCCACATGACCATATACTGTGTCGTGATATCAGGGCATAGTATCCTCCTGGAAAACAAAAGTGGCTGTAAAGAGGCTACTATATTAAATTATTTACGGTGTTTTGAGGCTTCACCCCTCAAACGCTGTCTGTCGTCTTCTCTCCGCCCATCTTCAGCACTGATAAATTCCATTATAAACGTGCACTAATCAGCTCAGTTAAGCACACTCGTGCAGTATGTACTACCAAGCGCTTTTTTATCCCCTTCCATGTCGCACTGTTACCCCGATGGAGGCGAAATGAAAAGGCACCCATGTATTGTGCATTTGGCGCATATTAAGGAAACCCAGATGGTCAGAATTAATGCGGAATCCCCCACTACGGTGTGCCTTGTAATCATATCATGGTTTTGGCATGTAAAACCCCATAATTCATTTCATTCTGACGAGAAGTGGCTAATGTATTTTTAGAACCTCAGTTGGCAACGTGTTTTACCTGCTCAGAAAGAATAAATTTGCTTCTTCTTGTGCTGTCCCATGGATTATGCATTGCCTTCGATCAAAAGCCTGACTAAGCATTGAGACACATTTTGGCTTGTCCATGGCAATGCTAGAGAATGCTAAATACTGTTTATGAGCCGAGCTTGTTTTTGGCCGTTTTTAGCAAAAAGCCACGGACGAACCTAGCTCATCGAAGGCACGGAAAATGTTAAACATACCACTATGTGTACAAGTATTTCATTTCAGAATCAAGTAGGGGAACACAAGCTGCACACCTGGCAAGTATTGCTTGTACAATTGACGGAAAGCTAAGTCTACCAATCTTGCTAGAAAGCACGCCTGAAATAATGCACGTCAGCAATTCCAAAACTAGACAGCAAGGACAAAAGTCTAAGAATGCAAGGCATGCGGTGAAAAATGTTGGGTAGCTTTTGCAAAGAAACTGCGGGTAAATTATTAAGCTACTATGAAAATGCCTTTGGCAGACCAGCTCTTTTTAATAAGCTTGATGACACAAATTTGCATTGCTTAGACAAAGGAATACTGTTAAGAGCTTGGGGTCATATGGCTTTCAGTGAAAGGCAATAATGAAGAACAAGTCTTAGCACAGCCACCTACATGCTCTTTTTGTTTGGACAATGATTTAAAGCAAGGGGGCTGGGGGGCTCAGAAGCACATTAAGAATGATGTATGTAGGACATGCCCACACATCATTAACAATGGCAGACGACATCGGTGATATCTCTGGCTCCTGTTCCAAACATTAAAATATGAACCAGATTCTCTCTACAATGACTGCTTTATCATCAGGTTTATAATATTACCCTTTATTATACACCTAAACTGATAAAAAGGAGCTGCAGACAGGCTTCACACAAATCAGGTAGCAATGTCTTTTGACAAATTAGCTTAATAGCATCAGCATTAGACATATACTTCCACAATCCTGTTCATTAAGTACTACTTGGAACATATGCAGAGGAAAGGTCACTTATATTGATATTAATTAGAGCTGCATGAATCTCGGAACTTTCAAGCAACCAGGGGGGCTCCATGCTGTAACGTCTTCCTAGTTGTATTAGTATGTATGGAACACAGGTTTAGTCAGATAAGTACACTAAAGGCAAAACATTTTTATTAGTGACCATGGTTCTTTCTTTTGTGTTTCTTCTTCAACTTGGAAGGAGAGAAATGAGTGCAAGATGATGGTTGTCGGTACATTTAGATTGCCACAACAGAGTGATTAAGAAAAATGGAGTTGCCGTGAACCCGTTAAACGCATATCCAATATATAAAGAAGGGAACCTTAGCAAAGCTGCACAACCATAAGTCAAGTCAGTTCAAGTGCATATACTAGTTAAAAAAACAAGCTTAAAATATAATGTACCAAATATTAATTTAGCCGTCATATATACCACTCATAGGTGCTAGCGTGGCTGAGTTAGTGATCAGAAATGATCCTACAAAAAAACCATTGTTGTAGAAAAAACAAAATCCGTGTTCCTGCTAGGGTTTGAGTTCATGACTTAATTTATAAGCCAGGTGTTCCATACATGACATGGTAGTAGTTTCATTCTTTTCTTTCTAATGTAGACACAATCCAATAATTGTAACCCAGTGTATTTGACCACATTTGAATGTTTCAACAATTCAAATGCTGAACTCTTAAGAGTACTAAAAGTGAAATATTTTTATGTGGGTAGTTCCATCAGTCAATACAGTCATCCTTAGTCCACTATAACTGCTGTTGTCTTAAATATTAAATGATGTGCAATATTGGGAGATGTTGAACAAGTAAGCACCATCGGAAGATAAATAATTTTTGTACACCACAGGTCTTAGAACAGTTACCCATTGACAAAAAGCTAATAAAATTGACATTGTGCTTAAGAAGCCCAAGTATGTTAAAGTGAGCAAAGGCTTTGCAAGTTTAAAAGCTGTCCATCAAGAAAGATGTGTTTTCAGGTAACACTATATCATAGTAAATACAAAGGGCAAGTGGAACAGTAGGAGCTCCAGATTATATTTGGTCATGGCCAGGACATTACGTGAAATGATTATGAGACTTTCAGCTGTCCACAGAGTTGACAGTGCAAGCATTACCTTAATTAGGTTTCCCTAAAAGGCTGCCACAGTAGGTTGACGCCTACTTGTATGTAATGGTTCATTTGAAGTTTTGAGGGTTGTTTTCGTCACCCCACTTGGAAGAACCCTTAGCACACCCCTTTTACTATCGCAAACTAATCCTTGCCTTCAAAGCTTTCCACTTCCCCTTTCCATAGCCTTCATTTTACTCTTACGCACCTGATATCCTCCTCGACCCTTGCGAGCGATGAGCTATGTGGAAATCAGTTTTTAATAAGGCAAGTCCCTTTGTCCAAACATTGACTCCAGGCAGAAGATTCTCTTGTTCAGTGACTGTCAGTCATTTAACTTATTGTGTGGTGATCTACTTTCTCTACACAAAGCCTTGCACAATAAGGTGTAATTTAAAACCACCATTAATTTCTGGCAAAGTGGTACCTTAGTTGGCCAAGTGTGCTGACCAACTAGCTATCTCTAGTTAAGTACAAGGGCATCTCAGTCATTCAAGTGAGTATGGGAAAGAACATTTCAACAATAACTTTGGTTTATTCTCACATAAGAATAAGTTATTCTGACAGGGCTGCCTTTGTGGAATTGCTGGATCAAAAAAGCACACATGCATGGATCACGTGCATGCATACTTTCATATGAAAAGCTGACATTTCTATTGCGTCATTCTTTCACGCTACAAGTAAATGATATATTTCATTAATGTGGAAAGCTGGGCTAGTTGGTGATTAATCATCATACCTTGCAGCTAGTGTCATAAATTCTTAGGTGTCTTCCCCTTGTCCTTGTCAGTGCACTGCTTCACCACCAAGATATGATAATCTATTTCATGTTTCGCAAAGGCTAACTATGAAGCTTTCGATGACAGTAGACACAGAAGTATCAACTGACAACTCTGACTACCTAAAAGATCAGAACACCAACATGATTGGGTAAAAATGAAGCAGAGCAGTTCCTGACTGCCACCTTTGTTTCCTATACCAGCGAACGTGCCACAAATGTCGGACACGTAAATTGGGCAGCCACAACACGACGGCTCCTGAATTTCACAGGTGCAAACACCTCGTCAAAAATTCTAATGTGTAGTGCGGAAAGACATTTTTATAGTGTATTCTGTATGTATTGGTAGTGCGCTATCAAAGAACTGCGGCACACAAAAATCGTGAAGCTATTACGAAATCAGCTATATTTATACATCCTTCACTGCAACCAAGAACGTTATTCCAGAAAGAAGTTCCTGCCGTTTACACATATAACCGAAGACAGATTCAAAACCAGGCATGTTTAGAGTGTTCAAAAAACAGAGCTATCTTAATAAATTTACAAGTACCGCATCGTTAGCCTGCACAACGCCTTGTATTGCATTGGAAATAAGGAAAAAATAAAGGAAATGTAAATATAAAACATAAAAATGAGTAAATCATTGCATATTGTCCAAGTTTCTAAGTACTAACACATACAGCTTTAATGGACGACTGCAAACAGCAGACAGAATGAATCACTGATTGGTAGTGCACACCAAGAGACACGTAGTATGAGCTGAATGAGTACTGATTTGCAGGGACTGTGAGATCACTGTGACCATTGTGAATATGGACAGCAGTTCATGGCGAGAACCACTAATTTGTTAGTCACTGTGCAACGAGTAAAGAATATGTACTTCTGACATGCAGCTTCTTTGCAGTACAAGGTAATAATGAACCTCACTGACAAAAAACTAGAAAGATGGAAACATCTCACTTGCACGAAGACAATAAAACTACGAAACTCAAGCTAAACAGCTATTGGCTTAATTTTGTGGATAATTTATTGTACCAGTGCAGTCGGATATGTATAGTACACGTCGAATACATTTTCACTGCAGCACAAATTTTATGCGATGAAGCCGATAGATTTTGGTGTAAAAGCTAGTTCATCGCAGCCACTGCAACTGCTGAGAACATATCGTAAAAACTTGATTTGCACACACACACACACACACACACACACACACACACACACACACACACACACACACACACACACACACACACACACACACACACAGACACACACACACACACACACACATATATATATATATATATATATATATATATATATATATATATATATATATATATATATATATATATATATATATATATACTGGCTACCTGCGAGACACTGAACATTGCGAAAACATGATGAAGCGCAATGTGTTTACCGGAGTTTAAAATTTTTACGATAGCGCTTCACTGCATAATACTTAATGCTGCTGCAAAGCCCATTCGCAGACAACAATTATGCATTGCAGCGAATAGCTGGGTTTATTGGTTTTATTGTTGTTCACGAGCGGTTGTGTAAAGAGGGTGCAAACAGAGAGGAATCCTGAGGGCAAAAAAACGGCTTAAAACACCACACCAGAAACACCTCTGAATGCATGTCGGTACACATATTAGAGGGTTCAGTGCTCATACTGTGACCGGAGACGACGTGTACGCCCGTGTGTAATTAGGCACTCTTATTATAGTCCCCGTGACAGTTGAACTGAGCCCCCTTTCAATCTCAGTATGCTTCAATGCAGTTTGTATAACTCACCACATAACTTGTCTGTATTGTGGTGAAGATAAAGCAAATCTGTCAACAATCATTAAGAAACACATACAAGACCTTTGCCCACGTGTAGGTGTGTGTGTGTGTGTGTGTGTGTGTGTGTGTGTGTGTGTGTGTGTGTGTGTGTGTGTGTGTGTGTGTGTGTTAGCACATATGCTCCTCTGAACTGCATTTTGTACAATTTAGTCCACAAGATGTCTATGTTGCGGTCAAGTTTGCCCCCTCTGTGTTGTATTTTGTCCCCAAACAATAATCGTCATTTATCTTGCCCACATTTCCTTTCTTTAATGCTGCGAGGCCGGTACTTCCTAGTCACGAACGGCTTGTGCGTAATCAGCTTGACACAGCAGTCTCGACAGTAAAGTATCGAGCACCGAGTTTTCAAGAAAGGAAATATGCAAGTAAGGCAGATATGACGATTATCGCTGTAGGACAAGACAAGCCCGAAAGGGTGTAAACTTTTTTTAGAGTGTACTGTGGACTGTCAGTGGCTGTGAAATCTTCAACGTCTAGCTCTTCTCTCTCTTTCGAGATAAAATTTAATTGCATCTACAGAAGCCCCAGCCCCAGGCTTGGAAAACTATTCTCCATGTTAGACGGCAAGGGACTAAAGAAAGGAAGTGAGAAAAAAAAAAGCACACTGACTTACACTTACATCCGTGCGAAATGCACTATCACAAAATTGATTTTCTCATTGCCTTTGTGGAGCACAGCTCACATATATTTTTGGTTGCATCACAAATCGTGTATTGTGTGGCTACTGAATTCCTAAAGACAGCCCTCACTGTTACAAAGCCTCTGCAAATATAAATCAATGGTCCCTGTTCTAGTTAACACAACAGGCGGGTACATGTATGGCATGCTAGACAAATAATTCTAAATAAATCCCTCTTGAGCTCATGGCCATTAACGAGACCTTTAGCATTTTGAAATGTAAGTTTAGCTCTGAAGTGGTTAAATTGGTGACACAGCCATGGTCTCGAGGTAGCATTTTCTTGAATCTATAGACTGTGTGCAAAACACACTCACGATTGTTGACAGTTGCATTGTTACAATTGCAATCAGCAGAGAGACCTAATCTCGGCCTACATAGCTACACATACTAAAGGGCTCAGAGCACATATTCAACATTCCACCATCTTGCTTGAGTACCATCTCGTTTGCTTGAAAGTGGTGAGCTCTCAGGCTACATTTTCAAGAACCATCGTTACTCACTAGCCTCCACTTTCAAAGATGTTTGCACGTGCTGCAACATCACCATTTCCCCTTCGGGGTGAGAGAAAGCTTTATTAGAACTGTTTATGATATCTGGGCCTTCTTTGTAACCCCTGGTATTTAGAGGCATACTTGATCAAGTGACTTTACAAATTCACTGTCCTTCGTTATTAAATGTGACCACTGTAACTGCAAAAAGACCATTGAACACCTCCCCTGTCAGTCTTTGATGTCCAATGTCAGCCCTTTTAGAGTGTACCCACACAACTGGATAGTCGACCTTTCACAAAGGCTAGGATCCTGGGTGCTTGGCCATATTAATGAAGAAAGCTATGCATACATGCTCTTATGACTTTCTAAAATAAACGAATCTGAAAAGATACTTATAGACACCATCTGTCTTTTGTGCGAGTGAACTGTCTCGACTTGCCTCCTTTTTTTCTTTTAAACCCTCATACCCTCACCCCCATTCAGGGTAGCCAAGTGGATGTACGTCTGGTTAACTTACCCGGCCTTCGTTGTTCCTTTTTTTCTCTCTCAAATGTAAACCCCATGCAGGAAAAGTAAAAACCACACAATATCTAGTCAGCCATACCTGTTGAAACTAAGATGCGACATGCTTAAACAATTTTCAGACGTGTAAATGCACCTAAAATACAAGTACAAAAGAAAGGACAACACACATGTAGCACATGCACTACTGATTCTTGTGCTTTCTTTTAATTGTCCTTGTATCTTATATACTTTACAAGCCTGCAATGCTGAACCAACTCGCCCGACTACCTACATTGCTTAAACCAATTCAATTAATATTTTGGTTAATGTATACCCAAGAATTCGTGCAATGACTGGCAGATTCTTCTCTTGCAGAACTTCATCCGACCAAACACCAGAAAAAAGAGTGATGCTGATTCAGACACACAAGTATTTTTGGCAGTGGAATATGTTAACTGGACAAACTGCTGCAAGCGTTGCATAGCAACATGCATTGAAGCTGGTGAGCAAGTTGAAGTGCATGATCTGCAAATTTTCTGCCAATAATTTGCATTGTCAGACGTCTGTGACGAAGGTGCAGAAAGGATTAATTGCTGGCATCTGGACCAGGTTCTTGCTAAGTTCGTAGCAACTGCTATTACACTGGAGGACAAAATAAAGCAACCACTGTGCCACATGAAGCAGTATTCTCGCTTGTTGCTTAATCCAGCAAGGACAGAAAAAGAGTGGGGAATGCTGCCTTCCAAGCTTAATTACAAGCAATGCAAAATCAACCTTGGAAATCGAATCAACTGCATCATTCTGGGCAGAAATGGGAGAAGTAAAAAGATAGGATGACATGCAAGAGTACAGAAATATTTGTACATTGGCCCAGCACATATTAATTTTATATTATTGCTGCAACTGAAGGAAGCTATGCTAAAAAAAAAAGAGCAGCAGCTGGGCTTGGAGTTGAAAAACTGCATGCCATAATCACAATAATATCAGCTTTTGCCATGACTGGCAGGAGCTATGTCAACGTGTACAAGCATCAATGACCAGCAAATTAAAGTCCACCAAACAGGAAGTGGACTAAACGAGACATTTGCTTGAGCTTTGGCAAAGTGTTATCACCTGGCATTTCTACTTTCATGGCCTCATCAATAAAATAATGTCGCATAAATAATACAATATTGCTTTTGCTGTAATGGACTTTTTATTGTGTATTTGCTTATGTTAGCATACAATTTTTTTATGTAGTTTTATAGGTGCAACAAAGCACAAAATTTTTTGTCATAGTTTGTATTGAAAGATTTCAATAATGGGGTTGTTACTCTTACATGTTTTTATGCCAACCCAGTAGACCAAGTTGTATATTAGCTTGTGCCACTAGGTGTGTGGATGTGTTATGTTTCTGATGCCATCGTGTTCGCTGCGTTGTCGTCATTCCAGCTTTGTCATGCGACTCTCACGCTACCTGCGTTGGAACCAGATGGCTCACATGAAAAGATTCAGGTGTCTCAGCAGCAGCACACCCACTCGTTGTTGGTCACCTCCGTTTGAGATTCAAGAGGAAGTTTCACATGAGTGTTCATTTCGAATCACCGATAGCAATACCTCACCTTGGCATAGCCAACTACCTGTAAAATACTTCACATAACATCAATTTTCACATTGCATGGGATTTACGCAAGTTTATCTCATAGTTTTCATGTAGAGCCTTTTGGACCTTTATGTGGGGGATAATAAAATGGCTTTTCAAGTCTAGCTCCTCTGAAATATATATAATTCGACACCTTGCATGCTAAGCTGCAGCTTCTTAAGTCCCAAACTGGCATCAAGAAAGCCAGGACTGTAAAATGATACTGGGCTGGACAAATCAGTTTCCAAAGATTTATGTTGCGTTCTTGACCTCCTTTCCAGAGTTCCTGTGATAAGTTTGTGTGAAAAGACATTCTCAAAGCTAACATATGTAGAGACCAGGCTGACAAGCTTTATGTCAAGAATGGCTTAGCTGGCTGATGGTGCCTTTGGTGGAGCAATGAATTGCATTTTTTTTTATTATGTTATGAAGATAACACCATAGCATGCAGACTTATGCTGCAGAAAGAAAGCAAGAAGCGAATGAGTAATTGCAAAGTGATCTGCATATTGTATCCCAGCTGTATTGTGCATGCCACATTACCAGAGAATCCTGCTGACCTTTAATTAACCTTTCCAGCGCAACATGTCTTTATCATGCCATACCTTTACATTGGGTTGATATATGCAGGGATGCCCTTTCACCTTCATGTAAGCTTAGCTCTGTCAACAGCAGATGCACTAAAGTTGAACACTCTTGCTACCTACTTCACATATTGCAACTGAAATGAAGGAAACACAAGTCTTAACTGTAAACTTCTAAACAGTGCATTTAAATACTTGTGCAACCTTCTTTTTGGAAAGACCATGTGGTGCCTAGAGATGTAGCTTGACAAGTAAGAAACTGATGTGCTTTTATCTAAAAATAGAACTGATTGATGTTTTGTGGGACAAGGTGCCTGGTGTCTCAATGAGCACACTTTATGGCTGAGAATATTTTTGCCATTGTGTCAGCTTTGAAAACTTGTCAGAATCTTTAATCTTGGTGCATTAGAAAACACCTTGACACAAAATGAATGTAACCCTTGATGTCATTGATAGAACAGTGCTGAAAACAATTCGATGAATACAGCAGAATGAAATGCAGAGAACTTAGGTGGGAAATAGGTAAGCAATTTACCAACCACATTATGAATGCAAGCAGCTGACACTTAACAGAATAAGCCCTAGAGCAAGTCTCTGGCTTGCAGTGCAAGACCTGTGCACACTTATGATGATATTGCAGTATTCATGGCAGGGACGGGACCATTCAACCTTACGCACTGTAACACTCTGTATATCTCTTTGAAATCTTCTTGTACCAACATGTACAAACTGCATTTTGCAAACAGTAAAATAATTGCTATTGTCCTACAGACAGTTTCCATGTTTATTGGATTCTCATTTTAACAGCTGACTTTAAGCTTCCATACTGAGAGCTGGACGAGTTAGTGCGTTTTTGAAAGAGTAGAAACAGTGCACAAAGTATGAAGGACAGTGAAAACGCAACAGGAGCACTGACTTGCAACTGAATTTTTTATTCAGGCATACATACAAGAATAATATGCACACGCCATGCAATGTGAAAAAAGCAAGCAAATGAAGTGCAAACTATTAATCATGATTGACATTGCTAGAAAACACAAGCATGAGTGACGTCGTGAGTTAACTGCGACATCATACTAAATCCAAGCAAAAAACCATGTTAGAAATTACATGGGCATTATGCGATTCAATGAATTCAACAGTATGCTTATAAACTACATATTCTAACATTTTGCTTGAATAAGGTGCTAAGAAGATCAATCTATATATAGCTACAAATGCCTTAGTCACCAGATTTGAAAAGCGGGAGGACTTTCGTTTGTTTCAGAGATGAAAGAATACCTGTTGTGGGAGAAGGCTGAGAAATAACAGCGATACTGAGGAGTCCATTGGGAATAATATAATGTACCAACATGCATTAGGAATTACGTCAGGATCTCCAAATTTATTAAATTTGCAGACATACTTCTATATTTTAACAATATTATTAAGGCATACAAATTTAAAAAAGAAATGCCACTACGTTAGTGTTTGCCACAGCAAATGATTTCCTAGGGGTGCATGTACAATGGTCCCCAATTGAATATTGTACAACTAAAGCTCTACCACATGTGTTTGACCCCTGTTGATTGCAAGCCGCACAAGCCTGCTCCCTTAGTGAGTGAAACTCAGTGAAAGAAACTTGGCCTTCTTTGAAAATGAAACACACAAAGGTAGAGAGGTTTTGGTATCGCCTGTACAGTGAAAGATCCACTCAAGATCCAGGTGCTGTACCGTATCTTCAGAAGATAAAGCATTTATCTAAACACGAGCACAGGGTGTAAATGATCGCACTCCGATGCATGTGATACATAATGACAATCACCACGAAAGCCTATCGCATTACTATTACTTCCACAGGTAATTTTCATGGCTGCTATGGAATGGCTGTCTCACTGCACCACAATCTATAGCAACTAATACACTGGGCATTTCAAATGGTTCATGAAAGCGGGTTGGGCCCTGGCCAGACTGAAGCAGCGGCACTCGAGAGACACTTTTCAACGCCCAGCCTCGTGTGAGTCACTTGACACTCGTTACAGACACTTGCCGACATTGCCTTCAGGCGGGAACAGGCCTTTCTGTTAGATTCACGTTTCACGTCCAGGCTTTCGCTACTAGGCTTCTGCGTGCTTAAGGCGACGCGAAATGTTTGAATGCACTTTGCTCATCGACAAAAGGCGCCCTTACTTTGCACAGCGATTTGGAAATGTGTATGCACCCTACATCGACGTCAATGCCGACGCGCACCACTTCTGCGTTTTCGAGCTCGAGAGCAGTGTGTCGACGTGGTGTCCAAGGCCAAACAGACATCCGACTTTGCCAGAAGGCGTACACACAACTTAAAGAATCGCTACATACGACACACCCTGCAATATGCATGATCCGTGTCGGCACCATATGCAGTCGGCGCTGTGCTACCACGACTCTTCGAAACCGACAGTCCAAATGAGGCGACATGTCGTGCTGTTTTGTGGATGCAGCACAGTTCGTTCGAAGCTTCTGTAGCTTCGTAACGGCAACGTTATTCGTACTCGCCGATATTACACAGTGATTCAATACTACAGTACACACCACACAGCCACAAGGAATCGCAACGGTCCTCCCATTGCGTGCACGCGTGTGTAGGCGTCGACAGTCATTTTCGATTTTAAAACGCAGCACAAAATATATGCTTTATTTATTTAGGCGTAGTGTATTTAACAACAAAACGATAACGTTAGCATTTCATGTATTTTTTACTAAGTGTTCTTTTTGTGACGTCATCATGCGTGGCAGCAGCGGACTCCACTTGGGGTCGTCTGCTGCCACGTGCGTGCACCCAGCGCCGGCCAAAAGTTTTCCATCCTCCAACTACCCGAACGTCTACGTTTACCTATGACGTCACGTCCGCTATAGCCCATGATGTCACATCCGTCATTTGCATGGCGTCTGTCTTTTTGGACTGGTGCCACTGCAACACGGTCCGTGTTCCACTTACAGCGTGAGTAATTTATATTTCCACTCTATATGGGTGTAATAAAACTTGAGGCTTTCAGCTGTTTGAGGCGTTACCGCTACGCATCTTGCGCGCATATTTTGCCTCGTGGCCCCATCAAATTGCAGCCGGCCTGTGCAATGAGCCAGGTGCTCCATGTGAGTGATATTGCCTCCGTCTGGACCGTCAGTGCGCGCACAGAACCATTCACTAGTCTGGTTCAGGGAAGTATGCGCAAAAGAACGAGAACGTAAAAAAATACACTGGCATGTTAGAAGTGCTCAGCCTTTCCATTTGTGGCTTTCAGGGGCAAAATTAATGCATCTTCGGCAACCTTCGTATTTACCAACCTGCCGAAGCAATTCCGATTTCATTAACACTCTCGCGTTGGCAATTAAGGAAAGGCCCATATCCCGAATTTTCTCTCGGTTACGTGTCTCGTGTTTTACAGTAATTTTTATTTCATGTTTTGTTTAGCATAGCCAGATATCAGAAAGTGCCTTAATTCATTTTGGTCTGGCTGTTTGGAGAAAATTCAGAGGATGCTTGCTTTGGTTGCAGTGGTTTGGCGTTGATTCTCGGTCGTTCCAGTGCACCTTCTCAGGGCCGAGCAGCAAGACCACCAGCGGAAAGAGCGGCAAATCCTAACCAGCGCATTCAATGTTCCCAGCTGTGTCTGACAGCTCAACTTCTGGATGAATTGTCCGGCGGCGGTGATGCTGCTGTGCCAGACGTCTTTGAGCGAGCAATCATTGCGGTTACTTGAGCTTCCCCGCATGCTGCCCAGCTCTATGTGCAAGATGGGTGAAGGACCCAGAACTAATGACTAACGGGGAATGCTCACCAACATTCAACACATTATAATTTGCTAGTGAAAAGGAATGCGACACGGGTGACGTTACCACATGCCCCCACCTTGTTCCGCGCGGCGATGGACCGCTAGCCTGTGTGGGCAAGGGCATTTAAGACCGAACCGGCCCATTGTTACATGAGAGAGTTGTCATCGGTCTGGTGCGCTTTTACCGCTATATTTTCGGCTATTTGTACGTATTGTATAAAGCTTTTCGTTTCCTCTTTCTCTGCTGCAAAAGTATGTCTCCCGTCCTCCATCCCAAAGTCGCAACAATAGCCCCTCCCCCCCCCAAAAAAAAAAGAAGAGTAAATAGTACATCCTGGTTCTGCACAGATTCAACCATGCCAATAGGGTGCTGATAAGGAACCCAAAAAGTACATTCCGTTTGAGTTCAGTTCAGGGGGAGTGGTGGGCACAAATGAGCGATTACACCAAAGGGATGCAAAGAATGTAATTAGCATAATTTGTTACGTTGCCTATGGGTTTGGACCAAGATAGAGTACCGAATTATTCGAAGATCACAGGGTCAGAGATTACATGTTAATGAGTATGATAGGACTGCTTGCCGTGAAAAGTAAGAGGGGATTTTTTTTGTGTTCGAAGACATCAACATTTGCTGCACCAAGCTTAAGTTAGTTGGAGGCCAGACAAGAGATGAAACATTGTTATTGTTACTAATTTTGTATAGATTCATCTGCTGGACTTCTATCAACACATATGGCCAGCTCTCTTACCATCGGCTTGGGTCTCTGACGCACCTTCCTATGGGTGTTCATTTTTGAAGACGTATGTATGGCCATATTTGGCGCTGATTTTCTGACCTACTTGGCCCTTAGTGTTGACCTTCGCGCTCATCAGTTCGTGGACACAACTAAGATGTCTATGTGCCTGTGACATCAACAAATAGAACGATACCATAGATACCATCATCTGCATTCACCTCAATTCTGTCAGACTTCCCAGCCATTACGAAACCTTCCAATCTTGAGCTGCCAGTAGGCCACAACATCATGCATCATGTTGTCACCCCAGGCCTCCCAGTGTTCTGCTGACCCAGATGCCTCGCTGGTGACTTCCTTGCCATTGCATAGAGAGAATTCGACCATATGCTGCAACTGGCTATCATTCATCGTTCGTTGAACAGTTGGTCTTCAGCTCTCCACATCGTAGCAAAGCATGACCCAAAGGATTGGCGCCCGTACAGCGACTATCATGCAGTCAACGCAAGCACCGTCCCTGATCGCTATCCAGTCCCTCCCATTCATCACTTTGCAGCCAACCTAGCTGGAACGGTAATATTCAGGAAGCTAGATTTAGTGAAAGCCTACCATCAAATCCTGGTCAAGCCAGCAGACATCTCAGAAACTGCAAGTGCGACACCATTCGAGCTTTTCGAGTACGTTTACATGCCGTTTGGGCTGACAAACGCTGCTCAGACGTTCCACAGGTTTATCAATGAGGTAACCAGAGGATCCCCTTTCATCTTTGCATACCTCGAGGACCTCCTGGTGGTTAGTATTATCCTCGAGCTGCATAGCAACCATTTGTGCCTGCTATTTCCTCAGCTCCAGGAACACACAGTCTTCTCATCAACCCCGCAAAGTGCGTCTTTGGCGCCCACGACATTAAGCTTCTCGCACACCGTGTGACACCCAAAGGAATCAGACCATTGGAAACGAAAGTTCAATCTTTGCGGAAGTTCCTTCACGCAACGTCACTGCAAAAGTTCCGTGAGTTTCTTGGGTTAACTTCCACTGCCATTTTTTTCCCAACATCGCTCGAATTATTATACCACTGACTGAGCTTCTCAAGACCACTAAAAGTCCGTCCGCTCCACTGTCCTGGACGTCTGATAACAAAGCCCTTCCAAGCTGCCAAAAACATATTGGCAGATACCACCCTGCTGGTGCATTCCCCACTAGTTGCAGCAATGCGTCTTATCACTGATGCATCTAGTGCAGCTGTCAGCACCATTTTACAACTGTTCCAGTGCAATGCCTGGTGCCCAGAAGTTTTTCCCCCAGAAGCTGATGCCTGCAGAAACGCGCTACAGGACGTTCGGTCACAAGCTGCTTGCGGTATACTTGGGAGTTCAGCATTTCGGACACCTGCTAGAAGGAACAAGCTTTCACGTCCTCACAGATCACAAGCCTTTGACGTTCACTTTTTTACGGTAATGAGAACACTTGAACAGTGAAACCTTGTTAAACCGAAGTTGGCAGGAGCTCGGGAAAAGTATGTACTAAACGGTAGTACTGCTGAACCGAAATAACGTGAGATCGACCACTTACCTGTCAAAAATGGAACTCAGAGTGAGTTTGATGAAAGGGCAAGAACATACAGTATTTATTCACTTCGTGAGACAAAAGTCTTATTTTTGTTTCATGCCATGGTGGCCTAGCAGCGAAGACAGCAGTCACAACCTCAAAGCTGCGAGCCAGCTTTTCAGCCAGCCCCCTCTTCTCGGCAAACACTTGCATAGCAGATTGCTCATTTGTGTTGCATATTCTTTGTACATGGGCGAGGTAGCACTGTTGAAGTCACGGACCACCTTTTTCTTTGCTGGGTGCTGCTCTTGTCTCGACAATTGCATTCATGAGGGTGACATAACGCATAGCTTCTGCCACTGTCGGGCCTGAATTGCTCGTGCTGTTGCTTTCCGTGTTGTCCTCATCACTGTCGTTAAGTGACGCTTTGGCAACAACAGAGGCAACAATGGCGAAAAGTCGGAACCCCGTAGCCAACATCTTTTTGCTGTCACAGCAGCGCTGCCGAGCAACTTCTTTGCATTCCAAATTCCACACACGGTAGTCAAGGGTAGATCCCTGTTGCGTGCCAGTGCCGATTTCTTCATGCCACGTTGTATAGTAGAACAATGTTCTTTTTTTTTATCTGAGCTTTGGCATGGCGCGAGTCCTGGCTTGCACGGCGCCGCAACCACGGCCACAATGCTCTTTGGCACAGCGCCAAAATAATGTTTATGTGGCATAGAGCACTTGGAGGCCGTTCCGGTCTCTGAGGCTTGTTCTGCCACGCTACCCAATGGGAATGATGTACTGCTGTAAGTGCGTAACAAAAAGTGGAAACACTACGTGCTAGCCGATACGTACGCAATAAGATGGTACGGTTTATGCAGATACAAAACACATTATGTTCAGTGGCTGCTGAGTCAGACACTTCACTTTACTACTTCTAAAACAGAACTATTGTTTAAGCAGGTATGGTTTAACAAGGTTTTACTGTACCGCACGAGAGATATGGCACCTCAATTTCATCTCCAAGTTCACCGTAGACAGATACATTGAAGGCCCAGTCAACTCAGCCGCAGATGCCTTCTCCAATATCTACGCAATATCGATGCCCACATTTGATGTCGAAGAAATTGCCCACGGCACAGCATTCAGATGTCAAGGTTCAGGACCTCTGGTCCTCTAGTACGTCATTAGCGTTGTCCAACATGCCCTTTCCATTTTCTTCAGGCACTATCACTTGCGACATGTCAAGGGGTCGAACATGCCCATTCGTTCCATTCCGACTCCACCATCACGTATTTGGCAAGCTACACGGCGCAAGTCATCCCGGAGTTCGTGCCACCTACCGTCTAATTACTTCCCGCTTTGTGCGACTGAGTGTGAACTGTGACTTGCGCCGCTGCGTTTGCGAATTCCTTTACTGTCAACGCTCCAAGACAACACGACACATGAAGTCGCCAATTCATTCCTTTCATCCACCTGAAGCCTAGTTCGATCACGTTTACATTGATGTTGTTGGCCGATGCTACGTACTCGCTTGTGTAGACCATTATAACCGCTGGCCTTAAACGTTTCTTCTCACTGGCATAACGGCACTTACAGTGGCTTCTGCATTTGTCATTGGTTGGATCTCGCGCTTCAGGTGCCCCAGTGTTGTTACGACCAATCACGGCCGGCAGTTCAAATGGGATCTCTTCCGTGAACTCGTGCCTGCTTGGCGTCCATGATATCCATACTGCCACGTATCGCCAATCGGCAAATAGAATGGTTGGACGCCTTCACCGCCAACTCAAAGCTGCCTTGATGGCCCATCAGGCTCGCTCTTCTACCTGCCTATCGTCCTGCTAGGCGTGCCCTGCTCTTTCAAGGAAGGCCTTCACTGCACAGCTGCGGAACTGGTCTATGGCACAATGCCACAGTTACCAAGTGAACTTTTCGCACCAGCTAGTGTTGCCATGCCCGATCCAGGCAGCTATGTTCAGCGGCTCCACTTAGCGTATACACGCTTGCGTCCTTCGCCTAGTAGGACTGCATCCTAAAGTAATGGTTTTGTCAGCAAAGTGGCACGAAGGCATCCAACCATCTTTTACGTTACCCTATAACGGCCGTTTCAAGGTACTCGAGGGGACAGAAAAGACTGTTACCATTGACCTCAACAGACGTGAAGAAGTCGTGGGGATAAACAGAGTCAAACCAGCCTACCTAGCAACTTCGCCATCATTATTCACTCTCAGTGACTTTGCAACCGCTGAAACGATGGATCTGCCGGATCACCTGGCATCAAAGGCTTTTTCTTAGGCGCCGCTGTAGTGCTGCTCTTCTCCTAAAAGGGGGGGTGCTCCCTAGCAGCCGTTGTCATCTTCCTTGGCCGCCTTTAAAAAAGGCACGTTCCAGCACATTTGTCTCGTGCCTCATGCCGCGAGCTGCAGGTAAAAAAAAAAAAGAGTTGAATAAAAATAGAGCTTCTGCACCTGCCATCAATCTGAGCAGTTCTCGGGCCTTTCGCTCACTGATTCTTGCATTGTTGTAGTGAATATAACCTCGGTCCAAGATCACCTGAATCAGAACTTCACACTGGCCTAGTTGGTGTTTACTGCATATCATATTGACCGCATATAAAGACGGGGACAGCGGGAGAGAACACATACTGTACGTGCTGTTTATGTGTTCTTACCCTCTGTCCCCGTCTTTATTTGCGGTCAATATGATATGAAGATCACCTGAATGTTTCCTGTACACTTTTTGTTTTAAAGAATGGAATACAGTAAAACCCCGTTAATGCGTAGTTGGCAAGGATCAAATAAGCACTAAGCGTTGTACTTATTAACGAACAATGTAAGATGAGCAACTATAGACTTACTGGCCAATAAAATATGTGAATTCTCACTCGAATGCACACGTAGACAAGATTTATTTGCGGGCAGGCAGCAAAAAAATTTAATTTTTACTTGCCATCCCAGCAGCCCTACAGTGAAGGTGGCAGGTCCCACTTCTGTGCGAGCACCCGTGGCATCAATGCACTCGCCACGTCGGAAGGGCCATCACCCACGTCGTCATCCATGACAACGATGGGGAAGGGCTAAAAGCTATGGAAGCAGGAAACACATCGTGACTATCATGTTTCGACGTCACTATTGATGGCAACAGCAGTCTGGGAAAGGTCCATGCGCCGCAGTTTCACCATCTATGGTCTGTGCGCACAACATTTCACCGATTCCTAGCTTGTACATGCCGAAAAATGAACTGAACACTACACACTTACCATTCGGCTTGTGTTAAATGACTGTGGCTTAAGGGGTCAGCATTAGGGTCAATGACGACAGGGCGGGAGATTTGTTACAACTGTATTTAAACTGGGATTACTTTTTAAATGAGTACGTTTAAACGAGGATTTACTGCAACCATGTCATACCTTATGTCCTTCCATTGTAAGTCATGGGCACAAGGTCAGCTTTCGTAAGCAGGTAATGTGTTTATTGGAAGCAGGTTTTCCTCTTGTTGCAATAGCTACTGTCTTGTAATGCTCAGGGGACTACATGTCCCACTTTATACATGGTTGCAAAAAGTACAGAGAATAAGAAGAGTCATACCTTTCATACAATATCTGTCGTATATACTTAAGTTAGTTATTAGTTATCTTCCCTCCTCATTACATGTCCTGCCCATGCCCATTTCTTTTTCTTGACTTCAACTATGACGTCACAAACTCGCGTTTGTTCCCTCACCCAATCTGCCCTTTTCTTATCCCTTAACGTTACACCTATCATTCTTCTTTCCATAGCTCGTTGCGTCGTCCTCAATTTGAGTAGAACCAATTGTACTCGTCTAATTGTTCACAAAATCCTCCCATGACGTCACACCATTCTGCCGGACTCGGCCTACAATATTGCACAATCGCCCCCGCACAAGGCATAACCACGTTGCAATGTGGGAACCTGATGTTGACTCCTTTCTCATGGAAGACGTTGGCCCCTTGCATCAAATAGTTGGCTCTGCGTGACTGTCAGCTTGAAGGGAGCTTCTTCGTTGACCCTTCACAGGCTATGTCGGGCCTCATCATCTAGGCGATGCTGATGGGATGTATTGTGCGCTTAACAAAGCTGATTCGTTGCTGCAAAGCAGTGGAAGCTTGAAAGTTGCTGCACCCGCTCGCCGATGGTAACAAGGCTAACTCGGTAGAGTTCACATGGTGTACTGTGAAGAACAAACTAACATTTTACTTGCTGCCATGTTTTAGCGGCTAGCAGTGTTGCACTGCTAAGCACAAGGTCAAGATCAAATTCAGCAGTGGCGGCTATTCGATGGAGACAAATTGCAGAAATGGCCATGTCCTGTGCATGGGGGGCACGTTAAAGATGGTCACAATTAATCAGGAGTCCCCCACTAAGGCACGCGTCACAACCAAGTCGTGGTTTTGGCACCTGAAACCCCCAGAATTCAATTCAAGCTAGCATTTTCATATAGCAGGCACGTACCCAGGATATTTTTCCGGGGGGGGGGGGGGGGGGGGGGCCAACCCAAGGTAACTTTTCTATGCAAATGAGGGGGGGGGTACCTTTACTAGTACAAATGTCAATAACGCCCACCATTCGCCATAAAAACGTGTAAAGCCACAAAAAAGAAATGAAATAAGGTGTACTTAAGGGTGCGCCTGTGCGATACGCCTCTCCTTTACTTGCAAACAAAGAACCATGCCAAATGGACTCGCGCTGGAAAGAAGTGTAGGAACAACACTGCCAAGAACAAGTAAAGAAGAGAAACCGTAAAATAAAGATTACTTTAGTACAATAGAACTTCAAAACAGCAGTTGGAAACAAAGGCACACGGACCACGCGGAGTTGTATACTCCACCAGCCAATGACAGAAGCAAAAAATATAGTCGTCATGCAGCCTTTTCAACGTGACGTCGTACTTGATACCTCCGGAGCGCTTGCTGTTCTTCAAAAGTCTTTTCATCGGCGGAAACCATGAGGTGTGCAACAGACATGGACAAAATGTATCGAATCTGAGCATTTCACTTTGCAAAAGTCTGCTGTGCAGTTCATTTCACTGCTGAGCCCGTTTTACTCATGAAACTTCACTGCCAACTGGAGTGAAACTTCACAACAAATAGTTGTAGTGAAGCAAGCATGTTATTTCAGTTCAATAATGAATTAGGCATTCGCCATTCCACTATAATAGGCGACGAGAAAGGCATAAAATTACGCGCTAATAATTTTATTTTTATAGTTACCGCCTTATTTGGGTAACAGAAGAGGTTTGAAGTACGAATTATTTGCAGCCTCGCGGAGGAACAGTGGCTGGCGGTTATGAGGGCGCGGGCAAGGCTTCATTGCAGACTTAAGAGGAAGATTTAGCTCGGGTGCTCCTATCTAAATACATGTAAAAGGAGATTTCGCTTTTTCTCAGCAACAACTGCACCAAATTTTACGAGGTTTGTTGCACTTAAAAGAAAAACTTAAACTCTAGGGACTGTTGGTTTCGAATTTTTGCTGTATGTTGTCAATATTTATTAAAAATTATCAAAATAGAAAATTTTTAGAAAGCGAGACTATCAAGTTTACAACTCTCTTTCGGCAACGAAAAATGATATCACAATTCTGTGAATTGCATCTAGTAGTACATTTGAAGCGGACAAAAGTGATATGTTACATATGAATCTCAAAAAAATTAGCAATATGGAAATACACCTTTTGCAGAACCCTTGTAAACAACGTAACAAATTCACATAAGATGTAAAACGATATATCGAATTTGTCCGCTTTGAATGGTCTAATCTATGCCGTTTACAGGACCGCGACATCTGTTCGTGATGCAGAGCTATGGATTTGTAAACGTTGTGCTTCTATTTTTTTCAAACTGTCGAATATATGGAAATATTTTTAACAACATTTTGGCACTAATTAGAAATCCCGCTTCAAGCAGTCACTAGAATTTAACTGTCTCTCTCAAATGCAACAAATTTTATTAAAATCGGTCCAGGGGTTATCTCAGACTAACGTTTTTGCTTTTTACGTGTATTTGAATAGGCCGCCTCAGAGTTGGGCCCGAGCTAAAGCTTCCTCTTAAATTGTACCCCACCATAGTAGCGCTTTTTGAATTATCTCTTGAAGAAATATACAGAAATATATATTTGCAGAACAATCACAGTTCTTTTGGATCCCGCGTTTACTGCTCTGCTAAGTTAAGAGCCACAACCGACTCCTATTGTTATTTGGGAAGTTACGTAACAATGCGTGGCCGCCAGTCGCGTACAACCGCGTATGGCACAGGAAGCTGCGACTCTGCACGTATTGCGCCCACCGCGGAAGGTTAGAAAAACATCTACACAAGCACAGCGGCGAAGTGGCAACGTTAAGCGGCTCGAATGATAACTGTAGAAGCGTCATTCAGAACACAAGGAATAGTCCTCCACTTCCGACAACGTTTTCTCTACTCCCTTTTTAAATTAAAAAAAAATGTTGATCCATAAATATTTTCATAAACAACGGTTGCATTTGTTAATTTTCGCTTTTCCTTCCTGTTTGGCTGTTGCCTTGGTTCTCTCCCTTAGTACATCACTTCATTTCTCAAGTCCTTGCGACTTTTGTTTCCAGTTGGCAATTTTGCACAAAGAGAGCTGTACCATTAGGGAAAAACCGGACGAGTTAACAGGTGATGGTCATATTAATTTGCCTATAAGTTTCAAGATTATTACGGGGATTGATGATGGATGCTATCTCGCATTATTTTCCACCTTATCTAACCCACATCACGGGTATATGGTTCCGCGAATCTGTCCGCGTTGCGGCAAGCCGTCACTCGAGGAAATATTGAAACAAAAAGAAAAGTTTAACGCAATTGGCGTTTTCTCTGGCCGCAACTCGTTCCACGTGCATACGGACCAGCTGACCACGAACTGAATCCCTTTCCTGGTCCCTGGATCAGTCTACACGAAGAAAGTTTAACTTACGAAGCAACAACGATGGGCATGACCGTTGAATAGACGGTAACAACTGAATGCATCTCGAGTTAATCGCGCAGGCACCGAATTGATAAGGAAACTGGCCATCACATCCCAGGAGACGCCGATAACTACTGCCATCCAAAAGGAGTGAAAAAGGCAGCAAAATTTTGACCGCCGATTAACTGTCAAGTCTTAACATTGATTTGGCGGCGCATTCGGAATGTGTTTGAGAAATGGTGGCGTGGGCGGAGGGTATGCGTTTGAATTTCGTGGGGGGCCCGGGCCCCCCCGGGCCCCCCCGGGCCCCCCCTTGGGTACGTGCCTGTTATATAGAAGGGCTAGATCTTTTGAGGTGAGAAATGCAAGTGTTGCATCAACTGGTACTATTCTGATGCATTTTTTCATCTGTCCTGCTGACACAGCATGGAAATGGTGACGGAAACCTACTGGTTTCTGAACAAGCCTTGTTAACTGTCTGTGTGGTGCTGTAGATGGGTAAGTCATCAGCAAACATCAGGATCACCACACTTGCAAAATTATTGAAGCAGCCTAAATGTAGTCGGCCTGCAGTATAGGGGATAGTTTTCATTGGTATTGAATCGGTGCTGCACGTCTTGCTTATTCCTCTGTTTCTGTTTGTGTTCTGCAACATGTACATATTTCTCGTTTGTAATAAACATTCTCGGTTGTAAGTCTGCACTGGTTCATGTGCGCTCTTCCTTATATAACCTCGTGTCAATTTGTGCTGTGATATTTTGGATTTCAGGTAATGTTGGGATTGAATGCATAGATAGAACTGCATGGGGGCATGTTTTTCAATCAATAAATTTCTGTTGCTAGTTGCAGGTTCTCACACCGATGCCTCTATCACAACTGTCAAGTTCCACTTCCAAGCTTTGCCTGGTTCTGAGAATGCAGATAATCTTTTGATACAGCGGTTCTTTGTGCATTAACACTTCACCTTAATTAAGGTCACTTGAGCAGAGATTTCGTTCAAGGAACATATTGTAAAATTCCACAGTGGTGTTACATCAAAAAGAAGAAAGAACTTTCTGTTGAATGAACTCGGTGGGAAGCAAGTCTTAGCTTAACAGACTTACTTGTAACAAGGCAGCACCTGTAAAAAGGGCTGCAACCGAATTGGTGAAGTTGCCCATCAGGAAAGCCTTGGCCAAGGGGACTTGACTTCATCAGAGACCCTTGTCTGAACAATGGCATTGAATGCATGGCTGCACACAATTTGAGGAACACTAAATCACATCAGACTCATGTATAGTACTATTTTGAAACCATGCACTTCACAGTGAGTTGATTTGTGGAAAGGAGAACGAACGTCGTTCTTCCACTCGATACCCCAGCTGGTGCCACCCGTCTCTCACCTAGCGTCTTCCCATGGTATTGGGCAGAAGTATAGGTTTATGGGACAACATTATTTTTTCTTTACTGTCTCTTTAAAATGAAATGTAATCTTTAATTATGAACAGGGCATAAGGGGTCATTTGGAGCTGTATTTCAGCTGTGATAGATTACATTGTTTAGCATTGTTTTCTGAATAGAATTGAATTTTTATTCAACAATGAAGTGTACATCATAAACATATTCAGTCCATATGAGCCCTGTGACTTCTGTGTGGGACTGGGCAATGTCGGCAGAGGAATGCACTGATCCAGCAAAAAGAAAACGAAAAACAGCACTTGTATGCTTGTGCAATCAATAAAATTTAAAAATTCTTTAAATAAAATTTTTAAATAAAATTTAAAAACGCAGGCTGAATGGGAGTACCTGAAGTTCACACAGTTCGTCTAGGGTCACAAAAACGGTGTTTTCGCAATCTCGTTTGTCAGCTTCGATTTGCCAATATTGACTCTTCAGGTCTATGGACGAAAAATACCTGGTTCGCCGCATTCGATCAAATGAATCATCGATCGGCGGAAGCAGATGAATGTCTTCTTTGGTAGCTTGTGGTAGTCAACGCAGAACTGAAACGTTCCGTCTTTCTTTTTGACGAGTACTACCGACGACGACGAAGGGCTTTGGGACAGTTGTGCGATGTCATTGTCAGGCATTTCTTTGACTTGTGCATTAATGATGTGGTGCTCCTTCGCTGAAATGCAGTAAGGCAATTGTCGTATAGGACGAGAATCGTCATACAGGATTATTCAGTGTGTCATGATGGGCGTCTGGAATATAAATAACATGTGCAAGCAAGTGTAGGCGAACGCAGAAAACAAGAGCTAGACCCGGCTCAGGTGACAGTAAAAATTTGTGCCTAGAAATATGTAGACTACACCCAAGTTCTCAAGAATGTTTCCTTGTTACACAGTGCTGGATGGGCAGGCGTAGTACGTGGTTTATTGAAATAAGAGCGAATATTAAAACTGTGAGTTCTTTGGGCATGGTTTGTAAAAATCCGGGGAAGAACATAATGCTCTATTCTTCTTAAGGGGCGTGTTTTGATATTATGAATTTTAAAAGCAGTAGAAATGTAATTTCTTTCAACCACATTGGCAATATATTGTGGGCCAACATCAAGCATGTTGAAATGTTTCGTACTAGTCACGTAATTTTCACCGTGGTACTGCGTGCCATAAGATGAATGTGCTGCAATGTTATGAAGGATAGTGTTCAATGTTTTTAATTTGTAGAGAGAAGCTTGTCCATAAACGGTTAACCCATATCGCATAACCGATTCACCGAGACCTTTGTAAATCATGCATTTTGCAGACACATGACATACAGATTGCAAGACATAAAGATAGGCACAGACATGTCTTAGATATGCCCCAAGATGTATCATCCAGATACAAACTGAGGCATTTTACACTTGAGACTGGTTTTAGCTCAGTAATGTGGAAAGTTGGGCTAGTTAGTGATTGATCATCATGCCTTGCTGGTGAAGCAGCGCACGGACACGGTGAAGACACACAAGGCGACACTCGCTGTGTCGTCTTGTGTGTACGACACTCGCTGGGTCGTCTTGTGTGTCTCCTCTGTGTCCGTGCGCTGCTTCACCAGCAAGGTATGATGACTGGTTTTAGCACTGGCTGTGAACAAACATGGCATCTAGCACCGTGCAGAAAAAGAGGTTCAGGTGCTGTAATTGCTTTGAGTGGACTGTGAAAGCTTCACAAGTTTTAGATTTATTTTTGTATATTTGGTTCCATGGAAACCAAGCTAGGAGGCATTCCGTATCTTCTTGTAGAATGTGGACCCCTTCAATAAAGCTTGTACACAGTAATGCAATTACGGTATCATTGGCTTAAGGAAATACCTTCGATGTGAAAGGTATGGAGGCTAGGTCATTTGTGCACAAGTTAAACAGTAATGGTGCCCAGACTGACCCCCGGGGTACTCTGAATTTAGATGTAAGGATTCGCTATACTCACTGGCAATTATTATGCAATGTACTCTGTCATGAAAATAGTTTTCGAAAAATGTTACGTAAAGGCCTCTATATCTGATGCTTTCATGTTTGTAAATAGTATCTTGTGATCACTTGTGTGAAATGCTTTCTTTAGATCGACAAAACGGGTAAGTACTAGGTTACTCTTATCAATTTCACTGCATATCAGATAATTGAAGTCCTCGGGTAGATTTGTGTTACTGCGTCTTTTACAAAAGCCGTACTGAGCCATGCTAAACAGATTGTGTTTCATGCTGAATCACGCCATGCACAGGTGGACTATTTTTTCTATATGCATTCAATATAGTTGAGTATTGTGATTAGTCCATAGTTGTCATGAACCTTTCTAGAATTCTCTTGGTGTATTGGTCTTACCGTACTAGTTTTCATGCCCTTAGGATCTCACACGTAATGAGTGTTTCATTGATGACGTGAAGCAATATTTCTTTTATACTGTTGAAGTTTCTAACTAAATCTGATACCATCTGTTCTTGGCGATATTGACATGGCCATAACCCGCAATGCCTCCCATAATTCTGACTTGGTGACAGTCGGAAAATAAGTTGATTCGTCCAAAGAATGTGTTTTAAGCTAGGATTCATGTGTCGTGCCTTGTATTTGCAGGATGCTTATGGGCTCTACAAAGTGTCTGTTGAAGGTACGGGCCATGTCCCCGCTATTTACATTTGGGAATGCCTTTCCTGCACTGCAAGATCGATGATCTTTTTTCGCTGACCGACCTACAATGGTATTTACTAGGTTCCTAGTTTTCTTAATGTTACAACTGCAAGCAGAAAACTGATTTATCTCATATCGTTGTTTTCCAAGTTCAGCCTCGGCTGTAACCTAATCCCAAGTTGTCTGAATTCTTCTCTTGCAGCTTTATCATCCGGATAAATATCTGAACGATACGCTTTTTTGTGGCAAAGTTCAGTTATTTTCTTATCTATCCAGGGACTATTTGGATTTCTGCTTAAGTTTCTTTGCACCTTAGAATAAATTACGCCGAATTTTCCTACAATTGTACACTTCGGAGTGGCTGTGGCCTAATAAAAAATTCCACTCAACATATTTTATTTCCTTATCTATCAGATCATTGTTCAAAATCGAGCTGTTCTCAGTGGAGTATTCTACTAGTGTATTAGTGCTGCCTGATAAGGCTACGAAATAATGATCCCTGATAATAATACACGATTGAATGCTTTCTGTGGATATTGTATCCACATGTGATGAATCATTGCTTGCTTCAGTTTCCTTACCAAGGGTCTCCTCTCTAGTGAAGCCTTTTATCTTGTTTTCCAAAACAAAACTTGCCAACAGAGTGAGATACAAGTCTGCACTTTCTTCTTCGGTACTACAGTCCATCCCGGATATATCGAATTATGGCCTATATCGAACAGTTAAAAAATCCCTTTGGGGATCCCATGCAAAAGTATAGCACTAATGTCCGCGTATATAGAACTCCCGTGCACTGGCATATCGATGTATTGAACTCCGTGCTGAGCTGTGCCCCGGCAAGGGCGCTTCTCCCATCGCATCCCACCCCCGCAAATGCACTTCTCCTCGCGATGTTCCCGCGATGTCACGTGCGCCGCCCTGCACTCTAGAGAAAAGAGCGTGAGAGTAAAAGGCACGTTACGAGGAGCACTTAGAGTGCGATTGGGTGTGAAGGGGTGGAGGGAGAAACCAGGCAGGCGCCCGTTTCTTGTGTTTTGGTTGGCTGACACCGCTGGCACAGCGAGACGAACGAGGTCAGTGCAGCTTGGGCTTGTGCTAGTGCAGAGACGTGGAGTGATGCGTCTTTCGATTCGCCTTGTTACTTTTATTCACGAGGCCAACGCGAAAGCTTGAGACTCGTGTGGGGCAGAGCGTTTTTCTTTCCGCTTTTGGCACGTGTTCCAGGGCCATGGCTGCGAAAAATCGCAAGAATTTGGATTTTTCAACAAAGGCGGACGTCATTCGACGGGTGGAGGCTGGCGAGAAAAGTAGAACTCAAGGTGGACCTCCTCGGAGCCATTCAAATGCTGGCTGGTGCTTGGAACGACGTGAAGAAAAGTGCAATTGTGAACTGCTTCTGCAAAGCAGGCTTTGTGGTAGCTGCAGATGACGAATATCTTGACAGTGAAGACAATGACGCTGGATGCCTGGACAGCGAATTTCGCGAGCTCTAGGCATTCCCAGGCGCCATCCCAGGCGGGGTTACAGCACGCGATTTTGTCAGCACTGACAACGGCATGCAAGCTGTAGCGCATTGCACTGATGCGGAGATTGTAGCTGACATCATGAGTGACGAGCATGCAGGCTCGAGCAGGGGCAAAGGTTCCGACAAAGAGGACCAACCACCATGCACTGCATCGGAACTTGCATCAGCTTTCAGTGTCATTTGCCGCTGTTGTGGCACAATGGAAGGAGCTGGCCTTTCTCATTTGGACACTGTCAGCAAGCTTGAGGACAGCGTAATGAACTTGATGGTGCAGAAGAAAAAGCAAGCAAAGGTCACAGATTTTTTTCTTCTGAAATAAAGTGCTCTGGTCATTGCGCTGTGCTTTTGTTTTTTTATGCGCCTTGGAGGCACAGATCGGTAAGTTCCCGTTAGTCACGACATCGGGAAACTGCCTTGAGATCTGTGGAGTTGTTAGAGAAGCTTTTGACATGCATATTTTATATTTCGAATTATCAATATATCGAACTATTTCGCGATCCCCTTCGAGTTCGATATATCCGGGATCGGCTGTATTTGACATGTCAGTGTTGAAACTGCCAGCTAGTTTAGGGCCTACAGAGAAGCAAATCCCTCATTACTAAAAGTTTAGGCTGTTGCTTCAAATTGGTTCAGTGTTTGCCTTCTGTCTCTTTTTAAACACGTGCAGCTTGGCATGCTTACCACGAATGTAGCACCTGTGAAGTAAGGCGCGGCTTCGGTGGATTCTTGACACAAACACACCTCATTGGGTGTGGTTGGTGGCCATGTCGTGGGTAATGTTCAGGCTAAGTTAAAGGAGTGCGGGATATGCATTGTGGGATATTGTTGAAAAATATGCAAATTGTGCTTTGGGGGCTGTGTCGAGCAGCCAGCGCTGTGCGTTCTCAGAACTGTCACACGTAAGCTTGGTAGGAATAGAATGGGTCTGCAGAAAAATTTAAATTGATTCAAAGGTACACGCACACACAGAAATACACCCGAGAAACTTTGAAATTTTGGCTGCTTTGGAGGAGCCATAGGAAATTACCAAATTTGTGCTGGCTGGGGTTCTTGATGTTTTCTGGAAAATTGAAATGTGTGCTGTTTGCAACTAGTAGGTGTGTTGAGATAAAGTTTCATAGAAGTAAAATATGCGTTTAGGGGAAAATGATCTAAGCATTTAAATGTTGTAGGAATGTTCTGTTGGAAATACAGTGAAACCTCGTTAAACCATAGTTGGCCGGAGCTCGAAAAAAGTACGTACTAAATCGTAGTACTGCTTAACTGAAATAGCATGAGATCGCCCACTTACCTGTTAAAAACGGTACTCAGAGAGAGTGCGATGAAAAGGGAAAAAGACGTGCAATATTTATTCACTTCGCACGACAAAAGTGTTATTTTCGTTTCATGCCACGGTGGCCTAGCAGCGAAGACAGCGGTCACAACCTCAAATCTGCGAGCCAGCTTTTCAGCCAGCCCCCTCTTCTCGGCAAACATGGCAGATTCCTCGTTTGCATTGCATATTCTTTGTACATGGGCGAGGTAGCACTGTAGAAGTCACGGGGCACCCTGAAGAAGTTTTGACCAAGTTCTGCGGAAACCCACAAGGTGGAGAGAAGTAATTAATTACGGAAAAATGAGACATCCACCCAATCGCAGCAATTGCTACAAAGGAAACCCATACGGGCTCCTCAAAAGAAAAGCTTCACAGTTGAAAAAAAATCGTGGACCACCGCCTTTCCGGGGCAGCAGCTCTACCATCGGAGCTAACCATGTGGCTAGCAGATGGCAGGGTGATATGGGTTTCCCGTATGGGTTTCCTTTGTAGCAATTGCTATGATTGGGTGGATGTCTCATTTTCCCTTCATTATGTTTTGACCAACTGGTTGACCGCTGTTGATATGCTGATTGCTACAAAAGGTGCTCCCTGCCACAGTGGTCAGTAACTGACGTGCTGCCTGACAGCAAGTGGTTCCATTCACTGGACATACGCGGCATGAAAGAAAGTGCTCGTATTAAGTGCTGAACTTGCTTTTTGTGGTCAATATAGGTGCTGTAATAAGTTGACTGCACAAAGCTGTGCGTTGATTATAATTTTCTGAAAAAGGCAGAGATGAAAAGCTCTCCAACGTCGTGTTAGGGAAGGTGAAGGTAAGCTGTGTTCCATTAACATTATGCTGGCTGTAGTTAGAGAGAATGGAGCGAGCCGCACTATTCTGGGCTACATAGTTCGACGGGCTGAGTTAGCTTGGCTTGTTTCCCCCAATTGAGACTAATCATGGATTTGGTCGAACGAGTGTTTTTTCATAAGTGAGCAGGTTTAATGGGACAGGTGCCTTATGGAAGTTGTGTCAGAGATACCCTATCTTGGGGGGGTTAGCGCTTCAGATTATCAAATCAGTATGTCGTTTCCAATTGAAGGTATCTGTGACGTGATCTCCTAGGCACTTATATTATGAGGCAGCCTCGAGTGAGGTGTTATTTAAACTGTATTTTGGGAGACAAGTGTTTTGACATGATGAGCACATTATTTTACAATTGATATGTTTTACACTTGAGACGCACAGTATGCATGCGTACAGCAGTCTTGGGAGATGTGGCATCGGTTTGCCCGACTGGGCCACATCACCCGCATACATTGCGTGCTGTGCACGATGAAGGTTGAAAAGGCTGTACTAAACACAGCAGTGTGTGAAATACAGCTACAAACTTGGGTAATAGCAAGACTGAAGTGTCTGCAAAAGTCAGCGATGTTAAGGTTGACAGAGCCATGAATATGGCTACTTCGTTCACTTTGATTTCTCTTAAGAATGCACCGATTTCAAAGCACCACACGAGGAAACAAGACCGAAACACAGGTTGACAGAACAAAGCATGTTTAACCACTTTGTCCTTTAAATTGTAGTGCTTTAAATCGGCGCATTGTTGAAAGAAAGTTTGGGTTAAGCTCCATTTCCCATGTTTCGCACCAAATTTCACTTGAATCATGGTCGGCTTTTAAATCGGCGCATTGTTGAAAGAAAGTTTGGGTTAAACTCCATTTCCCATGTTTCGCACCAAATTTCACTTGAATCATGGTCGGCTTGTAGATCGGCACATTGTTGAAAGAAAGTTTGGGTTAAGCTCCATTTCCCATGTTTCACACCAAATTTCACTTGAATCATGGTCGGCTTGTAGAGCCTGCTCGTTAACAATATCATGAATCTCGCGATGAACGGTGCTGTCATTAGTGTATAAGTATGTGGAGGAAGATACTTGACTAGTTAAGTTATTTATGTAATTCAGAATAAGTAGCCGACCTAAACTGAGGAACGTTAGACGTGGTCATTGATAGCAACATACCGAGGGAAAGAAAGCATTTGATCCTGACGAGCAGTCAAGATTATGCAGAGAGAGGTAGTTAGATGTTATGGTTTAGCTGATTGAATGCTTTGTGCTTTGGCAGAATTGAAAACATGTAGGCAGTGCAGGAATTTCTGCCTAGCATAGCATGTAATGAATGTGTTAAAAGAAGCTGTTTCACAAGAAAAAAAGTATGTCGAAAGCCATGTTGTGCAGATGTAAAGAAAGCATTAGATTCAAGAAAGTTACAAAGCTGCAAATATAATTATCTGAAAGGAAGTTAGGGGTTAGGAAAGCGAGTCTGTTACCTGATGTACATGATGGAACCACTTCCTACTCCATGTTCAGAGATTGCTGAAAAAGTTTTGCCAGAAAGGTGTAACAGGTTTTTCTTTCAAGAACATTTAGTTGATGCTATTGGGACCACAGGATAATGACAGTTTGAAAGAATTGATTATATTTTTAATCCCAGCAGAATCAATCGAAACGGGAAACATCGTGCAGAAATCATGGTTTGAAGCACCAAGCACTGTCGAAACTGGGGGGCAAAATTTACTGAAGAAAGTTTAAAAAAATGGAAGGGATCTCATTTGGTAAATATGGCTAACCAGATTCATTACAAGAAGAAATGTTGCAGTTATCTTTTCTGTTTGCATAGGACCAGAACTTTTTAAATTATTTCGCAGCGTATTTGGTATTGTGTGGTGAGTGAGTGAGTGAAGAAACTTTGTGATGAATGCCTGCAGAGCGGTTAGCTGGCAGAACAGACTGCATTGGCGTATTCTGTGTCTGCCGCAAAATGTGCATACCACATGTATTAGTTTTACGGAACTTGGCAAGATTTATTAGGCTCTATTTTTTTTATTTCGAAGATGGATGAGTACTCCAGCATACCAAGGTGCCCTAGCAATAGCTTGAATATTTCTTGAAGGTACTTGTGCATGAATGAGTTCCTTGATTTTCACGCAAAATAAATCCCAGTTTTCCTGGATGGATTGCTGATCGAAATCGGCCACATATGCGTAGAAGTACTCATTGGTACCGTAAAAGTTGGCACTGAATAAGTTTAATTTTGCTGGGTCATGTGTTCTGAAAAATCTTAAATAGAACTTTAACGCGCCATGGTCGCTTAGACCAGGCAGTATTTCGGTATTAGATGGCAGTTGAGGATGAGTTGACAATATTAAGTCTAATGTATTTGCAGACTTTTTGGTTCATCTAATTGACTTTGTTCATTAATTTGAAACTTAATTTTAAGCAGCAACACATTCATTGGTGTCATGTAACAGCTGTGGCTTTGCGCATCATGCCAAGGTGTGCACAAGGACTGTGAAAAAAGTTTTCTGGAACCACGATGCCTCTGCAAGGAAAACATTTGAATGCCGTAACAAAAAGTGCACCAGCCAACACAGTGTGTTGGAAAACGCATTGCTGTAGTTTATGCTGTAATTCTGCGGGGTTACACAAGTCCACTGGTCTTATAATAACTTGTTCACCCTTGAAAGTTTTCTATAATGTTATGTGATTGTCAGTTGTTGACCTTATAACAGCAAAAAGCGATGAGAGTGATGATACTATGTGCAAGAAGACAAAACACATTCCAGCACCTTCACCCATGCTCTTCGGTTCAGGAAGGAAGCGTACATTTGTGATCCACGAGGCCCCATTGTGCCCAGCTGCAAATAGTATGTGCAGTCATGGCTTGGGGTTGTTTTTTGTTTTGTTTTGTTTTTTTATGGCGATACATCGCACATCATGATTAACGTCCCTCCCCTGAATTCTTTCTCACTCGCCGCCGTGGCTTAGCGGCTGTGGTGTTGCGCTGCAAAGCACGCGGTTGCGGGATCAAATCCCGGCCATGGCAGCCGCATTTCGGTGGGGGTGAAATGTGGAAACATCCGTGTCCCGTGCATTGGGGGCACGTTAAAGACCCGATGGCGGTCAAAATTATAAACCAAAGTCCCCCACTATGACGTGCCTCATAATGAAATCCTGGTTTTGGCACATAAAACCCCAGAATTCATCCATACCTGAATTCTCTGAGACATGCGCAGGTTCCATAATGTGAAAAACAAGAAGCACATCACAGGTGACACGTCTTGGCTACTTTCTGCCATAGTTCTTCTGAAAGTGCGATGCTCGCAGTAGAGAGAGCTGCATTTACTCTCTCCTTGTTGTAAAGCATGCATTCAATGGTATGGCAAAGGAACGGTGAGCACTGTGTGAGCCCTTTCTCTTCAGGCACATGGTAGAGTACTTCTTGTTATGTCGTAAAGCATTTGAAAAGAAAGTGCATTGCTGGCAAAGATGTCCTGGTGTGACCATTTGCACAAATTACCTGTTCCTCATGCCTGTTCGAACTCGAGATGTGAGAGGATCTCGCAAGTATCCTCATCTTGTGCTGTAATTGAGCCCTGCTGCCCTCACCTTGCTTCTGAATGGCACTTTTTTTTGCCCCCTTCTTCATACTGCGATAGTCTATTCCTTTGGGTTTGCAGTGTTTGTCACAATGAAATGTTTTGTTATTTTTGTACCATGAAATGACTTCTGGTATGAACTACACATATAGGATATTCAGTGTAAGTTCTATTCCTCCATTCTGTTTCTGATGTGAATATTTAGTTTTGAAGATTTGACAATTTGAGTGAATTGTATGTAATTTTACTATGTTAATACTGACTGAAGTCTGACCTAGCGCTGTCCAAGTTGCAGGGATTCAGAGCTGCCTAAGCTCTGAATTCAGGCTGTCTAGGGAACACCATTTTCTCTCACCCCTCATGTACATCTAAAGTATGAAGAAGCCCATTTTCTGCTTTTGTGCCTTTTGCTATTAGCTCTGCCATTTCAGGCAGCCATATTGTTCTGAAGTTGCTTGCACCATCGCTAAATTTTTCCAAGGAGTACCAGTAATGAAGAAAGAGTAATTTTTCAGGGTAAGAAGATGCTGTAAATCCCTCACGCTTAGCACCTGGTTTTCACTCTTAGAACTTGATGCAGAATTGCTTTGTTAAGTTTCATTTTTGTTTCGGTGCTGCCTCCATTGGCTGCATACTGCATCTGCGACAAATTGGAACGTGTCGCGTTTAGAATGAACAGACCATTGACACTCATGTTTTCACATCATCTTAGTGGATTTGGCACAAAACAAGATGACAAGTAATACTAGACAGGACAGGTTCTACTTTTATTTGTCGTTTTGGGCCATTTATGCTAGGGTGAACCAGCACCAACTAGGCCAATATGTCCTATTTAAGTTTAAACATCTATTAATTTGTGTCTATATGGGTGTGTGTGCATGTAAATGAAGAGCTGCTCAATCGCACTGTTGCACAGGCTGTCTTGATAATCAATATACAGTAAGGGATTTGTTTCTTTATTTAGTCCACTCAGGTTTTATTTTGCAGCATTTGAAACATCAGCATAAGTATGTTCACTGTTATTCGCTTTGATGTTTTTTTAATGCTTAGAAGTGGTAAGGAGCTTTACCAAAGTTAGAAAAATTGTAATGTGGATACATTTTTTCTTGGTATGCATATACTTAATAAATTCATCTGTTATTAATGCTTTAAGTGATTTTTAATTGTATAAAAAGTTGCAGTTTCGCCTGAAAGGCAAAGCATTGATTGCAATTGCAAATTATTAAACAGTTCTACGAAATAAAGATAGTAGTTTTATCAGCCGTCCAAACTCGTAAACATTCGATTACTAACTAAATGAATAAGCACGGTGTCACATGCTCACCGGCAAACACAAACACATTTCACTCGATGACTGCAGACACTCTGAGGAAGAGCTGCAGTAGCAGTGAGCGAATTTACCTTCGTGCTGCCGCTAGCTTCAACGCAAACTAAGTGGCAAGAACACAGCGCACATAAAGCTACCAGTGCTCGGCACGCCTAGACTCTCTACTCCTCGCAGATCGCTTTCAAATGTAGGGCCCGTGCCACGTGCAGACACCACCACAGTGGAATCCTTCCCTTCCCCCCTTGCACGTTCGAGATTGAGCAACCATGCTCGGCTCACCCTCGCATACTTTCACTGGCACTTGCAGCACACAGTACGCGGCCACAATGTTATCGCACTGGGACTTTACACGAAACATTACGGCTACAACGATGGTAGAAATGCACGTGGAGTGTCCATATTGTAATAAAATGTATTTCGTGTTTTCGGTTATCTTGGTGACGTTTGCAAGGGTTCGGTACATGTATTATGCAGTAGAATGTTTAGAAGTGGTAAGGAGCTTTACCAAAGTTGGGAAAATCATAATGTGGATACATCTTTTCTTGGTATGTGTATAGTTAATAAATTTATCTGTTATTAGGGCTTTAAATGATTTTTAATTGTATAAAGGGAACTTCAAGATATCGAAGAATGTAGTTCCACTTAACACGAGTTCCATTTACTGAGACAGGTGCAGCAATATGTGCAACACTCGCTTAATACCGTTCTAAGGAATTTTAAGAACCAGGAAATGAACGTAGCTGATCATCTTTCAAAAATCTGAGAAAAAGAACAAAGGGCTTTTGGCACTGTATTCATAAAATTTCTGATGCAGCTACTCACTGTGCATTAAAAAATGCTTCAATTTTTGCTTGGTTTAGTCATTGCCACCACTTTCTTTAGGATTGCATTCTCCATAAAGCAAGCTTTGGAAAGACATTTCAGATCCTGGTTATATCTAAAAAAAAACAACTCTTGCAAGTCTGCACGGCTAATTGCGGTCTTTGAGGTGTAGCAGTATCTTGCTGCCTCTTGAGGTGCCTCTTGGTAATTTGCAACAGCACTGTCAGTGTGCACGTACTCATTAGTCCAGTGCAATGTTCCTTAATGCACATTGCTCCTACAAGCCCTGCTTCTCAGTGGCATCCTCTTCACTTCTTCATCTTCACTAATAGTTCTTTCACTATTACATCCGGGCAAATCCTGCATATCAGAGGCCTGGACATCCAAAGGAAACGTCGCATGCCTGAAGCAATTAGCTGTAGTACTTGCTGTCAGTTGCATCCTGGCATCATCAGTGAGGCAAATGGCATGAAGAATGTCCACCTTGTATTCTTTGTCCCGGTTCATGCATACCAGCATCCTCTGCAGCAGACTCTTGTGGCAGTGGGCTTTGAGGGCTTGAATGAGCACTTGATCAGTGGGCTGTAACAGTGCCGTGGTGTCGGCCAGCATGATTCAACTGTGGTACGGTTGCAGTTCCATGTCTAGGCAGTCAACACGGAAGAGGACTTTCTTTTTCTGTCGCAGAAATTGCATGTCCTCTCTGTGGACCCACTCGCTGAAGAGAACCTGCGTCATTCACAGTTTTGTATTTGACTTGTACAAGAAGGGTGAGATTGTAATGCCCTAAAGCAGTGAAGATTTTCTTACTTCCTGATGAATAAGTGCTTCAACTTGTCGCTCCGAGACGTGTTCGCACCGACGACAACAATTAGCCTCTCTTTGCTAAGTTTTTTACCTGTGCACCGCTTACCTCTATAGATGAGAGAGTTCAACTGCAGGAGCTCGAAAAAAAGGACTGTTTTATCTATGTTGTAGATATCATCTGGCGTGAATGGCTTGAAGCCATTGCTCATGCCAGTCATGGCATGCAGTGGTTTTGGCTGGAGCGGTTTCCCCTGAAACAGTATGGCAAACGAGGCCATTTCTTTCTTTAAATCATGTGAATTGGCCTCCACTGCATGAGAAGACCTTCATCCCAAGCTGAAGAACAAATTCTTGGACTTTTGCATGGATTAGCGATTCATTGATGGGGGATGTTCTGGCAACGAACTCTCCATGGCCGTGACACCAGACACTTCTCCAGCTCTACATGGTCGGTGGGTTATAGTGTTTTCCTTTGAGGCCTGAATCGCAAACTTTCGAAGGTGCCCCTCAGCCGCTCTTTCTTGGGCAGAATCCTTGGTGGGCTGCTTTATCGAAACCCCGTGTTTCATCCTGAGCACCGATTTCGTGTAACAGCCGCTTTCGAAGTGGTCCACAATCTCCACAGTTCGTTTTCCAGAGGAGGTGCATGGTGTGTGCACTTCTGTCTGACCATTGCAGCAGCCTAGCAGGCCTCGTACCAGCACTCACCGGTCAGGTTATGATGGAGTTCCCTACGCTATGCTAGAGAGAACTCTGGCGCTGCATTCGTTGAGCCACCACAGGAATGCATTCATCTCATATTCGTGAATTCAGGCGTTCTTGTGGATTCGTTTATTACACTTTGCATGCCTTCATTGTTATAAATTTCAGAGCAATCTATACTTTTCCAAGTGCAGAAAACACTGCGAACATGCACGATCACTACTAATTACAATGGTTCAGGTTGTCGAGGTGGCCAAATTGAAAAGCGCCAAACGTCTCAAGGCATTGGCTTGTGCGCTATAAATTGGTAAGGGCATTTTATGTTGCTTGTTGATGCCTATGTCCGTGGCGTAATGGTTTCAATATTGGCTGTCTGTGCTAGAGGTCCTGTGTTCAAATCCTGCAGCCAGACAGTTTTAATAATGTTTACTTAAATATTCATTATGCAGTGCATTGTTGAAAATGATGAGTTTACAAAGTTGTTTGAAGCCAGAAAGAAGGACAAAATTTAGGCAAATGCATGTGCTCCCCATAATTCCCGTGCTGGTACCACCGCTCTCATTGCAGCTCCCGTATACACTAGCGCCAGAGTTCCCTCTGGTACTTACTGTATGAAGCTCTGTGGTTGCAAGTTAATTGAAGCTCATGGCGATTGGTCTTAACAAGTTGACGAGCACAACTGTTTTCAACATTTTAGTTCCATTTTTGGTTTTGTTTACTCAGTGATGTGGAAATTTTGGATCTCATTACCAAAAGTTTATTTGCATTACCTAAATACAAAAGCTACCAGTTGAAAGTCAGTTGTTCTCTTTAAGCGGCAATTCTGTTTAAGCGATTTCTGTTTACCGAGATTTTATTGTATTTCCTGAACTTCTGTATTACTAATACTCGAAATGATTTCTCAACATAAAAATAGCGAATTACCATCATTCATCAATATATTGTATTGCATTTGAAGGTGGCATGGCTCCACTAGTGACTTTCCTGCTTCTAGCCATCTCTTCTGAGACAATATTGTCTAGAATAAATGTAAATAAAGAAAGCAAAGTGCAGTTCAGCCTATTCTGGTTCATCCTTGGTTGACTTGCACAAGTAGACACAATGTCAAGGTAAACAGATTTTAAAAATCCCAATTCCCTCACCTAATAGCTGAAGCTGAGCAAATTTACTGTTTCAAAAACACATGTATCAGTAAAATTCCTTAACCTTGACTGACAAAGAATTTAATTTTCTGTGCATGCCATGACGGTTTGACTTTTCTGAGTTCTTCTATGGCTTTGTTTTCTCTTTATTGCGATAGGAATTATGTGGACACTCCAGCGCATTTCACTGTTGCTATGAGGTTCCATATAAAGTCCAAGAGTGATAAAATCGTCGCTCCGCCCTGTAGGCTGTATGTGCGAGAGGGAGCTGGCAATCGCGACTCAATCTCGCGCATGCAAGGGAGGGAAGCGTGGAGGAAGTGCACAGGGTAGGGAGGGAGAGAACCACTGTATCCTGAAGGCCATCCGTTGCTTAGTTCGCATTGATGCGAGACACAGCACGAAGTTCAATTCAAGAAGATGCATTCATGTTTATTTGTGCACACCTGGCACCATGCTTATTGATTTGGTTAGTTTGCCTATGTTTACAAGTTGATGCAGCTGCTAAAACTGCTACCCTTACTTTGCTATGGCTGTCCACTGATTTGCTATGGCAATTGATGCTTCCTCTTTAAACTGCGACTTCTTTGGATAGGAGCACCTGCAATGTTGCTATTTTTATGACAGTAAAGTGATTCACGTGATCCGTGACATCATTCACTGAAGGCAGTTTTGTTCAGCGAGCAAAGAAATGAAACATCAGTGTTGTTAGTGTAGCGCCAGTGTGCCTTCGTTTGTCCTCGTGTTTTCCTGCGCTCAAAGCACATTTAGTCAAGATGCACCAACAAGTTCGCATCGCCACCCTTGTCGCCTAAATTGCACTTTTCATTATTCACTTTATGAGGCACGTTGAAATTGAGATATTGAAGCTGAGACCTATTGAAGGCTGAATTTTAAAACCATCTCCACCTTTGAAATAGAAGTTCTTAAAATGTACTACATTGGCACTTCAGTTAACATTTTCACAAATGGTGACTGAGGGTGGTTAGCTGGGCTAGCAGGTATTTCGTCATTCGAAAATTACAAGCACTTGTATCTCTCTTCTTTATTCATGCTTCATTGTCACGGTACTCTAGCTTCCTTATGATCTGTCTAATGGTTAAGAATGGTATAAACTGGACCACTGATGCAACTGTAACTACATTTGGGGGTAAATACCACGAAATTGGTCCTAGTCTTAGAATTTGCACTTAGTGGATGTGATTTCATAGTTGTAGTTATCTTTTCAACCACCTACTTCGACCTCAATTTCTCATGCAAGTAATTTTGGCCTCCTCAAAAATCCACCTGTAAATGCTACTTTTCTTCTTGGCAGGAATGGCACCGAGTCAACAGGGCAGGTCCCATGCCATTTACTCATATTTTCCATCTTGTGTTGTGCCATAGAGGCCAATAACAGGTTCCACTCAATGCTACCGCTCGCAAGTGATTTTGTTAGCCCAGGCAATGTTAAATTAGTTAGCTAGCCCACGTATCTTGATAGCTCATTCATGCTAATTGATGCAGATAGAAAACTGGTTATTTGCTGAGCCTAAGCCTTTTGTGTTTTCCTCCTTTCAGGGGGAGTGGCAAGGGACGACTGTTTGCCTCACAAGTTCAACAAGCTCTGTTCTCGGCTGCTGCTGCTGCTGTCATGAGTTTTGCAGTTTTGACAGTTCTATGTTTTGCAATATCACTAGTCGGTCGCTCTCAATTCTTTGCGGTGTTTTAAAAGCAATCCTCACTTCAATAATGACACTTATTATTCATGCTCATAAATGTGCCTCTACTAGTTGAATATGATGTTATTCATATACTTGTGTTATATGTTGGTGTAGAATCCATTGCGATTGATGGAAAAATTGCCAGTTTTCAAAATTTGTGTGCTGAAGGTTTCCTCGCTTTATCCTTTGCTATATATTAGGAATAGCATAAGGCCACAGCTTAATTTGGCAAGCAGTGATCAGGGGCAGCTCCTTGATGTTTCAGTGAAGTAATTGAATTAGCTAAGAGAAAAAGATCATTCATGCTGGCAGATATGCACAGTTGTTTGGTAGCCAACTCATGAATTGGATGGTATTTATTAATTTTAACCAACTGCAAGAGGCTACATGCTGCAAACGCAAAGTTGAAGGCATTCACTTTTGGCAACCTTAATTCTGTACTTGCGGACAGCTGCCGAGGCATACATGTGAAAGGTGGAAATGCCAGGCATAGTCCGTAATTTGGCTGCTGCCGTTTACACAATAAAATGTGAGAGCTGTTTTATTTTGAAACATTTGTTCTTCTTTTTTACATTCCTGAACGTATTGTATGCCAGTGTCCAAAGATAAAGAAATAATGTAGACACTGCAAAAAAATAAATCCTGTCATTAGAATACAAACTCGCCATTGTTATCAAACTGCGTGTTGAGCAAATTGCACCGCTGAACTCTGAGCATGCTCTAAATGTCAGTCAGTAGCAGTGGACTGGCACACTACCTGGCAGCGTCAAAATGAAACTTCGCTTAGGTACATCACCGCCTAATTAGAAGCACTGAAAATGCGAATCTCCTAAAAAAAAAGGTGCCGAGTAGAAATTCTGGTTATGACTATGCTTATGGTGCATTTGTGGATTCACAACTTTGAGGTACATAGGCGCATTGAATGGATTTTTCTTACTTCAACATAGGTGGCAGTAAACATTCTGGCATTCTCTCTTCAGTTGGGTAGAATCTTTCATGCTAGATAGTGGTGCGCATTCCTTGCACACCTTACCTGCAAGCATTTAAAACAAACGTGGGATCTTCCATGTGGCGTGGAAATCGGGCAACCTGCCCAAGGCTGGCGGTCAAAGCAACGAAGGTGGTGACAGTGTGTTTCACTCTTCAAGTTAGGACGACAGCGATGACACTTTTATGCCCGCAAATCGCAAGTCCCATGCTATGAGTGCTATCTCCAGTACTTAGCAGCTTTGAAGACGCACAATCATTCAAAATAGTCTTATTCACAAATACCATCAGAAGTCAACAAACACTGACACCAAGGACAACATAGAGAAAATTACTTGTGCTCAATATATGAACTAAAGAAACGATAAATTAATGGAAATGAAAGTGGATGAAAAAACAAATTGCCGCAGGTGGGGAACGGTCCCGCAAGCTTTGCGGTTCCCTTGGTTAACCCCCTTTCTTCTCCCTCGTTCAGAAAGTGTCAAGGAGGGAACTGAGTGATTCAATATAAATTAATGTCTGCTATTTAACGTGCAAGACTTGAACTCGTATTTCTGTTTTTTAGCTATGTTGGTGAAAGAAGTATTTGTCATAAAAACGGAAGCTGGTGTGGTATCTTTTCTCTCTCTCTTTTGGCTAGCCCTTATTCATTTGATTGCACAGATATCAGAATTGCTTGTCTCACCAGTGCACTGCTTATGAGTTTGGTTTTTGTGGTATGCCATTGCCATTGCTCAGTGATTACTGTCGGCACTTTGCATGCACTTATAATCGGGAAAGCTCACTATTGACGAAGTTTTGTTTAAACCTTTGTCATTCCTTTTCTGAAGTAAGCACGCTGGGTATCTGTGATGGTAAGCTTTCATTTTGTAAAAAAAACTTGAGGTTCTTAAACATTACCCCTGAAAGCTGCATGTGTAACTAGTGAGTTAATCTTCGAGTACTGTTCAGAAGTAGAAAACATGCCTGGGAAATTGCGTTTTCCCGAGTGCCCAAGCACAAAACTAATTGTGCACAATATGTGCAGTGCTGTTCATTCCCAGGTTCTTTTCTTTCTTTTTCACTTTAGCGGGTAAAAATTTCGGTTTCATTTTTAGTGAGGATAAAAACTGAGGTTCTGTTGTATGGCAGGTTAAATTTTGTGTCTTCTCTGGTAACTTTGTAGAAACGATTAACACATACAGTGGTCTCCTTTCTCTAACACAAACATTTTATTATATCAATGATATACTCTCAGTAACATGTAATTGCAAAGAAAGTTTGTTGCAAATCATGCGACGAACTCGAAGCCATGTTGTTGGACATTATTAGTGCATATCGAGAAAACAAAATGAGCAAACACTGGTGGCCATCTCTTTTGTTAGCAAAGTGATGTAGCGCACGCAGCCACACTTCACAAGAGGTCTTGCCCACCCTTGCGGGCACCTAGACCTGTCGGGCCCTTCGTCCTTGTCTGTTGGGGTCCTATTTTGCTGTTTCCCAGTGTATGTGCTCTTGCAACAGAACTAGACAAATCAGGTACGCTTCTTTAAACGGCAAATAGCTGCGTAACCTTGCAACGTAAACGCTCCCATTCGCAATGCAGAGCAATGTTAATTTGCTTCGTAGTGCATTACTGTCATTCGCATAATGCAACTTGTGGGGAATAGAACGCAATAAGTCATTGACATGTTTGTGTAAACACAGCTCCTGAGAAAGCAACAAGCTTTCGTTTACTGAACACTGGCAGGCACTGATATATATAGGCCAGTTCATGCTTGAGTGTTAAGCAAAAACGAGACATATACCATGTTCATATGTTAGTATTAGATAGGATATATAATGACCACTTGCGCACGTAAAGTGGGCAGCATTCTTTAGATTTGTGACACCTGCATTTATTATTATCCTTTATGAGAAGGCAAACTTTATGAGATGGAAAATGGGGCTTAACACAATTTTCATAAATTTTGTTTCACTGCAATTACTGGAAATTATTGAGTTTTACCTGAAATCGAAGGACCCTAAATATGTGCCTCTTCTGCAGTAAGTGGCAAAAAGCTGATCCTTGCCTGCATGGGGATGTCGCAACAATGTTTGGCATTCGGGTGAATCACTGTCTCATACGCCTCTCTTGGCTTGCGCAACGGTGCTCAGAATCAGTGGTACAATTTAGGCACACCAACAAACCAAATCTGTATAATGGACAGTATGCAGTTTTATCTGGAGCCTTATTTATCGCAAATTCATTGTATTGAAATGGTTAGCCTAATTTAGCATCAAATTTCTGCCAGCAAACTACTTTGAGAGAGGCACAACTAGAAAACAAACTATTTAAAATGTAGACAATAATCGCCCATAGTGCATGCTATCGTCCTGTTGTCATCAAAGTGTATGCACTGGGAATGGTGGCAGAATGAATGAATCCTGAGCATAAGGCACTCAACGGCACATAGGAAATGTGTAACTGGAACATAGCCTGGCTGTACAACAAGGAGCCATCAACAGCAGTGTTCTTCCTCGGTGAAGCGCACTGCGTAATGGCACAGGTGTGTTCTGCAATGAAGACAGTTCTCGGAGTGCAGTGGTGTTTGTGCGTCCTGCAGGGTCTGGCGGCAAGCGACGTTCATTCCCCTGCAACCAGTGCCCCTTTGTGGCGACCGACCGGGTCGGGCACGAGCGGCACCAGCGCACGCACACGGGGGAGCAGCCATTTGCGTGCCCGCTGTGCGGCCGCCGCTTCAACCACAAGTCCAACATGGCGACACACATGCGCCGGCACACGGGTGAGAAGCCGTTCCCGTGCGACGCATGCGGCCGCCAGTTTGGCTTCAAGGTGGCGCTCGTGAAGCACATGCAAGAAGAGCACGGCACCGAGCCACTCAGGTAGGCGGGAGCCAGGAGCACTTGCAATCAGTCGTGGCAGCCACACTTCATTTCCACTTTCTGTTTGAATGTGTCCAGATTCAAAGCACCATGCTGTTAAAGTGAGGTGATGGCATAGAGTTGAGGTAGAACATTGGGTTCCTATGCTCAAGGACCCAAGTTAGAATACTAGCCCAGGCCACAATGTTTTCAGGCTTGGAGTGGTGCGTGAAACCGACAAAAACAAAAAAATGCTGAGAGCCAGTTGTGCTCTACTAGTCCAGGTGCAACCATATTGGAAAGGACCACTGAGCTTCTGCAAAGACACTCCCTCACCTGAACAGGAGTGGGCTTCTCTGGTGCAGTATTCGACCACTACCTCCCTCGTGACTCTTACAATGAACCCCAGTGCCTGCAGCGCATCTGGCCAAGGCGTTGCTCACACCTACGATGCAGCAGAGGGTTTTAAGAATCTCTGGATCCATTCGGGCTGCCACTGGCTATTGGCAACGTTTAACACACGAACCTCCTTGGGTGAAGCTAGCTTACCTTGAGGAATTATCAGTACGAGTGTGTAAATACTTGAATATCACCGAATTGAATAGAGTTCTAATAATTCTGTTAGCAAATGTAATATCTGCTATTCGATTTTTCTAATAATCGATAAATCCAGTGTAGAGACCCGTGCAGTGCCACATGACGAGTGTGCCGCAGAATCCAGCGTGCTCAATGCTGCCCGAGCGAGTGTTCCATTTGGTTTACGGCACAGAAGGAGCACCGAGCATGGCGTGGATGGGCCGCCACCCCAGCTGACGCAGTAGCAAAACTGTGAGCGTTCCCCGACGTCGGCTCGATGTGGGGATCGCACCCGCAGCACTCGGAACGCCGCTATTCGCAGTACGATACCTCTGGGTGTGCCGCTGTCGGTGCAAAGTCTGTCCCGGTTGACGGGACCGATCACAATGATAATGCGACGTTGACAGACAGACAATGGCAACAAAAACCGTGCGTACTTTGGAAAGTGTGAAAGCATGTGTGAAGGTGAGGCCGATTAGGCGCCATTGGGCACGCAGACCGAGTTAGATGCACGGCGGCTAATTTCTGACCACTGCAAGAACCGTCAATGCAAACCGCAATTGTGATCTTGGGATCGAATGCTAATGAGTCATCTGTTTGGACATATAAGTGGCAAGCATTCCGCAATGGCTTGCAGCCTGTTACCACGTTGGCCAGTGCCAAATTTTCGTCACGGCCACATTGCCTAGGCCGTTAGGCCTAATCGCCGCTGCTTTATCGGGCATTGGCAACTGAAATTACAGTGTGGTGTCGAATCGGCGCAGATCTATTCGCAGCAGCCATGCAACATTCCAAAAGCTGACAAACTGCCTTGAAAAAAGAAGTTAGTACACAGGATGACAACGAAGTTGTTCATGGCCACCATCTTTGCAACATCGTTAAGGTAATAAAATGAAATGAGACACACCATACGGTGGCTTCTCGCTTCCGACGCTCTTCGTCACTGCACATTGGTCTCTTTTTTTGTCGCTTCGACCAACCTGTTGCAAGACTGGCTTTAGATTTACACAGTAGGGATGAAAGCGTTGTGGCTGATTGCTGCATTTGCGCAGACGGTGGATAAATGAGGGAGAGGTGGCGGGGAGCCAGCGTCGTATGTCTAGATGTCCAGAATCTGTGACAGGAAGCAAATCGTGCCGAACCTGACAAGGAAACGGCGCGAATGACACCAGCTACGCACGGAGCAGTGATCGGGTCGCATGATGCGTGGCTCTTTCGTTGCATAGATTGGCCTTACAATAGCCTGCCTGCCATAAAGTTGGGATGGCTGTTCTGTCGTGTGGGAAAAGAAAGCTACGAAGTAAAACTTCTTAATTAGGCAAATAATAAAAGGTTGCTCCAAAAATTAGGTCCTCTATTAGACTGAGAACCTCATTGGTATTCAGTACAACATAACGTCACTAATTCATTAGTTTCAAGAAAAAAGAAGCACATGATTCTATTTAACAAAAATTATATTGATAAAAAAATTTCCGGACCTTCATATGCTAGGACTGAGCTGTAATCAGTGCTGGTGTAATGTGAGCGGACCGTACTGCATCGCCACACGATGTCATTCTTGTTCTGCAATGCTCTTGAGCACGTGCAGCACGCTGTTTTCTTGCACAATGTTTGTAAGCATTAAATCACGAGAAAAATTTTCTGATATTCAATTAGGAATCAACTATTCGGTATTCGTGCACCCCTGGTAATAAATGGAAGAAACTATACTCATTTCAGAAGCAGCAATTGAATTGATAGGTAAGGCACCGATGCAACCTACGGGTAAGCTCTTTCAAGTAACAAAGTTCCTAATAATAAAAATTTACAATAGGGCATAAAAGTCTGCAACTCAAGAAAAGAATATAGATTTTACTGAACTTTTATTGCTGATAAACAAGAAGTGATATTCAAAATTGGAATGTCAGAAAGATTGCAGAAGCGCTAAAATATGGTGGCGGCATGAATTCAGTGACAAGGAAGCTTGGCATAGTACAAGGCAAGATGTATGCAGTGAAAGGCAAGTGGGGTAATGTCATTAGCAGTTCGATAGCATAGTAGAGGATTTCTATGCTGATGTGTACTGTACCCTGAGCAGCCACGCAACCTTCATTACAAGTAGTGACGAACAGGAGGCTCCTACCACTGCCATCAATGAGGTTAGAAAGACTTTGCAAGACATCAAAGGAAAAAGCAGCAGATTAAGAGGGAATAGCATTTAATTAAATATAGAAGGGATATTAAAACTTGAAAAGCTTCCAGCCTTTTGTATGCAATGCCTCATGACTTCAAGTGTGCCAAAAAATGGGGAAACTGCCAACATTATACAAATCTGTAAAAAGGGAGATGTTAGAAAATTTAATAAATATAGGCTGTTAGCTTGCTTTCAGTATTGTACAAAATATTCACCAAGATAATTTCCAGTAGAATCAAGGTAATACTTCAGTCAACCAAGAGAACAGGTTGGCTTTAGGAAGGAATATTCTACAATAGTTCAAATGCGTGTCATCAATCAGGTGATTGAGAGATCTGCAGAGTGCAACCAACCTCTCTATATGACTTTCATAGATTATGAAAAGCCATTTGATTTAGCAGAGATACTAGCAGTCATGAAGGCAATGCGTAATCAAGGTGTACAGGAGGCATATGTGAATATTTTCGTACATATCTACAAAGACTACACAGGTGCCTTAATTCTACACAAGAGAAGTGGGAAAATACCTATCCAGAAAGGGGTCGTACAAGTTAGACACACTCTCTGCAATGCTTAGAAGTATTCCAGCTATTGGACAGGGAAGGATTATGAACGAGAATCAGTGGTTAGCTGACCTGTGCACCTGTGCTATGCAGGTGGCCTGTTCAGTTCATTATGACGGCAGCACAGAAGCGATGCTGGCCCAGTGAGAAGAAGCACACAAGTCAATTTTAGACTACAGTGCGGAGCGGGACAGGGGACACGGGAAGAAACGAGGGCAAGCGCTTACTTCACACAGGGCTTCAAGGAAGATCAAGGAAGAGCACATAGGGGTGCTCTTCCTTGATATCGAACGAGCTTGTGTGGAGCAGAATGCACGCTCACCGATTTTTTTGTCGATGGGCAATTTGATGCTTGTATGGAATCACTGCGACCTTGCGGTCCTTTTCTGTGGGCTGCTCTTTGGTGACCACGGCTTCGCCGTTAGGTTTTCTTCTTTTTCTACGGATTGCCTCAGCTACTGAGACGAGTAATCCGTCGGGACAGCTTAGGGCTTCCCAGCATGTAACTTGTGCTGGAGAACTGCCATTTAGTCTGTGATGGCAGGACTAGTCGAATGTATTAGAGAAGCAGGCGTGAACAGTAGCCCTCTTTACTAGTTTACTGTGTGCCAGTGAGAAGGGCAGGAGTGGTTTGTGTGCACGGGGTTCTTCTTGGCTACTAGGTGCGAAAACACACACGACACAAGGAAGGGGACGGGACAGGAGGCGCTCTGTCTCGTCCCCTTCCTTGTGTCGTGTGTGTTTTCGCGCCTAGTAGCCAAGATGAATTGTGACCAACTCGCCCAACAAGACGTCCTTTTAAGCACGGGGTTCATATGTCCAGCAAACATGATCATTAGAAAACACGAGGTTGAGGTCAAGAAAATGGAGGGAATCATCCTGTGGCATAGGTAAAGTTGCGCACGTCTCGATTTCTGGCGCGTGTCTCGGCCGTGGCTGCGCAGGTCTGTAAGTGCAGCTGAGTGCATACGCAGCCTCGCCCAACTTTAGAGGTAATCTGCCGCCTGTGCGAAGAGTGGGCGTGCCGAGACAGCGTGGCATCATGTAAGCTGTCTTCTCGCACGTTTAGTGTCGGAGATTGCATAATCTCGAGTTTCGGTGACCCGTTGGAGAGAGAGGCAGACAAAGCATTCGCTCCCTGCTGTCGGTGCTTTTCATCAGAGCGTCGTCCCAGTGCGGGGGACACCATCAGCCGCAGGGCTGGAGTGCATGCAGAAAGAAATTTGGAGGACACTTAAGCTTTGCCTTTAAGAGCGGAACGCAATAGCATTAGAAAATCCTTGAGTAGTCCTCACGCTTCCCAGCAACTGCATAACCGCAATGTTTACCGGGGAACACTGGCGGAGAACGCTGTGCGCGAAGGCGAGTTTTGTAGTTCTTCTTATGATAGTGTGCAAGGAACCAAGGTGGCCTCGCCACTCCTACTATGATAGACCTCAAACGGCAGCTGGCAAATGTCGCGTTAAAAGATGTGCATGTTTGAGTTTCCGCATAACAAAATGATGTTTCTTATATATTCAAATTACAATCCAACGAAGCACGCACATTGACAATAAATTATTAACTAGTATAGTAATTTTTATGTCAAATGCCTCATTGATTCACATAAAGCCGGCTCTGTTATATTTATTGACTATTTCAATTAAACTTGACGCCATCTGGTATTTAGATGTATGTTTGCCACTGCACCAAATGGGCTTTTCACTGTGCCAAATCAGCGTTTTGCCTGCGCCTGGATGTGACCCAAAAGGCTGTTCCGCCACTGCACATGTGAGAGAAGGCCTTTCAGGTGCTCTCGCTGCAACAAGTGCTGATTTGTTGGATTAAGGATGCAAAGCTGAATTCAGGAATGAAAGCACTGTGCCATCCTGCTCCAAAACACCATTTTATGCCAAAACTGCTTCATCCCGGCTGCCTCGATGTTTTGCCATCAAATTAAACCTGATGCACCGTAAGCGACCGTGAGAAGTGCAGTCAGTTTAGCACATCTGTACGCTGCTTCCGCTAGATGCCGGTGGCCTGGGCATGAGCACAAGTAAGTGTATTGAAGTTCTGGCTCCCAGTTGAAAAATTCGGCCATTGAATTATGAGTTGACTGGAACCTGAAGTAGGCTCAGATACTGAAAAAGAAATGGAGCTGTGGACACCAATTTAGGAAAAGGCATTCTATGGCTTTTTTTATGGCCTGCACACAGTACCTTGCCTGAAGGTTACTTTTTCTACTTTTGAACAACAAGGTGCTGCTTCACATCAGGTTCCTGAAGCTTGGTGCAGCAGGAACAGTACGAATGCCCTACCACCAGTGATCCCTCCCAACAAAGTCAACTGATGAGCGCCTCACTTGTGAAACGTCCAACCGGAAAATTCCGACCAGTGTGGTTGCACATTGGGCGAATGTGTTCACACTGAAAATGGCCCCGAATAGTCCCAGACTAGGAAAGCTCACAAAGGCTGTGATTTCCTTGCCGCATGCAGACTGTGAGGGATAGGCGACAACAAGCAGGCACTTCACCATTGAGCCTCTTTGTCAATAACAAACACTTTTGTCACACAAAAACATACTTGAGGCATTATGTGGGCGACACCACGAAGGTGCCAATCACTAATGACCTTCTTGAGTGTGTCATACAGGGCCTATCTCCGACATGGTGGAAGCCACAGTGCTACTAAAACGAAAATGTGAAGAGCCACTGGCAGGAGGAGGAAACGGCTATCCTTACCGACCAAGCAAGATGTGCTGCTCGTTGATGGGAACTGCCTGTGCTGCTTCAGTGCGTCAAAGTGATAAGCTCCACGCTTGAATCTATCATGTCAAAATGAGCTAATCAAACTTTGTGTTCAGTTATCCAGTGCACAACCAAACATTTTGTTTTCAGCTAGTCTGTTCCGAATCATTGATCAGGTCAGCTGTGATTTTTTGAACACCTGTACACATTTTGGCCGCCTGTCTTGTCTAGTCATAGATGCGTATGTTGTCAGCAAAAAGTATTGAGTGTTGAATAAAAAGCAATCACACTGTAGTTTTTTTGCATGTCATGAATAGGAAAATTGCAATTATCAAGGTGTCTGACCCTAGACACATTCTTCAAAGCGTAACTATAATGCTCCAAAACTCTCCTTTTATTGCTCCAAAGCTGCTCCAAAATGGCATTATCACTGCTCCTTGAATGCCTCCAATAGCCCGAGCCCACTTCCACCCCTGTGCATAGTATAAAATGTTGGAAACTTGGAAACAGAAATCTAATTTGAAGCTTCAATTTTTTTTGAAATGTTGCTCAAAGTAGGTACCGTATTTTCCAATTATAAGTTGCGGTTTCTTTCTGTATTTTTCGTTGGTGCATCTTACGTTGGATGCTATCGCCGCGCCCTTTGTATCAAGCAGTCATCAAATGATGCTCCATCGCACATCACCTTCAGTCATGCACAGCAAATACACTTGCTGGATGAAAAAGGCACTAAAGCCAACCAAAGACACAGCCTTGTCCGAGCCATACACGTAGCCCTTAGGGATCAGCCCATCGAAACAGTTACCAAACAACTAATTGACAAATACCTACCAGTTAGAAATGAGCAGGACCAGCCACTTCCATCAGAATACAGGGGAGCCGCTCAACCGGAACTCGACCAACCCTTCACCATATCCGAAATCCGGAGGGTGTTAAGTGAACTAAATCGAAATTCAGCCCCCAGTCCTGATGGAGTAACAAACAGATCACTTAGAAATCTCTATGAGCCGTCCATTGAATCGCTGACAGACTTCATTAATGAAGCATGGATCTCAGGCGAAGTCCCAGAAGAATGGAAAACTTCACAGGTTATACTAATACCCAAACCGGGTAAACCTCCAAGCTTGGACAACTTAAGGCCAATATCACTTACATCATGCGTGGGGAAGGTCGCTGAACACGCAATCCTTAACAGGCTAAAAGACCACTTAGAAGACAATAATATATACACTCACAACATGCTGGGTTTTAGGTCTGCACTTTCCACGCAGGATGCCATGAAGCAAATTAAACACCACATACTCGACGGATATTCTAGAAATACTAAGGCCATATTGGGATTAGACTTGGAAAAAGCATTCGACAGAATCAAGCATGAGTACATCCTCAGAACGATAGAAGACATTGGACTCGGGTTGAGGATGTTTAAATACATCAAATCCTTTCTCGAAGCACGCACGGCGAAGATAAAGGTCGGAGACACAAACTCGGAAGTGGTTCAGCTCGGAGATCGAGGAACCCCCCAAGGATCGGTGATCTCTCCCGTCCTTTTCAACCTGTGCATGATTGGTCTGTCCAGAAAGCTGGGCAAGATTAACGGCATTGACCATACCATATATGCTGATGATCTCACTGTATGGTGTGCTGGTGGCACTGAAGGGCAGATACGGGACGCACTGACTGAAGCGATCAAGACGGTGGAAGAATACCTGAGGCCCACTGGACTCAGGTGCTCCCCCCACAAATCGGAGTTACTACTTTATAGACGTGAAAAGGGGGGCAGGCCTAAGGGCTGGAAACCTCTATCGGAAAGCAATATACACCTACATACAGAAAATGGTGCCAATATACCCAGAGTCAACGTGATCAGGGTACTAGGCTTTTTCATTGATGCAAACGGTGGAAACCATACCGAGGTGAAGAAAATCACCCTTAAAACGGATAACGCGTGCAGGATGATCAGGCGCCTGGCAGGAAGACACAAGGGCATGAAAGAAGATAACCTCATCAGGATAATCAACTCATTCGTACTCTGTCATATATCATACGTCGCTGCCATGTACAATTGGACGCAGTTTCAACTCAAAAAGCTTGACGCAGTGATCAAGAAGGTTGTTAAAAGCGCATTGGGGCTCCCAATTCGAACCAGCACTGCAAAACTGCTCAAATTAGGAATACACAACACGACCATGGAGATCGCGGAGGCTCAAGAAACATCACAAATAGCGAGACTATCTACAACCAGCACGAGAAGATCAATCCTGGACAAGATCATGATCAACCCCATTACGGATTCAGCACAGTACGTTAAAGTTAATCAAGAATTCGCAGACAACATAATTGTCGCACCTCTACCCAGGAATATGCACCCAAAACATAATATCAACAGGAGAGTCGCACGAGCCAGGGCGTTAATTGAGAAAATGGATAAAGGGGGCAGAGGAGCCTGCTTTGTCGATTCGGCTGCCTACAAAGATCTAACTAAGTTCGCGGCGGTGGTAGTGGATCATCAGGGCAATTGCACAAACTGCGCCACGGTCTACACTAACAAACCTGAAGACGCTGAACAAGTTGCCATTGCATTGGCACTAACAGACGATAGATTCATCGAAATATATAGCGACTCGAAAACGGCTATTAGAGCTTTCAATAGGGGAAAGATTGCCCCGCAGGCTGCGAGAATAATTAACAAAAGGCAAACAAATGTTACACGTTACATTTATTGGTTCCCGGCGCACCTTGGTTCACTTGATGGTATTCCTGTCAATCCAAATGAATCGGCCAACAGCGTCGCCCGCGACCTTACAGACCGGGCCGCTTTTACATATGGTTTTGATTCTGCTGGATTGGAGAACTTACATAGAGATACGCTCATTACATACAATGAAATTACAAAACATTACTACATGGGAAGGAGGGAGTTTCCAGCCCCTCACTATAGGCTAAACAGAGCACAAGCAGTTACCCTTAGACAATTACAGACAGAGTCTTATTATTCACCTGCACAAATAAAGAAATGGTATAACATTGCAGACATGAATATTATATGCAAAGCATGCAAAAAGGAGATGTGCACGCTTGAACATCTGCTCTGGGAGTGTGGGTCGCTCGGCCCTGGCATTTCCCGGAATCGGTTTTTAGGAATGATCAGATCTCCTGATCATATCCCTCAAGTCCTGGCTGTCCAGTACGCCCGTGATAGGGCTAGGAGGCTTGACCTCCCGGTCCCAACATGGGTATAGCCAGGCAGGTGGCAACACCTTGTACAGGACCAGAATAAAGTTTTTTCTCCTCCTCCTCCTCCTCGTTGCTGTTGGTGCTGCATGCTTCGTGTGTGTCGTTGCAGCCTCGCTAGCCACGGCACAGCATGCGAAGCAAAGTCGGTGAAGTCACGACTTTCGAGAAGTGACTAAATGGATTAGTGAGACATGGAACTCAATTGCTGAGGAAATGATGGTGGCAGGGGTTCGCAAGGCTGGGTTGATGCCGTTCACGACTGATGGTGATGTTGGTAAGTTGGACACCAGTGAATCAGAAGACGACAGTGATGTGCCAGTGGAACTCCAACCTAAAATAGCTGCATTGTTTGTAAGGTATTCGGAGAAGGACGACTTGCATGGCTTTGACTAAACGCCGTCACGTAAGCTATCAATAGCATCGTTGATGCAATTGGAATAAAATACTTTTGAAAAATATTGTCTAGACGTTGGAAGGCACTTGCATGCATGTCAGCACTGCCTACAACAGGATGCATGCAGCATCTATTTTCATCACATTTTCTCATGACCTGATCCTCAACGAGTTTTTAAATCGTTTACCGTACAAACAGGTGTGTCTTATACACTATAAGACTTATAGATGACTTATGTACATTATTTTCGTCAAAACTGCCGTTTTGAGGGGGGTGCAACTTGTACAAATGTGCGACTTATAGAACGGAAAATACGGTAATTGTTTTTCAGAAATTTGGAACAAGAAGCTTAGAACTGTGCATCAAACACAAATACTGATATTCTAATGCCAGTCATGACGGGCACAAGACTCGTTTTTGTTGTTGCTCTGTACCCACAGAAAAGGGGATCTGTTAGCTTTGCTTACATGGTCTCACAGTCTTGTGGCTCTGCCCACCAGGTGCGTCATCTGCTCGGCGGTGTTTGCCAGCCAGGGCGGACTGGACGCGCATTCCAGGGGCCACACCGAGGAGCCCCGGTTCCTGTGCAGCCTGTGCATGCGTCCCTTCAAGCACAAGCGCAACCTGGCACGCCACATGGAGCTCCACGCCTGGGAGGAGAGGCAGCGAGCCGGCGGCCACAGTCGGCCACCGGTCTACGAGGACTGAGCCGTCTTCCGATGGGTCTGGGTTCATTTATTTTCTGTTCCCTAAGGATGGCTGTTCTGGCATATGGGTGCACACCCATCCCGAGTAGCATTGATGATACAAGTAAATCAAGTATACAGCTATATCACAACAAAACAAACATCTCACTTCATAACGCCATTTTATGTCAGGTTAAGCTGCAGTAAAACCTCGTTAATACACAACGGTCAAGATGTACTCGTGGCGAGCCCCCATTCCATCCTTGCATCTGTTGTTGGCTGATGATCACTTGGGTGGCAATGTCATGTGTGCCTGCAGTTACCGCAATCACCTTTTTTTTATGCAAAAGATCTTCTATCTTTTTGCAATGCACTGAGACAGGTCTATGTCAATTGTGTTGGAATCGATGCAGCTATGCTTGTACGGATAAGCTCTGGAAATATGTGGTGGCACGACGGCAGTTTTGGCAAAAAGCATGCCACAAGAAACGGAATATAGGTTGAGACCGGGCTTTGAGGTGAATAAAAATTTTTTGTTACATTCTTCAATGCAGCTAACTACAAAAGCTCATTTGTCGCCATAAGCTGCATTTATGAATGCCACAGAAGCATATTGTTTCAACTTTCTAGTGTGTCGCATCGCACACAAACGAGGTAATTCGCTCGGAAGGCATATGGCATCAAACATGCCCAACAGGGCTAGCTTTAGAGGGAAGGTGCACATTTCATTGGCGCATGTAAACAGAAGGTTATCATATTGGGAATTGTGACAACCGCACTGTGGGACATGGAAACAAAAATAACGGCTGGCAGAACAGGTGGCACGCAATTTCTTTTCACTCGTGATGAGTACAATGTGCATGTTGAAACAATGTCTTCCTCGTCAATGAGATCAACATTGGCAAGTTGCTTGATTTGTGGCATCACTGTAACCATGACGAGACAGCAGCGCTCGGTTACCACTGGACGTGTCAACAGTTGCAGACCACGGACATGCTGGGATGTTTTCATATGCACAATACCGCACGTTTCCGCAAGATAAAGGCTGTGCCCATGTGGACAAAGGAAGGAGGACCTGATGGAATAGTGCAGCCTGCAGGCACTTGAGGTGTGCAGTGGAACCCGCTTATAACAATATTCAACTGCCACGAAAATTTCGTTGTTGTACGCAATAATTGTTATAACCGGGTTGCATGAAAAAAGAAAAATTGGGGATGGCATACCTGTTCCAAGAAAACTACTATATTTACTCGAATCTAGGCCGACCCCGTTTCTAAGCCAACCCCCTAAAGTCAGAAGCCAACAAAAAAATATATATATATTACCTCGAATGTAGGCCGAACAAAAAAAGCGAGGACAGCGTTCACAAAATGCAAACCGGATTTATTTAATCTTAATGTGCAGAGCTCATTCAACGTTGTTGTCGCTGTGTTCCTTGTCACTGTCACCTTCAAACAGTGCACTATCTTCGGTACCGTCAAGCGCATTAGATATGCTGCATTTTTTAAGGGCACGCACGATCAAAGTACCTGGCATGTCGTCCCACGCTGCAGCCCGCCAACTGCGATAGCGATGCACGTTTGATGCGGCCCGTTGCCATTAGCATGGGGTCTTCGTCAGTCAACCAGTCCATGTAATATTTCCGCAGACGACAAGGAGTGAGTTCTTTGTCAAAAGGGCTTATGGACGCCGTCGCCACACAATCTTAACCCGCTCTTCCACTATCGCACCCGTCATCCACCCGTTCTCATTTGCCCGCACAATGACATTTCTTGGGAAAGTTTCTTGAGCAGGCGGTGTCTTCCTTTTAAATATCATATAAGGAGGGAGTTTATGTCCATCAGCAGTGCAGCACAGCATCACAGTTGCGCGCTGCTTCTCGTAGCCTGCAGAGCTCACCTTCGCCTCCTTAGCACCCTTTTCATTCACGGTGTACGCCACTGGCATATCAAAATACACAGCCGGCCCTCCAGTCGGCGTTGCCGATTTGCCCAAGGTTCTAGCCTGCCACTTCTCTCTTTCACAGCACATAGCGCTGAAAAGCTATCAGCTTTTCTTTGAAATCGCTTGGCAGCTTCTGGGTGATTGAAGTGTGATGTTGGAGGCTGAAGCCGAAGCGCTTCATGAATTTCTGAAGCCAGCCCCGGTTGGCTTTGAAATCCTTTGGCTTTAGGCCTTGCTTCCTCGAAAGTTGGCTAGCTTTCGCTTGGAGCACTTCTGTTGTCACTGGAAGGGCAGCTGCTCTCTGCATCCAAACAAAGTCGGCCAAAACTGTCTCCACTTCGTGGTGACGGCCTTTCTTTGGTCTGCTAAATGCCATCCTCGTTGCGGCACATGCAAAAAGCTGCTGTCGTTGTCCCCTCCAACGATGGACATTTTTCACGTCGATGTCGAAGTCCCGCCCGGCTCGAAGGTTCGACGATGCCTCTGCGGCTATTGCAACTTTTCGCTTGAAAGCGGCACTGTAGTGGCATCTCCTGCTTGGTGTTATCGCGATAACACCACGCCACACACCGATACGTCCGACACGACACAGGTCAAAATGGCGACCTCGCTTGTGTACGGTTGGCTACTGGCGCGGCTAGTAGCGGCTGCGATACTGACCTTTCTAGATGGCGCTAGCTATGTACCATATTTAGCAGTTTCAATGAAAAACTGGCGCCTTTTTTAAGATCCACGAATCTAAGCCAACCCTAGAGTTTCGAATGTGATTATGTGAAAAAAAAACTATCGGCCTAAATTCAAATAAATACGGTATAATGGCGGGAAGGCCACTTCCCCACCACTTTCCTCCATCCAGCTTCTGATTGTTTTGACCGGTTTAACTGTTTTACTCTGCTTCTTGTGCGCTCTTGATCGCATAATAAGCCACGGCTGTCAGCATTCAAGAATGGCACTGCTATTACAACTGCAAAGAAGGGTCATGGGCAGCAAGTGACATACGAGCTCCGCCGAGGCATCGCTTTGGCGACCCCAAAAGGCGCCCTTTAAATGGGTGGAGACATCAAAATTTTCGTTCATGCGTTTGTTGATTCAAACGTTGCGTCATGCTTCAGGGAGCACGATACACACAGTGGGATTCATATATATCCGATAAATGATTTAATAATAGCATTATTATACCGAGCGATTTCGGTTTCGATTTCGGGGCTCCAGGGGATGCTATGACGTCACAGAGGAGGAAACTCAACATGGCTTGGTCACGTGGGCCACAAAAAATAGTGACGTAAAACGATGCTGCGTCGTCTGCTCGCGCGTACGCGTGCTCTCCCAGCAGAGGTAAACAAGTGGCGACTCGAAGCGCATGTCGCGATGTCCGACGAATCATACTTCACCGAAAGCACGTCCTCCTCCGAGTCGGAGTCATACGAGGACACAGACTTGTTTTGTTATGACGACAGTGAATGTGACGAAAACAGCGCGGTCCAAAATCCAGAAAACCATTTTAGATTCGATCCGCTTGCCAGCGATGAAGAAGAGGAGAATGTCATGCCTGCCGTTCACGAGCAGCAAGTTGAGCGGAGCGGCAACGTTGACTGGTAAGATACGCTCGTTATGTTTTTATAGGCTTTCCTATATATCTGAACGTAGATGGCGTATCCTATATCACGTAAGCTAGGTTTTCTGCCCTTTGTCTTGTCGTGCTCTGAATTCCATTCGGGTTTCAGGCAGCGCTTCGCCGGGATCCCAAAGTTGGCCGCATACTGACTACGGTACGAGTCCGCCGAAAAGTGCAGTGAGCAAACCGCACTAGTCTTTCTCGGCGTCCAATAGTGTCACCCTGTAGCACGAACAAAGTCTGTCCACGCGTCCCTTTGCGCACCGTCCCGAGGGAACTTGTGAAAGGTCGCGCCGTCTCCGACTCTGCTAGGGCAGAAATCCACAACGCAGTACTTCAAAGGCATGGCGGTAGTTGTGCTCCACAGCTACCGTCCGGATGCCTCGAACGGCTCCAACAGAAAGCGCTCGCACGATGAACGTCGCCGGTTTGCGTGACGATGTGAAGCTACGATTACACGTTGGGAAACGCAAAGTTGAACAAAAGACCACGCCGAGCTGCCGAACTATGCGACTCGCAGATGCAGCGCTGCGTCTCGGTTAGCCGGTTAGCCAGGGAGGGCTAGCGGCATTTCATCGCTACTCGTCATACGTCACGGTTTTGTGCTGGTATGCTATGACGTCAATATTTTCGTTCCTCCACTGTGACGTCATGACAGCCGCGCTAGCGATGGGTCTCGATCACGAGAAGGAGCTTTTATTGACTTTTTGGAGCTGAATCAAAATTACTTTGAAATGTTTGCAGCGTCCAATACCTCGTTGTTGGTGTCCTCGCATACAGAAGCAGCCTACAACAGGCTTTTTGGAGCCTCAAAATTTGGTGTCTCAACCCCTTTCAAAAATGCGGTAAGGTTGCTGTGGCATCTACTCAGCTTGAGAAATCCAGAAGGAACACTGGAGCGAGGTCGCCACAGGCATCTCACCGCGTACTTGCCACTGGCTTGCACGAGAACACCGCGTGTCCGTCAGCCTTGCTTTGCTTTACGCGAAGCTTTCCGACATTCTTCTCAAGGCATCCAGCTGCTCCACATTGTAAAGCGGAAGGTCCCTCGTGAAAACAAACCCGTGATGGACTGAACTGTCTGCAGGACCTACAGGACGAAACCTTTAGACCGCCCGCGTCGTTTTCAAGAGTAATTTCAATTAGTTCTTATTTCTAAAAATGAAATAGAACTGTACAAGTAGCATTTTATTTCATCTTATGATACAATACAGTGATGTTTTTTGCGACGAGTGGTTGAGTACTAGTGACAGAACTTAACCGACGAGTGCTTTCGTCATCGGGCAAGTACTTGAATGCCCTGAATTTACCTCAGTTTCTCGATTACTAAGGCCCTGTTCGCTATATTATTGAAGCCTTAGAGATTCTCAAGCTCTAATCTATCACTTCAGCTTGACTTGATAGTTGCCTTTAGTGTACCTTTAAGGACCACGCGAAGAACGATGGAACAGAGCATGCTAGGCTTAACCTTAAAAGACAGAAAGAGAGCAGTTTGAATCGGAGAGTAAACAGGGAAAGCCGATATTTCAATCAATATTAAGAGAAAAGAATGGAGCTGGGCAGGTCATTCAATGCGCCGGTTAGATAACCGTTGGACCTATAGGGTTAACACAATGGGTACCAAGAGAAGGGAAGTGCAGTTGAGGACAGCAGAAGACTAGGTGGGGCGATGAAATTAGGAAATTCGCAGGCACTAGTTTGAATCACTTGATGCAGGACAGGGTAATTGTAGATCTCAGGGAGAAGCCTTCGACCTGCAGGGGACGTGAAATAGGCTAATGGTGATGTGATGATGATGATTAAATTAATACGATACACTTCTAGCATATCGATGCTGTAGATGAAAATCACATGTGAGTTGTCACAATTTTCATCCATGGATAGCCACTAATTACTTACGACATACGACAGTGCATTATTGATGATGTTCAAGGCAATTGCTATGCCTTGGACATGCATGTATAACGTCATCTGAACAGGGATTTGCAAGCCGACGATCATTGCAGCTAACCTGTAGGTGTTTGGTGGCACAATAGTAGCTTGAGGTCTTTCGTGCCATTTTAGCGGTGGCCGACAAGACGTCTCTTTCGTGCTGACAATTGGTCCCAGTTGTTCTTCCTTAACAGTGTCATTGCAAAGTGCTGAAAGATCTTGCAGATGCATCTCCACCAGCAAAGAGTCGTGCCCTCTCACTTAAAGAACCTTGTGAGCAAATTGTGACCACTTGTGAGCAAATTCAACTGCCATTTCAGGGTATCCAATTTTCTGTTATCTTGGCAGAACTTGTACACGGAGCTCGTGAAGTGATTCTCCTACGGTGTCTTCAAGTTCAGCACTGGTTGTGCAGTAAAGTTCTCGGTGAAAATCAACAGCGGCACCGCATCACTCTCTGTTTGTAGAAGCCCCAAAAACGGTGCAGTACTGCCATGCTCCCGTCCGTCACCACGCATTCTGTCACACTGTTTTCGAATGCAGCACTGAAGTTAAGTTTAGAGCTGCAAATGTTGCACTTCGAGACACTAGTAAACACATTTGCACAGAGTTCACAAAGCTTGTGCATTTCCAATGGCAACAAAAAATGGCGACGCTTTCTTTGTTTATATTTTTTTTACTGCGAAGCTGTTAGCCTCTCATTGGTCGGCATTTTTGATGTCCGTCCGCGAGCAGAAATTATCATCATCATCAATGGCTTGTACCCCCTAAGCAAGCAAAAATGCAATGGCTCATCCTCCTCGAATTGCAGAGGCTACAAGCACTCTGCAAAGTGAAGCAAACAGTGCATACATTAATAATTGAAATCACCCATACAGTGCACATTTCAATACAGGTCAAAACAACCATCTGAACCATAACTTATGCAACAGCTTCGCTGGACATCCACTTTCTCAGGGCTGGGATGGCAAGGTTCTCTTTTTTTTTTTTCCTCTTGCGCTATAATGGCCAGACAACAATTTAAATTGTGTATGTAAGATGAGGTGGTACATTACTGCGAACTTTTTTGGAAGAAAAACTATTTTTTTTTATTTATGTTAGCCACAGAGAAGCCTGCCTGTGTGACCTACCGCTGGCAACGCCATAGCAAGAAGCATGCCTCTTCACTGTCTGCTTGGCAGTGCACCGAGTGCATTTAGTGTATTGCATCGTAGCATTGGACGTGTGTCTAGTCAATAATTGGAAGCCTTTAATAGTAGATAACCCAAATGTGCCATTTTTTTGCCGCCTCATTGACCAGCGCCAAGAAAGTGTGCATGGCTTGCTGAAACTAGACTTCACGGAACCGGCCACTTGGTTGGCCCAGGGAGCTGCGCTCGTGAACGGCCAGAAGTGATGCAGGCACACAGGTGCCTGCACCACTCTGCGCCATACGTCCTGGCACAGCATGTGCTGCTCAGCAAACCACGCATGATGAGGGGCACCATGCGGCAGCGGGTGGCATATTCTAAAGAAGTAGCACCGGTCCTAGCTCAGCAGACGGTTGACCAAACTGTGCCCACAGACACAGGGCATCCGCTCTGCTGCAGTGCTGCCTACCAAAGATGCTGCTCGGCATTGCCTGTCCCCTATCACATGGTCATGCATAGGAGCTGGGGTTATTTGTAACCACTTTGTAAAGAACAAAAGAAACCGCAACACATATGTTGGACAGCTTGTTGGTGGCGGCGCATGCAACTGTGTACGTGGTTGCCAGTACGCCACTGTTTTGTGCATAGGCTCTGTATGTAATTACGAGGTTATACTGTACACACCAGTAATCGGACAATGCTTAGCGTGTGCAAAAGCTATTTAACGCATCTTGAGCAGAAGCTGAAGTGTTACAGTGTCATCTACCATACCCATGCTTGTAATAATGTCATCCTGTTTATGACAGGCTGCAGAAGAAAGGGTACTTAAACGCATTGCTTCTCTATTAAATTGGATAAAAGAAAGCTGATATCTTCTGGAGGCATACTAGAAGAGATGTTGAACATAAATTTCAGGCAAAGAATTCCTTTCTGCAGTTCATTTCAAGCCTGCTTGGGCAAGTAACACTGCATGTGGTGTCTTACCATATCTATATACTGAAAATAATGGTTGAAGCATTATTTTGAACTCCAATTTGTGAAGATTCACAGTGGTTCTGAGCTGTGCTTATCAAGTAAACGGTAGCAATGATGCAGAAGCACAGTACTTAAGCAGAACTGACACTGGCCGACATGAAGAAATCGCTTTTAACACTTGACTTTTTCGTCCCCGCATTGGAGGCTTGTTCAAAAGAACTGAAAAGAGATGGGTGCAAGGTAATATGCAACTGAGCAGATGACGTAGATTGCAAACATTGTGGCCTCTCGGTCAAACGAATGACAACGCAGTGGTGGTACTAACAAACAATATGGCATTTATTGTGCCTTTCATACAATAAGCAACCTACCCGTATTACAACGAATGGAACGTGCCCATGGACGCTGATGGAGGTGCGTACGAGCAAATGGAAAAGGGCCATCCCGCTAAGTAACCAGAGTGTGTGGATGGACCGTGCATGTAGAGTTCCCACATCCATAGCAGCTCGCTCCTTGCCGTCGGGAGGAATTGGGAGCAGAACACTCGTGCCATCTCTCGTACTACCGTCTACTGCCGTCGTTGATGGTACGCAAGGAAGCCGGATTCCAGGAGATGCAAAAGCCATGCGGGGAAAACAACCTCAGGAGATGCACGAGAGTCGTACATCCCCGCAGGCATAGACTGAGCTAGCGTTTACGTTCAATCTGTTCACAGGTTTTACAGTGATGGGGATGATTTATTCACCTTGGTCAGCGTCAGTTCTTCATTTCTTTGTGGTTCTTCTGAGATTTTGTCTGTACTTTGACCGTCAGCATATTGTTCCAACATTTTTGGACTCTCTGATCGCGTAGACCTGTTCTATATGTGCCCGTCTCTCGTTAGAAAGAAAGTGGTTTCCAGCTTTCATCTGCAATGCTCATGTCAAGCACAGGCATTCCAAGCTCTGGCGTGTAGGCAAGGCACTGAGCCCTGTTGAAAGTGAAGCTTGTAAGTGCATCATTCACACTGGCATAGTCTTTTTTTTTTCTTCTGCATGATAAACATTGTGTAACCAGTGGAGTGACATTTGTAAGGTACATCAGCAGTGCTTCTATTTTTTATTCATTTAATGTGCCCTGAAGGCACAAGGGTGCACTGATGGGGGGGGGGGGGATAGTACAAATTATACAGTGGCTTCACAATGCCTTTTTAAGAAAAACAGGAATGAGTAAAAACTCATGGAATGATTGAAGTAGTGGTGAAGTTGTTGTATTTAACAAACCAGATTAAATGCTGTCCACCTTGTAAAGTATATGGTAGATACTGTTCGAGTAATACTTACACACTTCTAATTGCTGTAGTGGAACATGGGATGAAAGAAAGAAATGCGTAGAAGACAATTTGCAGATTCAACGCAATTCAAATGATGCAGTGGCTTGCTTGAGTTCGTGATGTAGCAGCATTACTGGACGACACAGCCTTGTCGCTTGTAGTCGCCAGGTTGAAGGGACTGTGTAATCATAATACTTGTATGCACCACAGCAGGTTTCAGCCTTCCATATCTTTTGTGCCACTTGCCCATTCGGGGGGACAGCAGGAGGCATGTGAAATTGTCAAAGACAGACCCTGCAACCCTACTCTATATGTAATACCATCTTTTACACTTTTGTTACGGCTGGTGTTGTTCTACTAACAACCATCTGAAATTAGGATTTAACTATTTGCAAAATTTGACAATTTCTGGCTCGCTCAAAAAATAAAACTTTGAGAGGACGTATTGTCGAAACTAGGCTCCAATGCTCCAAGCACTTCTGTAAGAAGACACAAAATTTGCTCTTTCATTGACTTGGCAACAATCTTTTAGTGACAACAGCAGTAAAGACACAGAAGCTTCTCTCAGGTTCCAATCCTATGTATACGCTGTTCCAATGATTTCTCAAACAACGGTAGATGCTCATGAGTGCATGTTATTTTGATCATTGTGTTCAACTAATATCAAGCACAACGTTATATTCTCCAGCGTGGTTTGCTTTTATTCGACAGCACATCCGTCGTGTGAGCTTTTCACTCGCACAAGAGCAAGCAGTTGATTTAACACCGACCTTCGACTGAAGCTTGACTAGCTGCCTAAGCACTTGCATTTCAATTTCGAACACCGCCTGTGCAAGTGCTGTGCAATAATGGGCAACACTCCGCAGCACACTGCACAGGAACTGAACAAAGCATGTGGAGGCAACAGTTGAATGCACATGCTAGGCCGCCTTGCTTGCACAGCAAGGCTGATCAAAGACAACAATCAAGTATGAGGAGGCTTCTGCACGCTCCATCACCATTACCTTGTGAGCCTAAGGAATGTCATAAAAAACAAACCAGGTGCAAACAAAAACAAATGAGTAAAAACTAATGCTCCCTGCTCAATAGGAACTTGCCCATTTTCACATTTGCAAGGCTACTACTTTTCTGCATTGTTTTTTTTTACTCCGAGTACTTATATACTAAAAATATTGCATTATTACTTTCATTTTGTTCCTTGAGGTGCTTCTTTGCAGTATCACGCAAGAATTCTCAAAACTTGTCGGGGCAATTATTGCTGCTATACATCCATTCAAAACACCAGCAATCATGCTATAATTTTATGTATCACAGTGTACATTGTGACTACTATGTCTTGAAATAAAATGTAAAAGCACTGAAAATGGCCACATTTCTAGCAGTAATGATAGAGTTAAGGTATTAAAGTGAAATTACGATGCCTTGTCTAAACTAAGAGTTCAAGTTCCCTTTGAAATCTCATATTGTGAAAATATCCCTGGATAATGCATTTAAATGTTTTGTTGCTAACACAAAGAGGGAATTTCAAAATTTTTGCAGTTTGGTCTAGTGGAGGTGCTTTTTTATGTAGATGATTAATGCAGGAAAAAGTAATCTGTGCTGGAACAATTTGCAATACCGCAAAAGATGATCGACTATGATAGAGAGTGTGGAAAAATTACAAGCAAGAAAGCTTTTCAATGCAGTACTTAGATCTACAAGACTAAGAAAATGCTTTCGAGTGCTGACACCTTGAAAAGGTAAGAGCCTGAAAAGTCAGTGTGCAGCCTTGTTTTATTTACAGATTCGATTTGCTCCATTAGATTTTTCTGGCAAGGGTTTCACAGTACTGGTGCATATGCCAAAACTTGAAGTGTATTAAGAGGACATAACTACACAGCGAGCTATGAGGGGCACTGCAGTGAAGGGTTCCTAGTTAATTGTAATGTGTACGCAAACCACAGTGCGTGTGGCAGAGTCAGGCGGGCTGATGGCACCTTGTGCTGGCATTTATTTATATGGACATGAAAAACAGCTCCAGTCATTGTCATCATTGCGTATGTGCCAGTGTTCTGTAGTACCACCATAATCATGAGGCATCATCGGAAGTTATTGAAGCTCTCTGGATTCTTAAAACAAAAGGGCATGTGGGTTAGACAGTCACCTATATCACTCTGAAAAAGGAGGAGCTTGCATTCCTTGATCACTCTCAACATAGTACATTGCCCCAATGTGTGCCACTGTCGTTTGTTGCTTTCTTGATTTCCTTTTGCTTTATTCACTGTTGTTCACAGTATGTATGCCACGTATTGTTTCCAATAAAGCTTCAGTCGTCGTCGCTCCATGCTGTGCGCTGCACTCCCTGTGTGCTGTTGTGCATCGGAAGGTTTTCGCTGTTGTTTCTCTTCAGCTGACGTATTATCACATTCTTCCTCAGAACGTCAGTTTGAATGAGGAGCTTGTAAATGAAAAACAACTGCTTTCACTTAATGTACCACAACAATGACAATAATGGAAACATCACATTACCAGGTAGATTCATGTTCGTTCAAGTGTGACACCGCAGCACTGCGGATTGTTAGGGATGCAAACGTGATGATACTGCCCAAATAGATTGCCTAGTCTAAATGGATATAACAAATTTGTATACAGGCTTCCTAAAAGCAAGACATCTTTATTCATGGCTAAAGCTTATTGAACACAAGTTGTGTGCTGGCTCAGGAGCTGATTCAAGAGAAGTGCTTCTTGGCTTAGTTGGTATTGGCTGAAAGACCTATTTGCCGCGAATAACAGTGACACAAACAGCACTTCCAACAGATCCACTTGAGAGCCGTGGATAAAGCAGTTGGAGGTTTCGCCCGAGTTTCTTACCTATGTGCCTTGTGCGTGTGTCCTACTTCTGGCAAGTATGTCTTTCAGGAGCTGATGCTTCTCCTGCAGTAGAATCATCCAAAACAGTCCTCAAATATATCGGTCTCATTCCCTTGAGACTCTATTGCAAGTGTTATCTGAACTAAAATGAACATTCAACAATGTCAAATGGTAAAATTTCAAAGCAAATACAAAAGGAATAGCAGTGGCTGTTTGATTCCTGCTCAGAATTATATTTCCACACCATTATGCATGAGTGCCGATTTATTTTTTGCACCCGATCTTGGTGTCCCTGAGTCTTCTTGTTCTATGAGAAGCCTGGTCAATAAGGAGGCAATTCAGGTCTGAAAAACTGGCACAGAAATTTTCTGTTGACCGGATAAGGCAAGCACAGACCTCTGGACGTCATCTGGGTGTGTGATTGGGATATGCGATTGGTGTCTACACTGAGAACAACAAAAATTGGCCACTTTGTTGTGTGCAGGATTTTCGTGAAACTTGTGCCATGGCCTCTCCTGGGCATGTTAGTTGTGTGCAGCAAGTGGTCAGATTGAAATGTGTGCATTTTCTGCACACTAGCATGCGCACTAGCTGGCCTGCACTTGCTGCTCATGATATCAACACAGCAGCAGCACTGTGCAGACATCTTGACAAGCTGCTGATTATGCTCGTATTGCCATGAGCAACTCTCCAATGTATCTACTGGCCCAAAGGTTCTGGTACCAATGCAGCCGTCATAATAGAACTGCCTTCTTATTTTATTTACCAATAGTTGTGAGGCACACAAATGTTTGGAATGCAGACTCACACTCGATAGTCCATGTAAACGGTGTGTCCTTTTGAAGGAGTGTTTTGAGGGGCTGAACTAGGCGTGCAAGGTGCTTAATAAAACAGCGAAAGTACAAACATAATCTTAGAAAACTGCAGAGGTCTTTCGCCGTCTTCGGCTGGTGGAAGTCGCAAACGGCTGCAAGCTTCTGGGGATCTGGGCGGATGCTTTCCTTGTGGACAAGGAAACCCAAAACAAGTGTTTTACGCTCGCCAAAATCTCACTTTTTGGAGCTTAATATCAGTCCAGCTTGCCGTATGCAGTCAAGGACTACTTCCAGTCATTGGTTGTGTTTGTGAAATGTCTTGCCGTAAATTACGTCTTCCAGGTAACACATGCATATTTCCCATTGAAGTCCGCGCAGAACCGTGTACATAAATCATTTGAATGTCGCCGGAGCATTGCAAAAACCAAAGGGCATTACGTTAAACTCGAAGAGTCCATCCAGTGTCACGAAGGCAGTCTTCTTGTTTGGGGGGTGCATAGGTATCTGCCAGTAGTCTGAGTGCAGATCGGCAGAGGAGAAGTATGAGGCAGAACGTAAACAGCCCATGACATCATCTATACATGGGAGAGGATGCACATCCTACTTTGTCACTGCGTTTAGGCGCCTGTAGTCAATGCAGAATTGCCATGAGTCTTTCTTCTTGACCAATATAACTGGAGCTGCCCACGGACTATTGGACACCTGGCTGGCGCCTTTCTCTAGCATGTCTGTAACTTATTTGGCGATCACTTTGCACTCAGCTGAGGAAACGCAGCACGGCTTCTGTCATATTGGCGACACTGTTCCAGTATTGACGCGGTGGTGTACGCGGAAGTGCGGCAGTGAATGTAGACGCTCTTGTGCAAAGTCGAACACTGAAGCATAGCAGGCAAGGAGCTCTTGGAGCGCTTTTTGGTGGCAAGAGGGAAGCGATTTATCAATCATGCTCCTAAATTTCGAAGAGTGGTCGCTGAGCGACGAGCTTGTGTCCGTGGAAGTAGCAACTGCACGAATGCTCACAACACCATCTTCCTCAAAGCATGCTACTTTCGGTCCTGCAGGCAAAATAACTGACTCAGAGGACACATTTACCATCCACACGTGAGCACAACCTTCTACAACTTCAATAAGTGAATGAGGGACAAGTATCTTCTTTAGAGTGTTGACGTATTCGGATTCAATTCACAGCAAAAACCAACACGGGCGTGCGACGAGGTCACTGGGATGAACATTGCTGCCTGCACAGGCACACGTACATCAGTGGACACAGAAAATACTTCTTGACAGTCGGATGGAACATCCTGGAGCGTTGGTGGTCTGACATCGCTGCTGAGTGAAATTTCACCACCCCTGCAGTCTAATGTTGCTCCACACTCCTGTAAAGAGTCAATATCAATAATTATGTCATGCGTGGCCCGTGCAAGTACAGTAAATTCTTTTCAAAATACCTCATACTACGCAAGGGCGGCGCTTCCGACAGATGGCGACTGTCGGAAGCGCGGTTTCTGTCGGATACAGGAACGCACCTTAGAGACTCAGAAGAGCCGCCAGTTATTGAGAATTATGTATGGGAAGGGTGCAACAGAACTAAGTCGGAAAGAAAGGGAGGGGGAGTCGGAATGCTCATCCATCAGGGAGCCAAATGGAAAAGAGTAAATTCACAATGTCAAGAGCATCTTTGGTTATCAGGTACAATGAGTGGGAAAGAAACTTGGCTGGGAGTTACGTATTTGTGGACCGGAAAAAATTGCACAGAGAAGAATAAAGAGTTAGTGGAATGCATAAGCGCTGATATTAAGGGTTTCGGGAATGGTGCTGAGATTCTCCTATTAGGTGACAGGAATGCCCACATACAGGATTTAGATGGCTGTACCGACAATAACGGGAAGTCGATGCTAGGCCTTTGCGAGCCGCATAACCTCGTGATCGTGAATACAGGGCCTAAGTGTGAAGGACAGATCACGTGGGAAGTGGGAAACCGGCAATCGACCATTGATTACTGTCTGATGACAAAAGGAATTCGTGATAAGTTGAGAGAAATGGTCATCGATGAGGAAGGGTTTAGCAGCATAGGGAGTGACCATAAACGCATCATTTTGAAAATGGGATATGTAGTTGGGAAAGAGAGCGAGGAAACCACAATGGCCAGTCCAAATTTGAACGCTGAACAAATAGCAAATATAGTCACTGGAGTTGAAGAAGAACTTGGCAAGTGGCCAACTAAGGAGCGAGAATATGGTGAGCTTCTAAGTGTAATAACGACAGAAATACGTAAAGAGAAACAACATGTTCATTGGAAAGAAAAAAAGAAACCGAAAAGCTGGTGGAACAAGGAGATACGAGAAGCGATCGCCAAGCAACAGAAAGCATCTCGAGAGCACAGGCAGGCAAAGAAGGCGCAGCTGCCACAGGATGAAGTAACCAGTAAATGGGAAATATACCGGGAGAAAAAGTCTATGGTTCAAATACTGGTGCAAGCAAAATTAAAAGGTGAAAGTGAACGTTAGTTGTCAGAAATACGTGAGAAAAAGAAGGCCGCACCTAGAATATTTTGGAATCGCATAAAATTATTAGGCAGGAAGTCAGCAACAATACAACAACATATCCTAGACGAAGATGAAAACAGACTGGAAGGAGAAGCGGCAATAAATTGCATCCGAAACGCAACAGCCGAATCCTTCCAAGGCAATGACGAGGTTGTACTTGAAAAAAATACCATGAAAGAGACCCAAGTGGAAAACGAGCTGGTGCTGACAAATTTAAACTGGAAGAAAGCGGAAGAGAAAATTCCTAAGCGCACAGCCACAGGGCTAGACGAGGTTCCCGTTAGGCTGATAAATGAACTGGGACCAAAAAGTAAGGACGCTCTGGTGAAAGCAGTGGAAAAAATTTTAAGAGATAGACGAATACCAGACAGTTGGCGAGAAAGTAGAATGAATTTAATTTATAAAGGTAAGGGGGAGAAAGAATTCACTCGTATGGACCGTTGACCATTACATCGGTAATATTGGCGGCGAGGAGTTACGGAGTCGCCATCTATCGGAAGCGCCTCGCTGGCGTAGTATGAGGAATCGCGTGGCGCGCTCCTCATAGGTTTTGCTGTCAGCGCTCACTGAAAAAACACCACGCGCGAGCTCTCCCGGACATTTCTGTAAGTACTTTCGAAACGAGAGAAGTTTCTTACTGTCTAAATAATAATGTTGGGCAAACTGAAAGCGCACAATCGTTTACAGACGCTATCTCTTTACCGAATACGTACAGTGAACGCCACTGCGCGCGGTCGCCGCGATGGAGTCTTCCGAACCGGCTTCTTGCGTGAAAGGTAGGTAAACGCTGAGAGCAAACTATGTGAAATATGTTCTTATAGTGTTTGTATAACTAAATGGAGTGTAATAGAACGAAGCCTCAATGCAGCGATCGCGCAGATTCGCAGCGACCGACTGCGCGTCTGCATGCTTTTCCGCGCACTGTTTCGCTTTCTCCGCGCGCGCGTTTTCGCACCGTGCCATGAGCTTTAGGCCGCAGAATATGAGCATTTGACAGTATACAAGCAACCATTGTTGCGTGGGCGCTATCAGAGCTGTTCAAAAATAATTTCATTGTAGAGACTTCGACGCCTACGGGGACGGTGATGTGCCGTCGTGACGACTCAATATTTTTTTTCTTATAATTTATTTGATCTTTCAATGCTATTTCTCGAGTTGCGTCGCACTGCATGTTTATCGGTGCTCTCAGCGTGAAATTTCCCTCTGCTCCTTTTTTTGTAATCCAGTGAATTAATTCATAACACAAACATGCATATGCCATGCTTTTTTTAAATGTGCTTCTTACCACTGCCTTTCCACTCCACTAAACTTGCCAGTATCTATAGCATCGACAAGTTCATAGACCAAACCGTCATGACATTAGTCGGACAGCAGACTCGGGCGAGCGTCTCAGTGCGCGTTTTCAGAACATCGCAGACCGGGCGCCGTAGCAGAAATCTTCCTCGCATCTGTGCTTGCAGCGTACCCAAGTTGTAGCCGATGACTGTTTGCCGGTTTTATGTTTCGCGAGCCAAGCTTCACGCAGCTTCTTGTCCTGCGGCTACGTGTGAATAAGGCTGACACCGGCCTCCGTTACGTGCGTCCGGCCCTGCGGCACCGAGCAGTAGCCTACCATGTTGCGCGCCTTCAAAGGCAGCCACTACCTATTGTAGTGCTTTCAAGCGTTGTAAAGGAGACACTCGAAGCGGGAAAATTTCGCCACTAAATGAGGACCGCGGCGTACGAGGGAATTTAAACTCGTTTTCAGGTCGCTTCGGCGCGCCCGAAGCAGCCGACGCAGCCGCTAGGTCCACGTGATCTCTCCTAGCACGTCACGCCGACGGTAGCGCCAGCGTTTCCAGTGGTGGAGCTCGAGGCCAATGGGCGTCTTGCGCTGGAGTTTGAGGTATAGTAGCGGCGCCTGGTGGCGGCGCGGGAAACGACATCTGGGTCGTACCAGCTTGGGTCGTATTGAGCCCTGGCTGTGGTGAAGCACGTTTCTAGGCAGAGTTTTGCGTCGATTCGCACTTTTTTCTGCCCTGTTGCGAGTGCGAAAAGGCTCGTCACTTCTCACAGACCATGCCGACCACGCTGCGAGCTCGCCGTAGCTATAGTTTAACGAAAACGGGCTCTCCGTGTGCCGTGGGACGTAATGCTGGGAGCAGACGGAATCGGTGACGCCGATCCGGAGAGACCTAGCCCAGCCTCGAGAAGGCGTCACCGTCATTACTTCTGCGTCGTGGGCTGCCATGAACAAGAAGGCCTGAATCCCAACATCAGATTCTACCGTTTTCCTTCAAGGCCTCACGAAGTGGAGCGTCGGGCGCGCTGCATAGCTGCAGTTCGTCGCGCTGAGTAAGCGAAACATCTCGCCATATGCTGCTTCGCCTGTCTTGAAGCTTGCTTGATTATCTGCGTTCTAAATTTCGGTCTTTTGCACCTACAGTCCCGACATAGCACCAGGCATGGCTGGTAATTCACGATTCGAGACCTGGCCACAGCGACAATGAACAATTCGACGGATGCGAAGTGGTTAAGTGGCCATGCAGGTGTGTGCAAATGACCACAAATGGCCGGGCTGATTCGGTGACAATTCACTACCCCACTACGAGCAGCACAGGTTAGAGAGTTAAATGTGCTCATACTTGACCTCAAGTCAGCATGTTGAGGCAGCGCAGCAAGGTAGTATTGATTACAGCAGATCGATGTTCGAGCGCTGTCATTAAAAGCTACATCAAGCGAGCAGCGCACGAGCTCGCGCTGCAGCGCGATTCGCACGTACGTGCGAGCTCATATGCATTGCATCAGTTATTACCAGTTACTAAAAGGGACAGATGGCCGCTACGACAACGCAGGCATAACGACTTGTTTAGCGGCATGCAGTCAACAAAGATTGCAGGAGGCCCGCCGTTTCGCGGTATGTCGAAAGACCGCTGCCTTCGCGGCGCGTACGATCGTGTGCTCGAGCAGTTCCGTACACATGATGTCTAGCGTGGGGCGAGAACTTACGGAGTCGGATGGATGGATGGATGTTATGAGCGTCCCCTTTGGAACGGGGCGGTGGGTTGCGCCACCAAGCCCTTGCTACTATGCTGCCTGATATCCTACCTAGGTTAACCAATGAAAAAAGAAAAGAAAAAAAACACTATGAAATAACACGTCCAAATTTTCTGATCCCCTATTGCGAACTGTGTTTTTGCACGCCTCCGTCTTTTGTCGTTTCCCTACTTTTCTTCCACCAATCCTCCAATCGCGACCTGTTTGCTTTACCACTGCTCCTGCTGAACCCAAGGGATTCAAGGAGGCCAGTGGTGCCTAAATCGACCGCTGGGTAGACGTCTTCACATTCTAATAAAATATGCTCCGTCGTTTCCCTAGCTTTACCGCAGCAAGCACATGCTTCTTCTTCCTTCTTATATCTCGCTTTATAGGTGCGTGTTCTAAGGCATCCCGATATCTCGTTTCGAAAAGTAATGAGCTTCCCTTTGAGTTATCGTAAATGGTTTTCCTGATTTCGTTTTTTCCTCTTAAGTAGTTACTCATGGCAGGCTTCTTTTCCATTGCCGCCACCCATGAGATTATTTCAGCCTCTCTAACTTTCCGCTTGACCTTCTTTGTTGCTGTGTTGCCCACCCCACAGGCCGCATACTTGCTGGTAAGCTTCCTAGTTCTTTTCCTCCACTGTGAATCAATGTTTGGCCTGTACAGATACCTGAACACTCTCCCAGCCCATTTACTTTCGTCCATATTCCTCAGCCGTTCTTCATACTCAATTTCACTTCGAGCTTCCCTCACTTCAAAACTAGTCCATATCCCCCTGCACAGCTTCATTTGTAGTCTTCCCGTGGGCGCCCAATGCGAGGCGACCCACTGACCTTTGGTTCCCGTCGAGCCCTGATTGTACCCCTGATTTAAAGCAAACAACCGCATTTCCAAAAGTAAGTCCTGGAACCATTACCCCTTTCCACATACCTCGTATGACCTCGTACCTATTGTATCCCCATAGCGCTCTGTGCTTCATTATGGCTGCATTTCTCTTCCCCTTGACTGTTATGATTTTTTCCTGTGCTTCCATATATCCATTGCCTTCGTTTATCCATATACCATGCAAGGTATTTATATTCTGTTACCCGAGGTATTTCTTGGCCCTGTATCTCCACTGTCTGTTCACTGTTTTCATTGAATACCATAACACCTGATTTTCTAACACTAAATTTCAAACCTAAATTGTTGCCTTCCTGTCCACAGATATTAGCCAAACGTTGCAAATCACTTTGCTTGTTAGCGAGCAACACAATGTCGTACGTCCGCATAAGATAAACCTGGGAGTTGCTGCTCTATATATTACTGTACCTGCCTGTTTGTATGAGAGATTAAACCCGATATTACTTCCTTCTAGCTCCCTCTCCATCCTCACCATGTACATCATGAACAGCAGCGGGGATAAAGGGCACCCCTGCCTCAGTCCCTTGTTGATTTGAACTTTCTCCGCGCTTCTCATCCCTTCCCATTCAACGCAAACGGTATTTTCTAAGTAAATCTCTCTCAAAAGCTGTAGACAATCGTTACCCAAGCCTTCCCCTTCCAGAATATCCCACAAAATGTTGCGGTCTACGTTGTCGTATGCTCCTGTAATGTCCAAAAAGGCCACATACAACGGTCTGCTTTCTGCTTTTGATATTTCGATACACTGAGTAAGAACAAACAATTGGTTATCATCCAAACGCCTACCTATTCTAAAGCCATTCTGAAGCTCTCCCAAAATGCCATTATTCTCTGCCCATGCTTGAAGCTTTAATTTGATTGCCTGCATTGCTAGCCTGTATGGGGCTCTTGCATTGCCCAGGGGGCGCTGCGAAAAAGGTGCTAAAAAGCGCCCTCTGTCCTAAAATGGGTCGTACCAAGCTCGGTCGTCTGCTTCGGAAAGCACGTTTACACTATGGACCCACCACTTTCGGTTGTGTTGTATCACGGCCTGCAGCGCATATCCGGTGCCGAAGATTTTTTCAGGGGTGGCACGCTGTATGCCGTTCAAGAATTAAGCGGCGAAGTTTTAGCGCGGTGTCAATCGCAAGTGAAGCGAGTCGCGTACGAAGTGGAACTTCAGGTTAGGTTTGCACGCTGCTAGATTCAGGCGCACAAACGCGAGGAAATGCTTGATATAAATGAATCCACAGCAGCGATAAGCAGACATCATGTGTACGGAACTGCTCGAGCACACGATCGTACGCGCCGCGAAGGCAGCGGTCTTTCGACATGCCGCGAAACGGCGGGCCTCCTGCAATCTTTGTTGACATGAATTCCGCTAAACAAGTAGTTATGCCTGCGTTGTCGTAGCGGCCATCTGTCCCTTTTAGTAACTGCTAATAACTGATGCAATGCATATGAGCTCGCACGTACGTGCGAATCGCGCTGCAGCGCGAGCTCGTGCGCTGCTCGCTTGACGTAGCTTTTAATGACAGCGCTCGTACATCGATCTGCTGTAATCAATATTACCTTGCTGCGCTGCCTCAACATGCTGACTTGAGGTCAAGTATGAGCACATTTAACTCTCTAACCTGTGCTGCTCGTAGTGAGGTAGTGAATTGTCACCGAATCAGCCCGGCCATTTGTGGTCATTTGCACACACCTGGTCACTTAGCCACTTCGCATCGGTCGAATTGTTAATTGTCGCTGTGGCCGGGTCTCGAATCGTGAATTACCAGCCATGCCTGCTGCTATGTCGGTGTGCTGTCGGGACTGTAGGTGCAAAAGACCGTAATTTAGAACGCAGATAATCAAGCAAGCTTCAAGACAGGCGAAGCAGTCAGCATGGCGCGAAGTTGCTTACTCAGCGCGACGAACTGCAGCTATGCAGCTAACCCGACACTCCACTTCGTGAGGCCTTGAAGGAAAACGGTAGAATCTGATGTTGGGATTCAGGCCTTCTTGTTCATGGCAGCCCACGACGCAGAAGTAATGACGGTGACGCCTTCTCGAGGCTTGGCTAGATCTCTCCGGATCGGCGTCACCGATTCCGTCTGCTCCCAGCATTACGTCCTACGGCACACGGAGAGCCCGTTTTCGTTAAACTACAGGCTGCGGCGAGCTCGCAGCGTGGTCGGCATGGTCTGCGAGAAGTGACGAGCCTTTTCGCACTCTCAACAGGGCAGAAAAAAGTGCGAATCGACGCAAAACTCGGCCTAGAAACGTGCTTCGCCACAGCCAGGGCTCAATACGACCCAAGCTGGTATGACCCAGATGTCGTTTCCCGCGCCGCCACCAGGCGCCGCTACTATACCTCAAACTCCAGCGCAAGACGCCCATCGCTGCTGTGGATTCATTTAGAGCAAGCATTTCCTCGCGTTTGTGCGCCTGAATCTAGCAGCGTGCAAACCTAACCTGAAGTTCCACTTCGTACGCGACTCGCTTCATTTGCGATTGACACCGCGCTAAAACTTCGCCGCTTAATTCTTGAACGGCATACAGGTATTCGGCACTGCATAATTTCTTGCCTTTACGCAGCGTGCCACCCCTCAAAAAATCTTCGGCACCGGACATTCGCTGCAGACCGTGATACAACACAACCGAAAGTGGCGGGTCCATATTGTAAACGTGCTTAGCGAAGCAGACGACCGAGCTTGGTACGACCCATTTTAGGACAGAGGGCGCTTTTTAGCACCTTTTTCGCAGCGCCCCATGGGCGGTTTGAGCGTAAATCGGCCCTTAAAGGAGGCATTGGCCATACTCATCTCTGCCTTGACATTTCTGCGCAGGCGCGAGTGTGAGCGGGTGCGAGAGAAAATCTAGGGGTTTTTGCTCCGTGAATATACGACTCTGCCTAGGCACTACGGAGGAGGTTCTTGGCGCGTGTTGAATGCGTTTGCTAATGGTTCCGACTGGTGCTGTCTAGGTCGAGGGTCGCTTTTTTCTTCGCGATAACAAATTGGATTCTTTACAAGCACTGCTCCAGGAAGGCACATGAAATCGGCAAACGAAGGCCTCAGGAGAGCACCTGAGGTTAAAATAAAGCAGGCGGTGCAGGATCTCCGGGGAATCCAAGTGGTGGCGGGGGGGATCAAAGCTGGAAGCGCGGCCCATGGATTGGGGCCACTGAGGCCGAAGCGTGCCGGCCCATCCACGATGGCGCGGAGTTCGAATTATCGGTGGCGGTGCAGATTTCAGTGTGAATTGGCGGGAGGTGTTACATATTGCTTCCAACACATTGTCGGACAGACCACGGCGGCTACTTCGAATTAACGAGTTTTTGTTGTAGAAAGGGTGCGATTCGCACCCTTAAGGCACATCAAAATTACAAAAACTTATTTCGGCCGTGTGCGGGATTTATAAATATTTCTTTCCTTTTGTGGACAATATAAAAACACATGGAAGTTATATGCATTTAAGCGTACTAAAATGAACAGAAGGGGTTTTAACTTTGTTAGTTTGCATTAATTTGGCCGTGAAGTCTGCAAGTACTATTGCACGAAGCAGTAGCAGGATGCCCACGCCCACTGCCAAATATTTCTTTCAATGAGCTGGGAATGCATTTTGGGAATGAAATTTCCGGTTTCGTGCAGTTGCTCCATTACTGGATCCTACATAACATATGAAAAAGCAGATGAAATAAAAATATCAAGCCAACATGTATGTTTAATCTTTCTTGGAATCACCCTGAAGTCACTTTTCGACCAAACTATGTGGACACTCTTAACTTTCCCACAGTGTGTGTTGCGTATCCTAGTAATGTTGTACTTCATACTTCAGTGACTTTATTTTGAACAAGGCTTCTGTAAAAAGCCTTGTGGTCAGTATTTTACTTTTTTATTAGAAAAAACAATGCAAATGCCTTCACAAACAATTTGACGGCATGTAGCAAAGTTGGAAAGCGTTTTACAAAAACAAAATGTCTGTGCGTTGCTGACACAGCACTGCCCTTGCATTCCAACGTTGCCACTCTACGGGGTCGCGTGACACAACAGCAAGTGCGCCAGCAAAGCCCAAGCTGCACGGGCAATGTCAAGCCATGGGTTGCTTGCACGTGTGGATGAGTATGTGCTTGCGCATGTTGGACCGGTCAGCAAAGGCCCGGAAGCAGTAGCAGCACTGGTAAGGCCGCTCGCCTGTGTGTGTGTGCACGTGCATGTTGAGGTTCCACCGGCGCTTGAACCGCATCGGGCAATACGGGCAGGGCAGCTGGCGCACACCACTGGCCATCACGGGGGCACGCCTGCTGGCTGCACCATAGAAAAGGGGGCCCAATCCAACTTCACGGATGCAGAGAAAAGTGCCAATGTAACTACGCATTACGAACGAAAAAAAGCATGCACGAAAACAGGCACAGACACAACAGTAGAGAAGAGCCACAGATGGCAGCAGCAAAAATAAATCCAAGCAACTCCTGGAATTGGTTGAAGCCAAAATGATTCACAAACTATAGGTGCGCAGTCTCAACATCTTTTCTATTATCCAACTAAGAACAAAGGTTTCTTAGGTCAAGCCTCAGGCGCTGATAGCGGATTGTTAGGTTGTTGACATGTGCAATGCATATTTGTCCTAAACATGTGTACATATGGCACCCAATTTTACAATATAGGTTTTGTAAATCAGTACAGTGGTACGATCTTTGCCCCATTTTCGTTATCAAAGACACAAACAAGCCCAAGTCCAGTGAAATGACAATGCAAGCTTTCTTCATTTCGCACACAGGATATCTGCCCACAATACGCACGTGTGCTCTGCGCTGGTCCAATTGCTCTGCCAGCTTCCCTAGCGTGCAGGGTGCTAAATGTTACAAAACAGCAGTGTTCACTCTGTGCTCAAGGAAAGACATACCACATGAGAAGCAATCCTATACGTCCAGCAACTTGAATTTCTATTGCAGCAACTTTCAGCTACATAAACACTTTTTGAAATTTTTTTCTAATTTTGCTCACATAACTATATTGTTTCATAAACCGCAGTTTAAAGGCCCTTTAACTGTGTTACACAAAGCGAAAATTTTTTTTTATTTGTAAGAGATGACCAAGATATGCCTGCTACACCAAGTCAAGGATTTTCTGGTGGAGTGCAAAAATAGGAAACTGTCTGGCACTATCATGAGAATGACAGTGCGAAATGAGACGAGAATAGGGAAGTGACAGGACTGGTGTTAACAGCTGTACCGAGCTGCACCACCACAACTGTAACATTGTAATGCGCATGCACATATGAAGAGCTAAAAGACAATAGATAAATGAAAGATATGATCGATAGCCACCTAAGACTTCTACACATCGCACGTCGTCCTGTAAGAGAAGATTATGTGCTGACCCTAATCTGCCCTCTGCAAATGCATAAATCAGATACGGAGAGCTGATTAGGGCAGACATGCAACTTGCTTTCACAGGATGACACACGACAGGTAGAGCAAGCCTTGGGTGGCTGTTAGTCCCATCCTTTGTGCACAGTAATGTTCCTACCGCTATGTTGAATGTACAGTTGTAAGTTAGCCTCTGTCCTGTTCTCTTGCTTGTCTTGCACTACTGTACTCATAGTGAACCAACACCAACTAGCCTGGCTGTATGCAGTTAAATACTGATGTAAAATAAGCAAACAGTGCAATTAACTAAAAAGTGTGTCATATCATTTTTGGGCTATGTGTTATAAGCAAAAAACTAAAAACCCAAAGTCATCTCCAATTTTGGATGGTTGCATTTCAAATGAAGCAGCATCGAAAGTTTGCATATTTAATTAACCTATTCACTGCACAACCTGATGAGCACACAAAATTTTACTAAAGCATAATTAAATTATCAGTGCTTGTGTTCGAATGCACTTCAGAAGTGTCTTTGGGTCAGTCAAATGCCAGAAATAGATAATTGACTTTGTAATCTACAGTGGTAGAACAAAGGACTGGTCGAAAAAGGAACTGTCATCGCCAGGGATGAAGACAAGTTGCCTTGTTGAAACCCCTCGTTTGATGCCAGTGGGCCTCTCTGTCTTGTCCGGAGTACCACGGTTGGTGATGTGTAACTGGAAAAAAAGAAAACATTTTGCTTAACACACTATTTTGGTTGTGCTCAAATTACACAAAGAGATATTGCTTTAGTCTGCATCAGTCAACACATATATGGCATCACTGCTTATCTGGTTTTCCTGAAAAAATATTTTAAGAATACAAAAAAAAGAAACCCTTAACACATACAAACTATATTTACAAGCGGTCTGCTAAATAGGTGTGAACACTGGTCTGTAACTAAATAAAACTGTAGATAGCAAGAGGGTGAGTTCGTAAGAAAAGTTGATCTTTTCAACCTCTTAGACACTGCCCAAAGAACTAAATGAATGAATTGAATTTACTGATATCACAAAATGGGTTATCATTGAAGCACTTAAGCAGTGCAATTTGGTTCCACAAGTCATTCTGCTACAGTTTCAACCATGTGCACCAGTCTTGACCGTATGTTTCTGTCTCTGATTTTTAGATTGAGTACTAAACATTAATGCAAGATGTTTTATGGGAGGACCAGGACACTCTTTATAAAGATTTGAAGATTGCGAAGATGGACTTTTTATGAAAATATCTATTTGCACAGTCATGACTGTGGTTTAGGCCAAGGCTTGTTCAAGAGAAGCTTAGCCACCTATATTGCAGCATTCACATGATTTGACAGCACTGTTTAAAAAAATGTTGCACAGATACGCTAAATAATGAGACCTTCCTTCAGTGTAGTACAGTAAAATCTATGGTAGCCTTGCTCCTCCAATGCTGAACCGCAGTGTTCTGAAGCTTAAAAAGGCATGATTTGGGTAGGCTTCCAGAGGCAATGCAAAAAGCTCGGAAGGTAGAAACCTGCTTTTAGTTTTAAGAAGGGCCACCGGGCAACTGCCTTCATCCTATAGTTGACATAAGATAAGCTGATGACTCTTGAAATGACACATGGCCAATACTTCTATGAACAAAAATGAACTTAAAAATTATGAATGTTACTCAGGCACATCACACGCTCTCTTTCCCGGAGGCATGTCATGGAAAGAACAACACATGACAATGTACAGTGCTCATGAAGTGAAACACGCCCATTTAGGGCTAACTAATGTGGATACTTTCGCTTCCATCAGCTACAGTTTGTGTGACTTGGACATAATTTTAGCACGTACACTTAGATCAGAGTCCACATCATCTGTGGTGACCACGTTCCTAGTGAAATGACATGGTACTCTCAAGTACCTTGCATATATGCAGGGTTCTACTAAATGCTCCCTGTCATGTTTCACTCCATGATCACTGTGCACAAGCATAACTGTACTTGTTCCACCTTCACATGGGAAGTGACAACAATGACAGCCACTCAACAGTGAAGCCCCAACTAACTTAGAACTCTAAATATATCTGATAATTTATAACATTTTCAGGGCACAGAAACTGATTTTGTGAGCACGTGTTTTTCGCTCCTTATCTCAAATGCTTCTTCCAGGTGGGTTACACATGCGGGATTAATCCTAAAAGTTTGTGCAATATGTTTTTTTAAAATAATCATTTGACAATCTATCAGATACAACAATGCGTTTCCCTACAAGATACTCTCCAATAAACACAATTACTGGTTCCACCCCTTCTTCCATTGCTGCAAGCACCTTTGGAAGTTTACTTCTGATAAAGGGACTGAAAACTGGGCAACTGACCAGAATCCGTTGCGAGACGTTGATAGAAATGAAATGACCGGGAATTATAGTGATAGAATCTAGCACGCTGTTCACTATTTAGGTAGGACTTATAGTTTCAATTAGAAAGTCTCAAAAATCAGTAAGTGGTGTGTCCCGGCAGTCAAATCGACGAGGGTGGCATTATGGGTTTGTTGGTCAGTCATCATTGAAAGTTATCTGCATAGCACAACAAAACAAGGAAAATTTACTTCTGGGATCGGTCATACTTATACCCCTAAACAACCATGTGCACAGCGATGATATCAACCATGAACATACAATTACGTACATAATGATATGAAAACAATCTAAAACCGGTACATCAGGAAAACACAAGAAAATCTAAATGACATATTGTAAATGCAGGTCAGACTTTAATGTTATGCGCAAATAACCGAACTCTCTCGTGGACAATGACAGTGACAGTTTGCTGATGCATTGGTCAGCGGGCGAGAAGATCTGCTCCGTTTCTATTAGTCTTACACATTCGCGCTTATTCCTACCTATAATAGTGGAATCTTCTAGGAGTGGGCGACATGGCCAACATGGACATGTTTTGCACTGGAAAGCAAGAAAACCGTTGCCTGATACACCGTGACACTCATTCCTGTGCTCTCTTAAGTGCTCATTGATGCATCTTCCGGTTTGGCTTATGTAGCATTTACAACATGACAGCGGAATGCGATAGATCACCCCTACCGCGCATCCTATGAACGGATCCTTGTGATTCTTATCACGCACTAGCCTTTTCATCCTCATTGGGTTACTGGTTTTGCACAAGGTACTTAGCTTATTAGGAGCTAAAAAAACAACCCCTACATTAGTGCGGCTTCCTTTCTTTTTTTTTTTTCTAGGCTATGTGATACCTGGTACGGAATCACAGCAGTTTTCACCTAATCATGGCTGCTAGCTCTGGCATTCTCACGGAGGCAATTTCTCGAACATTACTGTTTCAGCAACCTCTCCGCCACCGACACCAACACATGGTTAGGATAACCAGCCTCCTTAAGGACTGCTGCTGGAGACTGGCTTTCATTAGGAGTGGGCATAATTTTCTAAGAGCGTTTTCGAAACACATGTTAGTTATGCCCCTCTTCAACAACTTCAAATGGACGGAATGAAATTGAAGAAAAGCTTTCTTAGCTTGTGGGCTATAAGCCCAGCAGGTCTTACTATCAGTAAAGATGAACTGAATGCCTTCGTTTCTTCTTGCTTCCTTGTTTTGTTGTGCTATACACATAACTTTCAACGCTGGCGGTGAAATCTTGGTACTCTGGATGTAGCATAGAAGATTACTTTATGTAAATTGGCTTTTATTAAGTGTAATATATTTATTGCTTAAAATTGCTGCTTGTACATTATTGGATGCTTGTGATCTATTCTATGAGTATTTTGGAGTAAAGAAAGTCCACACTAACAAGGGGCACACATGAACCACAATGCGCGCACAGGCTGTTGTTTGCAAATAGGTTGTGTGGTCTCCTTGTGAGATACATTAACCAGTGGTGCCGTAAATGGGTGTCGGGTCGGGGGAAGACGTTTCCACGCAGACGTGGTTTCCTTGTGTTCCTTGGAAATTGCTCGACAGCAAAGAAAATCTCGCCCTTATCCGGATACAAAGCTCATCGGAAGCCCATGGGGACCTGTGGACTCTGGTGAGGACTCTTCTTTGCCTTGTCCTACTGATCCTGCTCGTCTGATAGACTCAAAACAAGCACGGCTAGTGCTTAGGCTTAGTGCGGCCGAGCCGCCGCGCTCGCCCAACGAAGAAGAAGTGTTTGTGCCAGATGCGAGCTCCTAATCTGTACCTTCCACTGGACTGCTGCGTGTGACAACATCCATGCCAACTATGCAGCCGAAGTGTGCAACTGATAGCTCGAATACCCAAGATGCAACACCGAAGAACAGTCCTCTTCGTGATGTGAACCTATCCGCAGTCGTGCCGACGGACACTGGTGACCCTATGGACAAGCAGCCGTCTGGCGGTTCACAATGCAGCCAAGCGAGGTCCCTCTATCAACGTGCTTTAACAAGACGGCATCGCATCGGAGCAACCGGCAAAAAAGGTAAGGGCCACCCCAGACAATTCCTCCACGGCCTCCCCTATGCTCGCTCCCTCTCAGTCTGATTTCTACCCTTTCTCAATCATATCGAGTTCATATACAGCCCCTTTCATGCTACGACATAACTTCAGTAGCCACAAAATATGCCCAAAGGGTCATCGACCAATCTCTTGAAACAACCGGATACAAAGGGTTCGCAGCATATAAATCTACCAACTCGATCACTGTGCACTTGGCATCTCTCAGTGATGTGCAGAAAATGTGCATTTTAACATCTATCCCGCTGTCAGAAGATCAACACCTGCCTGTGCAGTGCTACTTTGCATCGGGCCCCAATATACAAAGGTGTGTTGTCTATGGCATCGACCCAGAAGACACCCCTGAGATAATATGTCGTGAATTGACCTCCACGACACACAGGGTGCTCGCAGCTACATTCATGGGCAAAAGCCATACATGCTTAGTGACGGTACAGCGCCCTCAATGTATCCCAGAACGGTGTTATTACTATGGTTGCATATTGCGACCTAAACCCTACCTCCCTCAAGCAATATTCTGCTACTGCTGCTTTCAACGTGGACACATGCAGGCATTTTGCCCACAGCGTGCTATTGATCCAGAAAAGCTCACACCAGAAGGCCAACCACGATATCGATGGGGCTTATGTAAATCTGATTAGCACAATATGACAAGCACAAATTGTCCGACTAAGCAGAAGGCCACAATACGAATACGAAAGGCTATACCAAAAACGACTATAGTAACAACACACAATCGTTATGAGGTTCTTGCAGAAGAGCCAGAGATGCTCTTGTCAGAAGAAGAAAAAGCCCCAGAAACACAACTGTATTCTTCTGTTCCTAAATGTGGTAAGCAATTGCAGACAAAGAAACAGAAATTACCGGAACCTCTGCATCAGTCAGATGATGACCATGATGACATTGACGCTCGGATAGACGCACTGGCCAGAAAGATTGAGCGACTACGCAAACATAAAAAATTGGTAATTCTGCATCGTCAGAAAATAGGACCGACACGTGACGCATCAACCACTGTGAATGCCACCGTTACGCCTGGATCCCGTCCGGCACCACAGGTCAACCAAGCTGTTTGGACAGCAGTTTTAGATCAACTTGCTTAACTAACGTTGCTCATTCAGAATTGCCTGCATCATGGCTAATTCTCTGCAGCAGCTGTCACAGGATGGAATTCTACAGTGGAATTGTCGGAGCCTAAACTCCAAGTTAGGAGAAATTAAAACCAAGCTTCAATACAATAAGCTACATGTATGGGCACTGCTTATTCAAGAGCATAATAAGCTATGCTCCCTATCCAATTTTAATGGGTATCATAACCCATCTATTAGAGATAGACGTGCTACTACGAGGGCCGTCTTTTTTTCAACCTCCGATCGCTCCGTGCAGGCGCTACGCGGGCAGCAGAAAGCGGACATGCGCTGTAGGCAACTGCGCAGCTCTCGCACTACACACTCCGCCATTGTTGACATTCAGGCGTCAGTCGGCATTGTGCTACAGCCACGTAAACATGGCTGTCATTATTGTTGCTCCCGCCAAGTGTGAATTGCGAAGTGTTATTCGTTTTCTACAAGCTGAAGGCCATGGTGCTGCAGAAATCCATCGGAGAATGAGTCGAGTGTATGGGAAAAACTTCATGAGTGATGGTGTTGTGGGTGAATGGTGTCGAAATTTTAAAGATGGACGTAATGATGTGCATGATGAAGGGGGCCAAGGACGGAAATCTGTCGTTTCAGATGACCTGGTTCAACGAGTTGACAGAATGGTTAAAGAAAACTGCAGATTCACCATTACTGCTTTATCTACGGAATTTCCAGAAGTTTCAAGGTCTGTTTTGTACTCTATTGTTACTGAACAGTTACGCTACAAAAAACTTTGTGCACGTTGGCTCCCAAAAATGTGGACGGACAGCCACAAAACTCGACGAATGGCATCAGCTTTGGAGTTCCTTGAGCGTTATCAGGATGAAGGAGACAACCTTTTGAAATCAATCGTGACTGGGGATGAAACCTGGATTCAATACGACACACCGGAAACAAAACAACAATCACAACAATGGATGCATTCAAATTCACCAAACAAACCAAAGAAATTCAAAAAAACCTTCAACAACAGAAAGACCATGGCTACTGTGTTTTGGGATCAACAAGGTGTGTTGCTTGTGGAGTTTATGGAGCCCGGAACCACAATCACTGCAGCTGTTTATTGTGAAACTTTACGACGTTTGCGTAGAGCCATTCAGAACAAACGAAGAGGAAAGCTGACCGCTGGAGTTGTTCTGATCCATGACAATGCCCGTTTACACACTGCTGGAGCAACTCAACGGCTTCTCGAACAATTTGGATGGGGCATTTTCGATCATCCACCATACAGCCCAGACTTAGCACCCTGTGACTTTCATCTTTTTCCTGGACTGAAGACATGGCTTGGTGGGAAGCGCTTTCAAACCAATGGCGACCTTCAAACCAACGTCAAGGACTACTTGAATTCATTGGCGGCAACTTTTTTTGATGAGGGTATTGCAAAGCTTGTCCACAGATATGACAAATGCCTCAATCTTTTCGGTGATTATGTCGAAAAGTAACCGTAACTGTACTAATCTTTTGGTAATAAATTTATTGTTTTAGATGAACTTGTCTTTTATTTATAGCCTATCAGAGGTTGAAAAAAAAAAAAACGGCCCTCGTACAATAACTTCAGCTCCGGGAAAAGCTGCAGTTTATATATCATCGCATATTGCTCACACAGTGATTGACCTGGAGCCATGGTGTAGTGGTAATCAAGAAGTTGTCGGGGTCCTGACACGACCAGTGAAGACTCCTGTCATTCTACGCCAGACCGCAGTGCACACGTTTGAACTTGGGGTGGATAGCCCATCTCCGGTCTACTACCCGGGAATCCCTATTCTCGTGGGTGGAGACTTCAATGCCCCACATACAGAATTGGGGTACAAGTACAACTCCTGAAGAGGATACCAAGTTAAAAACATCATGAGCGATGCCACTTTTACACTGCTGAACCATCACGCTGTGGCTACCTGTGCTGTACCCGCAGTATCTAGAACAAACGCTCCAGACCTCACGTGGTGATTGGGTCCTGGAATGCCGCAGTGGCGGGTGGAACCGGATACATGGGGCAGTGATCATATGCCAATAATGATTGGTTTGCACAGAATGTGCATAAAGAAAATTCGACGACGAGTAACAGTCACGCATTGGGATAAGTTTCGGGAATCATCGATTGATAAAGTACCCTCAGAGCCCTCAGAAATTCTTCCCGCTTTGCAAGAACTGCTACGGAGGAACACCACTGTAACCACAGTTGACGAGGAACAACCTCAACCGGACCTCACCCTTTTGCAACTTTGGGCAAAGCGACGTCAGGCAGAATTGTATACGTCGAGAAATCCCGATGCACCAGGTAGCCGTGCACATGCTAACCATATAGCGACGAAGGCGCGTCAGCAAGAAAAGCAACTTTCTCGATGACGATGGTACGAGTGGTGCGAGTGGTGCATTGGAAACAGAGCACTTTGGCGTACGTTCCGGTCAATGGAACGCGGTCATAAGCAACCTGACCCTGCAGCGAGCGTTAGGTTGGCGATGCAGAGTTCGCCACATCAATTTGCAGAACACGCTGCTAGAGTGTTTTTCCCGAAATATGATCAAGCGTCACCTATAAACTGCCCCAAAATTGATGAGTCTGACACAACCTCCAAATCCGAAATATCCAGCCCTTTCAGCATGGCCGAACTAATAGCGGCGATTGAAGCTTCGAAGCAACGAACAACACCTGGTCCCGATGGTATTCCCAATGAGGCTTTCAAGAACATGGAAGGAGCAGCTCTCGACGCACCTCTTCAGGCTATTAATAAAGTATGGGAGACTGGAAACGTTCCACCTGATTGGAAGCATTCAATTGTTGTCGCGATTCCGAAACCAGCAAAGTCTCCAAATAGCCTGCAGTCTTTACGCCCAATTTCGCTAACCTCAACTGTCTGCAAACTCGCTGAAAAGATGCTGGCCACATGAGTTTCCTGGTGGCTTGAACGCCACGATAAATATCATCCTGCTCAAATTGGATTCCGTTCTTACTTGGGAACTGAAGACTCTTTATCTTATCAGACGATGTTTTACAGGCTTCTCCACACAGTCACGCTGTGCGCACGGTAGTAGCAACAGACATAACGAAAGCTTATGACAATATAGACCATGAAATCATTATATCCAACCCCATCGACCTGGGACTTCCACTGCAGGTGATAAGATTCATCTACTCATTCCTTCAGAATCGCACATTTGCGATTAGAGTAGATGGAAGGCAAGAAGGATACTTTACATCGAACAGAGGAGTCCCACAAGGTTCGGTTCTGGCTTCTCTAATACCTCTAGCCTGGCAACTACGTCGGATTACAGATGCGAGGTTCTTAATCTATGCGGATAACGTCACTTTGTGGTCCGTGCATAAAGATATATCTAGACAAACTCAACAGCTTCAAGAAGCCCTTGATGTGCTGAACAACTACGCTCGGAAAGCAGGATTAGACCTTTCCGCCCAAAAATCAAGCTATGTTGTGGTGGCCAACAAGAAAGGACGCACAAGAATCACGCAGCACCCCTTTACATTTAGACTCGGCGCAGTGACAATCCCTGTGGCTTCTGAGGTCCGCATACTGGGTCTTGATATTCACCACTCCGGCAGTGGTGCACACTGGCTCCGGAAAACCTGAGTTCAGCAAAAACACTTCACCTTATTCGTCTCCAGCAAAAGCAGTTGGAGCTCGTACTGACGTAGCTCGACGGTTGGTGCATGCAGTCTTGCAGCCACGAATTTTATATCAGGCACAATTTCAACGGCTGACTTTGGCACAGCTGGCACAGTTAGAGACGATCATACGCGATGCTATGCGCACAATCACAGCACTGCCCCGCATCACTCCGATACCAACCTTACAGGAACATGCCCAGCTCAACACAATTGCAGAGCTAATTTTGCAACGTGAAAAAGCACGTGCAATAAAAAAGCAACTTATTCTGCCTGTCGCTGCGTTGCATGCTCATTTTCACCGCGGCTCTCGGATTGACAATCAGCCCTATCCAATGCCTCCCTGGGAATTCACCAGCATCACAACTAATAAGCCAACTAAGTTACGACGCAGCGATACAACAGGTATTATTGACGAACACAACATCGTCGATGCATCATGCGTTAACACCTGCAAAGTCCATACGGATGCTGCCGTTCTCCCAGACGGCGGAAGGACATCATTCCTGAGTACTACGCATAATTTCATCAGCGGCCACCAGCGCTATTTATCTACCATCCACGACGCTGTGCCATCCACGACGCTGTGCAAGATGCGACATTTAAGCTGCCTACCATCAAGCAACTAGATATCTTCACTGATTCTTTAGCGGCTATTCAGGAACTCAAGAAGGTTGATAAGGCAATGGAAATCTGCGAGAGAATACACACTATGAATAGTAGGACAGCTACTTGCGTCAAGGTACACTGGATTCAAGGCCATTCAGTGAACCCTCACAACATTGCTGCTGACAGCAGGCACACTGCTCTACTAAGCCGGATCTTCCGCCTATTCCCCTCCCACCTCAACTCCTTAACTCGCCCCGAGCGCGTAAAAATTTTCTCTGGCACGACACACGCGCTCTTATTCCACCGTATGTCTGCTCCCTCCCCCTTCACCTTACTAGGGCGGAGGAAGTTGTGCTTAGGAGGCTTCGGGCCGGGGTGGCCCTTACACAGGCTGTTGTCTCAAGGTGGAACTGGTCGCATTTACCACTGGGTGCTACGTGTCCATACTGCTCCATGCCTGTGGCGGAATCAGATGCATACCACCTAATATGGACATGTACGGGTTTACAATCTGAACGCTCGCGTCTCCTACTGCAAGCCGGCCTCCGCTACAGTGTGACAACCAGCTATGACCGCTGGATACATGACAGCAGATTCCACAAAACACTGCTTCAATTCATACACAACACAGGCCTCACAGCACACATATAATACACATATACGCTCCAAGAATTATGCCCTAAGGGCAAGCCTTTATTGCAATAAAAAAAAAAGGGGTGGCGGCACTACAACATAAGCATGAAGGGAAAATGAGACATCCACCCTTTCGTAGCAATTGCAAAAAAAAAAGCCTCATGGTTGAAGAAAAATTCGTCGTGGTCCGGGACTCGAACCCGGGACCACCGCCTTTAAGGGGCAGCCGCTCTACCATCTGAGCTAACCAGGCGGCTAGCAGATGCAGGGCGAAGTCGAATTTGTCGACAACATGAAGCAAAGGCAAGTGTTTGACGTAGTAATAATAATAATATTTGGGGTTTTACGTGCCAAAACCACTTTCTGATTATGAGGCACGCCGTAGTGGAGGACTCCGGAAATTTTGACCACCTGGGGTTCTTTAACGTGCACCTAAATCTAAGCACACGGGTGTTTTCGCATTTCGCCCCCATCGAAATGCGGCCGCCGTGGCCGGGATTCGATCCTGCGACCTAGTGCTCAGCAGCCCAACACCATAGCCACTGAGCAACCACGGCGGGTAGTTTGACGTAGTAGTTCTGTAGAAACTCGCAAGGAGGAGAGAAGTAATGAATGAAGGAAAAGGGTGGATGTCTCATTTTCCCTTCATTCATTACTTCTCTCCTCCTTGCGAGTTCCCGCAGAACTCTTTGTCACATGTGACGCACGCAATCTTTCAGACACTTCGGGACCTTCACGTAGAAAGCTGCATTGATAGCTTGACCTTCAGGTACACATTCATGGTGCACAACCCCATGGCAGTCAAGAAACACGATCAACATGACTGATTTTTGCTTTCTTCTTCCTCGACGTTTTTTGGCTGTGGCTCATCATTCTTTTTCTTCTCCTTGCTCTACTTCAATATGATGTTATAGTCATAAATCTAAGTTTCTTGCCAGTGACAACCCATTGCAAGAATTCATTACTGCCTGAATTTTCTAATCAATGCAACATTCTTTTTGTAATAGAACTGAAGGTCGGGCTAGTTGGCCTTGATTCATCTTCAAATAACTTTTTTAGTCCAAGGAAAAACAAAAACAACATAGAAAGCGTCCGTGTGTTGTCTTGCCTTGTACTTATGGAATTTGAAGATGAATTTTTTCTGCAGCTACTATTGCTCAGGAGTCTACAATTTTGGCATCACCTTGGCACAAGCTATACCCATTTTCAGTCAAAATCCAGTGAATGGATGCCCTTACCCAATCAAGTGCTTGTGCTATTATTCTAATAGTCTGGTGGTCACTGAGTACAAGAGAATGCACACAATCTTTGCATAAGGTAGAGAGGCATCCTGATCTCACAATATACTTGGAGTTTTCATGGCTTTCCCAAAAGTGCTGGACCCACTTGAACATATTTCTTTCCTTTAAGGCATCCTTTCCATATGCCTTCTACAACATTTGATGAATTTCTGCACAATTTGATACTGATCCTTCGTTGTGTCTGTTTGTCTATGTTAATTTTGATTAAAAATGAGTTGTAAAAAAAGTGCACGCAATAAATTCTGCTATCACAAGCAGTCTGGCTCATATCAACTTGGTCCTTTCGAGTGGAGAGAGTGAAAGGGGGCATGGCTACAACTTCTCCCATTTCTTGCCGACTCTGCACAAACTTTTGGGCCAGACCTTGAACAGATATCAGAACCACAACTGACCGGGAAAAGGTCGGAGAATAATCCTTGCACTGAAAGGTAACACTGCAAACATCTAGCACAGAAAATTTCCATCCTTATTTCTCAAAGGGAGCAGGCACACTATGGCGATACAGAGCCATGCAACAGTCTCGGCACTGTCCTGAAAGTTACCAGAAATGAAGGAGCACAAAATGACAATAAGGCTTCCTTCAGTGAATAGAAGCAGAGTGCCGGCAGCAACAGAAAATAAACTTTGTGAGGCACGGAAGCCATCACACAAGCAAAGAGCAGGGCGAGAACCAATGGCCAATAGCACAATTGCAGAATGAAGTGCCATTTCTTATTCTTCCCGCAATATTTGTGAACAAAACGACCTTGTAAAGAAGCCATCAAAATGCAGGGCCAAACTTTGCCACACACATTCATCATACAGCCACTGCTTAGCTTGTAGTGATTCATTTGCTTGAATGCACCAACCACTTGCCTGGAAAAAAATATTGTAATTTCCTTTAAAAGTTCGTCATGTGAGGTTGCAGGACCCAAAATTAATTTTGTACCACTTGCTGCACCTGGCAACTGTTAACTCTAAAATATTATGGGGTTTTAAATGCCAAAGCCACAATCTGTTTATGAGGCACGCCATAGTAAGGGACTCCAGAATAATTTGGACCACCTGGGGTTCTTTAATGCACCTAAATCTAAGTACATCGGTGTTCTCGCACTTTGCCCCTATCGAAATGTGGCCACCGAGGCAGGGATTTGATCCCGCAAATTGTTCACCCTAGGCTATACAGACTCCACATTTACAGCTGGATAAAATTTGTGGCTTTGTTACAAGAACACAAAGTGTAGCTTGCACAAACAAATGCCTTTTTGACTTGCAAGGCTTGTGGGCCAGCTGGGCGAGCTCTGGACAAGCTGTGCTGTCAAACAGGTTTGCTGCAGAGTTGACAGTATGTCGCTGGGTGTTCAGCCTTGCTGGAAAATCCCTGTTTTTTTGATGAGATGCTGACATGTGTTTGCTTGACATGATCCTCACTTAATTCCAATAAAGTATGCTGGAAAATTGCAAAAAAGGGCTAGAGTTAAGAGGGTACACATGCTAAGTGCTGCAAAGAGCACTTCTGCAATGCCTGACTGGACGGACATAAGTGTCCAATAGGATGTATGTAATTAGAAACTTTTATTTAGGAGTGGATCAATTGCAAGTCAGCACTGGTTCTGTGATCTTGTTGATGCTGAAAATCTTTGTTCAAGTCTTCAGCCCCAATGCCACAAGGTCACGTCAACAATGCTCATCCTTACACCTTTTTTGTTGCCCCTTGACTTCCCATGCTCATGGAAATGCTCTTTTCTTCTGTCTTCCAGTGCCACTTTAGGCCAAGTACCTCCTCTTCTTCTAATGAAGCAGGCAGCACAATGGACAAGCAACAAAATATGGTCGGTTATTACAAGGTTAGAATGTATTTGGCCATTTGCATCTAGTTATCTCGCAGTAGCCAGATTCAGTTGGTGCAAAATCTGGTTTTTCCAAAATATTTTATGTCCAGTGACAACAATGCAGAAGTCTTTCCCCACACACTTCCCAGAAAATAATTTCTCTTGCAGGCCATAAGAGGCACAGAGAGGAGGCCTACTAGGGTTCAGCCACGACAAATGTGCTGCCATCACAGCACAGCATGTGTGGAGTCAAGATAGCTTCCCAGTATAAATGCATGCACAGTTTCACTCGGAATGTCTGAAAATGGAACACTGTTTTAATTCAACTTATCGTTTCATACACAGGTGTACTTCATGCATCTTACAAACACTACCCCTTCAGTTTAGGCCAGAGTTCATGACATGACAGTGTGTGCAAGGCAAAGGTGGCAGCACGAAAAGCAAGTCGAAAAGGGGGAATCAAATTCACTGACGCCTGTCACTGCATTCTTGACCTAACACTGTGAACACCAAGTGATCACGCAACGCTTCCTGAACGCATGCTCACTGTGCATAATGAAGAAAATAAGCAAACTGTTTCATGTGATCAACAGGCATCCAGGACTTTGGAGAAAACAGGTGGTGCACGACTCAGGCAGTGAGGCTCCACAACCGTTGCTGGAAAAATATTTTGAATAGTGATTACTCGTCAAAGACCACAACTGTTAAGTCAGCGTTTTCTAATGATGTGCAAAGGTGCCACATGTTGGCAGCATTCTAGCAGTGCAAAAGACAACAAGGAAGAAAGATGACAGGACAGATGCTGACCTTACGTTTAACTTCCAATTAGCATTTGCTTACAACAGTCAGCTGTTTTATAAACTTTGAGCATTAAGCACACAACGCTCTGCAAAATTTAAGCAGATGCCTATGTATACAAATAAGTTGCAACCATCTCGAAAGGACTACAGCAGCAGAGGGCATTGTCCTGTGTCCAACTCCTTTCCTTTTGTGCTGTGTTTGCACTCTTGAATTAAGTATGCCATCAACAAACAGCTAACACTCATTCGCTGCTTTCTTTTTTTAAAAAACATTTCCAATTATTTTTCTTTCTTTGGTCGAAAACATTGTCTCAGTAAACACAGGTGCGCATGGGTACATCTCCGTGTTCAGCCATGTGGCTGCTATATTATATGCGGGCATCGCTATTTCTTGCTCAATCGTTAAGCACTGACCAGTTTGCTTGATACAAACATGTGCACAACTTAAAGGGACACCAATGAGAATCGCTAAATTAGTTTCGTAAAATATTCTTTAAAGTTACTTCGTGGTAGTACATCTAGCACGAAGTACTTCTAGTACTGTAGCAACTGTAGAGGCTTTCGAATTATGCCATGCACTTTTAAAAAGATTCTTGAAAATTGCAAAATTAAAGAAGTAAAAAAACTTGAGTATCAAATTTACAGCTCTGTAACTGAATATATATATATATATACATATATATTCAGTTACAGAGCTGTAAATTTGATACTCGAGTTGTGAGGTTGATGTTGATGTATTTCTATATACATATATATATAAATATACATATATATATATATATATATATATATATATATATATATATATATATATACGCACACACATATATATATATAACATATATATACACACACACACACACACATATATATATATATATATATATATATATATATATATATATATATATATATATATATATATATATATATATATATATATATACAGTTACAGAGCTGTAAATTTGATACTCGAGTTTTTTACTTCTTTAATTTTGCAATTTTCAAGAATCTTTTTAAAAGTGCATGGCATAATTCGAAAGCCTCTACAGTTGCTAGAAGTGAACTTCTCTTAAATGCAACAAACGTCATAAATATCGCAGCAGCGGTTACTGCAAAAAAAGATTTCTTCATTCCCATATAGGAATGAAGCCCTTAAGTTGAAGCTTCCTCTTTAGCCTGCCCAATGAAAAACCCAATTTTTGTCTCACAAGCAAGATGGTCGGTATCGCCGATGCACAGTGCCAAAGAGAGGGCCGCAAGGGTTTGCCAAGTACAGCTGGTTTTCACGAGGCGCTTGGCGCTGGCCTATAGGCGGAAAAGTTAAATTTTTCCAGGGGGGAGCTGGGGCCAGACCAGCTTTACGAACCCCATATATATATATAACCTTTATTAACAGTTGCACTTGAAGAAACTTCGTGTGACCTCGAAGAATTGTTCACTGAAGTCACAGCTGTATACGAATACTTACAAGGCCTCATAGTAGGAGGCAGTTCAATTTCACAGACCGAGTCCTCTCGCACCAACAAGAATCTGGCGTCTCCCGGTGGTGTAATCTTCGTTTGAAATTGTTTTATGCTTCACCCTTTCGGAGAAGCTGTAGCATGCCTCTCTCTCTCCTTTTTTTTCTGTGGGTCCAAGCATAAGCGCTGCTGCGCATGACTGCTGCTGATTCTGATTTCGAGTGAATCCGACTTGACCTCATTTCAGTTACTGAATTAATTATACAGGGTGTCCCAACTATCATGCACCAAGACTTTAAACGGACACTAAAGGCAAATATTAGGTCAAGCTAAAGTGATAGATTAGAGCTTGGGAATCTCTAAGGCGTCAATAATATCGCGAACAGGGCCTTAGTAATCGAGAAACTTCAGGACACGATTCAGGACAGGTAAATTCAGGACATGATTAGAGACTTCTCTGGGACATTCAAGCACTTGCCAGATGACGAAAGCACTCCTCAGTTAAATTCTGTCACTAGTACTCAACCACTTGCTGCAAAAAGCATCACCGTATTGTATTAGAAGACAAAATAAAATGCTACTTATCCAGTTCTACTTCATTTTTAGAAAAAAGAACTAATTGAAATTACCCTTGACAATGACGCGGGCAGTCGAAATGTTTCAGTTTTGCTTGACTCGGTGCCGCCTACGGTTTGCGTTTCAGTACTTTCCTGATCGTGTAGTGCAGCGCTGGTTTTGCTGGCTCGCGAAACTCGCACAAATTGCAAGTAGGAGAGAATTCAACTTCCATATTATGCCATGGGATGCCCGAACGGTCTACGCCACTTGACCAAAAAGCAGCTGCAGCGGCGAATCCACCACTCTCTCTTGGCTCGGTGCCGCTGTCTGCCGGGCACCGTTTTACTCGCCAATGGCAGCAAAGGGCGGAGATGGCGCATGGAACGTCGCCACTCCCCCGGTTGGGTGGCGGGTGATTTCTATTTCAAAAAGGTATTCGGACCCTTTAAGTCCTTTCTTTGCCTGAAACAAGTGTTGCGAGGTTTCTGGAATGGTATTTAAACCGTTCACATCTTATTTGCCTTTAATGTCCTTTAAAAAAAAAAAGAGCAATTGCGTTACCTGAGCAAAACCTATGCGTATTGTTTCCAGTACAGTGGTGTAGCCGCCAGTAATTTATTGGTTACTGCAATTTAATTAGCTAGCTATAATTAATTATCTAACTCGAGAAGTACTATCATACTTATCAAAATGTCAGTGAGGCATTTGTAGGCACTCCCAAATGATAGACCTAACTGGTTCTCAGGGACGTACTAATTGTGCACAATTTTTTTCCGACTGCTAAAGAACCCACATGAAAAATGAGAAATATCTTGTGACAGTGCTCCCACCCACATCATAAAGCAGCACCCTCAAATAAGCTTATTGAAAGCAACTTCTTTGCCTAAAAAAAAAGAGTGAAATAAACAGACCAGGAAGGGACTCATGTGCATTAAAGATGCATTCAAGATGCATTCAAGAAAGAAATGTACCACTTCTAAATGAGCCGAATTGGCAATCGGAACGTCTGCACAAAAAAAAGATGCCCATGCAGAATATTCCCTAGGAGTTATCCGAAAGATGGGTAAGCATTTCATAGAACTGACGTGGTATTTCATGGTAGCATGCTGGTCGATTTCGTATAATTGTGAGAACAGCCACAAAAGAACCGTGAAATGGAGAAGTGCGGTTGCAACACCAAACTGTTAAGCGAGACCTGCATGAGACGACGTAGAAGAGACAAGTAGAAGCAATGTTCACTCGTGTTATAGATTGGCCGCAGAGGATGTGAACGTGGGAGGAAATGACCTGGGAGATGTAGCAAATGAAGGAAATATATGCAACGTTTATTAGGTACACTGAACCATTATGAACCATGATCAACTGTGCTCCAGTGGCGGTTACGTCTGGCGCGGCGACACAGCCTGTATCTTGAAAGAGATCTGCGAAAGCGCCAGAGTGCGGCATGTGCTGAGACCTCCGAGAATGCACAGCTTCGTTGGAGTTGAAGCGAGCGGCAGCAAGCAGGTGAATTTGCTCGCTGCTGCGGGTGCTATGCTGAAAAGCGATCGTCTTGCTGGACGGAGAGAGACAATTTTTCCATTGGGTAAGGATAGAAATGCTTACGCATTTAAAACCATGAGATTTTAGTGTGTCCTTATTATCTATAAATTCGTAAGCGCCGTTGAACACCATCTGCTACCTACAGGACTTGTTGGAATAGGTCTCCTTCTGCAGCTACACACTACTAAATCCGCTTTATCACATTTTCTCTGGCTTCCTTGATGACCGACAGTCGAATTATATGACAGACATCCCTTGTCCTTGTATTGAGCACATCTGACGTCAGTCTCAATCGTGTAAACGCAATCTTTCACATAATTCCAAAGAAATAAATCGAGTGAAGAGAGGTCAGGTGACCTAGCCAGCCAATTTACAGGCTTGTGCCTTTAAACCTATTCCGCATGAAAAGTCGGATTCAGCCAGTTTCGTGCTCGGCTGCTGCTGTGTGCTGTTGGCCCATCTTGCTGATGCCACAGAAGTGGAAGACATGACAGCGGGACTTCGCTGAGAAACTCGTCCATCACTCATTCAAGGATTTCGTCCATGTAACGCTGTCCAGTCAGTGTGTGATCGAAAATGGGACCAGTTATAGCAACGGCGTAAACCCCCAACCACACATTGAATGACCACTGGTACTGGTGCCAAGTGCACTTTACCCAGCGTCGATTGAAGTCACTACAATAGTGTGCATATGCAATTTACCTGGCCATTTCTGCAAAAACTGGCTTCACCTGTGCCCCTGATATTGCTCAAAAAGTCCGGTAACTCATCGGCTTTTGTGAGGCTAATGTGGTACGGGTGAAAAGCTCGAGTCATTTAGAATCCTCCAAACTTATGACTTTGAAATTAATACCTGAGTGACCATTGATACCCGAGTCTTGCACCTTAGCACAAGGATTTGAGCCCGTAAATGCTAGAACATTTGTGCCTAGGCTGGACTCAAAAATGGAGTCCTCCGCCGCTGTTTATGGATGCTGCCGGTTTGTCTCAGGTTTTCATCATTCTTGATGATAGTCGATGCGTTTGGTCTACCGCCACACTTCAATGACTGATATATATTTGCAACCTTCCTCTTGTTGCCATTTGCCATCCCCTGGCAAGGATCATGTTTTGCTTCTGCTCACTTGAGAAAGACATGGCGACTGGGACAAAACAAAACATACCTTTAAACACTTGCACCAACGTCAATTTGTTTTTGTGGGAAAAAAAAATACATTCGTGCGCTTTATCTACACTAAGACAACAGCTATCAGAGCTTGTTTCCGACTAACACCAGACGCGACATGTTGCTTCTCCCAGGGCACAGTAGATAAGAAACTAGCTCGATCCCGATCTTTTTTTTTATTTCCTTTATTTCGTTCTGGCTAACTCGGAGGGAGCCTATTTGAGGGCGCTGCTTTATGATGCGGGTGGGAGCCAGTCGCGTGGTATTTTTCATATTTCGTGAGATTTATTTATCAGTCAGAAAAAATTTGTATACAATTAGTACATCGCTGAAAATATCACAATTAGATGTCCCTTGGCTGTGCCTACAAATGCCCATTGACACTTTGATAATTAAGATAGTATGTCTCGAGTTAGACAATTAATTACAATTACCTAATTAAATCTGAGTAATGATAATAATACTGGCAGCTACTCCACTGTACCATAAACAATATGCACTAGGCTTTCTTCGACTAATGTAATTTTTTTTTTTTATCTGGGTGCGTGATAGCTATTTCGGATACCCTGTATGTATTTATGACCTCTGCGTGCAATTGACAATGTTTCCATCCCTAATAAATGTAAATTATTAAACATCTTGAAGGGGCAGCCCAATAAGACGAAGACAGAAGGCAGGAACACCCAGGACAGCGATGAACTCGCATCTAACTTTATTCGAAGGCATACACAAACTTATGTACTACAACCCATAGCCATGTGCTCGTGTTGCAGGTTCAGCGCTGTCCTGTGTGTTCCTGCCTTCTGTCTTCGTCCTATTGCGCTGCCCCTACAAGATGTTCAACCAGTCCCAACTTGCCCAAATGTCGATCTGTCTACAGTAAATTACTAGAAGAGCTTTTTTTTTTTTTTTCGAGTCGTTCCCATTGCTTACTGGAAAGAAGCAATCTTAGACACATATTATTCATGTGCATTTTACATGCTGTTGGTAAGAGACTCCACCAAAGGGGTCACTTTAAGTCTACAGGTGTTTTTCAGGGCCAAAAAAGCATGCAAAGCAATTTGAAGTGAAGTGAACATACAGCAACTATTCATTCTCTAGGCATAGGCTATCCATACCTTTAGAAATAATCTTGAATCGAGCCACCTCCTTCTCTTTCAAAAATATGATAAAATTTGCCCTTTGTGTATATTTAAATTTATTGTGTATGTGCAAGGTGTTTACACTGGGAATTTAAAACAATGTCGAAGCGAGAAAATACGGATGAGACAGCCGCCGCTAGTGCTTGTAATGCGCTTATCCTCATATTGTCAGGATTTGCAGAAATAAAGCGAAAGTGTAAATTAAAAGAAGCGCACGCCCGCGTCAACAATGATGCAGTAAGCTATTGGCCACAATAAGATTTTAAGTGAAAAAGGTCGAGGCAAGTCACAAGGAACCTCTGAGAACTCTGGCAATGACATTTTAGGTGCGTGCGTGGGGGGCTCCACCGCCCCCTCCGGAACACCACGGAGGGGGCTCGGGCCCCAGAGCCCCCCTGCAGTCGGCGCCTATGCGCTGGCTCATAACAAAGGAGCTTAATTAAAGACGTTGCAAATGTTGACGAGCCTGCGCTGCAAACGACAGCCCACGTGGATGTATTCCGATTTGCACAGCCGCAAAGACTTGAGGGGGACATAACACGCGTGTCAGACCTGCAACTTACCACGCACTGCCACACATTTCTTGAACACATCCACCTCACGTCTATTTGCATGGCACCACAGCCAACACCAACGTCGCTGGGAAAAGCACAAACGAGCACAAAATACACAGTTGGTTTCGACAACTATAAAACCGCAGCCAAATCCATAGTTTCACAACGCCGAACTAGGCTGACATGCCATAGAGGTTCTTAATAGCCGAGGTTACGATGCTTTCTTCTACTTCGAATCAATGAAGCGACCGGTGCTGTCACAGAGCAGCGCTCTTGGAACCATGCTTGGAGCTTTTGCTGGGGGCGCCACATACGTTGGCGCGCCATTTGAACCGTCCGCAACCGCACACGCTTCGGCCTCCGCGGCCCCAACCTACGGGCTTCCACCCTTGATACCACCGCTAACCCTTGGGTGCCCTGGAGATCCTGCGCCGCCTGCTTTAGTACAACCTCAGGTGCGCTCCTAGGGCCTCCCTTTGCCGGTTACATGTGCCCTTCTGAAACAGTGCTTGTAAAAATTCCATCTATCGTCGCAACGAAAAAAGTGAGCCGCGACTTACCTCACCGCGCGGTGAGGTAATGGGCGTCCGTGCTGCACCTTTTGCACTAGTTCAGAAAAGTGTCGTGCCAGTGCAGCGCCAGTTCTTGAAGTGTGTGTGCAGCGTGACACTAGCGTTTTCGGTGCAACGGTCAAATCGAGGACAAAAGTGCAGAAACGCACAGCCTTCGTCTGCTGCGACTGGGCGGCTGTGGCTTTTCTTTTGTTGGTGTGTCATGATTCAGAAAGCATGACCAAGCGTGGTTTCCACACCTTTCTGAATTATATATGGCACGTTTCAAACGACTGACCGATGTGGTTTCGCGTATACGTAACGTCGAGGTAGCGGTAAGCTCGTGAAAATTAATACGAACGACTGTGACCTGAGGGAAAATCCCGGTCTTCAGTGCACTTAGCAGCAGTTGAACCCGGAAAGCGCCCTTAAAAAGATGCTGCGTACACATCCTGAAGAAAACTGGCGTCCGTGCTGCGTTAAGCAGGCGCCGTCGATGACGTCTATCAACACCCGCACTACAGTGTACTAGATGTTCTAGTACACTGTACCCGCACGGCCACGGAGCCACATGTGTCGTCTGCTATCAAAAGCCTTGCACTACGTGCACGAGAAAAGAACTTGCGGAGAGTCTAGTGCCGAAGTGCAGATGGCGCTAGCTGCACTGGCAAATCGAGTGCTAGAGTGCTGCACCCACTGAACTAGTGCAGAAAGTGCAGACCTCACCGCGCGGGCAGTCAGCGGCGGAGCGCAAACAAACTCGACCGGCATGTCTAGGGGACAAACGCATAGAACACGCGCTAAGAAAACCTCCGTATTGCTATAGTATTGCCTTGTCCATGGCCTACGCAGAGGCACATATTCCAGGAGCAAAAGCCCCCAGATTTTCTCTTGCGCCCGCTCTTACTCGCGCTTGCGCACAAACGGCAGACGATCCCTCAAATGAACGTCTCGCGCTCACGCGCCTGTCGTCTGCTACAGTTCGGGCGTTGTCCGGGCGCTTTCTGCGGTGTTTTCGTTTGTTCGCCCTCGTTCTCTCTGCTTGTATACTTTTGGTGGTCGTCCCAAATATATCTTTACGACGTCTTCATTTGCGAACATTTATTCAAAGAGCTAATTTCTTAGACAACAATGCAGCTCTCGAAGGCAACGCTACAGACCAGCCCATTGCGGGTTTTTCATACGCAGATAGACAATCGCAAAAGCATAGCCTAGAGGAATCCAGTTATGATACCATACCTGCCGCGGTGCAACAAGTATGTCGCAAAGCTGGCTATATATGACTTCTACAGCAGTGACGTTGATTTTATTCCGCTAAAACAGGTTTGCTCACGACGAGTAGTTCATGGTATAATATCGAATTTTTGCATTTCCTCACAGAAACGCTCGGCAGTAGCACGGGGACTTAACTAATACTGGAGCTTAGATTCTACACGCCTCACTTGCTTCTTTAACTGCTTGTCAACATTAGGCGGTTCTTCACGTGTTTATTTTTTTTTTAAGCGGCGGAAATTTGAAGTGAAGTTAATGAAGGCTTACAGCTGTTTACAGAGTACAAATAGGAATGTACCAATATATTTTCCGTTTTCCGTGCTACACGTTCAACTCACCTCTTTAGAGCGCGTTTGTTAATGATTAATAATGTATGTTATGTTCCTCTTTTTTTGTCTATGTTACCAAGTGTATATCATTTATTTATTTATTTTTATTTATTTATTGACACTGCAATCCCGGTATCGGGATTATAGCAGGGTGGGAAAAAGAATTAAGCACTTTCACAAAAATGGCAAAATATAAACAAAAGAAATAAGGGAAATAAGGGTGCAGGTTGAAGCTCTGCAGGCAGCATCATGAATACATTTCAACAAGATATCAAACAGTAACAAAGAAAATACACAATAGAACAGTAAAGTGATGAAATGCAGTAACACAGACTAGGCAATATGTTGGGCGAATAATGTCAGTGACGGTTGCAACACTTCATTGTTAGTGAGGTTATTGCAACCGGTAATAGTTCGTGGAAGAAATGAGTATTTAAAACAGTTATTACGGATGCGAAAAGGAGTTAAAGTTAGTTGATGTCGTTGTCGGGTCGCATACCCAGACGAAAAATGAACTAAATGGGTGAGTTCGGTTCTGTAGTGTCCTTTAATTAATTGGTACATGAATTTAAGCCTTGCAGAACGATATCGCTCATTCATTGTCGGCAGACCAGCTTTGATTAAAAGATGTGTTATTGATGTACGTCGGTAATTATTATATATGTACCGAGCAGCCCTCCTTTGAACCCTCTCTACTTTGTTTATGTTAGTCTTAGTGAATGGGTCCCAAATGATAGCAGCATAATCTAAGGTAGGCAAGACAATACATCTGTAAGCAAGTAGGCGGACAGATGGAGTGGATAACCGCAATGCCCGTCTTAAGAAAACCAATTTACGAAAAGCGTTACACGTTATGAAATCAATATGTTTGTTCCAGCTGAGATTGTTAGTGACCCATAGCCCTAGATATTTGTATTCTGTTACTTCTGCAAGTGTCACATCATTAATACTGTAATCAAACGGTAAGGCATTCTTTTTGTGAGTAATCCTCATCAATACAGTTTTTCCAAAATTAATGGACATTTGCCATGATTCACACCATGCAGAAACTTTTTGCAACGCGCCATTTAGTAGTATTTGGTCTGAGACACTTCTCACTTCTGTATAAATGACACAATCATCAGCGTAAAGCCTAATTTTCACAGGAATGTTAGACACAATATCATTAATATATATCAAAAACAATAGAGGCCCAAGAACAGAGCCCTGAGGGACGCCAGAGTGAACTGCAAGTTTGTCAGAACAATTATAGTTAAAAACAACGAATTGTTCCCTGTTTAAAAGGTAGGCTGAAATCCACTTTACTAATTGTTTGTTATGAAGTATTGTGTCTAACTTATAAATTAACTTTTCGTGAGTGACCCTGTCAAAAGCTTTCGAGAAATCCATAAATACGGCGTCAATCTGTGTTCCATTGTTAATTGAAGAGGAAAAATCATGTATAGTTTCTACTAGCTGTGTACAAGTTGAGTATCCCCTCCTGAATCCATGCTGATATTTAGTAAAGAAATTGTTAGCTTCGAGGAAGTTTGATATGTGATTGTGAATTATGTGTTCAAGTAGTTTACAAGCAGTCGATGTTAGCGAAATTGGGCGGTAGTTCTTGATCAATTGCTTGTCTCCACTTTTGTGAAGCGGTTTCACTCTGGCAGTCCCCCAGTCTCTTGGGATTTGACTTTCACACAAGGACCTTGTAAATAAAACAAACAAATATTTAGATGTCCATTGTGCATATCTTTTCAAAAAGGCATTAGGTATATTGTCAGGTCCAGGTGATTTCTTTACCTCAAGGTTAAGCAGCATACTTAAGATACCATGCTCACTAATGACAAGATCCTCCGAAGGTGGTAGGGAGGCTTCAAATTTTGGAAAGATGTTATTGTCGTTAGTAAATACGGATTTAAAATGTTCATTGAAGGCATTAGATAGTTCGTGTGCATCACTGACCAGAACACCTTGGATTTCAAACTGATCATGGGTCTTTGAGGTTGGGGAAACCGAACGCCAGAATTTCTCAGGAGACTCTGATATAAATTTGGGCAAAGATTTTTCGAAGTAATGCTGTTTGTCAATGGCCGTTTGCTTTTTGAGCTGAGAACTAAGGGAAGCTATATTTTGTTCCAATCGCCGAGATAAAATGTTTTTTTTCTTTTCTGTTTCATGCGTTTCAGTTTTCTTTTTAGCTGCAGTGTCGCCCGAGAAATCCATGGGTTTTTTGTTTTCTTTTTAACAATAACTGGCACGTGACATTCAATACATTCATAACCATGGCCTTGAACTGGTCCCAGAGGTCTTGAACACTTACAGTGTTATTACAAAATGCATCAAAATTAAAGGAAAGAACATCAATAATGGAAACATCGTCAGCACGGGAGAAGTTTCTAAAATGCATCTTAGGGCAAACTTTATCAAGAGTCATGCCGTAAAGGGTTAGGAGAACAGCCTGGTGATCGGAGATACCAGGCATCACTACACACTTAGTTGTATCGAGGATTGTTCCAGAAACAAAGAAGATGTCTAAAATAGATTTTGAATTCCCTTGTATTCGGGTGGGGTGCTCTACAGTTTGCGTCAAGTCAAACGATAAAGCTAGATCAAGCATTGTCTCACTTGATTCGTCATTATGTGTTTTGAGTGCGAATGTTGACCAGTCAATATCCGGCAAATTGAAGTCGCCTGTTAAAATAATGCGATCATTTAGCTTAATAAAGGTTGTCATATAATCTTTAAGGTTATCCAAGACCAAGACAGGCGATCCAGGCGGCCTATACAGTGCTCCCACAATATACCGGACATTGTTATGGTATGCCATACAGAAAATGCATTCAATATTAGGCACTTCAGGCATGCTCAATATATTTAAATATTCTTTAAAGAGTATGGCAACTCCTCCACCTTTACCACCACGGTCTTTCTGAAGTACACTGTAGGAAGCCGGCACAAATTCACTATCGTAAATGGTATTATTTAACCATGTCTCGGTTAAGACCACGATGTCAGGATCTTCGCAAAGTAAAATTCCTTCCAAATCACTGATTTTGTTTAATAAGCTTCTACAATTTACATTTAGTATTTTCAGTGATTTAGGAATGGGCTTGTGCTGTCAGTTATTTTTATTACTCAGCTTATAACGGGCACCTTTAACTTCATCCCAGCCGTACATTACATTGTCAACGGACAATTTATTGTGCATTAGTTTCACCTTGGCTCCATTAGCCTTTTCTTGCGCGGCACTCTTCCACAGGTGCTTTTGTATTTCTCGCGTTCTGATGGAAAAGTCTTCAGAGATTGATATTTCGGTACCCTTTAGTTTGTACGCGGATTTCAATGCTGACGCCTTTTCTCGGTAGTCCAAAAATTTGAGTATTACGGGGCGTTGCTTATCTTTAAATTTGCGACCAATTCTATGACACCTCTCAATTCCAGAGACAGTTAATCCTAGTTTGTCCTGAAAGACCTCAGTCACTACCTTACTTTCAAGCCCAGCTGCTGTCATTTCATTTCATTTCATTTCATTTCATTTATTTTCACCTTAAAGGCCCGGAGGCATTACATAAGGGAGGGCTTTAATCCTTGTAACAATGTTAGAAGAAATGTACAGAACAGTAAGGAAACAACAATAAACAAATACAAGCCTGGAACAATTGTGAAAAAGAAAGGAACATCGTGTTAGAGTAAGGGTCGGTGGGATCAGTAATTAAGCAATGTGGTTATTTAACATTTCGCGGAACGTTTTACGGTCAGTACATGACACGATATCTTCTGGGAGATGGTTCCAATGGGTTATAGCGTCGGGAAAGAATGAAGTGTTCATGGCAGACGATCGGTTATTAATGTTTGCTATGGGACGACTGTGGCTTAAGCGAGAGGATGTACGTAAGGGTGGATTTAACAGGGAATGCCTGGAGTGTGGATGGTAATAAAAGGTGTGAAGCAAGCAGAGACGAGAGATGATCCGGCGAGAAGCAAGTGATGGTAGTTTAAGTGTACGTTTTAGTGCGGTTATGCTGGTATCACGAGAGTAATTGGAAGTTATAAACCGAGTAGCGCGATTTTGTATTGCTTCTATGTCATAGGTTAGATATGATTGGGAAGGGTGCCAGATAGATGACGCATATTCTAACTGAGGACGTACGAATGTTAGATATGCTAGCTTTTTTATTTCTGGTGATGCGGCTTTCAGGTTGCGCTTTAAATATCCAAGGGTGCGTGAAGCATTAGAACAGATGATGTCAATATGAGTTGCCCATGATAGTGTCGATGTCATGTGAACGCCGAGATATTTGTAAGACGGGGCATGATTGATAGGAGCTGAATTTATTGTGTAGGTGTGACTGGTTAAGCTGTGGTTGCGGGTGAATGACAGAGCTTTGCATTTAGTAAGGTTAAGTGGCATGTACCATTTCTCGCACCATACCGCGATAGAATCGAGATCCTGTTGTAGTGCGGCAATTTCATTCGAGCTTTTGATTGGGGAATATAGGACACAGTCATCCGCGAAAAGACGCAATTTATTCTTAACGTTAGCAGGTAAGTCATTGATGTAGATGAGGAATAGTAGAGGCGATAAACCAGCACCCTGTGGCACACCCGATGTTACGCTGCTAAGGGATGAATTATGGTTATTTGCAGAGGTAAACTGTGTGCGCCCTTTTAAAAAGTGTTCAAGCCAGGTAAGCAAGCTATTTGAGATTCCGATAGATGCGAGTTTTTGAAGTAGGTGATTGTGGGAAACGCGGTCGAATGCTTTTGAAAAATCCAAGAAAATGGCATCAATCTGCAAATGAAGATCCATGAAATGTAGAATGTCATGGGTGAACTCGGCGAGTTGGGTCTCGCATGAAAATAGTTTTCTGAAGCCGTGCTGGTGAGGGTAAAAGAAGTTAATAGATTCCAGGTGAGACATTAGGCTGGATGAGATTATATGTTCTAGAAGTTTAGAAGGAATGCTGGTCAGAGAAATTGGGCGATAATTTATAGCACGCGAGCGGTCGCCACTCTTGAAAATTGGTACGACATGGGCTTTCTTCCAGTCGTCGGGCAAGCTTTCAGTCTTTAAGGATTGTGTAAATATTAGATGTAGTACCTGGCTAGAAATGTTACTGGTGTTAACTAGTATTTTGGCGTTGATTCCATCACACCCGGCTGAGGTGGTTAGTTTGAGTGAATTAATGAGGCTACATATGCCATCAGGGTTGATCTTGATGTCTGACATTAATTTTACTGGGAGTGGTGGTATTGGTTCAATGGGAGTGCCATTAGTGATGGAGAAAACTGAGGTAAAGTAGTCGTTAAGTCATCTCTTCGTCATCGTCAGGTAGCCCGTATATAACTAAATTGTTTCTGCGACTCCTATTTTCTAAGTCGTCGACTTTAAAAATGAGAGCAGATAGCTGTTTATCAACCTTCGTAACAGTGTCCTCCATTGTTTTGACACGTTTGTTCAGTGCGTTCAAACCGGCCAGCTGTTTTTCGAAACCTTCTATGCGTTTGGTCAGTGCTGAAATGTTCTTCTCAATATCGTTTTGAGAACTCTGCAAGGCTTCCAAAAATGTGGTCAACTATCCCTGGCCGATCAGCAATTGGGAAAGCATTTCTTTTTCTGTAGGACCCGGATTTGCTTCTATATCGCCACATACCAGCAAGTCACTTGGCATAGAAAAGACATAATTGAGAACATTTAAAAAAAGATAGTGGGCAGGGCAGCAGCACTAAGAAGCGATCATCGCTTCGATAGCATTTAGTAGGTAAGTACTGACTAATCTGCAGTACGAAACAGAAGGGATTCCTTAGCATGTTGCCGCCGAGGCTGCTGCCACGCCCACTGGTGAAGCTCGGTGTGGTCTGGCCTTTTATAGCGGGGAAGCGGGTCATGTGGTACGACGTAGACGCAGTTCGCATAGATGCAGTGATGATAGTTGGCGGCGATGAATCTTCCACGAGGCAAATGTCACCGGCACGTGTCGATGACATGGGATACGCCCCCAGGATTTCATTGCTGCGTGGTGCAGCAGGAGAACAACCGCATGATGATGGCTCGGTTTGCAGCAGAACTGCCACAACCTGCAGTACGAAACAGAAGGGATTCCTTAGCATGTTGCCGCTGAGGCTGCTGCCATGCCCACTGGTGAAGCTCGGTGTGGTCTGGCCTTTTATAGCGGGGAAGCGGGTCATGTGGTACGACGTAGACGCAGTTCGCATAGATGCAGTGATGATAGTTGGCGGCGATGAATCTTCCACGAGGCAAATGTCACCGGCACGTGTCGATGACATGGGATACGCCCCCAGGATTTCATTGCTGCGTGGTGCAGCAGGAGAACAACCGCATGATGATGGCTCGGTTTGCAGCAGAACTGCCACAACCTGCAGTACGAAACAGAAGGGATTCCTTAGCATGTTGCCGCTGAGGCTGCTGCCATGCCCACTGGTGAAGGTCGGTGTGGTCTGGCCTTTTATAGCGGGGAAGCGGGTCATGTGGTACGACGTAGACGCAGTTCGCATAGATGCAGTGATGATAGTTGGCGGCGATGAATCTTCCACGAGGCAAATGTCACCGGCACGTGTCGATGACATGGGATACGCCCCCAGGATTTCATTGCTGCGTGGTGCAGCAGGAGAACAACCGCATGATGATGGCTCGGTTTGCAGCAGAACTGCCACAACCTGCAGTACGAAACAGAAGGGATTCCTTAGCATGTTGCCGCTGAGGCTGCTGCCATGCCCACTGGTGAAGCTCGGTGTGGTCTGGCCTTTTATAGCGGGGAAGCGGGTCATGTGGTACGACGTAGACGCAGTTCGCATAGATGCAGTGATGATAGTTGGCGGCGATGAATCTTCCACGAGGCAAATGTCACCGGCACGTGTCGATGACATGGGATACGCCCCCAGGATTTCATTGCTGCGTGGTGCAGCAGGAGAACAACCGCATGATGATGGCTCGGTTTGCAGCAGAACTGCCACAACCTGCAGTACGAAACAGAAGGGATTCCTTAGCATGTTGCCGCTGAGGCTGCTGCCATGCCCACTGGTGAAGGTCGGTGTGGTCTGGCCTTTTATAGCGGGGAAGCGGGTCATGTGGTACGACGTAGACGCAGTTCGCATAGATGCAGTGATGATAGTTGGCGGCGATGAATCTTCCACGAGGCAAATGTCACCGGCACGTGTCGATGACATGGGATACGCCCCCAGGATTTCATTGCTGCGTGGTGCAGCAGGAGAACAACCGCATGATGATGGCTCGGTTTGCAGCAGAACTGCCACAACCTGCAGTACGAAACAGAAGGGATTCCTTAGCATGTTGCCACTGAGGCTGCTGCCATGCCCACTGGTGAAGGTCGGTGTGGTCTGGCCTTTTATAGCGGGGAAGCGGGTCATGTGGTACGACGTAGACGCAGTTCGCATAGATGCAGTGATGATAGTTGGCGGCGATGAATCTTCCACGAGGCAAATGTCACCGGCACGTGTCGATGACATGGGATACGCCCCCAGGATTTCATTGCTGCGTGGTGCAGCAGGAGAACAACCGCATGATGATGGCTCGGTTTGCAGCAGAACTGCCACAACCTGCAGTACGAAACAGAAGGGATTCCTTAGCATGTTGCCGCTGAGGCTGCTGCCATGCCCACTGGTGAAGGTCGGTGTGGTCTGGCCTTTTATAGCGGGGAAGCGGGTCATGTGGTACGACGTAGACGCAGTTCGCATAGATGCAGTGATGATAGTTGGCGGCGATGAATCTTCCACGAGGCAAATGTCACCGGCACGTGTCGATGACATGGGATACGCCCCCAGGATTTCATTGCTGCGTGGTGCAGCAGGAGAACAACCGCATGATGATGGCTCGGTTTGCAGCAGAACTGCCACAACCTGCAGTACGAAACAGAAGGGATTCCTTAGCATGTTGCCGCTGAGGCTGCTGCCATGCCCACTGGTGAAGCTCGGTGTGGTCTGGCCTTTTATAGCGGGGAAGCGGGTCTTAGGTACGACGTAGACGCAGTTCGCATAGATGCAGTGATGATAGTTGGCGGCGATGAATCTTCCCCGAGGCAAATGCCACCGGCACGTGTCGATGACATGGGATACGCCCCCAGGATTTCATTGCTGCGTGGTGCAGCAGGAGAACAACCGCATGATGATGGCTCGGTTTGCAGCAGAACTGCCACAACCTGCAGTACGAAACAGAAGGGATTCCTTAGCATGTTGCCGCTGAGGCTGCTGCCATGCCCACTGGTGAAGCTCGGTGTGGTCTGGCCTTTTATAGCGGGGAAGCGGGTCATGTGGTACGACGTAGACGCAGTTCGCATAGATGCAGTGATGATAGTTGGCGGCGATGAGTCTTCCCCGAGGCAAATGTCACCGGCACGTGTCGATGACATGGGATACGCCCCCAGGATTTCATTGCTGCGTGGTGCAGCAGGAGAACAACCGCATGATGATGGTTCGGTTTGCAGCAGAACTGCCACAACCTGCAGTACGAAACAGAAGGGATTCCTTAGCATGTTGCCGCTGAGGCTGCTGCCATGCCCACTGGTGAAGCTCGGTGTGGTCTGGCCTTTTATAGCGGGGAAGCGGGTCATGTGGTACGACGTAGACGCAGTTCGCATAGATGCAGTGATGATAGTTGGCGGCGATGAATCTTCCACGAGGCAAATGTCACCGGCACGTGTCGATGACATGGGATACGCCCCCAGGATTTCATTGCTGCGTGGTGCAGCAGGAGAACAACCGCATGATGATGGCTCGGTTTGCAGCAGAACTGCCACAACCTGCAGTACGAAACAGAAGGGATTCCTTAGCATGTTGCCGCTGAGGCTGCTGCCATGCCCACTATTTATTTCAATGCCGCAGGGTGTTTTGCATTGTTATTGTGGAAATATTTCACTGTCCTTTCATATATTGTATAACTGCAATGTTTTATGGCCACTATATAAATGTAATTTATATGGCGCTTGATGTGTTACTCCATGCAGCCATATTGTACCTAAGGGGGTGAGGTTACCTCAAGCCGCGTCTTTGCGGCTTTTTTCCCTCATCCACCTCCATTTACCACTCCTCTGTACATGTGTGTGTGTGTAAATGGAAATTAATAAATCAAGTCAAATCAAACTCGCTTGAGAAATTTACTGGTGCTTGTTGCTTGAGGAATATACATGACGAATCTGTTTGGCGAACTGACACAGGCTGCTCGGCCCAATTTTTTTAGTGAAGTATGCCTGCTGGACCGCATAGCTACAGCCAGAAAGAAGTCGAAGCGTCAATGACTAGTAGTATGGGACATGTTGAAGATATCGAAATTCCCCCGGTTGAGGGTCAGAAATCAATTGAAATTATATGCAAGGCTTGTGGTGCTTTCTTTATGAATGTTTGCGATTGGATTGGAGCAAACTTAATTTAGCCTGCAAGGTTCTCTTTTATGTACCGACGAAGCGAATAGTTATCCGTTTGTATAACTAAATAACGCTGCATCGAGACATGGTGAGACAGAAGGTGCTTGAATTTTCCTTTTGTAGGCAATCTAAGGTGCGGTGTAGTAGCTCGAGAGTACTTTAGCCATTCCAGTTGGCGCTGTAAAAAAATGCTTTATGGTTTTAATTCGAAGTTGTAGTGAACTGATGGGTTTCGCGAACATAGCGTGCCTCGCCATACGGACAGTCGATTGCTACCGTTACGTGACCAGGGGTGTGCCATATTGTCGATAAAGGGTACTGAGGGCCACTATGAAACATTTCATCACTTTCAATTGATTGACTCTCGATCTTAACAACGAAACTTTTCTCTCAGGTGATTGCTACTGTGGTGTTTGTGAATTAACTATGTAAATACTCTACATGACGTGCCGTCGTGTTAGCAGCCATGAGCAATTCGTTTTTTGGAGGCCTGTTTCAGAGGGGGATGAAAGTAGCAGCAAACTTTTTCATAAGAAATGCGCGCCTAACTATTTTTTTACGCATTAATGAATGGCCATATTTGAATAGAACAACACAGAGTAATAGGAATCATGATGACAGCTTCGCTGGGCAGTGTCTTTCTAACATCGGATAACATGTTGACGCCAATTACCAAATTTTTCTTCCACGTAAAATGCAATGCTTCTCATAGCTAAATACTAAAGGCATGTTAAGTGTTTAGCGAAGCATCATACACAACTTCGCGCGTTGAGTTTGCAGATATTCTTTTTTTAGTCAAAATTTACCGATAGACACGGCGCATATATGCATTGCAAAACATAGTAGACCCCTTTAACGCTACTTAGCTTGCGATATCCAAGCCGCAAAGTTTCTCAACTCACACGCTTTTGAAGAAGAAACTGTGGTTAATACGTACGGCTCGAGCCACCCATACCCCAAGCATACACGAAGGGAACGAGCGCGCGCGGCAGCCGAGCGAGCCGGAGCGAGCGGCGTCCTGGCCGTGATGTCACTCGCAAGAGGGCGCCACTCCTAATTCTCGCCGCTAATAACACCTGCACCCGCCGTGGTTGCTCAGTGGCTATGGTGTTGGGCTGCTGAGCACGAGGTCGCGGGATCGAATCCCGGCCACGGCGGCCGCATTTCGATGGGGGCGAAATGCGAAAACACCCGTGTGCTTAGATCTAGGTGCACGTTAAAGAACCCCAGGTGGTCAAAATTTCCGGAGTCCTCCACTACGGCGTGCCTCATAATCAGAAAGTGGTTTTGGCACGTAAAACCCCAAATAAAAAAAAATAACACCTAGAGGGTAATGGCGCCACCGTGTATGGGAGTTTCTTAAGGGGGCACCGTGCCGTCGTGGGAATGACGGTATGTGTATAGTGCCTAGTATATGTGTCTGCGAGGCTCGTGTTGGCTGGTGTTGTAAGAGGCTTCGTCTAAAACGTGGATATGGCTACGCAAATAACGCGTTCTCAAAGTAAAATGTTCATAAAATGTTTCCACTCATGCATATTACATCTTTACTCACCCACGATGTATGACCAAGCGAAGAAAAGCAAGAACAGACGACAAACTGTTTCAGAGCGAGCGCAAACCTTGTCGTCTGTCCTCCAACTTTAGCGGCCCGCTGATACATTTTACGTAACATGTAGTCGTACACACAATAACAAGTTCTCATAGTTAAACAAAACATGTTTTCGCGTAATAATAAAGCTAAAACAGCCTTTTATGTGCTGTTCTTGTAGAAAATGCATCATATATGACAGACGGAGCGGTACTTGCCAAGCGCGTCTTCAAGGTGTCCTGTCTCTACGAGAACGATGCCAATCCGAATCCACAATATGCATGAATCCACCATGCATACCACAGCGCAGCAGCGCCAGATTTCCCTCTAGGTAATGTAGTGAGAAACTCTATGCACGTAGCCATGCACGTAATCACCAGACGTTTATTTGAGGGATCGCCTGCTATTTGTGCGCAGGCGCGAGTAAAAGTGGGCGCAAGAGAGAAAATCTGGGGGCATAAACTCCTGGAATACATGACATGATACAAGATCGTGGAATTGTGTTTATTACAGTGATTCCTACGACAGTTACTGACAAGCTGACAACTTGAACTGGTCAATCGGTCCATAGCCTCCTCTATTTTTCAAAAATAAAGGAGGCTATGATCCGTCATGGCAAGGAATTGTATGTATACATAAAAAAAGGGGTATGTGTGTGTTCGTAGTGGGGGTATAGGATTAGGGCGGTACGAAAAACTGTACCAACACCGTCCTCTAGACCCATTCCGTTAAGGTACCGTAACAAAGCGTATTATGCATAAAGTTCATACAACCAACTCTGATATTACTACAGTCGCCAGGCGACGCGAGCTACATTTGTCATGATGCATTCGCGACTGCACCGGATGCCCTCCACATTATTCTCGTTAATTGGCTCACTGCGTCGAGGCAAAAGAAAGATCATGGGCGCAGGTGCCTTTACGACCTTGCGAGGCACGGCTGCGCGTGCCAGGGGAGCTGTCCGTGCGAACAGTCCCTGGCACACACCTGCCTCGGCGGCCCCAACCTACGTACCGTTCTGCTTCGAGCTTTGATCCCCCCACTGTCCTTCGGGTGCCCTGGAGTTCCTGCGCCGCCTGCTCTACTATCATCTCAGGTGCTCTCCTGAGACTTCCGTTTGTCGGTTACATGTGCCCTACAGCTGGATCATTACTTATAATAATAAAAAACCCGATCTATCGTCACGACGATAGATCGCGAAAGCGGCTTTTGCAACATACCGCGCCCGTGCGAAGAGAATTACGGAACGCCAACGAGGAATCTGACCACAGCTTCGAGCTCGTAACGTGGTCGAGTGACACTCCTGCAACAGGCGTGACCGCTGAAAACCGCATACCGCCGGAAACTTGAACAGGATCATCCCTCGGTTGCATAACTGCCAGCTGTGGGGCCAACATGGACCACACACACACCATCCCGCAACATAGAATAAAGAACCGACTTATAAAGCCCAAACACACGGCTGCACGCACACATCACAACACCACAAGCGAGACGCCATGCTGCTACGCTGCTACTGTTGCCGGATTAAAACTGACTACTGTCACCAAGTCTAGCAAGCGTCTCAGGAGCTGGCAATCTCGGCGCGTAGCAACATGGCGGCGCTCTTGCGGTTCCCGATTTTAATGCATGGGCCCTATGGGTAGCTTGTCCTCTAGAGTCAGTATAGTAACTCTATGTCCTCGCCGCGAGGCGTTGCATGATATGACTCTACCTAGGCACTACGGCGAGGCGTTTGTCCTTAGGCGTGCCGCGTTTGCGGAGTGAAGTCGAGTTTGTTTACGCTTGGACGCTGGCTGCCGGTGAAGCAGCGAGCACTGACTCCCGATTTGGCGACCGCTGTGACAGACACCTGTCTCGCACTTGCGGCGCTCGTTCTAAGTCAGTCGTAGCGGATCACAGCTTTCTCGCACCTTTAGGCGATGTACCTTGTAAACATCACAGATGCTTCTGTGGGAGCAGTAGCGACCGTAGTAGAGCCTGGACCGCATATCTGGAAGGCAGAGTGCCTTAGCAATCGCGGTTGAACGCAAGTGGCTGAAAGGCCGCCGGTGACGATGACTGACCCAGCAACAGCGCCGCAGACGCGAGAAAGACTGTCCAACGTACCATCAGACGCAAAATTAAGTTCTGACTGCGTTGCAGAAGTCGCGGGGTGCGGTACACTCTTATCTCTGCCACACAACAATAATCATTGGCCTTGCTTGCGTTTCCTTTCTGGAAAACGGCGCGTCCGCTACTTTCCTGTCGGGAATGGTATGTCATGCTTGTAACGTAGCCCAGCCTAGCGGGAGCGCATTGCCCAGCCGGCAACCCTGAGCTCCCAAGAAGCTGTTGCGCGTTCTCGAGTCGTCGACGTGCGTTGCAATAAAGTCAGTCTTTGTTCAGCACTCGCCTTGGTGTGCGTGTCGTTACTCACGCTCGTTACATGGTGTCAGAAGTGGGATAGCCGTTCCCGCGCAAGCAACCGTTGCTTAGCGAGCTCGAATTTCAAGCCTGCGCATGGAAGCCCTGCCGCCTCCTGCTCCGCTGGTGCTCGCTGAGAACGCGGCAGCCAATTGGAAGAAGTTCAGGCAACGCATCGAGATATATTTCGTAGCCACGGGATTGGAACGTACCAGCGCGGAGAAGGCTGCCATTTTTTTACATGTGGCCGGCTAGGAGGCCATTGATGTCTTCAACACTTTTCGACTTACGTCTGCCCAAGCGGAGGACTACGATGTGCTGGTGCGCAAGTTCGAAGAGTACTGCGCACCACAACGGAATGAAACATTTGAGCGATACGTCTTCCGCATGCGACTCCAGATTGAAAGTGAGCCATTTGAACAGTTCTTGCGGGACGTGCAGCTCAAGGCGCAGTCGTGCAACTTTGGCGATCTCAAAAACTCCATGGTGCGTGACCAGTTAGTCTGTGGAACTCGGGACAAAAAGTTGCGCAACAGGCTGCTGCGCGAGAAGGACTTGACACTCGAGAAGGCCATTGATTTCTGCAAAGCGGCGGAGGCTACCACGAGCCAGGCGCGAGTATGGGAGCAGGCAGAGACGGCACAGGTGATCGGCGCAGTGGAAGGAAAGTTAGACGGGCCGGCTCGGAGCAAGACTTTGCGGCGGTGCAACTTCTGCGGCAGCTGTCACCCGCCGCGAAAATGTCCGGCATGGGGAAAGAAGTGCGTGGTGTGTCGAAAACTGAACCACTTCGCGGCGTGCTGCAGAGCGAAGAGAAGCGTTCAAGAAGTTGAGTGCCCTGAAGAAAAGTCGGAAGATGGTTTTGAAATATTAGACGTGCATATAGCCGGCGTCGCCAGCTCGAACGATTGGAACGTCCCGGTTAAAGTTGACACAGATACAGTGCACATGAAGGTCGACACGGGAGCCCAGGCGAATTTGTTGCCGTTATCTTTATACCGGAGACTCAAGCGAAAGCCACCGTTGCGCCTCAGCCAGACTGTTCTTTCAGGCTATGGAGGCAATGCTATACAGCATGTTGGTACAACGGTGCTGCCTCTTCAAGTGGGCGATAAATGCGAACAGCTGGTTTTCTATGTGGTGAAGAAGGGCAAACAGGCATTACTCGGCCTTGAGGCATGTGAGAAATTCGGCTTTATAGCAGGAGTCCGGTCAGTGTCACAAGAGGAAGAAATGGACAAGCAGCGGATTATTGAAGAGTTTCCCGCTCTATTCCGTGGCCTAGGATGTACGAGGCGGAAATACAGGATCAGCCTGAAAGACGATGCGCAACCTATTCGCAACTCAAATAAACATTAGGGGGCGCCGCTAAGCCTGGCCGGGTCTGGCTACACTGTGCAGTATGGCGGCTTTACGGAGGTCCCCGCGTACGTTGTCCTTGGTGAAAATATTAAGTTTGTTGCACTGCGATGTTAATTCGCGCTGTTTTGTGGGGGGAGAACGGGTAGTGAACGCCGAGCACCTCATTTTAGTCGGTACCAGTGGTATAGTGAGTAATTAAGTAGAAGTGGTCGCGCGTGTGTGCAAACCTCCGGCGTGACAGCGGACCCGCACGAGATTGTGGTGAGAATCGCCGACGCATTCCGGGACCCATCGATCGTGGAGGCAAAGTGCTCGTGCACTGCTGGATTGTCGCAAAAGTGCAAGCATATCTCGGCTGTTTCTCCTGGCACCTTATCCTGGAACATTTGGTGTAGTTGTCAGTCCCTTTAATGTTTCATCTCTACATTGCGTTTCAATGCTGTTCATATTGCAAAGATCGTATAAAGTGAAATGTTCATGTGCGTGCACCGTTGTAAGCAGAAGAGATCCTATTATGTGCCAAACTGCAACTGAGCTTCACCTTGTGCTGCGGCGCTTGAGGTTACCTATCACAATACATATCCTGCTTTTTTTTTTTGCCGACATGACTGTTCGTTTCCTATGGCTCATACGTTATTGTTTCACAATTTGTGCACGAGAAACTGCGTGATATCAGTGGCGACTCGGGCAGAACTCATGAAACCAACTTTTGTGGTCTTTGTTTGTGCCCTTCTTAAAGGGGCCCTGAAACTGGCATGCTGCATAATATAGATACCACGACCACCACAAGCTCTGTTCGCAGGACGATCAGACAGCCGTGTGTATTTATTGGTCTCTGTAAGTGATGTAGCTCCAGGCGTCCATCTCGCGTTTAGAGAGTGCCACACATGCCTGAACCACAAAAAAAAAAACTTGACTTGGACCTTGCCATGCACCGTGTAGCTTCCAGCACACTAGCTGAGGCGATAGGAGAAAGCAATGCATCAGTGCAATAACTACTAATTCTACTTACAGTTCAATGATTCGAAAATTTTTTGCAGCAGGCGATGTCCTTTTGTGGTGAGGTAACTATGATCAGTAGGAAGTGTTTCAGTGCCCCTTTAAAGGGAAGCTGAAACACTTTTCGAAAAAAATGAGTTCTCTGCGGCATTCTACAGTTTTGAGTCCCCTGAACACGAATATCTCGTTCAAAAAGGGCGGAAACAAGCGCAAGCGGCTGTTTTTTCATGAAAACGCGCACCAGCGCCTCAGGGTATCGCGCGAACGCCGCTGTTGCCCGTGATTGGTCGGAGCCGCGGTGACGTCAGTGGCGGCAGTCGCCGGTCGGCGCCGCCGTTTGAGAGCGTAGCACGCTGTTCTGTTCTGGCTGCATAGCTGAGTTGTAAGCATTATGGAACGTTCTCGCTGTCTCGGACAGCTTGTATTTTCGCCGTACATGTTCGAACCGACAGCCGATACGGAAAACGATGGCGGCAACGACGATGTTGAGTGTGCCAAAAGCTAGAGCGATGTGTACACCTTCTCGCGCGCTGGAAATCTTAGCTGTTACGTATGCTTTTTTTTTCATGTAGCTGCACGTTCCAATGACGGGAGAAAAAATGCGCTAAAGTGTCACTGGGAACTTGCTGCTGGAAGAATACCGAAGCACTAACTTCTCATTAGATTGTAAACACGGGTACAATTCCGCGATGTCAAGCACCTTGCCGCTGCTTGTCTGAAGTCCCGTGGTTTTCTGAGCGTTGATACACGATCGCGAACATAAGTGCCGCGTTTCAAAGCGCGCACATGCAGTGCTGCGAGGTACAGTCATGGAAGTTGCTTATCATACACATCCAGATCGAGATGGTCAGGGGGATTATATGTGCAATATTCAGAATATGGTTCGACGACTTTGCGATTGTGGCTCGATCAAGAATCGGTATGCGCGCTCCATGCTAGTGTTGACATAAAGATATTAGGCAGTTTTAGCACCGCCGTGTGGTAAACATGATAACTGCAACCGTACGTCGAATGTCACTAGGCAAGCCTATACTCCAATTTTTACCTCAGGTGCAACGTTGTGGAAGCTACGCACGAAGTCCGGTTACCAAAATTTATTACTGCGCGCGTTTCCGTCTATGGTTCGCAGCGTGCCAGCGGCATTTGCTCGCGCGAGCATGCACGTGAAGCTGCCGCGACGGGCTGCAATTAAAGAATGCCGAAAAGAAAATTGATTTAAAAGAACGTGTTAGCAGCCGTATAAGTACACGGATTGTTTCTATGGGTAAATTCTTTTTTTTTCATTCAGAACTGAGCTTATATATGAAAAGTTTTCTCAAAAATCGGGTCAAGAAACACCGAACTTTTTCTAAGTGCGAACGCAGCCACTGCAAGAAGTATCTCAAGCCTCCACAGCGTTGCACCTGATGTATGAAACGGAGTATAGCAACGCTAGCAACAATGCGTTTCCGCATTTGTCGTAAGGCTATCCGGCTATCGCGGAAATGGTCCAAGCACAGCACAGTTGATTTCGTCGGCACGAACTTATCTCTCCTCACCGCACTGCGCTGCAAGCTTCTTGTGCTTCGGGAACCTGTGAAACACCACATCGTCTCGCCCGCGTGTGTTCGCGCAGCCGAATGTTGCACAGAACGAGGGCATGTTGGGCGCCCTTGGCTGTAGGCACTCACGCAGCACAGAAGGAAAGAACAGTTTACGAAAATCGCAAAACAAACGTGAGCGGCGGCGGCGGCAAATCTCTCGTAGCGTCGTTCAGTAAAGCGCAGGACGGAAAGAGGCATGCCAGCGCATGCCAGCACGCCGGTCCGGCAGCTCGGTCCCCGCCAGTGACGTCACTCTCGCCGGTTCTCTCCTCTGGTAACCTCCTCACCCGGCGCTCCGGGAAGCGATGGGGGCGTGTCCGCGGGGGTGATTTAGAAAGCGATTTCCGCCCCTTATATTAACAAAACGAAGAAAAAAATTTCGGAACCGTAAATTATTAGGTCTGTTCTTCCCAATCCCAGCAATTCATGGAAATTGAAAACCGCTTCAGCTTCCCTTTAAGTGTTTGTTAAGTGCTTTAAGTGCATGTTAAACTTTTATGTCACTTACTTTCCATTTATTGATATGTTGATAGTAAGGACAGCTCTATATGCTCTCTGGAGGTCAATAATTATCATTCACTGATGTTAAGTCTGCACAAGTGTCTCCCCATGTTGTATTACCAGTGGTTTAGTTATGCTTCCCAGGACAGCCATTTGCACTGTATTCAACAAATTGGGAAGAAGCATAAATTATGGTACATATACCAGCTGGGGTCATTTGAATCAAACCATTCTTTCAGGGTACTCAACTCTAGTGGCCAAACGTTTTAAATACCCATCGTATGCGGGTTTGACACTGTTCCATGTTACTTCTCATGTTCTGTTTGGCAAGATATACCCTCATATGCTAAAATTGCAACGAAAATGGGCTTGAGTAAAACGTATGAGGCAAACACCTTGACACTGAGTACAGTGAACAAAATATTGAGTGCATGTGGTTTATTTTGTGAAGAAATAGAAGTAAAGCAAGGGACAACAAACAGCCATTGAAGAATAACCACAACTCTGCACACAGATCATAAGTTAACTGCAAATATCTCGGAATACCACAAGATGAAAACTTGCATCAGAATGCGTAGCGTAAATCAGCACTTCAATGAAGAATACAAGTTGCAAAAGAATGTGCATTGCTAATTTGCAAAAAGTGTGTTGAAGTTGAAGTCTGCAGGTTTGGCCAATGCAAGCAAGTGCAGCATGTAGATCACATGGCAACGACCGTGTCTGAAAAGTATGAAATGGCTGAGTAGCATAAAAAATGCTGGATTTCCAAACAGAAGACCGCACTTACTCTCAAGGCCGCCACGCTTTGATGGAGCCAAGGTCACATGCACAAATGCCTCTATGCAATACAGGCTACTTGCAATATCGCCAGCCATGGCACTTGACTTCAGGTGAATCACCTAATGCCGAATATGCAAACATGCCACTGAAATTGTGAAGAATTTTTTTTTAAATGCTGGGTACGACACATTCATATGACATGGTCTTTTCGCTTTGGTATTGGAGAAGGCAGGGAAAGCACACTTGCGCACCCTAGTCGAGGCAGAGACAAAATGTCTGCTGGTAGTAACGCTTGCCTTCTGGCAGCATGGTAACAGGACAGGCTCTTCCATTTCCCAAGATGTGGCAAATTTCCTGTTAGAAATGGCTTCAGGTACTTGGCTTACAGAAACCAAGGTTGTCCAAGAGACATCGGCTGAATTAATTTGAAAATCTTCGAAAAAAAAAGGCCTTCTAGACGACACCTTACATATACCAGTGTATAACCAAAATTTGCAATAGGGCCTGGTGAGGGGCCCTTACGAGGCCATGCACAATTAAGTTTTCCTAACAAAGAAAAATAAACTCTGGTAACGTAGCAACACATGTTAAGTTCAAATGGGCTGCAACAATACACAAGATTGTGGAGATGTAAAAAAATGCAAACAAAACATTAGAACAGGCTATAGTAAGGAAGTATACAATGGAAACAAGGAATAAAAAAAAATTGTTGGAGGGGAATTTATGGGCCAAAAGTGAACCAACAACACCGTTTTAGGAGGGGCACTATAAAAGATTATTTTTCAATGAAGGAAAAGAAGTGCTTTCCTCACACTTCCCACTAGTTTAAAGGGGATGAGACACCAAATTTTGAGGCTATAAGAAGCCTACTTTAGGCTTCCTCTGTATGCAAAGACATTCAACACGAAGTGCTAGACACAGAAAAGTTTAAAGTATGTTTTCATTCTCTTCCAAAGAGTGCCTAAATGCTCGTTCTCGTGATCGAAACCCATCGCTACCGCGATTGGCACCGATGTCACTGTGTTGGAAGCACAACGAAAATTTTAGTGACGACATACCACATCAGAGTGACGTGCAATGAGTGGTGACCCACAGCACCGGGAAAGCCTAGAGAGGCTTGAGTCTAGAGGGCAATGAGCCGCGTCAGTCGTAGAGTCATAATTGGAGCTGCTGCAGCTAGCCCAGACAACTGTCGGCGTGGTTTTGTTTGCCTGCACTGGTACAGAATGTGTGTGCGAGACCAGATGATGCAGCAGTGTGCGCGTCACAGCTTGGTGGGCCCACGTGACCAAGCTTTCTAGACATTGACATCACTGTCCAACTCTGCGCCCACAAACCGAAACTGAAAATTGTTCACATAAATGATGCAATATTAACTTATTTGCAGAGAATATAAGAATATTCGAGTGTGCACCATGCTTCCTGGAGCAATAAGAAACGTTTGAAGCAAAGAACGCGCAAGCCAAAAATTTGATGTCTCAACCCCATTAACGCGATTTATGTTGCCATACAGAGACTGGCTGACGTGTATCTTAGTGTTACTGGTTTTAAGATGAAGCCTGAAATTCTTGGTAAATTGTTTCAGAAATAACGTAATCAATAACTCAGAGGAAGATAATACTTCTGACACGAACAACATGCTTTTATTTTCTAATTAGCCACGCAATTACATTACCAGAGCCAAACCACTTGATCTGTAAGAGGACAACCCAACGAAGGTCTATTTCAAATGTAAAATAAGGGCAAGCTCTGGCTTCACCTCTGCTGGCAAGGAACATGGCGCTTCCACTCCTGTAAAGTTTTTAAACATTCCTTGCATGGAAAGCACGAACCACTTTTACGGTGCACATAATACGTTTGGGAAATGTATTGATCCAGGACTCACAAAAATCGATGTGTTGCTAAAATCGGTGATGAAAGGTTTGTGATGCCTGCAGCTATTATGACAATGTCGTCAAGTAATCCCACCATGCTCCATGGGATTCTTGTTGACAACACGGAATGTTTTCATTCGCTGTATAGCACGCTCTACATAAGCTCTTGCTGATGCTATCTTTTGTGTCCTAAGTGAATCACCCTTTGACATCTGCTTTTGTTTTCTGAATGGAGGCCTGATTAACTCAATTAAGTTATCCGCACAAATGTCATCAATAAGGAAGCCACAGTCTGCCGTTATGGCATCTGATATCGGGTCTAGTTGCTTGACGAGGCAGCTTTGCTCAAACAGGGCCTTGTCTGAGGTGCGGCCTCCATATCCTTAGCTTATGTAGGCACTAAGACCACTTGTTGTAACAGTCACCATATATTTAACCGTGAAACCTTTCTTATAGAAGGGGTAGGTCTGTAATGCACATCGCAAACAGTTGGGCTGGCTAATAGGAATTACGGTGCAATCTACAATGACACGCACTTTACGGAAGTGTTTAAAACAGACAGGCAAATGTTCAACATCATCTTTTGGTGGCACAGCCACAATTACTTTTAAAATTTCAGACATCAACTGAGCAGTCCCTGCAATTATGTTGCTACATGTAGTTAGAGAACAGTTAAAAAGGTGACTCAAGAATGCAGTGGAAATATTATGCTTCAATTTCACCAATGTCAATGCAATTGTTTTTGCACATAACTGGTGCCGTCCTGAAAGTGAATGAGTTTTTGTGTAGGACGTCACACGAGCATTCAGAACATCGAATGATGGCAGGCCTGTGAATGTATTTACGTTGCTACTATTTATCGTGCTCACAAACTTCTGTGGAAAAGTACCCGATGTCACTTGGACAGCCTTGCTTTCTGTAAGCCTTGTCTCTGAAGCCATTTCTAGTAGGAAATTTGCCACGTCTTTTTCTTCTCTTGAGTACTCTGCCATTAATGTCCGGGGGCCAGGTTGGCAAGCACATTCCTGTCACAAAACAAAAGCAAGAGTTATAATGTCTGACATATCTGACGCGAGATGCAGCTTCTTTTTGTCATTCCAATATTGCACGTAAATGTGTTAAATTCAATGTTGGAAGTAGGAAAGCCAGGCTTTTTGCATCAGTTAATTTGCACCCATCACACACCACAATCCATTCACGAAGTTAATCCAGAAAACATGCTGCCGGCTAGGTAAAGACAGCTGTCCTTTACCATATCACAAATATATAGAAAAAATAAATTGCCATATTTGCTATGTCCTTGTCCTTTATGGTGTTTGCAAGGCTTTGGTCAATGCTGTTAGGGGATGGGAAATCGTCCTGCAATGTCAGATAGAGTTCAGTTCAAGAAACCAGTGGTTGAGCAATGTGTGCGCAAGTTGCAGTTAATGCGCACCCATCACACACCACGTGCTACAATGCTTTTACGATGTAAATCGAGAAAGCATGCCACCGTCTAGGTAAAGACAGCTACCACAACACATACATATACAAAAAGAAATTACCATATTTCCTTTGTCACTTATTTGGTCCATGCTGTTGCTGTCAGGGGATGGGAGATCGTCCTGCAATGTCAGAGTTTAATCACAAGGAATTAGTGGTGAAGCAATGTGTGCACAATTGCAGGCAGCCAATTTACCATGGTGGTCGTGCTGACAGGTGCATGGAGCAACACCTTTGCTTCTAATGGGGAGGCAGCAGTTTCTTTGCTTGATTCATTCTGTAATGTATTAAAAGGTGTTGACATCTATTGTATGCTTGTAGACATGGTGTATGTACCATAAGCATATAAGTGCTGCACCATGCAGTCAAATTAACTTACTCTGGCTGACCGATACGCACGTCGGCGAAGTCTTGCCAGTGAAAGCTCTTTCATATGAGCATCCTTGTTCTCATCATAACATGACGTCCTTGGCAGGTTTTCAGTTGGTATTGCATTTTTTTCAGCCGCTGTCTTTGACATGCTACATCTGAAAAAATAAATGAATTGTTTGTGCTTTATTGTGCCTCATTATGGGCTGCACCCAGAATTTTTTTCTTTTTACCTCAGAAACAAGGCCACAATATTTATTAAAAAGCATTTGCAAGGAAATGAAGCACGGTTTGAGTGTGCAAGGCTATGCAACGTTGTACACCGAATGTAGCATCTGCAAAACGTAGTTGAAAGCTGCTCATAACGCAAAGTACACAGGTGCAAACACCACCACATGACCGGAGTAGTTTTGCCACTGACTTGGGCGTGATTTAATAACACAGATAAAGCTAGCTTAGCTACTAATACTGAACATACATACGCGACACGTCAGTAGACGGGGGACGCCGTAAATTTTTCTCGCAACTAGCAAACGCGTGTAAAATTGACATGTGGCTGTCGCGTAAGTGGCAAACTTCTGCAATGAACGTGATAGGCTCGCCGTAGGTGCGAAATAACAGTGTCATATGGCCACTCTTGAGCGCGTCGGAGATTCTCAAGTGCAAGTGGCAAATTCGTAATCAGTCGCGCTGGGAAGTGCCCGTGTGCAGTGCGCCTGTGCTGCAAGTTCATCCGCGCCACGCATGATATTTATTCCGCTTTAGCATGCCACATACGTGGCACGTTTACACTCAACACTTCCCGAACTTGCTAGTACATCATTCGTAAACATTTGAATCTCCGACGCCCGTATAAGTTGCGCGAGACGTGCTGGGCATCAAAAGCCTCCCGAGGTACAGCCGGGTGTAGCCAACGAGCGCAGAGGTGACGTTCCTCGCAGAAACCGCTCTGAAGCGTCGAACATGAGCTCTAATTGCAGCCAATGCGGTTAACGACTGCAGAGGAGACGTTCCTCGGAGAAACCGCTGTGACAGGTCTCGAACCTGTGCTCGAATTTCGCGTTGCGGCTAACATATGCAGCAAATAATGCATAGCCCAATCGCCAGTGCTCGCAATGTGAAACGTGTTTACATAAGGTGACACAGCGACATGTATAATGGCCACGCACAATGGTCATGCATTAGGTTCGAGTTCACAAATTCACAATAGTGCCTCACTTGGTAAGGAGAAATTATCCCGTGCAAAATGCCGTGAGCAAACAGTCACTGTCAGCGTCACAGCCTTGCCGATGCGGATGTTAGCGATCCACCTGGTTCTGCGGCTTCAGCCTTTCGACTCGGAGGGAAATGCGTGAACGGAAATATCGCTGTCCTTCCATCTCGCTGGCATGCACCGAGGAACACAGCATAACTGCTTGGCCGTTCGCTTTTTCTTGGCTAGCAGCTTCATTCTTCCGTCCGCGACAGCAGCCTCTACGGCACACACGGCGACTGGACCTCCGTATGGCGTTTTTCCCTACTGCCGCTAGGTGTCGCATGAATTGCTGGAGTTGCGAATAGCGCTACCATCGAGGAGGGTGCCACACGCACTCAAGGAGCCCCTGCGCCAGGAGTTGGACCGCATGGAGGTGGAGGGCATTATAACTCGGATGCAGGACCCAACTGATTGGGTAAGCCCGCTTGTCATCGTAACTAAGAAAAATGGGAGATTAAGAGTGTGCATGGACCCGCGTCGTGTGAATGAGGGTATCCGAAGGGAGCACTACGAGCTGCCCCGAAGAGAGGACATTGAGGCAGAGCTGGCCGGAGCCAGGTATTTTAGCAAACTGGACGCTAATAGAGGCTTCTACCAGATACCTCTAGATGACTATACGTCCTGCATTTGCACGTTTAGCACGCCGTTTGGCAGGTACCGGTTCCTAAGGCTTCCATTTGGGCTGAGTTCAGCGCCGGAGGTCTTTCAGAAAGCCATGAGTGATGCCCTGGACAACCTCTCGGGGGTGCGAGTCTACATAGATGACATCTTAGTATGGGGAGCAACCAGGGAGGAGCACGACGCCCGACTGAAGGCGGCGCTCAGAGCAATTGAGACTGCAGGCTTTACCCTTAACCCGGAGAAGTGTGTAGTGGCCGCTGACAAGATCAAGTTCCTAGGTGATGTCCTCTCTAAAGAAGGAATGCGGCCCGATCCGGATCTGGTGCGATGCGTAGCCAGCATGCCCTCACCCACGTGCAAACAGGAGGTGCAAAGACTCCTAGGCGCAGTCAACTATTTCGGAAAGTTTTTGCCTTGTCTGTCTGAAAAAACACACATGCTACGCTCCCTCGTGAGGAAGGACAGTGAATTCGAGTGGACAGAGGCGCATGACAAGGAATGGAAAAATTTGTGCGGCATGCTATCCTCTGCCCCCTTGTTGGCCATTTTGGACACTCAGAGGCCCACTAAAGTGTCAACCGATGCGTCCAACTTTGCCTTGGGTGCTGCTCTCCTCCAGCTACATGAGGGGGGTTGGAGACCGGTGGCGTATGCCTCGCGTGTTTTAACGCAAGCGGAAACCCGGCATTCTCAAATTGAGAAGGAGGCAGTAGGAATAACATTCGGCTGCCAACGCTTCAGAGAATTCATAGTGGGGTCTCATGTCACCATAGAAACAGACCATCAGCCCCTTCTAGCTATTGCAAAAATGGGACTGAGTGAAATGCCCCCTCGTGTTCAGCGTTTTTTTTTTGCGTCTGATGCAGTTCGACTTCACCCTGCAGTTCGTGCCTGGAAAGCAGCTCCTACTGACGGATGCGCTGTCGCGTCTGCGGATCCCACCAGACTCAACTCAGGCAAAGGAATATGAAGATGTAGCCATACATGCTAGCTGTGAACGTACTTTCAACCCTCGTCAGTGACACTCGAGGCTGCAGGCAGCGACGGCTGAAGATGAAGACCTCAGGCGAGTGATGACCGCTCTCGAGAATCGTGAGGCCATTCAAAGGCAGTTATCGCCGGTGGCAGCAGAGTTGTCGGTTGTGAATGGTATCCTTATGAGAGGCGCTAAAGTAATAAAACCTAAGAAGCTACGGAAAGAAATGCTGGACCGCGTGCACGAGGGGCACCTCGAGGTGAACAAGGCAAAGGCGAGAGCTAGAGCCCTAATGTATTGGCCGGCTATGCAAAAGGACATTGAGGAAAAAACGTCAAAATATGAGACCTGCTGTCGCTACGCGTATCGGCAGCCATCAGAGCCGGTGCTAATGAAGCCTGTCCCTTTGCCGCCGTGGTCAAGAATAGGGTTGGACCTGTGTGAGCATGCGGGAGTGCACTACTTAGTGGCCTATGACGCTCACTCAAACTACCCAGAAGTAGAACAGCTGACTCAAACAACTAGCCACCAAGTTATCCAGAAACTGGAAATGTGGTTTGCCAGGTATGGGGTACCCTTAGAAGTGTGCACGGATGGGGGACCGCAGTTCTCCTCGAGGGAGTTCCTTGAGTTTGCCAAGCTATGCGACTTTCGACACGTGGTTTCGAGTCCGAGGTTTCCAAGGGCAAATGGGCTAGCCGAGAAAGGAGTACAAGTGTTCAAAATACTCCTGAAGAAAACAAAGCATGCTAGTGAGCCTCTGTGGCTTGGACTTCTAAACTACAGGTCATCGCCACTAGAGGATGGAGGGAGCCCTGCGCAGCTGCTGATGGGAAGACAACTTCGAGGCCGTCTTCCAGACTTCTCCACCCCTCAGGCAACCGAGGTGAAGAAGCAGACACAAAGGCACCGGCAAAGGCCGGAACTACCGCTACTCAGGACAGGAGACACGGCCCGCCTTTTAGAAGATCAGGGTTGGACTAGCAGAGCCAAAGTAACGCGGCAGGTCACACCACGATCATATTTCATGGAAACCGAAGACGGGAGCCTACTGCGTCGAAATCGGCAGCACATCCTGCGGACGGCAGAGCCGTTCCATTCGCCTAGTGACACATCGGGCAGCCCCCACCATCCTCAGAAAGCTAATGGCAGCGGCCAAGAAACAAGCCCTGCAGGCACCCCAGAACGTCCACCAGCATCTGGCCTGCACGACGCAGCAACTCCCATGCGCCGCCCTGCGCGGGCAAGGAACCCGCGAGTGCGTCTAACTTACGATGAGAACTTCAAGCAAGAACCTGGACCCTCACGTGGGAGTGAGGGAGGTGTAACGTAGCCCAGCCTAGCGGGAGCGCTTTGCCCAGCCGGCAACCCTGAGCTCCCAAGAGGCTGTTGCGCGTTCTCGAGCCGTCGGCGTGCGTTGCAATAAAGTCAGTCTTTGTTCAGCACTCGCCTTGGTGTGCGTGTCGTTACTCACGCTCGTTACAATGCTGATAACGTGCATGCCGTTCGTTACTGGGAAGTACCGGGCTCGCCGCATTAAAGAAAGGAAATGCGGACAAGGCAGATTACGATTCTCGTTGTGTGGGAAAAACGTGTAATTTTGCTTAACCCTTTAAGGCGCCTTGGACACAATTGTGTACATTGTACTGCTGGTGTTTTTTTCATGTTTAGGGCGCGCAATTTTCTATTAGGTTGGCTTTAGCGCATTCCCAAACTTTAAACTGACGCAATTGTGCATTTTGGGCGCCATCTGTCGCATTTCGGTGAAGATGTTCATATCAAAACAAGAAATGGCGGACGCTGCAGCAGCAAAGAGCGGTGAGTCAAGTTCTTATTTTTTTAGAGCCGCTTTTTTTTATTGTGGCAAGCGAAAAAAAATAGATGCGCTTGTGCATCATGTGAAGTACCGAGTAGTGATAATTTCATCCATTCTGAGGAGATGACCGAACGCTAACGCTTGCACGCGCATGTGTACACGATTGTGTACAAAGCGCCGTGGTCGCTGCAGAAATGAAGAACGCTGAGAGTTGCTTTGATTTTCTTTCCAGGTTTTTTGGCCATTCGTCGTTCTTCTTTCTACAGTGCAAACAAGCATAAGAAAATCCAAAAGACAGCTGAAAGGCTTTTGGAGCTCATTGCTAATAAATGTTTCAGACGTCGGGAAATTGACGAAGAAGAAGCCACGTGTGAAGCGACCGACGCCTTCGTTACAGCTGCGTTCACCAACCTCACAGAAGAGGAAGATGCTGCTGCAGGGGAAACGCAAGCTCAAGAAGTGGACACAGAGAGTGCTTTTTCCTTTTGTGAACCTGGATACCTGCAATTTTTTGCTGGACTACCACCGCGACAATCAAAGGCTGCCCAGAGCTAAACTCCTATATTTGATGAATTTTCGCTTGCAAGCTGCCGAAGCAATAATTAAGTCGGTACTACCCGAAAAAAAGCGTGGAAGGCCTTCTCTTGCAGAGATCCAAGCACCACAACCAAAGATAGGGCAAAAAAGCAAGAATATCGCTTCTTTGCACCGACGCGCACTACGACTCCTTTGACCATTGGCCACAATCCCGCGACCAGAAAGTGCCAATTAGGTGCAAGCTCGAGAAATGCACACGGGGCGCCCGGATATTCTGCATGAAATGCGCCGCGCCACTATGCCTGACGAAAGAAAGAAATTGCTTCCTCGCATTCCACAAGTGAATTTTGTGACCACCGAGGCGCTGTGTACACAATTGTGTGCGATGTTGCAAATAATAAAGTTTCATGATAACTTTCAAGAATTCGATGGTTTTGTGTTCCTTAGGTCCCAAAAAGAATGTTTGTATATAAAGAGATTTTTTTCTATGCATAATTGCAAGTGGCGCCTGAAAGGGTTAAGAGTGCAGTGCTGGACTTAGCGTCACAAGTTGGCGGCTGGACATAATTATGTTTATTCAATCGTGTTTTTTTACTAATTGTAACAACGTGTCATTATTTCGCATTATTGACGGCACCTCCAGGACACCAAACCTAGAACCCGGACCGGTCCGGGGGTTGGGGTTCACCGAGGCCTGCGCGTGCCAGGCATTGCCAGGCGTGAATTGGGCGTGCGTCTATTTGTCGTACAAAAATCCCTCACGTGACCTTATCCTAGGTGCCTAGGGACAGCATCGTTCAGGGATTTTTGAGAAGGCGCGATGATGGTGCCATGGCCTCCGAGGCCATGATGGTGCCGAGCGACGCCGTGGCGTGTTCGTCCTCGGCGTGATCGTTCTCTGGACCGCGCGTTGTTCAACATTGCTCATGTGAATGTACGTGCGTTGCTTGTGTGTTGGTTGTAGGTTCTGCGTTACTTGGTGGAAAGCCGCGAGTAGTGGTGGTGCAGCAGTGCGGCTTTCGCCTCGGTGAGCTCTGGCAGTAGAGAACCTGCGTCGTGTGACCCGTGCTTCCTTGACAATTGAAATGTCGAAGTGGCCTAGCGCCTCGGCAGCGAAGTTCTGCGAACCGCGATGTGGCGTCGCCGTGTCCGACTTTGCTTAACGGAAACCGAGGAATGTGCTGCTCGCTACAAGTCATGTAAATGCGACTGCGTTGACCACCCACTGTTCAGTGCTGAATGTGTGTTAGGTGTGCTGTGCTTGAAACGAGTGGTTCAGCCGTGCAGCGGGGGGTGGTGGAGGAGCAGAGTGGCTTAGGGTCTCCATTTGCACGTTCACAGATATGTGCTCCCGTTTGGTCTCATTAGCGGCTGTCGCGGGATTTTGGTGTGCTCCTTGCCTAGTATGAAGTTTACGATGCTAACACACAGCATGTTCACGTTTTTCCGTGGTATATATGTCATTTGCATGACGACCGAGTATGTCTCTGTTGTTTGCGTTTGTGTGTTGTAAATTACTTCCTCTTGTGGAAGTTCTGGAAGTCTTATTACGCAATGAGTACGAACGTAAACATATAAACATATTTCTGTGTGTGTGAAATTTTGAATTACCCATAATAGCCTTTATGACTGTTAAGTGGGTTACACAGCCTGTGTGAATCAGCTACCTTTTGTTGCGACGCTCTACCGTGTGGTAGACTGATGCATGGTGCGCGTTTATTTCTGTACTGTTGTAAAAACCATTTGTTTATTCACTCAATACAAATGTACTGCTTCTTCGCCGCAGTACATTTTAGATACGCGGTAAAGGATACTAAAAGTGGGAGGGGGCCGCTATCACCCAGCATAGTATGTCCACTCAGGCGATCTGAGAGGCGGCGGTTGCGCGAGTGTATAATCATAGGGTATAATTAAAGAACTCTTTTTATGTCCAGTGACAGTGGCCCCTTTCCACTTTTAGTATGCTTCACCGCAGAACATAGGTGTATTGCAAAAAAGGTAATCTTAAAAAGCTCAATTATGCAACGTTTCTTTCGTAGCTTGATACACCGCAATACAGGGGTGGAAATAACCATCGTGCAGTAAAGCATACTAAGAGTGGAAAGGGCACATAGGTTTGCTCATTATTTTCAATTGTGATATAATTTGCAAGTGCATCTGTGCTCTTGGTAAGCTTCATTGGCAATTCTTTGTACATTACAAATTCATATTGCGGGGAAGCTTACTAAGGCACATTCGCCATTTCGTAACGATTTATTCACCTTCAATGCAGGAGCACAATGCGGATTCATGCCTATGCTTCTGGCTGGACTGCACGTACTCTTTGAGAATTGATTCGTTGTTCGTAAGTGCACTGGTACTTTACTCTAAACTGGAGGGCTGAAGTTTGTACGAAAGCACAATTTTTATTAAGGGGACAAGATGTTGCCAAGATGGTTGCAGCACAGCTTTTTTTTCTTCCAGGCACCTTTTCTACTAGAAGCTTCCATTGCAGTGTTTCGAGCCTCTTTGAGCCAGCACATAGTGTATATAAATATCGGACACCGATTGGGAACATCACCTATGCTCTCTGCAGTAAGCTGTGCACAGGATAAGTTTATGCCTATCTATAGAAAAAAATGTAGCATGACCAGACAAAATAAAAAAGGGTGGGCTGCAGCAATACTAGGTGTTAAATGGTGCCTTATCCTTTCCCTTCAGTTTTCTGTTTTGTGCTTTTTATTATGGATCCTCCACAGTAACCACACGAGTGCTGAACTTGAGCTTGTTGGTTTCAGATCTGGTGGTTGTTACTAACAGAACAGTGTGATAAGCGAACAAGGGCTTGGAGGCATCCGGTCACCTTGCTTGTCTCATGGTGTCGCTTCGTGAGCACCATGAGCCTCCAGACCAACTCGGAAGGGAGGTTTGTTGCAATCGCTTCTGAACTGTATTGCCACCAAACCAACAGTGCTCTCAATGACACCTTTTGGACAGTAGAATGCTTGCACTCGGCAAAGTCTAAGAAGGAAACATTCAGGATGTGCCAAGTTTTGAAGCTGGCAGCATTGCTGAAGGGGCTTTGCCTATCCGCCCTCTTTATGGATGCACAAGGATGATTTCTTCTTTGAGAAGGATTGTTTCAGAGGTGTCACATGGCAACAGTGTAGGGTGTTTAGTAGCAGATAAGCTTGGCTTTGCCCACTGTCAATAATCTGTTTCTTCTCCAGTGCCCCTGTGAAGAGCCTACTTTTTTGGACACAATGTACACTCCATGCATGCATGCATTTTTAGCTCGTAAAGATGTCTATTACCTCTTGCCTCAAGCCGGGCCTTGCTGATGTCAACCAAAAAGGCAGTGGGTATGTATGGCGATGCATACTTACAAAGCACTGCTGATACGAGTAAAACCAGATTAATGGAGCTGCTGTTTTTGCCCACTCATCTTCATCAGTTACAATGAGCAGTTCTTTGTCCAAACAGATGGCATATGTAGTTGGTCATGCATAGCCTGCGCACCAAGATTTGTTGGCGTGTTACAAGAGACGTGCCTGAGAACCTTAGCACAGTGTCTATATGCAAAAACATTCTGATGTGTTGATGACTTCCTTCTCTTTATTACAGTTTGCCTGATGAAGCCAGCAACTTGGTCAATTAGATGTTCAACAGGCTTCCCACTAGTTTTCGCAGCGTGTCCTTTACCAGTGTGCTGCTCATAGATATGTTTTCTTGACCTTGCATTGCACTTCAACCATGGCCACACCTGCTGAACCTATAGTATGCGATCAGAAAAGTGCTATACATCACGTTGCTCCAAACTCATGACGTACTAGAAGGCCTTGAGGAACACCCTCATTAATTTCCGCCCTCATCATACTGTATGAAGCTTCGCATGACAAGTGCGACAATTAACATCTGCTGGTTTTTCAGTGCTATTCCTGTCCAGCTTGCTGAAAGCTATCCTGAGTGTTTCAAAAAGCAAGACTGCCGCCGGACAAGAAGTGCATAAAGCAAGGGTAGCTATAACCATATATGTCACACAAAATGAAGAAGGCCACCGAGTGTACAGGCGGTTTAATTCATATCCAACAAGCTTGGTTCTCTCTTTGCAAGTGAGTAAACCCAACTTGCCCCAAAGACATGGCCTGTGACAAACTATGCCAGATGCTGTGTCCCCTGCAAAGCTGAAGATGTGTACAAGGTCCCGACACCCGCAGTGGCTTCTACACTGGGCAAACAGGCTACTATAAGAACGACTGCCTCAACTAATATGCTAATAACATGAAAACGGGCAGAAATTTGGCTATTCATTGGGCCCAACTGCAGGTGCAAGCCACTCTTCCACCAGATGTGTGTTGTTCACAGGAACTGGAGCTATGCAAATGCAGATAAAAACAATGATGTTTGAAAGTAGTAGAGTTGAACTATATTCTGCACAAACATTGTTACTTGCAGTGCTGGTAACTTATAGCTACAATTCATGGCTGCCCCACCATGCAAAGGCACTATTCTTGAATTAGTAACTTCTATTTATGGTGGCCATATATTGCAAGTACGTATCATCCACATTGTGTGCAATATGGTTAAATGATGTCAACTGTGATAGCCATTCCTAATCTGAGATACAACAAAAGAACTAATATAGGCAACAAATTCTAATTCAAAAAGACAACCAGTGCACAGGATAAGTGACAGACTTCCTTTTATTGAACAAAAGTCACATGTGTGTCGCATGTCAACAGCAGTGGGTAGCAAACTTGCAAGCTTAGGTGACAGGGGCATAACTTAGCAAAATGCTACACTCATACTCAAATGTAAAACTGCCTACGACACAAAAACGACATTATATTGTACTGAATGAAAGAGAAAGACTCCATCCAAGAACACACTATGGCACCACATAATTGACATGGTGTAAAAGATGTTGACATGCCCTCTCCAAAAAAGAAAAACACTTAAAACATGCCTGAAAAGGCAATGTGCAGAGTCTGAAAGCAAGGAAAAACAATCCAAAAAAGGTTTCGCTAAGTCTTTCAATGATAAAAATTGTCAAACTGTCTTGTCACTTCTTACTGAATCTGCACAGCTGAAAAGGATGAAAAGAAAGCCCAATAGCAGGGCCACAGAAAATGTCACCAAATAAATAAACCTTGCTTACCAAGGATACTGGTTTAGTTGTCTGACTCTGCACAATAATTGTGTATGAGCTTTTCTTGTTTAGAATGGTTTAGCAGATAGGGGAAAAAATGGACATGAGAGCACCAGGTGCACGCATAGTCGATGCAGAAAAAGGCACTGTTTTCTTACTTTTTTTCTCTACTATTCACGAATATTTAAGTGCCCTAATAGCACTGCTAACATCCTACTGCAAAACACAAGATTGGGCAAGTTGTGGCATAACGAAAATTGGAGTTTCACTCATACTGTGAAAGTGATGCAATAGATGGTGAAATATGCGCAGGAAGCTTGCTTCATTCGGTGTTTGTTGAAGTGAACACTTGCAGGTGCAAGTCAGTAATCTCCTTTAAAGAAGTAAAATAAGTACGAGTCGTACTTATTTGTGGGAGTTGCGCCTCCCAGTGTTGAAGTGGAAAGACTAGTTTTCTTCCTCCTCTTTCACATCCAGACTTGGTCACTGGTCTCCAGAAAAACAACCCTTTAGCTTCTTACTGCTGAATTAATTTGGTTTTCTCAAATCTATATTTGAGCTACCCATTGCTAGGTCTTGCACTTTGCCCCATCAACCAGCCCCATCCAGTAAATCTGAGAAGCCAAGCAGTAGAAGATTAATAAAGCAGATGCAGCCAATCACTGTCATTACATGTAAGAAGAAAAATTAACATAGGACTGCCTTCACAAGTGAGGAAAGTGATGGGTAAGAACTTGAAGGCGTGGACGCCAGCTCTATGCACAGTACGCAGACATTGAACAGGTGTTAGCCAATCATGGCACCTGTTGGCTAGATCGCACTCTCCAGGATCAGTATTCGCCACGACTGTACCTTCAGCAGAGTGGCTGACATGTAGAATTGTGGACTGCCAATCTTTTGATCATATGTTTGAATCCACGCATCACAATGAGAACTTTATCTGCAATATTCTAGCAATAAATTTGGGAATTAGAGTGACAACACCAGTAGACATCAGAACCAGGGGAGTTGGTCCATAGCAGCTATTGGTGTAAAAAAGAAGACTGGCATAAGAAGAATTGAGATGTGCACGCTACATGCCTTTGTTCGGTAGTGTTCCACTATTTTGGTGCTACAGTTCATGATCTCGAATGAGTTCAAGGAGCAAGAATTTAGCCCAGAAAGAGATATTACGCCTAACAGCTGTATCTAGTTGTATCATTTCGCCTATGCCGCTTTATATAACCCTGTCCACACTGCTAGGAAGGGAAGCGTAGCAGAGGGCGGCAGAAAGTTAGGTGGGCGGATGAGATTAAGAAATTTGCAGGGACAACATGGCCACAATTAGTACATGACCGGGGTAGTTGGAGAAGTATGGGAGAGGCCTTTGCGCTGCAGTGGGCGTAATCAGACTGATGATGATGATGCCCACACTTACCTAAAGCACAAAAATTGAGCTTTTGATATAGCTTTGGAGAAAATTAATCTGTTTCAGCCTAACAGTATGTATACATACTACGCGTACCTGCATTCGGTGTACCTTATCACCAACTGTTAAGTCACCTTCTTACCTCATCAGCGAATCACTCCTGCAACCAAGTGTGCTGGTCCATGTGGTTTGCATAACCAAGCAGAACACGAGTCGCTTGCGTCCTCTTATGCACTGCTATTATTTTCATTGTAAAACAACCAATATCAAAGTAAGTCTGATCAGCCTGCATCAATATGCTAGAAATTTTTAAGCACCTAAGGTGTGTTGGTTGAATGTTTAAAGCACTTCACCACACCCTTGGCCACTAGACTTGTACTTTCCAGTATTACTTGCTAATCAACTCTTGAGGTGTTTACGTTGTTTTTCTGTGCTGTAAGATTAGTTTGACAGTGCTAATAGAATTGTTAAAGTGAAGGTGTGAGCTGTTGTATTGGCCATGTCATTCTAAAACTGTTAGATCTGACACTGTCAAAGCATTTGGCAACATTAATAAGCTTCACTTCACTATATATTTATGTATTGCGTAGGACCATTCAGCATGTGAAAATAAAAATACCGACAAATAGAGAGTTCGAGAGCACCTCAGATTATAGTAAAGCGGGTGGGGCAGTATCTTTCGGGTAACAAATGTGTTGCGGTGAAGTTATTGCAGACGTATATACACATTCATTCGTCCCAACTTTGCACCGAACCCTGCGTCCCGTTGCTAAAACTAAGAGCGCGAAAAACGGGCAGAAATGCAACTGAACATCACAGGGCACAGTATTAAGCTCCATCTCACTGTGCTTATCGCGCCCTTAGTACCAATAATATTAAACATCTACTCTGCATTTCGTGGAATTCTGGCAGATCATGTGACGTCACCAAAGCTCCGTTATGTTCACAGCTCTACGCGATAATTGTCGTAAAGCCCACGATAAAAGTAAATCACATGAAGTCACGGATAGTGCACTAGCGCTGAACACGATTGAAAACATGCGCTGCCCTATATTTCAAGGACGCGTGAGCAGTTGCGAGCAAACACCACCTTAAGCATTATATTAGTTACGTAAGTCGTGGCGAAAAACACGTGCAATACCTCCGCCTACGAGTCCCGTCAAGTAAAGGCGCATGTGCGATGTGATGACGCTGCCGAAAAGGGCGAACATGACGAAGCTGCTGCACAGAGCCGGTTCGCAAATGGCATTGCCGAGGCGCTACGCCACTTGAATATTTCAATCGTCAGCACCACTGAATTCTTCAGAAATATGCATCTCACACCACCAGAGTTTACCGAGACTTAAAGCCAACATGCCACACCACTACTACTGCACGACTTTTAGCCAACAAATACTGAACCCACTGCGGAGACACACGACCAGCGGTCGGCGTGGGCCGGAAATTCAACGCACGCCACGGCATCGCGGTTCGCAGAACTTCGCTGCCGAGGCGCTAGGCCACTTCGACATATTCAATTGTCAAGGAAGCACGGGTCACACAACGCAGATTCTGTACTGCCAGAGCTCACCGAGGCGAAAGCCGCACTGCCGCATCACCACTACTCGCGGCTTTCCGCCAAGTAACACAGAACCTACAACCAACACACAAGCAACGCAAGCACAATCACATAAGCAACGTTGAACAACGCGCGGTCCGCGCGAGCCGGTGAACGATCACGCCGAGAACGAACACGCCACGGCGTCGCTCGGCGCCACCATCATGCCTTCTCAAAAGTCCCTAAATGATGCTGTCCCTAGGGACCTAGGATCAGGTCACGTGAGGGATTTTTGTACGACAAATAGACGCACGCGCGTTGCGTAGAGAGTTCATGTCAGTGACGATGGTGCAGATGAGAAGCTTCGGCGCAAATAGCCCAACATGCGATTGGCATTGCTACACAAAATGTCGACGTGCATGTGCTAGGAAAGGTTGCTGGTGATGCTTAGTCTAAGGTATTTGTACGATGAGACAACTGAGAGAGGGCTATTACTGAGGAAATATGTATGCGGGTTAGTAGTATTGGTAAGCTGTGATACGCGCATGCATTTACATTTGCTTAAGTTAAGCTTTATAGACCACTTGTTACACCATAACAAAACGTTATTAATGTCGTCTTGAAGTTTACGAGAATCATTGAGGTCAGTAATATTATTATACATAACGCAGTCATCAGCAAAAGGCCTAGTCGAAAATATTACGCAGGAAGCGAGCTCATTAGTACAGATTAGAAAAAGTACAGGACCTAGAACCAGGGCCGCTATTTTGTAGCGATGCCTTGTGCCTTATTCTATGCTATTCTTATCATCCACCACACACGGCCGTCCGATCCCGTTGATAATGTGGGCAGACCATCGCTCTGACCACTGGCCATGCGCGAAAAGCGCAAAAAGGCATAGAATCGGAAAAGGCATCGCTACAAAATACCGGCCCAGGCCTTGCGGCACGCCTGACGTTACCGCGAGGGGCGCAGACGACTAATTGATCGCGATTACGTATTGTGTTCCATTAGCAAGAAAGTTTTTAATCCAGTCCAGTACTAGCGGGTCAATGTTAAGAAAACTAAGTTTATGGATTAGTAGGTTATGGGATACGGTATCGAAGGCTTTAACACAATCGATAAAGATGCAATCGGTGTCAAATCTAAGTCAGTGTTAGAAAAGAGGTCGTTAGTAAACCAAGCTAGTTGCGCTTCGCAGGAGAACGATTTCCTAAAGCCATGGCACCTGTTAAAGAAAAAAAAAGAGTTCGTCTCAAGAAAATCAACTATGTGGGAATATATTATATGCTCCAGAATATTACAGGGAACGCTTGTTAGTGATATGGGACGGTATTTTTCGGGACAATGTGTGTTACCTGATTTGTGAACAGGAACCACCTTCTCCACCTTGCGGTCGCTTGGCAATGATGAGCAGTGTAATGATTGTTGGAATATCCTAGGAACAGTGGCGTAGCCAGAAATTTTGTTCGGGGGGGGCTACGCCACTGGCCCCATATATATATATATATATATATATATATATATATATATATATATATATATATATATATATATATATATATATATATATACGTAGCTGCACGTTGCAGCTCAGCCTCCTCCTTAAGAGGAAGCTTTAGCTCGGGTGCTCCTATTTAGGTACATGTAGAAGGGGAATTCGTTTTTCCCTGCAACCACTTCACCAAATTTGAGGAGGTTTGTTGCATTTAAAAGAAAAAGTTTAATTCTAGTGACTACTGGCTTCGAATTTTTCATTTAGGTTGTCAATTATTTATTAAAAATTGGCCAAAGGTGAAAATTTTCAGAAAACGAAACTATCAAGTTTAAAACTCCGTGACTCAACGATGAAAAATGATATAACAATTCTGCGAATTGCATCTAATAGTACAACTACAGCGGACAAAATAGATATGTTTCACATGAATCTCAATAAAATTTATTATTGTGGAAATACGGCTTTTGCAGAACCCTTGTACACAACGTAACCAATTCACGTAAGATACAAATTGACACAGCAAACTTGTCCGCTTTAACTGTTATAATAAATGCCGTTTACAGAACCGCAATATCTGTTCTTCATGCATAGCTATTAGTTTGTAAACGTCGTGCTTCTATTTTTTCAAACTTTCGAATTTTCCAAAATATTCTAAACAAAATTCAGGCCCTAAATCGAAGTTCTGTTTCCAACAGACACTAGGATTTAACTTCCTCTCTCAAATGCAACCAATTTCAATAAAAGTGATTAGCAGCATTATCTCAGAAAAGTGTTTCTGCGTTTTACAAGTATTTGAATAGGCCGCGTCGGATCGGGCCCGAGCTAAAGCTTCCTCTTAAACAATTTATCGAGGGATCAAATACATGAATAATAACTGCATTGTCATTGCCAAAGATGCTGCAAACGAATTCTTGAAAGCTACGCTCTGTAAATACAAGTAAAACATGTATTTTTTCATAAAATATTATACTCGTATGTGCCAAAAATTGTGCCCAACATAACTGACGTCAATGCTTCCATGTTTTTTGTCTATTTATTAAGTAAAGAAAATATCACACGAACTTTAGAACTATATCAGTTCGAAACCAGGAAAGCAGTGCATGCCGCTGATATGAAAAATTAAAAGGCAATGAACTGAACACGTTGAGGACAAATATGTTAATGAAACTTTGTCATTCAAGAACCGTGCTTACATTCTTGTATATATGCAATGGCCAGTGAAAAATCTCAATGACGCTGTCGTTTGTTCCAATGTTTTACGCAGGAGTAGCTGTCCCTTGTCGTGTATCGTGAGTAATTGCACCGAAGTTATAGTCGCGACAAAGAGCACGTGCAAAAAGCAGGAGTTCTGCAAGATATATGAGGGCAAGTCAAATGAATGAGCCAACAACGGGGTACTTTATTTAAAAGTAGTCTTCATGAGAATTTAGACATTTGTCCTATTGACTAACGAGTTGCGTGATTCCCGTCTTATAAAACTCCTTGGGTTGCTGCTTCAAAAAGTCTGTATCTGGTTCCCTTGAGCTGTTTTTTCGGTTGCCCCAAAATGTAGAAGTCGCAAGGTGACAGGTCTGAGCTGTATGGCGGATGTTGCAGCGTTTCCCACTTGAACTTTGCCAGTTTTGTATTAACCACATAAGCGACGTGGGGACAGGCATTGTCGTGAAACAAGATGACCCCATTCGTCAATTTTCCTCGTTGTTCGTTCTTGATTGCGACACGCTGCCGTTCTGGCGTTTCACAATATCGGAAACAATTGATAGCCTCTTAAGATTTAGCAAATTCTATCAGTAATGGACCCTGTCGATCGAAAAAAAAGTCAACAACACCTTTCCAGCGGAAATGATGGCCTTTACGTTCTTTGGGCGTGGTAAATTCGAATGTTTCCACTGTAAGCTTTGCCGTCGTGTTTCAGGCTCGTAGTAGTGGCACCAAGGTTCGTCCCCGATCACAGTTACAAACAAGAAGTCGTCATGCTCATTGTGATACCCGATCAGATGAGTCAAGGCAGCGCGAAACTTCTCCGTCTTCTCGCGATGGATAAAAATCTTGGGGATCCATTGCGCACCAAAGAGCCGATAACCGAGAAGCTCATGAATAATGGCGTGAACCGAACCGTGACTGATGTTCAGACGGTCTGCCAGTTCATCGATGCTTATCCTCCGTTCTTGCTTCAGCAGCTCATGAACCTTTGAAATTGTGTGGGGGGTGATTGCACGATGGTTTTGGCCCGGTCTTGAAATCTCTTTGCAACGTCCTTTGAACCGTTTGTTCCAACGCTTCACAGTGGTCAATGAAATACAGTGTTCAACGTACACGGCAGTCATATGGTGATTAATTTCTGTTTTGGAAGCACCTTCAGCTGTCAAAAACTTCGCGACGCCGAGCTGTTCAACTTTTGAAGTGTCCATTAGGTGACGCAACCATATTCAACCCAGTGTATGAGAGCATTAAAGAACATTTACCTTCACACCTGCGTGTCACTTTTGTAAATGAGACATGCCGTTCTCCTACGCGCATGCCTCGCAGATAATGAACCGAACCATTATTGCGCGGTTAGGGTAGGCTCACTTTCATTTGACTCGCCCTCGTACATTAGAAATGCAAAGATACAATGGGATATGCAAATGCCAAAATGCGGCTTAATATAGGACAAAAAAGTGTCACTGGAAACAAAGTTCACTGCATGTATACACAAAACCTCGCAACAAGATATTTAAGTATACGTATAAGTCTCCAATGAGTCTATGTATGTAAGAAGAAGTAACTCTATATAATGCGTCAAACAAGGCAAATAAAGATGTTGCACAATCATAGATTCACAGAATCCTAGATTCCGCCCCCATTCCATCAACTCCCCCCGATGTATTGCGCGCGACGGAAGGCGACGCGCTTGCTCCCCGCTTTTTTCCTTTGCGCACACAAAACTGAGCCACCATCGTCGGCGCCCCCATTCCACCGCCCCTCCTACGCTTTCACTCGCACATACAGCATGCAGCGCGTAGTCACGATGTTATCACCCTTGGACTTTATACGAAACATGAGGGCGATGGCAGGAATGCTCCTGGAGTGTCCATATAATTGCTTTCGCAATAATATAATAAACGTATCCGGCAACTGAAGCGTCCCGTCGCCCATACTTTCCGCAAAAGAAGTATCAAAATCGAACTTTCACCGTGCGACAATTCGCTGCGCCGCAACAATGTATTTTTTTTTCTGTGAGGCGGAGGCACCGAAATGAAAAAAAAAAGGAACGCATAGGAAAGCATGTTGCCCAGAATCTAATGCCTACTTCGGGCGCCTAATGGGGCTACGGAAGGAATACCGAAGAAAACATGAGACGCTTGGTCCACTGAGAACCATACGCATACTGCTCAGTATCCTACAGCGGCGAAACAAGACTTTCCGGAAAGGTTCCGCTCAGGGAATGCGGTGCAATCCTTCGAGTCCCCACAGTGATGGCGGCGAGCAACCATTGTTTTTTTTTTCTCGTCTGCTAGCCAGAAAGCGTCCAAAACTTTGTCCGGTGAAAATCCACTCGGCCAGAGCAAACCGAACGCGCACCGAAGTGCACCGCACGGTGGTCGGGGCCATACGAGAAAAACGTATGCGCTCTGGCTGGCTCTGGCAGCCCGTGGGTAGGGTAGCGAGAGCAAAAAAAAAAAAAAAAATTGAAGAGGCTCAATGTGTCCTCGCGAATAAAAGTCAAAGTAGAAAAAATAAATAAGAACGTAGTTACTTTGGCTGGCTTTAGTGTCTTGACATGGATGTTCTGGCGTAGGTTAAAAAAATGTTGATATTTTTTTATGTGACATGACGGCACAAATGAACCACCCCAACGCTTCGTCTCATTGGACCTCGCTGCCTGGTTTGTCAACTCGTCTGCTTGTGTGTTGATTTGGCTTGTCTCGTTGTATGTTCCGATGTAAGACTTTAGAAAAGTCAATAGACCTTTGGCGTCAAATGTTTATAACAACATTAAACCCACAAAGTTCCGCAATTGAAAATCTAAAGCACAACTTTGGAAATGTTAATGCACCTTTCACATCAAGAGCTTATGAGATTTATACTCATAAAGTTTCGCAATTGATATCCCTGCGCTCCATAGATTCCGTACCCTCAGTGAGATGCCGCGGCGAGCCCGCTCACCATCAAAGCGCTCTTGAAACTTTGTGCTCGGATGGGACTGCTTGGCGTTATGTGACTCCCGGTGTATGGGCGTTGCCACGAAATCCAGCCCGAGTTTGCAATCTTCGCGGTTAAATGTCTTTTCGAGCGTCAAAACGACTTTCTAGACAAAATTCAGAGTGATTTCCGGCGCCGGGGCTCGCTTTGGTCGGCGGTGCATGGACAGCACGAAAAAATTTCGGGGGGGGGGGGCTGAAGCCCCATAAGCCCCCCCCCCTGGCTACGCCCCTGCCTAGGAAGAATAATTGATGAATGCAGTACACTTGAGTATTTTTGAAATAATTTCATCTGAACCCGCAGACGAAGATACCTTAAAATTACCGATTAGTTTTCTAATGCCCACCCACTCTATAAGAATTGAATCCCTTGGGGTATCATAAACTTTCACTGAAGGTGGGAAAAGCATAGGTAGGTGCAGCGTCATGAAAAAAGGAAGCAAATACTTTATTAAAAATTGTGCAACACTGACCACTTTGAACAGGGGTGTTAGATTGGGACAAGTGTATTTTGGCTGGTGTATTACCAGAAACAACATTCCAGAATTTACGTGGGTTGACATGTAAGTATGATGGTAATGTAATGTTGAAAAAAGTTTGCTTAGCATGGGAAATGGCGCTACAAGATTCATCGTTGATGCGGTGGTATTCGGACCAACGTATCGGGTTGTTTGATAATTTTGCGGAACGAAATAACCGTTTTTTCTTGCTCCATAGACGGCTCAACGCGACTGGGGTTTACAGTGTACTTTTCGTTGGAGAACATATTTTCGATTTAAGAACAACATTTTACACTTATAAAGGGACCAGTTTTGTTCAAGTGTTCGTTGATCGAAATCGGGCATCATTGCATCCATAAAATGCTCCATTTCTTGCGTAATTGCGGAATTATCAGCTTTAGAATAATCGCGAATTTTCTTAGCCTTCTTTGTGTAAGAAAATAGTGTTTTTAAATCAAACTGCAGCAATAAATGATCGCTTATCCCAGGAAGATAAGGAAGAAACTAGGTCGGGGGTAGTAGACAGCACTTGGTCAACTGTGTTAGAAGATGTTGGCATGACTCGGGTTGGTTTGTGGACCAGCTGTGTTAAGTTGAAGTCAAAGCACACGTTTAAGAATTCAACAGACTCGGCTGAAGTACGCTTAAAATTAATGTAGTCGCTCTCCCATATTATATCTGGAAAATTAAAATGCCCGAAAACAAGTACCGGAGAGTTACGAAACCTAATAATCACTTTGTTGAGGACCACCATGGAAATCTTCACAAAATGTAGATGATGAATTTGGTGGCCTATAACTGCGCAGAATATAAAGGGACGGTCTGAAATGCTCGCGCGCACACAGACTAATTCTAGGTTTGATGCATTGTAGTAACAGATGAATTTAGGTTATCCTTGATGGCAATCAAAATGCCCCCTCCCGACTGGATAAGGCAGTCGCACCTGTTGTTATTATAAGCACTTTCACCGTCGAATCTTTCACTATTTTTTATTCTCGCGGAGAGCCAAGTTTCAGTAAGGACAATTACGTCAGCAGAGCAAGAATAGATAGTTGAAGATAAAGCTGTTCGCTTGTTGGAAACGCTTCGCACATTAGTGAAAAGAACAGACATGCCATTTGACAAGGTCGACTAGAAGATAGCTATGCAGAATGAGAGGAAGGATTGTTAAGACCTGTGGCATCGTTATTTACTTCAGCGGCTAAATCAGAAGAATGAAGTTCGCAGATGGTATTGGTGACAGAAGAATAGACATAGTTTTTTTTTTGTTCATGACTAATTTATTTGTCCGCAACGAAAACTACTGCCCTCTCGCTTTTCCGAATTCAATTAGTTTCTTTCGAGATTGGCGTGTAGCCCTGCGAAAACTCCTAGCGACGCATTTGTGGCCTTTAGCAGGCCTTTCATTGACATGATCTTTTCTCTTGTTTTGAATGCTGAAAACTTCATAATAATGAAGCGAGTCTTGCCGCCCACAAAAGAGCCAAGACGATGTGCCCTAGCAATAACTTCATCAGATATTTCTAATTTTAGATGGTTTTTAATAAGATCGCGCGCAAGGATTTCAGTTTGTGCCCATGGTTCTGAAACGTTATCAATAACCCCGTAGAACAAAAGGTTGTCCCTCCGTGATCGATCCTCCAAGTCGTCAAGCCTTGATTTTAGTTCAGAGTTTTCGGCACTAACTTATGTAGTAACTATTTTGGATATGTCTGTAGGAGGCGTGGAAGATTGAAGAGTTTCTACAACTGTTTCAAGGGTTCGTAATCTGGTTGACAAGTCTGACACATCGTGAGTGAGGGCTTGTTGGGTTGCTTTAAAGGGACACTAAAGCGAAACAATAAATCAGTTTAGACTAATGAAGCATTGTCTGAGAACGCTGCAGGCCCTCATTAAAAAAAATAGCTTGGTTATTAAATGAGAAAATGAAGGTCTGATTATCACTATTTGAATTTCGCGCCGAAGCTCCAGCGCCGGTACGTCAGCGTGACGTCAGGGATTCGAAAGTATGTTTTCGCATTTGTGCCGCGTGTGCTGAATAAAGGTTCCCGAAACTTGCCATGTTTAATATTTGGTTCCTTTAGAGCACAATGTAGTCAATCTGTACCGCTATATATAATTAGTAGGCCCTACAAGATGCCATCAAAATCCAAGACGTCACAGCCCCCATGTGCGGGGACTTAAGTAGGCGTGGCCACCCGAATTTCATTCTTGCGCTTTTTCTGGCTTACCAAACGCCTTATAGTTGTGAGAGTGGTGTTTTTGGTGTTGTAGAGCGGTAATTTACTGATGCAGAAATATTCATTTTTCACTTTAGTGTTCCGTTAAGTTCCGAAAAGGAACGCGTTACGTCTTCATGACGGGACTCAGCTAAAGCGGATAAAGCAGCAATGGCAGCAAGGACTGGCCTAGTTGCATCATCAAGCCCAGGATTCATCTCTACACCCCCGCAGAGAAGGAGCAGTTTAGAAACGTGCGCACAATCACGAAAAATGGTACATAAAACAATGGGGCACGGTAGGAGCAGCAAACAGACGTTATTTGAACGCTTGCAATGCAGTGACGAACTGCCGCTAACCTGCACATAGAAGAAGACATTGAGCGGCGAGCACATTTTGGCTGCTCCTCCGTGCCCACTGAAGGCGGTCAGGCCGTGCCAGTCCTTTAAGTAGTGGCGCCGTTGTGACGTTGCGTGTGACCTGTGGAAGAGGGAGGCGCGGCCGGTCTCATGGCGGTGACGACAGCAGAAGCCATGAACTGCTCGGCTGATGTCGAAGATGGAAGCACTCGTGCTGACGATATCTGGTAATTAGCAGATTGTGGCACCGAGCCTAACGATCCGCCAAGGAAGAAAATCTGCACATAGAAAAAGGAGACATCGAGCGTCGAGCGCATTTTGGCTGCTCCTCGGTGCCCACTCATTGGTGACCTCGCGCGCCACGCGTTGGGCGCCGTTATCGCACTCTGTCTTTTTCAACGTGGATTTCTGCGTGCCGGGGAGGGTCGCCCACCACACATGGGCCACCGACGCCACGCGAACACACCATTCGTGACTCTCGTGCCTGCAACCCTGCCAGAGCTCAAAGCGAGAGAAGAGCTTCAGCACCGTGCAGAGGATTGTTGACAAGTGGCTTAAAAAGCAAGCGACTACCTTTCATCCTGCAGTTGTCGCCCAGCCTGGGGCCCCACGTGACAGTACCACGATCCCGGCGGCCCCTGCATTAGCTGTAGAGCCGACGCCGGCGAGCACCCTGTCTCTGACGCAGGACGGATCCCTTGCTGAAAGGGTCGCAGTCCCGCTGCCCAGCTCTTTAGACGCTGAAGAAGAGATGGACCAATCGAGTTCGCGAAAACGCACCCGCGAAATCGAGAGCGAGGACGAGGGAGTGACCCGCTCTCGCAAGCAGGCACCGTGCGTTCCTCCCCACTCGGAGAAGCGCGCATCTCCCGACACATCTTCCGAAGATCAAGCGGAAAGGACGGACAACGGCGGCAACATCTCCTGTCACGCAGGAGAGACGGTCCCACCTTCTCCCTGCCTCATGCGCAAGATGACGCTCCTGCCGCCGAAACAGTGTCGTCTGCTGCGGCTCTCCTCCTGGATGGATGGATGGATGGGCATTATGAGCGTCCCCTTGCGAACGGGGCGGTGGGTTGTGCCACCAAGCTCTTGCTTTTATACTGCCTAATGTCCTACGTAGGTTATACAAGAAAAAAGAAAAAAAGAAAAGCTATGAACTCCCACAACGAAATTTTCTGATCCCCTATTGCGGACTGTGCTTTTGTACGTCTCCGTTTTTTGTCGTTTCCCTACTTTTCCGCCAATCCTCCAACCGCCTCTTACGAATCCCCATTGAAGACATGTTTACTTTTCCACTGCTCTCGCTGAACCCAAGGGCTTCAAGGAGGCCAGTGGTGCCTAAATCGACCGCTGGGTAGACCTCTTCACGTTCTAATAAAACATGCTCCATAGTTTCCCGAGCTTTACCGCAGCAAGCACAGGCTTCTTTTTCCTTCTTATATCTCGCTTTATAGGTGCGTGTTCTAAGGCATCCCAATCTCGCTTCGAAAAGTAATGAGCTTCCCTTTGAGTTATCATAAATTGTTGCTTTCCTGATTTCGTTTTCCCCTCTTAAGTAGTTACTCATGGCAGGTTTCTTTTCCATTGCCGCCACCCATGAGACTATTTCAACCTCTCTGACTATCCGTTTGACGTTCTTTGTTGCTGTGTTGCCCACACTACAGGCCGCACACTTGCTGGTAAGCTTCCTAGTTCTTTTCCTCCACTGTGAATCACTGTTTTTCCGTACAGATACCTTAACACTCTACTCTCCCAGCCCATTTAATTTCTTTCATATTCCTGAGTCGTTCTTCATACTCAATTTTACTGTGAGCTTCCCTCACTTGAAAACTAGTCCAGCCCATATCACCCTGCACAGCTTCATTTGTAGTCTTCCCGTGAGCGCCAATGCGATGTGACCCACTGACCTTTGGTTCCCGTCGAGTCTTTATTGTACCCCTGATTTATAGCAAACAATCGCATTTCCAAAAGTTAGTCCCGGAACCATTACACCTTTCTACATACCTCGAAGCACCTTGTAGCTATTGCATCCCCATAGCGCTCTGTGATTCATTATGTCTGCCCCCATTTCTCTTCCCGTTCACTGTTTCTTTTTCTGTGTTTCATACATCTATTGCCTTCGTTTATTTATATACCAAGGGATTTATATTCTGTTACCCGAGGTATTTCCTGGCCCTGTATCGCCACTGTCTGTTCACTGTTTTCATTGAATACCATGAGAAGAGGTTTATTGGCGGCTCCTGATGCAAAGGCGCAGCGACCGGGAATGGCGAGACAGCCCGAAGCACTGTTCAAAAAGACGCCAGCAATCAACAACGCAAGCCGAGCCTAGCCGCGCGTTGGCGATGCGGCTGTGCCGCGAAGTGCGTCTTCTTCTTCACAATCTCCCCCCGGACAAAAAGAGCCATCCTGGCGCTTTCAGAATCGGAAGGCAGAGGGCTGTGGTAGGTCTTGAGACGCGAGACGTGGACAATGTCACGTCCACGCCGGCGCAAGTCTTCAGGTGGGGACAGTGGCTCAATTTGAAAATTCACCGTGGATGTTTGCTCCAAGACTCGTTAATTAAGGCCCTTCAAATTTGGGGACGAGTTTCGGAGAAAGCCCCGGCGTTTGTAAAGGGGCAGACAACCACACAAGAACGCCTGGAGCGTAGGTGGTCTTTGGAAGCGTGTCGGTGCGGTTTTCTTTCTTGCGCTGCTGTTGCTCTGCCGTAAAGGAGCGTGCTAGCTGGCGGCATTCTTCGGCCTGTCGGGCGTCGTCGGACACAGGTTGACACTCAGAGGCGTCAGGACGGTATATATGGAAGGAGCGTGTCGATGGTATGCGTAGGCTCGCGGCCATACAGGAGGAAGAAAGGTGAAAATCCTGTAGTGGCCTGGATCGCGGCGTTGTACGCGAACGTGATGAATAGGAGGATGCGGTCCCAGTTACCATGATCAGATGTCACGTACATCGAGATTATATCACCAAATGTGCGGTTAAATCGCTCTGTGAGCCCGTTAGTCTGGGGATGGTATGCCGTGCTTGTCCGATGAATAATACGGCATTCCCAAAGCAAACTTTCGACGACTTCGGAGAGGAAGGCGCGACTTCGATCGCTGAGGAGCTCTCGAGGTAAGCCGTGTCGAAGCACGAAGCGATGTTGGACGAAAGAGGCTACATCCCGCGCTGTAGCACTTGGTAAAGCAGCAGTTTCGGCGTAGCGTGTCAAATGGTGAACAGCAACTACGATCCACCGATTTCCGTCTGGCGTCATAGGAAGCGGGCCTTTTAGGTCGATGCCGATGCGATCGAAGGGTGTGGCAGGGTACGGGAGCGGCTGCAAGGCACCTGGCGGGAGTAAAGGCGGTGATTTGCGGCGTTGACAGTCAAGACAGCACCGACCAAACGTTTCTACAAAATTGTACATGCCGCGCCAGTAGTAGCGGTGGCGAATTCGTTCGTACGTCTTGAAAACTCCGGCGTGGCCACACTGCGGATTGTTGTGGAAAGAGGCACATATTTGTGGCCTTAAGCTGCGGGGAGTCACCAGAAGCCACAGACGGCCTTCAGGAGCGTAATTGCGTCGGTGGAGCAGCTGTTCACGAATGGCGAAATGAACTGCTTGGCGTCGGAGGGTTCGGGATGCAGGGATGGTCGATGAGCCAGATAGACAGCCGAAAAGAGAGGTGATCCACGGGTCACGACGTTGTGCGGTTGCAAAGGAGTCCATGTCGAGAGATGACACGTAGTGTGCGGAAGTTGTTCCGCAGGTCGAGTCTGGAGGTAGAGGTGAGCGAGACAGGGCGTCTGCGTCTGAGTGTGTGCGTCTGCTGCGGTATACGACGCGAATATCGCACTCCTGGATGCGTAGTGCCCAACGGGCTCGGCGGCCAGTGGGATCTTTCAAATAGACGAGCCAACAAAGCGCGTGGCCATCTGAGACCAAGTCGAATGGGCGCCCGTACAGGTATGGTCGGAATTTTCCAAGTGCCCATACTAATGCCAAGCACTATTTTATGCGAAGCATATTACGAGAGCTCAACCCAGCTCCTCAGGCGCGGCGGTGTCGCCATGAAATCACGTGACACCGTGACGTCACGACAGAGGAGAAGTGGCTTTGGCTCAACTCTTGCAAGACGGGCTGGGTGGGAATCGAACCAGGGTCTCCGGAGTGTGGGACGGAGACGCTACCACTGAGCCACGACTACGATGCTTCAAAGCGGTGCAAAAGCGCCTCTAGTGAATGCGGTGTTGCCTTAGAAACGAGCTGTTTCTAAGGCGTGCGTCTCTTGCTCAGGCGCACATTTCGTTGCCGCGCCGAACGCTGCTTTGCTCGACGCTCACCGCGTCCAATGCGGGGCGCGTAGTCGCTGCCCTGTAGCCCATTGTCTTACACCCCTTGGCGGGTCGACGGGAACGCTGTCGCGTTCCACTCTTGAAGGCGAAGCAGTAATGCATGAGTTGTTTCTTCGTCTAGCCGAACCAAATATAGCCAAGCAACAGCAGTTCACCAGGCTAAACAGTGGTTCAACAACTAAAATAAAGGCTAGTATGCTTCGCATCCTGGGCTTAACCTTACCTAAGCCACAGCCATTTTTTTCGGTCACGCTGTAAATGGCCTCAGGCTTCGTCAGCGTGCGACTCGCATAGGCGACTACGTATTCGGGGTAGCCGGGCTTTCGTTGGGCGAGGACGGCGCCGAGGCCAACACCGCTGGCATCTTTATGCACCTCAGTTGCAGCTGACGGGTCGAAATGGCGAAGGATAGGTGGGGAGGTGAGAAGACGACGCATCGTAGCAAAGGCGGAGTCACATGCAGGGGACCAGGAAGAGAGAGCGGCGTCACCGGGTAGAAGCTGAGTCAAAGGCGCCATGATCGATGCGAAATTCCGAACAAAGTGCCGGAAATATGAGCCTAGGCCCACAAAGTTTCGACGTTCTTTGATGGTCTGAGGCCTCGGAAACTCTGCAACTGCTCGAAGTTTTGCAGGATCGGGTAGAACGCCGTGCTTGGACACAACGTGGTCTAAAATGGTGAGCGCTCGCGCGGCGAAGCGGCACTTCTTGAGGTTGAGTTGGAGGCCAGCGTTTATTAGACAGGTCAAAACATGTCTGAGGTGGAGCAGGTCAGTAGGAAAATCAGGCGAGAAAACCACGACATCGTCGAGGTAACACAGACATATAAACCACTTGAGGCCACGCAGCGTGTTGTCCATGAGTCATTCAAAGGTTGCAGGGGCGTTACAAAGCCCGAAAGGCATCACGTTGAATTCATATAAGCCGTCAGGCGTAATGAATGCGGTTTTCTGGCGATCGGCCGCAGCCATCGGGACCTGCCAGTACCCTGAACGCAAATCAAGGGACGAGAAGAATTCTGCTCCCTGCAGACTGTCGAGGGCGTCGTCGATGCGCGGCAAAGGATAGACGTCTTTGGGCGTTACCCTATTTAACCGACGGTAGTTGACGCAAAAGTGAATAGACCTGTCCTTCTTGCGAATGAGAACAACAGGAGATTCCCAGGGACTGTGCGAAGGTTGAATAACGTTACGGCGCAGCATATCTTCGACTTGGGTAGCAATGACACGACGCTCTTCGGCAGAGACGCGATACGGTCGTTGACGCAACGGCTGATGTGAACCAGTGTCAATGTAGTGCTGCACTTCTGACGTGCGGCCCAGGTGAGGTTGTGAAACGTCGAACGAACTTCTAAACTGGTGCAGGAGATCAAGAAGGTCGCCGCGTTCGGCAGGTGTGAGGGTATCAGCGATGGCACTCGAGAACACATCCCTGGACGCCTCCTGAAGCGTGGAAATCGAAGAGGGTTGGCCAGAGTCGACATTAATAGAGTCTCTGGGGACGTCAACCAAAGACGAAGAGTCGAGGAGTTCTACGAAACCAAGGCATTCCCCAACGAGCAGCGTAATAGGTGCACAGAGGGGATTGTAAAAGGATACAGTGCTGCAGCTGCCGGCCATGTCAAGCGTTGCGAAGGGTAGTGGGAGACATTTAGGGCTCATGAAGACGTCGGACGGTGTGAAGAGGACCGTTGCATCAGTGATGGCATCGCTAGAGACGGGTTCGAGGGCGAAGGAGCCAGGTGGAATATCTGTGTCCTCGCGCACAGTAAGCTAAGAAGGGCGGTCATATTCGTTATCCAAGGGTGCGTCACAAGGGGAAAATTCAACTTCGGCGCGTGCGCAGTCGATCACTGCTTTATGACGGGATAAGAAGTCCCATCCGAGGATGACGTCATGAGAGCAGGTGGGAAGAACAATACACTCGATGATGTAAACAATACCGTGAATAAGCACACGTACAGTACAGGCTGCGTGCGGAGTGACGTGCTGCGCGCTTGCCGTACGAAGCGACAGTCCAGAAAGCGGCGTGGTCACCTTGTGCAGCGAACGGCATAGTTTGGCGGCTATCACAGAAACGGCTGTGCCGGTATCGACAAGAGCGAATGCAGGAACACCTTCTACACAAATTTCGACCACGTTAGCAGGACAGGTGCGAGGCCCCTTAAACTACCACGTTCAGTTTTCCTGGTCAGGTGGTGCGTGTCGCCGACGCATTGGGGAAGGCGAGCGACGGCGAGTGGCTGGCGAGCGACGCGAAGGAAATTCTGGGAGGTCAGCACGAGCATATGGTTGCGGGGAAGGAGTGGCGTATTGGCGAAAGGGCTGGCTGCCGTACTGGAAGGGCCGAGAGGCGTCGCCGAACGCTTGGGGGCGACGGTGGCAATATCGGGCGACGTGTCCGGGAGTGCAGCAAGAATAAGAGATCGGACGATTGTCAGGCGTCCTCCAAGGATTAACTCTCGGTATGGTCCAAGATGCAGCATAAACTTCCGGTGGCACCGGTTGCGACTGGGTCGCGAAAGACGCCGGCGGAGGCCTGCGTACTGCCTGAGCGTACGTAAGAGGCGCTCAGGCAGGCCACAGGCAGCACTGGCTGCGCATAGGTGAGAGGCGTGGCGACAGGCTGCACTGCCAGCGCAGAGTTGAGATTCGCGGCTGCAGGCAGCTGATGGTGTGCAGCTGGGACAACTTGAGCAACATCCTCGGAAATGAGGGTGTGGAGGGTGCTTGGAACACGGCAGGTGGGCTCCTGAGTGAAGTGGACTAAAGAAAATTGGCGAGCAACTTCCTCGCGGACAAAGTCCTTGACCTGCTGGATGAATGAGGATGGTCGGACATGGCCTCAGGGCTCGCCAACGAGTCGTCACTTTGCGGAGGACGCCGAATCGAAGCGCGTTGCTTCGTTAACTCATCGTAACTTTGGCATAGGCTGACGACTTCGGACACAGTGCGCGGATTCCTGGCTAGGAGCATCTGGAATGCGCCGACATCGATGCCTTTCACTATATGTTGAATTCGCTCAGCTTCGGGCATTGGGGCGTTGACTCGTTTACAAAGGTCCCCGACGTCTTCAATGCAGCTCGTGAACGTTTCGGCCGTCTGCTGTGCTCGGGCGCGCAAGCGTTGTTCAGCGCGCAGCTTGCGAACAGCGTGCCGGCCGAACACTTCCGTAAAGGTTGTCTTGAAGACTGATCATGTGGGTACGTCACATTCGTGGTTGTGAAACCAGAGTTGGGCAACACCAGCCAGATAAAAGATGACGTGAGTTAACTTCGCTGGACCATCCCACTTGTGCGCGCTCACCCGTTCATATGACGCAAACCAGTCTTCGACTTCTTCGTCGTCTGCACCGCTGAAGATCTTGGGGTCCCGTTGTCGTGGAACGCCGGTGCAGGTGAAGGACTGTGGCGTCGGCGCCGTTTGGGATAAGCTGTCGGTCATGGCGGGTGGTAGCGTTCTTGACCGCAGCTCCAGGGTTTCAAGCGATGGGGTTTGAGTCCCAGCACCTCCACCAATTGAGAAGAGGTTTATTGGCGGCTCCTAATGCAAAGGCGCAGCGACCGGGAATGGCGAGACAGCCCGAAGCACTGTCCAAAAGGCGCCAGCAATCAACAGTGCGAGGTAAGCCGAGAGAAGGAGATTCTTGATGATGGGAAGGAAAGGTTGGGGTAAAGTGCAGCGCAGTAACTGTCTTTCAGCAGAGGACACCTCAACTGCGCTGCACAGGGGGTAGGGAATGAAAGTAGAGGGAGAGAAAGTGCACCAGAAACAGCAGCACGCCGCGGAAATGTGATGGAGCTAAAGGCGGTCGGCAAGGCCGAGAGCCTCGACGAATGTCAGGAGCGCAAGTAGTAGTGTCCTGTGTCGTGAAGGGCAGCCCGAGGGGTGCAGGAGTTAAGCCGCACGTTGGCGATGCGGCTATGCCGCGAGACGCGTCTTCTTGTTCACAACCATAACACCTGATTTTCTAACACTAAATCTTAAACCAAAATTGTTGCCTTCCTGTCTACATATATTAGCTTGACGTTGCAAATCACTTTGCTTGTTAGCTAGCAACACAATGTCGACCGCATAAAATAAACCTGGGAGCTGCTGCTCAACTACGGTACCCACCTGTTTGTATGAGAGATTAAACCTGATATTACTTCCTTCTAGTGCCCTCTCCATCCTCACCATGTACATCATAAACAGCAGTGGGGATAAAGGTAGCAGCACACACTTCCAACCCGATACACTCCCGGTGGAAAGTACGGACGCCATCTCTCGGCTTCTCGACAGGCCGCTTCCCTCGCCCTCCCGCGAAGCAAGGGCGCGCCTCCGGCCACAGACACAGCGTCGTCTGCTAGTGTTGGGGGTACGCTGTCTGCTACCACGACTGCGGCAGCACACACTCCCAACCCGATGGTTACGGCTCCGTTGGTGCTTCCGGACAAGACCTTCGTGTCAAAGTTCCTGATTGGCCCGCCACGCATACCTACACAGCAGAACCTGCGGAAGTAGAAGAAGAAGCAGCAGAAGAAGGAAGAATAACACTTCTACCGCTTCAGAAGCTTTACTTCCCGAGTGGCCGACTCCTCGCAGCGCACTCCTGAGACTTCAGGGACTACAAAGGCAGTGGAGCGTGAGGACTTCCCAGCTCGTGAGCCACCTGCGGACGGCTTGCAGCTGGTCCTATGGAAAGGAGATCGGCGCCGTGCAATGGCTTTGGAGAATGCAGCACTCCCATTCAACGCTGCGGTCACCGGCACCGTGCTCTTCCGCCCATCTGCGCTGGGTGGAGCCTTCCGGAGTGCCCCGCGCCTCGCACTTGCGGGGGCACTTTGTGCGCAGCCAGGTGTTGCTGCAGTTTGGGTCAACCATAAGCGCAGCATCGTGACCACCGATACGACCACTCGGGTATGCCTTGAGGAGCTGCTGGCAGTCACCGAGCTCTATGGCGTTCCCGTGACGGCCTGCCTGCTGCCTGAGCGTGGAAAGAGCACCAGCTTTATACACGGGATGGACGGAATGCCTGCAGACAAGGACCTGGTGGAGGCCATTGAGTCTTCCGTTTATAGCCTAACAGCAACAAAGGACGGCAGCACGGTAACCATACGGCTTGTCTGGCCGGTCCTCCCTGAACAAATGAGCACCTTCAAGCTCTGGTTCCGGGTAAGGCCGGCAAGGGCTCGTCCACTGCAGTGCCGGCAGTGTGGGCGTTTCGGTCACGTAGTGGAGAACTGCAAATGGCCGACAGGCTGCATTTCCTGTGGCTGGAGCGACCCTGAACGCTCCCTTTGCCAGACAGTCCGCCGCATGAACTGCGGTGACGCCCATACAGCGGACACTCCCATATGTCCCAAGTGGCAGGAGGAACAACGGGGGACCACCATCATGGCGTCCTCCACCACGGCACTGTCCAGGCGTGCTGTGCGGGCAGCGTTCCCTGAGGAGAGCCAGCTGGAGCAGGCTACCACATCCTCGCCGCGCTCCTATGCAAGCGCAGTCAAGGGCATCGCTGATCCTTCAAGGCGACCGGTACCAGCTCCACGCAGCTCCCAACGTCCGGTACCCACTTCTCCTGCTACCCCCATGGTGCAGACAACCGTGGAACAGTTGGTGGCAAGCCTGCTGCTGACTATGCAAACAGTCAGCACCATGCTCCCTGCTGACCACCCACTCCACGCCATCTGCCTACAGGCAGTGGCAGTCCAGAACCAGACCACCCAACATGGCTGATCCCTCTGCTACAAGGAAAGGCCGCTGTCGTCCAAGTGTTCTCCAGTGGAACACCAACTCACTGCGGAGGTGGCATGCGGACCTCTCGCCACATCTTCTGCAAAGTAAATATGATGCGCCTGCTCTGCAGGAGGTGTACGTTGCTGCAGAGGAGCTGCGACTGCCAAGCTACGTGCGCTACAGTGCTCGCACCTCCTGCTCACAGGAGTCATGCCAGGCCGCCCTCTGCCTCGACGACACACACCAGCAAGGAGCTCCCCGCTGTACAGTGTACGTGAGGCGAGAGCTACCCCAGGTTGAGATAAAAGTGACTGACCTGAGTGGCGGGCCGTTTGAGTGCTGCGCAGTGCGCGTACGCATCGGGGTTTTGGACACTACTATCGCCTGTGTGTATGTCCGACCCTGCCAGCCATGGGACCCCTTCTGCCTGCTGCGTTTGGCTAGCCACTTGGGCAAAGACATCGTCCTCTGTGGCGATTTCAATGGCCACCACGCAGCCTAGAGTGGCCGGTACTGCTGTCCTCGTGGCAAGGCACTACGGGATTCTGCTAACCAACTCGGCCTGCAGATTCTTAACACTGGCGTACCCACTTTCATCCGGCGTGGAGCTCGTTCAACCCAGACGGCAATCTACCTCAGCCTGTCCACAAAGGACTGCCGGTACAGCTGGGAGGCGCTTCCTGACACCTGAGGTTCCGACCAGCTGCCTCTGCTCCTGTCTCCTTTTCGAGGCAAGTCCCCCAGGAGCAGAGAGTGCCTCACGGTCAACTGGAAGGCCTTCCGTGAGCGCTGTCGGAAGGTGGACAACGACAGGGATCTGTTGCAAATGGTCGTGAAGTGCGCTAGTGCCGCCACCATCGGCTCTACTGTCCCCGAGGGCAAACCACTTCCGGGTATTCGCCATTCCTCCTGGAGCATTGGGGTCCTGCCCGAGAGCTGCTTGAAGGCTGTAGTGGTGCCTTTGCTGAAGCGACGGAAGCCTGCGACTTTGCTGTCCTCCCACAGGCCGGTCTCCCTTACCTCTGCAGCATGCAAGGTGATGGAGAAGGTGCCCCTATCTCGACTCGAATGGATTGCTGCCCAGATGAAGTACTTTGTAGAACAGCAATTTGCCTTCAGGCACAAGCGCTCAATGGCGGACTCCATCGCAGATGTGGTGGCCACCCTGGCTGATACCAGGGGCAGTGGGCATAGAGTTTCTACAGTTTTTGTAGGAAACTCTATGGCAGGGGGGACGTCGCTATGCTGCTGCTCCTGAACGTCCAAAGTGCCTTTGACCGGCTGCTGCACGAGGTGATCGAGGCTACAGTGGACTGCTTAGGCGTCACGGGATGTATCCGGGGCTTCATATCTGCCTTCCTGGAGGGCCGGAGCTTTCGGGTGCGGGTACGCAAGGTGCTGTGCGATCCCAGAGACATCAGCTCCGGTGTCCCGCAGGGATCGGTGCTGAGTCCTTTCCTCTTCAACCTGGCCTGGGAGGACTCGCAGCAGCACTACTGGCTGACAGCAGCTACGCAGTGTGCTGCGCTATCTACGCAAGTGTGTGGCGCTGTGGATACGAGGGCCCAGGAGAAGCATCGCTGCCATCCGGGGCTCACTGCAGAGTGCCCTAGAAGCGGTCATCTCCTTCCTTGGTGGCATTGGCCTCTCCGTGTCCCTGGAAAAGACAGAGGCACTACTTGTACACCCGCTGGCCTCAACGCACCACTACGTGAAGCAGCTGCGCATTGCAAACACCACCGTCCCATGGAAGCGGGAGGTCACCTATTTCGGCCTAGCCATTAATTATACATACTGCAGCGGCGGCGTACAGGTGCAGCATCCGCCTCACGTGCAAGATGACCGTGGTTCGAATCCCGGTGCCGTGCAATTTTCCACCCGATTATAGAAAATCCATGTGCTGATAAAATTGCATAAACAGGCCTGGAGTGTGGCCTGGTCCCGGTGACCAGAACCGGTAAAGCATTCCCTCACCACAGCAGGACTGGCCACCCTGGTGCAGTACTTGGCCACAACCTCCTATATGAATACAACAATCGAACCCCTGCCTTCAGCCCCCAGCAGTTGCGAATCAACTGACCGCGCCGGTGGTCAGACCTGTCACGCAGCAGAGAGCGCTAAGAATCTCTGGGTCGGGGCAGGCCGCCATTGGAATCTGAACCTGGCAACGTTCAACGCTAGAACGTTATCTAGTGAGGCGAGTCTAGCAGTTCGATCAGAGGAATTCGTCATCATCATCAGCCTGGTTACGCCCACTGCAGGGCAAAGGCCTCTCCCATACTTCTCCAACAACCCCGGTCATGTACTAATTGTGGCCATGTCGTCCCTGCAAACTTCTTAATCTCATCCGCCCACCTAACTTTCTGGCGCCCCCTGCTACGCTTCCCTTCCCTTGGAATGCAGTCCGTAACCCTTAATGACCATCGGTTATCTTCCCTGCCCATTACATGTCCTACCCATGCCCATTTCTTTTTCTTGATTTCAACTAAGATGTCATTAACTCGCGTTTGTTCCCTCACCCAATCTGCTCTTTTCTTATCCTTTAACGTTACACCTATCATTCTTCTTTCCATAGCTCGTTGCGTCGTCCTCAATTTAGGTAGAACCCTTTTCGTAAGCCTCCAGGTTTCTGCCCCGTAGGTGAGTACAGGGTAGGCCACAGCTACTATACACTTTTCTCTTGAGGGTCAATGGCAACCTGCTGTTCATGATCTGAGAATGCCTGCCAAACGCACCCCAGCCCATTTTTATTCTTCTGATTATTTCCGTCTCATGATCCGGATCCGCCGTCACTACCTGCCCTAAGTAGATGTATTCCCTTACCACTTCCAGTGTCTCGCTGCCTATTGTAAATTGCTGTTCTCTTCCGAGACTGTTAAACATTACTTTAGTTTTCTGCAGATTAATTTTTAGACCCACCCTTGGGCTTTGCCTCTCCAGATCAGTGAGCATGCATTGCAATTGGTCCCCTGAGTTACTAAGCAAGGCAATATCATCAGCGAATCGTAAGTTACTAAGGTATTCTCCATTAACTTTTATCCCCAATTCTTCCCAATCCAGGTCGCTGAATACCTCCTGTAAACACGCTGTGAATAGCATTGGAGAGATCGTATCTCCCTGTCTGACGCCTTTCTTTATTGGGATTTTGTTGCTTTCTTTATGGAGGACTACAGTGGCTGTGGAGCCGCTATAGATATCTTTCAGTATTTTTAGATATGGCTCGTCTACACCCTGATTCCGTAATGCCTCCATGACTGCTGAGGTTTCGACAGAATCAAACGCTTTCTCGTAATCAATGAAAGCTATATATAAGGGTTGGTTGTATTCCGCACATTTCTCTATCACCTGATTCATAGTGTGAATATGATCTATTGTTGAGTAGCCTTTACGGAATCCTGCCTGGTCCTTTGGTTGACAGAAGTCTAAGGTGTTCCTGATTCTATTTGCGATTACCTTAGTAAATACTTTGTAGGCAACGGACAGTAAGCTGATCGGTCTATAATTTTTCAAGTCTTTGGCGTCCCCTTTCTTATGGATTAGGATTATGTTAGCGTTCTTCCAAGATTCCGGTGCGCTCGAGGTCATGAGGCATTGCGTATACAGGGTGGCCAGTTTCTCTAGAACAATCTGCCCACCATCCTTCAACAAATCTGCTGTTACCTGATCCTCCCCAGCTGCCTTCCCCCTTCGCATATCTCCTAAGGCTTTCTTTACTTCTTCCGGCGTTACCTTTGGGATTTCGAATTCCTCTAGACTATTTTCTCTTCCATTATCGTCGTGGGTGCCACTGGTACTGTATAAATCTCTATAGAACTCCTCAGCCACTTGAACTATCTCATCCATATTAGTTATGATACTGCCGGCTTTGTCTCTTAACGCATACATATGATTCTTGCCAATTCCTAGTTTCTTCTTCACTGTTTTTAGGCGTCCTCCGTTTCTGAGAGCATGTTCAATTCTATCCATATTATACTTCCTTATGTCAGCTGTCTTACGCTGGTTGATTAACTTCGAAAGTTCTGCCAGTTTTATTCTAGCTGTAGGGTTAGAGGCTTTCATACATTGGCGTTTCTTGATCAGATCTTTCGTCTCCTGTGATAGTTTACTGGTATCCTGCCTAACGGAGTTGCCACCGAATTCCATTGCACACTCCTTAATGATGCCCACAAGATTGTCGTTCATTGCTTCAACACTAAGGTTCTCTTCCTTAGTTAAAGCCGAGTACTTGTTCTTTAGCTTGATCTGGAATTCCTCTATTTTCCCTCTTACCGCGAACTCATTGATCGGCTTCTTATGTACCAGTTTCTTCCGTTCCCTTCTCAGGTCTAGGCTAATTCGAGTTCTTACCATCCTGTGGTCACTGCAGCGCACCTTGCCGAGCACGTCCACATCTTGTATGATGCCAGGGTTAGCGCAGAGTATGAAGTCTATTTCATTTCTAGTCTCGCCCTTCGGGCTTCTCCACGTCCACTTTCGGCTATGCCGCTTGCGGAAGAACGTATTCATTATCCTCATATTATTCTGTTCCGCAAACTCTACTAATAACTCTCCCCTGCTATTCCTAGTGCCTTTGCCATATTCCCCCACTGCTTTGTATCCAGCCTGCTTCTTGCGTACCTTGGCATTGAAGTCGCCCATCTGTATACTGTATTTTGTTTTCACTCTACCCATCGCCGATTCCACGTCTTCATAGAAGCTTTCGACTTCCTGGTCATCATGGCTGGATGTAGGAGCGTAGATTTGTACAACCTTCATTTTGTACCTCTTATTAAGTTCCACAACAAGACCTGCCACCCTCTCGTTAATGCTATAGAATTTCGGTATGTTACCAGCTATATTCTTATTAATCAGGAATCCGACTCCTAGTTCTCTTCTCTCCGCTAAGCCGCGGTAGCACAGGACGTGCCCGCTTTTTAGCACTGTATATGCTTCTTTTGGCCTCCTAACTTCACTGAGCCCTATTATGTCCCATTTACTGCCCTCTAATTCCTCCAATAGCACGACAATCTTATGGGCCTCATTAAAGAGCGTGTAATAGAAGTCGGTGGTAACTTTGTTAGACAGGATACCAGTAAGCTATAGCAGGAGACGAAAGATCTGATTAAGAAACGCCAATGTATGAAGGCCTCTAACCCTAAAGCTAAAATATAACTGGCAGAACTCTCTAAATTAATCGACAAGCGTAAGACAGCTGGCATAAGGAAGTATAATATTGTCACAGTCGGTAATGTGGAAAGAAGACGACGCTGATGGCGGTCTTGGAGACGACGAAGAAGTGTTTTAGCAAGATCGATGCTCTACGCTTGTTGGCTCAGCCATTAAAAGCTACCTGTAAATAGACGAACGCTTCTTCCTTCCCGTAACATCATTGGTGGACGTGCGGGGTAATCGAGCAAGACGGAGCTCCGCAGCGGGCGTAACCTGGCCGCCATCTCATCCGAAGGAGAGAGTTCAACCGCGGCCCCGTCGTCGCCCCCGACGGTCATCCTGGCCCAGCCTCGCGACCCTGGCATGTTTTCCGGGATTGACAACGTTGACGTCGATGACTGGTTACAGAATTATGAACGGGTCAGCGCACACAACAGGTGGGATAACACGCTTATGCTGGCTAATATAATATTCTACCTCAAGAAAACAGCACGGGTCTGGTTCGAAACACATGAAGAAGAGATTACGAGTTGGGACCAGTGCAAACAGAAGCTTAGGGATTTGTTCGGCAAACCCGTCGGCCGCCAACGTGCTGCAAAGAAGGACCTTGGGACCCGTGTACAGACGTCCACTGAATCGTACGTGGCCTATATCCAGGACGTCCTCGCTCTTTGCCGCACAGTAGATAACAATATGGCAGAGGCAGACAAGGTCAGCCACGTCTTAAAGGGCATCGCGGACGACGCGTTTAACCTGCTTGTTTATAAGGACATCACAACGGTCAACGAGATCATTAACGAATGTCGCCGCTTTGAAGACGCGAAGAGTCGCTGCATAGTTCGACAGTTTACTCGTCTACCTAATACCGCAGCTTCGTCGACGTGCGAAGACATTTGTCCACCGCGTGAGCCCACCTCCTCCGAGAACGTCGTCCGTATCGTTCGGCGAGAAATCGAAGCAGCGTCTCCTGCCACGCCTGTGACGCAGTGCTTTGACGATTCCCGGCCGCTTGTGTCACTCATTCAGTCGCTCATTCGCTAAGAACTTGCTAATGTAGGTCTTCCATCCATCTGCTCCGCCAGCCGTCCTGACTTTGCTTCGTCTGCTGCCTCTGCCCCTGTTCACCGGAGCCAATACGGTCCGTATCCGAGCTATCGCAACCCGGCCGAATGGCGCACCCATGACGATAGACCCATCTGTTTTTACTGTGGACGTGTGGGCCACATCTCTCGCCACTGTCGAAGTTCCTGGCCAGCCCACTCACGACCAAGCTTTCCTCCCTACCGCCCCTCCTCACTGAATCCTCGCCCGCCATCACTCTCCACCGAGGTTGAAGAGGCACCTGACAACGCTCGAGCCACCGCGACCAGCCGATCGCCATCACCACATAGTCGCCGCTCCCGTTCGCCCCAGCTGCGTCGCTCTCCATCACCAGCTTACCGTCGCCGCTCTCCGACGGGAAACTAACTGGGGTAGCTCCTGGAGGTGACGCTGCTCTAGAACACCGGCCTGAAATTCCTCTGCTGACCCTGCCTACTAATCGGAACCTTCTGGACGTGGACGTGGATGGTTTGCCCGTTACAGCACTCATCGACACTGGAGCCCAAATTTCCATCATGAGTGCGGAGCTTCGAACGCGCTTGAAAAAGGTATTTACTCCTGCTCCGACTCGACTGCTCCAGGTCGCCGATGGTGGAACTCCGGCTGTGCTTGGAATGTGTACTGCTCGTGTCAGTGTCGCCGGTCGCCACACGTCCGTTTTGTTTAGTGTGCTTGAACGTTGCCCTCACAATGTGATCCTCGGACTCGACTTTCTGTCCGCCCATTCTGCTCTGATTGACTGTTCCGCCGGTGTCGTACAACTTGACTTACCCCTACCTGTTCCCATTGACCTTACTGCTCAAGCTCCAGCTCAGCTTTGTTCCGCGGATTTTAAACGCCTGCCATCTCTTGCAGCAACCTTCATCCCTGTTTTAGCCAGCCCACCTGTACCTGATGGAGACTATGTCCTCACTCCCGTGACGTCAGTCCTGCTTTCTCACAATGTCTCCTTCCCACACACCATCGTTTCTGTTGCGGACAATCAGACATGTCTTCCGATCCTAAATTTCGGACAGTGCCCGCAAGTAGTTCCTCGAGGCATGTCTCTTGCCACGTTGTCACCAACGCACGAGTGCCACATTTCTGCTCTATCTGTTGCGCCGTCTTCGACCACTGCTCATTCTGCGCCTTCTGCATCAGCCCCGATCGATGACTTTACAAAGATGATTGCACCGGACCTCTCCACCCAACAAGCCGCACAGCTCCGTGGCCTCCTCGAGTCCTACTCCGACATTTTCGATCTGAACGATCGCCCTTTGCGTCAAGCTACGGTCGTGACGCATCGGATAAATACCGGCGATGCAGCACCTGTTCGCAGACGCCCATACCGGGTGTCGCCCTCTGAACGACAAGTTATCCAGAGCGGGGTTGACAAGATGCTTGCCAAAGAGATTATTGAACACTCTTCCAGTCCGTGGGCGTCCCCTGTTGTTCTCGTCAAAAAGAAGGATAACAGCTGGCGATTCTGCGTTGACTATCGTCATCTAAACACGATCACCAAGAAAGATGTGTATCCACTTCCCCGCATTGAAGATGCTCTGGATTGTCTCCACGGTGCCACTTATTTTTCATCTATAGACCTTCGCTCTGGATATTGGCAAATTGCCGTGGATGACATGGACCGTGAAAAGACCGCATTCGTCACACTAGACGGCCTATATCAGTTCCGAGTAATGCCATTTGGCTTGTGCAATGCCCCGGCGACCTTTGAACGGATGATGGACATGCTCTTGCGTGGTTTGAAATGGTCCATCTGTTTGTGCTACTTGGATGACGTCATCGCATTCTCTTCAACTTTTGCGACTCATCTTGAAAGACTTTCATCTGTTCTTTCTGTTTTTCGCACCGCTGGCTTACAGCTCAACTCGTCCAAGTGCCACTTCGGTCACCGCCAATTAACTATGCTCGGACACCTTGTCGATTCGTCAGGCATTCGCCCCGACCCCGCTAAAGTTCATGCTGTGCAGAATTTCCCTGTACCAACTTGTGCCAAAGATGTTCGCAGCTTTATGGGCCTTTGCTCTTACTTCCGCAGGTTTGTGGAAAATTTCGCCCATGTTGCCCGTCCCCTGACTGACCTCCTGAAGAAAGACGTTCCTTTCTATTGAGGCTCTGAACAAGCGTCTGCTTTCTCGCAGCTCATCACGCTGCTTACTACACCTCCTGTTCTCGCCCATTTTGACCCCTCCGCTCCGACAGAAATCCGCACTGACGCCAGTGGCTCCGGAATCGGCGCAGTTTTAGCTCAACGCCAATGTAGGCACGACCGCGTTATCGCCTACGCCAGTCGCCTCCCTTCTCCCGCCGAGCGCAATTACTCGATTACTGAGCGCGAGTGCCTCGCCCTCATTTGGGCGGTGGGCAAGTTTCGACCCTACATATATGGGCGACCATTTACAGTTACAACCGACCACCACGCCCTTTGTTGGCTTTCCTCCTTCAAGGATCCCACCGGCCGCCTCGGTCGCTGGGCCCTACGGCTGCAAGAATACACCTACACTGTGGTCTACAAGTCGGGTCATCTACATCAGGACGCCGACTGCCTGTCTCGTCATCCCGTCGATGTACCGGACGGTTTAGTGGATGTCGCACCTATCTGCGTTCTTTCCCTCTCAGCCTTGCAAGACATTGGCGCTGAACAACGACGCGACGAGTCGTTACGCCCCATTATCGAACGCCTGCTCTCTGCTCCGTCTGACCCATCCCTTCACATGTTCGTACTACAAAATGGCATCCTGTATCGCCGCAACATGCACCCCGATGGGCCCGAGCTCCTAACCGTCATTCCGTCTCATCTGCAAACGATTGTACTGCAGCAACTGCATGACGTTCCCACCGCTGGACACCTTGGCGTCACGCGGACCTATGACCCAATTTGGCGACGGTTTTTCTGGCCGCGTCTCAACCGCTCCGTCCGGCGCTATGTTGCCGCGTGTGAGTCGTGTCAACGCCGAAAAAGACCAGCTGTGCCTCCTGCCGGACTGCTGCAGCCTTTGGATATACCGGCCGACCCTTTTTTTCGCGTTGGCCTTGATCTCCTTGGACCATTCCCTATATCCAAAGACGGAAATAGGTGGATTGCCGTCGCTACGGACTATACAACTCGATATGCCATTACTAGAGCCCTACCGACCAGCTGCGCTACAGACGTCGCTGATTTCTTGCTTCACGACGTTATCTTGCACCACGGTGCACCTCGTCAACTTCTCAACGATCGCGGCAGATACTTTCTTGCCAAAGTCATAGACGACCTACTTCGATCATGTGCTACTAAACATAAACTTACTACCGCTTACCATCCTCAAACTAACGGTCTTACCGAACGCCTGAACCGCACATTAACGGACATGCTCGCAATGTATGTTTCCTCCGATCATCGCGACTGGGACATTGCTCTACCATTTGTCACGTTCGCCGACAATTCCTCGCGCGACGACACAGCTGGCTATTCACCCTTCTATCTCCTCTTCGGCCGTGAGCCGACTTTGCCTTTCGAGACACTCCTCTCGACCACGCTCGACTCGCCGACAGAGTACACTCGGGATGTAATAGCCACAGCGACCCAAGCACGCCAGATTGCCCGCATTCGTCTGTCTGCTTCCCAGACACGCCAGAAGTACCGTCACGACAAGCGCCATCACGACGTGAACTACGAACCAGGCGCTCTTGTGCTAGTATGGTATCCAGCTCGGCATGTTGGTCTTTCCGAGAAATTCCTCTCGCGATACTATGGCCCTTACCGCATCCTTCGCCAGGTGAGCCCTGTCACATATGAAGTGTCTCCGCTGAATGCCACGGTGCCTTCACCCTTCTCTGACATCATCCACGTCAGCCGTCTCAAACCTTACCTTTCTTCGACCGATGAGCCGCACCAATCAGGTGCTTTTTCCGACGGGGGTGATGTCACAGTCGGTAATGTGGAAAGAAGACGACGCTGATGGTGGTCTTGGAGACGACGAAGAAGTGTTTTAGCAAGATCGATGCTCTACGCTTGTTGGCTCAGCCATTAAAAGCTACCTGTAAATAGACGAACGCTTCTTCCTTCCCGTAACAATATGGATAGAGTTGAACATGCTCTCAGAAACGCAGGAAGCCTAAAAGCAGTGAAGAAGAAACTAGGAATAGTCTGAAATGATCAGAAGAATAAGAATGAACTGGGGTGCGTTTAGCAGGCATTCTCAGATCATGAACAGCAGGTTGCCATAATCCCTAAAAAGGAAAGTGTGTAACCACTGTGTCTTACCAGTACTCATTTACAGGGCAGAAACCTGGAGGCTTACGAAAAAGGTTCTGCTTAAATTGAGGACGACACAACGAGCTATGGAAAGAAGAATGATGGTGGTGAAAGAATATGTGTGGTGAGGGAACAAACGCGAGTGAATGACATCTTCGTTGAAATCAAGAAAATGAAGTGGGGGGCATGGGCAGGACATATAATGAGGAGGGAAGATAACTGATGGTCATTAAGAGCTACGGACTGGATTCCAAGAGAAGGGAAGCGTAGCAGGGGGTGGCAGAAAGTTATGGGCGGATGAGATTAGGAAGTTTGCAGGGACAACATGGCCACAATTAGCATATGACCAGGGTAGTTGGAGAAGTATGGAAGAGGCATTTGGCCCTGCAGTGGGCGTATCCAGGCTGATGATGAAGGCTGTCACCACCAAAGTCCGAAGAGTCCAGGGGGCAATGAGGAAGATGCAGCACCGTGGCCGGGGCTGCACCGTCAAGTAGGCGCTGCGGATAAACCAAGCTGCGGCCACATCCATCTTGCTATATGCCCTGCCGCTGGTTCTGCTATCTCCAGCCGGGAAACGACAGCTCGAGAGGCTGCACAGGAGTGCAGTAAGGAGCATCCTAGGTTTCCCCAAGCACTCCCAAATTGCTGCCACACTGGCTGAGGCTGGCGAATGGCCATTGTAGCTGCACATGCTCCAGCGGACCCTTGGGCACATTGACCATCTGCACCGTGCTCCAGATGGTGGGGGTTTGCTCTCCCGACTGCGGAGCCAGCCGCTATCTCGCATGGGGGGCCTCTGTCAGCTCTACGAGGAGCTGATTGTGCAGCGGCCAGTGCCAATGGTCACATTTCCGCTACACGAGCAACCTCCAGAGGTGCACCTATGCCTGAATGGAGCATCAAAGCGGGGGATGCCAGCAGTAGCACTGCAACAGGCTGCTACTGGCAAACCCCTAGAATAGCTGGACGTTATGCAAAATAGAAGTGAGGCGTGCAGACAGGACACAAGAGTTGAGAAGTGAACAACACGAACGCCGACTATCAACTGAAGGGAGAACTGCGGCGAAAAAAGACACAAAACTCATCTACGCATGCTCAGGAATGGTAACACCACGTGTCAATCGGGTACATGAGCCGGTCTACGTGAGAGATAACTGTTAAGGCACTTAATCTCTTCCTTATGTAAAGTAATCGAAGGCTGACTCACGCACGCACTTTCACCATTATAGATATGCCATACCTCTACCATAAGACGCGTATCTTCATTCTTATGCCTGTAAAATATCGCGCATTCATCTAACTCTGGCGTGCAGTTACAATCTCGGCAATGTAGCGAAATATTAGAAGGCGATCCACCGGTTAACGACCTTTTATGTTCCATTAGCCTCTGATTGATACACCGTCCCGTTTGCCCAACGTAGAACTGGCCACGGCTAAGGGGAATTTTATAAACCACATCCATACGACAATCAGTAAAACTGATGTTCTTATTGTGCTTCACTGGACAAATATCGGTTCGTTTTTTGCCTTTTAGCCGCTCCTTTTTATTCTGTACGGCAGCGCATATCTTACCTAGCTTACTGGGAGCAGTGAAAGCAACATTAACATCATATCTACTAGCAACTTTTTTAAACCTGTGCGACACTGAATGAATATACGGAATAGCCACTACTCTTTTTTTGCTATTACTGCTTTCTGTAATCACGTCCGCCCCTCTCGAAACCGACTTCTTTAGGCGCTCAGCCACAGTGGCCACCGCTACACTAGGATAACCTGCTTCTAATAGGCGCCGGACCTGCGCATTAAAACTGGCGCGCATTTCGTGCATGCAGGATCTGGTGAGGAAAGACTTAAGGCACGACATGGCAATTCCGTTTTTTACTTATTTAGAATGCTTGGATTGAAAGTTTAGCAACAGCTTCGAAGATCTTGGGGAGTACTGCCAACAAACATGATTTTGTTCGAAGATCAAGGAAATGTCAAGAAACTGAATTACGCGTCGCTGAGGAAATTCCTTGGTAAACTTTCATCCTCCCCCATAAAGTTTAAATTGCTCACTTACTGAGGCAGTAGCGGAATCGAATTCTTCCCTATTGCAGAAAATCCGGTAATCATCAACGTAACGAGATATCTTGATAACGCTATCACCTAAGGCTTTCTCTAAGCAGTTGTCAACCTTACTCAGGTAACTGTTTCTAAGAATAGGGGCAACCTTTGAGCCAATACAAATGCCTGATTTCTGCAGAAAAACGCCATCTCTCCACCCAATCAGCGTCGACTTCAAGTACCTTGAAAGAATTTCTAGAAAAGCTCCTGTGGAAACACCGCATCTGTCAATAAAAGCCGACTCTTGCACTTGTTCTTTAATGCACTCATTTACGGAATTTAGCAACCCGTCATGCGGCAAGGACTAATACAGGTCTTCGATATCCATACTAAAAGTTATACAATCACCAGGATTTTCCTCTCTCAAATACTGAACTAGTGCCTGAGAATTACGTAGGCAAAAGGGGCCTGAAAAAGCTAGTGAAGCTAGGCAGTTCTGTAGGTAACTAGCGACACAGACTTGCCACGTCCCTTTCTCTGACGCTATAGCACGAAAAGGAATTTCTTGTTTATGGGTCTTGGCCGAGAAAAACAGTTCTAAGGTGAGTGATTTAGCTTTCTTGACATTACAGACAAGCCTATCAAGATTATGCCTTGACAAGAGGTCAACCGCACGTTGCTTAATTACCGAAGGCTTGAGTTTTACTGGCTGCAAATTCTTTTCAATGGCTGAAATCACTTTTTCTGAAAACATGTCATCTGGCATAATTACGAAATAACCTTCCTTGTCAGATATTACTGGTCTAAGTTTATGCTCCACAAGGTAATCAACTAACGGTCGGACAGGGTCAGGCATCTTAAAATGAGAATTTGATTGTTTAATGCTAGCAATGCAATCCGAACTACAGCGTGAGCGTTCTTCTTCCGGGACGAACCTGGTTATGCAGCGCGGTATGCTTAAAACGTCAACGGGTTTTATGTTAGGCTTAAAACACTGCTTAGGACCTAAAGCAAGGGTTCTGCTATGGTTATCACTTACGATGGCGTCTCCAAGAACCAGAACGTTATCTGACGGTGAATTATTAGAAAGGTGTTTCCTCTTACTTTGTTGAAGTTCCGGAAGTTTCATCCTCCATAGGAAGTCCGCATGTTGCACGGCTAACTTATTCCAATCGGCGTAGGGGCAGTTCCAATGGCGACCGTCTTCCAGGGCCGCGCAACGGACCCGTAGACAATCCTGGTAGAACCTAACTTGGCGCCATAATTCAGCGGAAAGAATGGACGGCAGGCTGCTCGTGTTTACGCATGGCTCCATGCTCTCCAACGGCACCGCAGTTTTGGCCTATACCATCACATCTGAGCAGGCAGTGCCGACTATCTTTTCGCGCGAGCTCCACAGCAGCTGAGCTGGTGGGATTCCACCTGGCTGCAGACCTCCTGGCTGAGGACCCCCCGAGGAAAGCAGTAGCTGTGCTAAGTGACTCGCGACTGGCTCTCCGGGCACTCACTGATCACCATCGGTACGGAGCCACGGAGACCCTCCTGAGAGCAAAAATATCGGCCCTCTCTGCATTGGGGGCGGCCATCTCCTTCCACTGGCTGCCTTCCCACGTAGGGATCGCCGGAAACGAGGAGGCGGGTGTCCTTGCCAAGGCAGCCCACCACACAACCATTCCACTCACAAAAGCAGTCGCAGCATTGGACATCTCCAGACAGCAACTAAAACAGCTGCTTATTTCCAGCCATGCAGATAACAGGGTAGCTACCAACTGAGCCCCAAAACTCCTTCCTGAAAACGGCCTCTCGCGACGGGACCGTTCCACACTCCTGCGCCTGAGCACGGGCTCCGTGTGGACGACGGCCAGACTTCATGCCAAGGGACGTGCAGAAGGCTTGCAGAAGGTGCGGTGACGCCGAGACTACTCTGCACCTGTCCTGCATTAGCCCAGGAGCGCGCTCAAATCTCTGACACCCAGCGATGGTATGGACTCCCGGCTAGCTCCGAAATACACCTGCTCTTCCCGGCTCGCTACCACCTTCCAGCACTGGCAAGCCTGCTTGAATATGTGTACACAGACGAGCTCCTAGACCGCCACTAGTCTTCGGTCTCCCATGGGCCTCTGCCTTGCTCGCCGACCATCGCCCATGGTTGATGCTGACGTATGCTGCTTGACACTTACTCTCCCTTTCCTCCTCTATCCGTTCATCTTTCATCCCCCGCCCCCATCCCCAATACGCTGCGCCGTGCTCCCATATGAGCTGCAGAATTAGGCGTACTTTCCCTCGCAAACCACGAAGAAAGAGCGTCGAGCGCCGCGAAAAACGCCCCGACCCGCTAAGATGCGGACGGGAAGGGGGGGGGGGGGGCACGTTTTTTTTTTTTTTGGCGGCGGCTGCTTACGGCGCGGCCATGGGGGCGCCCTACTTGAAAGTATCTACTTGAAAATGATCTGCGTCGTGGCCAAAGGGCCAAAGTGCGTGCCCGCGTGGGCCTCATTTTCAAAGCGATCTGCCATGTTTGCAGAGTGCGCGTAGTGCCGGTAGCTTCGTGTGCGATGTGCTTTCTACGGTTTGTTCGCGTTGAAGCAAGAGCTGTGTGAACGTGAATTCGCTCGCTGTATACTGCTGCGTTTTCTCACTCCAGCGTTTTTCATCGAGTTTCCGCGGTCATCGAGCGAGATGCGTTCATGCCTACCTGTGCGTGCGTGACCCCGTGCTTGTTAATTTACTTAAGCGAATGTTTACGAGGTTACACGGCCGATACAACTACTATCCTTACTTCGTATAGCAATCTACTAGTCTGCTATCGCAATCGATGCTCCGCTTTTCGGGAGAAACTGCGGCATTTTCTCTTTTGCCTGTTTCACATGATGCGATTTTCGTCGCACCGGAAGTGCGATTTCCGTCGTTTGCGATGAAAATCGCAGTCGCAGTGCCGACCCCCCGATTTTCGGCTGCGACCAACCGGTTGGTCGCACAGTCGCACCGTCGCACCGATCGCTGCGATTTTCCGTCGAAATTGCGCGGAGAGCTGTCAACGGAGCTATTTCGCCGGTTTGTTTTGGAAAATGGCGTCTCGAACGACAAGTGCAATGCGCGGAGACGTGGATCGTCGAATTCGGTACGTACGCGAAGGGAGAATAAAAAACTTGTACCGCAGATTGCATTCTCCGATTGCTATGCGTTTGTTGACACGCTACACAGCAAATGAAGTGCATTTTCACGTTTGCTTCGTACGCCTTTGCGAGTTGTCAGTGCTAGGAGGTGTTCGATCCCTAGCAGACGACGAGGTCGTCACAATTTTCTTTTGTTGTGTAGCATGCAAAAATCGCGCTTACGGAGCCGCTTGAATTATTTCAACCTCGGCAAGGGCAAATGACAAGACAGCAAAGTACCCGAAGTTTCAACGTTGCGCTGAACGCGGTACCGTTCAGTTGCATTTTCTTGTCGGTTTTCAAGCATGAATTTCCCGATGCATCTTGAAAGCTTATCTTGCCTCTTATTAAATTTGACAGAGCAAAAGTGTAGGCTATCGTAATGAATTTGCTACGATAGCATTAAATCCGTGGCTTGAATAAAATATTACATGCACGTTTAGTTGCACCTCTTCTCTGGAGAATTTTTTTTCTTGCACAGAAACCAGTAAACATTGACTATGTTGCGGACTTTGTATCCTTACTGCATCTGTATGAACACTTGCTCTGCAAGGTAATTAACTGTACAGCTAGTAGATTAAGTAAATACAGTGACAACGTACCCTCCTGCACAATTATGTAGAACTCGTGCAACAATGCGAAAAGCAGGCAAACAGCCTGTTCTTGTGGGGATAAAACAGTATAAAACGACACGCTGAAGAAAAGTAAATCAAAACTGTGCAGTGAAGTCAGCCAGTACAAGCAGTTCTTGCACGTTCACAGCTGATCAAGTGTGCAGAAACATTCATGCCTTACATGTTTCTAGTAAGTTTCTAATAAGTTTGTGATCACATATATTAGTGTGTAAACCCATATAACGATATCCGCTGCGATTACTATCTTTATAAGTAATGAAATACCATGCTACTTGCAAGAACATATATCACCTGAGGATTTTAGAACAAATTTCTGCATTTCAACTATACACAATATGTGGTTTATTCAATAAAAGAACACAAACTGGGCTTTTTTGCAATGGCAAACTTATTCCAAACTTTACTTACATACAGGCAAGAAAAAAAATTATAGACAGAAATATTGTTCTTCAATTTGTTCACCTGCCACTGTGGCTATAGCATTCTGCTGCTAACACAAGGCGAGGGATTGATTTGCCAGCCATGGAAGTCGCATTTCGATGGGAGTCATAGGTGCGAAAAAAGCTCTTGCACTTAGATTTAGTTCATCACCTTTTATTGAACCCTTACACTTCAAAATGCTATTGCACGGGGGGCATGCTTATGCAAAATCTAACACCAATAGAAAGCAAAGCGCAGAATTGTAAAACAACCATCTTTCGTGATAATTCAAGTGTGTAAATATTCATTGCATCAATATGTATTGTTCAACAGCACTGCACAAGTAAGCATGATCAGGTATAGCAAGTACTCTGTCAAGAAGCTGGTTCTACAGATGTTTAAATGTCAAGGCATGAATGCTCATACTACGTCGCACACATAGCACAAAGAAAACCTTTTTCAAGAGTTGTCCCTTCTGGCAGATATGAGTGGGCCATAAGCAGCAGAAACTTTATTGCAGGACATTGTGTAATACCGCTTATGAAAGAATGAACAGAGTGAAGAGGCTTTTAACCCTTTATTGACAAGTGTTGCCTACAGGCAACACACCAAAAAAGAATTTTTTTCTTGTCAAGTTTAGGTATAGAGTACGAAGTTTCTAGCTAAATGTCTTCGGCCAACACTGAATGACAGGCAGCAAGCGTCATTTGTTGGTTTAGAGCAGGAACACTGGACGAGGAAGAAGAAGTTTGGCACGCGACTCACTGTCTTGTGCAAGCAAGTTCAGAGGAGACAGGCCAATGCAACGTATGCAGCTGCAGTGGTGTCGCACATCTGATGTAAAGCAAATGAAATGGGCACCTATGGTTCACATATGATAAGAGCTGTCTATACAAATTGAAAATAAAGCTAGGTGGCTTCATTGGGGTGAAGCCCACTTCCAGTTTCCTGCCTGGGGTTTTCCCTCTATTGCTGAAAAATTTCTGCAAAATATTTTTTCTTTTTGTTGATTATGCTTACTCTTGACGTGTTTTGCATATTTAGATAGAACAATAAACATGTTTTCTCGGTATTTATATGTCTCGTCATTAAAGGGTTAACAGCAGTACCTCATGCTGCTCTAATAAGAGGAACGATGAGCAAAAACATTTCTGGTAGAGCACTTAAACTAACTTTGTGAAAGACAGAAAATTCCAGGTGAGAGTTGGAGGTACGTTTAGCCCACACACACCAACAACAAGGGCATACTACAAGAAACGCTACAGCCTGTGGTGTATTACAGTCTGTGGGAAAGCTATCTTATACAGAAATGAAGAATGATGCAACAAGCCCTCGACAACACTGCAGACTTTCTTGGCTAGTCTGGCCTCTCGCTTTCTGATAAGTCAGCTCATATCGACGTCAGAAAGAAAAGAAAGACTAGAATCAAGAACTACCCCAGATTGCACATTGTGATCCACATAGCTGGACAAATATGCCCGCAAGTCAACATCCACAAATCCTCAGCTAGTGTAAGGCCATGATGACAGAGCCAGCATGTGGGTGAAACAATTATGCAATGCCTGGACGCAACTTCCACACCTGGTGAAAAGAATAATCTCGAAATAACGGGGGTGGGCGAGCGGATACTATAGAAAATCGCAGATGCTGTGCTTGTGTCCAAGGTATGGTACGGTATGAATTACCAGCAGCACACAAAAAAGACAACTCATCGAATACAGGCATCGGGTAGTAATAACAGGTCTTTCCAACTGTACCATGCTTGAAGACCTCTATGAGAAAGAGCTAACGAACAAGCACCTAGACAGAGTAGAGTTGCAGCCTGCAGCACAAATTCTTTGTCTCAAGAGCTCAGAACCTCATCCCAAGATACTATGCCAGCTAGCATATGAGATGCAAAGACGACTACCCCTCCCTTCAGAAACACAACCTCGGGAGTACCTGAACTTGAAACACAACAGGCCCATACCATGGAATATGGGGGCAAACAATTAGGCCAGGAGACTATATGCAACTGCCAAACACACAGAGGAGGTTGCTAATCATGAATATACAAGCAAACATAAGGCACATATAGTACACTGATCTGGCAATACCAGTGTAACAGTAGTATGACACTACATAAAACTAAACCCCATATAAGTGAGTACCATTCCAGGTCATCCTACACCTAGAAAAGCTGAACGGAAAGCAATCAAAGCAGCTCTTGTAATGCAGATTACACCCTGCACAACACCCTGCATGGATTCACCAGAAACTGTCTGGGCCTGCACATCACACAAGATTGTCAGGAAAATCAGGAGATTAACATGCAACTTGCCAGCACATGGTCAGAAATTAAATTACAGGATACATAGCCATGCAGATATTCCAGGACACAAGCGGGCTTATAAGCCTGACATAATAACTGAAAACTAGATGAGTTTGTGTGTATTCATTATTAACTAAAGTGCAACAGATAGACAACAGACAAGAACGAAGCGCTCTGTGTGTTCACTTCGTTCCTGTCCATCGCATTTCTGTTGAAGTATAGATAATGAATTCATAAGGCTGCACAGGAGAGGAATGATACCTCTGCCCAAGGGCACGATCTCGCATCCAAATCCACGCGTGTGCACACACACACACACACAAATGTTGCAAGAGTGCATAGCATGAAGCAGTATCAACAGGATGACACTAGATATGGATGAGGACTAACTTTCAACTGAGGTTCATTTATAAAAATGTGGCGAGTTGTAAAAGGGCGATGAGCAAAACGAGAACAAGGTGAAAGCAGGAGCCAACGTTTCGACAAGTGGACTTGTCTTCTTCAAGGTCCACGTGTGGAAACGTTGGCTCCTACTTTCACCTTTTTCTGATGTTGCTCATCGTCTTGAATTTCCAACTCCTGCCTTCCCCGAGTTTTCCCCAGAAAAAGAAAGACATCTTTGAAGGACAGATAAAAATTGGTGCTTGATGCAGCCAAACATAAATAAAAATGCTACAGAAAGAAAATAGAGAAAAATTCCAAGTGCAGGAAAAAATGATTACAATTGCCAATCCTGCATGCCAGCACATTTCAAGAAACACTGTTGTTATTCCAATAGACAGACTGATAGCTTGCTTATGCAATGCAAGCACATTCTTCCAGTTCCATGCCATTGGGAAGAAAACGAGTTTCCTGGAAGGTAGCCACTTGCACACTTGGTGATCACTGTTTTTTTCCCCTGGACTTGTGTATCTATATGTATTTTCCCCCTTTCCTGCTTTTACGTTTGGTTTCATCAAGCACTAGTCTTTATCAGATTTTATTGCTGTACTACTTTGTGGTAACCTTTATAGATCACTGCATTTTCACAATAAACCTTTTAATTAGACGTTAGCATATTCTGTTCTTACTGCTTCACACTGTACATTCTTGCTACATTGGCCAAATAAAAGATTTTATAAGGTATCATGAGGGCCATTAAAGTGACTTGCTGCAGTCTAAAAAAAAAAAAAACGAATAGCCTGGCTGCAAATGGCACCAAAGAACACATAGGACAAACAAGAAAACCGTGATGATCTAACAATCAAAAGTTTAATGTACACACCGAGTAAAAGCTCGCTGATAAGCAATAGACTGAACATACACAAAAAGGAGAAGCAAAAATTCATGTGCATTTCCTGACAGGAAATGCATCCATTTCTAACGGAGGCCGTGATGACAAGATTAACCCAGCATTTTTAGATCTACAGCTTCCGTAATTTCTCTATGCAGCCGATCTGCACAGAATGCTAGCTTCTTCCTCTACAATGCACGCTCAGATGTGGAGAGTGCATTGTAGAGGAAGAAGCTAGCATTCTGTGGAGATCGGCTGCCTAGAGAAATTATGAATGCTGTAGATGCAAATACACTGGGAGAATCTTGTGTCAGCATGGCCGCTGTTACACTTTCCGAGATGGATGCGTTTCCCGTTGGGATCTGTATGGACACACATCAGATCTTGCTTCTGCTTTTTGTGTAAATTCGATTTATTGCTTGTCGACCGGCATTTACTCGGCATGGTCAATAAACTTTCATTTGTTAGTACACCTCATGAGATTATCTTGGTATCTAGCAGAAAGGTGTTCATTCTTTTTAGAGTTAAGCTGTATATGCCTAGGCGAAACACTCATGGTCCGATCACAAGAACCCTAGCGTAGGGGTATGAGCCATTGTTTCGGGGGTTGTGAGCCATTGTTCGTCTTACATGAGGGACGGAGACATTTCTTGTTGGGTAGACATAAAAATGCTTATGCATTTAACACATAAACATTTATCTACGCATTATTGCAAGGAAGGGACACAGAGTGGGACGGGGTTAAGACAAGATCATGATGTCATAATTATCTTGCAGCAAAGGTGTGGCGGGCCATTGGCTACACCGATAGTGACGTCGTTTCTCTCTAGCAGCAGAGCGCGCAGGCAGAAGTCTCTCTCAGACTTCCCTATAGGTTCAAAAATGTGTCCCTGTATTTAATCAAATGAAATGTGCAGCCCCAGTGTGTCACTTGGTAACTACAGTGCATAACTGAGTCATAAACATTATGATTAACGCATTACAAAACACAAGTGCGTAACATAATTCAGAAAGACTTCGATGGACCACCTGGATTAACACAATGAACCGCTGCTCATTGCACTTTCGAAGATGGTGATCTTGCAAAGTGCAGTGTGCGGCATTCCAAATAAACAATGTGATAAACCCAAGCCAAACATGTGCATAACCTCATTAAGAAACACAGACATAACCAATAATATAGAAAGACTTGAATAAGCCATTGGAATTAACCAAGTGATAAAAACCAGGGCTGCACATTTCAGCTTCGCTGGTTTCCCGTCTGTACAGGGTGCATGGGCAGTAACTTTTTCTGTTATTGTTTGTTAAGTATTGTATAATGTTGCGCCAGCAAAACACGTTGGGCTAGTTGGTGCAATGTAGTGGTACTGCTTTTTTTGCTGGTTTTTTTCTTAATGTTGTGCCCTTCTTCCTTTTGTAACAACTTTTTTATTCCCCCTTGCATAATACTCCAACCTTGCAGCCTGCGAGGTATATAAATAAATAAGTACATAAGCACGTCATTCATTCATCTGCATACACCTCGCACCATTCCTTGCTCAACAAACGTCACTGTGTTGATGTCTCGCAGCGTGCATCTACATTAACTGCCGTTTGCGTTTCGGTATGGTTTGTGAACAGTGTAATGCATATAGATTACATGACATTAAGGTTGTGACCTATGCGGTGCATAAGCAAACCTTGCAAAAGATGACAGGTTGGATTGTTGAAAATAAGACAAATTGTATATATCGCAGTTACTTTAACAGCATTTAATTGACCACTTGACAAAAACTTCACTTCGCATAGATTCCAACACGTACACTGAATCTGCAGTTTTCTTTTGCTTATTAATGCAGTTGTTACTGCATGGCCACATTGTAGATTTGAAAACAAAGTGAAATAAATTTGTTTGTTGCAATATAACAATATGTGTAGATCACTGCGATTGTAACCCCAGAACTTAATACAAACATGCACACTATAGGACGCAGACAAATGTTCAGGACAAATTTCAGAATGTTTGCATCCTGATACTTATGAAAGTGAACGGTTTCATTCCATGGCTGTCAACGAGAGGGAGAGAGAAAACTTAATTGTGTTCGTGGAACAAAAACGCATTGATAAGCTTAGACATATAGTCATTGCTTAACACTTTCGAAATGAATAATTATAGCTTGCTATCGACATTGAAGCAGCCATTCGACAGCAAGAAAAGGAATCAGTTTTTCCAGCTCTGAACATTGAATTGCAGGAAATGCAAGCAGGCATAAAATTCTGCCAATATAATGTTTAGGAATACCAAATTGGAATAAACATTGAGGCTTGCATTTGTACTTTCTCTGGCTGAGCAATCTAGTTTGAAATGGCTCCCATAAGCATGTCGTACCAATGTTGATCTAAATGCATGACTAGCTTAAGAAATCTGGATGATTGCTATAAACTACAGTGAAGAAACTATAATATCTAATAACATTAATAATATAATAATAATATTTATTTCCACAAAACAGGCTAACCGTGAGAGGCGTGCGAGGCTGAGCAGAAAGCTGAAAAATTCTACGGCAAGTGCGCCTGCCGTGGGCCTACGATCCTGCATTATGAATAGCGCGTATTGATATGGTCTTGTTAGAAGTTCCGAGTATACTACCAGCGCGAGACACGGGGCAACAAAGTGGACGAGAAGCGTGTCTTTTAGAATGCTATGTTACAACGTACGGGTTTCTACAAAAGTGTCGGTAACTGCTCGAAACATTTGATGCGTCGGCTTTTGCGCCTTTAGAAATATTGAGAGGGAGCTCCCATATATATATTCGCAGCGCAAGCACGGCGATGGACGAACCAGGCTAGCGCTAAGGTTGAATTTCACAACACAATTTTCGCAGCGCAAGCACGGCGATGGACGAACCAGGCTAGCGCTAAGGTTGAATTTCACAACACAATTTTCATTCCACGTCGTAATCACACAGATCGTTTGAGGCTTCGTTCAGGGGCACACGCGGGCGTTCGGGTTGGTGCTTCTTGTTGCGTTTGGCGTAAGAATATGGCTAGGAGCAGGCACCACATATGCGCAATGACAGGCAATATACACGCATCCTTTCTCCAGAAGCTGACGCCGAGCACGGGTAGCGCGAGGATCTTGTTGGGCTGACACGACAACTTCGTGGCAGCCGAATTCCGAATACTGCATATACGGTGAGGGTAGCTATATGAACTTGTCGATAGGTCATCTTGCAGATTGTTGTAGCACAGGCAGAACGAAACGGTCATAGAAGGTAGATAAGACAACACACATCGCTGAACCACCTGCGAACAGGTGATTACGTGCGCGATGTCGCACTGAACTACAGAAACCGCCGTCGCGCACCCCAAGACAAATCTTAACTAACGTTTTTAAATGAGTAAAAGTACATATTATTTGCTTACAATCAAGAGAAGTCAATAATATTATAGTGTAAACGTTTTATTTACTACAATAAAAGAATTATGCAGCGCGTGCCACGAAACCTGGCACTAAGCAACCCTGTGCGTCGCACCAGTCGCATTGTTGAAATCGCAATCATGTGAAATGAGCCCTCTAAAAATCGCACTGCGACGCGTGCGACAGCACCGATTTTCGTCGTTGCAGTCGCAGCATGTGAAACAGCCTTTTCTCCGCGCCAGTCGGCGTGACGAGCCCGCGGATGGAGCAAGAGCCATCTCGATGTCGGACCGCGTCGGCCGCGTCCGGTTACGTTGGCTGTGCTTCGAAGTACGGACGCTGTTCACGCCAACGGGACGCAGCGCGCGTGCTCACGCCACGTCGGACTATATACACGCCTTAACCGAGCGATTTTTTGCTATGACATTCATTAGTTCGAATTTTATATAATTCGAATTTTCGTAGCATCCCCCCGCTATTCGAATTAACGAGCTTTTACTGTACTTCACACAGAAACTTGAACAAAAGAGTTTCAATGTAGAATGCTACCTTTGCAACATTCCTGCAAGAGATTGTGTTCTTACAAATAGTACAAATAAGAAACATGTAGTTGAATATACAAGTTTTCCCAATATCATTTTCAAAAAGTAAGAAAATTCAATCATAATATAAAAAAAATTAGTTGGAAGTCAGATTACGTGAGGTAAAACATGGGTGCGATATTATGTTTATTTGTTTTATTCACAAAATATAATGGGCCAAAGTGGCTGATGGCCGTGCTGGCTTTAGAGCCCCGAGCACTTGTTTTCATTTGTTACCATATACTCTCCAAAAGAAACAAGGCAACGTCTGCCACAAATGAAGGAAGGTTTACCTGAATTTTTTACTGTGGGGACAACAGCAAACATGTTTTCTACTTTGTTTCCTGGGATGAAATGCAAGAGACAAAACAAACTCGACACTGCTTGTAGTGCTCAAAGAAATTTGTTGTGTATCCTTTACAGTGATTACTTAAAAAGTGTTGATCACCGTCAGCTGGCTGGCGGCAGTTCTCGCAGCACCTGTCCGTCTGTTCACGGGGGGCACACGTGCAATGGCTGAATTCCTGGCACACACGTCAATAATGACTTCCACTCTACCGGGTTCTACTGATGCTGCAGTTCAATGGCTTTACCAGGTGCATGAAGCTGGGAAACGCTCTTGAGGTTGCCGCTAAGTTGGGAGACCATTTCATGCGCTGATTGAATGGAGGTGGCGCTTCCAGAGCTCGGCTTGTGCAGCCACTAGTCCAGCCACTACGTCACAGTCACTCTTTCCGTGCCCGGAAGCAGAAAATAGCCCCTTCGCGGACGTGTACTTAATGCGACACAACTCGTAGAGTTGGTACCTATATTTAAAAGGCCTCGCTGCACTATCGCTGATGTAGGTGACATAACAGCAGATGAGTGCGCTTTCATGCAATTAATAAAGGGAAAACGAGACATCTACCCAAACGTAGCTAAGTGCTACGAAGGAAACCCATACGGGTTCCTCGAAAGAAAAGCCTCATAGTTAAAGATGTCTCATTAGAGATTTTCAACATATGCGACTCGGCCTCTACGACGGTCCCTACTGCTCCCACGGAAACATCTGTGATGTTATTTTCAAGGTACTTCGTCGTAAGGCGCGAGAGAGCTATGATCCGGTACGACTGACTTAGCACGAGCGCCACAGGTGCGAGACAGTGTCTGACACAGCGGTCGCCATAAGGGGTGTCAGTGCCCGCTGCTTACCTATTTAATTCACCGCGTCGGCGGCATCCGCAACCGCGTGGGCGGTCTCATCTGCACTTCCGAAGGGGGGGGGGGGGGTGCAGAATGGCGCGAAGTACGGGGGGCGGTGCTCGTCCGCGGCGTCAGCTGCTGCATGTGGGACGGGGATCACTGCTCCTGCAGGGGGCGATGGCGAGCGGCTACGAGTAAAGTATAGAGGGACCTTAGCTACGAGTGAAGTTCGCTTGGGCGTTGTCACCGCTGATACTGGTGGCACGATTCCCCCGCGACGAAGGGCCGCTCTCGTCGTAGGTGGGACGAAAGCGTGCAGTGCCCCGCAAGACGATGGCTACGATGTGGCGCTCGAGTAGCGCGCGTCGTCTGTACGGAAACAAAGCGCTGCCGGGTCTGTCTGCGGCGGCTGCTGTGAATCGCGCCCACGCGCTGCCTGTCGCGATCTTGCGATTAGCGAGGCAGTCGCACTACACTGCGCTCCGTTTGCATTGTGGCGCACGGTACAGATTGTCCGCGCCAGCTACGCTACTCACAACGTCCTCTTTGTAACATAAGCAGTGTATTTATATAAATCTAATTTAAAATTTTCACACGCGAAATGAAAACACGTATAGAGCTTGACGTAATAGCATATGCTACGAATGGGTGGATTTCTGATTTTCCCTTTATTAATTACGTATAGAGCTGCGCTCAAATTTCGCATTAGCGAGTATCGTAATCGCGTCGATGAATTTTTATAATTATTAGGGGCGGAGTGCTTGAAGCCTGCTTCACCTCCGCCGTGGGTCGGCCCAATATTGCTCCGCGATCGGCCAACGCTCACCTTTTTATTGTTGACGCACAAACACGAAAAATACATAGAACCCTAGCCATATACAGCTTCGCTGTATAAACAGATTGGGATAATTGTACGTTATACCAGCGCAGCGTCAATTGAGGCTCTCTGGTTCTTCCGTGACATATGGTGACCGAGAAATTATGTTACCGCGTCGACTGTACCTCGTAATTGGAAAACATTTTCGCTACCATCATGAGCGTCGGCACGGGAACACATAATTCGATCGCGGTGCCACCAATATTTTCGGCTTCGTTGGAAAGCATGCGCCGTGCTGCCGCTCGACCCGACCTTCAATACTCTTGCACCCTATAGCTGCTAAGCGGGCTTTTGCCGCCCCGCGTTGTGATTGGCTAACGGCAAGGCGAAACTATTGTCACGTGGTGGTGACGTTAAGAACACAGTAGCAATACTGTGATAGACAAAACTAACTTTTATTGGGCGAACCTGTGCCCACAAAACAGGCTACACTTATAGCACAACGATAGCGGCGAACACGGTCGGCGATCGTCGAAAATCTGATCAGCGGGTCAAGCGCGTCGGCTTTTATAGATCAGTCGTCGAATGTTCCAGATTAACTGATGGGACCCGCGTGTCTTCCACAAAGTTCTACACCATTCGTGTCACGCGATGAAATCTGATAACACAAGGTTCGGCGACAACAGACACGCGGATAGAAGCATCGATAACTTTCCAGAAACGTCGGATACATGCAGGCGCGTCCCTCGCTGTGCGATTACAGTTGTTAAGCGGCGAAACGTGGTTGCCCGATAAAGATAAGTACACGTGTAATTACCCCCCTCTTAAAAAGCATCGACCCGATGCTGCAAACAAACGAAAGTAACAAAGAAAAGCACTCGTAGCAAAGGAAACAACAAACTAAGGAAGTTCATCAGCGTCCGTAAAATGGTTTAAGGCGCACCACGTGGACCACTTCAGATCGTGCGCGGCGCCGCTGTGAGTGCGATATGCCGTCTGGCACGACCTCATAGTCTAGCGCGCCAATACGTCGGATGACCTTGTAGGGTCCGAAATAGCGTCGCAGCAGCTTCTCACTGAGTCCTCTCCGGCGTATCGGGGTCCATACCCAAACACGGTCGCCGGGCTGGTACTCGACGGAGCGTCGTCGGAGGTTGTAGTGTCGGCTGTCGGTACGCTGCTGGTTTTTGATCCGTAGGCGGGCGAGTTGTCGGGCTTCTTCGGCGCGCTGTAGATAGGTAGCGACGTCAAGATTCTCTTCGTCAGTGACGTGCGGCAACATGGCGTCGAGCGTCGTCGTCGGGTTCCTGCCGTAAACCAACTTGAACGGCGTGATCTGTGTTGTTTCTTGCACCGCCGTGTTGTACGAAAAGGTTACGTACGGCAGGACCGCGTCCCACGTCTTGTGTTCGACGTCGACGTACATCGCTAGCATGTCGGCAAGCGTCTTGTTCAGGCGATCCGTGAGACCATTCGTCTGTGGATGGTAGGCAGTTGTCCTTCTGTGGCTTGTCTGGCTGTACTGCAGAATGGCTTGGGTGAGCTCTGCTGTAAAAGCCGTTCCTCTGTCGGTGATGATGACTTCTGGGGCACCATGTCGCAGCAGGATGTTCTCCACGAAAAATTTCGCCACTTCGGCTGCGCTGCCTTTTGGTAGAGCTTTAGTTTCAGCAAAACGGGTAAGATAGTCCGTCGCCACGACAATCCACTTATTCCCGGATGTTGATATCGGAAACGGCCCCAACAAATCCATCCCAATCTGCTGGAATGGTCGGCGAGGAGGTTCGATCGGCTGTAGTAATCCTGCTGGCCTTGTCGGTGGTGTCTTGCGTCGTTGACAGTCTCGGCATGTCTTGACGTAACGGGCGACGTCGGCGGTCAGACGTGGCCAGTAATACCTTTCCTGTATTCTCGACAGCGTCCGGGAGAATCCGAGGTGCCCAGCGGTTGGATCGTCGTGTAGGGCGTGCAGTATTTCTGGACGCAGCGCTGACGGTACAACAAGAAGGTAGCTGGTGCGGACTGGCGAGAAGTTCTTCACGAGCAGGTTGTTTTGTAGCGTGAATGAAGACAACGCGCGCTTAAATGCCCTAGGGACAACGTCGGTGTTCCCTTCCAAATACTCGACGAGACCTTTTAGCTCCGGGTCGGCTCGTTGCTGTTTAGTGAAGTCTTCCGCGCTTATTATCCCAAGGAAGGCGTCGTCGTCCTCGTCGTCTTGCGGCGGGGGATCGATGGGGGCGCGCGATAAGCAGTCGGCGTCGGAGTGTTTTCTTCCGGACTTATATATTACCGTGACGTCGTATTCTTGTAGTCTGAGGCTCCGCCGCGCCAGCCGTCCTGAAGGGTCCTTTAAGTTAGCTAGCCAACACAATGCGTGATGGTCACTGACGACTTTGAATGGCCTGCCATAGAGGTAAGGGCGGAATTTAGCTGTAGCCCAAATGATGGCGAGGCATTCCTTTTCAGTCGTAGAATAGTTGCTTTCCGCTTTTGACAGCGACCGGCTAGCATACGATATCACCCTTTCAAGTCCTTCTTTCCTCTGGACTAGGACGGCACCGAGGCCTAGGCTACTGGCGTCAGTGTGGATTTCGGTATCGGCGTCCTCGTCGAAGTGTGCAAGTACCGGCGGCGTCTGCATGCGTCGTTTGAGTTCTTGAAATGCCTTGGCCTGCGGCGTTTCCCACTTGAAGGCGACATCCCATTTGGTTAGATGTGTTAGCGGCTCCGCGATGCGTGAAAAGTCCTTGACAAAGCGCCTATAGTACGCACACATGCCAAGGAATCTGCGCACTGCCTTCTTGTCGGTTGTCTGCGGGAACTTTGCGATGGCAGCTGTCTTCTGTGGGTCGGGGCGTACTCCTGATTTGCTGATCACGTGGCCTAGGAACAAAAGCTCATCGTAAGCGAAACGGCACTTTTCCGGCTTCAGAGTGAGCCCTGATGACTTGATGGCTTCTAACACGGTCGCAAGCCGCCTAAGGTGATCGTCGAAATTCCCGGCGAAGACAACGACGTCATCCAGGTAAACAAGGCACGTCTGCCACTTCACTCCGGCTAACACCGTGTCCATGACGCGCTGAAACGTTGCAGGCGCCGAGCACAGTCCGAGTGGCATGACCTTGAACTCGTACAGGCCGTCTGGCGTGATGAAGGCAGTCTTTTCGCGATCTCTCTCGTCGACTTCTATTTGCCAGTAGCCAGACTTGAGGTCCATCGACGAGAAGTATTTAGCGTTGCAGAGCCGGTACAATGCGTCGTCTATCCGTGGAAGGGGGTACACATCCTTCTTCGTGATCTTGTTCAGTCGGCGATAATCGACGCAGAAGCGTAGGGTTCCGTCCTTTTTCTTTACCAGGACTACAGGAGAGGCCCACGGGCTTTTCGACGGCTGGATGATGTCGTCGCGCAGCATTTCGTCGACTTGTTGCCTAATAGCTTCACGTTCTCGCGTCGAAACTCGGTAAGGGCTCTGGCGGAGTGGTCGAGCGCTCTCTTCGGTTATTATGCGATGATTTGCAACTGGTGTTTGTCGAATCCTCGATGACGTCGAAAAGCAGTCTTTGTATCGTCGGAGAAGACTTCTGATCTGTTGCTGCTTACTCATAGGAAGACTTGGATTCACGTTGAAGTCTGGTTCGGGGATAATGCTCATCGGGGTAGATACGGCTGAATCCGAGAGGACAAAGGCATTGCTGGTTTCCACAATTTCCTCGATGTATGCGATTGTCGTGCCTTTGTTGATGTGCTTGAACTCTTGGCTGAAGTTGGTTAGCATAACTTCCACTTGCCCTGCGTGGAGTCGAGCGATCCCTCTTGCGACGCAAATTTCACGGTCGAGCAGTAGATGTTGGTCACCCTCGATGACGCCTTCCACGTCAGCGGGTGTTTCAGTGCCGACGGAAATAATAATGCTGGAACGCGGCGGGATGCTCACTAGATCTTCGAGCACACTCAAGGCGTGTTGACTACGATAGGTGTCCGGTGGTATCGCTTGATCTTGTGACAGCGTTATCGATTTCGACTTAGGTCGATGACTGCGCCATACTGATTCAAGAAGTACATGCCGAGAATGACGTCTCGTGAACACTGTTGGAGGACAACGAAGGTGGCAGGGTAAGTCCGGTCATGAACGGTAATTCTTGCCGTGCAGATCCCTGTCGGCGTAATCAGGTGTCCTCCAGCGGTCCGAATTTGGGGGCCCTCCCATGCAGTCTTAACCTTCTTCAACTGGGCGGCGATGTGTCCACTCATTACGGAGTAATCGGCCCCTGTGTCGACTAAGGCAGTGACTGCGTGGCCATCGAGAAGTATGTCGAGGTCGGTGGTTCTTTGTCTGGCGTTGCAGTTGGGTCTTGGCATCGGATCACGGCTGCGTCGTGTTGAACTGAAGTTGGAACGTCACGTCGTCAAGTCGTCGTTCGTCTGTGTAGTCTTGCCTTCCTGACTTCGTCGGGACGGCGGCGTGTCGTTGTTATGTCGTCGAGATCGTTTCGTCGTCGTCTTCGTCGGCGGCGGAGGATCTTCGTCAGTTCGACGAACAGCAACCGCACCTCCATCGCTTGCTGCTTTTAGTTTTCCGGATATGGGCTCGCTGACCGGCCCCGGGCTGGGCCAGTGTATGGTCGGCGCTGCGGCGACAGGTAGCGGCCTGGTGATGGCGAACGCGACGGTCGTCGAGAGCTCCACTGAGTAGCGGCGAGGTAGTCGGCGATATCGCGAGGTCGTTCGCCACTCTGTGGCCGCGGCGCGTTAACGGCGAAACCTCGCAGTCCCATCTCCCGGTATGGGCATCGGCGGTACACATGGCCGGCTTCCCCGCAGTGGTAGCAGAGCGGGCGGTGGTCAGGAGCGCGCCAAACGTCTGTCTTCCTCGCGTAGATGCGCTGGGCGACGGGTGGTCGTGCCGGCGGCGGCGGCGGCGGACGACGAAACTGTGGCGTGACAGGGCTCTGGCGCGGTCGCAGAGGGGGTCCTTGACGGCGTGCGACGGCGGCGTAGGTCATCGCTTGCGGCTCACGCTGCGGCGATTCAGGGGCTACTCCAAGTTGTTGTTGGAGTTCCTCACGCACGGCGTCGGCAATCGAAGCCACTTGAGGCTGTGATGATGGGAACAGCTTTTGTAGCTCCTCCCGCACGACAGCTCGGATAGTCTCGCGTAGGTCGTCGGTGGCCAGTGACTGAACTCCGACGTAGTTTGTCGAGGTCGTGCGGCGGTCGAATTGCCGGTTTCGCATCTCGAGTGTTTTCTCGATGCTGGTGGCCTCGTGAAGAAACTCGTCGACGGTCTTCGGTGGGCTTCGTACCATTCCGGCAAAAAGTTCCTCCTTCACACCACGCATCAGCAGGCGGACTTTCTTCTCCTCGGGCATTTCAGGGTCGGCGTGGCGGAAGAGACGGCTCATTTCTTCCGTGTAGATCGCGGTCGTCTCATTAGGTAGCTGCACCCGGGTTTCTAGTAGCGCTTGGGCTCGTTCTCGGCGTACGACGCTTGCGAATGTCTTCAGGAAGCCGCTTCGGAAAAGTTCCCAGGTTGTTAAGGTGGTTTCTCGGTTTTCGAACCACGTCCTGGCCGCGTCTTCCAAAGCGAAGAACACATATCGCAGTTTGTCGTCACTGTTCCAGTTGTTAAAGGTAGCGACTCTTTCGTACGTCTCAAGCCAGGTTTCCGGGTCCTCGAAAGTTGAACCGCGGAACGTCGGAGGCTCCCTGGGCTGCTGCAGCACGACGGGTGACGCTGGTGCTGCCATTGGGGTGGACTTGGTGGCCATCCTTCTAGTCGTCTCGGGCAAAAGTCCGTGTTCCGGGGGCAGTCCTTGCAGCCTGCGGCTACCTCGCTGGTTCTTGTCGACGTTGGTCTCTTCCGAGTGAGGGCTTGGGTCACGGCTTTGTGGGGGCGTCCGGTGCATGAACGCAAAGCACCTCCACCAGATGTCACGTGGTGGTGACGTTAAGAACACAGTAGCAATACTGTGATAGACAAAACTAACTTTTATTGGGCGAACCTGTGCCCACAAAACAGGCTACACTTTTAGCACAACGATAGCGGCGAACACGGTCGGCGATCGTCGAAAATCTGATCAGCGGGTCAAGCGCGTCGGCTTTTATAGATCAGTCGTCGAATGTTCCAGATTAACTGATGGAACCCGCGTGTCTTCCACAAAGTTCTACACCATTCGTGTCACGCGATGAAATCTGATAACACAAGGTTCGGCGACAACAGACACGCGGATAGAAGCATCGATAACTTTCCAGAAACGTCGGATACATGCAGGCGCGTCCCTCGCTGTGCGATTACAGTTGTTAAGCGGCGAAACGTGGTTGCCCGATAAAGATAAGTACACGTGTCACTATTCAGTTCAGTTCAGTTCAGTTTTATTTCCTTAAAGACCCCTTTGCTAGGGGTATTACATAAGGGGTGGGTACAGTTGAATATACAAATATAAACACAGGTATACAGAAAAAATTGTACATGGAAGCTACATTTTCGCAAGTGCAAAACAACAGAAATAATAACACGTGAGAAAGCAAGTTAATGATTAGCCAACAAGGACACATTTTCCAGAAACGATGTCGGGCAAGTGATTGCAGCTACGTGGTGGAGAAGGGCGTTCCAATCTGAGGCTGTGCGGGAAAAAAAAGACGAGGAAAATGTAGTTGTGTGGGAGCGTGGGCGTAAGACTTGTAATGGGTGCCCAGTTCGTAGAGATATGCGTGCTGGTGGTGTGATATATGGCTCGTGAAATAAGGTACTGTAAAAAAACTTATGAAAGAGGCAAAGGCTAGCAGTAGCACGGCGACGTGCAAGGGGCTGCAAATCAGATTTTGCTTTTAAGGATGATACGCTTACGTCGTATGAGTATGAGGAATGGATGTATCTGACGACGCGGTTTTGAAAGGACTCGAGCTCGTTAACTAGATAGACTTGATATGGATTCCAGATGGGTGATGCGTATTCGACTTTCGGTCTGATAAGGGATTTGAAAGCTAGTAGTTTTACGTTCTGCGGGGCGTCACGCAAATGTCGTCTCATGAAGCCAAAAGTTCTGTTAGCTGATGAAAGTATGTTGGAAATATGCGTACCCCAACTGAGATCACGAGAAAGTGTGACGCCCAAGTACTTAAATGATTCTACTGATTCTAAGGGAACGTTTACTATAGTATAAGAGGACAGGAAAGGGTTACGGCGACGGGTAAAACACATATGTTTACATTTGTTGGGATTAAGAGTCATCAGCCAATTTTCACTCCAAGACTGCACGTTGTTAAGACTTTGTTGTAAGGTGTTTTCGTCAGTAGCATTAGAAACTGGATGGTAAATCACGCAGTCATCGGCGAAAATTCGTATCTTACAAGACACGTGTTGGGGTAAATCGTTAATATAAATTAAAAAAGAAGAGGACCGAGAACTGATCCCTGAGGGACTCCAGAAGTTACAGGGAGAAGAGTGGATGATTTGTCATTTACAGAAACGAATTGGTAGCGATCAGTCAGGAATGCTTCGAGCCATTTGAGTACGTCACTGCGTAAGTTCAAAGAAGAAAGCTTTAGTAGTAAGTGGCGGTGAGAAACTTTGTCAAAGGCCTTTTCATAGTCCAGAAAAATAGCGTCAGTTTGTTGGTTAGAGTCAAGGTTTACATGTAAGTCGTGTAGAAATAGAGCTAGTTGCGTTTCGGTAGAAAAACCCTTGCGGAACCCATGCTGTGCCGAATGAAAAAATTGATTCGCGTCCAAATGATTTATGATCAGGGAGTAGATGACGTGTTCCATGATTTTGCAAGGGAGACTAGTTAGAGAGATGGGTCGATAATTTAGCGGTATGTTCTTATTACCAGACTTGTAGATGGGAATGACCTTCCCCACCTTCCAATCGTGAGGCATGGAACCTGTAGAAAGTGACTGCGAGAATATAAGACACAAAAATGATGAACAAATATAATTTGTATTTTTTAGTAGTTTAGAGTTTATACCATCTATACCTGCTGAGGATGAAAGTTTAAGTTTTTCAATTATGCGCAAAACACCATCAGGATAAAACACCACGCTCGGCATGCTAGAAACTATGTTGCAGGGGACATTAGTCAATGGCACGCTATTATCATTAGAAAATACTGATGAAAATATACTGATACTGATGAAAATACTACTATTATGTAGCAATGGCTTTCAATAAACCACAGCATTTCATAATTCTGGTTTCACCGTTGGTGAAGTGCATTTGAGGCGCCTCACCTACGCTGTCGAGACATTAAATGAAAGTGTACTTATAAAAAATTATTTGGCTAATTTCAAAATTTTCGACTCACTGTTTCGACTCAAACACGCGTGCACATTTTTGTCATTGCTGCCACTAATAAAAAATCTACAGACCCTATTATCATAATGTGCATGCACTAGACGGTTTTTACTAGTATCAGGGTCATCTGCCTCACAATTCAGTTTAGGACGTTGCTTAAGAGAGTTGCAGTACAGCGCTCGTGTTGGCTTATTCTGTGTTCCATCCGGGTTTCGAAGTGCGCTGCCATATTCCACTATTCCGCCAAAATTACGATTGGCCTGCTTCAAACTGCTTCGATATGAAATTTCATATGCTCTAAATTGGTCCGAAAGGAAATTTACTCTGCTTCAAGCTGCTCCAAAATGCCATTTTGTCTGCTACAAACTGTTCCAAAACGCAATATTACTTGCTCCAGAAATTGCTCCAAAATGACTTTGGGCAGTCCCACCCATCGTTACTGGAAAGATAGCATTAGTTACTGGAAAGAGAACATTGTGAATGAGCAAGTTCTCTTTATTGAAGTTGCCTTTACTAAGGACCAGATGTATCAGTCATATTAGTAGCAACCGTACCGAATCACATTTGTATTTGAGAAATAAACTGCATTTTTACTGCTCTTTTAAGAATCTGTGAGCCATTATGCAAGGTTATTATTATTATTATTATTATTATTATTATTAATTAGTGTTTTATGGCGCAAGGGCTACAACGGCCAAGGAGCGCCAGCAGCCATGTTTAGTAGTGCGGTAGAATGTTATAAACATATGACAGCGGGTATAATGGGTTCCAATGCCTGTGATGTACTACGGTGGCTGTAAAGGCCTAGGAATTAAAATCTTCGGCTTGCATTTCTTGAGAGAATTTAGGATGATTATGTAGGATTTCGGGTAGCGTAGGGAAGATGAGTTTAAAAGTGGTAAGATATATTCTTCAGAAAGTTCACATCATTAAGATAACTTAACAGCCGGTCGAGGGGGAACATCGGCTCAGCCGATAGGAAAAATGCAGGGTGCATAGGTAAATTGATGCCGTAAAGTTGAGGAAAGTATTTTTTTCGCGTGGCATCCATGCTAGGGCATTGTATAAGAACATGTATGACTGTGAGTTGATTTCCACATCTAATGCAGGCCGGTGGATCAGTACCAGTTAGCAAGTATGAGTGCTGCATGTGTGTGTCCTATCCTCAGTCTCGACATGATTACTTCCTCCTGTCTATGTCGGTGTACAGGTGTTTGCGTAATGTAGGGTTGTATGATGTGAAGTTTGTTATTATTTTCTGTGTCCCAAGCTTTTTGCATTGCGTGACGCAGTATTCCTCGAACGACAGGTTTCATATCTCTATATGGAACATAATTTGCATCTATTTGGGGCCTTAGACCTGCTAAAGCCGCATTTGCGTCTGCCGCTTCATTACCAGGTATACTAGTATGGCCAGGTACCCAGCAGATTGTGATATGTAGCCCTCTCTTGTAGGCTAAGGATAAGCTGCTGATGAGAATGCTTATCACCAGATTCTTTCTTTGTTTTTCTAGGTGTATCGACCGGACCACACTTAAGCCATCTGTGTATATTATCGATTGATTGATCTGTTTTATTGTTATTTATTTAAGTGCGAGGAGTATAGCATGAGCTTCAGCAGTCAAGATACTTGTGTATTTGTTTAATCTTAAACGGGCTACAAAATCTGGACCAATTGCAGCACATGATGTTGTTTCAGCAGTTTTTGAAGCATCAGTGTCAAATTCTGAGCACTTGTACTTACTCTGTGGTGATAAGAAGTGTTGTTTTGCACCTTCTTGGGGTGTATGCTTTTTGTTTGTTTCTGTGAACGAGAAGTCACAATGTATGGTGACTGATTGCCATGGTGCTACTAACTTGTTAGTGTTATGCAGGTGAACGTCCGACCGCAATATATTGTTTTCTTGACATAGCGACAGTGCTTTCAGTGGAAATGGCTTTGCTAATGTTGGCCGCTTTGCAAAGAGGGTTCGCGTTTCTGTGTGCTTCAACATTTTGTAACACGGGTGTTCTCGGTTGGAACTAATCTTAAGTGCGTACATAAAACTACAATACTTACGTTGTCGCTCTAGGTTCCACTGATTAGCTTCTACGTGCAAACTGGGAACAGGGCTAGAACAGGGCACCTAGGGCTAGTCGCATGCCAAGGTTATGTACAGGCTCCAGAATTTTTAAAACAGAATGTGAAGCTGATTGGTAAACGATGTTCTCGTATACGATACGTGTTCTAATCAAACTGTTATAGAGCCAGAGCAAGCATTTCTTGTCAGTTCCCCACGACTGGTGCGAGAGAATTTCGAGGATGTTCATAGTTTTTAAGCATTTCATTTTTATGTTTTTATATGTTGCACTGCATAAGGCACAAACGAGAGCTTATCATCCAATATAACGCCAAAAAATTTCTGCTCCTTTTATACACTAAGCACATACCCGTTCATCGTAATATTCGGTTCAGGATGTATGCCTCTTTTCCGAGAAAATAACGCGCATGTCTTTTCTTCATTAAAGCGAAAGCCATTCTTGTCAGCCCATTTTGAAAGCCTGTTCACTCCCAGCTGAATCTTCCTCTCACATATGGACAGATTGCATGATTTAAAACTTATGTGTTGTGATAGGAGTTTGGACTATTTGAATGTCGCGGCCGAATGCGCGTGACTGCTGTGCGGCGGCGACGGACGAAGAGGAAGAGAAGGGCCGGTGTCTGGGCGGAGACGGCAGCCATGCGAACAGCCTGAGCTGCCTGGGCTGGCCTTCCGAACGAGCCGAGCAGTTCGTCTACCCAAGGCCGGTGTTCCTGGGTTTGCTGGAAGAACAGGCCGGGCTGTCCTTAGGCTTCAACCGGCCTGCTTCACTGCTGGGCGAGCATCCGACGCCGGCATGTTCCGGTGCAGCTAAGCCTTCCGAACGGTCTACCCTGTGGCGGGCAGACGTCCCGACCCAGCTGTCGCGCGAGTGGCTCGTCGTGTGCCGGGCATCCGCCCGGCCTCCAGCACCTGCGCCACTCGCCGCTCCGGATTCATCTTTGCGCCTCTTCGTGCCGTGAGTGTGTGATACCGACGCGCTATCGGACGCCTTCCTACATTGACGCTGAGCGTGACTATACTTAAGCGACAGACATTTATGAAAGGAACTGTGTGTGTGTTATCTTGTACGTTATCCTAGTCCCTTCCCCGTGTCATTGAAGCCTCTCTGTGTTCATTGTGCCATCCCTGTGTGCTTGAGGCCTGGGCCCACATCTTCCTATCACACTGTATATCATCTACATAAACTGAGTAGGATATAAATGGTGAGAGTGTTTTTTCTAGTGTGTTCATTTTAACTAAGAATAGTGTGCAGCTGAGCACTCCTCTTTGTGGTACACCGTTTTCGTGCACAAAGACTCTCGACACTGCAGTTCCCACCCTTACTCTGCACTTTCGTTCGGACAGGTAGCTTTTTATTATGTTAAACATGTGGCCATACACGCCATACGACGCGAGGTCTTGCAATATGCCATACCTCCAGGTAGTGTCATAAGCTTTTTCGAGATTAAAAAATACTGATAGACAGTATTCTTTATGAACAAATGCGTCTCGTATATAACTCTCAAGTAGGACTAGGCTATCTGTTGTGCACCTTCCTGGTCTAAAACCGGCTTGGCGGGGATCCAGAATTCCATTGTATTCCAAAAAGTACATTAATCGGCGGTTTGTCATTTTTTCAAGCACCTTACATACACAGCTTGTTAGAACGATAGGTCTGTAGCTCTGTACGCAGGAGGGGTCTTTTCCATGCTTTAATATTGGTACTACTATAGCTTCCTTCCAACAGGACGGCAATCGACGACTGCAGAAAATTTTAATCAACAGGTATAAGAGACATTCAAGTGTTTCCTCGGGTAGGTGCTTAACTATCTAATAATTAATACTGTGTTATCCTGGCGCAGAGTTTCTGCAGTTGCGCAAAGCTATTTTTAATTCTTGCATCGTGAATGGGCAATTGTACCCATCACTATGGGATTCTCGGAAGGAGAAGGATATTGACTCAGCTAATTTTTTATATGTTAGGAATGCTTTTGTGTAACTCGCGCAACTAGATATATGCTCAAAGTGTTCGCCCAAAGAATCTGCTTGCCCTTCTAATGTAGTAGCAGTGTCATTTACCACTGGCAAGGGTAGTGTGGTATTCCCCTTCAGCCTTCGAACCCTACTGTACACTTTCTGGCTATCTTTGTATGAGTTTATTGAGCCGATATAATTTCACCAACTAGCTCTCTTGGCCTCCCAACGAATACGTCTTCCATTTGCTTTTGCACGTTTGAAATTTATAAGGTTTTCTTCTGTTGAATATTTGGAAAACGTACGCCCTGCTTTGTTTTGTTCTTTTCGTGCTTGCTTGCACTCTTCATTCGACCAAGGCTTAGGATTCACTATTTCACCAGAGGTTTGTGGTATCGATTGTATCGCGGCATGAATAATGTGTTCAGTTATATAGGCGGTCATTTCTACGATATCAAGCTGCCTTACGGATTCAAGGGACATGCATGGGAGCTCTTTGAATTCTGCCCAGTTTGCAGCATTTAGCTTCCCTTTTTTTTCGATTTACAGATGGGTCATGCGTACGTATCGCCTCTAAGAGAACTGGAAAATGATCGCTTCCAAAGGAGTCTGTGAGAGCTCTCCATTCAAACAATGGCAGAAGTGTTGCAGAACCAACCGCCAGATCTATTGAGGAGTAGGTGTTATGTGTAGTGCTATAATAAGATGGGAACTTTTTGTTAAACAGTGATGCTGCAGAGGATAGCAGGAATTTTTCAATTACGCGTCCTCTTGCATAACAGCGTGAGTCCCCCCAGAGTCCACTATGAGCATTAAAATCACCAACCACAATGTGCGGTTCAGGAAGCTGGTCCGTTAGTTTTTCAAACTCGGTAATGTTGAGCCGCTTGTCTGGTGCAATGTACAAAGAGCATACAGTAATAAGCCTATTAAGCAAAATAGCTCGTACGGCTACTGCTTCATAAGGCGTGTTAAGTTGGAGATTTTGGCATGCAACAGTCTTTGATATTATTGCCAAGCCACCTAATGCAGCATGTCCATCATCACGGTCTTTCCGAAAAATTCCCAACTGAGTTAGAAAGTTCGAGTCACTTGATTTTAAGTGCGTCTCCTCAACACAGAACACTCTAGGCTTATACGTAGATAACAATTGTTTGAAATCTAGGTTATGCAAAAGCCCTCTGGCATCCCATTGCAATATCTGAACACTCATTATGACAAAGGTGTTTTTGGGAGTGTTCTGTGTAGAGTGATAAAGTTATTTTGGTTTTGGTGGAATTATTCGAGGGTTTTTTTTGCTTTTCTACGTCCCTCAAGCAAGCTGCGCTTGTCTTTTGCTGCCGCTGGTACCAATGTACTTCCGTCAACCTCCATCTCCTTCACAGAGGCGGTGGAGGCGGGGTCACGAGGGTCTGGGAGACGTGTCTCAGACCTCGATTTATGCACAGTAATGCAGCCCTGCGAGAGCAAGGTCTGCGTGTTGTTGGATTTGGCAGCACTGGGTGCTGCCTCTGTGGGGACAGAAGTCCCCCGTGGTTCACTGCGTGTGACCAGGGCGGGCTCTTTAGGCCGTTGTGAGAGTGCCCCTGCCTTGTCACAGCGGCAAAACTTTCGTTGCGGGGAAATTTAAGTCGCCTTCGCGCTTCGGAGAATGTGATGTTTTCATTGGTCTAAGGGCAATAATTTCTTTCTCTTTTCTTCCAGATTGGGCATGAATGTGAGAATGCAGGATGATCCCCTTCACAGTTCGTGCAGTGTGATTCAGCATTACAATTATCAGATGGATGATCGTTAGAACTGCATTCGGCACACGTTAACTTTGCTCTGCATGTCTGAGAGCTGTGCCTGAACCTCTGGCATTTGAACCAACGTCTAGGATTGGGGATATAAGGCCTCACACGGATTTTCACATAGCCTGCTTCGACTGAGTCTGGTAGTGTGGTGGAACCGAATATTAGGATTACATGTGTTGTGGGAATTTCGGCGCCATTCCGACGGATCATGATTCTTTGAACTTTGGTCATATTTTGTTCTGCAAAACCTTCAAGCAATTCTTCATCTCTAAGGTCAAGCATGTCTTCATCAGAGATTACCCCACGAACACTGTTCATCGAACGGTGTGCCGTGACAGTTACTGCTATGTCCCCAATGAATTTGAGGTCTGAAAGCTTTTTAAGTTGCTTTTTGTCTTTCAGTTCCAGGAGGATGTCGCCACTAGCCGTCCTTGTAGATTTGAATCCTGGGCCTAATGTGTCTCTTAGGCACTTCGAAACTTTGAAGGGAGATAGTTTTCTGGCTGTTATACTGCCATCACTGTGGATCACATGGTACTGTGCAAAGTTGTCGTCGCTCTTGAAAAAAAAATCGAGCGGTTGCTTCGTTGCGCCCTCTTTTTAGAGGACGATCAGTTAGGGAAATGGAAGGAGTAGCCATAAAAAGCATTTGCCTTCGGCAGCAGTGCCAGCCGCCCACCCCCGAGTCCAACATGGGGACGCCACAAGGCTTGTACCTCAAGACTTGTGCACGCCAGCTGTACGCCACCACTATAACCATGCATGGTGTAACCAAGGCTGGTTAGCCACAGAAAATTGACCCTCACCGCCAGGAAATTAGAGTGAAAAAGAAAGATAAGGAAAGGAGTGGAGAGAAGGAAAGGTGCAGAAAAAAGATTATAGATGGAGAGGGGGACAGGAAAAGGCGACTGCCGATTTCCCCCGGGGGAGTCAGTCCGGGGGTGCCGTCTATGTGAAGCAGAGGCCAAAGAGGCGTGTTGCCTCCGCCGGGGGGCCTTAAAGGTCCAAGCACCCAGCATCGGCTCAACCCCCAGGATCCCCCTTTCCCCAGACACGGCTAAGCCGCGCACGGCTACACGCGGCAGGATCCAATCATCCTGTGCTCGGGTACGTGGTGTTGCAACACACCAAACACCTGCTGATGCAGACGCCCCTGCGGGGCATTATGCAAGGTTGCGTCCGTATAGAGAAAGGATGATCTTTTCAGCATGCTTCTTCATCTTCATTAAAATGCGCTCTCCAAACACTCGCACTCAGTTCTGCTGCGGTTAGTACTGCATGCGACCGTTTATAGTGCGGTTTACCTGAAGTGATAGTGGTATTTATTGACTGTGTTCTGTCGTGGAAATGGTATATGTGGTTTTTGCATATGGATCCATGAATTTTCGTTCCAGTGCAAGTCTACTGGCACATAAGATGCACATACAGTGAAACCTACTCATGGCCTGTGGAACAAGGAAAATCGCACTTTTGTTGCAATAGTCAGACAAACATGCTTATTAAGTGCAGTGCTATATAGCCGGCATGCAGGTATAGCATGCTAATACTGATCCTTTAGTATCACAAAACAATGGTCCTTTCTGACTCTGAAAACGTACAACTATTTACAGTCATGGCTTGCGAAAGTTCCACGCATTTTGTTCGATCAAAATGAGTGGACTGTAATGCATTATGCGCACTCAGTGTGTGCTTATGCTGAACTGCTACCAGGCACGTACCCAGGGGGGGGGGGGAGGGCCCGGGGGGGCCCGGGTCCCCCCTCGAATTCAAGTGGCATACTCCCCCCCCCCCCCCTCCTCACCCACGCCACCACTCCTCACACATTCCTAAAGCGCCGCCAGATCAATGTTGAGACTTGGCAGCTGTTCATCGGTCAGCATTATGCTGCCTTTTTCACTCCTTTTAGATGGCGGTAGTTATCGGCATCTCTTGTAATGTGAAGGACAGTTTTCTCATAGATTCCGCACCCGCGCGATTAACTCGAGATGCGTTCAGTTGTCACCATCTATTCAACCATCACGCGCATAGCTGTTGCTTTTGTTAGTTCAACCTTCTTTGTTTAGGCTGATCCTGGGACCAGGAGAGGGATGCGGCTGTTACTCAGCTGGTCTGTACTCTCATGGAACGAGTTGCGGCCGGAGAAAACGCCAATTGCGCTTAACTTATCATTTTGCTTCATTATTTCCTTGAGTTACGGCTCGCCGCGACGCTGGCAGATGCCCGGAACCATATACACGTGATATGGGTTAGATAAGGTGGGAAATCAAATAATGTGAAAGAGTGTCCATCATGAAACCCTGAAATAACCCTTAAACCCATAAGCAAGATGACTGTCGCCCGTTACCTCGTCTGTTTTTCCCTAATTGTATAGCACTTTTCGTGCAAAATTGGCAACTGGAAGCAAAAATCGCTAGGAGCTGAGAAATTAAGCGATATACTAAGGGAATGAGCCAAGGCAACAACCAAACTGCAAGCAAAAGCGAATAATTAGAAAGTTAACCGTTGTTTATGAGAATATTTATGATCAACATCTTTTTATTTGAAAAGGAAGTAGAGAAAACGCCGCCGGAAGTGGAGAACAATTACTTGTTTTGAATGACGCTTCTACAGTTATCGCTCGAACCGCCTCACGTAGCCACTTCTCTGCTGTGCTTATGTGGGTGTTTTTCTAACCTTTCGCGGTAAGCACAGTAGGTCTAGAATCGCAGAGTCCTGCGCTCTACGCGGTTGTATGGGACTGGCGGCCGCATAGCGTTACGCAATTCGCGGAACTGTCAAAACTGATCAACAAGGTGAAAATAACTGATATTCGAAACTACAACATGAGAAAGACTGAAGAAGCCGGAAGAAATGAACGCAGCCTGAAATCAGTAAAAACGAAACCTGGTATAGGACAAACCATGATGTGTGCACTAAAAGATGAGAAGGATAATATTGCTACGGGGTAGTATTCCCAATGACAAAGAGCCGCGCAGGAAGAAGACGAAGACGACGATTGGAAGCTAGCGCGGGCTGTTGCCTCTTGGTCAACTGCGGCGTATTGCCTTGTAAATATACTTGTAAATAGCTTTTCGTTGGTGTCTTCCTACGTAACAATATCATCAGCAATCTCGAAGATATAGTAAAAGCAGCGGAAAAATTCTAAGCTGACCTGTATACAGTACCCAGAGGAGTCACGATACCTCACTTAGAAACAGTAGTGAACAGGATACAGAAACTGTCCTATAACTAGCGATGAGGTCAGAAGGGCCCTGCAAGACATGAAACAATGAAGAGCGGGAGGTGAAGGTGGAATAACAGTTGATTTCATCAAAGATGGAGAAGACATAATGCTTGGAAAACTGGCGGATCTTTATACGAAGTGTCTATCGACTGCAAGGGCCCCAGAAAACTGGAAGAATGCAGACATAATACTAATCCACAAAAAAAGGAGACGTTAAAGAATTGAACAAATGTGGGACCATTAGCTTGCTCCTAGTATTACATAAAATATTTACCAAAATAATCTCCAATGGAATAAGCTTAACAATGGATTTTGTCAACCAAGGGAACAGGCTGGCTTCAGAAAGAGATACATTACAATGGATCACATCCGGGGTTTGATTGTTGTGTTCATATAGGAGGTTGTGGCCAAGTACTACACCAGGGTGGCCAATCCTGCTCTGGTGAGGGAGTGCGTTACCGGTTCTGGTCACCGGATCAGGCTACACTCCAGGCCTGTTTGTGCAATTTTACCAACACGCGGATTTTTTTTTGTCCGGTGGAAAATTGCCGGCACCGGGATTCGAACCATGGACCTCTTCCTCTTGCACGCGAGGCGGGTGTTCTACCTCTACGCCACCGCTGCACCCGGTGCCCAGAGGGTGCTAAGAGGGTGCTAAGAACCACTGGCTCCGGACAGGCCGCCATTGGAATATGAACCTGGCAACGTTTAACGCTAGAACATTGTCTAGTGAAGCGAGTCTAGCAGTGCTATTGGAGGAATTAGAGGGCACTAAATGGTATATAATAGGGCTCAGTGAAGTTAGGAGGCCAAAAGAAGCATATACAGTGCTAAAAAGCGGGCACGTCCTGTGATACCGGGGCTTAGCGGAGAGAAGAAAACTAGGAGTCGGATTCCTGATTAATAAGAATATAGCTGGTAACATACAGGAATTCTATAGCATTAACGAGAGGGTGGCAGGTCTTGTTGTAAAACTTAATAAGAGGTACAAAATGAAGATTGTACAGGTCTACGCCCCTACATCCAGTCATGATGACCAGGAAGTCGAAAGCTTCTATGAAGACGTGGAATCGGCGATGGGTAGAGTGAAAACCAAATACACTATACTAATGGGTGACTTTAATGCCAAGGTAGGCAAGAAGCAGGCTGGAGACAAAGCAGTGGGGGAATATGGCATAGGCACTAGGAATAGCAGGGGAGAGTTATTAGTAGAGTTTGCGGAACAGAATAATATGAGGATAATGAATACCTTCTTCCGCAAGCGGGATAGCCGAAAGTGGACGTGGAGGAGCCCGAACGGAGAGACTAGAAATGAAATAGACTTCATACTCTGCGCTAACCCTGGCATCATACAAGATGTGGATGTGCTTGGCAAGGTGCGCTGCAGTGACCACAGGATGGTAAGAACTCGAATTAGCCTAGACCTGAGAAGGGAACGGAAAAAACTGGTACATAAGAAGCCGATCAATGAGTTAGCGGTAAGAGGGAAAATAGAGGAATTCCAGATCAAGCTACAGAACAGGTACTCGGCTTTAACTCAGGAAGAGGACCTTAGTGTTGAAGCAATGAACGACAATCTTGTGGGCATCATTAAGGAGTGTGCAATGGAAGTCGGTGGCAACTCCGTTAGGCAGGATACCAGTAAACTATCACAGGAGACAAAAGATTTGATCAAAAAACGCCAATGTATGAAAGCCTCTAACCCTACAGCTAGAATAGAACTGGCAGAACTTTCGAAGTTAATCAACAATCGTAAGACAGCTGACATCAGGAAGTATAATATGGATAGAATTGATCATGCTCTCAGGAACGGAGGAAGCCTAAAAACAGTGAAGAAGAAACTAGGAATTGGCAAGAATCAGATATGCGTTAAGAGACAAAGCCGGCAATATCAAAACTGATATGAATGACATAGTTCAAGTGGCTGAGGAGTTCTATAGAGATTTATACAGTACCAGTGGCACCCACAACCATAATGGAAGAGAAAGTAGTCTAGAGGAATTCGAAATCCCAAAGGTAACGCCGGAAGAAGTAAAGAAAGCCTTAGGAGATATGCAAAGGGGGAAGGCAGCTGGGGAGGATCAGGTAACAGAAGATTTGTTGAAGGATGGTGGGCATATTGTTCTAGAGAAACTGGCCACCCTGTATACGCAATGCCTCATGACCTCGAGCGTACCGGAATCTTGGAAGAACGCTAACATAATCCTAATCCATAAGAAAGGGGACGCCAAAGACTTGAAAAATTATAGACCGATCAGCTTACTGTCCGTTGCCTACAAAAGTATTTACTATGGTAATTGCAAACAGAATCAGGAACACCTTAGACTTCCGTCAACCAAAGGACCAGGCAGGATTCCGTAAAGGCTACCCAACAATAGACCATATTCACACTATCAATCAGATGATAGAAAAATGTGCGGGATATAACCAACCTTTATATATAGCTTTGATTGATTACGAGAAAGCGTTTGATTCAGTCGAAACCTCAGCAGTCATGGAGGCGTTGCGGAATCAGGGTGTAGACGAGCCATATGTAAAAATACTGAAAAATATCTATAGCGGCTCCACAGCCACCATAGTCCTCCATAAAGAAAGCAACAAAATCCCAATAAAGAAAGGCGTCAGGCCGGGAGATACACTCTCTCCAATGCTATTCACAGCGTGTTTACAGGGGGTATTCGGAGACCTGGATTGGGAAGAGAGAGACAAAGAGGAGGAAAGACAGGGAGGTTAGCCAGTGTAAGTACTGGCTGGCTACCCTGTGCTGGGGAAAGGGGTAAAGAGAATAAAAGGAGAAAGAAGAAGCAGAGGAGAAACAAAAATTAAGGAAATTCACGCAGTACCGCGATACTACGCGATACAACACTCAAAGGCGATCGCACAATTCGCAAGTCCTTGGTTACTTCAGCAAAGCCCTTAAGGCCTTGAGTGCCGAAGCCCGTCTGGACCAGTGTCCTAGAGCCTTCTCCTCTGTAAAGGGGCGATTGTCCAGTTTTTCTAGCGCGGTTACGAGCACTGTTCTTGGCACTTTGTAGCTGGGACAGTTACAAAGGAGGTGCTGAATCGTCTCCTCGCAGTCGCAGGTGCCGCAAGTAGGGCTGTCGGCCATTCCAATGCGGAATGAATAGGAGTTCGTGAAAGCCACGCCGAGCCACAGGCGGCACAGAAGTGTTGCTTCCGCTCGTGGTAACCCTGGTGGTAGGCGGAGTTGCATACATGGATCCAATCTGTGGAGACGTTCGTTCGTGAACTCACTGGTGTTCCACAGATTCTGCGTAAGCTCGCGGGCGAGGTAGCGAAGACTTGTGGCTGCGTCTGTTCGTGACAGTGGTAGTGGTACAACGCGGGCACCGTCGTGGGCCGATCGGGCGGCATCGTCCGCATGATGATTGCCCGCAATTCCGCAATAACCCGGTATCCACTGGTAGATGACGTTGTGCCGTTTGTTTATTGCTTGATGGTGGAGTAGTCGGATGTCTGCCACTAGTTGCATATTTGGTCCGTGGTTGAAAGGGGACATCAGACACTGGAGAGCTGCCTTCGAGTCACATAAGAGGGACCATGACTGTGACGATTTGTGACAAATAAACTCTAAAGCAGCACGGATAGCTGCGAGTTCTGCAGCCGTCGATGATGTTACGTGAGACGGATTGGGAAGAATTGGGGATAAGAGTTATGGGAGAATACCTTAGTAACTTGCGATCCGCTGATGATATTGCCTTGCTTAGTAACTCGGGGAACCAACTGCAATGCATGCTCACTGACCTGGAGGGGCAAAGCCGAAGGGTGGGTCTAAAAATTAATCTGCAGAAAACTAAAGTAATGTTTAACAGACTCGGAAGAGAACAGCAGTTTACAATAGGTAGTGAGGCACTGGAAGCGGTAAGGGAATACATCTACTTAGGACAGGTAGTGACTGCGGATCCGGATCATGAGACTGAAATAATCAGAACAATAAGAATGGGCTGGGGTGCGTTTGGCAGGCATTCTCCCTGAAGAGAAAAGTTTATAACAGCTGTGTCTTACCAGTACTCACGTACAGGGCAGAAACCTGGAGGCTTACGAAAAGGGTTCTACTTAAATTGAGGACGACGCAACGAGCTATGGAAAGAAGAATGATAGGTGTAACGTTAAGGGATAAGAAAAGAGCAGATTGGGTGAGGGAACAAACGCGAGTTAATGATATCTTAGCTGAAATCAAGAAAAAGAAATGGGCATGGGCAGGACACGTAGTGAGGAGGGAGGATAACCGATGGTCATTAAGAGTTACGGAATGGATTCCAAGGGAAGGGAAGCGTAGCAGAGGGTGGCAGAAAGTTAGGTGGGTGGATGAGATTAAGAAGTTTGCAGGGACAACATGGCCACAATTAGTACATGACCGGGGTAGTTGGAGAAGTATGAGAGAGGCCTTTGCCCTGCATTGGGCATAATCAGGCTCATGATGATGATGATGATTAGCGACAATTTTCCTGGTCGTCTCAGGCAAAATTCCGTGCTCCGGGTGCCGTCCTTGCAGCCTGCGGCTACATCGCTGGTTCTTGGCGACGTTGTTGTTGCCTTTCGCGTTCGGGCTTGGGTCACGGCTTTGTGGGGCGTCCTGTACATGAACGCACAAGCACCTCTACCAGATGTCACGTGGTTGTGACGTTAAAGAACGCAGATGCGATGCTGTGAAAGACAAAACTAACTTTTATTGGGCGAACATGTGCCCACAAAAACAGGCTACATTTGCAGCACGACGATAGCGACGAACACAGACGGACATCGTCGAAAATCTGATCAGTGGGTCAAGCGCGTCGGCTTTTATACATCAGCCGTCGAATGTTCAAAAGTAATCGCTGGGACCCGCGTGTCTTCCACAAAGTCTTACACCATTCGCGTCGAGCATGCATGCAATCAGAGTATACAAAGTGCGGTGACAGACAGCGGATGGAACTATCGATAACATTCCGGAAACTTCCGATACACCATACGGGCGCGCCCTGCGGTGTGCGATAACATTTGTTAGGTGGTGAAACCTGGTCGCCCGATAAAGATGATGTACACGTGTCAATATTATTGGTACGAGGTAGTATTCCCAATGACGAAGAGCCGAGCAGGAAGAAGACGAAGACGACGATTGGAAGCTAGCGCGGGCTGTTGCCTCTTGGTCAACTGCGGCGTATTGCCTTGTAAATATACTTGTAAATAGCTTTTCGTCGGTGCCTTCCTACGTAACATATTTGGTGGAGGTGGACGTTCCCTGTACCAACGTTACTAGACTAGCTTCAGTTGTAAAACTCTCCGCCCGCGCGCTTACAGCCGGTGTCGCCACTTCTGTGACAGCCGCCAGATGGCAGCGCCGTTCCATCGGGCTCCACTGCAGACGCCTCGCCGCAGCCTTCAGCCCGTGCGGACGGGCAGTTTGCGCGTGTTTTACGCTCGCTGGCGTTCTCCCTTGTCCGAATTAGTGATACCATGAGAAAGCGGTATCCACCTACAGCAATAAGATTTATCGGGCCAGTTGGTTCATACTGTAATAAGGGTAAACTGCACGAAAGAAAGAAACGCATAGAGCGAAGCGCGGAAGCTGTGTTTTTTCCTGCCGTCTTAACGTTTTAGGCTCAGAAGCCTGAACCAGGCACGTACCCAGGATTTTTTTTCGGGGGGGGGCCCACCACCTCCATCATCATCATCATCATCGTCGTCGTCGTCGTTGTCGTCGTCGTCGTCATCATCATCATCATCATCATCATCATCATCATCCTGTTTTATGTCCACGGCAGGACGAAGGCCTCTCCCTGCGATCTCATTTACCCCTGTCCTGCGCCAACCGATTCCAACTAGCGCCCGCAAATTTCCTAATTTCATCGCTCCACTTAGCGTTTTGTCGTCCTCAATTGCGTTTTCCTTCTCTTGGTACCCGTTCTGTAACCCTAATGGTCCAACGGTTATCTAACCGGCGCATTACATGACCTGCCCAGCTACATTTTGTCCTCTTGATGTCAATTAGATTATCGTCTATACCCGTTCGCTCTCTGATCCAAACCGCTCTATTTCTCTCTCTTAACGTTATGCCTAGCAATCTTCGTTCGATCACTCTTTGCGCGGTCTTTAATTCATTTTCAAGTCTCTGCCCCATATGTCAGCACTGGCAAAATGCACTGATTGCACACCTTACTTTTCAATAATAATGGTAAGCTTCCAGTCAGGAGCTGGCAATGTCTGCCGTATGCGATCTAACCTATTTTTATTCTTCTGTGAATTTCCTTCTCATGATCAGGGTTCCCTATGATTAATTGACCTAGGTAAACGTACTCCTTCACAGTCTCTAAGTGGCCGACTGGCGATCCTGATCTGTTGTTCCTTTGACAGGCTATTTATCATTATCGTCATCTTCTGCATATTAATATTCAACCCCACTCTCACACTCTCTCTATTAAGGTCTCCAATCATTTGTTGTAACTCGTCTGCATTGTTGTTGAATAGAACAATGTCATCGGCAAACCGAAGGTTGCTGAGATATTTGCCGTCGATATTTACTCCTAAGCCTTCCCAGTTTAATAGCTTGACTTCTTCTAAGCACGCAGTGAATAGCTTTGGAGAAATTGTGTCTCACTGTCTTACCCATTTCCCTATAGGTATCTCCCTGCTTTTCTTGTGTAGAATTAAGGTAGCTGTAGAACCTCTGTATATATTCTTACGCGAAGGACGAGCCAGTAAGACGAGAAACTATTTACAGATTATATTTACAACAACGGTTGCAGCGCTGACCGGTTAGATTCACAGCGCGAGCCCAGTTCGTTCTTCCTCCTCTTTTCTGGAGTGATGGCGCCCACGCACCTCGTTCAAACAAACAAATACCACACGCATGCAGCAATTTTTTTCAAGCTTTTTACGTAAGCGTTCTGTAGTCCTTGATTACGTAGTGTCTTTAGACTGCTGGTATCTCTACTGAATCAAATCCGTTTTCGTAATCTATATAAGCCACATAGAGAGGCTTATTGTACTCTGCAGATTTCGCGATAACCTGATTAATGACATGGATGTGATCCATTGTAAGGTATCTCTTCCTGAAGCCAGCCTGTTCCCTTGGTTGACAAAATCCAGTGTTGCCCTTATTCTATTGGAGATTATTTTGGTAAATATCTTATATAATACTGGGAGCAAGCTAATGGTCCTATAATTTTTTAATTCTTTAACGTCTCCTTTTTTGTGGATTAGTATAATGTCTGCATTCTTCCAGTTTTCTGGGACCCTTGCAGTCGATATACACTTCGTATAAAGAGCCGCCAGTTTTCTAAGCATTATGTCTCCTCCATCTTTGATTAAATGGACTGTTATTCCACCTTCTCCTCACGCTCTTCATCGTTTCTTGTCTTGCAGCGCCCTTCTGACCTCATCGCTAGTTATAGGAGAGTTTCTGTATCCTGTTCATTACTGTTTCTAAGTGAGGTATCGTGACTCCTCTGGGTACTGTATACAGGTCAGCTTAGAATTTTTCCGCTGCCTTTACTGTAACTTCGAGATTGCTTACGATATTATCCCTCTTATCTTTTAGTGCATACATCATGGTTTGTCCTATGCCAGGTTTCTTTTTCACTGATTTCAGGCTGCGTTCATTTTTTTACGGCTTCTTCAGTCTTTCACATGTTATAGTTTCGAATATCAGTTATTTTCGCCTTGTGGATCCGTTTTGACAGTTCCGCGAATTGCGTAACGCTGTGCGGCCGCCAGTCCCATACAACCGCGTAGAGCGCAGGACTCTGCGATTCTAGACGTACTGAGCTGACCGAGAAAGGTTAGAAAAACACCCACATAAGCACAGCAGAGAAGTGGCTACGTGAGGCGGTTCGACCGATAACTGTAGAAGCGTCATTCAAAGCAAGTAATTATTCTCCACTTCCGGCGGCGTTTTCTCTACTTCCTTTTAAATAAAAAGATGTTGATCCATAAATATTCTCATAAACAACGGTTAACATTTTTATTATTCGCTTTTGCTTGCGGTTTGGTTGTTGCGTTGGCTCTCTCCCTTAGTAGATCGCTTAATTTCTCAACTCCTTGCGATTTTTGTTTCCGGTTTCCAATTTTGCACGGAAAGGCCATACAATTAAGGAAAAACAGACGAGGTAACTGGCGACAGTCATTTTGCTTATGGGTTTAAGGGTTATTGCAGGGTTTCATGATGGACGCTCTTTCACATCATTTTATTTCCCACCTTATTTAACCCATATCACGTGTATGTGGTTCCGGGCATCTGCCAGCGTTGCGGCGAGCCGTAACTCAAGAAAATAATGAAGCAAAGGGAAAAGTTAAACGCAATTGGTGTTTTCTCCGGCCGCAACCCGTTCCATGAGAGTACAGACCAGCTGAGTAACAGCCGCATCCCTCTCCTGGTCCCAGGATCAGCCTAAACAAAGAAGGTTGAACTAACAAAAGCAACAGCTATGCGCGTGACGGTTGAATAGATGGTGACAACTGAGCGCATCTCGAATTAATCGCGCGGGTGTGGAATCTATGAGAAAACTGTCCTTCACATTACAAGAAATGCCGATAACTACCGCCATCTAAAAGGAGTGAAAAAGGCAGCATAAGGCTGACCGATGAACAGCTGCCAAGTCTCAACATTAATCTGGCGGCGCTTTAGAAATGTGTGAGGAGTGGTGGCGTGGGTGGGGGGTATGCCACTTAATTTCGGGGGGGGCCCGGGCCCCCCCGGGCCCCCCCCTGGGTACGTGCCTGGCCTGAACATTTGGCCAAAGTGTGTGATTAGGATGATCTTCATCCCCACCGAGGCTTCTCGCCACGCCAAAGAAGCGCAACAAAAAGAAAGATGAGGTCAGTCTTTGAACACACAAGCCACACACACACACACAAAAATATCATCTGCTCTTCCACTCCGTGAAGATGGTTAACCAGCGAAGCTGAAACGTGCGGCCCGTGTTTATCACTGGGTTAATCTAGAGGATTCATTAAAGTATTTCTGAATTATGCGGTAACACACACAATCGGCTGCGACGGAGAGAACGACGTCACTGACGATATGCCCGTAGTCCGCCGTTGTCGCTTGCGTTCGATGTCTCGAGTTTGCTCGGAGGCGTGATTAGCTGCTTTCGCCCGATTTGCGATTATTCAAAATTAAGTTTCTTCAGAAATTAAATCTATCCGTTACGTAAGACAATGAGTGGCTCATACTGCCTTAAGCAATGGCCCCTCCCACCGTAAACGCGGCCTCCCCATTACGATGACAGAAGTGAAATTCTACGCTGTAATGATGAACGGCAACGCAGCCAGCTGTGGAAGACGACGATGAACGTAGGAGCAGTGGCACGAGCGCGTATGCCGGTCGGCACAAGGAATAGCCGAATTCATGGCCGTGGTGCTAGCATTACGCAAATTAGGACCATCAATTACGCCAGCCGTGATAGTTCCTGATTCTTTATCACTGTGCTCATCCCTTACTGCTTCTAGTGATTCTCGCGTGATGAGGACATTTCAATCATTGGTACCTGGTTACTTGAGAAGCGTGCGTTTGATTTGGGTGCCCGGCCATAAAGGACTAATCATTAATGAAATTGCAGACTCTCTAGCCAAGGCATCGATAAGTGGCCCGATTCTTCCTTGCTGCCCTTTGACTGCTTATGTAACTGCAGCTAGATTTCGCAGGAGTATCAATATACAGTCAGTATCAGGCTCCAAAATTACTAACTCTGTGGAGTACGGACATCTCCTGCACCCTTGGAACAGAGATTTTTGCCGAACACGGAAAATTGAAGTGTCCATCACGAAGCTGCGCTGCCGTATACCTGCATTGAACTTCTACCTCCACAGGTCTGGTCTGGTCCCCTCACCACTATGCTCATTCTGTGGCGAAGCGGAGACAATCGACCATTTCTTGTTGTCTTGCAGACGTTTTTCTATTATAAGAAAACGACTACTCGAAATCCCGCTTCGCTCTATTGGTCTGACTTTATCAGTGCCTGTGATCCTATCTTTTGGAGCCTCCATTGTTGGGTTCAGCAACAGAAATGTTTGCTTGGCGATCCAAAATTACCTCATTGAAACTAATCGATTTTCATGTTAGATTGATCGTTCTCCCTCCCAACCATAGCTTTCTTTTATTTCTTATCTTTTATTAATTATTATTATTATTATTGTTATCTTATACCCGGTTTTCATCTGATTATTTCTTTTTTTCTCCAAACACAAAACGTTTACTTTTAAACTCACATGCCCAAATTGTTAACTCCCTTGTTATCATTATTATTTTAGGCACCTAATTAAACCGCCCGATTCTTGGCCAATCCCCCACTGTGGGTATGTGCCACGGCCACTCAGAACAACAACAACAACAACAGAATCGCTCTGTTCCACGCCGAGCGAAGCGTCGCATTGCTGGCGGCACAGAAAAAGCAGCGCGCCGAACTGTCGACATCGTTCCGATAGGCGCCTATGCAGCCAGGTGCGCAGCACGTCGGCATCGTCTGCTTATATTCTCAACAAACTCGGCGAAAGCTACAGTTTCGTGGATTACATGCTTGCTGAAATTCGCCTTCAACAACGAACCACACAATACGCTGCACCGCGCGCTTAGTCCGGCCCGCCCGCGTAGCCGGCTAGTGAGGAAGTGAAGCCGGGCGCGACTGCAGCGCCACGAAGGCGCGGGCGGGTGGCGGTTCCGCGCAACGGCGCCGAGTTTTAAAACTGAAGCTAGTCTAGTAACGTTGCCCTGTACCTCGTCACGGAGCTTCGCAGTGGACGGTACGTCGAGCCTACCTTCATGGCTCCCGGCGACGCCAACCCGACTCCGCCGGCTCCGACACCTGCTACCACTTCGACGACCTACATCACCCTCTCCGCTCCCCGTGATCCTGGCGTATTCTCGGCAAAAGATGGGGAAGACGTCGAGGACTGGATCAGCCTTTACGAACACGTCAGCCGCAATAACCGGTGGGACCCAACTATCATGCTCGCCAACGTCGTCTTTTACCTCGGTGGCACACCTCGAGTTTGGTATCGGACGCACGAGGATGAGCTGACCAGTTGGGATTCGCTTAAGCAAAAGCTTCGAGACTTGTTCGGCAACCCCTACGGTCACCAACTTGCCGCGCAGAAGGCGCTTTCCGGTCGTGTGCAGACGTCAACGGAGCCCTACGTCACGTACATTCAGGACGTCTTGGCTCTTTGCCGCAAAGTCGACGCACACATGACTGAGTCTGACAAGGTCTCCCACATCCTCAAAGGCATTGCCGATGACGCCTTCAACTTGCTCGTATTTAACAACGTCGCGACGGTGGATGCAGTTATAAAGGAGTGCCGCCGCCTGGAATTCGCTAAAAGCCGACGTATCGACCAACAGTTTGCCCGCCTGCCCAACACCCCAGCGACATCTTCCTGTGCCGACGCTCCTGGTCCCAACAACACTGGCGATGTTACCAGGATTGTCCGGCGTGAGATCGAGGCCGCCTATCCGGCTGCGTTCGACTCCAGCCCCTCCAATGCACCTGCAGTCACTGTTTCCCTGATCCAGGCAGTTGTCCGCCAGGAGTTCGCCAACATGGGTATTCACACCATCTGCTCGGCCCATCGCCCTGATCCCCACCCGGCATCTTCGATTCCACCCCGTCCCGCACCTTCTTACCAACCACGTTTCCGCAACCCCTCTGAATGGCGCACTGCAGACGACACGCCAATTTGTTTTCACTGCCATCGAATTGGGCACATTTCTCGGCACTGCCGCAGTCGCTGGAGTTCCCTGAACCAGTCTACATATCCTGCCTACTCTCGCCCCCCAGGTGGTCTTTCTCGTCCCTATGCTGCCCGCTCAGATAATGCCGCCACCGATTCTCCTGCGCCGAACCGCCCCTATTCTCGTTCGCCTTCGCCCCAACGACGACAATCTCGCTCTCCCCAGCCCCGTCGTTCCTATTCGCCAACTCCCTTCGGACGCCGCTCCCAGCCGGAAAACTAGACGATGCAGCGCCTCGAGGTGACGCTGCATTGCTCCCTACGCCGCCAAATCCTCTCCTGACGTTGCCCACTCATCTGAACCTTCTTGACGTGCAAGTCGACGGTGTTCCTGTATCAGCTCTCATAGACACTGGGGCGCATTTGTCGGTAATGAGCGCGGATCTTCGTAACCGGCTGAGGAAAATAATCACGCCCGCCTCGACGCCTGTTGTCCGTGTCGCCGATGGCGGAACAGCTCCCGTAATTGGTATGTGTGCCGCCCGCGTCTCCTTCGCCGATCGCTCCACTACCGTGCCATTCACAGTCATCGCTCACTGTCCCCACGACATCATCCTCGGCCTCGACTTCCTCTCCGCACATTCTGCTCTCATCGATTGCTCCGCCAGTACTCTCCGCCTCGACCTGCCTGTTCTGGATCCCGCTGAACAACACCTTCCTCGCCTCAGTTCCATCGACTTCGTTCGCTTGCCACCTTCGGCACTGACTTACGTTGACTTCGTGTCATCCCCACCAGTGCCCGACGGTCACTACATCGCGGCTCCTATGCAAGACGTCCTCCTTACACACGGGATCACACTACCTCATACTATTTTATCTATTACGGCGAATTGCGTCTGCCTGCGAGTGGTCAATTTTGCCTTGACGACCCAAGTGCTGCCACGCGGGATGTCTCTGGCCCAACTTTGCTCATTCGGGGATCACTCTGTAGCATCGATTTCAGTAGACGACAATTCGACCGATCCTCCTCTACCATCGCAGTCGACAAATTGTTCCATCGCTGACTTACGGAAAATGATTGCCCCCGACTTGCCCTCCGAGCACGCTCGTGAACTCTACCGCGTTCTGTTTTCCTACCACGATATTTTTGACTTTACCGATCGTCCTTTAGCCCAAACTACAGCTGTCAAACATCGCATTAATACCGGCGATGCCCCTCCTATTCATCGCCGCCCGTATTGAGTATCACCGGCTGAGCGTCAAGTGATTCACACCGAAGTTCGCAAAATGCTTGGCAAGAACATTATTGAACCGTCATGTAGTCCATGGGCGTCACCGGTTGTGCTGGTAACAAAGAAGGATGGCTCATGGCGCTTTTGCGTGGATTATCGGCACCTTAACAGGGCTACCAAAAAGGACGTGTATCCCCTACCTCGGATTGATGACGCCCTTGACTGCCTCCATGGTGCTCGCTATTTCTCCTCTATTGACCTTCGCTCCGGCTATTGGCAGATTGCCGTGGACGACCTCGACCGCGAGAAGACTGCCTTTGTAACACCCGACGGTCTTTATCAATTCAAGGTGATGCCGTTCGGCCTATGTAACGCTCCTGCCACTTTTGAACGCATGATGGACTCCCTTCTTCACGGTTTCAAATGGTCCACGTGCCTGTGCTACTTGGACGACGTTATAGTATTCTCCCCAACATTCGCTACGCACCTCGAGCGCCTCTCAGCAGTCCTGGACGTTTTTCGGCGAGCCGGTCTGCAACTCAACGCATCGAAGTGCCAATTCGGCCGTCGCCAGATTACCGTCCTTGGACATCTCGTTGACGCGAACGGAGTGCAACCGGACCCAGGCAAGATCCATGCTGTTACGCACTTCCCTGTTCCGAAGTGTGTCAAGGATGTGCGCAGCTTCATCGGCCTTTGCTCGTACTTCCGCCGTTTCGTAAAAAATTTCGCGGCCATAGCACGACCACTAACCGAGCTTTTGAAAAAAGACGCCCCTTTCCAGTGGGGCGATAACGAGGCCTCTGCATTCTCGCTTCTCATCGATCTTCTCACAACGCCTCCCGTTCTGGCCCATTTCGATCCTTCTGCGCCTACCGAAGTTCGTACTGATGCCAGCGGTCACGGAATTGGCGCAGTGCTGGCACAACGCCAGCGTGGCCACGACCGTGTTATTGCTTACGCCAGCAGGCTCCTCTCGCCCGCGGAGCGCAACTATTCCATCACTGAGCGTGAGTGTCTGGCCCTAGTTTGGGCGGTTGCGAAGTTCCGCCCATACTTATATGGCCGACCCTTTTCCGTTATCACAGACCATCACGCGCTTTGTTGGTTATGCTCATTGAAAGACCCTTCAGGAAGACTTGGTCGCTGGGCCTTACGCCTCCAAGAATATTCGTTCTCTGTCACCTACAAATCTGGCCGACTACACAAGGACGCTGACTGCCTGTCTCGCTACCCGGTAGACGAGCCTGACGACGCCGACAATAGTACCGCCGACGGCATTTTCTCTGTGTCTGCCTTCGCTAACATCGCCGATGAGCAGTACCGAGACCTATCGCTGCGAGTACTCATCGAGCGTCTGCGTTCTACACCTACCGACGCATCCGTTCGCCGATATGTCCTCCAGGGCGCCATTCTGTACCGAAGGAGCTTCCTCCCTGATGGCCCTGATCTTCTTCTTGTCATGCCAAAACATCTACGACAGACTGTGCTCTTTCAGATGCATGACGCACCCAGTGCAGGACATCTTGGCGTAACCCGCACGTACGACCGCGTCCGCCGCCGCTTCTATTGGCGTGGTCTTGCTCGCTCCGTCCGACGCTATGTTGCTGCCTGTGATCCCTGCCAGCGTCGGAAAACGCCTCAGGTGCTACCTTCCGGTCATCTCCAGCCGATCACCGTCCCTGTGGAACTGTTTTTTTCGTGTTGGATTAGACCTCCTCGGTCCCTTTCCCACGTCATCCTCTGAGAACAAATGGGTAGCCGTCGCAACTGATTACGCCACCCGATACGCTATCACGCGGGCTCTACCTACCAGTTGCGCCACTGACGTCGCTGACTTTCTCTTGCGTGACATTATCTTAGTGCATGGCGCCCCGCGACAGCTGCTTACTGACCGTGGTCGTAACTTCCTCTCGAAAGTTATCGCCGACATTGTGCGTTCCTGCTCTATTCAACACAAGCTGACTACCTCATACCATCCTCAAACCAATGGCCTGACAGAGCGCTTAAACCGTACTCTTACCGACATGCTGTCCAAGTACGTTTCGAAGGACCACCGCGACTGGGACGTTGCCCTTCCTTACGTCACCTTTGCTTACAACTCTTCCCGGCACGACACCGCCGGATTTTCTCCATTTTATCTACTCTACGGTCGCGAACCGACCTTGCCCCTTGACACGGTACTTCCTCCTGCTGCGACCTCAACAACCGAGTATGCGCGCGACGCCATCGCCCTCGCCGATCATGCACGCCAGCTTGCCCGTGCTCGACTGACGGACTCGCAAACCACGCAGCAGCGTCAGTACAACGCCCGCCACCGTGACGTACAGTTTTCGCCTGGTGCACTCGTGCTCTTGTGGTCGCCCTGTCGTCACGTTGGACTTTCCGAAAAGCTCCTTTCGCGATACACAGGGCCCTACCGCGTACTGCGCCAGGTGACGCCTGTGACTTATGAAATTGCTCCTGTGAGCTCAACCTCGTCATCTACTCTGGCGTCTAGTGATGTCGTGCACGTCAGTAGGCTCAAGAGCTACTACACCGCTTCAGAGTCCAGCCTTTAGTCGCTCCGGGACGGCGCTTTTGCCGCCGGGGGTAGTGCTACGGGGTAGTATTCCCAATGACGAAGAGCCGAGCAGGAAGAAGACGAAGACGACGATTGGAAGCTAGCGCGGGCTGTTGCCTCTTGGTCAACTGCGGCGTATTGCCTTGTAAATATACTTGTAAATAGCTTTTCGTCGGTGTCTTCCTACGTAACAATATAAATAATTTTCGTAATACTAATGTTTCAAGTTTCATATTTAGACCCGTTAGATGCAAAGGCAGCTACGTAAGCGTTACTGCGCTTGACTTCCCCGCAGCCAGCGATGTTAAAATCTGCTACATGCTGTGATACAAGCTCTCCGTGGTGACATCTGTCAATGCCAATGTTACAAAATAACAAATGCGAACATGCAGCAAACGAGAAAATGACATGCCACATTTCTTTCAAGAAGCAAGTAAAACCGAAATGTGGCACAATGGCGTTGCCCATAACATATTGCAGCTTACCAGATTACCAGATTTAGTTTCGGTAATAAAAAATTGTGGAAATGCAATCAGCAGCTTTTTTTGAGTTAACGAGATGTTTAAGCGACATCTTAAAATTGCCAACTTCATTCACACACCGTTAATGCATGCAAGAAACCGTGCCATCATATGCTGAATGCCGTGAAAGAGTCAAAACACTTGATGGCTCCATCTTTACAGATCTTTCTGCAACACCATGTGTTGCTCCTGCATGGGAACATAAACATTACTGGGCACTCTAGGCTTGATTAGAGAAGGGGCACGTGCCCGGTGTGCCACCGTCTGGCCATACCCCCACGGGCCATACAGAGCACCACCGATGACTGTCATGCATAGCAGACTAGTAAACAGAGTTTTTCACAAATCCAGTGGTCCTTCAATATGGAGACCGAGACATCTTTGTCACATCTTTACAGATAGCTGAAAAAAAATGCATACTTTTATGCATAGACTGTGGTGGCTGAGGGAGTGGCATCTCGTCTTCGTCACTGCAATGCCTTCATTTCTTTTTCCTTTTTCCTCGGCCACGTTCGCTTGCACTTGCAATGCCAGAGTTGTCTTCAGCGTTTCTGAGGACCCGTACGGCATCATCGTAATTGGCTGAAATGAACTCACACTGACACAAGTATCTGGTACAGGCAATAGTATACTGCACTGGCTCTAAAGATGCAGAACATCACTGGAATATTGAACGTATTCAAACTACATATGTATTCGAAAAGGTTACCGGCCACAAGCGGCAGTTATGTCTTTAATCATTTTCATGTCCCTTTACTCTGTTATTTCCACACTTCAATTAAATATAATTTCCCCTAAGCCCTCTTTGGCTTAATTGATTTTTGATACGAGTAGGAAATTAAGGCAAAACTGAAAGACAAGTGTGGCATTAGCATAAATTAATTGTTAGCATTAATTAGAAAATTTCATTTGAATGCATGCAGCAATAATGTACAAGCACCGTTTAAAACAACATGGCTGCAGTTAAGGCCTCATATAAGTAAGGAGTTCATTGTGGTCCCATATTGTCAATAATCTGCTTTGACCTATAAAAACATTTTACCCCAACGTATCCGTATTTGCAACTAATGGAATGCAGGAGATATTGACGGCATTGCTTGCGCTGGAAGAAACATTGTGTGGTGCTGTATTGAACTAGCATGCTGAAATATTATTGCAATGATCAGCTATGGTCTACTTTTCTATTGAAATGACGTCAGAAGTAACATTGTCTATGTGAACAATTATTAGATGCTCCTATTCCTTTGACAAGAACATTCAGCAACAGAAACGTTTAGTCTGCTATGGTTAAATGCAGTGCAACAACATGCCACAACCAGCCCGGGCACTCATATGTGCCCTTGCCCACATATAAGGCCCCACATACTAAATGTATTCTAATCTGTTTTTACTTGTTTATTTATTACCGAATACAGGTTATCTACGCCGTAACTTGTTTTAAGCATCTTCCTCAGTACAAATATTTGCATGTAAAAGTTTCATCCGATCTGAACTAGAATATGCTTGTGCTAGTTATGACAACAATCAGATTACTGTGATCAACCCCATTGAATCGGTTCAGAACCGAGCTGCCAGGTTCATTATTTCTGACTACTTCTGTGATACAAGTGTTTCAGCCTTAAAATCCAGGTTGCGTCTTCCCTCGCTCACCTCCCGCAGCAAAACTGCTCGTTTCCTTTTATTTTTTAGGTTCTTTCATTTACAACCCCCAGGTAACCAAATCATCATTGCAGCCCATCGCTCCTCCCGCCACACGCATCCTAATGCTTTGTATCTACCACGCACCTACTACACTCGTATCAACGTTCTGTTTTTTTCTACACACAGCCCGTGAATGGAATACCCTTCTTTCTGACATCGCCTTCACCACTGACATTTCTCGATTCAAAGCTGCCATCGAAGACCATCTTTCAAGTCGCACTGCCTAACCTGACATGCCATTTTTTCAATATGTGCCCACCTCTCATGTAATGTCCCGTTTAGGGACCTTTGAGCTATAATAAATAAATAAATAAATAAATAAATAAATAAATAAATAAATAAATAAATAAATAAATAAATAAATAAATAAATAAATTCAAATCGGCCATTAGCCCACCCAGATAGGAAAGAATGGTTCGGGTCCAGCCCCATATGGGTGGGCGCCACAGCCACATGTGCAGATCCCGAGCCATTTTGTCCTGTCACAGAGGGCTAAGGGCCAATTGGGAATAAAAACACGTTGATACAGCTTTATGTTATACTGGACATAGTTTGTATTAAAACTTTCTATTGAAATTATTTGAACAAGTATGTACGAGAGGATTAAAAGAACAGCATGTCCTCACAGAAGACGTAGCGACTACACTTAATTTGTAAGCTCAACATTCACCTGTCGCTCGCTTGATCTGAAGCTTTGGGATAACCTATAGGCTCTATCATGAACATGTGGGGCTTCAAAATTAAACGCAACATAGTGTAAGCTGCATGCAGAATTAGTTAATTTACAGTACATAAAGCCCACAAGAAAACAAGTCTACATGTTTGAATAGTACACAAGAACTTTAATATGGCTGCAGCCTGCATATTGTCGCAAGAGGAAAAGGCAAGCAGTCAGTTTCAAGCGAACGGTCGTCTACTGTTCCTTTCTGCAGCAGCTAGCGCACACACTTCTTCATCTTCGACTTCCAGCGTTACTAGCGCCGTGACATTACCCCTCCCTCCTAAAACCCCTCCTTTGGGGGGTGGCATTACCCCGCCCTGTCGACTACATGAAAGCTAGGCCAAAAAGTGTTGGGGACGGCTTAAATACCACAAGAAGATTATAAAAGAAATGAGAAAGAAAACGTGTGTGAGGACAGGGACCGCACCACAAAGTTTGTGAATGGCAGTCAGCGCGATTGGAAGGGCTTCATCCGGGTAACGTGAACAACGTCCGAGGAACGTGAGAGTGGTGCGATGTTTCGGCTGCGCAGCTTCGTAGTTGACAGGACTTGGGCGATGCAAAACTATGTAGGGTCCAAAGTATCGAAGCAATAATTTTTCTAAGCGGCCTCGTTGACGTATAGGGGTACAAACCTACACGAGATCTCCCGGGTTGTATGTTACGTCTCTGTAGCGCATGTTTTAACGACGAGCATCTTGACTTTGTCGAGATAGAATTAGTTGCCATGCAAGGTGCCGTGCTTCTTCGGCACGCTGAACAAAAGCGTCTCTATCTGGTCTGGTAGGTTGAGGCCAAGTTGGTAGGAGCTTCACGCCGAGCACATTGGTGACGTCGCCTCCGTAGACCAGACGAAAAAGAGGAGACCCGGTGGCATCTTGTAGTGCAGTGCTATACGCAAATGTAACATACGGGAGCAGTTCGCCCGAATTTTTATGATCCGTCGCGACATACATAGATATTGTATTCGCAATCGTTTTGTTAAGACGCTCAGTTAACCCGTTGGTCTGCGGCTGATACCCAATTGCCATACGGTGCGTTATTCCACTCAGATGCAGAATATCTCGGACCTACTGGGCGCGGAAGGCCGTACCACGCTCTGTGATGACGACAGCGGGATCACCATGTCGAGGGACGATATTTTTGTGAAGGAAGTTGGCTACATCTGAAGCAGTAGCTCGCTGAACGGCTTGGGTTTCGCAGTATCGAGTGAGGTAATCGGTGGCGACAACGATCCAGTGACCATCAGCCGAAGACTTGGGAAACAGGCCAAGTAAATCCATCTTGACTTGTTCAAAAGGTGAGCAAGGAGGTCGTACAGGCTGAAGCAGACCGGCTGGTTTCAGTGGTGGAACTTTGCGCTCGCTGGTAATCTTGAGAACTTCTGACACTTCACGGTTTTTGTGAGTTTTCGCCAGTAGTAATTCTGCCTGATCCTTGCCAGAGTACACATGAAACCAAGATGCCCGGACGTTGGCTCGTCGTGGCATGCACGTAGAATGTCGTCGTTGAGAGGAGCGGGTACAACGAGTAGGAAAACGGTTGCCGTAGCGTGAAAGTTCCGCTTGTAAAGGACGTCGCCGCGTAGGCAGAAAGAGGACAAGTGATGCGCGAACTGCCGCGGGGGTTGTCGGCGGCTTCCTTCAAGGTATTCAATCAAGGGCTGGAGCTCGGAATCTCGGCGTTGCTGTTGAGCTAGGTTTAAAGACGGGAGGGTACAAAGAAAACCAGAGTCGTCGTCAGTATCTTGTGGTGTGAGGCGCGGGAGAGACAGTCAGCGTCCGTGTGTTTCTGCCCGTACTTACAGACAATTGTCACATCAAATTCCTGCAACCGAAGGCTCCATATTGCGAAAAGGTCTGAGGGATCCTTGAAATTCGCCAGCCGGCAAAGAGAGTGGTAATCGCTGATGGCACGAAAGGGGCGTCCGTACAAATATGGCCGGGACTTCTGAATAGCCCACACAACCACCAGACATTCTTTTTCAGTTTTTGAATAGTTTTCTTTAGCAGCAGACAGCGTGCGGCTGGCATAAGCAATAACGCGTTCGACACCAGCTTGAAATCGTACGAGTGTCACTGCTAGCATCAGTATGCACTTCTGTGTCCGCCTCTGTGTCAAAGTGACCTAGGATCGGGGATGTTTGTAGACGTCGCTGAAGGTCGTTGAAAGCCTGGGATTGTGCTGGGTGCCAAACAAATGTGACATTGTTTTTGATGAGTCGTTCCAAAGGTTCGACAATCTGAGAAAAATTGGGCACAAAACGGCAGTAATACGCCCTAAAAATCAGCGCACATCATGCTTTGTCTTTGGTATCGGGAATAGTGCAACTGCCATGGCTTTGTCAGGGTCAGGGCGAACACCGGTGCTGCTGACAATATGACCTAGAAATTTAAGCTCTTCGTATCCAAAGTGACATTTTGCGGGCTTCAGGGAGAGGCCGGTGGTGCGAATGGCTTGAAGAACCGTCTCAAGCCGCTGGATGTGTTGCTCAAACGTGGTGGAAAAAACAACTGCATCGTCCAAGTAGGCTAAACACAAGTGGCGCTTGAGGTCAGATAAAACTGTGCCCATCATGCGTTGAAATGTGGCCGAAGCAGAACACAGCGCAAAAGGGAGGACTTTAAGTTGATAGAGACCATCAGGTGTTATAAACGCCGTTTTTTAACGGTCGCGTTTATCAACTTCACTCTGCCAGTACCCACTACCTAGATCCATTGAAGAGAAGTAACGGGCATGTCGCAGGTGATCCAAGGAGTCGCCAATCCGAGGAAGGGGATAAACGTCTTTTTTTTTCGTGGTCTTGCTCAGTTTGCAATAATCAACACAGAATCGTAGTGAACCGTCTTTCTTCTTAGCGAATACGACAGGTGAAGCCCAAGGACTTGTCGTTGGTTGAATGGCATCATCGCCTAGCATTTGTTTAACTTGATGACGAATAGCATCCGGTTTTCTCTGCGACACGCGATAAGCGTGTTGGCGAGCAGGTTCGACGGTCGGTTCAGTGATTATTCTGTTTGGTTAAAGGAGTCTACTTGAGTTTCGACGTGCTGGCGAAACAGTCAGTAAATGACGATAGCAGAGTGAGGAGCCTCTCCTTTTCGGGTTGGTCTAGCTGTGGGTCTAGCTGTTGATGTGACTGGTCAAGTTCACATGGCTTGGTTCCGGAATCGAGATTGTCGTTACAGAAGCACAGGCGTTGGAGTCGGCCACTGTTTCAAAGTAGGCCATGGTGGTATGCCTCGCAAAGTGCTTGTATTCGCCACTGAAGTTGGTAACTAGGATCGTGGTTTGCCTATTTTGGAGCTCTACGAGACCTCGTGCGACGCCGACTTCTCGACTTCTCCGGAGTTTTATGGGGGTGATCTGATGCCAAAGCCCCTCCCCCCACGCACGCACACACCTAAAGTGCCATTGCCAGAGGTTTGTCGCCCAAATCATTTGAGGCTTCTTTTGACTTTCCTCGACCTTGTCACTTGAAATTTAACTGGGGCTGATAGCTTACTGCATCATTGTTGGCGTGGACATGCACGGATTTTAATTCATATTTTCGCTTTATTTCTGCAAATCCTGACAATGAGAGGCCATGTGCATTAGAAGCACTAGCGGTGGCTGCTTCATCCTATTTTCTCACTTCAGCGTTGTTTTAAATTTCCACTGTAACCACCGTGCACATACACTATATAAATAAATACACACATACACACCACAGAGTTTATTATATTATTGAAAGCGATAGAGGTAGCCAATTATATATTATTTCTATAGGTATGGAAAGCATACGCCTAGAGAATGATTATGTAGCTGTAGATTTACCACGCTTCAAGTTTCTTTGCGTGCTTTTTAACCATGAAAAACAACTTATAGACTTCAGTGACCCCTTCGGCAGAGTCTCTTATCAATGGCGTGTCAAATTCACGTGAATGTTGCGTGTTTGAGTATTGCTTCTCTTTCCTGCAAGCAATGCTAACGACTCTTGAAAAAAATATTCATAATAAATTACAACATTGATTAGGAATGGAAACATCGTTACTTGCATGCAAAGGTGATAAATACATACAAAGTGTCCTATCATGCACCAACATTCAAAAAAAAGAGCAATGCGTTACTCGAAGAAAGCCTAGTGCTTACTGTTAATAGTGCAGTAGAGTAGCTGCCAGTAATTCTTTTCGCTCCTGAGATTTAATTAGGTCATTGTAATTAATGATCTAACTCGAGACCTACTATCCTAATCATCAAAGTGTTAATGAGGCATTTGAATGCACAGCCAACTGCGGTATTTTCAGCGAAGTACTAATTGCATACAAATTTTTTTTCCGACTGATAACTAAACCCCGCAAAGTATGGAGAATACTGCGTGACTGTGCCCGCACTCGGATCATAATGGAGCGGCCTCGACCAGGCCCCGTCTCAGTTATCCAGAACGAAATAAAGGAGCGATAAGAAACAGCGCTAAACAATAGGACGAGTGAAGGGACACAGACAACAGCGCTACACAACAACCAGCCCAAATGCGTGCTCTTCTGAAATAAAGGAAATAAAGAGAAATATTGTGATCGAGCTAGTGCCTTATCTGCTGCGCCTCGGCCGAAGTAACACGTGACGTTTGGTGTTAGTTGGAAACAAGCTGTGATAACCGTTGTCTTAGCGTAGATAAACTGCACGGTTGTTGTTTTTCTTGCCACAAAACCTATCACCACAAAAGCAAATTGACAACGTCAGTGAAAATGTTTAAAGGTGCGTTTTGTTTTGTCCCAGTCGCATTGTCGTTCCATAATGAGCAGAAAGTAAAAATTATCCTTGCTTTGGAAGCTGCAAATGACAACAAAAGGAAGGCCGCAAATATATATGTATCAGTGTGGCCGTAGCAAATGCATCGACTATCATTAGAAATTATGAAAACCTGTGAAAAACCGGCAGCTTCTTTTCTGTTTGCTCCGTTTCTTCTGTTGGCTTAGTTATATATTTTTATTTCCCTGATAATTTCGTAATGTGTATCCAATAATCATGCACATAGGGTCCCGGTATGGTCGTGTGACCTTGGGACCCTCTTCTGCATATATTTTTTCTTGTGATCATGCTTTGGAAAAAAATCAATGTTTGAGTTGATTTTCAAGAAACAGCGGCGGAGGACTCCATCTTTAAGTCCTAGCCTACGCACGGATGCTCTAGCATTTATGGGCTCAAATCGTCATGCCAAGGTGCGAGAGGTGCCCGCCCAGGTATCAATTTCCAAGTCATCAGTTTGGAGAATTCCAAATGACAGCCTTTCACCCGCACCACTTTAACCAGCACCAATGATTGAAAGATAGGGAACTGTAGAATCGTCTAGATTTCCCGAACTGGGTCCTCACAAAAGCCGATGAGTCACCGGGCCTTTTGAGCAATATCATGTGCACAGATGAGCCAATTTTCGCAGGAAGGGCCACTTAAATTTGCATATTGCACACTATTTGAGCTACTCCAATACACACTACGCAAAGCACAATCGGCACCAGTACCAGTGCTCGTGCAATGTGTGGTGCGGAATTTACGCCGGTGCTATAATCAGTCCCATCTTCGATCCCACACTGACTAGATAGCGTTAAGTAAACTAAATCCTTGAAGGAGTGGTGGATGAGTTTCTCAGCGAAGTCCCGCTGACACGTCTTCCACTTTTGTGGTATCAGCAAGAGGGGGCACCCACACACAGCAGTAGCCGAGCACGAAACTGGCTGGATGCGACTTCTCATGCGCAATAGATTGGAAAGCATGGGCCTGTAAATTGGCCGGCTACCTCACCTGACCTCTCTCCACTCGATTTCTTTTTTTGGGGTCATGTGAAAGATCGTGCCTACATGATTGAGACGGACGTGAGATTAGTTCAAGGCAAATACAACGAATGTCTCCCGCAGAATTCCGTCACCGGTCATCAAGCAAGCCACAGAAGATGTCATAAAACGGACACAGTACTGAGTAGCTGCAAGGCCTATTAGAATACGTCCTCTGGGCAGCAGCTGGTCTTCAATGGAGCTTACGAATTCATAGATAATACAGGCACACTGAAATCTTATATTTTTGCTTGTATGCAGACATACTGATCGCGAATTCGGCTCGTTTAGAAGTGGTGTATTTACTTTCTTGAACGCATTAGTTTTGCCTTTTCTCTACACGTTGGCGTCTGTTTATTTTACTTTTATTTTTTGATACGAACCGGTTTTTGCAGCACGCATACACTTTCACGAAAAATAAAACCGTCACTTTAATTTGGCTTTTTTCCGAAGCAAGTTTATGGCGCAAAATATATCTTCGCGCGCACTCTTTCGATGCGGTGTGAGCAAAGCTCGGACATTGAAACGTTCTATGCCTATTACATTGCTTTTCGCATTTCGTTCGTCGTCAGAGCAGCGATTCGGCCGCGTTATCAAGGGGCTTTTGTTATCAATTTGATCAGTCGGCCCTGAGAGACGGATAATAAGTGTGACGTAGAAACGAGAGCAAGGAATAGTTGCGAAGTCGCGAGACCTGCTGTTGGTGCTCCTTCATCAAGGTGATGTGCTGTCTCTTCGGGTTTGCGACCCCAATGCAGTTGCTTTCAATCAGCTTATTTCATGGCGCAGCTTTATGATGCGAGTTGGAGCGCACTCACGTGGTAGTTATCATACTTCGTGAGGTTTCCTAGCCAGTCGGAAAAAACTGTACGCAATTAGTACGTTGCTGAAAGCATCACTGTTAGATGTCATTTAGGGTGCCTACAAGTGCCTGATTGACACTTTGAAAATTGAATTGAATTGAATTGAATTTTTATTCTCCTTGAAATTAGGACTGTACTTCCCGAATGAAATAATTAATTGCATTTACCGAATTAAATCTCAGCAACGAAATAATTACTTTATTTCTTTATTAATTTATTCAAGACATTCCTTACAGAAATGCCTTGGGGGACGCGACAAAAGGCCCTGAACGTGCCTGACTGGGCCTCGCCACCCTTGGGAGCTGCGGTCAGACAAGCACATAAATTAATAGCACAGAGTATTGAATACAATAGCCGCAATTTGAAACATGGTAGAACTTAAACATCAATAAGTGTTCTTTCTTTTTTTACATCAATAACATAAATACAGATACAATCAGATACATTGTACAGGTATGTCGAAACAATGGTCCGGGCACAGAAAAGATATCGGACTTTCACAATGAAAAGCCAACACACAGAGTAAGCGGAAACTAACTGGGATCAATCCGGCACGATTTTCAGTCTGTGTGTTTAGGAAAAACTTTCTGAGCATTTTTCTGAAAATGTGCACTGAGGTAGCTGTACCGAGTGCTTCAGCAATTTCCGGATATTCGTTGAGAAGGTCCAGTATCATAAAACTTAATTTTTGATCACCATATTTTGTACGAGAACGTGGCCTGGGTATTAAATTCTTTCGTAGGCAGTACGGACCAGGTTTCATTTGATATTTGGTTTGGATAGGTGTTGTTTGGTGCTGCTGCAATATTTCCAGGGCCAATTTATATTCATACAATTTATGAATAGGCAGTATATTATTTGATTTAAAGATGGGTGCAGTGTCTTCAGAAAGTTGTAAATTTCCGATTGCACGCACCGCTCGCTTTTGCAAGGAAAAAAGACCATCTAGGTTGGTCTTAGTCGCTGCTGACCATACTAAGAAGCAGTAACATAACCGGGAATGAATAAACGCGTAGTATATCTGCCTTTTCACCGCAGACGGAATATAATATCTTACTTTATTTAAGATTCCAACAGCTCGCCCTAGCTCACTTCGGAGCTTGTAAACGTGAGGCGTCCATGAGAAGTTTTCTTGAAATGTCACCCCCAAAAATCTAACTGATACAGATTGTTCGATGGTAACGTTCTGAAATTTTAAATCCACGTTTACAGTCGGGTGGTTTCCTCGCGGCCGGAAGAGTAAGTATTTCGTTTTGCTGATGTTTAATTGAAGTCTATTAGATTGAAGCCACAAATTCAGACCTGTTAGCCATTCGTTAACTCGATGAAATACCTCTCTTACATGAGCACCTGAGAAGAATACATTCGTATCGTCTGCACATAAAATTAACTTTGTATTTTTGTTAATGTTCACAATATCGTTAATGTATAAGAAAAATAACGTTGGTCCTAGTAATGATCCCTGTGGTAGGCCAAATTTTATGAATTTTAAGTCCGAGTTTACGGCATTTATGCATGTGAATTGAGCTCTCGAAGCTCTCGTAGCTTTTTATCAAAGACCAAGCTTTGCCGCGTATTCCATACGATGGCAATTTCTTTAAGAGCACATCGTGTTGGACACAGTCAAAAGCTTTTCTAAAATCCAGAAATATTCCCAGGGTAACTGTTTTCCTTTCAATGTTGTCTAGTATGTGCTCCTTTATTTCAAGAAGTGCACTTTCAGACGACTTGTTTTTCCTAAACTCGAATTGCTCGCTTACTATTATATTGTTCGCCGTCAGAAAGCCAGAAAGTCTTATGTATGTATTAAGTTGTATGCAGTTAAGTTATGTATTATGTTCTCCGCTGTCTTTGCAAAGATAGGAAGCACTGATATTGGTCTGTAACTGTTCTTGTCTTTAACGCAACCACCTTCATGTATTACGGCCACACGGGCTAGCTTCATTGCCTCTGGGAACACTGAGGTTGAAAGAATGAGGTTGAGAATGTGCATAAGGGGGGTGCTTACCAACAGCGCGACAGCTTTCAGTAGTCTAGCTTTAATATCGTGAGCTCCAGCGGCGCAATCGTTTTTAAAGCCAATATGACATCAGTTATCTCATATTGATCAGTGGGTGGCATAAATATAGTATTTTGACAGTGTGTTTTCACAAAATGTTCACAAGGTATTTTGGCGCGGTCATCTTCCGAAGCATCCACATTAATAAAGTGTTCGTTAAACAAGTTTGCGACCTCGATGTCACTCATGGACTCACTTTCATACAAAACACGTTTTGGCGAACTTGTCTTGCCTATAATGTCCCGGATCGCTTTCCATACAAGACGAGAATTTCCCACATTTTCAGAAATTTTTTTCATGTAGAATTCTCGTTTTGCTTTTTTGTTATCAGCACTTAATCTGTTCCTCACTTTCTTAAATATTTGAAGATCACCTTCACATCTCTTGTCTAAAAACTTCTGGAAAAGTCTCTGCCTTTGTTTAATTCTGGTGTATAATTTATTTATTTATTTATTTATTTATTTATACTGCAGCGCAATTTGCGCTATAGCAGGAGTGGGTTAAGAAAAGGTACAGAAAATGCATTGGAGTATACAGCGGTAAACACAAGTGAACACTTTTAAAGAGCACTGATGAAATGAAAATACACAAATAAACACAAGTGAACACTTTTACAAAAGAGCACTGATGAAAGAAAAATACACAAGAAGTTATGCAAATGCTGCCAGGCATGGGTGAGCACGATTATGCATTTGGGATGGCGGTTGCGAAAATTTGGGAGGAGCATGAGCGAATGGACCCAGGTAATGAATTCCAGTCTTCGATTGAGCGGGGAAAAAAGCTGAATTTGAACATGTTAGTACGTGCGTAGTAGGGTATCAAGTTTAGGTCATGATGTCTTCTCGTTGATGATCCCGGCGCGAAGTTAATGTAATTATCATTTGAGAGCCTAACTAAAGAATTGACAATGCAATGCAAGAATTTTAATGATTCGACACGGCGACGAGAAGAGCGCATGTTTAGGTTCAAGGAAGAAAGCGTTGAAGAGGGCGAAAAGGCGCCATCGTAACGATGACATATAAATCGCACAGCATTTTTCTGTATAGCCTCAAGTTTATTAAACGCTAACTGCTTATGCGGGCACCAAACTACAGATGTATAATCAAGAACAGGGCGGATTAGAGATTTATACATTAGTAACTTTGTGTCATTAGGATATCGGGTTAGCGTTCGCCTCAGGTAACCTAATTTTTTTAGTGCTTACTGCATATGTAATCAATGTGTTTGGACCATGACATGTTATGCGTAAAAATGACACCAAGATACTTATACTCAGAAACCTTATCTACTGTACGGCCATTGAACGAGTAACTGAAAAGGGAGGGGGAATATTTGTTGTACAAAGGCCTCAGAACGGTTTTATTGAAATTAATGTTCATTTGCCAAGTGTTACACGAATCGCCAAACCTAGAAAACGACTCTTGAAGGCGATAATTAACATTAGAAGATTTAATCACTGCATATAGAACGCAGTCATCAGCATAGAGACGGATGTTAGAAGACGGATAATTCATGTGTTCATGGATGTTCATGGATGTTAGACGTTCAATCCATGTTAGATGTTAGATGTTCAATTCATGGATGTTAGACGGATAATTCATGTGATATTCAAGCTTTTCTTGTTTTTTAGTGTTCTTTAGGAGCTTTTAGCGGAAAGGAGGCATTGTAGGCAGAAGTAAAACACTTCAGGAAGACAATATAAGCAACATTTGGATCATTTTCTTTTATGACACTACCCCGTTTCTGTTATTCCATAAGTTCTTTAAACCTTAACATGTTTTGTTCCGAGTAGTCTCTAACCAGAGTTTCTTTTTCTAATATACGCTTTTGTTTCGATGGTATTAGTCAATAAATTGGTAAATGATCGGAAAGATCACAAGAGATTACACCTGACTTCACTTCAACAGGGCAAAAGCTTGTAATACACAGGTCTAATATTGTTTCAGTACTTGAGGTGACACGGGTAGGCTCGTTAATTACATTTGCACAACCATATGATTCGAAAAGTTCTCTGAAATGCAAGAAGGTAGCATTATTTTCGGAAGCATCTGTAATAAAGTCGCCGACAAAAACACATTCACGGTTGATTTCAATACTACGCACAACTACTCCTGCAAACTGCATAAATTCACTTATACACCCAGATGGTGGTCGGTACATGACAGCAAGAACTATGTTATAGCAGTGAATAAAAGCACGCTCAAAATCTTCGTTCACAATATTATAATTTGGTGGAATTTGGTACGACAGATCCGAACGGACATACAGGGCAACGCCACCTCCACGCTTCAATGAACGACAGGCTGACACACAGTCATATCCCGGTAGTAAAAAACAGTCATCTGATGTGAACCATGTCTCACTAAAGCAAATGAAATCGAATTCATGGTTTAGGCTCGATAAAAATAAGGTAACCTCATCAAATTTATTTCGCAAGCTTTGGCAGTTGAAATGAAATAAAGAAAGCTTTTGCTCATCCTTCAGCTGCACAGTATGATAACCGATATTTGACATGAATGGAGTGGCGCTTTCATGGAAGTATAACAGAGGACTATGCTATCATTTCAGGTTTGCAAGATCATCCTTATCGCGGACAACAACTGCACGTGCGCCGGTCTTTTTTCTCACAAGTACTTTTTTACTCGCGTGCCAAACGAACGCGTAGCCAGACTCTTTCGCCCAGCATTTTGCACTTGCCAGAAGAGTACGAGAGAAACGAGTCAGATTTTCACAAATAAGCATGATGGTATTAGCGTCTCGTAAAGCCTTCCTTTTTTCCAGCCAAGCGTCGCGAATTTCTGATTTTGCGAAGCTAACAATTACGTCCCGTGTTTTATCCGGCTTAGCAGGAAGACTGTGAATGGCTGTTATGTCGCTCGAGCACAGTGGCTTAAGCTCCAGTGTCGTACCTATATCGTTAACCTTCTTCATCAAATCTTCGTCCTCAGAGTGCGATGCCGTGAAATTCAATGTTCAGACGACGACTGCGCCACTCTAGATTATGCATGTCCAGATTGAGCTGCGCAGTTTCACTGGCCCCTTCCCCCTTCTCGAGATGTTCAACTCGCTTCGTAACTTCCTTGGTTAACTTTTCTTGGGCAAGAAGACGTGTTTGAAAGCCGTCAAACTTATCAGAGAGTAGTTGGACGGATGATTCAAGACGCTAAAGCTTGGCAGACAAGGCCAGGAGAGAGTCAATCTTACTTTCCATTGCAAGAAGCCGAGTGATTAGCTCTCGATCGGACGGCTGTTCTTCACGTGCAATATGGCATTTACTGCCACCCTTGCATGACTCACACTTCCAGGATTTATGTGCGTTTCCTCGTTTCGATTTGTATGTATCCTCCGAAACGCAACCACAGGGTCCAAGATGGAAGACAAAATCACACTCAGAGCAGCGTATCGACGGACAGCCGTCAGCAATAAGCTGTCGGCACGCGCAACAGCGTAACATGATGTATGCGCGATCAACAACAGTTCCCTTGGCAGCAGCGGCAGGAAAACGAAAAGATATGCATAAATAAAGAACCAACCTGCAAATACAGGAAGCACAGATTCAGGAGACGTGCGCGCTGGTTGCTGCCGCTTCTGCCAACTGGCGGCGAGTGCACTGTACTGGAAACAATACGCACTACGTTTTGTTCCTGCTTTTGATATATATATATATATATATATATATATATATATATATATATATATATATATATATATATATATATATATATATATATATATATATATATATATATATATATATATATATATATATTCATGCAGAACCAGATGAATCTGGTTGATAGGCGCGGTTGTTGAAGAGCGGTCTCGCGGCAGCTTGGCTCACGTCGTTCTCTTCTTTCTTTCATCTGGTTGTTTGCGCGGCAGGCGTGGTTCATGACAGCTTGTGACATTTCCCCGCTGGCAGACGAAGCCCGCCGGGCGAGTCAGTCATCTCGCGGATTGTAACGCCTCAGGCGCGCGACGTGTGTCACTTCAGCCTTGGCCGAGCGTCGTCCACTGCTCGTAAGACGCGCAATGCGGTAGTTTACATCGCTGAGGCGCTCCAGAATAACGTAAGGGCCGACGTAGTGGGCGAGAAACTTCTGGCACAAGCCACGCTTCCGCAACGGCGTCCAGAGCCACACAAGGTCACCAGGATCGAAGTAAACGTGGCGGTGACGCCCGTCATAGCGTATCTTGGACCGGTCCTGCGATGCTATGGTGCGTAGCCTAGCGAGGCGTCGCGCTTCTTCTGCTCGACATAGGAGCTCATCAATTGATTCGTTGTCATGAGCGAAGTAGGGAAATATTGTGTCGAGGGTGTAGCGCGGCGGACGAGCATACAGAAGGAAAAATGGTGAGTAACCAGTGGTCTCGTGTCTCGCGGTATTGAAGGCATAGGTAATGAAAGGCAAGATACTGTCCCAATTCTTGTGTGCTGAATCGACGTACATGGACAGCATGTTGGCAAGCGTTCTGTTTGTGCGCTCGACCAGACCATTAGTTTGTGGATGGTAGGGCGTAGAATGGCGGAAGCTACATGAACACAGACGAAGGGTTTCTTCAACCACGTCCGCGGTAAACTGTCGCCCACGATCGCTGATTACTATGCGAGGAGGTCCATGTCGGAGTATAATGTTAGCCAGCAAGAAGATAGAAACTTCTGTAGCTGTGGCCGATGGCAATGCGGCGGTCTCACAATAGCGGGTAAGGTGATCTACGCAAACGATAACCAAACGATTACCCTTGGAGGATCGCGAGAAAGGGCCCAGAAGATCTATACCAACTTGCTCAAAGGGGACGCTAGAAGGGGGAACTGGTTGAAGCAGGCCATGTGGCGCTTGTGGCGGACGCTTGTAGCGCTGGCATTTAGAGCAGCTGGCGACGTACCGTTCGATATCTTTCCGCATCTTAGGCCAGTAAAAACGTTCTTGAGCCCAGTAGAGTGTCCGTGTGGAACCAAGATGACCGGAAGTTGGGTCATCGTGCATGGCGTGTAATACTTGGTGGCGAAGGTTCGTGGGGACAACTAAAAGGTAGCGGGCACCGGTGGTCGAGTAGCTCTTCTTATACAGCGCGCCACCATCCCGTAGGCGAAAGCGACTGCCCGCAGGTGACTCCTGTGCTGCCGCGAAGAGCGGTTGTAAGCTCTCGTCCTTGTGCTGCTCGGATATGACGGTACCCATATCCGGAAATTCCGGGGACACAAAAGCGATGTACTCATCAAAATTGTCCGCATCACATTCAGTTGTTTCAAGTGGCATCCGAGAGAGACAATCAGCGTCAGCATGCCGCCGACCACTTTTGTAGCAAATAACGAAATCGTATTCCTGTAGACGGAGGGCCCAGCGCGCTAGTCGTCCTGAGGGATCCCGCAGATTCACAAGCCAGCATAGCGAATGATGATCTGTTACGACAGTGAAGGGGTGCCCATAGAGATACGAACGAAACCGTTGCACGGCGAAGATGACCGCCAGACACTCTTGTTCGGTGACTGTGTAGTTGCGCTCGGAGCGGCTCAAGGACCGGCTAGCGTAAGAGATCACGTGCTCTCGGTCGCCAACACGCTGAACTAGCACAGCACCGATGCCTACGCCACTGGCATCAGTGTGAATCTCAGTTGGTGATGAAGGATCAAAGTGGCGAAGAATTGGTTGGGATGTCAACAGGAACTTGAGCTGGCGAAATGATGAGTCGCAATCTGCAGTCCATTCAAAGGGAACGCCTTTTTGGAGAAGGCGTGTAAGGGGATGAGCCATGTCAGCAAACCGGGGAATGAAGCGGCGAAAATAGGAGCACAAGCCCAAGAAACTTCTTAACTGCTTGACAGAGTTGGGTACTCTAAATGCTTCTACGGCCGCAGTCTTTTGCGGATCTGGTCGGATGCCTTCTTTAGCGACCAGATGGCCTAGCACAAGAGTTTGCCGTTCCCCAAAACGGCATTTTTTTGAATTGAGCAAAAGACCCGCTTTCTCCAAGCAGTTCAAGACCAAATCCAAACGTTTGTTGTGCTCACTAAACGTTCACCCGAAGATCACAACATCGTCTAAGTAGCACATGCAAACTTCCCATTTTAAGCCGCGTAATATCGTGTCCATGAACCTTTCGAACGTTGCGGGCGCGTTACACAACCCGAAAGGCATCACGTTAAACTCGAATAGTCCGTCGAGTGTTACAAATGCTGTCTTTTCTCTGTCGTCCTTGTGTATAGGAATTTGCCGGTAACCTGACCGTAAATCGATTGAGGAAAAGTAAGATGCCGCAAAGAGACAGTCGATGGCGTCGTCAATTCGGGGGAGCGGATATACATCTTTCTTAGTAACGGCGTTTAGGCGACGGTAATCAACACAGAACCGCCACGTACCGTCTTTCTTCTTCACCAATATTACGGGGGCTGCCCAAGGACTAGATGATTCTCGAATGACGCCTTTGCATAGCATTTCTTGGACCTGATCACTGATTATCTTGCGTTCTGATGGGGATACACGATAGGGTTTTTGTCGGATTGGCTGGGCGGCTCCTGTGTTGATGCGGTGACGAGTTCTGGACGCAGGAATTGATGGCGGTCCATTGTGCTGCGCAAAGTCGAATACCGAGGTATGTTTCGTAAGCAGGGCCATCAAAACTTGACGCTCATTATCGCTGAGTGACTTATCAATCATGGAAAGTATCTTCGAGCTCCCGGAGCTCGAGACACTGGTTGCTCCTTCATCGGGGAGTTCCGCAAGTACTGCCACCGATACGGGAGAGTCTGTCGGAAACGTGGCAATCTTTAGGCCTTGAGGTAGCACTGCCGCTTCAGTGGAACAGTTTAGCGCCCACAGCCCCGCGCATCCATTGGTCACTGAGACCACGCAGTGCGGAACTAATACGTTTTTCTTGAGGCAGTTCCGATGTACAGGTTCCACTGCAGCATCGAACGAGATAGGAGTCGGAGATGAACAGGCGACGGCAACACGCATCGCGGATAAGGCGGGCACAACTGTATCCTCAGACACGCACAGCACACTCTCCGGGCAAGCTTCACCTTCAAAGAGCACAGGTGAAACACTGGTGTCGACACTGAGTTCTCCCGTCCGGCAATCAACATTCGCACCACACAACTGCAAAAAGTCAATCCCCAGAATCACGTCATGCGAGGAGCGAGGAAGAACAGTAAACTCTGCATTAAAAACTTTCCCACCCAAAGACACATCCACGTTACACACACCAACCGGGTATAATGCTTCACCACTGACTCCACGGAAACTTGTGCACTGGTCCCAACGAAACATAACCTTGCGTCCCAGAAGGCCTTTAAACCCCACACTCATGACCGAGACAGTTGCTCCCGTGTCGACTAAAGCCATTGTGGAGACCCCATCAATCAGTACATGAACCTTATTCTTTAGCATGAAAATAGTTGGAGGCAGTTGAGTCGGCAGCACACATTTTCCAGCGACCTCACCTCCATCGGCCGCGCTGGCTAGTTTCCCGGCGGGGGCGACACGAAACGGCGCCGAGGCGATGGTGACGTGAATCGCGGCCGAGGGGATGGTGATCGGGAGGCTCGGAAGGCTGGTGGTGGCGTCAGAGTACGGTCGGAGGCAGGGGAGCGGTAGCGGTTCCGGGTTCTTTCTGCTCCAAAGCAGGTCTCCTGGGCGGTGCATCGGTCCTCTCGAAAGTGGCTTCCTGAAGAGGAGTCTCCTGGCCACTGAGTGCGCAGTGTACGACCGCTAGACCGCGTAGTCGGCGCTGACGATCCGTAGTTTGATGCTCGGCGTCGGCTACAGTACCTAGCTATATGGCCAGGCATGCCGCAGCAGTAACACACTGGCGAAGGGCGAACTTCAGAATGCGGATTGAAGTAATCTGCCGAAGACATCGGTTGAGGGTAACGAGGCTCTTCCCCTTGAAAGTCGTAGGTAGCGGCGAGTCTTCGTGGACGAAAGTTGCGTGGGCGTGGATCAAAACGTTGAGGGGGCGAATCATTGCGTGGTGGTTCGGTCGTAATGTAATGCGGTTCGTCTCTGGAGCCCATAAGATCCGCGACGTTCACCGAGTGGTTCCAAGTAGCCGAAGGGGGTTCCCGAAAAGTGTCTCGGAAAACGGAGGAGCTGCAACGAGGCGCCGCATAACGTGCCTGTTCGTCATGTCGCTGGAGCTCCTCGCGGACTATCTGGCGGATGGCGGACGAAAGGTCTGGGAGCAGAGGACTCGTGTCAACACTTGCTACAGTCGTTACATTGGCCAGCCGTCCAAACTTTGGTGTAATTCGGCGAGTCTTCAGCGCCTCGAACGTACGGCAGTGCCGTATCAGTTCTGATACAGTGTGCAAGTTCTCTTTACCAATGAGGAAGTTGTACACGTCTTCCGCTATTCCTTTTACCACGTGCCCCACTTTATCTTCCTCTGTCATTTGAGGGTTGACGGTGCGGCACAGCTTCAAAATTTCTTCGATGTAGGTAGTGCAAGTCTCGCCGGGTACCTGAGCTCTCTGGGCTAATGTGAGTTCCGCACGTTTCCTCTTTGCGTCCGAGTCACCGAAACACTTTTTGATTTCCTCAACGAAGCGTGTCCAAGTAGTTAGCATGTCCGCGTGGTTGTCGTACCATACCAACGCCGTGCCGGCCAAGAAGAAAACAACGTTCCTAAGCTGACTGGCAGCGTTCCAGTTATTGTATTGGCTTACCCTTTCGTAATGGGTTAGCCACTCATCCACATCTTCCTCTGCCTTCGCCGACAACGTGCGTGGCTCTCGGTAGTGCTGGATAGGGACTGGGCTCGCCGAGGCACTGCTGGTGAGGGTATTTTGCTCTGTGGCCATGACTGAGCGCGACGGCGAAAGTCCGGCGAGGCGACGGCTTCGGCGTAGCTCTTGTGCTGGTGGCTCCGTTGTAGGTCGTGGGAGTTACCCCGCACAGCTCCACCAAATGTTACACACGAGGTGTTTTAATGCAGAACCAGATGAATCTGGTTGATAGGCGCGGTTGTTGAAGAGCGGTCTCGCGGCAGCTTGGCTCACGTCGTTCTCTTCTTTCTTTCATCTGGTTGTTTGCGCGGCAGGCGTGGTTCATGACAGCTTGTGACAATATATATATATATATATATATATATATATATATACGCTGGGGTCGGGCTCCCCCTCCCAGAAAAATGAAAGCTCTCCGCCTATGAGCTCCCGTGTAGACAAGTGCAGTTACCAGATAACAGTCGATGGGAGCAGTAATAGCAGCGGAAGGTCTTTTGGCGGTTTCGAGTGAAGGTGTCAGCGGTACGTCGCGAGGATGTGGCGTCGGCCGAGGATATTTGACGGTTGGCATGACAGCCCGCCTCACCCCCGGAGGTCGCCGTTTTCAGTTACACCGGCGCGGGCTTCCGCCGTTGACTCCAGCGGAATCAAAGGCGGGTTGAGCGTGGTTTGGTGACGCGTACCAACGAGGTGATGGCGACCGTGATTGTATTTGCTGCGGGGCAGGTGGAATACGGTTGCTTTCCAAGTATTCCTCGATTTCGTGCGGGCGTTCGCCACAGCGCGGGCAACGGGCGTCCAGGTGGTATCCCCGCAGACCGATCCGTCGGTACTGGAAGTCGCGATACATGGGACCAGCCCCCCCGCAGTGGTAGCTCAATGGACTGTTGTCGGGAGCGCGCCATACCGTGGAGTTGTACGGACCATAATGAAATGCTGCTTGCATAGTGGTGTGGTGGATTTAACTTGGGAAGCGTAGGGCAATCCCTGCAGGCGGCTGTGAGAAATGGGCCGTCGACGGCGTAGAAGCGTGAAGAGCATCTGCGTACGAGAACCTGGGAGATTCGGTGCGTGTTAGGGGCGAGGGGTGAACCAGCTGCCTGACTTCCTCCCGAATGACGTCTCTAAGAGCCACGGCACTCGGAGGTGCCGGAGCCTATGCATAACACTTATGGAGTTCTCAATCTGCCGTATTTGTTCTGTAAGGGACTTCCTGTCGTCATTTGCGGGTACAAGCGAGCATGCAGCAGTCATGGTGGTCTGGCGTTCATGCTGCGAGAGCCGCTGCCGAAGCATGCGTTCCATGAATGTTGCCTCACGGACGAACTGAGGCACTGTTGTAAGAGGACTGTGCATGAGGCCTGCAAGAAGCTGTTCTTTTACGCCTCGCATTAACAGGCGCACCTTCTTGTCTTCTGGCATTAGTGGGTCGGCCCGACGGAACAATCGCGTCATGTCTTCGTCGAACATGGCGACGGTTTCGTTCGGCATTTGGAACCTCGAAGACGGTGCCCGTTCAGCTCTTTCTTTCTTTTTGGGGGTGCTGAAGGCGTCGCGAAGCAGATAGTAAAACTCCTACCAGCTAGCAAATGAAGCTTCGTGCTTCTCGTACTACACTCTTGCCGCTCCTAAAAGGGAAAAGTAGACGTTGTTTAACTTACGGCGATCGTCCCAGTCATTAAAGGCGGTGACCCGGTCGAAATGGTTTAACCAGTCTTCGACGTGCTTAAAGGTGTCGCCGTTGAAGGTATTATGCGTGCGAAGCGCGTTGACAATGCATGGTACAGCAGCATTCGGGATTATCTAGGTTTGGCTTGCGGTTGTTGTTGACATCTTCCTCGCAGAGCTTGCCAAGTGTCTGTATTGCGGTGGAAGACCTTGGAGGCGGCGGCTGCTTCGATGTGTTTCTGCCATCCCCGAGTTAATGGCATCGGTAGCTTCTGGTTCAGGACCAGCAGGCATAGGGCGTATGTGCACCTAGCGCCTCCACCAGTTCTTGGCGAAAGGAAACGGCAAGCAGTCAGCTTCAAGCTAACGGTCGGTTACTGTTCGGTTCTGCAGCAGCTACGACACACACTTCTTCAACTTCGGCTTCCAGCGTTACTGCAGCATGACAATATATAAAATAGACAAAATAATAAGTGTTACCAAATGCATCAACCACTTCGCAAGACAGACTCCTCCAGTCATTTCCAGACATGAGCCCAGCTTTTAACAAGCTCTTTAGGTATTATGTTTGTGGAGGCCACATGCAACTTTTGTCATCAATCCAGTTTTGTGTATAATGGCAACAGCATGATCTTCAGGAAATTTTACTACTACGCACAGTACACAAAGGAAAGAAGCCTACTTTATTTCCAAAAGCAGTTACACTAATCATGACAAATGGAATTGCAAGAACTGTACAGCAACATGATAACTATTGCAGAACAGCATGCAAAAGTGGAAAAAAATATTTTATCTCTTGAATAACACTCTGAGACATTTCTGAAGTATGCTCAGAACTTACCAGGACCGCATGCAAGAAAGCTGAGATGCAATGAAAATCTCAAGCATCCTTGATTGACAAGGTCTCGCATATAAGTCTCTCCTTAGGAGGAACTCTTTTCCTTTCACAAAGGGTGTGCCTGACTTGTCATGCACAAAGTTCGCAACAATAACAATTGCTCCACTATTTAGTGTAGAGCAGTCTTTCTTCTTGCCAGCTACCCGTACAGCATTAAAAAGTAATGTGGCCTTTATAAACTGTGGGCCTTGAAACGGCAGAATAAATGGACCGCAGTTATGTACTACAGAAAATAGACCTTCTGATGATACCAACAAATTTTTTGGGGGAACATTTATTCGCTCTCACAATCTATTGCAGAGCTGCTCAGGGGGATGTTCAGGCTTTCGTATCATTTTCTTGATGTTTGATATATAGTTTCAAATGGAAATGCACTCCAAGCATCCAGGAGACCTAGGTGCGACACATCAGATGCAATGTGACTCATGCCATGCACTGTGTGCGACACTTGCTCTTGTCCGTATATCTCGATGAAGTTTCTAAGAAAAAAGTTGAGCAAGTCATCTGCATAACTAGCCATAGTCATAACAGTCATATCATAGCCATAGTCATAACTAGTCATAGCATAACTAGCGGGGAAGGCGCGTCGGCACGAAAAGCAACTTTCTCGACGACGATGGCATAAGTTGTGCGAGAATCTTGGATCGGGCATTGGAAACGGAGCACTTTGGCGTACGTTCCCGTCAATGGAACGCGGTCATAAGCAACCTGACCCTGCAGCGAGCGTTAGGTTAGCGATGCAGATTTCACCAAATCAATTCGCAGAACACGCTGCTAGAGCGTTCTTCCCGAAATACGATCAAGCGTCACCTATAATCTGCCCCGAAATTGACGAGTCTGACACAACTTCCAAATCCGAAATATCCAGCCTTTTCAGCTTGGTCGAACCAATAGCGGCGATTGAAACTTCGAAGCAACGAACAACACCTGGTCCCGATGGTATTCCCTATGAGGCTTTCAAGAACACGGAAGGAGCAGCTCTCGACGCACTTCTTGAGGCTATTAATAAAGCATGGGAGACTGGAAACGTTCCACCTGATTGGAAGTATTCAATTGTTGTCGCGATTCCAAAACCAGGAAAGTCTCCAAATAGCCTGCAGTCTTTACGCCCAATTTCACTAACCTCTACTGTCTGCAAGCTCGCTGAAAAAATACTGGCCACACGTGTTTCCTGGTGGCTTGAACGCCACAATAAATATCATCCTGCTATCATCCTGCTCCTGGATTCCGTTCTTACTTGGGAACTGAAGACGGACTTTCTATCTTATCAGACGATGTCTTGCAGGTTTTACCACACAGTCACGCTGTGCGCACGGTAGTAGCAACAGACATAACGAAAGCTTATGACCATATAGGCCGCGTGCACCGCCTATAGAGGCGCCACTGATGGCCACCTAGCGGGCGCTTCCAACAATACGCGTGGGAGCAGTAGCAGACGACAACGCTTTGCAGCAAGGGTGACTGAAGTTCGCGGCTGCGATTTCTCCTTTGTTCGGGCGCCAGACTGCTTCTTCTGCGGTGACGGCTGTAGGGCAGACGCAGACCTCTGTGGGAGCGGGTATGAACAAGATGTTACCGGTGTTTGGGGTAACATGGTCCACATACGCGCCAGGTGCGTCCCGCAGACAAACGCCATGAAGACCATTTACATAAAGTGGAGCTCATGTAAACTTGCCGACAAATTTTGTTGACTAATGCGATGTCTCGACCGTGTTTTCTTTTTTAAATTCTACCCTTGCCGTAATGCTGCTTCTGTACCTCAGTAATAAGCACCCGTCGTTAGTGCAGACTTAGATAACAAATCCACACGGTGCGATGTCTGCATATGCCGTTGTGATTTTTCTGCCGATGAATACATGTGACGCCGCCGAATAAGTGTAGTGAAAGTCGCCTGAAGAAGAATAATTGCGAATTTATTGATAGAAATGCGATAGATATAGTCAACGAAGCCACCAAACGCACGGGTTAATAAAAGCGCGTGTTAGCGCTGTACCGCCGATGAACTGCCGTTCGCGCTGCAGTTTTTGCAATTTTAAATTCCCTAAGGGAGCTGCTTGGAAACGTACAAAGCTATAGTCTGACTAACTTTGCAGTAGTTTTTTTAAGTGTTACTGGAGAGAGGTGCCACATGATATATTTAAAGGCAGAGCAGCGCCAGTCAAATTAGATCCAGCGCTGGCGGCAAGGCCGTGTTTAGTCGTATGCGGCGTAAGCATAATAAGAAATAATTCAGTTGAGTACAAAATTCACTTGCAAGAAGCGACTACGTTGTGAAACAAACAAATCACTCGGCGTGTTAAGTCTGCTCAGAAAGCATCAAGGTGTGATGACTCACCAAACGTGACGCGAACTATTCAGCGAAAAATGGATCAGCGAAAAATGTAACAAAAATACCATATGCAGGAACTATTAGCAATTCTCGCCCTGAGATACCTATTTTCTAAACACATTTCCCAAAAAACCACAATATCTAAGATGCCCTCGGGCGAAATGAATAAAGCTGTTAAAGAAGCACTTGCTTGGTGTCATTCCGATAAGACACAGCGTGATTTATACCCTTTACAAACGAGGCAGGGTGAAAACCTCGCAGCTCAAAAGAATCAAGAGTTCTGCATGAAGCAACTAGCAACAGTTAAACATGTGCGAAGCCACGCATAAAATCGATGTAAGAACATGAAGTGCGTGACAGCTGGTGCGAGGATTTACCGGGCCACATAAAACTAACAATTTCAGTTCTTGCAAATTTCTGTAGCTTTAACATACAATACAATGCGCTCGTGCAGTCTTGCTGCCTAGCTAGCCCAACGCGGTAAAGAAGCGGAAAACAATATAAGCGGCAAACGGCATTCCGAACTTTAGCGAAATGCCTTTAAACCGCATGTTGCACTGCAGACGAACTTCGTCGCTTACGCGTCTAACTACAATCGATAAAAAAAATAATAATAAAAAAGAAAAAACACCGAAGCGACAAAGGAAAGGATGAGAACAAGAAATTTCGCACCGAAGCGACGATCCATTGCCACCGTTGCTCCTGCTGATGAGGCTTTGCGGGGAATAATTAGAACCGTATCGCCGGCACGTTTTCGCCGGTATTTGAGCCCCCCACCCTGCAACAATTCTTCTTCGACATTCTTCGGAAGCTTTGGCCATCCCACACATGCGAAGGGTGTTGCCTATTTTGCTCTGAAAACACAAATAAGGCGGAAAAGCACTATCAGCGACGCAACAAACCACGGCGTGCTACGGCGCGCGGCTCGCTCCTCTCCCATGCGTTCTGCGCAAGGCCGCCACCAGTGGCGCGGCCATCGGCGTGCACGCCGCGTATAGACCATGCAATCATTACAGCCAACCTCATCGACCTGGGACTCCCACCACGGGTGATGAGGTTCATCTACTCATTCCTTCAGAATCGCACATTTGCGATTAGAGTAGAAGAAAGGCAAGAAAGATACTTCACATCGAACAGAGGAGTCCCACAAGGTTCGGTTTTGGCTCTTCTTCTCTTCAACATTGCTCTAATGCCTCTAGCCTGGCAACTACATCGGATTCCACACGTGAGGTTCTTAATATATGCGGATGACGTCACTTTGTGGTCCGTGCATTAATATATATCTAGACAAACTCAACAGCTTCAAGAAGCCCTTGATTTTCTGAACAACTACGCTCGGAAAGCAGGGTTGGACATTTCCGCCCAAAAATCAAGCTATGTTGTGGTGGCCAACAAGAAAGGACGCACAAGAATCACGTAGCACCCCTTTACATTTAGACTTGGCGTAGTGACAATCCCTGTGGCTTCCGAGGTCCGCATACTGGGTCTCAATATTCACCTCTCCGGTAGTGGTACACACTGGCTCCGTAAAACCTGACAGAGTTCAGCAAAAACACTTCACCTTATTTGTCTCCAGCAAAAGCAGTTGGAGCTCGTACTGACGTAGCTCGACGGTTGGTGCGTGCAGTCTTGCAGCCACGAATTTTATATCAGGCACAATTTCAACGGCTGACTTTGGCACAGCTGGCACAGTTGGAGACGATTAATCGCGATGTTATGCGCACAATCACAGCACTGCCCCGCATCACTCCGATACCAACCTTACAGGAACATGCCCAGCTCAACACAATTGCAGAGCTAATTTTGCAACGTGAAAAAGCGCGTGAAATAAAAAAGCAACTTATTCCGGCTGTCGCTGCGTTGCATGCTCATTTTCAACGCGGCTCTCGGATTGACAATCAGCCCTATCCAATGCCTCCCTGGGAATTCACCAGCATCACAATAAGCCAACGAAGTTACGACGCAGTGATACAACAGACATTATTGACGAACACAATATCATCGATACGTCATGCGCTAACACCTGCAAAGTCTATACGGATGCTGTCATTCTCCCAGACGGCGGAAGGACATCATTCTTGAGTACTACGCATAATTTCATCAGCGGCCACCAGCGCTATTTATCTACCATCCACGACGCTGTGCCATCCACGACGCTGTGCAAGATGCGACATCTAAGCTGCCTACCATCAAGGAACTAGATATCTTCACTGATTCTTTAGTGGCTATTCGGGAACTCAAGAAGGTTGATAAGGCGATGGAAATCTGCGAGACAATACACAATATGAATAGTAAAACAGCTACTTGCGTCAAGGTACACTGGATTCAAGGCCATTCAGCGAACCCTCACAACATTGCTGCTGACCAGCAGACACACTGCCCTCCTAAGCCGGATCCTATTCCCCTCCCACCTCAACCCCTTAACTCGCTCCGAGCCCGTAAAAATTTTCTCCGGCACGACACACGCGCTCTTATCCCACCGTGTGTCTGCTCCCTCCCCCTTCACCTTCCTAGGACGGAGGAAGTTGTGCTTAGGAGGCTACGGGCCGGCGTGGCCCTTACACCGGCTGTTATCTCAAGGTGGAACTGGTCGCATTTACCACTGGGTGCGACGTGTCCATACTGCTCTGTTCCCTTGATGGAAGCAGATACATACCACCTAATGTGCGCATGTACTGCTTTTAAATCAGGAACGCTCGTGTCTTCTACTGCAAGCCGGCTTCCGCTACAGTGTGACAACCAGCTATGACCGCTGGATGCATGACAACAGATTCCACAAAACAGTGCTTCAATTCATACACAACACAGGCCTCACAGCGAACATATAAAACACATATACGCACCAAGAATTATGCCTTAAGGGCAAGTATTTATCGCAATAAAAAAACACAAGCCTCATTTGCAGTTGAATTAGGTGAGGCTCGTATCGTAATGGCCACATGCCATTACGATAGCAGCCAACCTCAGCAGTCATGGAGGCATTGCGGAATCAGGGTGTAGACGAGCCGTATGCAAAAATACTGAAAGATATCTATAACGGCTCCACAGCAACCATAGTCCTCCATAAAGAAAGCAGCAAGATCCCAATCAAGAAAGGCGTCAGGCAGGGAGATACGATCTCTCCAATGCTATTCAGAGCGTGTTTACAGAAGGTATTCAGAGACCTGGATTGGGAAGAAATGGGGATATGAGTTAATGGAGAATACCTTAGTAACTCGTGATTCGCTGATTATATTGCCTTGCTTGGTAACTCAGGGGACCAACTGCAATGCATGCTCACTGACCTGGAGAGATAATGCCGAAGGGTGGGTCTAAAAATTAATCTGCAGAAAACTAAAGTAATGTTTCACAGTCTCGGAAGAGAACAGCACTTTACGATAGGTAGTGAAGCACTGGAAGTGGGAAAGGAATACATCTACTTAGTACAGGTAGTGACAGCGGATCCGGATCATGAGACTAAAATAATCAGAAGAATAACAATGGGCTGGAGTGCATTTTGCAGGCATTCTCCGATCATGAACAGCAGGTTGCCATTATCCCTCAAGAGAAAAGTTTATAACAGCTGCGTCTTACCAGTACTCACGTACGGGGCAGAAACCTGGAGGCTCATGAAAAGGGTTCTACTTAAATTGAGGACGACGCAACGAGCTATGGAAAGAAGAGTGATAGGTGTAACGTTAAGGGATAAGAAAAGAGCAGATTGGGTGAGGGAACAAGCGCGAGTTAATGATAGCTTAGCTGAAATCAAGAAAAAGAAATGGGCATGGGCAGGACACGTAATGAGGAGGGAAGATAACCGATGGTCATTAAGAGTTACGGAATGGATTCCAAGAGAAGGGAAGCGTAGCAGAGGGCGGCAGGAAGTTAGGTGGGCGGATGAGATTAAGAAGTTTGCAGGGACAACATGGCCACAATTAGCACATGACCGGGGTAGTTGGAGAAGTATGGGAGAGGCCTTTGCCCTGCAGTTTGCGTAACCAGGCTGATGATGATGATGATGTTCCAAATGTTTGCGGCGAAATGCGTTGGTGCTTCGTTAATTATTTTTATTCACAATATAAAATGCGTTTTAATTAAAAGGTAAGCGGGAATACAGTGCATTTTTACTTAAGATGTGACAGCGCGTATCTGAGAACTGCCGCTAGCTTCGAAATTTGCTCGAAGTGTATGTGCCTTGTGAAATCACTCGCTTCAGTGGCTCTATTCTGGACACGCATGGCGGCTGCACGGCCGCCATTATCCGCCATGTTTACTCTCCGATTGGCTGCCGAGAGGTCACGTGTTTTGAAATTTGTGCCGGGAAGCGGAAGTATTGCAAAATGCAATTTGGCGTTTTCATCAAGATGACTAAACGTGACGTGGAGCTGCAAATTTTATGGACTAATACATTTTTGTGGTCCTTGGCAGAGATATTGTGATGTTAGCGCTTCAAAAAGAATGTGAGCGGTAGCATGCAGAAGCCAGTGCAATGCATCTACAATAGCGCGAATATGTGGTGGCGATCCAAGATATGCGCCATGCCAGCTTGCTGATTGGCTGAAGGAATATCTCGCGAGGAGCGTCACAGAAAGGGCTGTTTCGTAATCGTAATTTTGACGATGCGTGACGTTGCGCTGGGCCGCCATTGCTTAGATTTTCCGCCATAATTTTTGCTGCGACGAGCCGCGCGAATTATGGTAATGAGCGGCCATATGCAATGGCGGTGGCAATGCTGAATAGGCGGCTGCTGCGTCGCCGCATTGGAGCATGCATATATTTATGCAAACAATACGAAGGGCAAATTAACTTATTTTTTGTTTATTAAGAGCACACAAACAAAACTTTTTATGTGAGTGCATTTACAATACGATTTTTGTTATGCCTCTAACGCGAACTCGCGCTGGTGTAACGAGGGGGCTCTACGTACCTTCCAGAAGGCACCCCGTAGTTACAGCCGTAGACCACGGCCGCCTCTCGCAGATTTTAGGACGCAGAAACAATGGCGGTGCTTTTGATTGTTCAGTGGCTGGAGTTGCAGGAAGAGCGGCAGTTTCGTGAGCATCGCGATGCGTTCCAGATGCCCGAGGAAATGTTCCGGTCTCGGTATCGACTGAGTAAGGACTTGGCACGGTGGTTGTGCGAAGAGCTTCTTCCGGTGCTTGGGCGGGAGCGAGTGAACACTCGCACAGCGTTGACTGCAGAAGTGCAAATTCTGTGCGCGCTTCGCTTCCTTGCCACAGGCGGATTTCACGGTGTGATTGCCAGTGACGAGGACTTGACTACAAGTCAATCTAGTGTTAGCCGTTCGGTTCACGCAGTCATCGAGGCTATCGTGGATTGCATCGGCGACGCATGGATCTCGTTTCCAGACGACACAGCGGCATTAAGTTCTGCATCCGAAGGGTTCGTGCGGAGAGACTGCAGGTTCCAGGGTTGCGTCGGGGCTGTGGACGGCACATTTGTGTGCATTCGCGCACCATCGGATAGGGACGATGCCAACAAGGCGGCTTACTTCTGCCGGAAAGGCTATTACGCCTTGAACGTCATGGTGGTGAGTTTTTATAAACGCTGCCTCAAAAGGGGCAAGGTTCTGGCCGGTACACTTGTGATCGCTATCGGTACCGATCCGGATCGAAATCCTCGGCTGCGATTTGCTCTCTCGCACATTTTGTGCTAAGGAGCCAATCACGACCGAGCAATTCGATCCGGATTGGGCTTGATCGCGATCAAAAGTGTGCCGTATATAAGTCGCGGGCCGCTTTTTCCGTCGCGTCGATAGACTGAATTTTTTACAAGCACTGCTCCAGGAGGGCACATGTAACTAGCAAACGGAGGCCTCAGGAGAACACCTGAGATTATAATAAATCTATCGCGGACAGCTGATCTTATAGATCCCTGGCACGGGCAGGCCTCTGCGAGCCCCAACCTGCGGACCAGTCCAGGTTCTAGCTTGGGTGTCTTGGAGGCGCCGCCAATAAGGCGAAATAGCAATACATTGTTACAATTAGTAAAAAAAAACGATTAAATCGATATAATTACGTCCAGCCGCCAACTTGTTACGCGCTCAGCACTACTGCGCCCCGCGACTTCTGCAACCCCTGTCAAAACTTTGCCTCGAAAGGCACGTTCGACGCACCTTTAGCTTCTGGGATTTTGCGTACGTCTGACGTACCGTTAGTCACTTTGTTCAACGAAACTGGGTCGAACGATAACGAGATGGAAAGTGTCCCTGTGACATCAACGTGACGCCCCATTGACATAGAAAAACACACTTGATGAACACAGTTCAGAGACAGGTGTTTTATTTTGGATGCGCATGATCGGTCTAAAAAAATGTTTTGGTAAATGAAACGATGCACACGATCGTTGTAAGAAATATTTTGTTAAATAAAAAGCTAATTGAAAGGGCTCGGGCATTCTAAAAAAAGCAGCAGAAAAATATCACTGTGCTGATGACATAAATAAATTTGACCAGATGAATGTTGCACTGTGTCATTGTCTAGTCCTGCATGACCATGATATTTACTGTGCAAAGCACTCAGTGATATGTAACTGACACACAATTTTTTGCAGGTGCGTGATGCGAGCCTCAGAATAACTGCCCTCGAAACCTCATACCCAGGATCTGTGCACGACTCTTTTGTGTGGAAAGCATCAAGCCTCTACGCAGAGTGCCGATCTGGGAGCCTGCTTCATCGTGGTGAATACCTGCTTGGTATGTGACTTGTAATGAACGAAATACAATTGTGAGCAGTGGTGGTAATACTAGTGTGGAAAGAGTTTTCATGAAAGTGGCACAATTAAAGTTACCTAAAGGCTGCTCTCCAGATTTTTCTGTTGGCCTAAGATCCCTGCAAATGTCACACACATTTGGCAAATTTATGAACATTGTGAATTATCACTCACATCTTGCGAACGAAATCTACAGCAATGTTGTGCAATTGTAACGTGAAAGCGTAGTTACTGTAACTTGTAAAACTGAAACAATATGAAATTAGTTGTGCACTTATGTTGAGATGCAGTCAAATAAACAACAGTGACTGAAAATAAATCTAATTGTCAAGGCAATACTCCATACCTTAATTGAATTTTTTTACATGCTCAGCTCATTTAAATAACATGTGCTATCAGTGCATTCTCTGAGCTACGAAAATGTTACTTGTTGCCTCATGTCTTCGAATTAGTTATTTATTTAGTGTGCAATGCATTGTTAAATAATGTGCAGGTGACAGCGCCTATCCGCTCCAGCCATGGCTTGTCACACCTGTTCCTGGGAACCACATTTCTCGTAGACCTGCAGCCATGTTTAACGCTGCCCACTCATCACTGCGCTCAGTTGTGGAACGCTGTATTGGGGTCCTCAAGATGCGCTTCAGGTGTCTGCAACGGCACTGGGCACTCTACTATGGGCCAGTGTTCACATCAAAAATCATTGCAGCCTGCGCAGTGCTGCACAACTTGTGCGTGCGCGCTGAGCTTCCAGAGCCAGATTGCACCTCTGGGATCGACGACTTCGACGGAGACGTGAACGCATACGATGACAGCGAAGATGTGACGGCGGCAACACTCTACAGGGCGGGCAGGCAGAAACGCGAAAGGATGCTGCAAATGTTCTGAGCAGGCCAGCAGTTCAGCATATCCAAGTAGCCACCCTGCAAATGAGAGCCATTGAAATAGTAATTGTAGTACCTGCAAGCGCAGTGCTTTTTTTTCTTGTTTAAATTTTTATTTCTATCTATGGTATTTTTTTCTTGTTTTTGTTGCAGAAAGCAACAGACAGCTGGAAGACGCAGCATATTTTAGTAGCTAGTCCATAAGCGTGTCATTGGCAGGTAGTCAAAGACACTTATTCTTTTCTTGGTGCAAGTATAGTGTGAAATGTCATGCACCCTTCAGTTCTCATAGAGGACGACAGGGATTACTTTCTTTTTATGTGCCACAAGATTTCATGTGCCATTGCACGTTATAATAGCGGCAAACAATGAGAAGCCTCCAGTAAGCTCCATTTATGTTCAGTATGAATGCAAGAGGACAGACCTTTTTTGGTTTAATTTTCCACATGCCGCAATATTGTGCTCTTAGTAGCATACTTATTTAACATTTCTGGCCCTACGTGCTGAGCCTATGCCCTAGCCCTATGTGCTGAGAAGGTGAGAACTCTCATCAGAAGAGTGAGCACACCTTGGACTATCGTCACGGCGTCTTGTTTTACCGTCCCGGTGAAGAATAATCGGCCACATGACGGGAGCATGGGAGAATCCAAATGTAATACCAAGAAGGCAGTCTGCCTGGTCAATGGAAAATCTGTGACCCTGACCAGCAGCTAGCAATTTTACCTTCCCTGAAGCATTGACTTCTATATCACAAGACCTGCAGCACAGTCACTCTGCCAGCAGTTGGCGTGCAGGATGCATATCCTCCAGTGTGATGCCTGGGTGTATTATCTAAGTGTGCTGTGCGTATGCTGGCTTAGGTAGTTTTTTTTTCAAGTGCCACACGAACATGTTCACCATCTGAGATGTGCTACGTGTGCCTGGTGATGAGCCTACAGTGTGATGCTCTGGTGTGCCTAAGCAGTGTTCTCCCACGACAATGTGATGTTCATGTGCAAGAAGAACAAGTGCTTCATTTATTGGTGCACTGGGCATGCAGGATGAGTCTGCAGTGTGTGCTTTGTGTAGCTTGGTATACTGCCTGAGGGCGCTCTTTTATGTCTTGGCAATTCATGCTTGCTCTTAACCTTGTTCCTTTATGTAGACTTCAGTAGTGAGATGTAATTAAGCCAGTGTCTGTGGAGAATCTCTTGCTATGTGCTCCTCCCCTTATAATGGAGGATAAGGCGTGACTGTTGATGTGCACAGCAAAGAATATGTTTGCCTGCGTGGGAATCAATCAGGATAGTCCCAGATATTCTTGTAGGAGCCACAGTGATGAAATAGGTACAGCGGCACTACAAAGTCGACACGTTTCTATTGGACGGCATGTTCAATAATTTCGTCCTTTCTCTGTCCACATTCATTGGCCTTGTTTTAATGCGAAAGCATTGAGTGGCTTATGAGGCAGGAAACGCAGTGTTGGCGGCATGACCACACGATAATGCAGGAAGGCTACGAACCCTCGGCCTTTGGTGGAAGTCGAACCCATGACCTTGTGTTGTGCACACCTTGTAACGAACACCGCTGGTCACATGATGTCGCCGCGCTTCTGCTGACATGGCTGCACTGCTTTCACATTCATCGACGTAGCGAGAACTAAGTGCCATTCTTGAATGCTGGCATCGTAGTGGTGATGTGGATGATTTGTAAGTGTCTATTTTGCTACGCATTAAATAAAATGTCATCGCACAAGCTTTCACAGCCAGCACTGCTCGAGTTATGCATTAATTAAAGTGAAAAGAAAAGAAAGGTTTTCCGATGCTGAAGCACTGCAAAGGTTATCTAATTTGCAAGTGATGCCAAATTACATCACAAGCGCTCACCAGTTTACTTTTGGCAACAGTCGCCTTGGACTGCTCATAAAAAGACAACCATTTCTCATTGTTCAGCGCAGTGGTCAGCATGCACTGTCTGTATCCAGGGAAGTATGGTTACAAAGCAGCTTATTCGGAGAAAACCGTGCATTCATTTCTTATGCACTGCCTTTCATAGCTTTGATGTGCTCGCAGGAAAACCAATGCCCGACTCACCTGACAGTTAGTTTTGCCTTTGCAAAGTTGCAAGCATTTGCTGCAGGGGGGTCACTAATTGCTGAAGTGCTTGGGTCTGCTGCGCCTGTTGTGCTGCGATCTGTTGAAAGTAATGGCATTGAAACTGTACTCTTTAGGATGCATGTGAAACCAAATTATTTAGTATAGTACCGTTGCCATGCTCTCGTCGATTCGCTGCATGAATCCTGTCTGTAGCTGCAGGTGTTGCTCCTGCACCTCTAGCAGGCGACGCTGGTCTGCTGCCAGAGTGGCGGCGCTGCTGTGCATCCTTTGCACAGCAGTCATCCGGCCGCGTGGTTGTAGAGGTGGAAGGGCTCGGTGTACTTGGGGATCATGCTGGCGTTGTCCTGCTGTGATGACTGCATACATTTTAGTGGGATTTTAAGGATGTGTTTTCATCTGCGAATCATCATTTCATTTGCAAAAGAGATGACCATAGCCAAAAAAGCATGTACTAGTTATTTTGAGCTCTGTTGTTTTGCTTCACTTGTTCTATATTTCTTTTGCAGTGTGTTTTTCATGAGCATGCGTATTTACGTTTACGCAAATACGCATGCTATACGCATTTACGCAGTTTACGCATTTGCTATACATTCATATTTAACTAGAGGATAACAACCTGCTGCAGCAGATGCATTCCAGTGGCTTGCAGGTTGGCTTGGAGACATGCATTGACTTTGTATCTTCAGTGAACACTAAAGATTGCTGAGAGTCCTGACAATTTAGGTCTAGTCCTCCCCTGTGGCACCTCTGACAGTGCAATTGTTTTCGGATGAGAACAATGAACTCTTTCGTTACCGTGCAAAAATTGATTGATATGACTGACAGTTTTGCCTTGTTAAACATTTCTGTGTGAATTCTGCTAACATCATCATGCACCATGAGATATGACGACTGAATTTTAACTATTGGGCAGATTGTGCAGATGAAAAGTCTGATAAAATAAATCTTCGACTGGAGGTATCGTCGAAAGTAGCATCCAATGCTTCAACTGCTTCTTCAATAAAAAGGCCCAAAACTTGCACTGTTGTCCACCCGGCAACACAACTTTTCAATGACAGCAGCTGCGAAGTTGGGCTGTCTGTTTTCTGTTCTGATGTCTAGGCTATCTTAACAATGTCTCATACAACGGTGAATGCTCATGAGTGTGTGTTAGTTCGATAATTGTGTTTGACTAACAAAGTACAATTTTATGTTCCCCCATGGGTTGCCGTTATCCATGAGCACTTCAACGCATGTACAGATTAATGTGTACGATCCTTCCCATTGTGTAGCAAATTTATAGTGGTAATTAAAGAATTAATATCTTGAGGCAGTGTATATGCATTTGTGCACACAGAGCTAATGCATCAAAGGCCCAACTGATGAAAATCATTATTTTTGTACTGTGTCGCAGACATCTTAAAACACTTCAAATTGTACCTGCGGTGCAAGTTTGAATAGTCTGCGTAAGATGTTTCAGCTAAATGTGTTCAATGGCTGGTTGTTTGCTCTCACCATCAGCATGTCATGTGCAATGGCATTTCTTCTTTCACTGTTTCTTGCACAAGGTTTTCATTTACCATATATGTTTAGTTGCTAAATGGGTGTTTCACAAGTGAGCTAGACATTAAATAGTTTATGTATTCATATGTGACAGTCCTGTAGAGAGCTGTAGTTTGGTGCACGCATTCTGCAAACTTAAGAAAGCTCAATGAAGAACAGTACGTTTTTATATTCAGTATGCATTTTAGCAGAATGCTCTTCACCAAGTACAAACAAGTGTTGCAAAGGTATATTTTCGCAGGTCAGAAAAAATGTATTTATCTTTTTTTCTCCACATTTATGACAATTTATTTCATGGTCACCATGTTCCAACTAGGACAACAGCCTTACAAAAGGAGGCAGTGCCTTCTCTGTTTGTATAAGAAGCTGAACAAGAAGTAAGAAATATGCATTACCGCATATTTAATTACGCAACACTTCCTAGCATACTCTCCAATGCAATGTTTGTGCCATGCATTTAACATAATGCTGTATTCACACTACAGGAACAGAGACTAGTGTCTTCACTTATTGTTCCTCTGTATGAAGGTTTGTGTAACTGTTTGTCTAACTCACAACGTATTTGCCACGAGCCCGTGCTTACATCTTCAATGTGATCAAGGGACCCATATGGGGCCCAAAACGTCACATTCTTTATTTTTCTTTTATTCTTGCAAGTGCACATTTCTTTGGCACTGGCATCGCAATGTATTTTATAAAGTACAAGGGTCTCATTCTTTTAACAGCACCGCATGAGCGTCGGCTGGCCCGTCGATGAGTGCCTTTTAATGGCGCAAAGTGGTGACATCGGCAAGCTATTGCTGATCTCTCTTGCTCATCTTGTCACTTTGCGCTCTTGGAAAGCACTGACTGGCTGGCCAGTCTACGCTTGTGCAGTACCATTGAACAATCGTTTGACTGTAGAGGCAGTTTGACTGTAAGTGCAACACTCGGTTGCTGCATTCTCACTTTTTTTTCTCGTATAGGTGCTAATGCTTACGACTTATGCTTGTGCATAACAAATGTCTATGGAAAATTGGGGCCAGACAGACAGACAATGAACTTTTATTAAATTAAAATTGGGGCCACGTTTCAGTTTTTCCAGGTATCATGAAGCATGTAAACGTACTATTAAGCATGAAAAGAGGACCACTCCGCTCACAGCTGCTTATTGTCACGAGATAAATACATGCATGCCTATTTTGGATGCCCGCATAGAAAAATAAGCGTTCATTGGTGTTGCATTACTTATTCAGCATTGGTGTATGCACTGGTAAGGAATACCAACTCCCCATCACTAGTTTGTCACATGATACCTTCATGTACCAAGTTCTTTATCGGGACCATCACTAACCTGGCACTGTCGCAGAAGCATAATCATGCTCTTGCAGTGCCGCGATACGTATGCTGCCCGCAACGTCTCCACGCTCCTGCGGCACTGGCTCAAGCTGGCGGCTTGCACGGACAGACTGTGATGCGAGGCTTGGACGTGCAATCTGTGATATGATGGGATTTGGCCAAGAAAGGAAGGCAAGCACACTTAGTGCAAAATGCAAGAATTTGTTTCTGTTTAATGCAACCTCTGTGGAGTTCGCCTGTATGTTGTGTTGTGTTGCAATGACAATATTTAATTTCATTTGATGTTCCAGCACTGCACTATGGCAGAAGGTGGGTCCTCGCCTATGACAGAAGACATAGGCGAGGGCCCAGCTTTATTTCAGGGACCTTAATATGTTGAGTGCACACCTATACTCAGGTGTGCATAGATTTTTGTATACCTTCATATGATTTTCTAGGAATTTCCACATATCAACCCCATCTCTATGATAAAGCATTCTGCACTATTCTGTATGGAATGTAAAGTGTTTTCACTTCTGATGACTCTACTCTGAAAGTTCAGTGATATAAAAGTGCAACTGTGATTATTTTTTATGCAATCTACACACTGATGTCTACACTGCTGTGTTAACTGTTTTTTATTTTCATATTGTGCAGTGTTGTGATGCTGCTTTTACTGTTGTTTGGTAATAAACAGCGTTAAAAATTTTGCGCATCATTCATTTGTTGTTTTTATATAGCGCATCTTGCAGCTTGTCGTTCCACTCATCTCTTTAACAGGCATGTCTGTACCGCCCTTTGTCTAGATGCAAAAAGCGGTCGCATTTGAAATGGAGATGCATATATGCAAATATATGTACTTTATCTCCATTCTGCTTGACGTCTTCCTCGTACTACTTTACGATATTCTAGTAATTGCGTGTCTGCTAGGCAGCGATATGGTACTCCGCAAAGTGATTGACACGGATAAGGGGCGTGAGCATGGTTTCTCACTTGGCTGCTAACAGGGGACCTTAATCGGCGCCTGGGGAAGGAGGGGCCGCCACAGCCTAAGGCGGAGTCGACGCCAGCGATACTGAGTACTTGGGCGTCGTCGTCTCCCAGTGAAGCAGCCAAATTTGGCGGCCCTCCGCCGGTACCTCTGTAATGTTAAAGCGCACCTTCGTAAAGGCGCGAGCACTTCGCATTGAACCGATCGCTAACCTGAATTCAGCCGCCTGTGCTGCAGCTTTCGCCCGCGCAGCTGCCACACGTGCCCGCCATAGGCGTTGCCACTCTTGTGGCGAATGGCTCGCAGGGCCTACCTCATTGAGCTCATTTGTGAGCTTTTGCCACATTTGTTGGCGCAAGTCGGTGCGCAGATTGGAGGATACTCGGCCCATTGCCGAGTTAGACGTGATGTAGTTTAGCATGAGTTGCCACTGTTCGGCGCTCATGCGCGGCGAGTATGGGCGGCGGTTCAACGACATGCTGCGATTCGCGGCGGCCATAGTTTCACTTGTAGCAGACGACGTCATCACGTGGATCGTATCTTAACACCTTCAAGGTTAACATTCTCACTTCAATTGTAATTTTTTTACGCTGCCAATTTTGTGTTGTGTGTTAATAATACACTGACCTATTTGCTCTATAAAACGATAGCTTTCACGTAGCAGACGACGGAAGTAAGAGACGTTTTGATACGGAATAATCGTACGTCTTCAGCTAGCTGATTTATTTTTACTGTAGAGGAAAACTGTTTTGATTTACCAAGAACCTTACGTTCAGTGCCTTCATTTCAGTTTCTTAGGCGAAACGTCAAGTTGGCGTCACGTTACGTAAGCAAAACTGGGCCACCAGCGCCATTTTGTTTGCGTAGCGCCTACGTCACGCACCGAAGAAAATGGCGGAATGTCCAGAATAGCGCCCCAGTTCGTGTTTGGAGTATGCGTGCTTAAGTAATTAGTTCGAAAGGTGGTTACGGAACTTTTGTTATTGAGTCAATTATCCATTTTTATTTTCAACGTAAGTACTGTCCGCCTTTTTGGCTAGTCCAGCAGAATAAGTAAATTAGTGTTATATGCCATAGGCGATTTACGTTATCATTAGACATTCGGCATTTTTGTCTATGATTACAGGCTTGCCACGTACCTGAGTCCAGCTTTTATTCCAAAGATACTGCGTGAAGGGCACGTGTAACGCGCCCCATCGTAACATGTGGCGGTACCGAGCTGACAAGCATTTAGTTCAATTCCTCAATGAGGATCGCTTCCGTCTCAGAGGACTTTCGTTTTAAATGCGTGAGCATCTGTATGCTCACCCAACGAGAAGAACCGTCCGTCCAATAAGACGATCGCTTTCACGATAGGGCCCGCAGCAGAAAGCGAATTCACCTGCGTGCTGCCTCTCGCTTCAACGCAAACCAAGCGGTGAGAACGCAGCGCTACGAAGCGCACAGGAAACAAACAAGAAGACAGAAAAAAGGCCCGCACTCCCTGCCGCCATCGCAGATCACTTTCAAGATTGGGGCCCGTGCTTCAACGCAAGACTGTCTGCATCGCAGGCCGCTTTCCAGGAAAAGCCAGCGCGATACGCAGCCGCTGCCAGAGGATGGTTCATCAAGGATGAAATGGTTTGACGCGGATGGATGAGGCGTTAAAGAGCTACAACCACTTGTAATGATCGGAACGTCATCAGTGCGCCTGCCCCGTCTGCTGCCGCGGCCCGCCTGCAGTAGTTTTCTTGCGTCATAATTCATCTTGTGCCGCCGCTCGCAGCAGTTCGCGTAGCCGCATAGCTGCCGTATATGCTGCTAGGATTCATAATATTCATAATGAGACCGGGCTGCGTGGAGATAAGTGGCACAATACTTACGTGTGTCTATAGACAACTCCCAGAGTAGTAAAATACCCGTAATGCAAGCAGTTTTCAATGGGCTCAATTAGAACTCATGAGTGATTGACTTTGACAATTAGCGACTTTGCTATACTGGGCTGAGCACCCGTGTATGAAACAGGTTTTCAAAATCCGCATGCCAGTCTCATTTAAACCTTGCGATTGTCATGAATAATGCCAGAGACATAGCGTATTTAGTTCCATCATTAGCACAGTCACTGATTCAAATAAATCATCATATAAAATCGTGTTGTGATTTAAATGAATCATTAACCGACTGATTTCTTTTGGTGATAGCTTATAACATTAAAAAATCTACCACTATGACGCTAGAATGAAACAGATGTTGTACGGTTTAGCCGTCGCCAGGTAGAAATTGCGATATATGCCAGATGATCTTACGCACGGGCATTTCCTTCATCTGTGAACATTACAGAGGTGCACACATGCTCACGTACATCTCACCGCCTTTGTACGGCCCTTTCTTGTTGGTTTCACTGGTTTAAGAAATCCCGCCAGGCCAGCTACGCCTTCCGACGCTGTTGTTAATTGCTGCTTGACTTCTGATTTGCCTTTTGTTTTACCAGCGCTTCATGGGAAGGCCGGTTTTCCCCAAAGCTCTTAGCGGGGTGTGAACAGAAACGGCAATTTCAAGGTTCTTACAAACGTTTAGCATTGTGCTATGCACCGTTCTGTGCCGTTACCGCGACAGTCTCCGGCCTGGTCGGTGCGTGCTCGCTAAGCTGCGCCAGTTGCACGCGTGGCACGGCACTGCAACTGGCTGCTGGCGGAGACGATAGCGTGATGGCCGAGCGGCATACGGTGAATACTTATTCAATCAGTGTTCCAGTGGGTACCTGTGGGGTATCTGAATAATTAAATGAATTGATGTATGTGTGCCTACTCGCACGTAGCGTCAAGCGTTGACCAAAGTCAGTGGTTTGTAGCTTTGTATCAGCAACCTCAAGCGCTGATATACAGAACGATGCGCGATGGAGCTGTTCCTTGTGCTGTTCCCATAACGAAAGGACATTGTTATCGGAAAACTAATTATTTGCAAGGCAGGAAAGGTCATTTCTGAATATTCATGTGCCATAGACATGCGGAAAGGTTATCTTCAAGTGTCTGCATTTCATCAGGCAACGTATTTATGTTGACCCGATGTCACATTTTTGTTGCAAAATGGATTATGAATTCCAATATGATGATGATGATGTGATAACTTTATTTGGAATCCGGCAATTGGGAGGCCCGGGCCTGGGGCCACCTAGATGGCCACTGGGAGATGCTGCTCCCGTGCGGCTTCCTTGGCTCGATGGATGGCCCAAAGTTGGTCTTGGAGTTCTGAGCCGAGAAGCACGGCCGACCACCGCGCCCGTGGATTTTCTGGGGAGACTGCCATTTTATTTTGGTATATTCCACATCCCCACAACATGTGTTAAAGGGTGGCTCTAACAGGCTTGCATAGCTTGCACATATCGCTCTCGTATATATCGGGGTAGAAAGTTTTAGTTGCACGGGACTCGTATAAGTTTCTGCTTGTAGTCGCGTCCAAGTAACGGACTCAGCTCTGTTCAGTTTAGTGTGGGGCGGTGGTAATACCCGCCTCCGATTTTGATGGAATTCGGTAATATCGGTAAATCTTGTTACCATATCTTTTATCGCCGCAGATTTCCTCCTCCGCGTTCTCCTGACGGATGGAAGTCATTCTTTGCTCAGCTCGGAGAGTAAGACCCCGAGCTTCGCGGTGTGCTACCTCGTTGAGGTTGACTGCGGGAATGTCTGGAGTCGTATGCGCTGGGAACCAGAGCAATTGCCTGCCGTTCTTCTCTGCATTGGAGAATATTGCTTCATTGACTCTGATGATGTGCCATGCCTCACGAGAGATCCTACCTTTTGCATAATTCCTAATGGCCGCTTGAGAATCGCTAATGATGTATTGAGCATTCGTGGAGACCAATGCTAGTGCAATGGCTACCTCCTATGCTGTCTCGGAATGTTTGGTATTAGCTGATACGCTTGTAAGGGGTTTTTGGGTGTGATCTACGATTACTGCTACATAGATATTTCTGTGTGGGTATTCAGCCGAATCTACGAAGGTTGCTCTGTCGTTTGACCCAAAGCTTCGGATAATTTTCTCTGCCCTACTCTTGCGTCTGCCGTCGTTGTAACCTGGATGCATATTCTTGGGTATATTTGGTAGTAGGAGTTTGTCACGAATTTCTCTCGTTATCATCCTCTTTTCCCCGTATAGATTGTGGTAATTCATGCCTAGTTTGCTTAGTATATGCCGTCCCGTTTTGGTTTTCGTTAGTCGTTCTGCCTGAGATGTTTGTCGTGCTTCTATGAGTTCGTCCAGTGTGTTGTGGAGTCCTAACTTTAGCAAGAGATCCCTAGTGCTAGTTTGTGTGCCTTTTTTATCAGGTTGTTAATTTTAGTATTTTCACTGCAAACCAATTGGGGACGACGGCTATGTATGTGATCTGACTGATTACAAATGATAGTATCAGCCGTGTGAGACTTTCTTCCTTCATACCCTGGTGCTTGTTAGTAATTCGCTTGATTAATCTCATGGTGTTTGTTGCATTTGTGTCAAACTTCTTGATGGTTTCCCCATTTGTGCCTTTGTTCTTGATTAATAGACCCAGCACCTTGAGCTGGTTGATTATTGGGATATTCCGCCGGGTCTTGGCGTGTAGCTTGATTTCCTCATGAGTCTCGTTTCTGTCGTATTCTTTAGGAGTCCTGCCCCTAAGTGTGAGGTGGTACAAGAGAAGTTCAGATTTCTCTGCAAAGCATGTGAGGCCTGTTCCTATGAGGTGTTCCTCTACTGTGTTAATTGCAGTATGGAGTCGTTGTTCTACTGACCCGTCGCTGCCATCACAGGTCCAGATAGTAATATCGTCTGCGTAGATTGTGTGATTCAGGGACTCTATGTGATTTAATTTTTCTGGGAGTCCCATCAAGACGAGAATAAATGGGATATAATAGGGCTCACTGAAGTTAGGAGGCCAAAAGAAGCATATACAGTGCTAAAAAGTGGGCACGTCCTGTGCTACCGGGGCTTAGCGGAGAGAAGGGAACTAGGAGTCGGATTCCTGATTAATAAGAATATAGCTGGTAACATACAGGAATTCTATAGCATTAACGAGAGGGTGGCAGGTCTTGTTGTAAAACTTAATAACAGGTACAAAATGAAGGTTGTACAGGTCTACGCCCCTACATCCAGTCATGATGACCAGGAAGTCGAAAGCTTCTATGAAGACGTGGAATCGGCGATAGGTAGAGTAAAAACTAAATACACCATACTAATGGGCGACTTTAATGCCAAGGTAGGCAAGAAGCAGTCTGGAGACGAGGCAGTGGGGGAATATGGCATAGGCACTAGGAATAGCAGGGGAGAGTTATTAGTAGAGTTTGCGGAACACAATAATATGAGGATAATGAATACCTTCTTCCGCAAGCGGGATAGCCGAAAGTGGACGTGGAGGGGCCCGAACGGTGAGATAAGAAATGAAATAGACTTCATACTCTGCGCTAACCCTGGCATCATACAAGATGTGGACGTGCTCGGCAAGGTGCGCTGCAGTGACCACAGGATGGTAAGAACTCAAATTAGCCTAGACCTGAGGAGGGAACGGAAGAAACTGGTACATAAGAAGCCGATTAATGAGTTAGCGGTAAGAGGGAAAATAGAGGAATTCCAGATCAAGCTACAGAACAGGTATTCGGCTTTAACTCAGGAAGAGGACCTTAGCGTTGAAGCAATGAACGACAATCTTGTGGGCATCATTAAGGAATGTGCAATAGAAGTCGGTGGTAACTCTGTTAGGCAGGATACCAGCAAACTATCGCAGGAGACGAAAGATCTGATCAAGAAACGCCAATGTATGAAAGCATCTAACCCTACAGCTAGAATAGAACTGGCAGAACTTTCGAAGTTAATCAACAAGCGTAAGACAGCTGACATAAGGAAGTATAATATGGATAGAATTGAACATGCTCTCAGGAACGGAGGAAGCCTAAAAACAGTGAAGAAGAAACTAGGAATTGGCAAGGATCAGATGTATGCTTTAAGAGACAAAGCCGGCAATATCATTACTAATATGGATGAGATAGTTCAAGTGGCTGAGGAGTTCTATAGAGATTTATACAGTACCAGTGACACCCACGACGATAATGGAAGGGAAAATAGTCTAGACGAATTCAAAATCCCAAAGGTAACGCCGGAAGAAGTAAAGAAAGCCTTGGGAGATATACAAAGGGGGAAGGCAGCTGGGGAGGATCAGGTAACAACAGATTTGTTGAAGGATGGTGGACAAATTGTTCAAGAGAAACTGGCCACCCTGTATACGCAATGCCTTATGACCTCGAGCGTACCGGAATCTTGGAAGAACGCTAACATAATCCTAATCCATAAGAAAGGGGACGCCAAAGACTTGAAAAATTATAGACCGATCACCTTACTGTCCGTTGCCTACAAACTATTTACTAAGGTAACCGCAAATACAATCAGGAGCACCTTAGACTTATGTCAAGCAAAGGACCAGGCAGGATTCCGCAAAGGCTACTCAACAATCGATCATATTCACACTATCGATCAGGTGATAGAGAAATGTGCGGAATATAACCAACCCTTATATATAGCTTTCATTGATTACAAGAAAGCGTTTGATTCTGTCGAAACGTCAGCAGTCATGCAGGCATTACGGAATCAGGGTGTAGACGAGCCGTATGTAAAAATACTGAAAGATATCTATAGCGGCTCCACAGCCACCGTAGTCCTCCATAAAGAAAGCAACAAAATCCCAATAAAGAAAGGCGTCAGGCAGGGAGATACGATCTCTCCAATGCCATTCACAGCGTGTTTACAGGAGGTATTCAGAGACCTGGATTGGGAAGAAATGGGGATAAAAGTTAATGGAGAATACCTTAGTAACTTGCGATTCGCTGATGATATTGCCTTGCTTAGTAACTCAGGGGACCAATTACAATGCATGCTCACTGACCTGGAGAGGCAAAGCAGAAGAGTGGGTCTAAAAATTAATCTGCAGAAAACTAAAGTAATGCTTAACAGTCTCGGAAGAGAACAGCAATTTACAATAGGCAGCGATGCACTGGAAGTCGTAAGGGAATACATCTACTTAGGGCAGGTAGTGACGGCGGATCCGGATCATGAGACGGAAATAATCAGAAGAATAAGAATGGGCTGGGGTGCATTTGGCAGGCATTCTGAGATAATGAACAGCAGGTTGCCATTATCCCTCAAGAGAAAAGTATATAATAGCTGTGTCTTACCAGTAATCACCTACGGGGCAGAAACCTGGAGGCTTACGAAAAGGGTTCTACTCAAATTGAGGACGACGCAACGAGCTATGGAAAGAAGAATGATAGGTGTAACGTTAAGGGATAAGAAAAGAGCAGATTGGGTGAGGGAACAAACGCGAGTTAAAGACATCTTAGTTGAAATCAAGAAAAAGAAATGGGCATGGGCAAGACATGTAATGAGGAGGGAAGATAACCGATGGTCATTTAGGGCTACGAACTGGATCCCAAGGGAAGGGAAGCGTAGCAGGGGCGGCAGAAAGTTAGGTGGGCGGATGAGATTAGGAAGTTTGCAGGCACGGCATGGCGACAATTAGTATATGACCGGGGTTGTTGGAGAAGTGTGGGAGAGGCCTTTGCCCTGCAGTGGGCGTAATCAGGCTGCTGCTGCTGATGATGATGATATGTTCTTGTCCTCTAAGAAGTTATCTACTCTGTTTAAAATTAGATGTTCCATTAATTTTCCGACGCAGGATGTTATGGAGATTGGTCTGAGGTTGTCAATCTCAAGCTTCTTATCAGGTTTTGGAATGAGCATTATCGTCGCTTTGTTCCATTGAGCTGGCACTTCTCCCTTTACCCAACACTCGCTTATGTATTCTGTTAGTTTGGCTATCGATTCATCATCGAGGTTCCTGAGAGTCTTGTTGGTTATAACGTCAGGGCCTGGGGCGGACTTGGTGTTTAACTTTTGTAGGGTCGCGCGGATTTCTGCCTCCGTGAGTTCCTTGTCTAATTTTGCGCTTGTATTCCTGTTGTAGCTAGGATAGTTGCAAAGGGGTGCCTGTGTTAAGTATTTCTGCTGTAATTCATTGAGAAATTCCTCTTCTGTGCCCTCATATGCGTGTATTATGCGAGGCATATTAACGTGGGTTTCGGGCCTTCGCGCGACGCCCGGTGGTGGCCACCATTGACCCTGAAGTGGGGTCACGTGACATGACGTCACGTGATGACGTCACACAGGCTGCAGATGGGGCCTCATATCGCGCCGTCGGTCGCCTGCCGGCGGTGGCCACCATTGACCTTCTAGTGATCTTCAAGTAGTTCACGTGACATGACGTCACACCGGCTGCAGATGGGGCCTCATATCGCGCCGTCTGTCGCCTCCCGGCGGTGGCCACCATTGACCCTGAAGTGAGATCACATGTTGTGACGTCACGTGATGACGTCACACCGGCTGCAGATGGGGCCTCATATCGCGCCGTCGGACGTCGCCCGGCGGAGGCCTCCACGCTTCGGTTCGCGCCGTCGCGCGCGAAATGGTGGCGGCGTCACCATCACTGCATCACGTGATTTGTGACGTCACGCCAGGGATGAAGCGGCGCGCGCTCGCCGTCGCGTCAGTCTCTGTGCCCGCAACCGCGCCAGCATCTTTGCGCCGGGTGTGTATGCGGTCAAGATGCCTGCAAACGCTAAGGATACGCTAAGGTTAAGCCCAGTGGATGCGAAGCATCCACTGGGCTTAACCTTGATAAGCCTCCAATTTTTTAACTTAATAATGGCTTGCGTGCGATTTTTCTTGTTATTGTCATGGTCAAGCAGGAACCTGAGCACGTGCCAGGCTTTGCCGGTGCTTAATTGTCTATCCATGGAAATACATATCTCGTCCCATGGTTGTTTGGTCAATTGCTTAGCATGTTCTTCTACTTTTTTGATGAGGAGCGCTACGCGCTTTCTTAACTTTCTGTTGTGCTTCTGACCGCTAAGGCTATTCTGAAGCGACTGCTTAGCTTCCCACATGTGGAGAAGTCTGCTGTCGCATTTATCCAAGTTAGATTCAGGTGGCGCCATTTTTGTGGCAGCTTTGACGTCATCACTGACCTCCTTAGTCCATTGTTGTATGTCTGCGATTGATCGCTGCTGTGTCGTCTCTCGCGTTCTATAGTTCTCAGTCTACTAATTTGATCTACTAATTTGATCTGGCGACCCACTGGCTTCACTGATGCAATAATCACGACGCTTTTTGATCTCGAGCGCTTCCAATATCTCCCTTGTCAGTTGATCATCAGCTCTGTTCAAAACACAGGCTCTATCAAAATCTAGAATGTACTTGTGAGCCTTACAATGCGCACTTATGTGACCGGAGAGCTTGTTTTTCATCTTATAACGATGCTCATGCAATCTATCACTCAGACATAGTGTTGAGGCGTGCCCTATCGCAGGCCACGCGCCCTCAAGCTCGCGCCCCCCTTCCCTATGCCGCTTGAGTGAGCGAGGCCTTGGCACATGTTATGAAAACCTATGAAGTCGATGTAGCCCACCTTTCGGCCCACTAGTTGCAGCATGAACTGGTGGATGTGTGAAGATGCAGAAGAAGAGATGTTTGCAAGCGTTGTATACGGAATACTCTGAACGAATTGTGACAAACTTTACAACGACGAAAGCAGTAATTTTGAAAGCATTGAAGGAACAAATGTATGATGGCAAAGCGAAGAATTAGAAACGAATCATGAGTAAAAAGAATGTCATTTCCGAACTACTTGAGAAGCACGTGGCAGTCTGAATATGCTATAGACCGAGACAATTAAGGCTTCCATAATTGCCAAGGAAACTGGATTTCGAGGCACTATCTGACTCTTGCTATCCATACTACTGAAAAAACGCTGAATCGTAACGATAGCGTTCTTCCGCCTGCATACGCAGAAATCCGTGGTTTCGAGCTGTTCTCTGAACAAGACTTCCGTATGGGAGCCTAGACGTCTAATTCTTATTAACACCTTTTGATCGGTGTCCTTTCTTTTTTTTTCTTGTAACATGAACTCCAGAATCAAGACAACGCATAAGCTAGATGAATCATTAAAATTGAGTTTTGTTATCCTGTTGCAAAGTATGCAAGTTAACGTGCGTAGCAATTTGAAGATAGCAAAAATCAACCTATACATTCTTGTGGTTTAAATTAGTAAGTCAAATAGATTTGTCAGACACCAGGCGCAGCAGCGAAAGATATATATTGCTACCTCAACAAAAGGTTCTGGAGTTTCAACACTCATTCAGTCCAAAAGTTGCAGTTAATGAAGACACAAAAATACCTATTCCTCACATACAGGACGCACTTATCAATTTATTTATTTAAAGATGCAAACAACATAAGTACACACAATAGGACGTTCCATTCGTGTATTTTCTAAAGTCCAACTTCATTATCGAAGCCGCAATGATGTATTCACCTTTTCCTCAATGGTAAGCTCAACCTACTTAGCGGTAGATTTAGCTTGCCGGTTACAGCACACTCAAATAAATTGAGACTAAACGTGAATATGCGCAATGGCCCAGTCATATCACTGCCTGAAATCATTACGTTAAGCTGCGTTCTATGTGCACTGGTGGGAGCGGCCAAGAGGTTTGTAGCTGATTTTGTAAGAGGCAACAATAATTTTGAATGGTTATTTGCCGTACACTATTCGTGCGCGTCAAAAATGCCTCCGGAGTACCGGAGCTCACCATTGCTTATATTCTCGAGCAAGATAATCGACGTGCGCGACCACTCACCAACAAAATGCAACCATCCGCGGCCAGACTAAGTCAACCACCGCCCTCGAAAAAAGAAACTACTGCGCGTCCGAAGCGGTAGAGCGAGCCCCATCAATGCACAAAGATACTCACGGCAATACAGTCACGCGGAATGCTACTAGCCAAAAGAGCAATTTCACTTTCGTACTAAAGCCGTTTAGCTGGTGAAGTGGCCGAGCTGCAAGACCGCTGTGTTGTGAGCACACACGGATAAATGCAACACAGCAAAACAGCTGATAACAAGCCAGGAAGTTTCCGTTTTTTGGGTGTGCACCACGATACCGCTGCCCTGCCGAACGCGGGTCTTCGGTTCAGGAACACCTCTCACACCAAGGCCACTTCGTCAGTGTGAAATGTGAATGCGTGACGCACCAGAAACGCATAACGGAGCGATCATGCACTGCTAGGCCTGGGAGAACATCCTAAACTACGCACAACTCGTTGGTGTTCGGAGCTTAATGGCGAAGCGCTCATATGGGCAATGAGGATGTTTATGAAAGCCTTTAAAGTCAAGGCAACGCATATATGTAGCAGCCTGCACGTTGCAACATGTACTAGTGCATCTGAAGGACATGCTGCAAAATGGTTTTTCGGCGTGGTATAGGTATGCCGGGCGCAAACTGCGACTCCGTTCACCTGAACAAAAGATGCATTTTCGAAGAGTGGTTGAGCATGTGTATGATGCGAAAACGAAAAGTGTCGCTTGCGACGTACCTGCGGAGGACGTGACAGCCTCTAACCATGACATTGGCCTTCTCGAATAAGGCTTTCGTTATCGCCAAGAGTCTGGATCTCGGGTGGTTCTATCAGACTACACAAAAAGCTGAATCGTAGAGATGGCATTATTCGGTCTGCGTACGCTAGTTACCTAAATTAAATTTCTAACCATTACTGTTTGCAAACAAAGCTTCCGTACATATGAGTGGGAGCTCTTATCAGTCATATGCTGTCAAATCTCTTTATAACGACGCTGAAGGGAGAGCCGTAAATTACTTCACTATATTCATTACTGCCCTTCACTGAAATGCATGCGTGCCACACAGGGAGCCCTGGCCTCTGAGATTGCTACAATACAATCTCTGAGGCCACGCCTAGCTGCGCTAGCCTGCGTGGCGCCGCTGTGTGAGCAATTGCGATGGCGAAAACGAGCCTCTGCTTATGCACAGCTACGTGCAGTGGTGAGAAGGAACAGTGTTCGGACGGCGCATTCAATGCAAATACCGAAAAGTGTTGGCACCGAATGTGGGCTGAACCCCGAGGAATGCGATTGAGCCTGCAAAGGTCGGGTACTTTTCGTTTCGGAGACATAAAGTTTGTATTTCGGAGACAAATCAAGTCCGGCAAATATGGTGGCAAGATAATTTTACTTCGTTGAAAGGTTTTAAACCTATGATATCTACGGAGATTTCAAGGACGATTTCACTTTGTTACATCCAATAATTCGTTATGTCCCGCTTCGTTATAGCGAAGTTTCACTGTAACATGTATTTGTTAATATTGACACGTGTACTTATCTTTAACGGGCGACCACGTTTCGCTGCCGAACAAATGTTATCGCACAGCGCGGGACGCGCCTGCATGTATCCGAAGTTTCTGGAAAGTTATCGATGCTTCTATCCGCTGTCTGTTGTCGCCGAACTTTGTATTATTTGATTTCATCGTGTGACGCGAATGGTGTAGAACTTTGTGGAAGGCACGCGGGTCCGAACGATTAGACTCGAACATTCGACGACTGCTGTATAAAAGCCGACGCGCTTGACCCACTGATCAGATTTTCGACGATCGCCGACTGTGTTCGCCGCTATCGTTGCGCTTTAAGTGTAGCCTGTTTTGTGGGCACAGGTTCGCCCAATAAAAGCTAGTTTTGTCTTTCACAGTACTGCTACTGTGTTCTTTAACGTCACTACCACGTGACAATATCTTGTCTTACAATTACGGGTGCCAAATCTGAGCAAGCAACATTAGGAGCAAGCTACATTGTCTGCAGGTACATCAGCCTGTGGAGCTGTCTCAGCCACCTCCCTGGATGAACCGACAAATGGGTGATAACAAACAGTCACAAAGCAAATCTCTAGAAGGTGCATTAGAAACATTTTTTGCTGATGTAGTAGTGCTATTGATCTGATTTATTAAAAAAATCGCACTTCCACCCCAAAGGTGAAGCAGCAATGACAATAGCAAATCAGTATATAGCTTTACGAAGTAAGGATGGCAGTTTCATCGGCCGTATAAACTTCGCTTCGTATTCGCTTACTAACTAAATTAACCATGACAGAACATGTAAGCGTGACTGAACGAGGACGTAGAAAGACATGGACGTACAGAGATAGCACTGTCTTTGAGTGTCTGCATCTTTCTACTAAACGAGAAGAAAGGGGGTTAACCGAGGAGCCTGATTTTTATTAGTCATATCATGAGAAGCCAACAAACACTGATACGAAGGACAACATAGGGGAAATTACTTGTGCTTAATAAACGAAATAAAGAAACGATAAAGTAATGGAAATTAAAGTGGATGAAAAAAATTACCGACGATTACGTTACTTCCTAATGCGAAATTTGAGCGCAGCAAATAAGCTGTTTCACCTTTTCGATAGATTGAGGCAAAGAAATCGAGCAACACATGTATGCGCTATCACAGAATTTTTTTTTATTTTTCACACGTATTCCTTTAACAAAGACTCCACTAACAGTTCTTGACAGTCATGAAGGAAGCTTTGTGGTCGGAGAAATAGACTGATATATGTTTGACTTGGTACACCAATGCTTGATTCTCAAAGACGAGATCTATACAAGTGCCTCGCGAGGTTGTCACAGCCGTGGGACGCGTTACGAGCGAGAGGAACGGGAAGTTCTCCGGCATAAGTGTTAGGAAATTGCTGTTTGTCTTTATGTCAACATTAAAGTCCCCCACTACTAACATCGGTGTGGATCGATGGACGGTTAATGCGAGTTGCAGGAAGTGCACGACGTCTTTCGTGAGTGCGGTAGCGGACTCACGAAAGCGGTATCAGTCGGTCGCTGCTAGCGCTGGGGGGATGAAAGGGGGGCGGAGCTGGTTATGAGGCCGACGATAACGCCGACGACGACGCGAAACCCAGGAACGGACGCCAAAGAGCCATTTGTGTAGCCAGCCCTCCTCCACAGTCTCTCCTCCTCCCTTCCATCATCCTCCCTCGCCCGGAGAGCCGACAGCGCGCATGCACGGCGGCGGAGCAGATTCGTCGGCGAGCTACGACGCGAAACCCAGGAACGGACGCCAAAGAGCCATTTGTGTAGCCAGCCCTCCTCCACAGTCTCTCCTCCTCCCTTCCATCATCCTCCCTCGCCCGGAGAGCCGACAGCGCGCATGCGCGGCGGCGGAGCAGCAGATTCGTCGGCGAGCTGGTTACGAGGCCGACGACAACGCCGACAACGCCGACGACGACGACGACGACGACGCGAAACCCAGGAACGGACGCCAAAGAGCTGCGCTCTAAAAACCACTTGCCGTGGGTGGGAACCGAACCCACAACTTTCTCATTTCGCGTGCGGTGCTCTACCAATTGAGCAACCGCGGCGCCGTTTCCACATCCACTTTCTTGGGTATTTATGTGTGCTAGCAGAACCCTGGGAGTGTTACCCAGGGCCACCACTCACACACCTTGGCGGCGGACGTGGAACATCCTTTTTGCCGCAGGCGTCATGAGAACATGATCTTTTTGGGTGAAGGCAACTGGCCAATAAACCCTCATATGCCACCTGAAGGCATCAATGTTGCCGGATTCGAGACCCTCGTTATGTAATGAACGAGAAGAAAGGGGGTTAATCGAGGGGCCCGATTTTTATTAGTCATATCATGAGAAACCAACAAATACTGCCACCAAGAACAACATAGGGGAAATTACCTGTGCTTAAAAAACGAAATAAAGAAACAATAAATTAATGGAAATTGGGTGAAAAAACTACTTGCCGCGGGTGCGAACCGAACCCACAATCCGACATGTTATCAGGCATGCGACGCAGCTAGCGAAGCGAGCGGAGGCGAGCGCAGCGCCGAGGAAGGCGATGTGACGTCATACCAAACGGCGGAGGAGGAAAGGCGCGGTGCTGTTCAGCGGCGGGACACCTATATTAGCTATTAGTGGTTTTACAGGGCATGTTTTGGTAGAAAAGTGAGAGCGTGGCCGCCTGGTTGAGCGCGTGCGAGAGCGTGTCATACCTTCGGTCTCCGCGGCATTAATTGTTTTGGAAACAGTGGTGAGAGTTGCTTTGCGACATCTTGAGGATTTGGATCCTGTGGTTATCCGTCTTTGCTGAAAGGCACCCGCTCTGCATTGGTATAGTATTATAGTATTTGCACTAGTGGTAGCATTATTATAGTGTTGTAGTATTTGGAAAAAGCCGTGCAATACATGGCGAGAAAGACGGTAAAGCAAGCAGTGTGCGGGGGGTCCCTAAAGGCAGATGAAGAGAGGGATGAGAATGGAGAGGGCATTGAATCGACCGGCACACAATGTGATGTCGATACTAGGCTGCAGAAAATGGAGGCTTTCCAGGAAGAGCTTCTCAAACAGGTGCAAGAGTTCAAAAATGAGCTAAACAGGGAGCGTGATGCACGGAAGGTAGCTGAAAAAAGACTTGAAGCAGCCGAGGAAAAGCGGAACAGGGCCGCCATTGTGAACGAGAATCTGAGTGACAATGGAGCGCAGACACCCGACGCGACAGGTGAGGGGGGGGGGTCAGCGAAATACGCGGAATGCATGCAGGGTGATGAAGGGTTAGCTGGAAAGAGCGGCACCTACCTTGAGGCCGCCACGCGGAAAAAGCAGGAGCCCAGGGGACAATGCCCCTTGTCGAGTCCAAATCACGCGGAAAATGACAAAGAGAAGCAGGGCGAGGTAGGAGAAAGTGAAAGGGTGATTAACGCTGGCGACTCAAACCTGGCTGGGTGCTCAAAAGCAATTCTGGAGAGGGTGAAAGGCGACAAAAGAGTGGCGGTAGGGACATTTCCAGGGCGGACACTGGGTTCTATCATGGAGTGAGCAAAAGAAAAGCTCGCGGTGAAGACCCACGTAGGCAGACAACCTTGTAATAGCAGCAGGTGGGCTAAATGACGTCCTAAACCATAAAGGGCCAGGACTAGCCCAGCGCTTGGCGAAGGGGGTGGACTTGCGCGATCTATGCCGTAAGGTGCAGATCGGGTTGTGCACGGTGCCGGAGGTGCCGGAGGTGCCTGAGAGAAAGGCTTCGAGGTTGCCCAAGTAAACAGAGAAGTGAGAAGTTGTGGTGGTTTTAAACGAGACGGGATCCACTTCAATCACAGGCTGGTACGAGAAGTGGCCTGGCGATTTGGTGGCCACGCTGTTGATTTTCTAGGGGGCCCGCGGGCACTCAGGAGGTCAGAGTAGATAGCATTGAAGAAGGTCCCCCAGGGGAACATCAGAAGAGCATCGCCATCGAAAACTGAAAAAGAAGGAAAGCAAGAAAAAGAGCTCGCCATGCAATATGCTACATAAACATGCAGGGCGGCAAAAGAAAGGAAAAGTGGGCAGAGATTGAGGCGCAGTTACATAGAGAACAAATAGGGGTGTAGCAGTTACAGAAACGCACCTGAGAGACTCAGAAGAGCTGCCAGTTATTGAGAATTATGTTTGGGAAGGGTGCAACAACACTAAGTCGGAAAGAAACGGAAGGGGAGTCAGAATGTTCATCTATCAGGGAGCCAAATGGAAAAGAGTAAATTCACAATGTCAAGAGCATCTTTGGTTATCAGATACAATGAGTGGGAAAGAAACTTGGCTGGGCGTTACGTATTTGTGGACCGGAAAAAATTGCACAGAGACTAATAAAGAGTTAGTGGAATGCATAAGCGCTGGTATTAAGGGTTTCGGGAATGGTGCTGAAATTGTCCTATTAGGTGACATGAATGCCCACATACAGGATTTAGATGGTTTTACCAACAATAACTAGAAGTCAATGCTAGACCTTTGTGAGCATCATAGCCTCGTTATCGTGAACACAGGGCCTAACTGTGAAGGACAGATCACGTGGGAAGTGAAAAACCGGCAATCAACTATTGATTACTTTCTGATGACAGAAGGAATTCATGATAACTTGAGAGAAATGGTTATTGATGAGGAAGGGCACAGCAGCATAGGAAGTGACCATAAACGCATCATTTTAAAAATGGGATATGAAGTTGGGAAAGAGAGTAGGGAGAGCAAAATGGCCAGTCCAAATTTGAACGCAGAACAAATAGCAAATATAGTGACTAGAGTTGAGGAAGAACTTCACAAATGGCCAAGTAAAGAGTGGGAATATGGTGAGCTTATAAGTGTAATAAGGACAGAAATACGGAAAGAGAAACAACATGTTCGTTGGAAAAGAAAAAAGAAACCGAAAAGGTGGTGGAACAAGGAGAAAAGAGAAGCGATCGCCGAACGACAGAAAGCATCTCGAGAGCACAGGCAGGCAAAGAAGGCGCAGTTGACGCAGGATGAAGTAACCAGTAAACGGGAAATATACCGAGAGGAAATGTCTATGGTTCAAATATTGGTGCAAGCAAAATTAAAAGGCGAAAGTGAACGTTTGTTGTCAGAAATACGCGAGAAAAAGAAGGCCGCATCTAGAATATTTTGGAGCCACATAAAATTATTAGGCAGAAAGTCAACAACAATACAACAACATATCCTAGACGAAGATGAAAACAGACTGGAAGGAGAAGCGGCAATAAATTACATCCGAAAAGTAACAGCCGAATCTTTCCAAGGCAATGACGAGGTTGTATTTGACGAAAAAAAAGAGCATGAAAGAGACCTAAGTGGAAAAGGAGCTGGTGCTGACAAATTTAAACTGAAAAAAAGCGGAAGAGAAAATTCGTAAGCGCACAGCCACAGGGCTAGACGAGATTCCCGTTAGGCTGATAAATGAACTAGGACAAAAAAGTAAGGAAGCTCTGGTGAAAGCAGTGGAAAAACCTTTAAAAGATAGACGAATACCAGACAGTTGGTGACTAAGTAGAATGAATTTAATTTATAAAGGTAATGGGGAGAAAGATAGAATTCGCTGGTATAGACCGTTGACCATTACATCGGTAATTTACAGGCTAGCAATGCAGGCAATCAAATTAAAGCGTCAAGTATGGGCAGAAAATAATGGCATTTTGGGAGAGCTTCGGGATGACTTTAGAATAGGTAGGCGTTTGGATGATAGCTTGTTTGTTCTTACTCAGTGCATTGAAATATAAAAAGCAGAAAGCAGACCGTTGTATGTGGCCTTTTTAGACATTACAGGAGCCTACAACAACGTAGACCGCAACATGTTGTGGGATATTCTGGAAGGGGAAGGCTTAGGTAACGATTGTCTAGAGCTTTTGAGAGAGATTCACGTAGAAAATACCGTTTGCGTTGAATGGGAAGTAATGAGGAGTGAGGAGAAAGTTCATATAATCAAGGGACTGAGGCAGGGGTGCCCTTTATCGCCGCTACTGTTTATGATGTAAATGGTAAGGATGGAGAGGGCGCTAGAAGGAAGCAATATCGGGTTTAATCTCTCATACAAACAGGCGGGTACGGTAGTAGAGCAGCAACTCCCAGGTTTATTTTATGTGAACGACATTGTGTGGCTGGCTACTAAGCAAAGTGATTTGCAACGTCTGGCTAATATATGTGGACAAGAAGGCAACAATTTAGGTTTGAAATATAGTGTTAGAAAATCAGGTGTTATGGTATTCAATGAAAACAGTGACCAGACATTGGAGATACAGGGCCAAGAAATACCTCGGCTAAGAATATAAATACCTTGGTATATGGATAAACGAAGGCAATAGATATATGGAAACAGAGGAAAAAAATATAACAGTAAAGCGGGAGAGAAATGCAGCATAATCAAGCACAGAGCGCTATGAAGATACAATAGGTACGAGGTCCTCCAAGGTATGTGGAAAGGTGTAATGGTTCCAGGACTTACTTTTGGAAATGCAGTTATTTGATTTAAATCAGGGGTACAATAAAGACTCGATGGGAACCAAAGGTTAGTGGGTCGCCTCGCATTGGGCACTCACGGGAAGACTACAAATGAAGCAGTGCTGGGTGATATGGGCTGGACTAGTTTTGAAGTGAGGGAAGCTCGCAGTACATTGAGTATGAAGAACGGCTGAGGAATATATAAGAAAGTAAATGGGCTGGGAGGGTGTTCAGGTATCTGTACATAATAAAACATTGATTCACAGTGGAGGAAAAGAACTAGGAAGCTTACCAGCAAGTATGTGGCCTGTATGATGGGCAACACAGCAACAAAAGAGGTCAAGCGTAAAGTCAGAGAGGCTGAAATAATCTCATGGGTGGCGGCAGTGGAAAAGAAACCTGCCATGAGTTACTACTTATGATAACTCAAAGGAGGAGGAGGAGGAGGAAGAGGAGGAAAAAACTTTATTCTGGTCCTGTACAAGGTGTTGCCACCTGCCTGGCTATACCCATGTCGGGACCGGGAGGTCAAGCCTCCTAGCCCTATTACAGGCGTACTGGACAGCCAGGACTTGAGGGATATGATCTGAAGATCTGATCATTCCTAAAGACCGGTTCCGGAAAATGCTAGGGCCGAGCGACCCACACTCCCAGAGCAGATGTTCAAGCGTGCATATCTCCTTTTCGCATGCTTTGCATATAATATTCATGTCTGTATTGTCGTACCATTCTTTTATTTGTGCGGGTGAATAATACGACTGGGCTTGTAATTGCCTAAGTGTAACTGCTTGTGCTCTGTTTAGCCTGTAGTGAGGGGCTGGAGACTCCCTCCTTTCCATGTAGGAATTTTTTGTAATTTCATTGCATGTAATGAGCGTCTCTCCCTGTAGGTTCTCCAATCCAGCAGAGTCAAAACCATATGTAAAATCGGCCCGGTCTGTAAGGTCGTGGGCGACCCTGTTGGCCGATTCATTTGGATTGACAGGAATGTCGTCAAGTGAACCAAGGTGTGCCGGGAACCAATAAACGTAACGGTTAACATTTGTTTGCATTTGGTTAATTATTCTAGCAGCCTGTGGGGCAATCTTTCCCCTATTGAAAGCTCTAATAGCTGTTTTGGAGTCACTGTATATTTCTGTGAATCTATCGTCTGATAGTGCCAGTGTAGACCGTGGCGCAGTTGATGCATTTGCCCTGATGATCCACTACCGCCGCCGCGAACGTAGTTCGATCCTTGTAGGCAGCCGAATCCACAAAGCAGGCTCCTCTGCCCCCTTTATCCATTTTCTTGATTAACAACCTGGCTCGTGCAACTCTCCTGTTGATGTTATGTTTCGGGTGCATATTCCTGAGTAGCGGTGCGACAATTATTTTGTCTGCGAAATCTTGAAGAACTTTAGTGTAATTTGCTGGATCCGTAATGGGGTTGATCATGATCTTATCCAGGATTGATCTTCCCGTGCTGGTTGTAGTGGATTTGTTATGTTTCCTGAGCCTCCGCGATCTCCATGGTCGTGTCGTGTATTCCTAACTTGAGCAATTTTTCAGTGCTGGTTCGAATTGGGAGTCCAATGCGTTTTAATAACCTTCTTGATCGCTGCGTCAGGCTTCTTGAGTTGAACCTGCGTCCAGTTGTACATGGCAGCGGCGTATGAGATATGACAGAGTACGAAAGAGTTGATTACCCTGATGAGGTTATCTTCTTTCATGCCCTTGTGTCTTCATCATGCTGCATGCGTTATCCCTTTTAAGGGTGATTTTCTTGACTTCCGTATGGTTTCCACCGTTGGCATCCATGAAAAAGCCTAGTACCCTGATCACATTGACTCTGGGTATATTGACACCATTTTCTGTATGTAGGTGTATATTGCTTTCCGATAGAGGTCTTCAGCCCTTAGGCCTGCCCTCTTTTTCACGCCTGTAAAGTAGCAACTCCGAATTATGTGGGGAGCACTTGAGTCCAGTAGGTCTGAGGTTCTCCTCCACCGTCTTGATCGCTTCAGTCAGTGCGTCCTGTATCTGCCCTTCAGTGCCACCAGTAGACCATACAGTTAGATCATCAGCATATATGGTATGGTCAATGCCCTTAATGTTCCCCAGCATTCTGGACAGACCAATCATGCACAGGTTGAAAAGGACGGGAGAGATCACCGATCCTTGGGGGGTTCCTCGATCTCCGAGCTGAACCACTTCCGAGTTTGTGTCGCCGACCTTTATCTTCGCAGTGCGTGCTTCGAAAAGGATATGGTGTAGTTAAACATCCTCAATCCCAGTTCAATGTCTTCCATTGTTTTGAGGATGCACTCATGCTTGATGCTGTCGAACGCTTTTTCCAAGTCTAATCCGAGTATGGCCTTAGTATTTCTAGAATATCCGTCGAGTATGTGGTGTTTAATTTGCTTCATGGCATCCTGCGTGGAAAGTGCGGACCTAAAGCCCACCATGTTTTGAGTGTATGTATTATTGTCCTCTAAGTGGTCTTTTAGCCTATTAAGGATTGCGTGTTCAGCGATCTTCGCCACGCATTATGTAAGTGATATCGGCCTTAAGTTGTCCAAGCTTGGAGGTTTACCCGGTTACGGTATTAGTATAACTTGGGAAGTTTTCATTCGCCTGGGACCTCGCCTGAAATCCATGCTTCATTGATGAAATCGGTCAGCAATTCAATTGACGGCTCATCGAGATTGCTAAGTGATCTGTTTGTTACTCCATCAGGACCGGGGGCTGACTTTCGACTTAGTTCACTTAACACTCTCCGAATTTCAGATGTGGTGAAGGGTTGATCGAGTTCAGGTTGAGCGGCTCCCCTGTATTCTGATGGAAGTGGTTGGTCCTGCTCATTTCTAACTGGTAGGTATTTGTCAACTAGTTGTTTGGTAACTGTTTCGATGGGCTGATCCTTAAGGGCTACGTGTATAGCTCGGGCAAGGCTGTGTCTCTGGTTGGCTTTAGTGCCTTCTTCATCCAGCAGATGCTTGATCAATTCCCACGCCTTGCCGTTCCTTATTTGCCCATCGATTGACTCACAAAACTCGTCCCACTGTTGCTGACAGAGGGTGTTACAGTGTTGTTCGATTTGTTTGTTAAGTTCTGCGATTCTTTTTCTCAGCCTATGATTTACACTTTGGGCCCGCCACCTTCGGGTTATGGCTTCCTTGGCTTCTATTAAGTGGGCAAGTTTCGAGTCCATTGTCTCTACATTAGTATCTGTAACAAACCTTTCGGACGCTGTTTTGATGTCCCTTCTGATGCCCTCACACCAGTCTGTGAGTTTGAGTTTCATGGTTTCTTTTCCGCTTTGGGCTCTTAACTTACGTAAGAGGTCCCAATCTACGACCTGGAATTCTCGAGTTCAGCCTTTCTCAACTTCCAGTTTGACTTCTATCACGTAATGATAGCTGCCAAAATTCATGTTTGTGTTAGTCCACGAAACATGCTCTGCGTTCTTAATGAACGTAAGGTCAAGTGTGGTGTCTCTGCAGACAGAATTGCCGATCCTTGTGGGATGTGTCTTATTCGTGACTAAGACCAGGTCTAGCTCATCCGCGTTGTTCCAGATTCCTGCCGTTAACATTCATCGTAACGTAGCCCCATAGCTCGTGGGCTGCATTGAAGTCTCCTAATATAATGAGAGGTCTACTTCCAGCTACATCAGTAGCATTTTCGAATAATCTCTTGAAGTGCTGATTCTTGTGTTTTGGATTGCTGTAGACATTGAGCACGAATAAGCTATTGTTGCTATGATTTTTGTGTGAAGTTGGCACTACAACCTCAACCATGAGGCACTCTAGGTTTTTGTCTATGATGCCAAAGTCATGTGAAATGTGTGTAAGCTGCTTATTTACAAGCACGTACAGGCCCCTACGAACGTTTGATGCTCTATGGCTCTGTATCCAGTGAGTGTGACATAATCATATCCTGTCTCTTGAAGTGCGATAATTTCCGGTTAAGACTGAAGTGACCTATGGTATTGCTGGATGATGGTATGTTTGTTATTGTACCCCCCGCAATTTCACTGCCATATTCGAAATTCCCTCTTAGTGTGAGCCATATTGCATATTCATCTCCCCCGCCTGGGGAGTAAGTGTAGCCCTGAGGAATGACGACCCGCATTGTTCCCTTACGTCCATTGACATAATCATCATTTCCAGGGTTTTGATTCTTTCGCCAAAAGCCTTCAGTCCCTCCTTAGAGTCATTAAGTGCCGTCCGTATTTGGCCTACATTCATTGTCAACTGTGAGACACTGTCCATAAGCATCTGCATGTTGTCTTTGAAAGACGCCAGCGCTTGTTTTACTTCCTCCATCTTTGTTTCAGTGTTCTTTAGCTTACTTTCAACAGCCCTACGCTTGGCTGACACAGGTCCCTCACCAGCAGGCGCGGGGACTGGGGCTTCTTTGCGTGTATTAATGCTTTCTTTGTTTTCTGCTTGCTTAGCCTCGCTTAAGAGTTTCCTTATTGCCGTCATCTCTCTAATCATGTTCTGATTCATTTCGTTTAGTTATGCATTCTCTTTCTTAAGTTTTTCTATTTCACGATCCCTACTTTGCTCTGGGGGTGGATCACAAAGCATGGCACTTACCGGATCGGCACGCGCGTCGTCGGCCCAGATAAGTCTTGTCTTATTGGTGTCCTGGTGAGGCAGCGTCTTGTTCGCTATAGCCGCTCCCTTGAAGTTGTCGGCCCACGTGGAACCGTTGCTTCCTTCCCCGGGTTTCGATGCAGCCTACTGATTGCGATCTCTTGAACCGGATGGCGCCCTGGATTGGGATCTGGATCAGGGTCCGGATCTGGACACGCTTCTTTCCCGGGAGCGGGAGCGACTGCGGGACCTGGGCCTGCCGCGGTACCTTGATCTTGGCGGCGGGTCGTTATGGTCCTTGTTGACGTTGGTTGCTAGTGCTCTTTCGTTTCTCCGTTTTCTGACCACGTTTTCTGACCGTTTTCGACCACGTTGTATAGCGCTGCTTACACATTTTGTCCGCCGTTGCGTGTGTGCCACCACACAGTTCACACCTGGGTTCGTCAATCGGATTCACTGCACCACAGCCTCGGCATATTCTCTCTCGCGGAAACGGGCACACGTCAGCTCTGTGACCAAGCCGATCGCAAGCGTAGCATACGTCGACTTGTTTCTTGTGTAGTGAGCACCTTACGAGGACCGGGCCGTATCTGATGAAATTAGGAACCTTGTGTCCATCAAAGGCGATGATCACCGTACCAGTATTCTTGATTCTTTTAACGGCGAGAGCGAAGGAATTTCGTGGATTGACTATATTCTTCTCCAGCTCTGCCGGACCATCTGCTATGTCAATGTTCCTTATCACTCCCTTGCACGTGTTGTGAGGTGCAGCCTCATATGCATTGATCTCGAAGCTGCATCCATCGAGGTTAATTGACCTTATCACATATTTCCCAGCATTCTCTCGTTCCGCCGTACTCACCACAATTATGTTTTGGGTGACGTTCGGGCATATGATGTCTGATGCAATGTGGTCCGAGCTCAGACCAGCTGCTTCAACGATGGTTTTTCCTACTTTGGTGGAGCCGATCTTGTTAATATTGAGTCCGCCGCGTGGTCGGAGTATGATTTTAAAGTGATCTTTTGGCAAGTATGGCATTCGGGACGCCCTGGCGATCCTGTTTTTCACTAGACTGCCGTTCTCGAATGTTCTAGGGGACGTAGCCATGTGAGGCCTAGCTCCTGCTGAATTCCCGCTAACACCGGATCTGGTCTAAATTCGCCTAGAAACGGCTGCCTGCCATCCGTACTCTTCGGCGCACTCGTCGGGAGGTAGTTCCTCCCCTTCCATCATGACTTGCATGTCTGACTCGCCTCCAATCGCCACACCCAAGCGGCACCTGGCCTAGCGCGGCGGCGGCGATGGCAGCTCGGAAAAGTCTCTTAAGATATGAAAAGTCGACCCACCGTAGAAATCCTGGTGTTGCCGTGATCCTCTCGATGCTAAGCGTCGATTTATGTAACCGAAGCAAGGGTACACTCTGATTAACGGGTCAAAACTGATGTTGAAAGCGGGAGCCAGCCTTTGTCCATGTTCTCAAAGAGGAGCTCATTACTTTTCGAAGCGAGATCGGGATGCCATAGAAACGCACCTATAAACCGAGATATAAACCCACCGTGGTTGCTCAGTGGCTATGGTGTTAGGCTGCTGAGCACGAGGTCGCGGGATTGAATCCCGGCCACGGCGGCCGCATTTCGATGGGGGCAAAATGCGAAAACACCCGTGTACTTAGATTTAGGTGCATGTTAAAGAACACCAGCTGGTCTAAATTTCCGGAGTCCTCCACTACGGCGTGCCTCATAATCAGAAAGCAGTTTTGGCACGTAAAACCCCATAAAAAAAACTCGAGATATAAGAAGGAAGCAGAAGCATGTGCTTGCTGCGGCAAAGCTAGGAAAACGATGGAGCATGTTTTATTGGAATGTGAAGACGTCTACCCAGCGGTCGATTTAGGCACCACTAGCCTCCTTGAAGCCCTTGGGTTCAGCGGGAGCAGTGGTAAAGCAAACATGTCCGTAATAGGCATTAGTAAGAGGCGATTGGAGGATTGATTGGAGAAAAGTAGGGAAACGACAAAAGACGGAGACGTATAAAAGCACAGTTTGCCATAGGGGATCAGAAAATTTGGGCGTGGTAGTTCATAGTGTGCTTTTTGCTTTTTTCATTGTTTAACCTAGGTAGGACGTTAGGCAGTATAACAGCAAGAGCTTGGTGGCGCAACCCATCACCCCGTTCCAAAGGGGACGCTCATAACATCCATTCGGTGGGTGTAACGCTGCTCGGTGGGTATCAATATCCGAGAAAAGAAAGCGATCGGTTGCCATACTCCTTTGTTGAGTTGTTGAAGGACAGTACCCACAGCTGCGTCCGAGGCGTCGACCATGACGCACTGTGGGACTCTCGGTTGCGGGTAGGCGAGAAGTGTGGCGTCGGCGAGGTGTCTCTTGATCTCTTCAAAAGCCGCTTCGGCGTCGTCCGTCCAGAGCAGCTCCCTAGCAGCACCTTCGTGTGTCGACAGCAGGAGGTGGAGAGGGTGTAGAACGGCCGCGCACCGAGGTACGAAGCGTCGGTAGTAATTTACAAGGCCAAGGAACTCGCGGAGCTGGCGCTTAGTGTTGGGTCGTGTAAACTTCTCGACAGCTTTAACCTTGTCTGGATGAGGTTGAATGCCAGAGCTTGAAACAACACGGCCAAGAAAAGTCAGCTTCTCGGCACCCAGCTCGCACTTGTCCGTGTTCACCAGGATGCCATGCTCCGCCAGGCGCTGAAACACGGATCGCAGATGCGCCTCATGCTCGTCCGGCGAAGTGCTTGCGATGAGTAGGTCGTCGAGGTATGCATGGCAGAAGTCGAGGCCATGCAAAACACCGTTGATAAAACGCCGGAATGTCTGTCCGGAGTTTCGCAGGCCGAACGGCATGCGTAGGAACTCGAACAGGCTGAAGGGCGTGGTTATCGCCGTCTTCGATACATCCTCTGGAGCCACGGGGATCTGATGATACGCCCGCACGAGGTCGACCTTGGAGAAAATCGCCGCACCATGTAGGCTGGACGTGACATCATGAATGTGAGGTACCGGATAGCGGTCGGGCACGGTTGCTTGATTGAGGGCTCGATAGTCGCCGCAGGGTCGCCAGTCTCCTGGTGTAGACTTCGGCACCATGTGAAGTGGAGACGCCCACGGACTAGCGGACGGGCGGATTATGCCGAGCTCGAGCATGTGGTCGAATTCCTGTCGAACTGCTTGCAGCTTTTGCGGGGACAGGCGACGTGGGCGTGCGTATACTGGTGGGCCTGTGGTGACAATGTGGTGGCATACATTGTGTTTGACGGCCACGCTGGCCTGTGGTGGCCGCGTCAGTTCAGGGAAATCGCCGAGGATGCCGGTGAATCGTGTAGCGCCAGGCGGTGCTACGAACGTGGGGCTGAGGGCCCGTACATGGTCAGTCCGCCCATCCGTTCCGCCCTCATCTGCCCGCGTGCTGACGGCTCTCTACTGGTGAGCGAGGAGCGGACGCAACTTTCCCGTCCGCACACCTGCTCGTCTCTCATTGGCTGGTCCGAGGCGGATGGTTCGGCTGTCGTCACAGCAAACATGGCGCGTGCTCGAAGCGAAGCGAAGCGGGGACGCAAGGCCTAGGCTGCAGCCATGTTAGAACCAGTCTATATTTTTCTCCTTTTTGTGATTTTTACTAGAGATATGTGGCATCCACGGAGATAGTCATCGGAAGAAGCAAGCCGGTGTACCCTTCCAGACCTCATCAGTGCGTGCGATCGCCAACAGAAACAGACGGAGCGCAGGAAGTGTGTGTTGCGTTTACGAGAGCGTCGGAAGAAACATTTGAAGCCATCGACTTCGTGATTTCTTGTGCCATGCTTCGCGTGTGCGTCGCAGACGAGAACTCCATCACATACACGTGCATTCTGAGCAGCACACACGTTCAAGGCGTGGCGAAATAAGTAGCGTCCGATTGGCGCACCCGGCGTACACGTTTGGTTTCTGCTCTGTGTATGCGGATCGTTGCCGCGGAGTGGTGAACGCCAGCCCTTCGCAACTTTCAGAAGTAATGATACGATCAGTAGCGATAAGTTTTTATCGCCTCGTTATCGCTGCCATTCTGCGTGTGCTATACTGTGTGTGAGCCGTTTTGCCGGCTGCGATGCGCCGTGGTGACCGCGACGTTCGAGCTGTGCTCTTGCTGTTATGAAGTGCGTTTGCCAGCTACAAATCGTGATATGTATGTGCGATGTGTTGCAGCGTTACTGGGTGTGGAAGTGGTCGTACTACGCGATGTTCGTGTGCTCAGAAGTGAACTGAGCATAAGTGTTGCCAATCGCGTTTTCATATTTAGTACCCTTACAGATAAGCCTTATCACACCGGTCTTTTCTGCTTCGTACATCTATCGTTTCTTTCAAAAGTTGTTACTGCGTGGTTGAAGATGCTTCTATCGGTGGGGGGAAATTAGGGAACATCATAATAATTGCATACGTCAAGACGTTCAGCGCTGTCGTGAAATGTGGACGCACCTGAGAGCACTAATGTCATGAATGCAATTAAAAATTCCCAAAACAGTGTTAAGAGAACGGTTAAAAAAGAAAACATATGAGAAGGTAGGCACAGCAGCTTGTGAACCCGCTCCTATAGTACCTCTACCCGCGTGTGTTTGTAAATGTATGTTTTCTTGCGTTTGTCAATTTTTCTCTATTTCCCACATTTCTTTATATTGGAGTTTTTCTTAGTTCTCGCGTTTGTGTGTGAATACGTGCCTGCTTCCATGCGTGCTTGCGCTTACGCTTATTTCTGTCCTTCTATAGTATATTAGCATTTGCTTTTGCTAGTTTTCTTTCAGCAAAGTCATTACACAATTTCATTAATCAATCTCATTCAAAGCGCTAACTCATGCACACGGCAGGGCTGGCCTCTTCCATCTCATTAAAACCTTTCTCACTGGTCTACCTCGTCTTCTCAATCTGCCTATTCGCTGTGTTTTCTCTCCTTGCTTCTTGCGTTGTTGCTGCAATGTGATTAACCAACTTGCTGAAAACAGATTTTGATCGCCTATGAAAACAGAAAGGTTTAGAGATAGATTTTCTTAAAAGCGTCATGGGGGTTGCACAGCAACTTAGCCTCTTACCTCTGTTCATGTTTATGCATCAGTGCATGTGGCAGCTCACCAGAAGGGCACATGAAAGGGTGCCATATTGTGAAACTACACCTTGCTATGCTGTTGCATTTTTCATGCAATCAGTGTTAGTAAACGGATCATCACATCACATATGATAGCAAAAAATTTCAACACGAATAACATTGTGCAGTGGGGTGTCATTCCCTGTCTGATGCTTTCGTCATTACAAAGACATATTTCAGTAAATGGAGCCCAGCAAAGCAGTGCACTGATAGCTTTTGCAACTTTCACCATTTATTACTTCACAAATGTCATTGTCTGAACCTGGCAGTCGATCGCTATGCCGATGGCTTGTGAATTAAATAATTGCCTCAATAAAACACATTCAACTTCACTCAGCATTTTTTAGTACAAACAATGCTAGCAAAGCTATTCAGGGTGAATAATTGTGCTTACATTGGTGTTACTTGCCGTCAGATAAACCAATACAACAATGGCTGCGACATGACTGCACTTTGACGTGCAGACTGCTAATGTGCCTTTCAAGCGTGCCCTCAAATACTGCTATTAATAGCTACCCGACTGAGTATTTTAGGCCTAACTAAGCTAATGATGTTTGATAATTGTTCTATTCGCATTACTTGCCTGGGCCAGGTAACCAAAATAAACAATGCCACCACATGAATGTGTGTTTGCATGCAAGCTGCCAACAGTGGCTGTCATTTTCGCGTTGACTGCTGCCGTTTCACCAACAGTGGCGACGACTTGACTGCGCTTTGACGTGCAGACTGCTAATGGTGCCTTTCAAGTGTGCCTTCGACTAGTTCTATTAATAGTCACCCGACTGAGTATTTTGGGCCTAACTAAGCTACTGATGTTTGGTAATTGTTCTCCTATTCGCATTACTTGCCTGGGCCAGGTAACCAAAATAAGCAATGCCACCCCATGAATGTGTGTTTGCATGCAAGCTGCCAACAGTGGCTGTCATTTTCGCGTTGAGTGCTGCCGTTTCACCAACAGTAGCGACGACTTGACTGCGCTTTGACGTGCAGACTGCTACTGGTGCCTTTCAAGCATGCCCCCGACTACTGCTATTAATAGTTACCCGAATTAGTATTTTGGGCCTCACTAAGCTAATGATGTTTGATAATTGCCACAGAGGCTGAGCCACTACGTCCTCTTGACTGCAACTTTCTGTGCTCTCGCAGTGCTAATGGGAGTATTGTTCATTTGGCTACCCGAATAGTGAATAGGTAATAGAGCACTACAATCTTTGAGTTTTACGCAGAACACCTTGTGCATTATTCACAAAAGTGAACCTAAGGAACTATTCGCTGGTTTGTTATGGAAATAAAAAAATGGCAATGAATGCTTCCTCGCTTTTTGTGTGGCCCTGTCTTCTGCCCTACGCACCTTCATTTCATTGTCATGTGCATGTTAAAACAGCAACTAAGTAAGAAAGACAAACACAAAACTACTAACTACATCAACCTTTTCACACCACAAGAGGTCACTGAACTCACTGCTAAGCTACACTTGATAATATCGGTTTGCTTTCAAATAAATACAGGCACTGGCCAGCTGTTTATGTTATGCTATGCATTTTTCATTTTCCTAAAATATGGCTGTGCATGAGCTAGCAAGGTTGTTACTACATAAATACATAAACAACATGCAGCCCATGCCCAACTAACTCATATAACCTGAGTAGAGCTTATTTTTTATATGTAGAGCAATCAAAATAGAACACTCATGTATGATGCCGACAGTATCAAACAGTCTGAAGTCGAACATCTTTGTTTGGTGCCATGGGTGAGAGAGGAAGCATGCCTGTCAAGGTACTGCTTAATTTTGTTCGCTTTGGTAATGTTTGTACATTGTTGAAGTGTTACATTAGGTATGTTAAGTAGTAAGGTGGCAACATATTGGCCACCTAGGCTGGCAAGAAAGAATGCAATTGTTTGATTTCACTCAAAATACGTTTTCTTATCAGCAATGTAAATTATATGCTTTCAAATAAATACTCCCCTTGGAAACATATCTCATGAGTAAGCATATATCTGCATAAGGTCACCGCAATACATACATATTGCTTTAACCCTGTCATAATGAATTGTACACTCACTGCTTAACCTTCAATTCCTTACAGCATGAAGTTAACCACTTATGCACAACTTTTTTTGCACACGGTGAGAACTTCAGTCATCGCTGAGCACATCATTTAAGGAAAAGGCATTGCATGCATCCAACTGCTTTAAGCACTCTCTTAAAATTGGCGGAGTGAAAAAAAAAGAGCACGAGCAAGCGTATCAGCAAGCTGTACGCGGAGCCTCACACGCGTGCTCAGTGGTAAAAAGGTGCGTCTTGGCGACCTACGCAAATGCATTCCGCGACAGATGTGCGTGTGTTCCGTATTCTTGCAAGCTGTCACTAGCACTACAGAAACCGCGCCACCGCGCTTCCGGCGACACTATCAGTTTCGCGTGACGCAGAACGCATCACGTTGGATAATTAGAGAGGTTTTGTTCAACCAGCCAAGGCAGCGCGCACTGAAAGTAATCATCCGAGAATACGTCGCGTGCTGCGACGTGATGCGATTGCAATACATCTGTAAAAGGTGGCGCAGATAAGACGACTGTACAATGTTTCGAAGAAGGATGACGGTGCCAATTCAACACATACGGCAGCAGAACAGAATGTGGCAGCCTAGAGTCGCATTTTCACCGGAACACGGAAACTTCAAATCACATCTGCAAAAATATGCCAGTGTCGTCTGCTGTCAAAGGTCGTTGCCAACCTTGAACACCTTTGCTCCTTTGCACCTTTGCCTTCCGCGGAGCGCCTCAACAGCAGGAACCATTATAATGGCTCAAGACCATCCGATCACGACTTACATCAGCACCGACTCGCTCAGGGCCCATGTTCGTCATATTTCACGGATTCAATCAAGCTTTCTTGCCTGTCTGCCAGAACGACGACCACAGGCATCCTTCTCCAACGAGGTCAGCAAGTATCGTGCCTTCCTACCATCGGGGTTTACACTATCAGCACGTTCAACCTCAGCTTTGTGGTGTTTAAAACAACCTCAAGTGCGTCTTACGGTTCCAGGAATAAGAAAGAAGACCGACCTACCTACCTTGGCCTTGAAGCAAGCAGCTCTGGATTGTTTGCACACTTCCTACTTTGACCGAGTCCACATATATACGGATGGCTCTTCCACCCAGACCAGCTCCACCGGGGCAGTGGTTATACCATCACGATCACTAAGCATCCGATACAAGATTTCTCACTTGACATCATCGACCGGTTCGGAGCTTGTTGCCCTCCGAGGTGCCGTTGATTATATCAACAACCAACCGACTAATCGGTGGGCAATATTCTGTGATTCAAAGGCGGCCTTATAATGTCTTCTGTCATCTCTTCGTCGCGGGTCCTGTGAACAACTCGTATCGGAGATACGAGAAATTCACCATCACATGATTGCGAAAGGGCACGACGTCGTGTTTCAGTGGCTGCCTGGCCATTGCGGTATCTCCGGCAACGACCTCGCTGACGGCGCTGCTAAGAAAGCACACGAAGGAGCAACCCTTGTTTCTATACCTTTATCGCGTACTGACGCAGCCCAACACTTAGGCAAGCTAGCGCACCGTATGACATTGGAGAAGTGGCACACACCTGATTTCACTCAACATCGATTGCATTCCCTCGATCCATCTATGCAACTGCGGCTGTTACCAGGGCTTCCGCGTAATGAGGAAACAATGCTGTGCCGCTTACGCTTGGGCGTCGCATTCACGAATGCATATACGTTTCTGATTGGAATGGCTGATAGCGCCGAGTGCAATGCCTGCGGTGTCGAAGAAACTATAGACCATCTACTGTGCTACTGCCCGTCATTTGAAAATGAAAGACAAGATCTCTGCACAGCTCTCAACCAGTTAGATAGCAAACCGTTCACCTTGAACAAGATCTTGGGACCATGGCCTCGTATATCGCAGCTACAAAGGGTCACAAAAGCGCTGCTGCGATATTTGAAAGATACAGGATTGAGTCAGCGTCTGTAGTCCGGACTGGGTGACTGAACGGTGTCCCCGGTGGACTTTCTCTTCTTTCTTTTATCTTTCTGTCCTCGTTTCCCTTTCCCCAGTGTAGGGTAGCCAACCGGGCTCAGTCCTGGTTAACCTCCCTACCTTTCATTTATCATTTGCTCTCTCTCTTTGCTCCGCCGAACACTCCGTCAAGTCCGTCAACAGGCCGCGTCGCCCAATAGGAGTGTGCGTGTGATCCGCTCGTGTGGATTGAGCGTGCATCGAATTTTGCGACACCTTCCGCCTTTTGGGCGTCCGCACGCGGGCGGGCTAGGGCGGAACGGATGGGCGGACTGACCATGTACGAGCCCTGAGGGGTGGATGCCTGGATGGCTTCCCGCGCACTTCTGCTTGTGACATGGGGTCCTGTAAACGCCGGTTGCGGACATCGACAAGCCGTGCAAAGTTGCGCAAAAAGTCCGCTCCCAGGTTGGCAAATTTTACGTCAGCCACGACGAAAATCCACCGAAACGTCTTCTTGAGGCCCAGCTCCAGCGAGAGGGAGTGTTGCCCGTACGTCGCTATCGTCGTATTGTTGACAGCTTGCAACGGTGCTGCGCACGGTCGTTTGCGGTCGGCTGGCGATGCCGGCACGACACTAACTTCCGCCCCTGTGTGGACTAGGAAACGAGCACCTCTTTCCCGATCGGTCAGGAAGAAAACCGATGGGCGACTCTCTGGCGGGGCGGGGGCACTGGTCACCCTCAGTGCTGGCCCGGGGCGTTTCCCGAATTTTCACAGGGCGACACACAGTTCCGTGCAGCGTTGCCGAATTTGCGGTGGTACCAGCACACCCTGCGTTGTTGTGGTTGTGATGCGGTACGCTGTCGTTGTCGCTGGTTTCCGCTCGAGTGCAGCGCTGCGATGGTGTCTGCGAGGCGAGAAATTTCCTCTCGCATCTCTTGCAAAGAATTGGCGGACGGTGCGTCTGCGTGCACCGACGCGACTGTGGGCACGTCGACAGCCGTGAGTTTGTCGGCGAGCTCGGCCATCTTCGCAAGATCTGTCTCGCCCGACGCCGTAAGGCCTATCCGTACACTTGTGGGAAGCCTTTGCAGGAACAGTTCCCGCACCAAACGACCGTCGCTTGCTGTCGCGTCGCCGGCCAGTTGTTGCATGTGGCGTAGCAACTGGCTGGGTCGGCGGTCGCCAAGTTCGGCCTCCCGCAGTAGCTGTTGGAGACGCTCGGGCTCTGTCGGTGTGACACGGCGAATCAATGTCTCTTTTAGCGTCTGGTAGGCGTTCTTTGCGGGTGGTGTTAGCAGTAGGTCCCGCACCTCGCTGGCCGTCGCAGGCGGGAGGTTGCCCACCACGTGGTGGTATTTGGTGCTGTCAGCAGTGATGCGGCGTGCAGCGAACTGCGACTCAACTTGCACGAAGCAAAGTTCCGGGTCGCCAGTCCAAAACGGAGGTAGCTTGACATCAAGTACGGCTACCGTGGGGCTGTCGGCGTGGCTTGGCTGGTTCATGACGATCACGTCCGGGTCACCAATTATTGGCACGCACGAGGAAAGCAGAGACGAGGCGTGGGGCTTGGAGTATCGGTGCCAACTGATCTTTATTCTTTGTGCGCCGGCCCTCTCTCGGCGGCCGGCTGGCTACGGTCGACTGCGGTCGGCTCTGTTCCGCGCTGGCAGCACCGCGGCTTATCCGCGGCATTTTTGTGTTCACTACACATCTCTGCCTCGATTAAAACAGCGCGAACCGATGTGGCTGAGGGGGTCGCATTAGCCCTAGCAGTGGCGCATACGGCTGCGGATTCTACCATTACAGAAATCTGCATCGATTCCCAAAGTGCGTATTGTTACTTCCTTCAAAGCATAGCAGCTAAGACGGTCACACACATTTTGCATAACATTCCTTCGCTTCCCTACCAGGTGACTATCATGTGGGTACCTGGGCATGAGTGTGTCCCCGGGAACGAGCGCGTTAATGCGCATGTCCGAGGTCTTTCCCTCCGGACCCTGGACGACCACTCACCCAACCCAATGGAAAAGCCAAGAGAGGGGATCTGCGCCTACCACCAGATTACCACGTATTACAGGGATGGCAGACGATATTTACCTCCCCCTCACCATTCCCTTACAGCCCTTCAGAGTTCAATCTGGCGCCAAATCCAGACCAAAGCATTTATTTCTCCCTATCTGACACATTTATTTCACCCTGGTCTCCATAACCCACATTTACCACCTGCCGAGCGCCCCGGGCAGATCATTTCCACTGTCTCTGGAGCTGCCCCACGCCCATGGCGGTAGAGCCTATTCCAAGCCCTTCCTTTTCCTCGTGGGAGGCCGCTCTTCGGGCCACTTGCTCGGATGAGCACCTCTGGCTGGTGGACCGTGCTTGCCTAGAGATGTCGTCCAGGGGGCTCCCGGACGTCTAGGAGCCCAACCACATTCAAATAGATCCAATAAAGTTTTATCCATCCACCCATCCACCAAGGGGTGTAAGACATTGCGCTACGGCGCAGCGATCAGTTATGAGGCGCTCCGCATCGGACTTTTCACCCACAAATCACGCCGTGAGCGCCGAGCAATGCAGCGTTGGGCGCGGCAACGAAACGTGCGCCTGAGGAAGCGGAACGAACAAAAGAAGTCGGTGTCTCGGAGGGAGAAACGATCTGCGCGAGCCAAACGTCGTGATCGGCACGGAAAGCCGGACCACGACGCGCCATGAAGGCCGACGCGATCATGGGGCTGACGCCTCGACGGGACCGTCCTCTATTTCGCCTGGGAGCAGCACGCAGACGCATGACTCCTAGGAAGCAGCTCGGCACATATCGCAGGGGACGCTTTCCCACGAGACGCGCTACGGCACAGCGATCACGTCACAGGCGCCCCGCATCGGACGCTGCACCTAGAAATGAGGAAAGAGCCACGTCGCCAAAACACGAGGGTTCGAGTGACGAGTGAAGTTGGAAGGGGAGAGGGCGAGAAAACTTATTAAACGCAAGGCTAGTGGGGCATCCTCGCACCGGTCCCCGCACGGCCCGAAGGGGAGAAGCGGCCGAGTGGCGCGCCACGTGACGGGGCAGCGCCGCACATTGCGAGGAGGTGGTCTTCTGTGTTTGCCGCAAGATGGCTCTGCGTGTGCGCAGAGCGCAGAAGAAATGTAGTGGAAACGTACTTCGCTACTCGTGTAACTGCGACTTCTGTAAGTTACATGTTCATAATTGCCGATATACAAGGCAGTATAACTTTCTACGGCACGTTTCTAAGGCAAAACTGCATTCACTAGAGGCACTTTTGTACCGCTTCGAAGCATCGAACTCGTGGCTGAGTGGTAGCGTCTCCGTCTCACACTCCGGACACCATGGTTCGATTCTCACCCAGCCCATCTTGCAAGTTGTTTTTATTCATGAAGTGCCTCCCGGGATTTATCGCTCACGGCCAACGCCGCCGACACCAACGACACCGGCTTTTCTGCGACACGAGCTCCTTAACGCTCTCGCGTTAATATGCATGATCATTACCCCCGGCGGCAAAGCACCGTCCCAGGGCGTCTAAATATCGGTAATAACAGGAAAGTAATGTTGTTTGCTGCGTGCGAAATGCACAACGTCAGTAGAATTCGGGGCAGATAGGGCACTGGTACTTACTGGGGCGATTTCGTACGTAATTGGAGTCACGGCATATGGGCGTGTGTACCGAGACAGGAGTTTTTCTGACAGGCCAACGTGACGAGAAGGGGACGACAGAAGTATCAGAGATTCAGGCAAAAAGTATCTGTGTTGGCGATCGTACAAACGCCGTTGTTTCTCTTGGGAGGTCAGGAGGCGAGCGCGGTCAATTTCGCATGCTGGGGCTGACCTGGTGATGACGTCAAGTGCGTACTCGCTGGTCTCTGCTGCGGCGGATGGAAATGATGCGTCCAGTGGCAATGTGGGCTCTCGGCCGAACAACAGAAAGCACGGGGATTAACCGACAGTGTCGTGACGCGAAGAATTATATGCAAAAGTGACATAGGGTAGGGCAAGATCCCAATCAGTATGGTCGTACGAGACATACTTTGCAAGCATGTCTGTTAGGGTGCGATTTAGACGCTCCATGAGACCATTAGTCTGTGGATAGTAAGACGTAGAAAGCTTGTGCTTCGTTGAGCAGGACTGGAAGATGTCGGCGATGACTTGAGAAAGAAATGTCCGACCCCAGTCTGTAAGCAGTTGATGTGGAGCACCATGCTGCAGAATCACGGCGCGTAAAAGAAAATCGGTGACATCTGTGGCGCAGCTTGTTCGAAGCGCTCTGGTGATGGCGTAGCGCGTGGCGTAATCTGTCGCCACAGCGACCCGCTTGTTCCCAGACGAGGATAGACGAAAGAGCCAAGTAATTTCAAGCCAACGCGAAAGAACGGCTCCGAAGGAATGTCGAGCAGTTGAAGGCACCCGGTAGGGAGCGTCGATGGTATTTTTCGGCGCTGTCATTTTTCACGCGCCGCAACATATTTCCGGACGGAGCGGGCAAGGCCCGGTCAAAAGAAGCGTCGGCGAATCCGGTCGCAGAGTGCGGGAGACGCCAAGGTGACCTGCGGTTGATAAATCGTGAAGTTCTTGGAGAACAACTGAACGGAGGTGCTTAGGAATGACGAGGAGTAGGGCAGGACCGTCGGGGCGTACATTGTGGCGGTATAATACACCATCCCGAAGAACAAACAGGTGAAGGGACGAATCAGAAGGCGAAGATTTCAAGCCATGAATGATGGCGCGCAAAGTGGCATCAAGGGGTTTCTCGTCGGCAACGTGTAGCAGCTGAGAAACGGAGAAAACGCAGGCGTCCGTATCGGGGTCAAGGTCGGCGGGTGGTTCGTCCGCTGGATAGTGTGTCACACAGTCTGCGTCTTATGTAATTGGTCCGAGTTGTACACTACTGCATAGGAATATTCTTGCAGCCACAGAGCCCACTGACCAAGCCGGCCGGTAGGATCCTTGAGTGAGGAAAGCCACCAGAGCGCGTGTAGGTCCGTGATTACAGAGAAGTGCGTGGCATACAAATACGGGCGGAATTTGGAAACCGCCCAGACGAGAGCCAGGCATTCACGATCTGTAATCGAATAGTTGCGCTCCGTTGCTGTGAGGAGGCGGCTAGCGTATGCGATAACACCATCTTGACCCTGTTGGCGCTGGTCTAAGACGGCTCCGATACCGGGACCACTGGCATCGGTATGTACCTCTATAGGAGAGGACGGGTCAAAGTAGGCCAGTACAGGTGGCGTGGTGAGAATGTTGGTGAGGTGGGCAAACGCGGCAGTTTGAGCGGGGCCCCACATAAACGGCACGTCCTTCTTTAAAAGATCAGTAAGAGGTCGGGCAATCGATATGAAGTCTTTAACGAAGCGTCGGAAGTAGGAGCAGAGACCTACAAACCTTCGCACATCTTTGACAAACTGAGGTACAGGAAAAGATGTGATAGCATGAATTTTCTCAGGGTCTGGTTGAATACCGGAAGCATCGGCGTCAACGAAGTGGCCCAGTGCTGTAATCCGCCGGCGACCGAAGTGCAACTTTGAGGAATTTAGTTGGAACCCAGCCTCGCGAAAGACTTGAAGAACAGCTGATAAGTGCTCAAGGTGTATCTCAAATGTAGGCAAAACTACGAGAACAGCGTCTAGGTAGGAGTGGCGTGTTGACCGTTTGAAGCCTTGAAGCAAAGAGTCCATCATACGTTCGAAGGTTGCAGGGGCGTTCCATAGACCGAAATGCATGGCTTTGATTCGATATAGACCATCCGTGACGAACACGGTCTTCTCTTGGTCCTTTTAATCCACAGAAATTTGCCAATAACCAGACCGAAGGTCTATTGATGAGTAGTGTGCACCGTGGAGACAATCGAGGGCGTCCTCAATGCGAGGCAAGGGGCAGACGTCTTTCTTGGTAATGCGGTAGAGATGACGATAATCTACGCAGAAACACCATGTGTCATCTTTCTTTTTAACAAGCACCACAGGCTACGCCCAAGGGCTCGACGAAGGTTCAACAATGCCTTTGGCAAGCATCTTGTTCACTTCATCTTGAATAACCTTACGCTCTGAAGCAGAAACTCGATATGGCCGACAATGAATACGACTGTCATCACCAATATTTATGTGATGCTTAACAGTTGATGTCTGGCCCAGTTGGCGATTGCTGAGGTCGAAGATGTCGTGGTAGGAAACCAAAAGGTGACACAGAGCTGCTGCTTGTCCAGGCAATAGGTCCGCAGCAATCATGGGACGAAATATTGCGTCAGGGCAAATAGCATCCTGTGGACATGGTGAAGAATCTGAGCAGACGCCTACGGAAAATGTCGTGACTTGTTCATCTCCGATAGCACACATCGTTGCATCCGTTATGCCTTGGGGTAGAACTTACTTTGTCAGGCTAAAATTGACGAAGGGGAGGCTTGTCTGGTTATCGGCGACGGCGACGACGGAGTAGGGCACAGTGATATTGTGCATCAAAAAGACATCAGGAACAGCTGTGGCGACATAATCACCATCGGGAGCAGGATAAGATGACAGCAAATCGACGAAAGGCTTTAGGCGGCAGGCGGACCAAGGCGGTCGCACTAAAGTTATTTGGCAGTTCGGCATGAATATGCGCGAGTAGAGGAAGCTCGATGCAAAGGGTACCGCCAGAACGGTCGATCAAAACTGAATGGGCCGTAAGAAAGTCGAGTCCGAGGATTAGGTCATGGGGACAATAGGTCAGCCCTGTAGAAGAACCGGTGCACATTCCAGTGACGTCATCAGTGCTGCCATCGGTCATGCGAACGGCTCTTGGAGTAGCAGGCGTGATGACCTTTCTCAGTCGACGACTGAGGTTAGAATTCATTATGGACGCCTGGGCTCCAATATCTATTAACGCCGTCAAAGGGGCGCCCGTCGACGTGAACATCAAGCAAGTTCTGGTTCATTGGGAGCGTCAATGGAGAATTCCGACACGACGAAGATAATGCAGCACTACTCCCAGGAGCTGCATGGTCTAGCTTTCCGTCCGGCAGGGTCCATAATTGGCCGGCGACGAATAGCGGCGTGGCTGGGGCGACAGGGACCGACGGCGCTGAAGCGACGGCGAGCGAGCAGCACGACTGTCATCGACGGATACGTCAGAGGTAGGAGGCCTACAGCGAGGCGAGTAACGGTGCGAGTCGGCGTATGGGCGAGGAGACGGGGAAAAGGAGCTCGAATATGGCGACGTCCAGGAGGTGTGTCAATGGCGAGCGACATGGCCAATGCGGAAGCAACGGAAGCAAATGGGCTTGTCCACTCGGCAGGGTTGCGGTATCTGGGAGGGAAATACAGATCGCGGTGAGGTGTAGCCGTCGGCACCGGTCGGGTGTCAGGTCGGGGCACGGAGCAGGCAGCAAGAAAACCTAGGTTTGCGAATTCTTGGTGGACAACTTCCTGAATGAGAGAGATCGCTGGGGCTGGTTGGTCAAGGGTGGGGTCAAGTGGATGTGGATGGAACGGCGCAGAAATTGTAGCCTCGAGCTCGCGGCGAACAATACATGTGACGTGCTCATTAAAAGATGGCGAGGCGGTAAGGTCAAAGCAAGACGACGTCACAGCCATGATAGGGAGCCGGGAGAACTGTGGAATGACGCGGCGGCTTTTGGAGAGCTCAAAGCGGCGGCATTTTTTGATAATGAAGTCGATGGTGGACACATTGTTGAAGACCAACAAGTTGAAGGCGTCGTCCGCGATCCCTTTAAGTACGTGGCCGACTTTGTCAACCTCGGCCATTTTCTCGCCGACTTTCCAGTAAAGAGACAGCACCTCTTGTATATACGAGACATACGATTCAGTAGAAGACTCAACTCGGGTAGCAAGCTCTTTTCGAGCAGCCAGCTGCCGACCAGTGGGATTTCCAAAGAGGTCGCTTAGCTTCTCCTTGAAAACATCCCAGCTACAGATCTCGTCCTCGTGTGTCCGGAACGAGACACGAGGAGTTCCACCCAAGTAGAATAGGACATTCGCTGGCATGATGGTAGGGTCCCAGCGGTTGTTTCGGCTAACACGCTCATACACGCTGAGCCAGTCCTTAGCGTCGACATTATCTTGGCCGGAGAATATGCCAGGATCGCGGCGACTGGTAACCGTAACGTACGTTGTTGTCGGGGTCACAGGAGTAGAAGGAGACGAGGTGTCGCCACCTGGAGCCATGGCGGAAAGCTGGACGGTGTGGCCGCTGCGGTGCTCCGTGGCGAGGACGGGGAACGGCACCCTCCACCATAATGTTACGCGAACGAAGGATTAAGAACTGGAGACTACTTACAAGGTATATTTACAAAGGATAACTGCAGCTCTGGCCAGTCCAGCCGACAGCTCGAGAGCCAGAGAGCGTTCGTCGTCTTCGTCAGGGCACCCGCGTGCATCGTCCACAAGAAAAACGCAATATGCATGTGTCATTATTATTCCAACCGCAAATCTCGAACAAATTTGAGGAAGTAAGGAAAATTATTTTGGGTCTTCCCAGGTCTGTATGTCTCAAGCTTATCACAAGTAGTGTTGTCGAGTTGAATCCGCGCCCTCGTTTGACAACAGATGAAAAACTTGAACAGATTATACAAACGTTGAAAGACGAGAGCAAGACATTAAGTGAAATTAAACGGGATCAGAGAGCAGTTGAAAAAGAAGTGAGAGAAAATGGTGCCGCCATAAAGCTTATTGAGGACCGCTCAGCTAAACTTGAATCTTCTTTTTCTAAACTTGATGACACACATCGGACGTTGTCTCGTCTGAATGAGACAGTCACAGTGCTATCTAGAAAAGTTGACGATATGGAAAACCGCCAGCGCCGCAATAACCTTATCATCTTCCGTTTGCCTGAAGAAGACAATGAAACACAGGTAGATTTATTGAAACTGATGCAGGATAAAACATTTTCTGTGATTGGTACTTCTCCCCACAGCATTGACCGCATGCACCGTCTTGGAAAAAAAACAGTGAAAAGCACGATCAGTTATCTTCCGGCTGTATGACTTGAAGGAAAAACAGGAAATTATGCGCAACTGTCCCAAGTTGAAAGAAAAATGAACGTTTCGTTAGCGATGACTTCTCAAAGAGCGTGGTGCACAGGAGAAAGTGCCTTGGTAAGGCGCTAAAAATGAGAAATCGAGTGAGAAGCGAGTGCGCCTAGTTTATGACATGCTCTATGTGGATGGCAAGGCGTATTACTGGGATGATGACACTTCCACACGTAGGCCCTGTCGGGAGACGCGTCATCGTGGCAAAAGTAGCAACATAGGCGGCAGAGAAAAGCCCTACGCGAAGGGAAACAGGTCTGACAGCAGTGACGAGTGTCCCTGAAAGACTAGCAGTTTTAAACGTCAACGCTGGGAGCATATGCAACAAATCTTCACTTTTGGAAGCTGTCCTCTTGGAACATGAACCGGATGTCGTAATTGCCACTGAAACCTGGTTAAATAAATTAGTCGAAAGTGCTGATTTCCTTCCCCCGAACTATACGGCTTGTCGCAAAGACAGAGGATCAAGATGAGGCGGTATTGCTATTGTTTATACAACTTCAATGGTCTTCGTTGAAATTTCATCCCGTCCAGAACTGGAGTGTATTGTGGGTACCACAGAGATCGGGGGTCTGTATTTTGTAATTGTTGCAGTATATCACCCCCTTGGTACAACCGAAGAATACATGCTATTGCTGAATGATTTCTTACTTGAAAAGTTTGGCAACAGCACCTGTGAGATTATAATGGCCGGAAATATTAATTTACCAGATATTGACTGGGTATATTAGCGGTTAGGTCAAAATGATCAGGCCGTGTCTCGTGTTCGTCTGAATCTGACTTTTTCCCTTAACACAACAAGTAACTATGCCCACACGAACCCACGAATCGGGAGAATCACTACTTGATATGGTGTTTTTAAGAAGATCTGTCACACAATCCAAGTACTGGTGTGAAGTCTTAGAAGGGATTTCTGAGCACAAAATGGTGATCACGTATATCTCTACCACATATGCCCGAGCAGAAAAGCATAAAACTTTGCTCCGATTTCACTAAAGCAGATGATGTTGCAGTATTGGACCATATAGAGGAAGGTTATAATGATTTCAGCCATTTTATTTCGCTAAGTACTACGCCTGTAAATGATGCTTGGGAGAAGTTTAAAAGTGTGGTATTGAAATCAATAGCACTATTTCTTCCCAAGCGCCCCAAGAAAGTTAACAGAAGAAACCCATGGATTACACGAAAAATAATTCATAAAAAGCGTCTCCTGAAACGAATGATGTCTGGAAAATTCTCTACAAGAACACATCATTGTATTCATTCCGCTTCACAGGAACTTAAAATGGAAATTATTAAAGCGAGACGTTGTTGAATAAAAAACTTACCAATTTTATTAAATCCTCTCCGGGAAAATTTTGGAGGTACATTTCAGGGCCCAAATCCGGCATTACATTTCTGACAAGTGAAAATAAGTCTATCACGAACAGCTCTGAAATGGCTTGCCTCTTCGATGAATATTTTGAATCGGTCTTCACATGGGATGATGGTTCCACACTCCAAACAGTACATTCAATTAGGCAGTGTATATCTAAATCAACTATTAGACAAGATGGCATTTTGAACCTGCTTTTTAAAAAAGCTAGATGAGAAAAAATGTCCTGGCTCTGATCAAATTCCCAACGCTTTTTTAAAGAGATACGCCGAGTGGTGCTCATGTTTTCTTTCGTATATCTATACTAAATCTCTAAAGTATGGTGACGTTCCGAGAGACTGGAGGCGGGCTAAGGTAGTACCGATTCACAAATAGGGTTCCAAACGTGATGTGACTAATTAGCTACCAATGTCTTTAACGAGTACATGTTGCAAAACGCTAGAGCACATCCTGACTGCCCACCTAAGTATATTTGTGGAAGAAAACTAGATTTTGGGTAAAAATCAGCATGGCTTTCGCCGAGGGCCCTACAGTCATTAATCTCACTGAAGTTACGCATGAAATCGGTCAATGTATTGATGGAAGGGGTCAAATAGATATGATCTTTATCGATTTCCGCAAACCATTCGACAGAATATCCCATAGAAAGCTGCTTATGAAGCTGTCCCATTTCTTGGGTAATACCCAGCTATTAAAATGGATTGATGCATATTTGTCAGAAAGGGAACAATTTGTTTCATTAAATTCTGCTTACAGTACCAATAAATCAGTTCGATCGGGTGTGCCGCAAGGATCTGTTATAGGCCCTTTACTTTTTTCCATTTATATTAGTGATGTGGGAGCAGGTTTTTCACCGCAAATATCCATCAAGCATTAGGCAGATGACATCATCATATATGCTAATATATGCACTCCTAATGACCAACAGGAGCTTAGTAACCATTTACAAAAAATCAGCCTCTGGTGTGATGAATGGCAAATTGAATTGAATGCATGAAAAACATTTTGTAAGCCTATGACGCGTAAAAAGATCCTTTAATTTTTCTCTACAGCATTAACGGAGCCGAATTAGCAGAAGTCAAGGAATTTAAATACCTAGGAATTTATCTTACACATGATTTGAACTGGTCGGTACATGTCGAAAACATCTGTAATAAGGCCGTGTACACTTTGGTCATTACGACGAAAACTTCACGACGCCACACCAGAGGTAAAAACAATGGCCTACAAAATGACTGTACTTCCTGTACTCACTTAAGCAAGCCATGTTTGGGAGCCGTACACTCAACAAAACACACAAAAATGTGAGCGCGTACAAAACAGGGCCTCGAGGTTTATTTTTAACACATACGCTAGAACCCAGTCCGTCACCGAACTTAGAAATAGAGCTGGCCTCATGAGTGTCAAACAAAAAATGCAGCTTAACAGGCTGACATTCTTTTTTCACGCATTAAACGGAGACTCTAAAGTAGACTTAGAAAATCACATCCCATTAGAGAGACCTCCTAACCCCAGAACAAAGCATTCAAAACATATCAAACAACTCAATTATAAAACAGAATCATTCAAAAATTCGTTCCTGGTTCGAAGCATAGACGATTGGAACAACTTGCCACATGATATCGCAGAATGTACTGATTTACAATCTTTTGTAAAGGCTGTTACCAATTACTTGTAAACGGTTGAGAATACGTTTTATTGTTAGCTGTTTGTCGGTTGCAGTTGTTTCGGCGCATTACTTTTTCGTTAGACTCATAGTGTGCTGAAACTTATTCATTGTACCTCATGTTGTTTATTCCTTCATATTTGTTTATATGCTGTGCTTTCCTACCCTAATTGTTTGTATTGAATTGTTTAAACATCTACTATGTCTAGTTTGATGACAGCAATTTAACCGCAACTCCTGTCATGGCTTGTGCTGACAGTATGAATAAATAAAAAAGAACGTCACATTTGTCGTTTCTAGCCAGACCAGAGAAGCTCAGCAACATTTCGTTGGACAGTTGGTGTCGAAGGAGACATACACTCTGGATTGTAATGTTATAACTGAGATTCAGCGTCTAGAGACTACTTAAAATGTCATGTTTATGCTAGTGCTTCCCATGACAATACTTTTCTCGCTGTAAATCAACAGCTTTAAAAGACCTTGCTGTCATTTTTGCAGCTACTCCCTAGCCCAATGAACAAGTGGTGCTTCTCAGTACAGCTTTAAAGTGCTGACGCTTGCAATGAATGTTATACATTCCTGATAAGAAGTTCCGACAATTCTTAAAGAGCTTTGAATAGTTTCTACTTAGGTCACCACGAGGCCCTAAATGACCTGTCACCCAACAAATTGCTTTATGAAATTATAGCGCTACGTTACACAAATATTGACTACAAGGTATCGTATCCTGCTCTTCATAAATCCGCTTAATCTGTTGGGAAAATATCTTTAAAACGGCTACAGAGTGTCGCACAAAATTTTTTATCGACGTTTTTAAAACGGCTATAAGAAGTTTTTCAGTGAAAATGCGGGGAAGGCGGGAGATGCAAATTGAAGACGATGAGCAAAACGAGAACAGGGATACACGCCAATCTCGAAAGAAACTAATTGAATTCGGGAAAGCCAGTGGGCAATCATTTTCTTTGCGGACAAATAAATTAGTCATGAACAAAAACATTTGTGTATTCTTCTGTCACCAATACTATCTGCGAACTTCATTCTTCCGATTTCGCTGCTGAAGTAAATAACGATGCCACAGGTCTTAACTATCCTTCCTCTCATTCTGCATAGTTATCTTCAAGTCGACCTTGTCAAAATAACATTTCTGTTCTTTTCACTAACGTGCGTAGCGTTTCCAACAAGCGAACAGCTTTATCTTCAGCTCTCGATCCTTGCTCCGCTGACGTTGTTGTCCTTACTGAAACTTGTCTTTCCGCGAGAATAAAAAACTGAAATATTCGACTGTGAAAGTGCTTATAACATCTACAGGTGCGACTGCCTTATCCGGTCAGGAGGGGGCGTTTTGATTGCCGGTAAAGATAACCTAAATTCATGTGTTATTGACATTGCATCACCCCTAGAATTAGTCTGTGTGCGCGTGAGCATTTCAGACCACCCCTTTATATTCTGTGCATGTTATAGGCCACCAAATTCGTCCTCTACATTTTGTGAAGATTGCCATGATGTCCATAACAAATTGAATATTAGGTTTCCTAATTCTCCGGTATTTGTTTTGGGGACTAATTTTCCACATATAGGGCTGCAGCGGTGGCGTAGAGGTAGAACACCCGCCTCGCGTGCAAGAGGTCCGTGGTTCGAATCCCGGTGCCGGCAATTTTTCACAGGATTAAAAAAAATATCCGCGTGTTGATAAAATTGCACAAACAGGCCTGGAGTGTGGCCTGATCCCGGTGACCAGAACCGGTAACGCACTCCCTCACCAGAGCAGGATTGGCCACCCTGGTGCAGTATTTGGCCACAACCTTCCTATATGAACACAACAATCAAACCTCGGCCCCCAGTCCCCAGCAGCGGCGAAGCAACTGACCACGGCGGCGGTCAGACCTTCGACGCAGCAGAGGGTGCTAAGAATCACTGGTTCCGGACAGGCCGCCATTGGAATATGAACCTGGCAACGTTTAACGCTAGAACGTTATCTGGAGGAACTGGAGTGCTATTGGAGGAACTAGAAGGCAGTAAATGGGATATAATAGGGCTTAGTGAAGTTAGGAGACCAAAAGAAGCATATACAGTGCTAAAAAGCGGGCACGTCCTGTGCTACCGGGGCTTAGCGGAGAGCAGAGAACTAGGAGTCGGATTCCTGATTAATAAGAATATAGCTGGTAACATACAGGAATTCTATAGCATTAACGAGAGGGTGGCAGGTCTTGTTGTAAAACTTAATAAGAGGTACAAAATGAAGATTGTACAGGTCTACGCCCCTACATCCAGTCATGATGACCAGGAGGTCGAAAGCTTCTATGAAGACGTGGACTCGGCGATGGGTAGAGTGAAAACTAAATACACTATACTAATGGGCGACTTTAATGCCAAGGTAGGCAAGAAGCAGGCTGGAGACAAGGCAGTGGGGGAATATGGCATAGGCACTAGGAATAGCAGGGGAGAGTTATTAGTAGAGTTTGCGGAACAGAATAATATGAGGATAATGAATACCCTCTTCCGCAAGCGGGATAGCCGAAAGTGGACGTGGAGGAGCCCGAACGGCGAGACTAGAAATGAAATAGACTTCATACTCTGCGCTAACCCCGGCATCATACAAGATGTGGACGTGCTCGGCAAGGTGTGCTGCAGTGACCACAGGATGGTAAGAACTCGAATTAGCCTAGACCTGAGGAGGGAACGGAAGAAACTGGTGCATAAAAAGCCGATAAATGAGTTAGCGGTAAGAGGGAAAATAGAGGAATTCCAGATCAAGCTACAGAACAGGTATTCGGCTTTAACTCAGGAAGAGGACCTTAGTGTTAAAGCAATGAACGACTATCTTGTGGGCATCATTAAGGAGTGTGCAATGGAAGTCGATGGTAACTCCGTTAAGCAGGATACCAGCAAACTATCGCAGGCGACTAAAGATCTGATCAAGAAACGTCAATGTATGAAAGCCTCTAACCCTACAGCTAGAATAGAACTGGCAGAGCTTTCGAAGTTAATCAACAAGCGTAATACAGCAGACATAAGGAAGTATAATATGGACAGAATTGAACATGCCCTCAGGAACGGAGGAAGCCTAAAAACAGTGAAGAATAAACTAGCAATAGGCAAGAATCAGATGTATGCGTTAAGAGACAAAGCCGGCAATATCATTACTAATATGGATGAATTAGTTCAAGTGGCTGAGGAGTTCTCAGATTTATACAGTACCAGTGGCACCCACGACAATAATGGAAGAGAAAATGGTCTAGAGGAATTCGAAATCCCAAAGGTAACGCCGGAAGAAGTAAAGAAAGCCTTGGGGATATGCAGAGGGGGAAGACAGCTGGGGAGGATCAGGTAACAGCAGATTTGCTGAAGGATGGTGGACAGATTGTTCTAGAGTAACTGGCCACTCTGTATACGCAATGCCTCATGACCTCCAGCGTACCGGAATCTTGGAAGAACGCTAACATAATCCTAATACATAAGAAAGGGGATGCCAAAGACTTGAAAAATTATAGACCGATCAGCTTACTGTCCGTTGCCTACAAACTATTTACTAAGGTAATCGCAAATAGAATCAGGAACACCTTAGACTTCTGTCAAGCGAAGGACCAGGCAGGATTCCGTAAAGGCTACTCAACAATAGATCATATTCACACTATCAATCAGATGATAGAGAAATGTGCGGAATATAACCGACCCTTATATATAGCTTTCATTGATTACGAGAAAGCACTTGATTCTGTCGAAACCTCAGCAGTCATGGAGGCATTACGGAATCAGGGTGTAGATGAGCCATATGTAAAAATACTGGAATATATCTATAGCGGCTCCACAGCCACCGTAGACCTCCACAAAGAAAGCAACAAAATCCCAATAAAGAAAGGCGTCAGGCAGGGAGATACGATCTCTCCAATGCTATTCACAGCATGTTTACAGGAGGTATTCAGAGACCTGGAGTGGGAAGAATAGGGGATAAAAGTTGATGGAGAATACCTTAGCAACTTGCGATTCGCTGATGATATTGCCTTGCTTAGTAACTCAGGGGACCAATTGCAATGCATGCTCACTGACCTGGAGAGGCAAAGTAGAAGAGTGGGTCTAAAAATTAATCTGCAGAAAACTAAAGTAATGTTTAACAGTCTCGGAAGAGAGCAGCAATTTACAATAGGCAGCGAGGCACTGGAAGTCGTAAGGGAATACATCTGCTTAGGGCAGGTAGTGACGGCGGATCCGGATCATGAGACGGAAATAATCAGAAGAATAAGAATGGGCTGGGGTGCGTTTGGCAGGCATTCTCAGATCATGAACAGCAGGTTGCCATTATCCCTCAAGAGAAAAGTATATAATAGCTGTGTCTTACCAGTACTCACCTACGGGGCAGAAACCTGGAGGCTTACGAAAAGGGTTCTACTCAAATTGAGGACGACGCAACGAGCTATGGAAAGAAGAATGATAGGTGTAACGTTAAGGGATAAGAAAAGAGCAGATTGGGTGAGGGAACAAACGTGAGTTAATGACATCTTAGTTGAAATCAAGAAAAAGAAATGGGCATGGGCAGGACATGTAATGAGGAGGGAAGATAACCGATGGTCATTAAGGGTTACGGAGTGGATTCCAAGGGAAGGGAAGCGTAGCAGGGGGCGGCAGAAAGTTAGGTGGACGGATGAGATTAAGAAGTTTGCAGGGTCGGCATGGCCACAATTAGTACATGACCGGGGTTGTTGGAGAAGTATGGGAGAGGCCTTTGCCCTGCAGTGGGCGTAACCAGGCTGATGATGATGATTCCACATATAATATGACAAAATGACTGTGCTAATTTTAAGCGTACTTCAGCCGAGTCCATTTAATTCCTAAATTTGTGCTTTGACTTCAACTTAACACAGCTGGTCCACAAACCAACCCGAGTCACTCCAACATCTTGTAACACACTTGACCTAGTGCTCTCTACTACCCCCGACCTAGTTTCCTCCTTAACTTATCTTCCTGAAATAAGTGATCATTCATTGCGGCAGCTTGATTTAAAAACACGCTTCTCTTACACAAAGAAGGCTAAGACAACTGGCGATTATGCCAAAGCTGATATTCCCGCAATTACACAAGAAATGAAGCATTTTATGGATGCAATGATGCCCGACTTCGATCAGCGAACACTTGAACAAAACTGGTCCCTTTATAAGTGGAAAATGTTATTCTTAAATCGAAAATATTTTCCCCAACGAAAAGTACACTGTTTTCCCCAGTCGCCTTTGTTTAATGCCGCCTTGCGGCGACTTCGGAACAAGAAAAAAAAAACGGTTATTTCATTCCGCAAAAAAAATCAGACAACCCGATTCGTAGGTCCGAATACCACCGCATCAACGATAAATATTGTAGTGCCATTTCCCTAGCTAAGCAAACCTTTTTCAACATTACATTACCCTCATAGTTACATGTCAACCCACCTAAATTCCGGAATGTTGTTCGTGGTAATACACAAACCACAATACAATTGTCCCAGTCTAACACCCCTGTTCAAAGTGATCAGTGTTGCTTTGAGTGTGCTTAACCGACCACTGCAGCTTTGGTCCGTTACATTTTGCTAGCTCCTCCGCCCGGTGATCAGTATGATACCTTTAAGCGGGAGTTACTACGGTGCACCACTGACTCTGAATCGCGACCACGGATGCTACAGCTCCTCGCAGTGGAGGAACTTGGTGACAGAGAACTGACTGAGCTGCTTCGCCGCGTGGCACAACTTCTCGGAACCGGTCCATCATCAACAGACTCGAAAATCCTTCGGGAGCTCTTCTTATAGCGTCTGCCGAACCAGGTACGCGTGATTTTATGTGCCTCACCTACTACGACCTCTGTCAAGGCCTCAGCGACGATTGCAGAACAGATTATGGATTCTTTCCGTCCTGTGATATCCGCTGTTGACCGTTGTAATGCATCAGTTGCGACACAACCCCAGTCACAGCAGCACTTTGACGAACCCGAAAGTTCAAGCATGCGCCTTGCTGCGCAAGTAGAGGAGCTAACTGTCCAGTTGGCTGCCTTGCGCTTTCGGGCGAATAACCATCAGCAGCGGCATCGCTCGCATGACGAGAACGTGTCACGCCCTCCGTCTCCCTTTATTTTTGGTGGCATGCCAGATATGGCACTCGCGCATGGCAGTGTCGTTCGCCTTGCAACTTTCCAGAAAATGGTCGGGCCAGTCACTGATGTCGTCTACTGCTACTGGCTCTACATGAAGCCTTCTCCCCTATGACACCGGCCGTGTCTTGAAAGTTCGCTATCTTGCAGACGCTGGTGCGGAAATTTGTGTCATTCCCCTTACTTTGTAAGACCGCAGAAGACATCGCAATGACACGCTTTTTCTTACTGCCGTCAACGGTTCTAACAATAAAACGTATAGCGAGAAATCTGTCACTCTTGACTTTGGTCTGCGACGCCCATTTCGATGGTTATTCACCGTCGCCGACGTGCGCGGGCCGATCATCGGTGCTGATTTTCTGTGGAAATTTTGCATTCTCGTCGACCTTCCCAACTACCGCCTTCTTGACTCCTCAACAAACCTTTCCGTACAAGGCATCCCCACGTCTGCACCACCTTTGCGTCCTCTTCAAGCATACACCCAGGTACCGAAATCGTGGTCCACCATCCTGCTGGAATTTCCAGAGCTGTTCGAACCATTCTCGCCATATCATCCAATATTGACCAACGTCACGCGTCACATTGTGACTAAAGGTCCCACCAGTATACGCCCAACCTCGCCGCTTAGCACCAGACCTAACGAAAATTGTAAAACAAAAAGAAATCGAACACAAGCTCGAGTTGGGCTTTGTTCGTCCTTCGGTTAGCCCTTGGTCATCTGCTTTAGACATGGTGCCCAAGAAGACGGGTGACTGGCGACCATGTGGCGATTACCGCGCCTTAAACAAAGTGACGATCCCCGATAGGTACCCTATACCTCACATCCACGATTTCGCCGCATTCCTTCATGGGTGCTGCATATTTAGCAAGGTGGATTTAGTACAAGCCTACCATCAGATTTCTGTCGAGCCTCCCGACATTCCGAAAACCACGATCCTTACCCCTTTTGGCACGTTTGAATAGGTGCGCATGCCCTCCGCCCTCCGTAATGCCGTTCGTCGATCATTACTCCGTGGCCTCACTTGTTGTTTCATCTATATACACGACATTCTTGTATTCAGTCACTCTGCTGTGGAACACAAATCTGACCTACGTAAGGTGTTCGAACGCCTCCATCAATACGTCTTGGTTGTAAACATCTCGAAGGGTGCGCTTGGCGTTGCTTCTTTCGATTTCCTGGGCCACCGAATAGACGAGCATGCATCCAACCCATCCCATCTCTTCTCCAAGCCATTAAAGATTTCCCGTGTCCGTCTCCCACCACGGGCATTTCTGGGCCTCATCAATTACTACTGCCGTCTCATTCATATTGTGGACTAATACTGCTTAATCTGCTTTTATCTCTGCCAACAATGCCCCTGCTACCACTGCTCTACTGGCACTCCTACCACCAGACACTCCAATGTCCTTTATGGTAGACGCGTCGGACATAGCTGTTGGCGCCGTGTTTCAACAACTGGTTGGCAAGACATGACAGCCTATATCTTTCTTTTCAAGGAAGCTGACACCGCAAGAAACCCTCTACAGCACCTTCGGTCGCGAATTGCTAGGACTGTACCTCACAGTCCGCCGCTTACGTCACAATCTCGAAGGATGTCAGTTTTTTATTCTCACCGGCCACAAACCGCTCATTTGTGCTATTATCTCCAACAGTTCCTGGCACGCTTTCCTCGAAATTCGTCAGCTTGCATGTATCTACACATTTACTGATATCCGGCATATCAGTGGTGCCAATAATCCCGTCGCTGACGCTCTGTCACGGATTCAGATAAATGCAAGCCAAGTAAATCGTTCCGGTATTGATTTCGTCCGCCTCGCTACCACTCAACGCACCGACCGTGAGCTTCAAACACTCCGGACTGCCAACGATTCTCTGCGCTTCGAAGATATCTTACCGCCTGGCTGCACCGTCACAGTGATATGCGACATGTCTATGCGTCATCCTCGACCGTACGTTCCACAACAATTTCGGCAGCAAATTTTTGACGCACTAAACTCCTTATCGCACCCTGGAGTACGTGCCACACAACGTCTGGTTAATTCCCGCTACGTGTGGCCGCGTATGAATGCTGACGTCCATTGCTGGGCTCGGGCAGACAGACAATGCCAGCACGCCAATGTCAGTCCACACACTTTGAGCACACCTGGTGATTTTCCACCACCAGACGTTCGTTTTGGCCACGTTCACATTGATATCGTTGGTCCGCTACCACCGTCTTCGAACCGACGATACATACTCATTTGTTTCCACCGCTTTACACGCTGTCCTGAAGCAATTCCACTCTCTCACATTACTACAAAGTCCGTAGCCCAGGCCGTCTTAAATACCTCGATTTTTCGTTACGGCGCACCCCACACCATAACGACAGACAGAAGAAAACAATTTGATTCGTCCCTATTTCAAGCTCTCTCCCATCTTCTGGGTGTAACGTAAATACAAAAGACAGCTTATCACCCAAGTTCCAATGACATGGTAGAACACTTCCATCGTCAACTAAAAGCAGCACTTCGTGCCATTGACCATGACTCGTGCCCATAAAGAGAGCGCCTGCCTTTGGTTCTACTTGGTCTTCGCACAGCTCTGAAAGCAGATGCACAGGTTCCTCAGCAGAACTTGTTTTCGGCTCGACACTTTGAGTACCCGGTGAGCTCTTCGCCTCGGAACTGTCATCTGCTGGCCTACAATCCTACGCCGACCACCTTCGCATTACAATGGCCACTGCTATAACATCGCCGCTTCGTAACGACCGCAGAAATGTTTATATGAGCCCATCTTTACGTAATAGCAGTCGCGTATTTATCCGTCACGGCGCTACTCGCACTCCTTTAGAAGCTCTTTACGACGGTCTCTTCTAAGTCCTCAAGCGTGACGCCAGGTTTTTCACACTTCTTGTCAACGGACGCGAAGAGAAAATTTCCATCGACCGCTTGAAGCCAGGTCATCTAGACTCTGACAGTGCCATCTTCACAACTTAAACCGCTCAACGGCAGTGCCTTCATCGCTAGGGAGGGGGGGGGGGATCCATGTAGTGAATAGTACTCATAGAGCCCCGCCGTAGAACAAGAAGACTGGACCAGCGCCATCAGGCATGTAGGCTCAACAATTGTAGCCGCGACGTCAACACATTCATCTGTTTAGTAAATGGCAATGATTTGTGGGCCTTCTGTTCCTACACTCTCAAGAGGACATGGTACTCTGCGCAGTTACTATATAGGGACTGTGTCATCTACACAGCTGTTCCAAAACACATGTTCGGTGTTAGGCAGCACATGGGCCTTCTTCTGTGTCCGACGAACAAAAGCCCCATATTTCATCCTCGTCTGTGACCAATGAGCAAGGTAAACTGGCCGCGCCGTGTGACGAAGGGTGCAGAGCACTTGTGTCACGAACTTGTTGCACAAACGCAAGTTTCCTCCCTCGCTCTGCTGTCTCGTTTGCCGACGGAACGTCACTGCGACACTCGTCACTTGACTCGAAACAGTTAAGAGATTAGAAGGGACAGCTTCAGCTATCCTTCGACGTCTTTGCATGCCGCACTTACCGCGCACTCAACCCGTTGCATTTGACAGGTGCGAACTTCGTATGGAGCAGCAGCTAAACGCCGCGGAAGGCGCTCCACGCAGCAGTGCGTTTACGTCGACGTGCGTCCGAGTGAAAGGAGCAAACCACAGATTATTTAGCAAGGTAGAAAGTTCAGCTATTTGGCGTGGCTTCATCAGCATACGACATCGCGACAGACGAAACACATAAAAGAGAACCATAGGACGAGCGCTTTTTCAGTGGCTTTCTTTTTCTGTGCTTCGTCTGTCGCACTGTCATAGCCGCTAGTGCCGCTGTTGTCATCAAGCCACCTGGGCGAACTCAGTTCACGTTTGCAACGGTTCCGAGTACAATTGTTGGAGTTTGATTACACCATTGCCCACATCCATGGCAAGAAAATACACACAGCTGACGTGCTCTCAAGGAAACCGCAGTAAGAAAGGACAGCAGCAGCCCAAGGACCCTCAGCAAGGCCATCATAGAGCAGGAAATGCTTACGATGGCACTTCTACCTGGCTCGCAAGACACGCTAGAGAGGATAAAGGAAACGCAAATGAATGATCCCGGGTCAGCAAGGGTCAGGGACTACTGTACGACATCGTGGCCCAAACGAGAGTCACTTCCCCCAGAAGGGCAGAGGTATAAAGAATTCGCCCACGAACTGACACTTGGGGATGGAGTTTTACTCAAAGGCAGCTGCATTGTGATATGCATACTCGTCATCGGGCGTTGGAAGATGTAGGGCTCGAGCCACTCAATCACTCTAGTGGCCAGGTATTAACCAGCACGCCCACAGTTATGTGCCAAAATGTCCTGCCTGTCAACAGCACCGTAAATCACACTCCACGGTGGAAGCGAAACGGCTCTGATTGGTTCCGCGCGTGGCGTGAGCACGCCTATGCAGCTAGAATCCTTGCTAACAACTCAAGCTCCGGTGACAGCGTAGCTATCAACTCATCAAACCGCTATTTCCCACAGCTGCTCTGCTCTGGGAGTAACTGGCTTTTTTTTTGCGTGACCCCCTGTGACCCAACCTTGTGAGCCAATACGAACGTCGCTTCAAAAAGCGGCGCGGTATCCTAATTAGTGGCTATATAGTCAATATGGCGTTGCGCTTCTAAACTCGAGCTCACGTTCTCAAACCAGGTCGCGTAATTCAATGGGGATGAAATAAAAAAAAACGCTCGAGTACTTTTGTTTAGGTGCATGTAAAGAACCCCAGGCAGGGTGTCTCATAATCATATCGCCAGACGTAAAACTCTAGAATTTCTTCAATTAAAAAATAGAACGTAGCTCCGTCTTTCAGCCTTTGCTAGGAGTGCAAACAAAATGAATAATCCTCGAATCTCATTTCCGAGAAAAACATGTTACGCCTATATATTTCTTACCTAAATGTAATGCCGTTCGAAACTGTACGTCCGCTCAACTAATCAGCTTCTATATTACAAAGGGCTCCTTTCATTTATCCGGTGCACTATCATAAGGGCAATAATGAAGCAGTTAAAAGACGAAAGAACGTCATGCGTCTCAAACACGTAGAGATATTTATAATTCTGCTGTGTTTGTTGAACAAGACAAGTGTTGTACCACATTGGGAGGAGGAAAGTACTTTATTGGGTCCTGAGGAACCCCTTCCCACCCACTCTTGGTTTAGTGGTCGGCAGGGGTCGCGGGCCGCACCCACGTTGGGACGGGAAGCCCGTGAGCCTCCGCCCTTTCGTGAGCCCTCTGGACGGCCCGGAGCTGGGTCTGGTGGTCGTCGCTTCGCAGGACGTCCATCCAGTCTTCTTCTTTGCTGAACACGGTGCCGCTTAACGCGGAGCATTGCCAAAGCATGTGCGATAGCGAGGAGTACGATTCGCCGCAATCCGGACATTGCGGCTCTACGTCCGGTGAATAAAGGCTGATTCTGCTCTCGAGGGGAACGACCTTGTTTGCAACATTCTGAATATAGATGACTGTGGTCTAGTAAGTTTAGCGTGGGGGAGCGGGAAGGTCCTCCTCGACAGCTGATAATGCGTTGTTATTTCGTTGAAGGTGAGCAGCGCGTGAACCCATTAAAACTGGGTTCACATTGGGAACCCAGTTTTAATGGGTTGCAGATATGGTGAGAGTTGTGTATCCTCCATTCTACAGCCAAAGCCCCCTCCTCCCCGCGCTGGGGGGGAAGGGGCGCCGCCGCCGCTGTGGCAAGGAGCCCCCCCCCCCCCCCCAGAGGTGCCGGACACTTGATACCCCTCAAACTGCGTGCATTACTGGAGGGCGCGATCTGCGAACAGTGACAGGCGGTACGGTGTTGCCTTCCAGGTGTGGAGCGGGTTCTTGCACGTGCGGAGTGCAAGAATGCCTGTTTGGGACGGTGTATTATGACTTGCCCTTTCTCTACACTCTTTCCCCTTTTCCATACCTTCTAGTCAAAAATAAATGAGTCTTCTTGATGCGCTATAGAAGCGAACGGACGTCTGTCATTTTTCCGTAAGTTAAAAGTTCTCTGTCTCTTATTCCACAACAATTTGGTGCCGAAACCTGGGAATAGGGACGTCAAAAGATTGATATCGACAGAATCAAGCGAAAAAGGGCCGTGGTGCAAACATCTACAACCAAGCTGCTCAACGAAGTATCCCCCATGGACGGCAGCGCATCAATTGGTGAGCTGGAAGAAAAGATAAATCTTCTGTCTCTTAAAGAGGACTCACTGAGAGAGCTAGATCGGGAGATAGAAAAAGGAGTTGAAGATGAAGCTTTTGAAGAGGAAGTTTCATGCTCCGACATGTACAGAGAAAAGATCAGCTTGGCGAAAGCAAATGTACCTCGCATGCTACGCGACTTTAGCTGCACAAATGCTTCATCAGATCGCACGCTAAACTCCTCAGATCAAAGAGAATCTAGCGCGAGCGATTCGCAAATACGCCCCACCGTAAAGCTGCCAAAGCTCGAAATCAAGAAATTCACCGTAGAGCTTCAAGAGTGGCAAGGGTTCTGGAGTCAGTTTGAGTCCGCTATCAACGCTAACCGGAACCTCTGAAACGTAGACAAATTCATGTACCTCAAGAGCTACTTGACAGGAAAGGTCGCGGCTGCGGTAGCAGGACTTGACTTGTCGGAAGGCAACTACGATGTTGCTCTCTCGCTATTAAAGGAGAGGTTCGGCAGAAAGGAAGTAATTATAGAAGACCACATGTCACGGCTGCTTAACATCAAGCGAGTGCGTGACTCACAGAAACTCGGTCAATTGCGCAGACTCGTAGACGAAGTAGAGACAGGTGTACGCGACCTCAATCCTTTGGGCGTGAGTGTCGGCACTTATGGAACTTTGTTACTGACCGCAATAAAGAAAGCGGTGCCTGCCGACGTTCGTCTGGAATACCAACGAAAAAACGAGGCTACGAATGAGGGAAGCGAGATGGAGGAGCTCCTGCGTTTTTTGAGAAATGATGTTGCGACGCGGGAGATAACACAGCGAGCCGAAGCTCTGAGAGACAACAGTGCTGAATTGATAAAGGAAAGGTGCTACATTAACGTTAAAGCGGCCAACATGCCTACTGCAGCGGTACTGCACACCACGATCAAGGACAGCACAAGATGTCAATTTTGTAATTCGAACGGCCATGAGACTAGCAACTGCAACAAAAATATGTGTGTGGCGGATAAGAGAGAGGTGCTGAAGCGTGACAATAGGTGTTTCTGGTGTACAACAAGGGGGCACGCGGCGAGAGAATGCCGTAAAGCTAAGTGACTCAGGTGTGCGCATTGCAAGGGCAGACACTTAACGACAATGCGCGACCCTGACTTTAGAAGACACCGCAACACTGATGAAGGGGATGCATCTTCGTCACCGGTGATTGAGCAAGCCACGGTGTTGAAGTCCTCATTAGGCAAGGGAGATAAATTGATGTGCACTGGAGAGCAGCAGTTTCTCATACAGACAGCGTGAGCTTGGACAGAGGATCCACATGAACGTACACTTGCCAGGCTTCTCCTCGATGGTAGCAGTCAGCGAACCTTCATCCATCCCAACCTATCCGAAAAGCTGCAGTTAAAGTTGCTGGAGGAAGAGGCGCTTAAAATATTTGCCTTTGTTTAGCAATCAGCTATAACACGCACAAAAACGCGTCGAGTGTAGCTGTGGCTCAGAAGCCAGTAGGACGGGAAAGGGGTGCGAGTGGAAGCGCTGGAAGTTCCTTGCATCTGTGCAGATATCATGGCTACTCCATCAAATTCTGTTCTACTTCAACTTCCAAGGTTTCACTTCCAAGTCGCAGTCGCCTCGCAAGGTGGCAAAAGTGAAACTATTGACCGTTTCATAGGCGCTGATCATTACTGGGAAATCGTCACTGGATCCACTAAGCGTTTCAGCTCCAAATTGATGGCAGTAGAGGCTGTATTCCGGTGGGCATCCAGGTCCAGGTCGGCACAAGGAAGTCAACAGGAGTCTGCTCCTCGGCTGCTGGCGTGATGCGGATAGGAGTGAGTGAATAAATTGACAAGAAAATATCAGCACAGCTAAAGTCTTTCTGGCAGCTCGAGCGCATCGGCATGAAGGAACATGAGCCAGTTCGTAACCAGGACGCGGTCCTTCAGCACTATAAAGAAACTGTGCACTTTGAGAACGGCCGCTATAAAGTGTGTTTGTCTTGGAATTCGATGGTTTACGACCTTGGCGACAACTACGAGTGTACGGCAAAGCGTCTTAAAGCACAGACAACGCGCCTCTTGGAAGAAGATTCGTTGATAAGGCAATACGACGCCTGCATAAGAGACTACATAGAGAAGGGCTATGCAAAGCCAGCCAGCAAGGATTACGGCATGTCGGAAGGTCCGGTGTACTATATGTCACATCAAGCAGTTGTTCGTCACGAAAGCCCGACGACACAATTGAGGGTAGTATTCGATGCACCATCAGGTGCCAAAAATCGCCTCTCACTGAACAATGTTTCGTAAAGTGGCCCAAACCTAAAGCCATAACCGAGGTTTTTTAGCGCACAAAATGAGAAGAGAGATAGAAGCAAGACGCGGACACAGCGCTAACTTCCAACAATTGTTTTATTCCAGGAAGCGGTACACATATATATATAGGTAACAAACACCGCACGCATGCGCATATGTACTGATTTCGAATCAAATGAGACAGCAACGAGACAAGTGTAATGGAAAGTTAAGATGATATCGAAGATGAAAAAACGACCATGCAAAGCACACAAAAAAAATTTTTTTTAATTGCAAGATTAAAATGTCATCTCCATCAGGCCACCCTGTGTGTCACGTTTAAAAAATAGATGGAAGGCTTGCTAACACAAGGGCATCCCAAACTAGTGATCTTCGCCACTTTATTATTCTCACGTGTTTGCGTTGGGCTTCTTCCTATCACCATGCACTGCTTATAAATGGGACTGCACCCATGCTTTCTGCAGTGAAAAGCCAGATGCCCCACTCCAGTTCGCACATTATTTACGTCTTCACGCAACCTATCATTTACGCACCTTTCCACTTGGCCGATGTATTTTTTGCCGCACGACAGGGGCAGTTCATGTATGATATTGTTCTCCCAATGAACGTAGCGTTCCTTGTGATTTGTCCGGCAACCGGGCTTCTCAGAACTACAGTAGCTGGCCTTGCACAAGTTGGACAGCTTGATTGGCGCTGAAAAGATGACGCTTACATTTGCGTTATTGCCTCTATTCTTCAGTCTGTGCAAGATATCGTGGATGCACGGTATGATTGAGCGTTTCTGCTTCACTCGCGCATTTTCCGGTGAAATAAGCTGCTCATCCTTACAAAATTTTATTAAAACTCAAGGCGAGTTTATCCGCCCCCTAACCCCAAACTCGACAGGGCCCAAGCGGTAGACTGGCGGCAGCTACAAACAAAGACCTTCCCCAACCCCGTCCATCTCAGGAGGATATATCCGGACGTCTGCTCAGATGATAACTGCAAGCTATGCAGCAGGGCTCACGCAACTCTTAGACACATTCTCTGGGAATGTGACGTTATATGCGAAGAAAATGCAGTTTCCCCGGATGAAGCTGCGGCGCGATGGACGGCCGCGTTGCGCAGCTCAAACCTCGAAAATCAACTATGGGCCATCCAGCAAGCCCGTGAGGCGGCGAGGAGACAGGATCTCCGGACCTCCTCGGGGGCGGCCTAGGCCCAGGCCACGAATTTGCCGGATTGTTAATAAAGTTGTTACCACCACCACCTGTCGCCCGCGTTTTGCGGTCTTAATTAGGAGACCTTCGGCCACAGCTGTGATGATATGCTGCGGAAAATCGGCCTGTTTCAGGCGATGAACCAAGGGAATATGAACCAAGGGCGAACAAGCCACTACCGCCATTTTCATCGGGCCACTCTATGTTGGTTAAGAGGGGCTTCGCAAAGTTAACCCTAATGCATACGCTTCGTCGCTCATGTCCTCACAAGTGTCTGTCCAGTTTTCTGGCGCAAGTGCATGCCGGAGGCCTACAGAAACAGCTGTCGTATTGCAGCTTGACAAGGCCGCGCGCTCCCGCACTGGCAACTTGACGTAGCAGTCAGCAAATTAAATAATATATATGAGTTACAGTCAGCACTCACTGAAATCCATGTATACAAAAAGATAAAACTCATTCCATATTCAGACACCGTCATACAAATTACAGGTTATTAAGTACAAACATTCAGCTTTCAAGACACTGTTTATCCATACAAGAACGCCAGCAGAGACCAGCGCACGCAAAATGCACCACAGAAAGCGCAGATAACTCCGCAGTGAAAGTGCAGCAAAATTATACACTAACTATACTATTCTTGTTTCCCTTTTTGTTTTCATCTTCTACTCACTAAAGTATTTTCGAAGGTCCACAAAAGTAATTTTGTCTGGCTCTATATTTTGTTTCTGTAGTGTATTCAGTAACCTTGGCAGCAAGTTTTTTAACTTTTGTAAGCCATTTGTTGTCCTACAAGTATCTATTGTCCATGTTTCAAAATTTCGCGTATGGTGTGTAGTAGAGTGATATTTCAACTTTGCGGACTGACGCAACAAACAGGTATTATTTTTATCTCTTCTTTATAGCTTGTACAGGCAATAATCATAAATATATATCACTGGCATTATGCTGTAGCTGCGAAATAAGGGCTCAGATGGATAGTACCTGGGTACATCCTCAATAACTCGCAGAAACTTTTTTTTTTGCAAGACATGTATTTTTCGCAGATTGGTTTGAGTCGTAGAGACCCAAACTAGGTGACAATAATTAAGTCTGGAACAAAATAAAGTATTGTAAATTAACATCATTACACTGCGTGGTAGAATGCTTGCGTTCGGATATATGAGGCCAATTACTTGGGAGAGTTTTGTTGCTAACTTATCTATGTGCTCGTCCCAAGACAAGGCATTGTGGAAGACAACACCCAGTGTTTTAATAGAAGGTACTATTTAAATTGGAGTTGAGTTCAGCAGAACCCTTTGACTTAATGTTATCTTCTTGTTTCTAGCGTGAAATAAAACTGCCTTTGTTTTCCGTACATTTATTTTTTAAGGTGTTTTCTTCTGTCCACTTTTCAAGTTTATCATCTGCGTAAATGACAAATTTTACTTCTGGACATATACTTACAATGTCAATTAGATGGAGATTGAAAAGAAATGGTCCCAAGATGCTGCCTTGAGGCACGCCGCAAGAAACTGCTAATGGATCCGAGTGAAAGCCTTCCATGTCTACAATTTGTTGCCTATTTCTTAAATATGAATGGATTAGAGAAGCAGCAACACCTCGCATACCGTATCGTTCTAGCTTCCTAATGAGCAGTGCATGATTAATAAGGTCAAAGGCCCTTGAAAAATCTATAAATATGCCCAGTATTATATATTCTTTTTCGATTTGATCTAATATATACTCTTTTTGTGCAAGAAGTACCGATTCAGTGCTCAAGCTGTCACGGAAACCATACTGGAAGTCAATTAAGATGTGTTTCTGTTCGAATTTTTTCAGTCTCTTGAGAATTACCTTTTCAAAGGCCTTTGAAAACACGGGCAATATAGAAACATGCCGCTAATTGCCCATATCGTTCTTGTCACCCTTCTTATAGAGTACCTTAACACGAGCAACTTGCATTTGGAGTGGAAATATCGCTTGTTCGAGGCATAAGTTAAATATGTACCGTATGCACGGAGCGAGCAAAGAGGCAGCATGTTTCAAAGGCTTCGCTTGCATCCCGTCAACATCCAACGCACTGCTGTTTTTTAGGCTTGTTATTACCTCTGTCACTTCAGCTTCAGTGACAGGGTCAAGGAACACCGAACTGTTATTCTAAAGATTCTTTAAATCACTCGTTGCTGCCATTTGACCCACTCTGTTCACAATATGCTCATTGAAAGCATTGGCTAACTCCTTCCCTGACAACTCGGTGCCATTGTATTTTATTTCACGAACTGATTGGTTTTTAATGTTATATTGTAACACTGAGTTCAGCTTCTTCCGGAAAGCATTTGAGCAGCCAAAAAGAGAAGTAAATAAATTATTGAAAGGTTGTTTTCTTGCTCATTTTAACTCTTTGTCTGCACTGTTACGGAAAGTTTTAAACTTCTTTAGTGCGTCTGGATCTCTGTTCTTATTAAATTTGCTAAACATTCTATTTTTCTCCCGAATTTTTGCTTCCAGGTCGGAGGTTATCTAGGGCTTACGAATTTTTCTCTTTTGTTTTAAGCGCACAAAAAGAAAGCGCTCTGTATATATAGGTTTAAGGATTTGAAGGAATTCTTCATAAGCTGCCCAAGCATCTGTAATAATATAGACAGTGTCCCACGGTACCAACGAAAGTTTGTCTACAAACGTGGTAGGATGTTGCGGCGTAATACGCTGTATTAAATTTGGAGGCAAATTTTGTTTCATGTTCACCTTTTTACTACAGCATAAAAAATAGGCAAACGATCACTCAACTCAGCCGCGATAACTCCGGCTCTGATTCTCTCCGACGTTACATTTGTAACAAAAATATCAATCAATATCGATGTATTCAGTGTCACTTTGGTTGGAAGATTTATAACATTTGTAAGGCCATTTGATTTTAACAGAACATCCAGCTTAACCATTGACGGATCACTGCTCAACATGTTAATATTCACATCCCCACCAAAAACGAGATCGAAATGATAATGATTTACAAACGCAAAAAACCTTCTAAGTATTCTAAAAAAGGGGTCATCATTCCGTTCGGACGTCGATAGACAACAGCGATTAAAATCTTTTGCAATTTTAACGAAATAAACTCACAGTCACTTGTGCTTACGAAGAACGCCTGAAGTAACTCACACGAGAAAGTATTTTTTACCAAGATGCATACACCACCACCACTGGCCCGGTTAGCATAGAAAGTTTGATAAGGAGGAGGACGGAAAACATTTGAGTCATCTGTGCTCCATGTTTCTGTAAGCACTATCACGTCAAACACATGATCAAGCTGCTGGAAAAAAAAGAGTAAGTTCAGGTACTTTATGCTTTACTGATCGTATGTTTAGATGAAAACACTTCAGTGATTCCATATATACTGGTCCCAGGTGCCTTTCAAAGCCATGCGGCAGTACGTAACGTTCCCCGTCGGCGTTATCCATGATTATCATTTAGTCATCTCAGAAGCTGCCGTGCTCCGTATCTTAGTTTACTCAAGTCGCAAGAACTTGAAACGGTCACCGCATCCTTGCAGTCAGTTTTGCGCACGAGGACTTGTCCGTTGTGATGCCAGACGTACTTGAAACCGTTTATCTTTAGCGAGTTTTTCACCTCAAAAAGAAGCGCACGAGTTTGGTTATGTTGTCTTGCAAAAACAGCTTATAATCTACACTGCTTACCTTCTTCCGGTTTTGCCACCATTCATCTCGCTTCATTTGTTTGGCAAAGCGACAAATCACACCTGGCGTTTTTCCTTTTTTATCGGGCAGTCGATGGATCGCCACAACATCATGGTGCAAAAGTTGTGGGAGCTCGGCCTTTCCTGTTAGCGCATTTATTTCTTGCAATAAATGCTCAATGTAAGTTTGCGGAATTCCGTGGAATTCAGGTTTAGTTTACGGCTTTGCCATTCCAAGGAGTCAACCAGGCACGTACGCAGGATTTTTTTTCGGGGGGGGGGGGCAACCCTAGGTAACTTGTCTATGCAAATGAGGTGGAGGCTACTTTTACTAGTACAAATCTGAGTGATGCCCACCATTTGCCATAAAGACGCGTAAAGCCGCAAAAGAGAAATGAAATAACGTGTACTTCACAGGTACGCCTGTGAGATACACTTCTTCTTTACTTGGCAAACAACGAACCACATCAAGTGGACTCGTGCATGAAAGATGCGCAGGAAGAACCTTGCCAAGAACAAGTTAAGCGAAAGTGCAAAATAAAGATTTCTAGTACCGTTTTTTTAATTAGCTCTGGAACAATTTTCGAGAAATGTACATTTGCGGAACGGTCACAGTTTTTTTTTTTTGCATCCCTCGTTTACTGCTCTACCAAGTAGCAAAACCGACTGGTGTTGTTATTTGGGAAGTAGCGTAAAGATGCGTGGTCACTAGTCCCGTACAGCTGCGAAAAGCGCAGGACGCTGCGGTTCTAGACGTACTGCGCACACCGCGGAAGGTTAGAACTCCCCCCCCCCCCCCCAATAAGCTTAGCAGGGAAGCGGCTACGTCAGACGACTCGATTGATAACTGTAGAAGCGTCATTCAAAACACACGGAATTATTCTCCAGTTCCGGCTGCGTTTTCTCTACTTCCTTTTTAAATAAAAAGATGTTGATCCATAAATATTTTCACAAAGAATTTTCGCTTTTCCTGCCTGTTTGGCTGTTGCCTTGGCTTTCTCGCTTAGTAGATCGCTTAATTTCTCATCTCCTTGTGACTCTTGTTTCCAGTTGCCAATTTTGCACAAAAGGTGCTGTACAATAAGGGAAAAACCAGACGAGGTAACGAGTGACATTCATATAGCTTATGGGTTTAAGGGTTATTGCCGGGTCTGATGGTAGACGCGGTTTCGCAATATTTTATTTTCCACCTTATCTAACCCATATCGCGGATATATGGTTCCGAGGATCTGACAGCGCCGTGGCGAGCTGTCACTCGAGGAAATAATGAAGCAAAAGGAAAAGTTAAACGCAACTGGCGTTTTCTCCGGCCACAACTCGTTCCATGAGAAGGCACAGCGATGAAAGCGCGCGTCTGAATGTCTTTGGCACTGAATCGGTCTTGCCTTCGATATATTGAACGACACAGCGTAGATCAGGATCAGCACGTTGATCTTGTGCGAAAGTGCTAGAGCTTATGGGCCCAAGGAAGGCATGTCGTCATCGTCGCAGTGCGGGGCGGATTCAACAGGGGCTCTCGAAAGGCAATCGGCGTCTGTGTGCTTTCGGCCTGACTTATTCTACACGACGGTGACGTCGAATTCCTGTAGTCGCATGCTTCAACGAGCGAGGCGACCGGACGGGTCTTTCAGGTTAGCGAGCGAGCACAGAGCGTGATGGTCACTGACGACCTTGAAGTGCTTCCCGTAAAGATACGGCCGAAATTTTGTGACTGCCCAAACGACAGCGAGGCATTCCTTTTCGGTCGTCGAATAGTTCAATTCGGCTTTCGACAGCGATCTGCTCACGTAGGCGATGGCTCGCTCGAGGCCGTTCTTCTTTTGAGTCAACACAGCACCGAGTCCTACGCTGCTTGCATCCGTGTGGATCTCGGTGTCAGCGCTCTCGTCGAAATGGCTGAGTACTGGCGGTGACTGCAAGTGCCTTTGAAGTTCGCGAAAAGCGTCTTTTGGGGGCTTCTTCCATGTGAACTGCACGTCGGCTTTCGTACGGCGAGTGAGAGGCCCTGCGATTCGAGAGAAATCTCGGACAAAACGCCTGTAATATGCACAGAGCCCCAAGAAGCTACGGACAGCTTTCTTTTCACTGACTATCGGGAAACTTTCGATGGCTGCCGTCTTTTTGGTGTCCGGACGCACGCCTTCGCGATTAACTACGTGGCCGAGTGAGTGGTTTCAGAGTCCCAACGCTCTAATTGCCTCTAGCACGGCATGCAGCCTGTTCAAGTGCTCGTCGAACGTGGATGCGAAACCGATTACGTCGTCGAGATATACGAGGCATATCTGCCATTTCAGCCCACACAACACGGTGTCCATGACACGCCGAAATGTCGCCGGCGCTGAGCATAGCCCGAATGGCATAACTCTAAGTTCGTAAAGACCGTCCGGCGTGATGAAGGCAGCCTTCTCACGTCTTCTCTCGTCGATCTCAATCTGCCAGTAGCCGCTCCAGTGGTCCATCGACGAAAAATATTTCGCACCACACAGTCGATCATATATGTCGTCGATTCTCGGAAGCGCGTAGACGTCTTTTTTCGTGACGCTGTTGAGACGCCTATAATCGACGCAAAATCACAGGGTACCGTCTTTCTTCTTTAAAGCACCACGGGTGAAGACCACGAGCTTTTGGACGACTGAATGACGTCTTCGCGAAGCATTTCTTCAACTTGTGTCTTGATTGATTCACGTTCTCGCGCTGAAACGCGGTAGGGACGTCGGCGGACGGGACGAGCCGATTCATCGGGCATAATGTGGTGCTACGCTATGTATGTTTGCCGGATCCTCGATGACGTTGATAAACATTCGGTCTATCGCAGAAGAAGGCGACGTAGCTTTTCTTGCTTTTGTTGAGGCAGGACGGTTTTAATGTCGAACTTGACCTCGCCAGTCACCGTCGACGACACCTCATGGGACGACTCGAAGAGTGCTAATGCGTTGCTTATTTCGGCAAACTCTTCCAAGAAAGCGACCATCGCACCTCTTTTGAGGTGCTTGTGTTCCGTGCTAAAATTGGCACAGCCGTTCTGCCTTCACGCACATGGACGTCACGGCGTGCGATGCAAATTTGGCGATCCAGAAGCAGCTGCAAGTTCGCTTCTGCAATCGCATCGCTGCTTGAGAACGGCGATGCGTTTCGTCTTTCGTCTGTTTCGACTAGTGCCATGACGCTCGCTAGCATTTGGTGGGAGGCTCACTTGATCGTCAAGGATGGTGAACGCGGCGCGATGATAATGATTGCATTCTTTCTGACCATTTTGTCGTCAGTGTTATGGTTTTCGTCTGCAGGTCGATCACCACACCGTTTTCGTTCAGGAAGTCCATCCTGAGGATTACGTCCCGGGAGCAGTGCTGTAGGATGATGAACTTCACAGGGTAGGTGTGACCGTGAAAAGCCACTCGCGCAGTGCATCGTCCCGTCGGGGTTATAAGGTGGCCTCCTGCTGTGCGTATTTGAGGACCTTCCCATGCGGTTTTGACTTGCTTGAGTTGTGACAAAAATCGTCCACTAACGACGGAGTAGTCGACCCCGGTGTCGACGAGTGCAAACACTGGATGTCCACCTAGGGTAACTTGTAAGTCGGCACTTGGTGTTCGGGTTCGATGTCGGTCGGTCACCGAGTGTGCGGTCTGTCGCTTCGCACTGTCGCGGCTGCGTCGGGTGGAAGCCTTGTGGCAAGGTGCTGTTGTGACCTTCAGCCGTGCCATCGAATTTGTGGTGTCGGGTCGCGGCTTCGTGTTTTGTGGCATCCCTGCGTCGGGTCGCGTCGTGGCGTCGGAATGCAACAAGGCGTCGGAAAGCGTTGAGGCGGCGGAATGCGTCGTGGTTGTTGGGAGGGTTTTTCGGTCTTCGCTCGAGAGCGGCGTCACCTCCCGACGTCGCTGGCTTTAGTTTCCCCTATGAGGGCTCAGTGACCTCTCCCTCGCGTACGCTTGGTACGGCGAAGACTAACGGCATGGGTAGGGTAACGGGGACCTGAAGCGACATATGGGGTGGCATCTTCGGTCGCTCGAAGATAGGCTTCAATTTCTCGAGGCCGTTGGCCAGGAAGTGGTCGTGGGGCGTCGATGTTGTACCCGCGGACGCCTATCTGACGGTATGGGCATTCTTGTAGGAGGTGACCGGCTTCAACACAGTGAAAATAAAGCGGTTGTCGATCTGGGGTTCTCCAGATGTCAGTCTCCTCGTGGTGGTTTGCCGGAACGTGTTTGAACGGACGGCCTGCTGCGGGCGCGGCGGTGGCGGGTAGACTTGGCTGCGTTGCGGCGGCGTGTACGTTTCCCGTTGCCAGCTGGTTGGCCTCGCTTGGCTTTGCAGAGCGGCGGCGTAAGTTGAAACGTGTGGCTCCTGGCAAGGTGGCGATAGGGTCGATGTCGTTTCGGCGGGATCGAGGTTGTCCAGAGCTTGCTGTACCTTGTCCTTTACGACGTCGCCGAGCGAGGATATTTGTGGTTGCGCACCCGGTAGCAACTTCCGCAGCTCATCGCGCACGATGGCGCGGATGGTATCTCGAAGGGCCACTGCGGAGGCACTTCGGAAGTCGTCGCAGTCTGACGGAGGAGCGCGTAAGTTGCGGTCGTACTTCTTTGCGCGAAGCTCGAGCGTCTTCTCAATAGAGGCCGCTTCGCTAATCAATTCAGCGACGGTCCTCGGCGGGTTGTGAATGAGAGCGACGAAAAGTGGCTCCTTGACGGCCCTCATAGGGTCTTGTCTTCAGTCATGTTGGCATCCGCGTGGCGAAATAGCTTTTGCAGTTCTTCCGCAAAGACGGTTACGGACTCGTTTGGATGCTGCTGGCGAGTTTGAAGCAAGGCCTCAGCTCGTTCTTTGCGCAGAATACTTGCGAAAGTTACAGATAAGTGCCTTTTGAAAGCCTCCCACGTTGTCAAGGACAGCTCCTGGTTCTCGTACCAGGTTCTAGCAGAGTCTTCAAGAGAGAAGAAGACGTTCCGAAGTTTTTCTTCGTGAGACCACTGGTTGAAGGTTGCAACTCCTTCATAACGTTCCAGCCAATCTTGTACATCTCGTTCCATGAGTCGAGTGGCGCGTCTTACTGTACGTGTAACTAATACATTTCAGGGGCGTCTTCGCTGTCGGCCAGACATCTGGACTTCATACTGACACGTGTAGTTGTTTATCTTTTTCGGGTGACAGCTTTTCACCGTCGAACAAGTGTAATCGCTCAATGCGGGACGCGCCCGTATGTATTGGAAGTTTCTCGAATGTTATCGATCGTTCTATCCGCTGTCTGTTGTCGCCGAACCTGGTGTAATCTGATTCCATGCATGCGCGACGCGAATGGTGTAGAACTTTCTCGAAGACACGCGGGCACCAGCGATTACTTTTGAACGTTCGATGGCTCATGCATAAAAGCTGACGCGCTTGACCCGCTGATCAGATTTCGACGATCGCCGGCTGTGTTCGCCGCTATTGTTGTGCTTTAAGTGTAGCCAGTTTTTGTGGGAACAGGTTCGGCCAACAAAAGTTAGTTTCGTCATTAACATGATTGCTACTGTGCTCTTTACTGTCACTACTACGTGACAATAGCAACGCTGTTTGTGCACACGCACCAGTTCTAAAAAGGACGCGGTCGACCGCTATGTTCGCACCGCGGCGCGAATTCTAAGGGAAAGACAGGCGACCCATGCACAAACAGAAGCTATCACCGATTTTGGTCATTCTGACCATTTTTGGGCATTTTTGTAGATGCACACCCGGCAGCAAAATAAGCCGGGGCACGCGAGCGACGGCCGAAATCAGATAAAACTGCATCGGCGAGCCATCTGATGTCGAGCATCTGGTGTCGAGACATCGCAATGCGCGTTCTTTTTCGCTCGCAGCCATGCCCTTTTACTTGCTCAGCGCTGATCACATGCAGTGCTTGGCGGTAGGGGTCACTCTTTTTATTCAATCCGTGATGCGCTCAGACTGACGGGGCCACGGTGAGGGTGCAGCGTATGCTGCTCGGGTTGCCCAGATTAAAAAGATAACGTATCCTGTCTCGGTGACAAACGGTGCCCCATACCGCGTTAGTTTGCCTGTTTGTATTTTCTGCTTGGTTTAAACGTCCCTGTGGTCATGAACTACGAACTAGGGCACAGAAAACAAAGAGGCATTCAGCCGAAGAAATCAGTTTATTTGAATCAAATGAAACGAGATAGGCAGGTCCAAAAGAAATAGGCAAGTACACGAGTAAAAAATGACGCGAGCAGATATCGGCGCAGTCATAGGTTTGCCATGAAAGAACAAAAATTGAAAGCTACTTAGCCTGAGGGCACCCATAATATAGCATCGGCAAATCTGCGCCCCGGACGTATTGCTGCACAAATTTAGTAGTGGGTGAAGTGGCCGCCCGCGGAAATGATCTCCGACATCCGCCTTGGCATCGAACTGTAAAGCGAGGCGACATATTCGCTATCAGATCGAGGGAGATCCCACTCCTCACGAATGGCGTCCCAGAGTGCGTCTGCCGTGGACAAGTTGCGTTTGGACCGAGCCGACTTCATTCGCGCCCAGACAGTTTCGATGGGGTTTGCGTCCGCGCCATTCGGAGGCCCCAGCAACGTGCGCACGCCAAGGTTCTCTGGCACGTCGGTCACCTTACGAGCCATGTGCACGGGGCTTTTGCCCTGCTGGAAAAGGAAACAGCCGTCGGGGAAGGGTCCATCCAGCACATATGGGAGCATGGTGTCTTGCAGCAGAAAACTGCAACATGACGCCGTGAATTTAACATCAATGCGGACAAGAGGCCATCTTTGCTCATGGCACCCCACACGGAGACTGCACATCGGCCACTTGAAAGAACACTCTGAGTATAGCCAGGGTGACACCTGCAATCTTGAAAGAACCAGAATGAACAGAAAGAAAGTATTCAGAAAAGTGATTTTGCAGTCGGTAAATGAAAGCTTACAATACGGGTTGTGCTACGTACACCTTGAAACCATACCATCGTACAAATAACTTGAAACACGTGTATTCGAGGTGCTGCTAACAGAAGTTATTTATGTACATTTATGTTACTTGCCATATATTTATTGTTCAATTGATATTAGCAGATGATTTCATCTGCGGGGATAATTTGACAAATCCACAGTATTAGTACAGCCAAGGGAAATTTCCGCATACGCGAAGGAGCAAAATATGTTAACACGGCGATAAAGAGAAGGCATTGGTTACCTGGAATTGAAGGGCCGCCACACCCCCCTTTTTTGATCCCAACGAGTGCAGAAAGTGGACTCGTCAGAAAAAAACTACATTGTGCCACTCTTCTGCGCTCCAGTGCTGGTGGTCCAGAGCGAAGTCCAGGCCTTGTTGGCGTTGTCGCTCACTCAAGAATGGCTTCTGCGCCGCAGCACAATTTAAAATTCGAGCGGATTTTAAACGACGGCGAACTGTCGAAGGAGAAATATCCAGTGACACCTCGTCGCGGATTTCTTTACCACTCAGGAAAGGGTCCACGACAGATGCGGCCACAATCAATGTCGTCCTCATGCGTCGGGGTCTTGGCCGGCCGGACCGCTTGACATCCGCAAGTGTTCCTTCATCTCGAAAGGCACGGATAATTCTGCTCAGCGATGTCTTCGAACTGCAATTTCTTCGGCAAATCTCTCTCTGCGGTGCACGCTCAACGAAAAATCTGGCGATGAGATTTCGTTCTTCAACTGGGACGCGTGGTGCCATTTCAGCAGACGCCGCACCTTTGTTCGGCTGTCCGCATTTCTAAACCATTAAAAAGTATTGCTGGCCAATGAGGAGCCAGAACACATGACGAGCGGGTAAAGGTAATGAAATGGCGTGACAGTCGATTTCTAGTCGGGCCGCTGAACATCAGCTCATCAACTGTGCAAGATAAATCTTTATGCTCGCGCGGTGCCCCTCTGGCTGGTTTTTTATATTTCTTTATCAGCGCCTTAACAGTACACAGCGACAAAACAGCCGGGCAGGCTGACGTCGCCTTCAGATTTTTAGTGCGAGACAGGTACCCTACAATAGAAAACTAATGACTGCTAGGGTTTTACGTGCCAAAACCACGATATGATTATGGGGGAGGCCGTAGTACAGGGATCCGGAAATTTTTAACCTCTTGGCTTCTTTGACGTGCACTGATAATGCACAGTACACGGGCCTCTAGCATTTTCGCCTACATCGAAAATGCGACCGCCGTGGCCAGGATCAAACCTGCGTCTTTTGGGTCAGCAGCCAAGCACCATAACCACTATAGGCTGCCGCGGCGGACACTAATAGAACACTCGTCCCGTTTAATACTTGACGCTGCATTAAGTTGTCATTGAACCAGACAAACCATTGCTTCGCGTGGTGAAACTCAAAAACTGATCTGCAAGCTTTCGGACATGAGGTCTAACGATGCAATTCTTACCATGTTGTGTGATGGCTTTCCTTAAGGCATTGTGATCGCCTATAGTAAGCATGGAAATCACAACGCGTTCCGCGTGGTTACATAAATTAACAAAAACACATGCAGCAGCGGTGAGCGACAGCACGCTCAAAAAGAAAAAAAAAGTCTGACTGCTATGCTTGTCTGTTTGTTCGGGGCAAAGCGAGCAGTGTAGGCTTCACACCTATCGCCACGCCCCCAACGCCCTTGTCGAACTGAGTGCGCGACGGATTGAATAAAGCAAGCGACCCCTACCGCCAAACGCTGCATGTAGTCAGCTAGTACTGGGCGAGCGAGACATGGCTGCGAGCCTGAAAGGACGCGCACCGTGATGTCTCGACCCCAGACGCTCAACGTCAGAGGTGATGCAGTTTTATTTCGACCGCCGCTCACATGCTTATTTTGCTGCCGGGTGTACACGCACTTCATGTAGGTAAATAGCGTATGCAACTTGGCATTCTGTTGGCCTCCCCACTGCCTGTGTATGTATGTACGCCTAGCACCATGGCACACCATAAAGCAAGACATGCAGTGGTGAAACGTGATATTCGCCCTAAGAACTACACCTCATGCCCTATTCGAGTCATGCGTTTTTGTGCGTACTCATACTGCTTTCTTACTTATTCACTTTATTTGCATGTTGTTCCAGTCTTGTCTCACACGCTGCTTGCTGCTTCTTTGGTTGCGAGTCTCGCGTGGGGCAGCTGTCGCTTAGCGTAGCGGCGCCTGCCAAATTGTTTCTCGTGGCCACCGCACCATGGCGCCACAATGCATCGCAAAAGGTGGATTGTGATCGAAGACGAACCATCATGCCCCTACTACGAGCCTGAAACACAACGGCAAAGCTTACAATGGGAACATTCGGATTCACCACCCCTAAAGAAAGCAAAGGCCGTCATTTCCACCGGAAAGGTGCTGTTGACAAATATTTTTCGATCGTCAGGGGCCATTACTGATATTATTTGTTAAATTTTGAGAGACCATCAATTGTTTCTGATATTGTGAAACGCCGGATCGGCTGCGTGTCGCAATCAAGAACAAACTACGTGAAAAATTGACGAATGGGGTTATCATGTTCCACGACAATGTCCGTCTCCACGTCGCTGATGTGGTTATTACAAAACTGGCAAAGTTCAAGCGGGAAGCGCTGCAACATCCGCCATACAGCTCAGACCTGTCGCCTTGCGACTTCCACATTTTGGGGCAACCGAAAAAACAGCTCAAGGACACCAGATTCGTCTCGGACGATGACGTGAAAGCCAGTTGCAGACGTTTTGAAGCAGCAACCCAAGGAGCTTTATGAGATGGGAATTACGTGACTCGCTAGTCAATGGGCCAAATGTCTAAAGGCTCATGGAGGCTACCTTTAAATAAAGTACCCCGTTTGTCATATATTCGCATTAGCTCACTTTCATTTGACTCGCCCTCGTATATTCTGCAGAACTCCTGCTTTTTATACGTGCTCTCTGTTGCGACTGTAATTTCGGTACAATTACTCATGATACAAGACCGGTGAAAGCTATTCCTGCGCAATACATCACAACAAATGACAGCGTCATTGAGATTTTTCACTGGCCGTTGCATATGTACAAGAATGTAAACAAGGATCTTGAACGACAAAGTTTCATCAACATATTTGTCCTCAACTTGTTCATTTCATGGCCTTTACATATTTCATATCAGCGGCATGCACTGCTTTCTTTGCTGGTTTCGAGCTGATGTAGTTCTAAAGTTCGTTGGATATCTTCTTTACTTATTAAATAGACAAAAACATGGAGCACCGACATCAGTTATGTTGGGAACAATTTTTGGCGCATACGAGTATAATATTTTATAAAAGAAAGATATTTTACCACTATTGACAGTGCGTAGCGTTCAAGAATTCGTTTGCAGCATCTTTGGCAATGACAATGCAGTTATTATTCATGTGGCATTATTCATGTGGTTATTATTCAGTAGTGTTTAGAGATCTCACATGTATGCATAATTTTAATACCAAGCTTTAGCTCGGGCCCAACTCCGACGCGGCCTATTCAGATACATAAAAAACGCAGAAACGCTTTTCTGAGAAAACTCCTGAATCGCTCTCAATGAAATTTGCTGCATTTGTGAGAGTAAGTTAAATTCTAGTGTCTGTTGGAAGCGGAATTTCGATTTAGGGCCTGAACTTTGTTTAAGATATTTTGAAAATTCGAAACTTCGAAAAAAATAGAAGCACGATGTTTACAAATTAATAGCTCTGCATCAAGAATAGATCTAGCGGTTTTGTAAACGCCACTTATTACACCATTCAAAGCGGACAAATTCGATATGTCTCTTTGTATGCTACGTGAATTGTACAAATGTTATGTACAAAGGTTCTCCAAAAGCCGTATTTCCATAATACCCAATTTTTTTAGACTAATGTGTAACATATCAGTTTTGTCGGCTGTAGATGTACTATTATGTGCAATTCACAGAATTGTGATGTGAATTTTCATTGCTGATATACAGAGTTGTAAACTTCATTGTTTCGTTTTCAGAAAAATTTCGACTTTTGCCACTTTTCAAAAATATATTGACGACGTAAATCGAAAATTGGAAACAAACAGTCACTACAATTTAATTTTTTCTTTTAAATGCAGCAAACCTCATCGAACGTGGTGCAGTTGCCGAGAAGAACGAATTCTCCTACATGTATTTAGATAGGAGAATCCGACCTAATGTTTCCTCTTAGGAGGATAGATGGATGGATGGAAAACTTTATTTGGTCCTGCAAGTAGTTATAATTACCCACTAAGCGGGTCGCTCCCACGTCGGGACGGGAAGGCCGAGCCTCACGGCCACGTCGTGAGCCTGCTGGACAGCCCAGCCTCCCACCTGGACGCATCCTTCGTCGCCGAGTTTTCAATTCTTTCGCAAGACCAGAGCATGTGTTTGAGCGTGGCTAAAAAGCACCACAATCTTGGCAATAAGGCTCTGTATACGTCTCCGGATAAAACATGTTCAGTCTTCGTGGGCAAGGATAAGTACCAGTCTGTAGTAAGCGTAATGTAAGTGCCTGAGCCCTGTTGAGGATTCGGCAAACCGTAAACCCTGCGATTAAGAAGGTAATACTTCGTGATTTCATTGTATGTGGAAGGGGAGTCTCTGTTCTCGGGGAGTACCGCCACGCCGTGGCGCGGGGCAGAGCGGAGGGTAAGATCTCACGCTGCCTCATGAGCGGACTCATTGAGATTCGGAGGGGCTCCCTCAATCATCCCAAGGTAAGCAGGGAACCAACATAAGTAGTGTTTAGAGATCTCACATGTATGCATAATTTTAATACCAACCTTAGCCACTGAGCTCTTCTCAAAGGCCCTAACGGCCGACTTTGAATCGCTATATACAAAAAGGCCAGCGCCTGTCAACCAGGGCGAGCGCAATAGCCGCTTGCTCCGCGACCACTGGCCCATCAGTCCGAACGGTAGCAGCGTTAACGACACTGTCCTCATTGTCCACGACAACTATGGTAAACACCTTCCTCTCCTCGTTAAAAGAAGCATCGACGAAGCCAACCTTCTGATTCTTATCACGAATGAGTCTCAGCAGGCAAGCTCCCCTGGCCTTTCTTCTACCAACATTTCGCTCCGGATGCATGTTCCTGGGAACAGGCTTGGCGTGATACCAATTACGGACCTTCAAGGAAATACCGACATGAAGCTGCGAAATATTCTCCTGAGGAACACCTAATTCTCTCAGAATCTGCCGACCCGTGCTAGAAGTAGAGAGACGCACCATCTGCGTCCTCTCCTGAGCCTCAGCTATCTCATCCAAGGTATTATGAATTCCCAGCTGGAGCAGTCGGTCGGTGCTGGTGCACATTGGCACTTTGGCACATTGGCACATTCGCCATCTGTCAAGGATCCCCGACCATCATTTGGCCTCCTTACCAGCCGAGAGACCTCAAGCGACCTTTCCACGAGTGATTAGCGCTCATCAAGAGTACATATCGGCATCTTTTACACCGGCGGCGAAGTCTTCCTCTCCCCTGTGGTGCCTGCGACAGCCTCAAGTGAATTTTGCTATTCGTGGAATTACAAAAACGTCCAATCATCCATCGCCAGCTCTGAAGAAACTTACGCTCCTATTACTGCATCAGACGTATCATGACCGCATGCATATATACACCGATGGTTCGACCTCACCTACCCTGCCGCATTCGTCGTTCTAGCCAAGAACGTTACAGTTAAATTCAAGTTGTCGCACACGACTACATGTATCTACATCGGCAGAACTTGCAGCTATCCATGCTGCTATGATGTACATCATCGAAGAGCCAACAGAGAAATGGGTCGTATTTTGTGACTCTAAAGCAGCCCTTCACAGCATCAAGTCCGCATTACGTCACAGAACTTACGAGCAAATGACATCTGAAATCAGGGAACTGCACCACCATGCTCTGTAAAGAGGACACCATTCATTTCATTTATTTCATTTATTAATACTGTCAGCCTCATTCAGGGGCTGTAACAGGAGTGAAAAAAAAACGAAACTGAACAGCAAAGTAAGTAGTACAGAACATATTGAAAACCATAGTTATACATTGGTTAAGGAAAAAAAAGAGATCATCTCGTGAAATGCACACATAAACGAAAACAAAAATGCATCACTCAGAAATCAGAACAGCAATCTTATACAGCAGCAATCTGACCTCATCGCCCTATGCTAGTGCCATAGATGAAATTATCTAACTGGCGTAGAAATTCAGCTAATGATGTCGACCGAACAGCAGAATCTGGAAGAGAGTTCCAGTCTCTACAAGTTCGGGGAAAATAACTAAACTTGAAACAATTATTTTTTATAGTCGGTAATGGGATAAACTTACTATGACGATGCCTTGATGTTTCATTAGTTTTAATCTCAAAGTAATCTGATTTATTTATTTTAAGATAATTATTGATAATGAGGTAAAGAGTTTTTAGTCTTTCATATCTGGTTCTGGTTTCTAGCATATGTAGTTGGGCTTGTTGGCAAAGTTCTGTTGAAGAATGTTTCCGGCGGTATTTATTAAAGATAAACTTTACAGCGAGTCGCTGAATCCTATCAAGCTTGTGACGATTAGTTGCAGTGTGAGGATCCCATACTACTTTAGCATATTCGATTATCGGTCTGACTAGCGTTTTGAAAGCGAGGCACTTTTCATCCGGAGTAGCACTGTGCATAGTGCGTCGCAGGTACCATAGTGTTTTTAAAGCTTTGGAAATGACAATTTTAGTGTGCGTATTCCATCGTAGATCTGATGTAAATGTTATGCCTAGGTATTTATACTGATCGACTCTTTCAAGCACATAACCGTTGATTTGATAATTGTAACCAAGAACATTTTTCTTTCTAGTTACTGACATGAACACCGACTTTTTAAAGTTTAACTCCATCTGCCAGTCGTTACACCATTTCACTATTCTTTGCAGGTTTAAATTTAATTTAATCAGAGCATCAACTGTATTTACGGTACTGTACATCATACAATCGTCTGCAAAAAGTCTTAATGGAACATCAATGTTACTTTGTAAATCATTAATAAAGATCAAAAATAGGAGTGGGCCTAAGACGCTACCTTGCGGTACGCCAGAAGCAACGGGAAGTATGTTGGACTGACACCCTCTAACAGTTACACACTGTTCACGGGAGGATATATAAGCAGTAAACCATTGTGTGAGTGTTTGATTTTTTAAGACCGCATTCATCTTATATAACAATTTTTGGTGCGAAACTTTATCAAATGCTTTTGCAAAGTCAAGGTAGATAATGTCTGTTTGACCACGTGAATTTATTGTTTCTGCGAGGTCATGAACTATTTCTGTCAGTTGGGTAATCATGGACAGTCTTTTTCGAAAGCCATGCTGACGATGATATAGGATATCATGCTGGTCGAGATAGCCGAGCAGGTGTTTGGATATGATGTGTTCAAGTAACTTCGAAACTGTACTAACGAGCGAGATCGGGCGATAATTACTAACAGAATTATTTCCGCTTTTATGAACCGGTATCACTTTTGCTCGCTTCCAATCAGTTGGAAAGCATCCGCTACTAAAAGAAGACTGAAAAATTTTGGACAAGTATTTAGATACCCATTCAGCGTATCTATATAAAACCTCATTAGGGATACGACCTGAACCTTGGCTTTTCTTAATGTCAATATGTAATAGCAGATTTAGGACACCTTGCTCGTCGATCTGTAAATCAGTAATAGGAGGTCTTTCATTGTCCACATTAAAAGGAGGCAGCATACCATTATCACGTATGTAAACAGATGAAAAATATAGATTAAGATCTTCGGCACGCTTATGGGCGTTCTCCTCGGTCTGAGCAGGGTGCAGAACTTTAGACGGATTTATATAGCGCCAGAATTTACCAGGTGACTCGCGAAGAAATTTTGTGAGCGTCACATTATAGAATCTCTCTTTTGATTCCTTAAGAAGTCTCTTTAAAACCTGACTCATGCGGCGAATACATAGTTTATTTTCGGGGTTTGGGTTGGGTGAGTAAGCCTTACTTTTTATTCGTGCGTTTAGTTTTCTTAGGAATAAAGTGATTAAGGCACCGTTCTGCTAATTCCGAAAAGAATTCCCATAGTTGGTCTGTGCTAGCACCGAAGTCATACAGCTGCATAAAATCTGAATATGAATAATCAAGACAGTCTATCACAGCAGCGTCATCAGCGTCATGAAAATTTAAAAAAACTTTTTTTGGACGAAGTACTTATCACATCTGGTGACGCCTTTAGTGACAACAGAACCATCCTGTGATCTGACAAGCCCTCCAGTGTTTCACATTCGCAGACAGAACTTTGTATTCGTTCGGAAACAAAAATTAAATCAAGTATGGATGATGTTGTAGGACATATTCTTGTGTAATCAGACACAACTTGAACTAAATTATAACGAAAAGCCAGTTCAAGTAACTGCTCACAACTAGGCACTTCTCGTGTTCCAGGTAATTGCGAACACCAGTCAATGCCGGGTAGGTTGAAATCTCCAAGTAACACTGTCCTACTATCCTGAGGCAGGTAAGTGTCCATAAATGTTCGTAGATTTACCAGGACGTCCAACGGAGCATTTGGAGCCCTGTAAACACTCCCAATGAAGACTGTTTGTGTATCTAATTTTATCTTGAACCATAGCGCTTCTACGCCATTCACATCTGGAAGTACTAAAAATGCTAAGTTGTCTTTGATAATTAATGAAACTCCCCCCCCCCCTCTGTCTTCACGGTCCCTTCTTACTATTTTATAGTTAGGAGGGGTGCTTCAGTGTCGAGTACATCCTTGTGCAGCCAAGTTTCGGTGACTACTATTAGGCGAGGTTCATGTTCTATGATTAGGCTTTTTAATTCGACAAGTTTATTTAATATGCTTCTGGCATTCACATTTATCACTTTGAACGGTTTTGACCCTTTGTTCCTGCGTCAATTACCACTCCCAGAAGGGGTATGGCATTTGTACCTTTGTTTCGTAGTTTCGTCCCAGGCGTAAAGGATTTTGTTCACCTTCATCTTATCGAATACCATCTTTACCTTGGCCCCGTTTTTCCTTTCGTCAACAGTGGTATTCCAGAGTTTTTTCCGAATATCATGCACTCTTTTAGAATAATCCTCTGAAATGCCTATTTTCCCTCCTTTAAGCTTGTAGCAATTAGTCATAATCTTAGTTTTTTCCCTAAGATCACCAATCCTAAGTATAAGTGGACGATGCTTACCCGGATTCACCTTACCAAGACTGTATTCTCTCAATGGTACTTAGCCTCTCTCCGAGTTTTGCCTCAAAAACATCGTCGTTTACTTTCCTCAGCAATGTTTCTTCGTTTTCATTCTCTTCTTCCAGTATACCTCTTACAATTAGGTTGCTACGCCGGGATTGATTTTCCAAGCCATTGACTTATTTAACTAGTGCAGCGATTTCCGCCTGACAATCACTCATAGTAGCCTCAATATTTGATAGCCTTATTTGGGATTTCTTAGGACCACGAGTTTTGCTTCGATGGATCGAGTCTTGTTTGCATTTTCACTATACCTGCCTTAGACGAAGTTTGTTTTTCTTGAAGTTTAGTAACTTTGGCCAAAATAACTTTTTGGGTTTGTAGAATTTCATTTAGGGTGGCTTCAGAAACAGGCCCCGGGCTTTCCTCTACATCCCCTGAAAGCTTAAGCAGTATGCATGCCATTGAAAAACAGTCGCAGACACTATCAAGCAGCACTTGTGGACACGGCAGCACAACTAGACAGAGGTAATGACGACGAAAACCGTATCTTTTTGCACTAACCTGCACATACAAAGGCACTTCAGGTGACATCGTCACGGCAGGGCTGCCGTGTCCACTGATGATCGTAGGTCTCGGTAGCAGATTTATAGCTGGCAGGCTCCGTGACGTATCACGATGGAGTGACGTCACTGCGCTCATCGATGGTGCGCAGAGGTCGTTTTCCACGAGGCGATGATCAGTCATATTTGGTGCACGGCGATGGGCGTCGGCGATGAATCCAGGAAGCTACCACAGCATTTCGTCGATCGGAGCCGGGGAATCGGAGCGCTGCCGTCCAATGTCCCCCATAACCGGCGATGTGGCGGAGGCTAGGATGAGGATCGACGCGCAAACCTGCACATACAAAGGCACATCAGGTGACATCGTCACGGCAGGGCTTTCGTGTCCACTTATATTTGTCCACCGTGTCCACATTATATTTCAGTGGATTCCTGCTCACTGTGGCATTGTCGGCAACAACCTAGCTGACAAGGCTGCCCGGTGTGCCCACGAAGATACCAAGACGCGTCCAACACCTTTGGCGAGGTCGTTCGCTGCCAGAGAACTTCGCCTACTTGCGCGCAAGAAGTCCCAAGATCTCTGGATTTCAAGTGGCTTCCATTGCAGATTACGTGAACTGGACCCCACGCTACGGCTACAACTGCCATCTAGCCTTTCCCGCGGCGAAGCAACCTTGTTGTGTCGCTTGTGGCTGGAAGTGGCGTTCACGAACGCATACTCCCACCCTATGGGAATGGCCGAGAGCCCGATGTGCGACTCCTGTGGGTGCGAGGAGACCATCGAGCACTTATTGTGTACCTGCCCTCGCTACGATGTCCAACGCCTCTCTCTGCGGGCAACTTTACGCAGACTGGACTCGAGACCATTCACCGAGTCAAAGATACTCGGACCGTGGCCACACCCGTCACTGGCTCGAAAAACGATTCGTGCACTAGTGCAGTACTTGAAGTGCACGGGCTTAACAGACCGTTTATAGTGTCCTTGTGTATGGTGTCCCTCCCACACGTACTCAGTGCTTACTTTCTCCCTTTCTTCTTCTTTCTATTCCCCTTTCCCCCACCCCCAGTGTAGGGTAGCAAACCGGATGCTGTTCTGGTTGACCTCCCTGCCTTTCCTACCCTTGTTTTCTCTCTCTTCTTCGTGATCTTCCTAATCTGCGTGTCAAGCTTCTTCTTCTCCGATGGTTTCCACTTGCGCATGGCCACCACATAGGTAAAGTGACGCAATACAAATACAATACAATCTTAGGAGGACGCCGAGCTGCAACGTGAGCCCCGCCCCGAACGAAATTTCTGGCTACGCCACTGATCTGCATATATAAAGAAATCAACTGTAGCATCAATATTTACTAAGTCATTAACATATAAGTTAAATAATAGTGGGCCCAAAACACCTCCTTGTGGCACCCCGTTTTTAATTGACAAGAAAGAAGATTGGACATTATGGATACATACTCATTGAGTCCTATTTTTCAAGTATGATTTCATCAAGGCGAGGGGACCGCCGCGAACTCCATACATAAAAAGTTTAGGTATAAGAATGTCATGATTGAAGCAATCAAACGCCTTGCTGAAGTCAATGCAAACCCGAGGGCGAAATTTCCTTCGTCTGTAGCTAACACAATATTTTCTTTCAAGGATAAAAGAGCTGTCTCCGTAGATCTTCCCTTCCTAAAGCCAAATTGCGAATTTGTTATAACGTCATGTTTGTCGAGATATGTTGTTAGGCGTGTAGAAATAATTTTTTCTAGTGCTTTGGAAAAAATTGGTAGAACAGATATTGGCCGGTAATTGGAGACATTATTTACATCCCCGTGTTTGAACAACACCGATATTCTAGCTCGTTTCATACGATCTGGGAAAGTAGCCGACTCTATTGATAAAATCAATATATGAACCAACGCACGAGTGAAGGGCAAGTGTTCCACAACGCATTTTATTTATTTATTTATTTATTTATTTATTTATTTATTTATTTATTTATTTATTTATTTATTTATTTATTTTCAATACAAAAAAGGCCCAGAGGGGCCTTTGTGCATTGGGGATACAATTCACACAAGATATTTCAACATAATAAAAATGACTGAAGGCAACAATCAAGCACAGATTTCGGTAAAAGATAGTTTGTAAAAAAAGAAGAAAAAAAATAAAAAAGCGAACAGAAATTGGGGTGAGAGTTCATGGTACAATTCACATTTGCTGTACATGGCACTTTTCAACAAGGCACAAGTGGCAGGTGGGTGTGGGGAAAATTTACATTTAAAGATTTATGCATATATATATATAACACAGGCCAGTCAAGGAGTGGCAGCTGAACATTTTACACATTTAAAAATGTGCGCAGGGCTGATTGGAAGACAGACGGGTCAGCGATTGTTACAATATCTTGGGGTAGGGCGTTCCATTCATTCACTGATAACACCAAAGGGGAATTTTGGAATTTCTTGGTCCTAGCAAATATGGGAGACACTTTGCATACATGGTCATTGCGGGTGGACAGATAATGGGCGGGTAAGATGGGAGCAGATGAAAAAGATGAACCGCAATAGTAAAGAGAGTGAAAAAAAAGACAGACGGAAATATTTCCTTTGTGTGTCAAGATCCGGAAAATTAAGGGTCTGCTTTAACGCCGACACACTGATATGGAAAGCAGGAGCACAAAATAAAGTGGGCAGCCTTATTTTGAATTGATTCGATGCAATCAGAAAGGTTAGCTGTGTGAGGGTTCCAAATAAGTGAGGCGTAATCGAGGGTTGTTCTGATAAGGCAAGTGTATGCACGAAGTCTTGTGTCACTGTTTGCAAGGTACAACCGGCGCTTTGAAAAGCCAACTTTTTTTATTGCCTTGTTAGAAATATGCTCAAGATGCATGGCCCAGCTTAAATCAGATGTAAGAATAACGCCCAGGTATTTAAAAGAAGAGGTTCGTTCGAGTATGCAATTGCGTAGAGTGTATACGTTGGACGAAAAGCTTAGCTTGGAAGAAAATGTCATGACCTTAGTTTTATCTGCATTCATTTCCATCTTCCATACGCGACACCACTCAGCTAATGTGGTTAAATCTTTTTGTAATATGACAACGTCTTCAGGGGTGGTTATCTGTCTATAAATTACACAATCATCGGCAAACACCCGTATTGTTGAAGTTATATTCGCAGCTATGTCATTAATATATATTGGGAGTAATAACGGGCCTATAGCACTGACCCTTTGAGGCACCCCTGACCTAACGCAGCAGAAAGTAGATTGGTTGTTAATAATAGTTACTGATTGAGAGCGACCAGATAAAAACTCGTTGGCTTGATTTGTAAATTATCGATATCTAATGCTTTGCTGTTATTTAAATTCATTATTGTTGTAAACACCTCATGTTCATTTGTTGGTTCACTTGATGTTCATATGATGTTCATTTGTTGGTTGTTGGTTAGGAATACTATTATTCAGTGCATCAATAAGCCACTGGGCGGTCATGGCTGTACGTTACGCCTGCGTTCACAAAATGAGCATTAAAGTGGTCAGCCAGCGCTTTACCGCTAAGTTCACGATTATTATCAGTTATCGATTCGGGTATATTGCTTTTAGTTTCACGACCTAAGACGCTATTTATTACTTTCCAAACCGCATCCGGACGCTTCTTGTTAATTTCAGAAAAAAACACGTTGATAGTAATCTATTTTCGCTTGCCTTACTATTTTATTCAATCTATTTCTTTCTCTCTTAAATTTCTTAAGTTTAATTTCTGATCTCGAGTGAAGGAAAGTTGGGTAAAGGCGGTTTTTGCTTTTTATCAGCATGATGTGCTCGTTGGTGATCCACGGTTTTCGTATCTTTTTTGAACGTCTAACCTGTCTGAACGGAAAATGCGCAATGTAAATGCGCACAAAAGCTTCAAGAAACTCGTTATATGCTTCGTTTACGTTCTTTTTTCTTAACAAGAAATTCCAGTCATGCGTGATTACAGCCCGAGTAAATAAATCTAGCGCGTCATTGGATATATGTTGATAGGTAAATAATTCGTTGTGTTGTTTGTTACTCATAGAATACACTACAAAAACTGGACAATGATCACTAATATCATAGGAAATTGTACCCGTAGCGCATACAGGCATATCTATATTTGTAATGAGAAGGTCGAGGGCAGATGAAGTGGAAAGATTAACCCTGGTTGGTGTAGTAATCAGATTAGTAGAGCCAGATGAAAGTAGTAGGCTGTTTATGTCGTGTACATACTTATTGTGCTCCAAAATATTAATGTTGAAATCCCCTCCATAGACAAAGTGAACATTTTCAACTAAGCAGAATTCCAAAAGTTTACTAAAACAACCTAAAAAATTATTGATACTGTCATTCGGAGGGCGGTATATTACTGACAACACCTTCTTCGTGTTTTTGACAGTTAGCATTTCGCACTCGTGACTTAGGAATGGAAATTCTGGCACCATTTCATAGTCACAATTATTTTTAGCATAAAAGAGCGACACCGCCTCCTCGCCTATTCTGACGGTTCATGTAAAATGAGGTATAGCCTTCCAGTTGAACAACATCGTAGCTGCTTTGAAACCAAGGTTCAGATATCATTATGACGTCGAACTGAAATGAAAATAATTGAGGAAGCAAGTAATGCTGTCGCCTTTGCCAACAGCGGAACAGGAATTGAAATGCAAAACAGAGGTATGTGTAGTATCTGGAAGATGGACATATTGCGGTAATACAAAATAAAAATAGTCATTTTCAACAGGAGGTGCAGGAATGTAACGGGACATTTAGCATATCTTAGAAAGACCTTCGTCATGCTCTATCCTTACGATTGGTGTGTCATCAGACAGTCTCGCGAAAACCTTGCCATTGTATGACCAAACAGATTTCCATTCATGATCACGTTTTCTACCGATAGCAATTCCAAGCAGCCGCTTTAGTGTAGGACACAGCTGCTCGTTCACATATATCGTCTGGGAGCTTTCAATGCCATTGTGTTTGTTGATAAGACACGCTTTCCTTGCCTTCTTCAGCGCTGCGTCACGCTTGGTTAAGGACTTAAGCTGTACAATAATGTCCGATTTTTCGGGGTCTCGAGTAGTAGAATACGATGACATACTTCAATGTCAGTGTCTATAATTTATTCTTTGATGGCTTCCCCAATTTTTCGAACAATGTTAGGCAGACTTTCACCGTCGGACGTAACAACGTCTTGTATCTCAAGATTCTTGTTTCTTGAGTACTGTTCTGAGCGCACAAACCTCTTTTCAAGCTCTCGAGTCCTCAATTCGAGCGCCTGGCTTTGGTATCCTGCGATAGCTTACTGGTACTGAAGTAACTCGAGAAGCAGTTGGCAAAGAACGAACGCTTTATTAAAGGGTAGTGTAGCTTTTATAGTCCTTATCTTGTGACGTCAGCCGCAGCCACTGCCGATTCACAAGAGGCATGGCCGGTGAATCTAACCAAACAAACACGTGTCAGCGGCGCATGCTGATTCACAACAATTCTTCCCCCTTAAGGAGTGAAGCGGTCCGGGGGTCGGGGCTTCCGCTTCGACCTACGCAGTGTCACTTCAGCCCGGTCAGTCGATCACTTGTGGCTCGCTGGTAGCGACCTCGGCTTTGGCCCGCCCGTCTGACGGCGTTCGAATGTCGGTGCCTACTTGAGCCTGACTGTGACTGTCCTTGAGACTGCGAGTCTGCCGCTGCGTTCTGGCTACCTTTAGTCGTTGGTACTTGCATGGGGGTCTCGGGTTCCACCGCTTCTCCCACGCTGGTCCTCCTGGTTTTTAGCTGGTCGAGGTGGCGGCGATGTTGCTCCCCATCTGCTGTCTTTACCGTTGCCATTCGCGAGCCTTCGGTGGACTCTACCGCGCCTGGTTTCCATTTGTGACCCACTCCGTAGTTCTTGAACCAGACGTCTTTGCTCAGCGGTGGGCTACTGTTGCACGCACCTGCAGAAGGGAATGGTCGTGACACGACGTTGTGCAATAAAGAACGTGACTGATATCCGAGAAGCATAGAAGCTGGGGTTTGCCTATTTGGCAAGGGAGTGCGCCGATAATGCGAAAGAATGTGGTCCAGCCGAGCTTGCAAACTGCCGCGTGTGTTTTTGTTTAACCCCTGTTTGACAGTCTGTACTGCTCTTTCCGCCAGGCGATTAGACTGCGGTTTGTAGGGAGCTGTCCGCAAATGGGCGATGCCATTGCGCTTCATAAATGCCCTGAACTCTTCACTAGTAAACTGCGGCCCGTTGTCCGTTACCAGGGTACTCGGCAAACCGAACCGGCTGAACATAGTCTGCAGTGCTTCAATTGTCTTTGCCGAACTGGCGGTCTTCATGGCGGTAACCTCGATCCATTTCGTATGGGAATCAACCACGATCAACAACATGTTACCTTCCACAGGACCCGCAAAATCGACATGGACCCTAGACCATGGCTCCTCTGTGTCCGGCCAAGGCACGGGCAGGAGGCATGCTGCCCCATTCTATGCATGTTGGACACGTGTTGACCAGCTTCTCAATGTCCCGATCGAGCCCTGGGTACCAGAAAACAGAACGTGCCAGGTTTTTCATAGCCGTTATCCCTTGATGTGCATCATGCAGCATACGCAGCATTGACTGCCGCGCACTTGTTGGTATAACCGCTCGATGGCCCCAGTACACAATTCCGTGGCTGTACGTCAGTTCGTCTTTCCTGTGCATGTACACGCGTAACGGCTCCTCAGCCGGTAGCAAGTACCATGGCCAGCCATTCTGAATGTAATCGCGGACTTGCGCGAGGTCGCTGTCATCAAGAGTCATTTTAGCCAAGTCACTCGCCGACAGAGGACAGGTATTGAGGTGATCGGTCAGAAGAACATACTCACGAGCGTCATCTTCTGCAGCCTTAGTGTTGTTATGCTCCTGCCGCACCGGTAAACGGCTGAGGGTGTCTGCAGGAATCAACGTCTTTCCTGGTTTGAACTGAATTTAGTGGTTGTAGGCGCTTAGCAAGAGGGACCAACGCTGAATCCGGGCAGCGGCCATGGCGGGAACGGGCTTGTCGGGGCTGAAAAGGCTCAGAAGAGGTTTGTGATCTGTAACAAGCGTGAAATGATTCCCGAGCAGATATTCCCGGAACTTTGTAACCCCGAAGACAACTGCCAATGCCTCTCTTTCAATTTGCGCGTAATTACGCTCAGCAGCTGAAAGCGTTCGCGACCGGAACCCAATTGGTCGATCTTGCCCATTTACTCTGTGATATAGCACTGCGCCGACGACACACGACGACGCATCGGTTCCCAAGATAAGCGGCTTACTTGGATCGTAGTGCGCCAAGAACTTAGCTTCCTCTAGCAGCCGCTTTGTTGCTCGGAACGCGTTATCTTGTCTCGCTCCCCACTGCCAGCGTGTGTTCTTTCTTAGCAGTTCATGCAGTGGCTCTAGAACAGTAGCCAAGTTTCCCAGAAATGAGTGGTAGTAGGTAACGAAGCCCAAAAACGCCCGTAGTTCCGCAACACCGGTTGGCTTCGGCATTTTCATTATTGCAGCAATGTTGTCCATCTTAGGTAACAATCCGTTCGTATTTATACGATGTCCCAGAAATTCAACTCCTGCTTGTCGGAACTTGCATTTCTGCGGATTCAGCTTGACACCGTGTTGCCGGAAACGTCTGAAAACTTCACGCAGCGTCTCACAGTTGCCGCGTTTCTCCGCAACTACAACATCGTCCAAATATACTTGAATGCCCGGAATGCCTTGCAGGATGCCGTCCATACGTCTCTGAAAAATCGCAGGAGCAGAGGCTACACCAAAAGGAAGCCTATTAAAGCAAAACAGGCCTTTCGGAGTGTTTACGACCAATATCTTCTTCGTTTCCTCGTCAAGCGGCAGCTGACTGTAAGCATCCTTCAAGTCTATGGTGCTGAATACTTCACCACCGTTTAGGTTTGCAAAGATATCCCTTATTTTTGGCAATGGGTACTGCTCCGTGACACATGCAGCATTTGCGGTCACCTTAAAATCGCCACACAACCGAATGGAACCATTCTTTTTGATAACGGGAACCAAAGGCGTGGCCCATTCTACACTGTCGACAGGCGAGAGAATGCCATGCTTAACAAGTCTATCTATTTCATTTGACACTTGCTCCCGCATTGCATACGGCACAGAACGTGCTTTGCAGAACCACGGCATCGCATTTTCCCGCAACCGCAAATGGACTGCGGGGCCATCAATTAGCCCTAGACCTGGCGTAAACAAATCGCCGAACTCCTCTAAGAGCGCGCTAACCAAAGTACTGTCAGGGACATCTTGCTCACCGGAGGTTTCCTCGCCGAGAATGCTGAAGACGGGCCTTCCGCTACGCTCAAATGCGCTAATGACATCTCGCCCGCACAAGTTCGGGCCATCGCATTGCAGTACGGTTAGAGTTGCATCTAGGGTCTTTCCCGCGTACGAGACCGGAAGTTTCAGCTGACCCCTCACGGGCAGCTTGCCAAGAAAGCAGGACAACTTCAAGGACGTCTCGCGGAGCACAGGCCAGGCATGCCGATGCTTGCAGTATGTTTTCCACGTGATGATGGAGACAGGCGATCCGGTGTCCACTTGTATTGTCAGTGGAATTCCGCTCCAGCAGAGGGTGCGAACCACAGGCTTGACCAAGTTTACCGACGTAGTGTACAAACTCAGTAGACAAAGTTCGTTGCCGTCGCTCTCTGAAGAATGCTCCTCACAAAGGGCCACCCCTTGTTTCCATACACACATCTTAGCTAGGTGCCCTTTACGTCGGAAGCGAAAACACTTTTCCCGGCGAAACTTGCACTTTGCTGCCTTGTGCTTAGTGCTACCACAGCACGGGCAAACGACGTCTTCGCTTGGTCGAGAAGTGCTCGGATGAGTCTTGTGGTAATGCGGTTGAGCTTGCACCTTGCTCCTTACGGCATGGCCGTCGCCATAATCCTGTGTCCTCTCCATGTGATCAACGTTGAGAGCTGTCATCTCTGGTGCTAACGCTATACCTTCGGCTTCTTTCAGCGTCAGTGAAGGTCTGGCCAAAAGCTTCCGGCGAACGCCGGCATCCCGTAGACCACAAACAAGTCTGTCTCGTAGCATCCTGTCCCGTTCCCCGCCAAAGTTGCAACTGCAGGCCTTCTTCCGAATTTCCACAATGAAGTCCTTCGTTGACTCGTCGGGACGCTGGCATCTGTTGAAGAACTTGTAAGACTCCGCTATTTCGTTGCCCTGTGGCGCAAAGTGTTCTGCCAGCAGTTCAAGCAGCTTCTCATAGGCAAGGTCTTGAATCTTCGCTGGCGCGCAGCGTACCGTTATTATGCCGACTGTTGCCGTGCTTAAGGCTGCCGTAAGCAGGGCTCGTCGTTTCTTCGAGTCGACGATTTCGTAAGCTTCAAAGTAAGACTGCAGACGCACCTGGTAGGCGTCCCAACTGTCTTCCGTTTCGCCGAAACCCGGTGGTCCAGCGTGGGCCGCCGTGGAGCAGGCACGGCCCGGTGGTGGGCAGCCTCGTCGCCACTGAAGTAACTCGAGAAGCAGTTGGCAAAGAACGAACGCTTTATTAAAGGTTAGTGTAGCTTTTATAGTCCTTATCTTGTGACGTCAGCCGCAGCCACTGCCGATTCACAAGAGGCATGGCCGGTGAATCTAACCAAACAAACACGTGTCAGCGGCGCATGCTGATTCACAACAGGTACCCTGTCTGACGAAGTTACCGCCAACTTCTACTGCACACTCCTTAATGATGCCCATAAGATTGTCGTTCATTGCTTCAACACTAAGGTCCTCTTCCTGAGTTGAAGCTGTATAGCTGTTCTGTAGCTTGATCCAGAACTCCCCTATTTTCTCTCTTACCGCAAACTCATTGATCGGCTTCTTATGTACCAGTTTCTTCCGTTCCCTACTCAAGTATAGGCTAATTCGAGGTCTTACCATCCTATGGTCACTTCAGCGCACCTTGCCGAGCACGTCCACATCTTGTATGATGCCAGGGTTAGCGCAGAGAATAAAGTCTATTTCATTTCTAGTCTCGCCATTCGGGCTCCTCCACGTCCACTTGCACAAGGACGAGAGCTTACAACCGCTCTTCGCGGCAACAAAGAAGTCACATGCAGGCAGTCGCTTTCGCCTACGTGATGGTGGCGCGCTGTATAAGAAGAGTATATACGCCATGCACGATGACCCAACTTCCGGTCATCTTGATTCCACACGTACGCCCTACCGGGCTCAAGAACGTTTTTACTGGCCTAAGATGCGGAAGGATATCGAACGGTACGTCGCCAGCTGCTCTCAATGCCAGCGCTGCAAGCGTCCGCCACAAGCACCACATGGCCTGCTTCAACCAATTCCCCCTTCTAGCGACCCCTTTGAGCAAGTTGGTATAGATCTTCTGGGCCCTTTCCCGCGATCCTTCAAGGGCAACCGTTGGGTTATCGTTTGCGTAGGTCACCTTACCCGCTTTTGGGAGAACACCGCGTTGCCATCGTCCCCAGCTACAGAAGTTTCCATCTTCTTGCTGGCTCACGTTATAGTCCGACATGGACCTCCTCGCATAGTAATCAGCGATCGTGGGTGACAGTTTACCGCGGACGTAGTTGAAGAAACCCTTCGTCTTGTTCATGTAGCTTCCACCATTCTACGCCCTACCATCCACAAACTAATGGTCTGGTCGAGCGCACAAACAGAACGCTTGCAAACATGCTGTCCATGTACGTCGATTCAGCGCACAAGAATTGAGACAGTATCTTTACAGATCTTACCTTTCATTACCTATGCCTTCAATACCGCGAGACACGAGGCTACTGGTTACTCACCATTTTTCCTTCTTTATGCTCGTCCGCCGCGCCACACCCTCAACACCATATTTCCCTGCTTCGCTCATGACAACGAATCAAAAGATGAGATCCTCTGTCGAGCAGAAGCGCGACGCCTCGCTAGGCTACGCACTCTGGCATCACAAGACCGGTCCAAGATAGGCTATGACCGGCGTCACCACCACGTTTACTTCTATACTGGTGCCCTTGTGTGGCTCTGGATGCCGTTGCGGAAGCGTGGCTTGTGCCAGAAGTTTCTCGCCCGCTACGTCCCCCCTTACGTTATTCTGGAGCGCCTCAGCGTAGTGAACTGTCGTATTGCGCATCTCAGGCGCAGTGGACAACGCTCGGCCAAGGCTGAAGTGACACACGTCGCGCGTCTGAAGCGTTACAATCCACGAGATGACTGACTCGCCCGGCGGGCTTAGTCTGCCAGTGGGGAAATGTCACGAGCTCTGTCATGAACCACGGCATGAACCCAAGGGCTGGAAACCGGTCTCGTAAAGTGATATTCACCTGTTCACTTGGAGCGGTGACTCGATACCCAGGGTCGATATCATCAGTCCTGGGTATGTTCATTGAATCACGCGGCGGCAACGGCACTAAGTTACGCAACATAATTGCGTAAACTGACAATGCTTTTCGCCTCGTCTGAAGAGTCACGAACAGACATCGTGGCCTCAAGGAGGACAACCTGCTTCGGCTCATCAACGCCTTTGAGCTGTTTCAGTTCACCTACACGGTGGACATGCACAACTGGCTCAGAGCCGAACAGGAAAAGCTTAATGCCCTCATTAGAAAATTCGTCAAGAGAGCCCTCGGGCTGCCCGTCAGAGCGCATACCGGGGACCTCCTTCGGCTCGGCATACACAACACCATGGAGGAGATAGCCGAGGCTCAGGAACGGGCCCAGCTAACTCGGCTGCCCACCATGCCGGCCGGCAGGCGTATCCTCGAGGAAATGGGAATCGCATCCACCAAGAATTTGGCTGGAAACACCCAAAGCCCCAGAGAAATAGGGGAGAAGATCGTGGTCGCCCCTTTGCCCCGCAATGTTCATCCCGTTCACAACGCAGGTCGTCGCAAGGCAAGAGCATTGAATATACTGAAGCAAATAAACAAGGAAAAGATCGAAGCAAGCTTCGTGGACGCAGCTGCATACTGAGACGACAAGCCTTTTGTTGTTTCCATCGTGGACACTCTGGGCACAGTCATCAACTGTGCTTCTGTCTGGAAGACTAACCCTGAGGTGGCCGAGCAAGTGGCCATTGCACTCGCTATGCAACACGGTCGGAGAGAAAGGGTGTATAGCGATTGGAAAGGGGCCGTCAAGGCATTCCAGAAAGGCCGAGTAGCCCGGCAGGCCATTCAAATTCTGAAAGGCGCCAAACACGGCGACACCTCCATACACTCCATCCTTTGGTTCCCTGCCCCCGTCGGTGCGATTGAGTGGGTTCCTCTGAACCTCAACGAGTATGCCCACGAGGCTGCGTGTGGCTTTACCGACCACGCTGCCCTCGGATTGGGCGACTCTCTGCCCTGACACAGAGACGCTCCTATCACGCACAATGAACTTACTAAATTCTTTTACTTAGAGCGAAGAGTTTTCACGCCGTCTTACTGCAAGCTAGCTGCAAGCTGTAAGCACGCCGCAGGCGGTCACACTCAGACTCCTGCAAACGAACTCATACCAAAATCCGGCGTCCCTTAATAGCATATATCCCGATATTTATCCGAATTGTTCTTGCGTGGCCTGTGGTGAGGTCGCTACTTTGCCTCATATGCTCTGGGAGTGCGGGTCGCTGGGCTCGAAGTTCACCAAGGAAGAGTGGGACGCGCTCCTGTGAAGTCCCGTCTTTGAGGACCAAATCCTGACCATCCGGCGCTCCCGCGATCGGGCCGGCAGACTAGATCTATCTGTCCCGTCATGGAATTAGCCGGGTGCGCGTTCTATCGCGTTTTGCTAGACCCAATAAAAGTTCATTCACTTCTATTGGGGGAGAGGGGGCCCTTTAAAGTGTAAAAAGTACTACCGCCGAAGCCAAGTAAAGTATTCTGAAAAATACAAAAAACTTGTTTCATTTGTCAAGAAGCACACAGTTTATCAAAGATAGAGTACCTGGCTTTCCACTGTAGGGACACTGCTATATATTCGCCATCTCAAAAATAATCTTTATCTCAGAAAAGGTAGTGTTCATTATGGCGTAATAGAGCTGCGCGAACCCGCAAGGGTGAAATAAGTATTAATAAAGGGAAAATGAGACATCCACCCAATCGTAGCAATTGCTTCAAAGGAAACCCATACGGGTTCCTCGAAAGAAAGGCCTCGCCAATCGAAGGAAAATTCGTCCTGGTCCGGGACTCGAACCCGGGACCCATTTTATTTGTAGCATTTGCTAAGATTGGGTGGATGTCTCATATTCCCTTTATTAATGTTCATTATGGTCATTCATGAAATATCCATGTAATGGTGGCCAAAATATCACCTGCCATTTCAGTGGTTGCGCTGGTCTCGGTAGGCCGGGATAATTGAGGGGGTCCAAGAAGTAGGGCTCTTAAAGGTCGCTCGACCACAGTACACTGTAGCTCGACTACCACACCGCAGTTTACCAGAATGATTAAAAATCGTTTGTGGCATTTTTACAACTCTACTTACTGAGCCGGGTTACTTGAAGAGCTATACATTAATTACAATAGAAATGAATACGCATAATTCAGTAAACAAATTCACGAATTAATTTTTCAGGAAGTTAGTTTTAGAGAACAACGCTGTGTCTTCGTTTCCTTCTCTTAACTGTCCTCGTGCTTTTTTTTTTGCGCTTTGCCTCAAGTGATGCAGTACCAATCAGCCCACCAGACTGTTTTCTTAAAAAAAAAAATTGTTTTGCGCACATACTGCAATACACGAATTGAAGCCCGTGATTTCACAAGGCACATCCACGTTGAGCTAATTTTGTAACTAGAGCTTTGTGAAACATAGTTCCAGCGCACATTTTGAACAAGGACGAGGCGAGAAAGACAACACAAACGCCGGACTTCAACTGAGTTTTATTCATTGGAAACAGGGCTTTATGTACACAGGGGGAGGGAGTGGGGGACTGCTACTGCGCAGGACCACTCAAAAATATTTCCTTGGTCTAGGCAAGGTCATCACAGGTGTCAAAAAATAAAAAGAGAAACTTTTCCCTCTTTTTTTTTCTTTCCATTTACGTCACACAGTACAATCTTGTTCATGTCCCGCCCTACCTAGCTGATTCGACACATCCGTTTGCCCTGAGATATTCAATTTCTTTTTTCCCGAGTGCAACAGAAGGAGCACTGACACAGTTCTCGTTTGCATTGGAGATACAACACGCTTCAAATATTTCCCGGTGTTTCTGATCGCTATATTTGCGCAACACGCGTGTTCGTTCGAAAAAAGCCTCGCATGCTGGCTTGTGCGAGCAACGGCGTATGTGGTCGGCTAAATGACCAGCGCCACTTAGTGATGTAGCATTCCTGCGATGCTCTAGCAAGCGTTCATTCAGACAGCGCCCGGTTTGGCCGATATAGCATTTCCCACAGGCGAGGGGAATACTGTACACAACGCCGACGGCACATTCAACGAGGGCTTTGGTGTGCTTAATTTTGCAGGCTGGTTTCTTCTGGGATTGGTTTACAAGGCGACACATTCGTCCCAGCTTTTCCGGTGCTGAGAACACAACACGCACCCCGCACCTGTCACCAACCTTCTTGAGGCGGTGAGACACCTGGTGCCAATAGGGCACTACGACAGGGCGCTTTTGCGGGCGTGCGTCTTTTTTCAGCCTGCGCCTCCCACCAGCCTTTGCCTCGCGGATCTGGCTCTCTACCACCGAGGCCACAATTTCTCCGTGGAACCCAGCCTTCTCCAGACGCCTTAGCTGGGCGTCGACGCTGTCACGAACTTGATGTTCGCATGACTTGTCTAGAGCAGAGCGGATGCAGTTTTTTGCTATAGCTCTTTTTACGAGCTTGGAGTGGGCCGATTGATAATTCAGAATTTGTTTTTTCGACCGTGGCTTGTACTGCCAGCACACGCGCGCTCCATGAAAAATCAGACATAAGTCGAGGTACTGGATGCGACCATCTTGCGGCAGTTCGTGCGTGAACTTCATTCCAAAGGCGTTACTAGCAAAAATATCGAGAATGTTGTTTATACTATTGCCTTTATCCTGAGCATCAGTCGTATTCATTACCACGAGGTAATCGTCGACATATCTAAAAACTTTCTGCACGCCTGCGTTGTAAAGGGACGCTTGAATGCGCTTGTCAATACTTGCTAAAAAAATATCGCTTAAAAGTGGAGCTAGGCAAGAGCCGATGCACACTCCTTCTTTTTGGATAAAACAGCTATCATTAAAAGTGATAATGGTGGATGAGAGATAAAAGGAAATTAGTTCTAAAAAACTGTCGGTTGATAACCCAGTCATGTTTTTGGAAGGCCACTGGTGCCATGTCTTCAACGTGGCTTCTAACCGCGCTGAAAGGCTCAGGATGAGGCAATGAGTAAAACAAATCTTCTACATCGATAGAAAATGCAAACCTCTTTTGACACGAGGTTTCACAGCCAGAAAGATATTCGATAACCTCTGTAGAATTTTTTACCAGGAACGGGTCTTCTAACGGAATGGTACTAAGGTGCTTCTGCAGATACCTTGACAAGATGCCCTGCCAAGAGCCCTTCTCAGTGACAATAGCCCTGAATGGAACAGATTCCTTGTGGGTCTTTACAGTGAAGAAAACACTTAAAGACAAAATGTCAGCAGCGTTGATGCTCTTTCTTAATTTTTCTAGGTTGAGCTCTTCACATAAAGCAATAGCCTTTTTCTTCACTTTAGCTAACGACACATTCACTGGGACAAAGTTTTTTGCGATAGCCTCATTTGCCTTCTGTAGAAACAGGCCTTTTGGCATCACAACAAAGCCGCCCTCTTTGTCTCCAACTAATAGGTTAAGATCTTTGCTCCTCAAGTAGTTAACAGTGAATTTGACAGGAAATTTTGGAGCAAAAGGCGCACCTCTATGTTGCAGTGACTCTACGCCTTCAGCTATACATCGCTCCTGTTCATCTGAACTGGCTGCCGAGGCCACATTTCTGACTACAGACAGCATTCGTACGGGTTCTTCTTTAGGCTCGATACAAAACTTAGGATCATGGCTTAGCACACCTGCAACCCTTTCAGGCAAGTCACACTCACCGATGCAGGTAACTTGCTTTGGAGCAACATACTGTCGCACTTGCGCTTTCTTCAACGCACACAGATTTCTAAGACACATGCTCCACAAAAACTCGGAAGTCCTTGTAGCCTCACTGTTCAGCGTTCGGAAAAGTGGGTCACCATTCTGTCCAGGCACTAACGAAGCGGAGTAGGTGCGCAGGCAGTTCTGCAGGTGTCTGATCTGTCGCCACAGCTCGGAGCGCATAATCTTCATTATCCTTCTTGAATGTCGGGCAGACGGGAAGCACGGTGCAAACAGGGCATGAACACCAGGTAGGACAAGACGGTGGTCCAGAGCAAACGTGAGCTCTCTTGCACGGCATGTGGTCACTGCTAATAGGTTGACAAGGGTCGAGGAAGGGTTTGCACATAAAGGAGGAGGGGGGAAAGGGCCCAATGTACTAGAAAGTATATCGCTAAGTATGTATATCGATAAGTTGTTACATTCGCGGGTCCGTCCATCTGAAATGAAGGCGTGGCCTCAGGTACACAGAGTAGAGCCACTTTCTCCACTACCGCTACAGTGCTTTAACTGTAGGCGTCAGGCGCACAGCATCAAAGGCTGCAGGTCAGTTGCTCGATGCCGACTTTGTGGAGAAAATCATGACAGCACAGATTATAAACCCCAGGAAGATAAATGTCTCTGTAATTAAGCTCACGCTGCAGCCTATTCGAAATGTTCTGCGAAGGAACGAGAATTAAGAATACTCGAAGTGGTGGAACGCAAGTCATGCTCACGTAGGGAAGCAGTGGCTGAGGTTCAAGGAAGAGCCCAGGGCTATGCAGGCATAACAGCTCGTCACACTGCGGAGGTAGATGTTTCTGTATCCAAGGCCAAAGCAGACGCAGTACAGAAAGCTACAGCAAAGGCTACGGAACGTCTTGCCACAACTATTTTTGAGTCCTTGGCACAAATGCTGTCTAGTGGGCCACGCATGTCAACACCATTTGTGCGAAAGCTTCCAGGACACTGAGTTATCTGCGCCGGAACCTGCGGAATTCTCCTAACAATGTTCGAAAACTGGCCTACCTAACACTTGTGCGGCTACAGCTAGAATATGCAGCATCCATATGGTCCCCATATCAAAACTACTTAATAAACTTGCTAGAATCCATACAAAATAGAGCCGCTCGCTTCATTACACGTTACAGTCCCCTTTCGAGCGTAACACACATAAAACTTGATATTTCTCTTGAGCCATTACACATTCGTCGTTCCATCGCTCTTTTATGCTTATTTCATAAATATCGCCACTGCACCAGGCAATCTGCGTTACCTCTAAAAGCGCCGTCATGCATTTCGGGTCGTTCACATAATCAGTGCAGCATCAAGCGCATATACAGAAGAACACAAGCCTTCAATTCATCAGCCCTTCCACGTGCCATCGTTCTTTGGAATGATCTTCCCGATAATATTGCATCCATATGCAACCACCAATCATCCATGATCAGCTGCGCGAATACTTTCAAGTGACATCGTAACGTTAAATCTTATTTTGTTATAGTTAAGTTAAGTTATGGGGTTTTACGTGCCAAAACCACTTTCTGATTATGAGGCACGCCGTAGTGGAGGACTCCGGAAATTTAGACCACCTGGGGTTCTTTAACGTGCACCTAAATCTAAGTACACGGGTGTTTTCGCATTTCGCCCCCATCGAAATGCGGCCGCCGTGGCCGGGATTCGATCCCGCGACCTCGTGCTCAACAGCCTAACACCATAGCCACTGAGCAACCACGGCGGGTATTTTGTTATAGCGCAAGCTTGACAAGGACAATAGAAGGCACATCTGACACACACAGCGCTTGTGTGTCAGATGTGTGTGTCAGCACTGTGTGTGTCAGATGTGCCTTCTATTGTCCTTGTCAAGCTTGCGCTATAACAAAATAAGATATGCCGTACCAACAAGTCCCTATTGCTATCCTCAGTAACGTTAAACCTTCTCTTGTATAAAGTATCGCACTTTTTGGCTATTGGGCTTTTGTTAACCCCTGCTTTATTTTTTTTTAGTCATGTGTCAGACATTTGTGCTGTATTTATATACTTCAATTATTTTGTGTACTTTGCTCTTACGTTTGTTGCTGCTTTTTAGTGCTAGCCCTGTGCAATGCTTTCCCTTTCGTTATTTTGACCGGTATATTTTGCATTTCTTATAATATCCTTCTTCGTCCCCCTTACTCAATGGCCTCAGGGCCCTGTAAGGTATTGTAAATAAATAAATAAATAAATAAATAAATAAATAAATAAAGTCAGCTGGCACAGTACATTAGTGCTGGCTCTAACCAGGCTCATGCATCCCAAGTTACTGATATTCTAAATCCAGGTCAAAACCAAACATCGTCACCCAATCCGTTAGCTGATTATCCGGGAGCAGGACCTTCCACTCATGAAGAGAAGGCGAAACCAGAACCACTAATGAACGATTATGAAGAGTTCCAGAATGTAGAAAGGGAACTTAAGCGTCCGAAACGCACCAGATCTCCTCCCCTCAAAATTTCCCCTAAATCGAAAGAGGTGTTTTTTTCCTGATAACAATCGGTAGGGACCCTTTAACAAATTTGTTGGGTCCCAAAAGTGTGTACTTTGCAATTGTATACGTTCATTATGTTAAATAAATTTTCAAACTTTCAAAAAATATGTAAAATAGAAACTTTCCAAGAAGGACATTTTGAAAGAGAGTATTTTGGATCAGGCAGTTTCCGCTACCGTTCTATCTTTAACATAGGCTCTCTAAATATATTGTTACGGAAGGATGAAAGAAGAGAGAGGGAAAAAAAAGATCGCGAGACGCTGGCTGCTGCGTGTTGTTGGTGGTCAGCCATCTTAACTACTCTGACCAATCTTGTGCACATATTGTAGATACATTCTTTCTATACTCCCAGCATCCCCGTAACATATTGCTGGGAGGCCAAGGCTGGAAACGGAGCTCCGCAGTGGACGTTGCATCGCCGTCCTCACCATGAGCACGCGGGATCAACGTCGTTGCCGCCTCCAACGTCACCGTCGCCACCTGCGTCGCTGTCACCTTCGGTTGTGGTTGAGCAACCCAAGGATCCCGGAACTTTCTGCGGGACCGACGGCGCCGCGACGTTGAACAGTGAGTGGCTATGAACCAACGCGTGGGTGGAATCAACAGATGGGACCCTACGCTTATGCTAGCTAACATGTTCTACCTAAGAGGCACGGCAAAGGTGTGGTGCGAAAACCACGAAGAGGAGCTAACTAGCTGGGACAAATGCAAAGAGAAGTTAACAGAGTTCTTTGGTAAACTAGCCGGCCGTAATATTGCCGCAAAGCAGGAAATGGGCCTCCAGTGCCCAATCCCCCACGGAGTCCTATATCTCGCATTTTGTCGTAAAGCCGATCATGACATCACAGAAGCTGAGAAGGTCGGGCACGTGCTTAAGGCCATTGCTGACGACGCCTTTAATCTGCTCCTGTGCAAAAGCTGCTTTACAGTTTATGCTATTATTAAAGAGTGCCGACAATTCGACCAGACCAAAGCCGACGCGTCTTGCAACCATTCGCCAGACTTACCAATGCTTGCGCAACATCGACGTGTGAAGATCAAACCACACAGCAGCATGCATCGCCGTCAGAGGACGTGGTGCGAATCATTCGATGTCAACTGGATGTGATGGCGCCCGCAGCTTTCTGTTCGCGTAGTCCTGATGCTACCACTTTTATGCGAAGCATATTACGAGAGCTCAACCCAGCTCCTCAGGCGCGGCGGTGTCGCCTTCAATACCACGTGACACCGTGACGTCACGACAGAGGAGAAACGGGGCTCCAACTCGCGCCGTCGCTCGCGGCGTCGCGGTGTTATATAAGCAGCTGCGCTTGCCTGTGCGAGACACTCACGAGGTGAGATGCCTCCTGGAGACAGAGCTGCTCGTTGGAATGGGAAGCGAAGGTTGCGGCGTGCTACAGAGACTGTTTCTAGGTGGCTTTGCTACGGCGCAGCGACTACGCGCCCCGCATCGGACGCGGTGAGCGTCGAGCAACGCAGCGTTCGGCGCGACAACGAAATGTGCGCCTGAGCAAGCGCCGCACGCCTGAGCCGACGCCGACGACACCGGCTTTTCTGCGACACGAGCTCCTTAACGCTGTGGCGTTAAAATAAAGGCTAGTATGGTTCGCATCCTGGGCTTAACCTTAGCTAAGCCACAGCCATTTTTTTTTAGTTCCCATCATACAAGCCATCGTTCGCCAAGAACTTGAAAACATTGGTTTACATTCTGTCTGTGCTGTCGCCAATATCAGATCTAACGAACGCCGTTCTACTATGTTCGCTCCACCCCGACGCTTCTCTCCGTGCTATCGCAACCCGACTGAGTGGAGGGGAACTGTGGACGAGCAGCCGATACGTTTCACCTATCGCCGCACTGGTCGTGTCGCCCGATACTCTCACAACTCGAACACGTCGCACGCCGACCGTTTTGATGGGAAATGCCCGCTATGTTTCATCCACCCCGAGTCTAACAGTGCCGACAACTCTGCTAGGAACACGCAGTACAGTGGCTCACCATCGCCGCGCGGACACCAGTCTCGTTCACCGCAAACACGTCGTCCATCTTCCCGTTCGCTGCAGCCACGCCGCCTTTCATCTCCTGTGGCTTTTGGCAGCGCCCTTTAGGAAAACTAAGAAATGCAGCCCTCGGAGGCGGTGATGCATTGCCTACTACTGCACCAAATCCCCTGTCTGCGCCCACAAGGAGGAGTGTAATTGACGCTCAAATAGACGGCGTACCTGTCTAAGAACTCGTCGACACTGGTGTCCACGTTTCCGTGATGAGTGCTAGCCTACGTAGATGTTTAAAGAAGGTCCTCGCCCCAGCAGCTGCCCGAGTGCTTTGTGTGGCCGACGGCGGCGTGCTGGTTGTTCTTGGAATGTGTACTGCGCGTTTAATTATAGCCGGCCTCCCTACTTCTCTTCTCTTTGTTGTGATCGACCACTGCCCTCACCACGTTGTCCTGGGATTGGACTTTTTAGCCACTCATTCTGCTCTCATCGACTGCACGACCGGCTCTCTTCAATTAGAACTGCCTCAACTTGCCGATGCTCCGAGCACCGCCTTACCGCACTTGTGCTCGCATCCCGATGTGCGTCTGTCACCCGAGCCAGTTACGTCACTTTGACCGCCCAGCCACAGGTTTCTGGCGGTGAATACGTGCTTCGTCCCATAATCGACGTGCTTTTGAACCGGAACGTCGCTGCTGCGCATACATTGGTCACGGTTACTAATAACGACGTTCCACCGCTTCTGAATTTCACCCTGTGCCCTCAAGTGATTCCGGCCGGTGTGTTCTTGGCCAGCGTCATACTCCCAATTTGACATTGAGAGTATGGATTTCAAGAGTGCTTTATTAGCGCCAATTGCAGCTCACAGCTCTGGTTCTTTAACGGATGACTTGGCGAAAATGATTGCACCTGACCTCACCTCTGCACAGGCCACGGATATGCGTCTCCTGCTTGAATCGTACAGTGACATCTTTGATTTCGGCGACAGGCCTTTGGGCTGAACATCTGTTGTTCACCGCCGTATGAACATGGAGACACGAATCCTATTCGTCGGCGTCCCTATCGGGTATCGCATGCTGAACGTCAAGTCATCCAATAAGAAGTGGACAAAATGCTCAGCAAAGGGGTCATCGAACCATCAGCCAGCCCTGGGGCTTCGCCTGTCGTCCTTGTGAAAAATAAAGATGGTACTTGGCGTTTTTGCGTTGATTATCGCCATTTAAACAAGATGACCCGAAAAGACGTCTGCCCACTACCACTCATCGATGACGCCTTGGAGTGCTTGCACGGAGCTAAACACTTCTCGTCCATCGATCTTCGACCTGGCTACTGGCAGATTTCGGTTGATGAAATGGACCGCGAGAAGACGGCCTTCATCACGCCGGGCGGCTTATATCAGTTCAAAGTCATGCCCTTTCGCTTATGCGATGGTCCTGCGACATTTGAACGTATGATGGACTTTCTTCTGCGAGGCTACAAATGGACCACCTGTCTTTGTTACCTTGACGGTGTTATTGTTTTTTCTCCCACGTTGGGCAGCCACCTTATCCGACTCGCTACCATTCTTGTGGTCTTCCGAAATTCCGGCCTCCAACTGTAATCCACGAAGTGTCCATTCGCGCCCCGTCAGATAACCATGTCAGATAACCGTGTTCGGACACCTCGTTGACGCATCCGATGTCCAAGCAGATCCGGAAAAAGTTCGCGCCGCACGCAGTTTCCCTGTGCCACGTTCTGCTTCTGACGTGCGCTGCTTCGTCTGCCTGTGTTCTTACTTTCCCCGTTTCGTGAAAAACTTCGCGACGTTGCTAGGCCTTTGAGAGATATTCGAAAGAATAACGCAGCTGGGAGCAGGCTCACGTGTTCGCCACTCTCATTGGGTTTCTGACCACCCCTTCCATACTTGCTCACTTTGATCCATCTGCACCGACCAAACGTCCCCATTGAAGCAAGCGGCCATGGCATCGGCGCTGTTCTCGCCAAACAACAGAATGGTACCGAGTGCGTGATAGCTTACGCCAGCCGCCTGCTGTCACCTGCCCAGAGAAATTACTCCATCACCGAGCGGGAGTACTCGGCTTTAGTTTGGGCTGTTGCCAAGTTCCGGCCGTATTTGTACGGCCGCACGTTTTCGGTCGTTACAGACCACCACACACTCTGCGGGCTGTCTTCCCTCCGGGACCCGACAGGACGGCTTGGCTTCAGGGCTTTGCTGCTCCGGGAATTTTCATTTATTGTCAATTACAAGACTGAACGCCTCCACAAGGACGCTGACTGCCTCTCTCATCACCCCGTGCATCCCCCTGATCCTGCTACGCGTGATCCGGTGGCCTGCGTGATGGCTTTACCTGACATGACCGACATGCGCGCTGAACAACAACGCGACGAATGCTTACAGTCAGTCATCGCCGGAGTGCAATCTGGCAGCACTGACGGCACGTGCCGCATGTTCGTGCTGCACGACGGCATCCTCTACCGCCGCAATACCAACCATGACGGCCTCGAGTTGCTCCTTGTCCTTCCTCGTCATCTGCGATCCATCGCTCTCGAACAATTTCACGATGCATCGACGGCGGGACACCTTGGAGTTTTGCGTGCATACGACCGCGTACGACGCCGGTTCTTCTGGCCGGGTCTCTACTGCTCTGGGCGTCGCTATGTCGGAACTTGCGAATTGTGTCAGCGCCGGAAGAAACCTGCCCTGCCACCTGTCGGACGACTGCATCCAATTGAAGTTCTCTCTGAACCGTTCTTTCGCCTATGCTTTGACATGCTTGTGCCCTTGCCGACGACGACTAGAGATAATAAGTAGATCGCCATCGCTACTGATTATGCGACACGCTACGCAATAAAAAAGGCGTTGCCGACTAGTTGCGCAACAGACGTCGCCGATTTTCTCTTCCACGACGTCATTGTCCACCACGCTGCACATCGACCGTTACTTACAGACTGCGGCCGCTCGTTCTTATCTCGAGTTGTTGACGACCTCCTCCGCTCTTGTGGCACTGAACACAAGTAAGCAAGTAAGTAAGTAAGTAAGTAAGTAAGTAAGTAAGTAAGTAAGTAAGTAAGTAAGTAAGTAAGTAAGTAAGTAAGTAAGTAAGTACGTAAGTAAGTAAGTAAGTAAGTAAGTTAAGTAAGCAAGTAAGTGTGTTTATTTTCCATGTTAAACTGGAGGGTTTTCTGGCAGAAAGTTGCATGAGCAGCTTGACTATGTCCAGAAAACCCTTACAAGCGGTTGTACACGAGTGGTACAGAAATAACACACATACAATAGTTACAGTCATAAAGAGAAAACATTCACCAGCTATACATACAGAGTCTAATAATCTATTGCACAAAGTTCAAACAATAAAATCGAAAATAGAAACGCTCGAATGGTCATACAAATGTTCAGAAATAAATAGGAATAATCAAGCAAAACATAATAAAGTAAAAAAATCACATTTCAACAAAATATTTCCGCGGCTCACCTTTGGTATACGCTATTGTGTTTTTTTACGTGTTTAGAACATGGGGCCGGTTGTAAGACAACATTTGTAATATATAATAAGTGCGAAAACGTGGTATATTCCATGTAATAATAGTTCTTGTGTGTATGTTAGCAAGACGCAAGTAAAAAAATGCCAGAGTCGAATAAAAATCAGCAATGGAAGCCGTCGAAAAATACATTTTTTTGTGACAACTTAAAGTGATACAAATGGTTGACCTGGACAATGTTATGTGCTTCGAAAGCATATTTGGAGGTAGTTGTATTATCAATATCGTCGATTATACGAACAATTTTTTTTTTTGCAGTACGAGAACGTTATTTATGTTTGTTTTGGTCATTGTGGCCCATACTAAATGGCAGTAGATAAGGTGAGAAAAAAAGTGCGTAATAAACTCGTAATGTACATTTCAAAGTTTCACGACATCGCGACAGAACCCCGCAGACGGAAGAGAGTTTCTTCCAGACAAAGTCAGTGTGGGCAGCCCAGTTTAAATAACAGGAAAAATACACTCCAAGTATCTCGTGCATTTCAACTATTTCTATTTCGTGATCTTCAAAGTGAAGGATTAAATGCGGTATTATCGGTTTGTTTCTTGCGCGAAATATTATAGCCTTGGACCTTGTGGGATTAATTCTTAACTTATTCATCTAAACCACCACCTAAACAATTTAATTAGTAGGTCATTACATTTCGCCATTAAATCATTAAGGTTAGGGCCTGAAAGAAGTAGTGTGCTATCATCCGCGTATATCACAAAATCCATGGAAGGATCTATGCTTACAATATCATTTATGTACGTATTGAACAAAATGGGTCTTAATATGCTCCCTTGTGGGACACCACATCTGATAGGCAAAAGGTATGCAAGTTCATTATCAAAAGAGACCGACTGGATTCTGTTTTGGAGATATCCTTCAAGCAATGTGAGTGGTCTACCATGGATTGCGTACATTTTAAGTTTGTTAACAAGAACCATATGATTTACGCAGTCAAAAGCCTTACTAAAATCAAGGAAAAGGCCACCGTATACAAGTTCTTATTATTATTGTTGAAAATTACTTCCTTTATTGTTAACAACGCTGTTTCTGTAGATTTACCAGTTCTGAAACCAAATTGTGACTCATATATTACCTTATCTTTGTCGAAAAGCTTACTTATTCTTGAAGAATTTACTTTTTCCAGACCTTTGGAAAACACAGGGAGTACTGAAATCGGTCTATAATTTGTTGGTACATTTTGGTCGCCCCCCTTTAAATATGACAGATACTTTTGCAGTTTTCATTGCGTTGGGAAAAACCCAGCACTCAAATGCAAGATTGTAGATGTCGTACAAGAATCCTGGCTTTCTAATGGTCAAACATTTTTCCTAAATAATTAACGGTTATTTCGTTTGAATCGACCAGCCTGAGGTGGTGGCATTGTATGCTTGATTTCAACTAACTTTAGTCACAAGGCCACAATTTCGTATCAGTGTGTGTCTGCTGAATGCGAAATTTTAGCATTAGACATAACACTCCCAGACCGCTCCCCTGTTACCTTAGTTAAATTATATTTCCCAGCAGGAGTACAGGATACCCGATCTCTAGACAGTGCATTAGCTGCCAGCAGAAATGCCATAGTACTCGCTGATGACTTTTATTCTCACCACGTGTCTCCGGGTTTTAAAACTGATGTAAGTGGTAAACGCCTGTTGGACTAGACTCTTGATAATAATCTATCCTGTTTAAATTCAAGAATTCCTACGTTTCTTCGCGGCCAGACTCAATAGGCCATAGATCTTAGTTTCTGCAGCTCGTCTCTAATTGTATCATCGTGCGATACTATAGACGGCGCTACATACAGGGATCACCTTCCTATTATTTTGGGGATTGATTTCCCTGTGATTTCTTTCAGAAGAAGAAATAGCACATTTGTAAACTGCTCCAAATTTCAAGAGGACTCGAAGTCTACGATGCTTTCCTGTGCGAATATGCCAGAGAATATTGGGGCTATGCGTTTCTGCGCAGCTTTAGAACGTTCCTTGAAGAACGCAGCTTTTTATTTCACCTCCGACACAGGTAAATCTTTCAGTCCGTGGTGGAATTCAGAATGCACGCACGCTCACCGAAAATGAAAATCTGCCTGGAATAAAGTTCCTTGTAATCAATGTCCAAACAATCGGAGAAATTACCAATAATGGCGACTATTAAGGAGACTATTAGCGGCAGGCTATCCGAAGACTTTGATCACTGCAGTGGCTGAATCTGTGTACAAGCGTTTGAAAATGAAAAACAGAGGGGATCGCGAAGTGTGAGGTAAAATACAAAAGAACTTGGCGGTTATGCCGTGTATCTATATTGGCACGCACTAGTTACGCTGGAAGTCGAGGAAGCAGAAGTGTGCGTGGTAGCTGCTGCCAACACGAACTGTAAACGGCCGTTCGCTTAGAACTGACTGACTGGCTTTTCCTCTCGCGACAAACTGGTGGAAGTGCTGGGTACGCATCCATCGTATGCCTACGGGTCCTGAACCAGAAGCTACCGATGCCAGTACCTCGGGGACGGCAGAAATCTATCGAATCAGCCGTCGCCTCCAAGGTCTTCCACCGCAATACAGTCCCCTGGCAAGCACCGTGAGGAAGATGTCAACAACTACCACAAGCCAAACCGAGGGGATCCCAAATGCTCCCGTACCATGCATTCTCAACGCGCCTCACACGCCTAACCCGTTCCATGGCGACGCCTTTGAGGACGTTGAAGACTGGTTGGACCATTTCGACCGGGTCGCCGCTTTTAACGACTGGGACGATCGCCGTAAGTTGAAGAACGTCTACTTTTCCCTTTTTGACGCGGCGAGAGTATAGTACGAGAACCACGAAGCCTCATTTACCAGCTGGCAGGAGTTTTACCGAGTGCTTTGCGAAGCCTTCTGCACTCCCGAAAGGAAAGAAAGAGCCGAACAGGCACTGTCTTCGAGGTTCCAAATGCCAAACGAAACCGTCGCCATGTTCGTCGAAGACATGACGCGATTGTTCCGTCGGGCCGATCCAGTAATGCCAGAAGACAAGGAGGTGCGTCTGTTAATGCGAGGCCTAAAGGAACAGCTTTTTGCGGGCATCGTGCGCAATCCTCCCACAACAGTCTCTCAATTCGTTCGTGAGGCAACAGTCATGGAACGAATGCTTCGGCAGCGGCTCTCGCAGTATGAACGCCAGACCACCATGACTGCTGCATGCTCTCTCGTACCTGCAAATGATGACAGGGAGTCACTTACCGAGCTAATACGACAAATTGTTCGAGAAGAACTGCAGAAGTCCTATGCATCGGCTCCGGCACCTCCCAGTGCCGCGGTTCTTACGGATGTCATTCGGGAAGAAATCGGCAAAGTGGTTCATCCCTCTCCACCAACACAACTCGAACGTCCCACGTTCTCGTACGCGGCTGCTCTTCGGGCTTGCGCGCCGTCGACGGGCCGTTTTTCGCAGCCGCCTGCTGGTATTTCTAGACGCTCCCCAAGTCCGATCCACCGCACGAATCCGCAAGCACCCTTTCATCCTGGTCCGCGCAAATCTACAGTATGGCGCGCCCCCGACAACAGTCCGTTGTGCTATCACTGCGGGGAGGCTGGTCACATGTATCGCGATTGCCAGTACCGACGGATTGGTCTGCGGGGATACCACCCGGACGCCCGTTGCCCGCGCTATGGCGAACGCCCGCACGAAATCGAGCAATACTTAGAAAGTAACCGGCTTCCTCCTGCCCAACAGCGAAGACAGTCACGGTCACCTTCACCTCGTCGGTACGCGTCACCGAACCGTGCTCGACCCGCCTTTGATTCCGCTGGAGTCAACGGTGGAAGGCCGCGCCGGGGAAACTGAAAACGGCGACCTCCGGGGGTGAGGCCGCTGTCATGCGAACCGTCAAATATCCTCCGACGACGCCATCCCCTCAGCGACGTACCGCTGACGCCTTCATTCGAAACTGCAAAAAAAACTTCTGCTGCTATTACTGCTTCAATCGATGGTTATCCGGTAACTGCACTTGTAGATACGGGAGCTGACTACTCGGTTATGAGTGCCTCACTGGCGACTCGGCTACGCAAGGTGCTGACAGTGTGGGACGGCCCACATCTGATTACGGCCGGAGGACACCTCGTGTCACCCACTGGACGATGCACCGCCAGACTTGCAATTTCTACTTCGACTTTCGTAGCGTCTTTCCTTGTGCTGCCCAAGTGTTCTCGGCTAGTTATACTGGGCATGGATTTTCTCCAGGAATATGGGGCGATCATTAACCTTCGTGACTTGTTCGTGACTTTTTCTAACTATGTTTCTTCGGATTCGAATGTGGAGGATGAACATCACCGCGCGGCTTTACGCGTGGTCGATGACAGCGTGACGTTACCGCCTCGAAGTAGCATCTTCGTCCTCGTTGAATGCCCCCAAGAACAACTAGGAATAGGCATCGCCGAAGGTAACCTCACCATATTGCTGGATCACGAAGTCGGCGTCGCACGAGGTCTCGTAGAGCTCCAACATAGGCAAACCACGATTCTAGTTACGAACTTCAGTGGCGAGTACAAGCACTTTGCGAGGCATACCACCATGGCCTACTTTGAAACGATGGCCGAGTCCAACGCCTGTGCTTCGGTAACGACAATCTCAATTCCGGAACGCAGCGATGTGGACTTGACCAGTCACATCAACGTCAACCCGCAGTTAGACCAACCCGAAAAGGAGAGGCTCCTCACTCTGCTATCGTCATTTACTGACTGTTTCGCCAGCACGTCGAAACTCAAGTAGACTCCTTTAACCAAACAGAATAATCACTGAACCGACCGTCGAACCTGCTCGCCAACACGCTTATCGCGTGTCGCAGAGAAAACCGGATGCTATTCGTCATCAAGTTAAACAAATGCTCGACGATGATGTCATTCAACCATCGACAAGTCCTTGGGCTTCACCTGTTGTATTAGTTAAAAAGAAAGACGGTTCACTAAGATTCTGTGTCGATTATCGCAAACTGAACAAGGTCACGAAAAAAGACGTTTACCCACTTCCTCGAATTGACGACTCCTTGGATCGCCTGCGACATGCCCGTTACTTTTCTTCAATAGATCTGCGTAGTGGGTACTGGCAAATTGAAGTTGACGAACGGGACCAGGAAAAAACGGCGTTTATAACACCCGACGGTCTCTATCAAAGGTCCTCCCTTTTGGATTGTGTTCCGCTCCGGCCACATTTCAACGCATGATGGACACAGTTTTATCTGACCTCAAGTGGAACTCGTGTTTAGTCTACTTAGAGGATGTAGTTGTTTTTTCCACCACGTTTGAACAACACATCCAGCGGCTTGAGGCGGTTCTTCAAGCTATCCGCACCGCCGGCCTCTCCCTGAAGCACGAAAAATGTCACTTTGGCTACGAGGAGCTCAAATTTCTAGGTCATATTGTCAGCAGCACCGGTGTGCGCCCTGACCCTGACAAAGCCCTGGCAGTTGCTCTGTTCCCGATACCGAAGACAAAACACGATGTCCGCCGATTTTTAGGGCTTTGCGCGTATTACCGCCGTTTTGTACCCAAGTTTTGTGAAATTGCCGAACCTTTGCAACGACTCCTCAAGAACGACGTCACATTTGTTTGGGGCCCAGCACAATCCGACGCCTTCCACGACCTTCAGCGACGTCTACAGACACCACCGATCCTTGGTCACTTTGACACCGAGGCTGACACAGAAGTGCATACTGATGCTAGTAACGTTGGTATCGGAGCGACACTCGTACAGTTTCAAGCTGGTGTTGAGCGCGTTATTGCGTATGCCAGCCGAACCTTGTCTGCTGCTGAAAAAAACTACTCAGCAACTGAAAAAGAATGTCTGGCAGTCATATGGGCTATCCAGAAGTTCCGCCCATACCTGTACGGACGCCCCTTCCGTGTCGTCAGCGACCACCACTCTCTCTGCTGGCTGGCGAATCTCAAAGATCCTTCAGGCCGTCTCGCAAGATGGAGCCTTCGGTTGCAGGAATTTGATGTGACCATCGTCTATCAGTCTGGCCAGAAACACACTGACGCCGACTGTCTCTCCCGCGCCCCCGTCGAACCCGCACCACTAGATACTGACGACGATTCTGGTTTTCTTTGTACTCTCCCGTCTTTAAACCTTGCCCAACAGCAACGCCAAGATTCCGAGCTCCAGCCCTTGATCGAATACCTTGAAGGAAGCCGCCCACAACCCCCACGACAGTTCGCGCGTCACTTGTCCTCTTTCTGCCTACGTGGCGACATCCTATACAAGCGGAACTTTCACCCTACGGCAACCGTTTTCCTGCTCGTTGTTCCCGCTACTCTTCGCGACGACGTTCTACGTGCATGCCATGACGAACCAACGTCCGGGCATCTTGGTTTCACGCGTACTCTCGCGAGGATCAAGCAGAAGTACTACTGGCGAAAACTAACAAAAACCGTGAAGCAGTACGTCAGAAGTTGTCGAGATTGCCAGCGCCGCAAAGTTCCACCACTGAAACCAGCCGGTCTGCTTCAGCCTGTCCGACCTCCTTGCTCACCTTTTGAACAAGTCAAGATGGATTTACTGGGCCCAATTCCCAAGTCTTCCGCCGATAACCGCTGGATCGTCGTCGCCACCGATTACCTCACTCGATACTGCGAAACACAAGCCGTTCAGCGAGCTACTGCTTCAGATGTTGCTAACTTCTTTATCAAAAATATCATCCTTCGACATGGTGCTCCCGCTGTCGTTATCACAGACCGTGGTACGGCCTTCACTGCCCAGTTGGTCCGAGCTATTCTGCAGCTGAGCGGAACAACGCACCGTACGGCAACTGCGTATCACCCGCAGACTAACGGTTTAACTGGGCGTCTCAACAAAACGATTGCGGATATGCTTTCCATGTATGTTGCCACGGACCATAAAAATTGGGACGAACTGCTCCCGTATGTGACATTCGCGTACAACACTGCCCTACAACAAACCACCGGGTTTCCTCCTTTTCGTCTGGTCTACGGACGCGACGTCACCACTATGCTCGACGTGATGCTCCTACCAACTTCGTCTCAACCTACCGCACCAGATACAGACGCCTTTGTTCAGCGTGCCGAAGCGGCGCGGCACCTTGCGCGGCAACGAATTCTATCCCGACAAAGTCAAGATGCTCGTCGATACAAAATATGCCATCGAGACGTCACATACAACCCGGGAGATCTTGTATGGGTTTGGACCCCTATACGTCAACGAGGCCGGCCAGAAAAATTATTGCGCCGATACTTTGGACCCTACATAGTTTTGCGTCGTCTAAGTCCTGTCAACTACGAAGTTATTCCCGCCGACACTTCGCACCACTCCCGTAGACCACGTTCCTCTGACATTGTTCACGTTACCAGGATGAAGCCTTACCATTCGCGCTGACTCTCATCCACAAACTTTGTGATGCGGCCCCTGTCGTCTCGGCCGTTGTCTTTCTCATTTCTTTTATTTTTTTCCTTGTGGCATTTAAACTCTCCCCAACTTTATTTATTTATTTATTTTGGGGGGAGGGGTAATGGCACGCACTAGTTACGCTGGAAGTCGAGGAAGCAGAAGTGTGCGTGGTAGCTGCTGCCAACACGAACTGTAAACGGCCGTTCGCTTAGAACTGACTGACTGGCTTTTCCTCTCGTGACAATATGTACATGGTATTTCACACAGATTGAAAAAGGTTGCGGCAAGAAACGACGTCAGATTGGTTTGTTCTGCGACTTCTAAACTTGCAAAACTTTGCATGAGGGTCTCGTAGCGCAGTTCGCGAAAGAGTAGCTGCAATACCACGCATGTCGCGAAGCGCCGCACATGCGGCACGTGTGTAGTGTATTCCTTTGAGATGTGGTAGAGATTACATAGGACAAGAAAGCTGAACTAGTTGGTAAGGATTCATTATGCAAAAAAAGAGGTGAGGCGTGCAGACAATACAGAAGTGGACAACACGAACGCCGACTATCAACTGAAGGGAGCACTTAGGCGAAAAAAAGAAAGGAGACACAAAACATATGAGTTTTGTGTCTTTTTTCTTTCAATTGATAGTCGGCGTTCGTGTTGTCCACTTCTGTACTCTTGTGTCCTGTCTGCACGCCTCACCTCTTTTTTGCATGATACACAGGACAAACCGGTCGCTGTGTGAATGATCGGATTCGCGTGAGGATGCGAATCTAGTATCCACAAGCACAGGAGGTAATCTTCCGCTACAGTGTAAGGAGTGTGGTTGTAATCCCATCTTCAGTGGCGTTTTAATCTTGGGGAAGGCTAAGACTCAGCAGGAAAGATAATTGATTGAAGCCTATCGCATCTTACACACCCGAGAAGTGTGTAAGCGCGCCATCTGTGTTCCTTACCGAGAAATAGCTTTTATTTCTTGATAAGTGTCGACGTGAATAGATGAGGCGTTGACCCTGTTTTTGTTATGTTGTGCCTTGCGCATGTTCAGTACGGACTTGGGAGACGTCGTTTTCATAACGAAGTTCAGTTGTTTGTCCAGCCACCTTTCCTGTCGCTTTGTCTATGTCTGCTTCTTGATTTTTCTACTTTCAAATTTGCGGCCATTCTCCTAGTATAACCATGTACCAACTAGCCGAACAAGTCACTCTCACGAGTAGAGGAAGTTCGAGGCAAAGGGTACCGGCAGGACAGTCGACCAAAGCTGAATGCGCCGTAAGAAAGTCGAGTCCGAGGATTAGGTCATGGGTACAATTGGTCAGCACTGCAAAAAGAACAGGAACGTGGCTGTCCGCGATACTTGTACGGAAAGTACACATTCCAGTGACGTCAACAGTGGTGCCATCGGCCACGCGGACGGCTCGAGTAGTAGGAGGCATGATAACTTTCCTCAGTCGAAGACGGAGTTTACAACTCATTATGGACAACTGGGCTGCAGTATCTATTAACGCCGTCAATTGGACACCGTCGACGTGAACATCAAGTAAGTTCTGGTTCGCTGGGAGCATCAATGGAGGATTTCGACACGACGAAGATAATGCAGCAATATGATCGCTTTGGCGCAAACAAGGAAGGACGGAAGGGAACAAGGGGAGCGCCCTTCAGTCCTTCCTTGTTAGCGCCAAAGCCATCATATTTATGGTCTACCCATCAACTCTTAAAAAATGTTTCCACCTTTTGGGATTTATCTTGTCTCAATTATTCATCATCTATCTTGCCCGCATTTTCTTTAATGCTGTGCGCCCGTTACTTCTAGGTCACCAACGGCATGCTCGTTATTAGCGTGACAGAGTATTCTCGACAGGAAAGTATATCGAGCGCAGAGTTTTCAAGAAAGGAAACTCAGGCAAGGCAGATGACCATGCATTATCGTTGTGGAACAAGTCCCAAAGGGTGCAAACTTTTTTGTGAGTGTACCCCGACCCGTACACGACGGAACAAAATAAATTACACAAATTTACCTCAACAACGTCGTTGACCGAATCACGGCATCTCCACCGTACGAACGATGCGGAGGCATTCCAAACTGTTCCATCGACAAAGCTTGTAGCCTCTAAGGGGAACAATTTTTGTTTCAATAACTGCGTATATATCAAAAGGGATGCGTAGTCGTATGCATCTGCAGCCGTTCAGCGCCTCTTCCGCTGTCTGCTGCGGCTGTGGTCCGGCGAAATTCGTAACGGCATCCGATCCAGCGTAGCATTTCTACCCGTAGTGAGGTTTCCCATGGCCGCGCTTTGTAACGCTGGAACGTGGGCTGTATGCTTCAAATAAACAGCTTTTTGGCCCCAGACCCCGGTCGTCTCAAGCATAGTTCTGAAATCCGCAAACTTTTTTGTTATTGGCCGCCATGCGATTTTTTTTCAACATAAATGTCTCTGCAGATTATTTCCCAACTTTGGAAACCATTCAGCTCTGCAAATCACTTTCAGTTTCGCTTTCATGGTCATGCTCTTGTATTCGGTCACGTGCGGTTACGTCATCGCTAAACTAGCGTCTGCGGCAATGCACCGGAGTGACCAGTGCCTGCCCATGGCCTGTCTGTCAGGGACTCCTCTCGATAACGCGGCCACCGAAGCTAGCTTGTGCAGCACGTTGGTGAAAGCATGGTGAAAGCGATTCTGCGAGAGGCCTAGTTTTGGCGATAGGTCGGCCATGCGCTAGGTCTCAACTGCTTTCTGCGTGTTTTGAGAAATGGTCCTTCCAGAAAACGAAGGCATTTAAAGACTCGTCGCGTCGCCGTCGGACCCGGTAAGTGCGGACCTGCATACGCCATAATCGGTTGGAGCACGTGCGCGACACCCAACGCGCCTCTGAGCGCGTCTTTATAATGGCGAAGACAAAGGCTCGATTCAGCTGTGCGTACAGCCACCTAACATAAAGTAAACATGGAGAAAAGTAGGTAGTTGGCAAGACATTTCACTCGTCATTGTGTGTAGGACAATGCCAGATCAGCTTTTCGCCGTAGTCAGTCTGTTCTTTCGCAGCGGTTGCCGTGTGCGTATATGCGTTAGTGCACATCTTTCGCGGAAGCGGTTCGGCGCGTTCGATCGGTGTGCGCACGATGTGTCAAGTTTTGCGTTTTGTATGCAGCTGTATGTAGGCTCTACGTGACCGCCACTCAGGACGTGTTTGCATGCTTATTCGTTCGTTGTCTGTGGAGTTGTAGAGAAAACGAGGACGCAAGAAACGACAAAAGTAGGCGCCACGAGCGCTGAATTAATTAGGGTCTGTTCTTGGCGTTTCTTGGGTCTGTGCTGCCGCCTTAATCTGTCCAACCACCATCAAACCTCGCTCAGCAGATTTAAGCATACGTTCATCTCGAAAATACGGTGGACGTCAGGATAGAATATATTTTCATGCATGCCGTGGTAGTGTACGTTGAAGTGTAGTCGTTTTCTTGTGTAATGATTTAAGTCGACAGACATTCATTGGTCATCATGTGCCTAGCTAAGACATTAAAATTTTGCAAAGATGTATTTTTTTTTATTCCGAATAAATTAAGCATGTTTTTGTGTTGCATCAGACACCGCAATATAACGACCTTGATACGAATCGTGTGGGTACAGCAACGATTGAGACAACCTCAGTAGAGATCAAAGTAGAGTTCAAAGTACCTATCTACTTTACAAAGAAGAAACACATCGTTTGTTTAGATTTCTTTTGTGGGATGATCTTTGACATTTAAATATGGGCAAACTATTTGGGTCAATTTGTGGGAATTTTTATCATTTGAATGCCACTTATTGATGTGGCTACAAGGTGATCTTGTAGTAGACTTTGTCACGAATGAAAATATCCTTGTTAGCATTTTTTATTTTACTGAAATAGAATAATGGGTCAGTTTAACTGAAGGGCTCGTGACACCCGCCTTGGTGAGCTGTGATTCTTTCCATAGGTACACGTAATTGTTTCAAATATATGCTTGTTAGAAATTGAGCACATTATCCACATTTGTTTCACTGACCCTCGAGTTGCATGCTGTACTGCTGCGTTGGCACGCTTTCACTTGTGGCATTGGTTGGTTCGGTGTGAACGCAGTGTGGGAACTGCATTGCCAAGAACGTTGGCAAGCAACTGTGGCTGTTGGCTGCTGCAGAGCACGAGGTTTGATTGCCAGCCGTGGTGGCCACCATCTGATGGTGTACACTCGCCATGGAAGAACCCCGGGTGGTCAAAATTAATCCAGAGCCCTTTGCCACGGCATACCTGGTAACCCACTGTGCACATTTAGTTTTTTCAAAGAGCACTAGAAGCAGTTACGCTGGAACGAAACATTTGTGCTTGATGGTGTCACTTTCACCAGAGCTTTCCATAATGGTTCCACAAGAGAGAGTTGGTGTTGTAAAAACAGTCTGCTGCATTTGTGATACGTTGTAGCCGACTGCTTGCCCATAAAAGAGCATTGCATTTCACCCACTAGATATTAACCACAGAAAGAAGCTGTGCAGCATACTTTGTTATTGACCCTTGCAGGATGGTGGTGCAGTTTTGGTCTGGCTGTAGCAGTTGGATGACATGCGAGACTGCCAGTCAGGCGCTGTATTGGAGAAGCCCACGGCAACAAATTTTGCCCTTGGCAGTATCCCATCTCATGCCCTGCAGGACAGAGGCCTCTTTCCTCCAATTGCCTCACTTGTGTCATGTGGCTCCATCGTATGTGCCCGCAAGATGTGAAAATAATCTGTTTCCAATGCAGAGCTGTACTCTGGTCAGCCTGTCTTCCTTTCACCCAGCATTTTCTGTCCATGCCTGCCTCGCCACACGGCCTCTGCAGCCGTGTTTCCCCGAAACCCGTTCTGCGGTGGGCGGCTTGTCAGCGCTGTGCACTGCCCGACTCTCGGATTGCAGCTGGGACTCCACTGCTCTACCCGTCTGCTCTCGACCACACTTCCTGTTTCTGCCTGCCAGTTTTCTGTTTCACCACGCATTATTAGCTTCTTCTCAATTAGCTTCCTCTCTTATGCTCCAATTAGGTTCCATGTCTGTAGGTTACCACTGCTAAAGGGCAGCCCACTGTACTTTTTGAGCATAATGTCATTCACAACCTGCGAGTGCTATCTGTGCCATGTCACTTCACCTTCGGTTGTCATTTATCACCACAGTGCGAGTGGCCATTTTGTATTCTGTCACAGGGGCCCTCATTATGCCACCGTTAACCCGCTGACAGACGATGGCAGATGGTGGAATGCGACATGCTACCAAAGTCGGCTCATTCCAGCTTCTAGGCAGTTTGAGCTGCAAAGGAAAAGCATGCTTTTGAACCATACTTACAGTTGTAGTCATTTGTTGTGCGGCTGTCCTCTCTTCTATTAATGTGTGCAGGTCTCGGCACCATCAACTGCAGCAGCCTCAAGTGAGGGACAAGGTGCACAGGATGAATTGTCATTTAACACCACAGTGCAAGTTCCCGTTTTCTATTTTTTGCAAGAGGCCCTCATTATGCCACTGCGAACCTGCTGATGGGGGCCGATAGTAGAGCGTGACGTGCTACCAAAGTCAGCTCGTTCCTTGTTTTGAGCTGCAAAGGAAGAGCATACTTTTGAGTCGTACTTACAGTCGCAGTTGTGTGGCTGCCCTCTCTTCTATTAACGCGTGCAGGTCTTGGCAGTGTCAACCAGAGCACCCGCCTCGAATGAGGAACACAGTGTGCGGGATCAGTGGCATTGCCATAAATTCATTTCTGGTGGGGGTGTTCTTCACCGACAACTACCACTCCTTCACCCCTGTCCCCCTCTCTCTTAGACAAAGGACGAACTCTGAACACTTCCCGGGCAACAATGCTTTAACAAGGATGCATGTTTTTGCATTGCCGAAACAACACTTTCCTTAACTTCTGATAAAAGTTTTTCAATGCTAAGGCGTGCAGCCACTTTGCATGAAGTTATGCTATCAACCTTATGCTATCTTTAGAAATATTAAAAAAAGGTAATAAAAATTCTGTTTATGAATTGATGCACTTACGTAAGGTATGTCGATAACCTAGCTGGTACACGACTTCAAAAAGCAAACAGCGCTAAAAGCGGGGCCGGAGAAAAAACAGCATCCTATAGTGTCTTCTTGTTTGCAGGCCAGACTTGTTGCAGCCCAGGTAACAGTGGAGATCACCGTTGTTTTCCAGCCAGATCTCCTGGTGAGTGGTACGGCCACGGAAGGTATGGTACTACACCTACATATGGAAGAGGGCGAGCACTATTTGCAAGTCGCCTAACACTCAATGGCGCTTTCGGCATTGTGGGCGTGCTATATTATTCTAGGTATAGAAATGCAGGAATGAAGCTTTGCGCTAGAACTTCAGTAGTATCATGTGATGCAAGTTTCACTCAATTCTCTCTGATCTGCTGTCCAACTTGCTTGAACAGATGTTTGGAAGTAACTTGTGATCATAGTATTGTAGTCATCACGCAACATATATTGTGATTTAATCACATTCGGTAACTGATGCGGCAGACAGTCCGAAACAGGGCTGCTTCCTGTTTAGAAGCCTTTGTGAAGTTTATGGCATCTGTAGTTTGCAGTAAAGTAAGGACCAGTAGCTTCGAGAGATTTGAAAGTGTCATGTCTCCTGACACCCGTCTATTCTGAAATTTGCCAAGACACGTTTAACTGGGATGGGCTCTCCGCAGCAAGCAGCACGCTTCACAACGGGCTGGGTGAGCCTGAGCTGGGCAACTGGCGACGACAGTCTCGTGCTGAGCTATCGGGCAGTGACAGGATGCTCTCCCTATGCCCATAAATATCTACCTACTTCCTTCTTGATGGCTTTTAATGTGTGTCTGCCCTACCGCTCCTTGTATTCATCACTGCACTCCCCTTCTTAAAGATCTTTTTTAGTTTGTCACTGTCGCACTCTTCAAAATTCACCGGGTTGTTAAACAGCGTGGCGGACTCTAACATTCCTATATTTCTATTTCTATGTAGACTTCGAGGCCATTCACCTGCCTGCCCCCACACCTGTTTGTTGTGGTGGTTTCTTAGCTTCCCTAGCCCAGCATCCCTGTCCTTGATATATTTTGCCATGTGCAAATCAGCATTACATCTTTTGCACTGTTTTCATTCTTAACAGCATATACAAAATTGCTGAACAGCAACCTCTTCTCAAGTTTATTAACATGATGAAAGTTGGAAATAAGGGAAAGAAGAAAGAAAAGTGCATACTTATTATGCAATTCCTAGACAGGCAAGTCGCAATGTTTTCGGAATTCTCCCGTGCAGCACGGTCAACGATTTGTTCAAGTACCAGACATGAGAAGCTCTATGACGACACAAAGGCCTGGTGGGGAGCAACAATGCCTCCAAATTTCGTGCTCGTGCCATCTTCATCTGTGTGTGGAATATTTAGCGGTGATCTCCCCCTCAGCAGTCATGGTTAACACAATCTGGAATGAGGTAGAGTGGGGCTGCAATGTTCTGTGCGTGCGAGAGGGGATCGCCCTCCCTTCGGACCACCACTAGCATTAAGCTTTCCCTTTCGTCCATGTCTCCTTTTCGGAGGCCACCTCCTGAAACTTTCTGTTCCATGGGAAAGGGGGCAATGGGAAGGAGGTTTCGACTTCCGTCCCCGGGCTATGCCAATACACATAATGTTGTCCGGGGCTGTGGTGTTGTACACAGTGAATTGAGTGAAATAAAGGCAAAGAGCACATATTGAACAATCAACGAGTACCCATCCCAACAAACAAGGTTCACGAATCGCTCACAGCATACAAACATGTATTAAGAAAAAGTAAAAAAAGAATACAGGATTGCTGAGGCCAAGTTCTGAAGTGAGCATTGATCGTTATGGAGGTGTCGAATGAAATTATGCAGTTCAAGTTTGCTGGATTGCTCTGTTGCAAACAGCCCTGTATGTGTGTGTACTTTCTCTTTTCTCCCCCCCCCTTTTTTTTTACACTGAATTGGGATCAAAACAAGAAACTTTTCAGTTGGCTTAGCCTTCACAGTGAACCTCAAAATTTAAGGGACCACGGCGTCTTAGAAAATGCTGCACATCTCCACAGCCTGGTATTTGCAGCCTGCACTGTAGCCATGCAAATGACACAATCTTGCTGGCTACAGTTACAGACTTTCAGGCAGTTTGGAATTTCCCTAGATCCTGCAGTCTGTAGAACCTTTTGTTGACGATAATTTGTGCATGGCCGAGCAGAATGAAAAGAGTGCATACTGAATGGGCCTCTGTCTTCTTTTTTCAATGTGCCCTACCGCCATATTTGTATGCACTGCACTTCATGAACCCTTCTTCTACAAATGCGTGCAAGAAGGAATTGCTTGCGAACCTCCGTCACTCCTCTGTATATTTAACTAAGCTCTGGAACCACCTGCTTAAAAAAATTGTCTTGTGTGCCATTGTGGAATGTCTTTGAAATGCAGCAATTGCATAATCATTAATTTCTTGTATTCAAAATGGAGTGTTGAGTGGAGGAATGTTCTGGAAGTGTTTATCTGCACAAAATTGACATAAAAGAATAATATAAGTCTAGCATTGATTCAGCATTTAACCGTAGTGTCTATCTAAGTGAACATAAAAAGGGTTAGATAAAATTGAATGGCTAAATCGTTTTTAAATTTTCATGCCGAATGTTCAAACGTTTAACAAAATAGGGTATAAGGAACTGGTGGATACAACGGATTAGTATTCTTCGAATTTCGTCATGAACAATAATTGCAAATCAAATTTTAGTAAATGAAAATTTTCTGAAAATGGGTACAAGAAAAGGTCGCTGCCAGTCCACTCCTGTGAAGTTCACCGAAGCTGTAGGTATGTTCTGCTTGTAATGTAGGGCAGCTTGTGAAACACCGATCCCTGGACGAGCGCCCATAGTGTTGTGCGCCAGCAGCTATTCAAAGTGATATACGACACAAATACATGTTTCAATGCAGTTTACAAAACCTTAATTTGTTACTTTAAAATGACTGCTATAACTGCTTTGTGGTCACTATAATACACACTGGTGTTTTCTGTTCTTATTTGAGAAATGTTTGAGGCCAAAGTCAACTTGATGCATGACCCATTGGTTGACTCGGATTGTTAAAGTAACCAAGGCTGAGGCCTTCCACCAAGCTGGTGAATATCGTATTTACTCACATAATGATAGCACTTTTGTCAGAAAAGTGGAAGCAAAATCACGGGTTTCGCAGGTTAAATTTCCCGCGAAAAGAAAAAATGATTTTTTTTCGTCCTGCATTTACTGTGGTACACCAAAACAAAAATGGCGGCTGGCGGAGCAAGCCAAACGCGTTAAACGCGATCTTTTTTAATCTTCTCGTGAGTACATTACGTGCATTGAAACAGTTTCTTCCGTATCAGTAATGAATACTGTCGTTAACATTGGCAAGTTTGTGGCAATAACATAGCCATGTTCACTTTGAGGGGACAGAAGCAGATGGGCGCGCTTGGCTGCCAATGACATTGAAGCACATGGCCGACATGCTGCGGAAACTGCGGCATCTGTCTTCACTACTATCCTAACACGGCACGTTTCCGCTAAGGATGGGTGAATATCTTAGCTGTGTTACAAGCGTCGGCGTACGTATGAATGGGGTACACTTTTAACGTATCAGTGTAAACATGGCTACTATCGTTGCCGCTCGCGATTTGTTGCGTGCCCACAACTGCAGATGAGAAGAAACGAAAGGCGCCTTTTTTGTTGTTGTTGACCACAACCACTGTAAAGCCTACACAGAATAAAGGCAAGTTTGGTTCCAGCTTTTTTTTAGTCGTGGAAGTGCGGAAAGTGATGAAAGCAATGAAATGAGGCATCTACTTAAGAACGTTTGGTGCATGCAGACCGCTTGGTTTGTCTTGAAGAGTCGTTTGCGTAGCATTTGACAGATGGTAAGCGCGATCATTATTAGCTAGACTTGGCACATGACATATCACTGTGGCAAGTTCGGGGTGAGATCTACACGGGAAATAAAAAAAAATTGAATTTTGACGACAAAATTCAGGGGTGCAATCATTACGCGGGTGCGATCATTATGCGAGTAAATACGGTAATATAAGTCTAGCATTGATTCAGCTTTTGTTCCCGGTTTTGAGGTGTCTAGGTTGAAGTCTGCAATGACTGCTGGCAAAGGATTGGCGGCAACGTACGTTGATCAACGTGGAAGTGCGTGCACCTCGCCGTCAGTCGTGTGGTTTGACGGCGTTATTTATTTATGTCTGTTTCGTATTGAAACAAAAGCTGTGCTGTAGACGTGCTGTGCACTTCTTCTGCCTTACGGGGCTCCTGGCCCGGCTATGCTGCTGGGATTATTGGCCCACCTCGGTTTTCTGTCGACGCAATGGATGTGGAAAGTCCTCGGGATTCAAGTCGTAAACAGCTTCGCTGTAAAATGTTTAGTTCAAAACCAAGATTTATAACTATACTGTGGCAATTAGCTAGCCAAGATCTGGCAGCGCTCGGTGATCCAAGTAGCTTGCATCAGTTCAAAACATCCTGTCCATTTTTGGTGCAGCTGAAAGGGGATATAATTGAAGCTGAAGGCTTAACTTGCACACTTTCTTAATGGGGCTGTCATTGATGCAGAGTACTGCAGAATTTTCAGCCTTGCCTACCCCCCCCCCCCCCCCCTCGTGTAACGTACTGAGAGGCCAAGCTCAATGTGTGTCTCTGCGAAAGTATACAGATTTTGCCATCGTGACACCCAGCTCTTTTTATTTTGGACACACTATTTTGTCTGTCACTGTCTGTCGTGTCAGTGGACACCTGGCATAGCACAGGTCTGCTTTTGGTTTTCATTGACACGTATGTACGAAGGGTGTCCACTGGATTCCGGTTAATTCCTAATGAGATGCAAGCACAAGAACAATATTGTCTGCACAGTGCAGATGTGGACAGCCGTCCTCTAGGAATTTGTCGTAGCACAGCATTGACGCTAGTGTCATGCCACCTGAAACCAGGTTTCCACCAGAACTGCAGCATTGCCAACAAAAGTAGCCCTGCTATAAACCACAATTGCAGGGAGCTCCTAATATCTAGAAGCTGAGAGGAAATTTCTGAAATCGTGAAGCATTGCAAATTTTAAACTGCTTGCTGCATACTTCTCATCAGTTTGCTCTCGTGAGTGACGGCCAGCAAGTGTGGTCTTCATCAAACACGTTGCTTGTGTCATCAAATGACTTCACTGTGGGCAAGACTGTGTGGTCCATAAACGTTGCACAACTGCCTCTGCTGAAATCAGCTGCTTAACACGCAAAACCTTTGACTCTGCAGGCTTTGCATTCAGTGGCAGCCGTGTCCCATTTTGTATTGTGCACTGAAAATCTCTTGCACGAATTTGTACCTGTGTGAGCGTGTGCTGACCAGATAACTAGCACCATCATGTGGCTATCTCGAAAACTGGAACAGTTCTTGCATCTTGTCAGTGACGCTGTGGCTCGGGCAGAGGCCTTGTTTTAGTGCCTGGTAGTGAACAACTACGATATGCAGCAGTGACAGAGAATAACTATAGGAACCGAGGAGTGAGATTTACTACTATATGAGCCGGGATATAGGTCAATCTCTTGCCTTGAAGTGAAAAATAAAATAATTGAAATGCGTTTATTTTCGCAATGGGTTTGCAGTGAATTGACTGCACTGTCCCGAGTGGTGAGCACACAATGTGCTCACTCGCGACGCCCACGAAAAGACATGTCATGCGAGTTGCACGCTGGTGCAGTTCTTCGTCAGAAACTCCAAACTGGTGCTGAGCGGCCATTTTGGCAAAGTCTCCATGACTATCTTGAGCCCCGCTGAGCACTGTCCCCGCATGTCGCTACTCGTTGCTCACCAGACAAAAAGCAAACGACCGTAGTGTGGAAGGTGGGGACAACATAGGAGCACTAACACTGCACTGACTCGGTCTGATGCAACATCAGGATGGACACATCGCTTGCCATGTGTTAAGAGTTCACAAGGTACACGTGCAGCATTTGTGGCATTTCGGTTGATGGAAAACTGTCAAATGGCATCAAATCATGAGCTATCAAATTTTCTAATGTAGCCCACTCATATATGATTTTGCACACGAGCTGTGCTTTGCCAGGACTTCACAACTCAAAACAAGGGCGTGCAGCCGCTTTCACGATGCATTGTGCACCTTATTGCGGTGCTCTCATAGACGAACATTGAGGCAGCTGCCGGTTTGTCTTGCATATGTCTCCTCGCAGGACAGTGGTATTAAGTATACTATGGTTGTGACACGGGACACAAAAGCGTGTTTTGTGTTTCACAGCACATCCACCACGGCTGGCTGCAATAGCATTCACAAACTTGCAAAGCCTGGGTCGTGTTTCTGGAGAGGAAAAAAAGTGCTAGCCAATCCTTTTCAGCCGGTGTTGTGTAGATACGGGAGCACAGCAAGCAAGTCATTTTGAACAGACCAGGCTTAGCTTGTTCACCACCACACTTGATCTGCTTTGGAAGCTTTTTTGATAAAGCAAGTACTAATGCATTTGGGTAATTGACCTGAGCTTTGAAACTTGGTTGCATAAAGTGCGAGTATGACCTTCCAAGAGTGCTGACAAGGCTCACATTTATAATGGTCCTTTTCACAAATTGAATGTACCAATTGAAAGGGGCTTTTCACTTTGCTTAAAGTGCTAGCACGAATCTCTGCTCGAAAGGCACAGCTCCCAAAAAATGTTAAGGAATTGGTAGAAAGTTTGTGCGTGAAACCAGTTTGAGCTGGTTGTTTCTAAACATGCTTGAGGAACACGTGCAGCTGTTGGAATTCATGCACAAGCTTTCTGCCAGTCATGCTGGCACCAAGTGAGATAACTTACCTAAACCAGTTGAAACGTATGTTTGCGTTGTGAACTGTTACACGTGGCAAGTGATATGTCCATCCGGGTGTGGGATAAGGTGCATTGCTTGCTTCTGTTTCTTCCTTTCTGCTCATGTCTCTGTACTATGCGTCATCAATAAGCTTGTTGGAAATTGGCGCCATGTGTGTCTTTGTCTTGTCCCCACCTTTTGCACTGCACTTGTGCTGCAATGAATTGATTACATGCCGAAGACTCTACCTTTGCCAAAATAAACAAATCACGCACGAGGTTGGTCAGAAGAGTGCACAGAAAAAAGCCAGCAATTACATTTGCATAGGGATGCAGCTTGAGCTATGCGTCTGCTATCATGCACACTGTATGTCTCCAGACAGCTACTCCTATATACACTGCTATATAGGACAAAGGGTCATTTCAGCCTGCTTTTTTTTTCTTTGAAATTTCTTGCCTTATATTCCAGTTTATTGAGTACATAAAACTAGGGGTGTGCAAATGCGGAGTAGTAGATTTTGAATTGAATGTTGAATCAAATCAAGAAAGAAAAGCTGAATATTGAATATCTGAAAATTTCGTGCAGGAAATGCAGTGCTGCCCATGCTCGGGAGGCTGATCACATTGCTTGACGGCAATCTCACCAGCTCTCAGCAACTTGGGGACCTGTGAATTGAGATGTACAGTGTGCTCCACTCTTATTCATCTAAACTCCAAATTAGTATGCCTGCACTGATAACTCTGTATACGAAGGTCTGGAAAATATTTTTTGTTGATGGAACGGCTGTCTGGTAGCTTTAAGTGCTTTTTCCCTCCGAAGCTGAAGAAATAGGCAAGTTGTCCTAAACACCAATGTGGTTTTCGGTTTAACAATGGGCCATACTGTGCTTAATGGCAATCTTCTATTGATTAGAAAGTTTTGCTGTACAGTTTTCTTCTGAAGAGCAGGAGGGCTTTTCCATCTTTCTTGCAGGAGGCTTTTGTGGTTCATCGTAAGCTCGTTAATTAAGGCCAATTTGCGCGACAGACAAAAGCGGGGAATGTGTGGCGTTACTCTGCACCGCTACGTGTGGCCATCAGTGCCAACGGTAGAGATATCGCAAACGTCCTGTGTGCCACTCCCTTGCTGTTTCATCTATGTCCATCTGCCGTCCGTGTACATGCATCTACAGTGGGGGTTCAGTGTGTTGTCACATGATACTGTAGAGCCCGCCATGCAAGTCCAAAGCTCGCCTTGCAACCAGCTGCTTGAAGCTAAGAAAAAGAGGCCACTGTGTGCCTGCGAACGGCGTTCAGAACTAGGGGCCACCACATGTTATTTTGCAATGATGGCAGCTGTGAACGTGCAGCAGTCGTCCCAATCGCTTGGTTTCGTTAGCGAAGCAATTTGTCGGCTTTCTGAGGATCATGCGACCACTGGGAATGTGACTGAGATTCGGAAACTGTCACTTTAGTCGCGGACACCTGATGGCTTCAGGCCCAGCAGGCTAGACACTGTAGCCAATGGTGCGACCGTGATGAAAATTTGCCATCGGCCTATGTGAGAACGGGCTGCAAACTGTCGCGGAAAGCTTGTCGCTATTATGTTCCCATGGGTGGCTCATCAGTGGTTGGTCACGTGTACGGGTTAGACTGACAGCTGTTGAAGTGGCATTCAGGTCTGTGGTTGACCAGCCAGCAACTACCGTGAGCAAGCATCCCATGTTCATCTGGGTGCTTGCATGTGGGTAGAAAGATCGGTACCGCGCAAATGTGCATGTGTGAGCATTGAACTTGCCTGTGCGATTTGATCAGTGTGCCCTGTGGTGGCTAATGGACCTGATCTTTGGCCATGCTTCCCTGCTTTTCACATGTGCTGCTTTTTTGTTCCTGGTGTTTGTGTTTAAATATTCCAATTGGTCCAGTTTGCCTGGTTGAATCTTGTACCAATAGAAAGTGGGCGCCATGGCAACGCTGGGCTTGCCCCGGCATACCACGGCTCGGTCGTGTACAGGAAGTAACGATATTCAAAAAACTGAATATTAGATATTAGATTTGCTAATCAAATTATGCGAACATTCACTGTTCAACTCGAAATAGAATATTCGAGTATTCGCATACCCCATGTAAAACCAATAGACAATGAAGCCAGGAAAAGCATTAGAAAAATTAATGTTTTAATTAAAAGTGTAGACAAGGTTGTGCTATGACAAATTTCAAGGATGGTTCACATATTGAAAAATAGCATAGGCGTCATCACTCCATGTGACAATACGCAGGCATTTTTTCCCACGTTAGTGCCTCATTTAAAAATTATTTGGAACTTTGTCACTGCTTCTAGTACCTGCTATATTTATTTAAAGTGGGCTTCCAGTGTGGCTAGACCTGCTCTATAATTCCATGCGAGCAATATTTTTTACTTTTGTTGCTGTGTGTTGGTGCCTTTATTTACTATTGTTTCAGTCTGGCTAAGCTGCATGGTGTGTGTGTTTTTTGCATGCATTGTTAAGTGTTTCTCACATGGCTGTCAAGGTGGCTAGCTTCTGAGGTGTTGTTGAGGTAGCGTTTCACGCCACTTGTCGATCCAGCGGAAGTTATTAAGTTAATCTAGACTTGTGTATTACGCCTCTGGAATGCCAAACTATCAATGTTACCATCACCAGAACCCTGGTAATAAAAAAAAAGAAAGCCCTATACTCTGGAACGGCCTGGCGACAGGTAAATTTCATTTGGCTTTAGCACAATGAGTATCTTGCGAGAGGAAATATTGTCATCCACCTGCACGAAGCCGCGAAAGAAACCCATATGGGTTTCCGGACCTTTATGGGTCCCAGACCGGTCCTCAACTGCAAAGCTTTCTTTCTGGTGAAGCTGTGTTGATTTCCTTTGTGGCATCGTAATATATTTGAGTATATGACAGTTTTTCCTTTCTTCAACCTTCCTCCACCTTATGCGGTTCTGCAAAACTGCTTTGCCAATGAGTGCTTTAATATTTCTCAAGTCGAACACTACTAACCATCATGCCAGAAGGCGATTGACATAATTACGATGTGAAAATCAATCTAGAAAAGTGCCCTGAATAGCTTGAAGCACGGATCCAACTCGGCGGCTTGTTAGCTGCAGGAAATTGTAGCCGAGGAGAAGGAAATTTCAGTGTACAAATAGGATTTGTTTCCTCTTCCTTGAATTTTGAGTCAAGTGTGCTGTGCGATCCCTGGAAAGCTCTGGTCTTAATGTTCTTTTATGATGCAAGGGCTGGTGATTGCATAGAAAAATAATTCATGATGATGGCCATGTTGTGCTAGATGTGACTGCATATTGATGGTAGTTGTGGTGCTGTCCAGAAGGCTGTCCCCACTTGGTTACTGTATTAGAAAAGAGAATGAAAAACTGACAGTGTAGGCGGTAGAGCGAGCAATGCTGAGGGAACGACCTGTGGGAAGTGACGTGGTGGTGGGGATGTGCGAAACACATAGTCAAACATATTGGCTAGTAATTAACCTCTTTCTGGCTAAGTGAACGTAATGTCATTAAGACACCAATCCAAACTTACTGTTGTGTGTTCTTTTAAAGTTCACAACTAAATGAAGCACAGCCTCTTTTGCATGCAGCTTCAACTCGGAGGGAGCAGATGTACATATCATTGAAATCTATCTTTCAAATTACCACGATTCAGTTGTGAGCGAATGTGTGTACTGTATTTGCTTGCATAATTTTCGTATTGCCACATTGGCCATCAAAATTAGAATTTTTTTTCTTTCCTCGTAATATTTTCACCCTCAAATTGCTGCCGCAACTATCGTCTGCTTGTTGCAGCCGGGGATGGCATGTTGCAGCCAAGTACATTGTCACTGTGCGCAACCATAATTGAATACAAACTGCAAGTCGCAAGGTTTCCACTATTTCATGAAGTTTCTGAGTTTCGTGTAAACAGCTAATGCCACAATTGTTTGTGTTACTTTTCCATAGGTTCCTATGGAAGCTACGTGGAAGCTGAAGGCTGCTGTTGACATTGGCGACGCGGCCGTAGCAACACGGTGGAAGAACACATGAGCGTGTCTGAGTGAGGCTGCTGCACCGACAATTTTTTGTGTGTCGTGGTTTGGCAAATAGCACGGATCATTATGTTAATGTCTGAATGATGCATGCGATAGCTAGAATAATGTTATAATGATTGTTTGGGACCAAAATAATGTTTAAAAAGTATGCAGAAACTCCACTGTAGTTGTCTACGTATGCGTGAGCATACCACAAACTTTCAAGTTTCCCATCCCCAAATTTAGGTTGGCCCACTCCAAAATTTCAAGTTGACCCACCTCCCAAATTTCAGGTTGGCCCACTTGCAAATTTTAAGTTGGCGCATCTCTACTACAAGCTTCCCCAGGCATTTTCTGTGGAGCCCTAGTATACCTATGGGCATTATCCGCTGATCAATTTTTTTTTTTTTGCATTCAGTTGTTCCTTACTGCTGTAAAGCTACCGAACATCTACATGTACATTTTAATAATTATTAAATGTCTTTGCAAATTGCGCATTTTTGCCCGGATACAAGGCGTGACACTGTTCGTGTGATGGGCTACAGTAGCAGACGACGGGACTCCTCCCCCCCAAGCAGTGCAGGAAGCCCCATCTGGGGTTACACGGTCAGCTCGCTCGGCAGATGGGCGGTGCCGCTCACAGACTCTGTTCTTCCTCTGTGCCTAGCAGTACTGGCTGCAAATAGGTGCTTTTGCAATTCCTGATACTATAGGCTCTCTGCTCTTATAACAAAATAAATGCTGCTGGCTAGTAATATTTTCTGGGAGCTTTCCTGGGTGGGCACGAAAATGGTTAATTTAGCCGCTTCACTTTTCTTCTTGAGCACCTAGTATCTTGTGTTAAAAAACGTTTACCACATATTTCTTGCAACCCTCCCCACTCCCCCGCCTTTGCTGCTTTGCAGCAATTTTCTGTGAAAAAAGTGCAAGCTTTATGCGAATAAACACTTGAATTGCTGTTTGCCGGGTAGCTTTATGCTGGCCATACTTTTTAAGTGGAAACTAACCTTTAGAAACATGCTTTGCTATGCTAAGAATTTTGTTTATCTGCTGTGCGAAACAAGCACTCTCTTCTTTTGGGGGGGGGGGGACCTTTTGGACATGTATTTGTTGCCCCCCCCTCTCTCTGCCCCGGGGACCTGTGGTTCTTTATTATTAACATCTCGTTTCAATGGTTCTGATAGTCGACTGACCGTACGGCCTTCTTTTATGAAACTTGCTGCAGTCGCGTGTTGTTCTATAAATATTTTTTTTGCTTTTCTGAATATCGGCCGTGCAAAAGTAACACGGTGGATAGGTGGGCGAGGTGGTGCAGCATTGTCGAAAAGTTTGCACGAGGACCGCACACGTTCTGCGCTTTCACTCTGCACGCGTGTGCGCAGTGCATGTTCCTTTTCCTCATCTGCTGTCTTTCCTGTGCTCTTAAGTTTTTCTAATACTGATGATAATCAAGCAGCTTAATGTTTGCAGTTAAATGAGCGCATTTAGTTCTGTTAGCAACTCTTCCTTATTTCTTTTTTTCTTTTGATGATATTTGTAGTACAAAACTCCTGCAGATGATCAGTATTGCCAGAAATGGAGGCGATGCAGTGACAAAAAATGAAATGGGTGAGAAATGTCGAGGCTTTGACTGTTGCCCAATTCATCCATAATTTGTTTAGCGCAAAACGACGGACACAAGAAAGGCGACCAGGACAAGGCGCTACTCTCAACTGGCATCATTTTATTTCGTCACTCCTTTATAGGCAGCAGAAACTAGAGGTACATGTGCAGTGAGCCCCATGTGCAGGAACCACCAACATCCGATCACAAGAGCGCACTTATGTGACAGATTTTTTGAATTCTGTCTATAAAGCTGTCTATAAAGGAGGGACGCAATAAAATGATGCCAGTTGAGAGTAGCACCTTGTCCTGGTCTTCTTTCTTGTGTCCGTCGTTTTGCGCTAAACAAAGTATTTATGCATTCGCACCAACTAGCCCGCCAGTGCATTGTGCTGAACCCAATTCATCCACACAAGCACTTGCTCCTTACTTGTTTACCCACCTTGTATGTGAAATGTGGATGCTTAAAGTGCTCTGAAATGTAAATTTGCTGCTACAAAGTGAAGTTTTAATTCAAGAAAGGTGCTTTATTATATGTCTCTGTTAATGCTGCCAGCATTTATATAATTAAGACACTAATTGAAAGCATCACTTTGTGTAAACGTAGCAAAAAGATCTTAAAAGGGTTCAAGCATCATTCCTCGATCTGTGTGACCAAGGGGGTAAAGTGCAGATGTCTAGATGTGGACACTTTTATAGGGGACAAAGTTCTTTCGCACTTTACTTAATGTACCTTCAGGACCAATAAGCATCAGAGGGTAATGGGTTACAAATCATCAGAAAAGTTAGAAGAAACAGAAAGCAAGAAAATTTTAAACCTATAACGATAGTCGGTATATGTAAGCCAAGGCATTTTCGAAAAGGTGATGCTTCTCTGTTTATTTGTGTAGGAAGGCAATTATGCTGTTCAAACGACCGTGGTAAGCATGACTAAATATAGTTATTTACAGAAAATTCCTTTGTGTTTTTATTCATAGTACAAGTAAAATAAACATAACGCGGAGGCAATATAAACTGACTGCAGGGGTGAGGAGAATGGAATATTGCGTTGAGAATGCTGAAACCAAACCATGGGATGCAAGGGAGGATTCGGGTTGGTTTTATGGCAGATGTACTCTCAGTTCTATCATTCGAATGAACGGTTATTTTCAAACATTTATGGTCCTGCCACTTCTAGCCATTTTCACTATTATCAGTCACTCAGTCAATCTTTAGTTTATTTCTGCTCCTATTAGCAATCATGAGTTAGATTTTAAGCTAAGGCAGCATACCCTAGTGTAAAACAAATAAGCATTTTGAAATATATTGGAAGTTGACTTGAAGATTATGTAGGAGCTTGATATTGGATTAGTTGGCAATGCATCATGAAAAAGATTGACACCCACAAACTGAATAATCTGCTCGACTGTCTTGTCCCCCACCAATGCTTGTGAAGGACTTAGTTCTGTCTAGAGAAGGACCTAATGCTTGTGATGCAAATTTGTGAGAATTTTTTCTACCATTTTTTACACTTGGCTTACAATAACTGCAGCTTGCAAAAATGCTGAGTAAGTCTACCACACTTACAGTGCAGTGTGACTGGGACAAAGTCGTGAAACACAAAAACACAGGACAAGCTTGCTGTGTTTTTGTGTTCATGTGACTTTTTCCCAGTCTTGCTGCGCTCTACTGAGCAAGTAATGGGAGCCAACTCGGCTAAATCTCAAGTGTTGGTTCTCTGGCACCATTCGCACTGCTGTCCCAGAGTTTGAGCATCGGGGGTGTGGGGGCATTTGGGCGATCGTTCAGGTGAGCCTTGGTATGCTCCTAATGAATAGAATAGTTGTGCCTGTGTTCGCCGTGTCTTTTTGCTTCAACTCGTTCTATTCCTCTCACCCTGTCATCCAACATCAATGTCCAGGCCTTTCCCGTCGGTCACTCCTGTGCTGCACCAGCTGACCCCAACTTTGCGGCACCTGTGATGGCCTCATTTCATCGCACCGTGTAGTCGTCTTCGGCTCTGCTACCCTCCTCCTCTTGTTTATGTGCCTCTAATGGCTAGCGTAGGGCGGGCAGCTCTGTTTTGTGTCTGTGCAGCCAAAAGGTGCCCAGACTGCCAAGGATGGGCGTGCAGGTTGATTTATTCAAAGGAAACATGGCAAACCATATGGGCTGGCTGCGCCTGTTACCATTTTGAAAAAAATATAAGGTGACCAGCACCATCATTGTCATTCAGGTGTTATTCAGGAGTGATATCGTAGCTGAGAAAAAAATTACATTTGCTGAATAATTAAACTGTTCCATTTTCTTATTGATTTGGGGGTAAAGGATTTGTAGAAGAAAGTGTTTCTCCTGCATTTTATATCATTATATTCAAATGATGTGTGCTTATTTTCTTTTTATTTTCTTGTTTTTTGGGCAGATAGACATGATGTGTGTGAATACGCAAAGCTTGTTTACTCTGAAACCGTGAAAATGTCTTTTATTAGATCTCATGTCGCAAGAAAGCTGCAAGGTTGTTTGAACAGTACAAGCCCTGTCAAGCCTTCGTGGCTTTTTTTCTTTGCCTCCAGCATGTGTATTTGTTCTTTCTGTATTTATGCTGAAAAAAAAAAAAAAGTGATGATGCCTGTGCTGCCCTCTTGTGGTAGGTGGGTGAGGTGCAGCATACCAGAAGGGCACGGTCAAGTTTATGATCACAGGATCCTGTAGTAGGTCTAATCGGCTGCAGTTCAGTTGTAGAAAAAGTAGCTGTGATCTAAAAATAGCGTTGTTGGTCACTGTTCCAAGTTTGCTTGTGTGCCAAGTCTAAAGGTAATTGTTAACAAAGTGCATAGATATCCCATAAGAAGCGTATGCTCAGTAGCAAAAATTGTGTAGCATGCCTCCCCCTTTGTGTTCGCAGAAGTTTTATCAATTTTAAAGGTTCACAGGCTGGCAGGTACACCGTAACAAGTGCGTAAAGATTGAAAGATTGCTTGTGTAGTTCGGAAGATGGAAACATTGCTGCACCTGCTGAGTGACGAGGTGCGGCTGTGCGGCAGAGTGCGGGCATGTGGCTATCCCGTGTGTTGCGCCTGTCCATGTGAACGCGTCTGCCATCAAACGTGCCAAAATAACTCGTTCACCATTTCGGTGTTTTACAGGTGATGTCCTCATTGATTTCATGAAGCCGTGGCGGGTGGAAGCAGAGATGAAGATGTGCTTCAACCATGGACTTACGAATGTGGTGTTGTGTTTACGACAGGCACATCGTTCATTTTTGTGGACTCCTCCGAGAGGAACAGTGTCATATTTCGTGCCTGTCGGTAGTTGCTGGCTTTGAAATGCAAGTGTCTCGGGTGGGGACGTAAGCGAGCATTCACCTCCACCTGGCAGTTTCGGTTATTTTATTGCCCAGATGTCTGTCGTTGCTACGAATGAGAGTTGTGCTTTCTTTTCTTCTTGGGACAAGGCTCTGTCAAACCAAGACATCGCCTCTATTGCAAATGGGAGTCATGTACTGGATCGGTCACTATTGGGGAAGTCACCTTTGGGGGATTGGCAAAGCCAGCGTGCATCACTTGAACGAAACGGTGTGCTGCACGGTATGTTTGTTAAAAGTGACCGATCGATAATGTGGCTCGTGTTTGCCAGTTGGATCTTCCCAAAATGTGTGCATGTTTTGATCGAGCTAGCTTCGTTATCTGTGGGTGCAATAATTACTGGTTGGCAGTAATTTATTCTGATGGTTCAATATTGCGGAGTTGCTGCTTAAGTCGTCCGAGTTTCGATTCTTGATATGCTACCGTGTTCTGTGTCGAAATTTCTTAATTTTCTATTCTTCATACTTGCTCCCAATTTGGGGGGCTTTTATCTGTTTATGAAAGTGATGATAATCAGCTGCTGAAAACGAGGCATTGTTGTATGCACTTTCATAACTTTAAGTGCGAGCTTTACTTGTGCAGAGCTCGCACGCAGTGAGCTGCCTGCATTAGCTGCCGTGTAGCGGTGCATGTAGGGCTGCAGTAAGAGCAAATTGTGACGTGGTGTTTTTCGTTGTCTCTGTTGCGTAATCAGATGCCCAACCTCGAAATTAAGTAGTGCGGGATAAGGTGCTGCGAGTGCCACGGTGAATCGGTCGTGCTTGCCCTCGATGCATGTAGGGCCCACGGAGGATGTGCCGCCGGACGGCTTCCCGTGGCAGAAGGTGTCGAGCCTGCAGAGCGTGGCCGACTCGGGGCAGCCTTTCGCCGGAGAGCCCCCTGGCGCTGTGCCACGTGCGGGCGAGCCCATCTGCCCGGTCTGCTACCGTGAATTCAAGATGCGCTGCCACATGGTGGTCCACATGCGCAGTGTCCACAACGTGAACCCGACCACCGTCCTGCACATGCCCTACCGCCGGAATCAGCAGGTACCTGTGCTCTGCTTCCTGCGTGCAGTACGGTCGATCCTGGACAGATGAAACTCCAAGGACGTCGCAAAGTAGATAGTACGAATGATAAAACATTCCTATCTGAAGCCTACCTGAAAGCTTCGCACAACTCGGACAGTTTCCTAAAATTGCTAAAAGCGGGAATTTACTGATTTGCTTCTTCGAGCCCGTGTCAACCGCACAAAAGTTTATTTACTTTTTTGTACACTGATGACGCAAGTCATTCGCAACATAAAGTCGCGTTTGACACGGTGACTGCAGCATTAACGCCCAAAAGCCTGCACTGCACAAAACCACAGTGTGCCTCGCGTGCGCTTCGGAAATACTTGTTTTGCTTTCTTATTTGGGACGGGGTCAAATCAACCTGTATGAATATGCATTCCGTTGGTGCACTGCGATGTGCCGTTAAATGGCCAATCGGCAGGATGGTAATGACGTCCCGTAACCGGTCGTCCTTGTTTCTTGGCCATTCTAAGTCTACCAATTCCTTTTTGCATGTCGCTCGGGGCCCCGACGACTCTCGATCCCTCCAACCGCTGCATTAGTTTGCCGACATGTGCCATTAGTTTCGGAAGTGACCTTCGGCTTGCGGAACACTTATCCATTTCCACTCGCGTGTGACTGTGCAAGCACGAGTGAAACTGTGTTCAGTGCAGGCATGCAAATTGCACTGTGATGAGTCTTGCGCGCCACAACGGTCTTTCCAAGAAAGCCCAAGTACGATCTGAAAGCCCGTGCCGAGGGGAAGACACACCTGGCAGCCACACATCTCTGGTTTGGCATCGCATGCCCAGAGGAGCTCAGTGATAACGTCGACTGTGGTCCACTCATTCCTGTGAAATTCATATCGGACTGGGATGTCCCTTGTGCTCTTGAAGCATAGTGGTGTGCTGCTCTGGCCGATTGTAAACCGTTTGCACGAGCCACGTGCACTGTAAACGAAACTGACACACCCTTTTCATTTTTCTTCAATGGCTTGTCAGTACTGCCTTTCTGATTAAATGTCTCGTATGATAACATCTGCCAGACGGGATCGCATCCCCGTTAGGAGAAGCACACTTGCAGGGCAACGGTACTGGATTCATTACATCTACTGTGGTGGTAATACAGGCATAGTGCAGTGCTATGGGGTGCTTGGGATTTCCACGGTGATTGTACAGCTGTTTGATACAGAGAGCAATTCGGTTTGTTGGGGATCGGCTGTATCTGTTTAAATTTGTGGTGGCGTCCATCCCGTGACAATGAAATGAGCCCCCGCCGGCTCAAGCGTTGTAGTGGCAGCGAAGACTCGAAACAGGAGCCCCTTTATTGGGCAGGCTTTTGGCCAGAAAGGCAAGCAACTCTCAATTAAGTCGCAATGATAGTGATCGTCACTTGTCGAATATTATTTAATGGGTCCACCTGCTATTCAAACATTGCAGAGTGCTTGCATTCATTCAAGAAGCAGTGGCATACTCTTTGGGATGCGGGCTCAGTCTTCTTAGACAGGCAATAGAACTGGCAACAGCAATCGCAGAACATAAGCTAACTCTGCCTTGCACCTTGATGGCAGTGATACTTTTGTGAACACTGGCATTTAGTAAAAGGACAACATGGGGCAGTATTCCTGACCAAAACACATTGCATTGTTTCCAGCAAGGTAGAAATGTTCAATTAAAGTTGCATTCTAAAACTGGTACAGCGCAACATAGAAAGAAACGGGCAGCTGGCCAGATGAAGAAACGGGGCGCTGCAGTGTTCCTTCATCTGGCCGGCTTGGCCCGTTCCTTCCTTTCTGTGTTGCGCTGTACCAGTTTTAGAATGCAATACCAACTCACCCAATCCTCAACCCTAATCAATTAAACTTGAGTGCTAGAAGAAATTTCAGCACTTCTCACTGCTTCGTTGAAAACGGTGATGTTTAAGCATAAGTGTACTACCATTGCACTGAGATGGCTCGGAGTGTCTACTGACCTGGAAAACCTGGAATCGTCGGGGAATTTCTGAGCATCTGCAAAAGCAATGGAATTCAGAAGGAGTTTTTCATTTTAGGGAGTAAAGTTGTGGAACATGACTGAATAAACTGCCCCAGGGTGCAAATTCATGTTGTACGGTTTCCTGCAAAGTTCTTAGGCTCCTTGAAGCACTGCATGTCAGCTTTCCTACGCAATACCAATTTCCATCACTACAATGGAGGAATTGATTCATAAGTTTGTTTATTTATTACATACTGCCAATCCCAATGGGGAGGGCAAAACAAAACGAGAGAGAAAAACAATTGCAAATAAAGTGTCGATACGCACTTACAGGTTTTATAGAATATTGTTTAGGGTTGAGGGAGCAAAAATCATGTAGTAAAAACATTACGGACAGGCATACAGCACATAAGGATCACATTCAAGAATTGTGCTGGCAAAAAAGAAAAGTAGACAACATTTTAACTGTGGGTGGTACATAAGTGATTTTCAAGCAGTGTTCAGAATTTACTCATTGTTACTAGTTATACATTCGGGTAATCTATTCCATTCTCTAATTGCCTGTGGAAAGAAAGAATATCTGAGACAGCTTGTGTTGAAACAGTATTCTTGTAATGTTAGATGTTTGTGGCGCGATAGTCTAATTTAACATTTAGACATAAATCTTGAGCTGTCGATCTCCAGCTGCTTATCAAGGAGTAAGAACAGCTCGTGAATTTAGCATGATTACTTAAAGTAAGAGTCCAGATCTTTCAGTTAATACTGAGGGTGAATTGAATAGACCGAATGGAATTTGTTGTAGACAAACCTAACAACTTTTCTTTGTACACCTTCCAACTTGTTAATTAAGTTGTTTGTGGTCAGGAACCAAAGTATGTTTACATATTCTAGAATAGGTCAAATAAAGGTGCTGTAGGCTAAGAGCTTTGCTTTAGGTGGTGTAGATCGGAGTCACCTTTTAATCTAAGGCGGACACGATGCAACGCAGTTCACGGGTGCCTCCCATCTAAACTCACTTGAAGTCGCTAATCCAAGGTAGTTGTGTTGTTTGGCTGTAGTTGTGGGTCACCAGTCGGAAAAATGTGATGTATTTTGTTTACATGTTATTCTTGACAAAATAGAGTTTCTTAAATTAAAAGTCATCTGCCATTCCGCACAACATGCTGATACTGCTATTAAGCCATTGTTGAGGACACTATGTTCGGATGGAGAGTTAATTTCTTTATAAATGATGCAATCATCAGCAAAAAGCTTTACGTTCTGATGGATGAGTGTAAATCGTTGATAAATATGGGAGCCGGGACACTGCCCTGTGATACTCCTGATGTAACTTCTGTTACTTCGGATTTCTGCTGATTTATTTTTACAAACTGTGTCCAGTTGGTTAAGTACAAGTCTTTAATCGGTCCTTTACCTAGTGTCACATGTAATTTTTTTATTAGTATTTGATGTGATACTTGGTCAAATGCTTTAGGAAAGTCAATTGAGATAAGGTCGATCTGCTTTGTCGTGGGTGGCCAAAGAGATATCGTGTATTAATTCAATTAATTGCGTAACTGTGGAAAGACCTTTACGAAACCCGTGTTGAGATAGTGACAAAATAGCGTTCCTTTTCAAAGCAAGTAGTGATATGTTTAAAAATAATGTGCTCTAGTAATTTGGATATTGTGCTTGTTAATGATATTGGGCAATTGTTGGCGACATCAGCTTCACTGCCCGACTTGTAAATTGGTGTCATCTGTGCCATCTTCCACTCACAGGGCAAGGTACGTGAAGTTAATGACATGTTAGAGATTATAGGCAGATATTTGGCTACCCATTCGGCGTAGCGGGTGAGAAACTCATTTGGTAGGTTATCTGGCCCTGGTCACTTTTTCATGTTTATCTTTAGCAAAAGGTTAAATATACCTGCTTCGTCGATGTGAAGAGGTTCTATGTAGTTGGCACTACAAATCTCAACATGCGGTGGGATGTCGTCTGTAGTGAAAGCTGAGTTAAAGTAATTGTTAAATAAGTTAGCTCTGTCTCTGCTTTCTCTGCGGGACGTTGCACTGTCGTTGCAATTTTTAGGATTTAAGTGGTTCCAAAATTTTTGTGGTGCATCACTTAGAAAATTAGGTAATGTAAAAGAAATCTTTAGCGGCGGTTATTTTAGACCTCATTGAACTGATAGCTTCTGCAAGGTTACTTTTAGTTATAAGGTTCGCTGCTCGTTTGGAAGGTTTTGTGAAGCACTTTAAAAAATACTTTTTTATAACTTCCCACATGCATAGTAGACACGTAGGGCTATCTAATGATGTAATGCATATAGTTTTAGGCCGACCACCAAGGCACCTTGTTTTACCTTGCATATGGAGCTTTTTGCAAACAAATGAAACTATACAATTTTCTTCCACGCGAACTGCTAAACATTTGATAGTTTAAATATTTCTCAGCTGTACTATGTTGACTAGGCTACCAGTATATATTTTATTTGTGACTTCCGGGTTTTTCTACGTTCCGAGAAAAACTTAAACTTTGCAATTTTACATGCTTTTGTTAGTGCCAGAACCAATTTATGTATTCAAATATTTATAAAATTGGGAATTTTTGCAGTCACATTGCATCTTTTAGTTGCCATAAACGCAATTTGAAGGAGTAGATCATACAATGTGTCTTTGAGAAAAAATGTTGATTGATGCCGTCTAGCTCAGCTTTGCAGGAAAAACAAATTGTCCTCAAAATTCTACAAAATTTTTGGCTAGGAAAAATAAACACGGAGGATGAGTTTTGAACTCTAACACACATGTGGAAATTTTTGCTGCTGTATCTGTGATGGTCGAAAAAATGCTGGTTGATTTGGCGTGGAATGACCCTTGATGTGATGAAGTGTACCTCCATCACAGCCCCTTCTACAGTTTGTGGCACAAGGCTCTCAACTTGAGCTGCAGAAGCGATGCAGTGATGGTTAAATCGCTTAGCGCCATTGACTGTGGCTTTAGTCTAAATAGAGTTCAAATGAGCTCGCTTGTATTTTGAACTAGGCGTGTGATGTAACTGAACGGCCTCCTAAGAAGCATTTATCTGCTGAATAACGCAGGCGCTTGAGGGCCAGTCTTTTTATGTCAGCGTTGTTTTGCACCAATTTAAATGCCTGCCATTCAAGGCAACGTGTTTGCGAACACACACTTGCAGAGGAAGCACGCCACAAGTGTGCTTATGTTGTGTTGGGCAGATAGACACACACTGGTATTTCACAGGCGCATGTGCGCAACATTGGGCACAACAAACACTGCACGGCACTGTTTCCAAGTCAACTGTTGGAGGCCAAAGGGGCCTCCGCAAACTGGCAAGCACTTCGCATATACAGGATGATAATTTTCAAATTTTTATACTATTTTTAAAAATCGCCTGTTGAAGATACCATAATTCTAGTCCTTGAGCTGGACCCTTCAGAGAGGCGGAGATTACTTGCACGAAAAATCGAAACACACATTCAACTAATTGTAAAAAATGAAATAACTGCCTAATTTATTACATTACGGCACATATCGCCATCTATGAATTGTAGCCGATGAGATTGCCAGGCGATACACTTGGACTTCCAGAATGACGCCAGTTGGAGATATGTGTCATCAAACTCGCCATAAATGTGCACTGTTGATCTACTTACTTTTTTATCAAAAATGCTCTTTTATGCATTGGAGCACAAAAGTAACTGGAACGCCCATTTATTTCATCTCTCACTTTAGAAAGTAATATCTCGAAACTGGTGCAATTCTGGAAATTCACTTAAAGTGGATGCATTTTGCAAACTGACAGACTACAATTCGTTAATTGCAATATGTGCAGCAAGGTAATCAGTTACAAAGTTAATTTGTCAATTTTTGATAATTACTTGAAGATGTGTTTTGATTTCGCCTGCTAATAATATCCACCTGTTTGAATAATTCAGCTCAGCGACAAGGATGATGCTAGCTGCCACAGGTGAATTCTACAAATTCCGTATAACACGATGGTCATCCTGTATACGAACATCACATACGGCACGGACCTATGATATCATGCTTGAGCGTGCCAACATTCAGGATAAAAATAAACATTAATTATGTTCAAACCATAAACAAGTGAAATAATTACCTCGAAATGGTAGAATCAGGGCTGGAGAAAACGGTGCTATTTGATCCGCACAGGTGAATCCACAACACCACAAATTACAGCAATAAAAACTGTTGACACCCACTTGCCCTTACTTGTGACAACGTCCAGAGAATAAACTGTCCAAAAACAATTACTTCATGCGTAAGATCATGCAGGTTCCTCGTAAAAACTTGTTGATCAATCACTAACGCACACCCAAGAGTCTCACATTGTCTCTCTGCCTTGCCGTGACAGTTGCCGCCATGTGCTGTACGAAACTGGGGTCACTGTGGTGTCGTCATATTTTATATTCGGCCTGCATCTGTAATGCTGCTGTTTGCTGTGAATAAAAATCCGAGCTTTTCTGCAAACTACTGATATCGTAATACGAGCCTAATATTATTAGTGTCAAAAGAACACGTCAAGACAAGATACAAGGCTACTAAGCATTCAACAAAAATGGTGGCGATTATAGCGGCATGCAGGAAGGAAACGATAGGAGCAGTGGTCATTGCAGCCTGATAGCTGCTGAAGGTGCCACATGTTAGGGCTCTTTTTTGCTAGGGAAGGAATTGCTATGCTGTAAACACTAGCCGTTTGCGCAACGGCTCATCATGACCAATCGGGCAAGCTCCGCGCTAGACGACGTCGACAGTGTAGCAAGATAACACAGTGTCGATCAGGAGTGCATCGCTTTTGTCTACTACAAGTAAGGTTCAATAAAAGTGGTGGTTTTTCCTGGCGATATGTTGTTGTTTTTTTGTTTTTTTTTTTTGTTTTGGCAACTCGATCACACAGGGCACTTTCGATTGCAATCGATCCCTATCGGGCCTGATCGCAATCAAAGGTACGCTGAGGGATGAGAATTTCCATGCAGTTCATGTAATTAACTACGATTGCTGTCGCAACACCAATGAAGAAAAATAAAATTTGTTTGCTGCTGCAAGAGTAAAAAGCTCTTCGTTCCGATACAAACACCACCTAGGACTAAATGTGGGCATGTTGCAGATATAAAAAAATGGCTTAGTGCAAGTGGGAATCTCTTGCACTTATATGCCTGTCACTTTCTAGTCGGTAGATTCTACTTCTAGCTGGAAAATGCTCTATCCACGTGTTTCCAGCTGGAAGCGCTGTTTCCAGCTGAAAAATGCTGTATCCAGTTGTTTCCAGCTGTAGCTTGAAAACTTCCAGCTGGGAGACCAGCTGAGGTGGATACCACTTCCAGCTGGAAAATGCTATTTCCAGCTATTTCCAGCTGGCTCTGAAAAATTTCCAGCTGGAAGGGCTGATTCCAGTTGGAAGCCTGGCTGGGAAGACCATTTCCAGCTGGAAATTCAGAGCCCATTTTCATGTGGGATATATACTCGCATAGCTGTCATTCGTTCTTGGAAAGCTTGTTTGCAACTAGGCTCTGAAGATGTGGAGAGCCTATTCGTGCCATTCTTTTATGGACATTGTGTCATCTTGTGTTTAAGGGGTCCCTGCAACGATTCGGATAAATTTTGTAGGCGCGTAGGGTACAGCTTAAGTACAACATTCGCACTAGAATTTCAGTGAAGTGTTGAGTATTAAGCGATTACAAGTTACCCTCCCCCCAGCCATGCTTTTCCTCCTCAACTCGTTCGCCAAGCGATCAGGGCTAAGCTCCGCCTTCACTGGTTCTGCGTCACAATGCGACATCACGTCGTCCACTTCCAGTGGTTTTGGAGCCCGCTCACGCAAAACCTCTCCGCTAGCCACTTGGCCGTCGATCACCTGCGAGAGCTATCCAAGCAGCGTGCGTTGCAGTCGTTCTGTTGATGGTCATTTGCGTCGTGGACCCAGAGCTTGAGGAGCTGTTGCGCCAGATGAGCGAGGAGATGGGTTTTGACCCATATAGTGACACAAATTTTCGCAATCCGCTCCACGCTGACGACAGCAACAACAATTCGCCACCACCAGACTTGCCAAATTCCCCTGACGGCCCTGACGACGACAACGATCACCGGTAAACGTAAATACGGAAATTGACTTTATCTATTCGATACGTGTCTGTCTTCTCGGAGCTGTCTAGCTTGTAACAGGAGAAACAAAAAAACATTCAAGTTGTACAGTGTGCTCTTTTTACTATTCAAATCTTGGTGCTGATCGGATACCGATAGTCCGATGCGCTGCAGCCACTCCGCTCGTCTGCTGCCTTGCAGAGGGACACGATGTCGCCGCTTGACATATTTTCAGTTGCTACGTCTACAGCCCATAACGCAACAATGGTGACTCGTCGTGCTGGCGAAAAGACAGACCAACACTGACAGCGGAGCTCTCGTCAAAGACGAAGCACGTTGTAACAAGCAGACGACACTCCCTGTGTGCCGGAAGTGCTCAAGTATACTGAAAAATTGTTGTTGTGCATTCGTTTTATGTTACTTTCTTTTTATAAAAACAAATTAACTAACATTCCAACTATTATGAACATCAATTGTTTACCACAAAGTTGGAAAAATGGTCGATCATGCGCCCTGGGCAGCCAATCGGATAGCTCGCCCCACTGATGTCAATTGGGTGATTTACGTCAATATGGGTAGGGGCGGATTAAAATTCCGCCGATCAGTGTGCTGCGATCCGCAGCGACTTGCATTTTTAAAGCCTTATAATAAGTTACGCGTTTTATGCACAGCACTTAGATGCATCAATTAATCATCAGAAAGACCTACTCTAATGACTCAGCACGTTTGTAAAAAATCGTCAAAACGCTTTCAGGTCCCTTTAAAACTGATCTTTTTTCCCTGATAATTAGGGTTCCTTGCTCTAGTTAGTACAGGTGTGGTACCTAATTATACCAGAGTAAATACTGTGATTATGTGTCTGCGTTTGATTGGTTGATATTTGTTATTTACCATTTGTACATCTATTCATGCTCAAAAGTGTTGAATTTGCTGTCTGTCAAGAAAAAGGATGGAAGCATATTGCTGCGGTTTTCTGGAAACACATCAGTAGCACTTTGCCCTTCATGTGTCAGTAGTATGTTTTTTGTATAAACTGGAGTGTATGTACAGCATAACCTCGTTCACGCATTTTGGCGAAAAACGAGATAAAAAATGTACCACCTGAAGTCACAAAAAAATTTGCCGCTTGGTTGTAGTTGACATGCACGTAATGCGAAGCGTTGAGCAAATTGTAGCGCGCTGACATGAGGCTGAGCTGCCCAAGAGTCGCATTGTAGTTTTTGTTGCTTTGGTCAGCAGCAGCTTCGGGCAGGCACAAGAAGAACTAGGTTATTTATGTGCTACAGAATTTGCATTGCCGCCTTATCGAATAGGTAACTTAATATATGTCAGCTAAGTAAACTTAAATATTAGCTGTTTGTGCACAATGACAAAAAAAAAAAAATTGGAGGACATCTAATCTTCGCCTTTGAGCGGAATGCGATAGCATTCACAGATCCCCGACTGCTTCTCATGCCTCCCGACAACTGCAGCTTATGTAACTGTAATGCTTACCAGGAAATGCTGGCAACAAACGCTATGCACGAAGGCGAGCTTTCTGGTGGAAATGTGACCTCTTGCGTGGGCCGCGCATGCGAGGAAAGCGGGCTCTGTAGCCTCCAAGATTTGTGTGCGCAGCTGGCAGACGCTGTGGCTGGTCTCTGTGTGGTAGAAACATTGGAAAAGGGGCTTCTTTGAGCTTCTGCGTAACAGAATTGTGGTTTCTCATATATTCAGATTACTGTCGAATGCTATGATGTCTGTGGGTTGTGTGCAAGTCATACTTTGATTTTTGTGATGTACTTTGAGGAATTCAATCAGTAATTTCTTGTGCCACATGGAGAGTCTTGGGTATGCGGTGTTTGGCTTGTGTAATTCGGTACGATTTCTTTCCAAAATGACGCTGGATGCCGACGTCAGATTTTCTGCAGGACGGGACCCTTAATGCTATCGCGTTGAAGCTACTAGCATCAACAAAAGCCGATCAACATACAGCGGGTTCTGCTTGTGTAAAGTCTTCGATTATTTTATTTTGTTCGCTGTATTTAACTGGTGCATCTGGCATGTAACTAAATAGTGCTTTCTGAGAAAGCCTCTCCTTTGTGGCTTGATGCTACAGTCGAGCGAATGATAACTTTTTCCCTTTTGTGAACTTTCCTCCACCTTGCGGACTTCCATAGAACTGATTTGCCGTATCTTAATAGTGTTCTGCAAAGTCAAATAAAGGAGCACCTTTTCTTGCCTGTATTTAACTTGCATTGAGCTTGACAAACTGCTTCAGAATGTGTATCTGCAGTTATAAAGTGGACAGCTTGTGCTTCAAAGTGCCAGATGTTCTGCTTCCAGTGCTGCTCCAAAATTCACTTGGCCAGTTCCATCTTGGCTACAGGAAAGTTTAGCACATTTTGCACATTTAGCGAGCTGGTGCAGTGTGATGGCCTAATTAAAATATGTGGAGAAACGGAAAGCTTTCATTGTGGCGACTAGTTCAGTAGTTGGACGTGATGGCAGATGATTTAGAGCGCACTCTCACGTAGGATAAAGTTAAGCTGCAGTCTCACTCGACGTGTGGTGGTTGACAGATCTGTCCCGTTTACCGTTCGCCAAGGTGCTGCAAAAAGGTCACCCAAAGCGCAAGACCTCCGCGGTGCAGAAGCGGCACCAGCCCAACAAGGCTGCAGGGGCACCGGCCGGCACCGTCTCGAAGGCGTCGACACCGAAGGCAAAACAGAAGCCCCAGCCAGGCGACGCAGCACAGCAGCCACCATCCAGCTCCCATTTCACGTGAGTGTGGTGTGCAGGAGTAACGCGGCAACGGTAGCACGGGCACCGTGAAGTTGAATAGGGAAATGCAACTCCTTCGCAAAACAAGTAGAGCCGCCGACCGACGACGCTTACACAGAAGGGTCCATAAGAAATTTGCCGATTATTGGCCATCCAGAAACAATTAATTTCAGCTGTAAAAAAAAAAGAGTTCCTTGATTTTATTTTTATACGTTCCGTACAATATCAGTGACAGCTTCACGTCACCGGCACTTGGGGAAGCCCACGATACTTTGGCACCCGCTCTGCCACTGCAACCGATGGTGTCACCTGCAGTGGGACAGGATCGGCGGGCCCGTCTCCACACGGTCTGGCCACTGCAGCATCAAAACCTGTCGGCACCACATGAAAAAAGCTTAGCTTTAATTGTGGCTTTGAAAATCAGCTTCCTTATTTCTTTGTGGATTTTGATGAAAATTCGCACAAATATTTAGAACGCCTCCCTGATGCTTCCATAACAGTTTCAGAGCGATATCTTGCGAACATTTTATTGAATTTTATTGAGCAGAATTTTTTTCCCTCAAACTGTCTGGAGAGCCTGCGGACCTTAAAAAACGTGATAGAAGGCTTGTTAAGTATTGACTGCTTAGCTAAATGTGTGCTGGAGGCCGTGACATAGCTTTTTTTTTTCTTTTGCAACAAAATTTTTTGGATTGCCATTGTTTATGATACCTTCGCATTAAGCACACTTTTGGGGCAGACAAATAGCCATATCGTAAACTTACAAAGGGTCAAAATAAGAAAGCGAGATTGTCACGACCTGCACTGTAGCCCAAGGAACATGAAAAAAAAAAGAAAGAACGCAGTCGAAGTATGTTAAATGGTAACAAAAAAATCGGCTCCTAAAACTGAGCAGAAAGGCAAAAAAAGAAGACAGTTTTGACGAAAGAGCTCTCAAAGTTTCACCTTCTCTTCAGTTCTTTAAAAGGCACCAAATTTGTAGTTTTTCGGGTGTTTTGTAATGTAGGGCTTCTGGTACATGTGGCCTCTAGTGTGGTCTGCCTTCACCTCGCCCCCCCCCCCCCTTTTTTTTTGTATGGCATTCTTTGCTGCTACTATACAAAGAGCATGGTGCCTAGGTTTCAAACTGAGGTGCAGAACTCTGTGTGGCCATGAATATAGTTCCTGTGTTATGCCTGCAGGCTGCCTGATTGATAGCTGTCTCCAGTACAATCAGTGAAGCATTTTTTTCTTTTGGTAGATTTGACCATGTTACTGAATGGAGGCTCTGAGTGTCAGCAGCCCTCCAAGTCATCTTCACCTGACAATGGCTGTGTAACTTAGGATCAGATAGCCAGGGATAAGTAGCTGCTAGGTGCTTTGCAGAATTTTACTTTTGTATGATGCCTCAATCACTTCTGCAGCCAGGTGTCTGTGCCAGCCCAAGGGGCCTAGTGAACAGAGCTCATGATGAGGTTCTCTTTATGAAGGGGTAGTAGGATAGATATTGTTACGAGCTATCGTGACAATATGATAATAGAGTGAACGCGCAGTATGCTTGGCTATGGGTCCGAGGTGCTGACGCGTGAAATACCTAGCCGCGCAAGCCGAGGTGCCAACGCGCGAGATGCCTAAACATGGGCTCGACGAATCGACACTTGATGTACTTAGTCGCGCAGTCGGAGGCGCCGCTGCACAAAATGCTTAGCTGCAGGTCTGAGATGTCCACAAACATAGGGATTGGCCATGCGACTGCAGTGTCCACGTAGTGCCCGTTTTGACGCGTCGAGATTACGGCGAGTGGGGACTTCCAGGTTCGCGAGGTGCAAAGAGCCGAGCAGACGACGTGAGCGCCAAACCAATGGCGAACCGCGCTGGAGTCAAGTGGCGGTCATGGCCAATTGCAGACTCCTGCACGGCCTTAAATCATTTGCTTTTTTTGTGCTTGTTTCTGTATAGAGGAGACAGCTTAAAGGGCAAATTTGAAGATGGAGAAATGCACTTTCCAATGAGACCAAGGTGGCGGCGCTCAGTTGCGCCGTTTGAGATATTGTGGCTTGAGAAACACTGTTCTTTCTTGATTTCCACAAAATTTTTTGCCACCTTGGCTGATAAAACAAATTTTTAGAGCACTTCTATGTGGTTTATAGGGATTATGTTTCATAATCGGATAGAAAAAGAGTTATAGGAACTTAAATGTGATTTAAAAAAAGAATTATTCTTTGGCCATTTTTCGTGATGTGGAAGCCACGTCCCCTCTTAAGTTGCACGAATTCGAGGGTGGCAACGCATCGTTCTCATCTGCCATGATTTTTGTACTTTGCTACATTGCGTGCGTGTCGTGTCCCAGAAATCAAGCAAGGTCCCGTACGGCGATGGAAATTTCAATATCGTTTCTAGTATTGTTCTATGAATAAAATATTTGCCATTTTCGTGATTCAAAGTTCCCCAAGTGACAAGTGTTTCCGTGCTGACGGCAACATTAATTAGAATGTTTCTCTCACAATCTCACAAAACAAATGAAGCAAAAATATAATTTTTTGTTGCCGCGAGAGTGAAAGCTCTTTGTTCGTATACAAACACTACAATATGCCTAAATTGGGCATGTCGCAGATATAAAAAATTTCTTAATGCAAGTGTAAAGTACCACTAACATATATGCTTTCCACATTCCGGACGCTGGATTCCACTTGCTGCTATTTCCAGCTGGCTCTGTAAAATTGCCATCTGGAGTGGCTTAGTCCGGTTGAAAACCTGGCTGGAAAGACATTCCCTAGCTGTAAATTCACACCCCATTTTCATGGGGGATCCTACAGTCAAATTTCCAATCTCCTGGGGATAGAAAATATATACCGCATTTTCCTGTCTGCAAGTCGCACCTTTGTATAAGTTGCACCCCCGTTAAAATGACAGTATGTCAAAAAAAAAAAAAAAAAACATGTCGAAGTCGTGCTAGGGTAAAAGACGCACTCATTCATTCGGTTAGGGGTTTAAGAAAAACAGTGTCAGTTATGCCTGAAAGGCAAAGCATCGATTGCAACAGCAAATTGGTGGGCAACTGTAGGAAGTAAGGATAGTAGTTTTATGGGCCATATAAACACACAACATTCCCTTGCTAACTGAATTAGGAAGCACGGTGTCAGCATGCACAAGCAAAGATGAACACATCACACATGCTGGCAGCAGCAGCGAGCGAAGTGACCTTCGTGCTGTCTGTCGCTTGAACGCAGCAGCGGCAACAGCACAGCGCGCACACTGGTGTGAGCTGTCTGCAGATCCCTTTCAACATGTGGCGCACGTGAGTCGAAGCCTCCCGTGCTGCCTCCCCGCTTTCCTCCCTCTTGCACACGAGATTGAGCCACGATTGTCAGTCCCCCTTGCATCCACTCGTGAAATACGCAGCTGTTGCCAGAGCACGATCCTGTCCCATGAAGTGTAGTTGCTGTGCATGGCAGAAGGTGACTCGAGGTGGAGGGTCATTTGATGCCTGCTCTCAATACAAAGGGTGTGGCCATAGCATCCAATACGACTTTGACTGTACATAAGGTCAAACTGTCTTATACACCGACAAAAAAATAAGGACAACTGCAACTTACACGCTGAAAAATATGGTAGTCATATCTCGTTCGCCTGTTTGACACACTCCAACCAACAGGTATAAATTTTTTAAAGGGAGTTCTCAAATTCGTTTGTTATACCAATCGCATTGATTGGAACTTAAGTATTATTTGTCTTTTTTCCACACATCTTATGTGAAGGGCCTTGCAAGACATGGCCCAAGGAAAAGTGGCCAAAGAAGATGGAATAACAGCTGATTTAATCAAAAATGGAAGAGACATCATGCTTGAAAAGCTTGCGGCCCTTTATACGAAATGTCTCCCGACTTCAAATGTTTCAGAGAACTGGAAGAATAACAACATAATGCGAATCCACAAAAAGGGAGTCGTTAAAGAATTGAAAAATTATAGACCCATTAACTTACTTTCATTACTGTATTTATTTATTTATTTATTTCACTACTCTCAGGGCCAGAGGCATTACAGAGAGGAGGGCCATACAAAATCGGCGGCAGTTTTCTTAAATTTGTTGACGTAAGTGATGGCAGCCATGAAGGCAGGAAGGTGGTTCCAGTCATTTTCAGTTCGAGGAATAGATGAATTTATGTAAAGGCTAGTTCGGCATTGCGGTATTCCTCGTTGAAGTTGGGGTCACTGCGTGAAGATATATAAGATGGAGAGAGGAGTAACTTATCTTTGAGAATAGGGTTGGGATAATAAACACTGTGAAAAAGACATTAGCGAAAATATTTACGGCGCAAAGAAAGAACGGGAAGACCAAGTGCAGATTTCATTGCAGATACGCTCGCTATTCAGGAATAATTTGAAACAATAAAACGGGCGGCACGGTTTTGAACAGACTCTAAAGCATTAATGAAGGTCATCTAATTAGGATCCCAAATGCAGCAAGCATATTCTAGTTTAGGTCTGATTAACGTCCTATATAGATGAAGCTTAACGCTGCTGTTTGAGGCTATGAAATGGCACCGTAAGAATCCGAGCGTGCAATTAGCCTGGTTAGATATGTAGTTGACGTGCATTTTCCAGGACAGATTGTGTGTTAAGTGAATACCCAGGTATTTGTACGATGAGACAGATGACAACGGAGTGTTATTAAGAAGATAGCGAGGGGTGTATTCAGGAGGACGGCTGGAGATACGAAGGTGTTTGCACTTATTAGTGTTAAGTGTCATGAGCCATTCGCTGCACCATGAAGAAATTGCGTTCAAGTCCGATTGCAAACATGCTTCATCAGAGCGATAAGTAATTGAACGATAAAGCACACAGTCATCTGCAATAAGATTTATATGGGAGATAACATTATCAGGAAGATCATTAATGTAAATTTAAAACAGTAGAGGACCTAACACAGAACCTTGTGGTACTCCAGAACTTACGGAAACAAGAGGCGAGTCATAATCATTAGCTGAGACATATTGACTACGGTTGGAAAGATAACATTTAATCGAGCCTAATACCTAATCGTTAATATTAAGAGCACAGAGTTTAATTAATAATAGATCATGAGAAACAGTGTCAAACGCCTTAGCAAAGTCTAAATAAACGCAATCCACAATAACGTTAGCATCCATAGCGCGAAATAATTCGTTAGTGAAAGATAGGAGCTGTGTCGCACACGAAAAACATTTTCTGAAGCCATGTTCACATGAATTAAAAAAGTTGTTAGATTCAAGGAAGGTAATAAGATGAGAATAGATAATGTGCTAAAGAAGTTTACAGGGAACGCTGGTTAATGAAATGAGCCAATAGTTAATTATTGAAGCTTTACTACCTGATTTCTACAATGGAACCACCTTCCCCACCTTCCAATCAGGAGGGATGGTACAACTCTGTAATGACTGTTCAAAGATTTCACAAAGTATCAATGATGAGCAGGTCAATGTACTTTTCAAGAACTTCGTTGTGATGCCGTTGACGCCTGAACAAGATGAAATCTTCTGTTTTTCAATTAAACATGTCAAACCAACGGAACCAATGAGTATTGGATCCATGGGTAAAAAGTCAGATGTACAAGGATGAGGGAAAACATTCGGCAAGGTAGAAGAAAAGCACGAGGCAAAAAAAAAATCATTTAACACTCTGCAGCAATCGCCCTGGTGTATTGGAGCGTTGTGATCATCGCAAAGGTCTATTGTATTCGGCTTATTCCAGCTGACCACATTCCAAAATTTCCTCGGATTATCTCTAAGAAGGAGCGGGAGCGTGTGCTGGTAGGAATGTTGTTTTGCTTCATACGAAGTTTGTTTATAATCCGTCTTAGCGTTGGCGTAAGCGTGCCAGCGTTCGGCCGTTTGAGTTGCCTTGGCCCGCCGGAATAGTCTTTCTTTCTTGTTCAGTAGGCGCCGCAGACGCGCGTTAAACCACGGAGCATGAGAGTTGGATATAATGCGTTTCTGAGGGATGAATTCGTTAATTAGAAAATTGACTTTATCTTTGAATAAGGTCCAATTTTCATCAATGTTGTGCATGTGGATACTTGGAATGAAGTGAGTGACAAAATCCATTAGTTCGCGGTTTATAGATTCAAAGCCAGCGTTTTTATAGCCTCGGATAACTTTTGGCGTTTTGGTAGCGGGAACAGATTTGCGCAGTTCAAAATAAATGAGGCAATGATCACTCAAACCAGGTACATATCTTAAACATGAAACAAGCTGCTGTGTAGTAGTGAGAAGGAGGTCAAGAATGTTAGCACATTGATCAGTAGATCCTGTAGGCTGAAGGAGAAGTTGCTTAAAATGAAAATCCATACAGAGGTTGATGGAGAGAGAGCACTCAGATGAACGGTCAGATGAGGGAGGAGAGTCATGCCAGTTAATTGCTGGAAAATTAAAATCACCAAGAAGGAATAGTGTACGTGAGGGGAACCGGACAATTAACTCGTTTAGTACTTCATGTAAATCTGAATTAAATGTTAAGGGTGAACTGGGCGGGCGATAGCACACACAAAAAATAAAATCACGATATCCGAGAGTGACACGCATACACACGATTTCCAAACGAGTAGCAATATCTATAACACAACAACTCAAGCCGTCACGTACGGTGATCAACACTCCGCCACCAGTACGCATGGTACGATTGCAGCGGAAAAATTTGAAAACTCTTTCACATTCAAAGACTTCATAGTCTGCAATATCACTCGAGAGCCAAGTTTCAGTCAAGATAACAACGTCAGCTGAACACGAGTCAATGGCTGAGGACAGGTCATCACGTTTATTACGCACACTGCGCACAATGGAATAAAGGAAGGAAATTGGTTGAGCCACCGGGCGAGCAGATAGCTACAGCGATGAACTGCTAGCGGCGAACGAGGCATTCCCGATAGTATTCGTGGAAGCCGAAAAAGATGTGCCTTTGTTCTCGCTGGAACGACTTTCGGCAATATCTACTTCACAAACATGATCAGTGGATGAACAATAGACGTAGCACTTTTTCTTGAATATAATATTCACGAAGATAATTACCAACAGAATAAGGGTAACACTTCACTCAACCGAGGGAACAGGCTGGCTTTAGGAAGGGATTCTCTACAATGGATCACATCCACATTATCTAGCAGGTAATCGAGAAATCTGCAGAGTATAATCAACCTCTCTGTATGGCTTTCACAGATTAGGAAAAGGCATGTGATGCAGTAGAGATACCAGCAATCATAGAGGCATTGCGTAGTCAAGGAGTACAGACCACTTACGTAAATACCCTGGAAAATATCTACAGAGGTTCTCCAGCTACCGTAATTCTACACAAGAAAAGTAGTAAGATACCTGTAAAGAAAGGGGTCAGACAAGGAGACACAATCTCTCCAATACCATTCACTGCATGCTTGGGAGAAGTATTCAAGCTATTAAACTGGGTAGGCTTAGGGGTGAGACTCGATGGCAAATATTTCAGCAACCCTCGGTTTGCAGATGACATTGTTCTGTTCAGCAACACTGCAGACTAGTTACAACAAATGATTGAGGACCTGACCAGAGAGTGTAAGAGTGGGGCTGAAGATTAATATGGCAGAAGACTAAGGTAATCATGAATAGCCGGGCAGGGAACAAGAGCTCAGGATCGCCAGTCAGCCTCTAGAGTCTGTGAAGGAGTACGTTTACCTAGGTCAACTAATCACAGGGGACTCTGACCATGAGAAGGAAATTCGCAGAATAATAAAAATGGGTTGGAGCGCATACGGCAGACATTGTCTTCTCCTGACTGGAAGCTTACCATTATCTCTAAAAGGAAAAGTATACAATCATTGCATTTTACCGGTACCAACATATCCCCTTCAGTCATGAAATACAATCGACTGTCAATAAATGTGTGAAATTTTACATAATTTTATGCCAAGGTGCTGGAGACGCCATAGGGAGTCAAGGCGGGATAATAATGACTCTGTTCATCTTTTAGAGACCCATCATAACTACATAGAAATTAAATGTTCATTTATTTTACACTACCTTTCTTCAATGCCGTATTTACTCGCGTAATGATCGCACTTTTTTGTAAAAAAATAAAATTAGACGTAAATGCAGGGGTGCGATCATTACGCGGGTTAAATTTCCTATGAAAAGAAACATTTTCTTTTTGCATCCCGCATTTGCTGCAGGATGATAAGCAGGCGACCGCCGCTGTCAGTGCGGGACACCAAAACAGAAATGGCGGCTGGCAGAGCAAATCGAACGCGCTGAAGTCGATTATTTCTCTTCTCTTGACTACATTACGCGCATTGAAACAGTTTCTTCCGTATCAATAATGAATAATATAGTTAACATCAGCAAGCTTGCGACAATAACATAGCCACGTCAACTTTGAGGAGACAGAAACAGAGATAGGCGCGCTTAGCTGCCTGTGACATAGAAACAAATTGCGAGCATGCTGTGGGAACTGTGGCATTTGTTTTCACTGCTATCCTTATATGGCATGTTTCCACTAAAGGTGGGCAAATATCTTAGCTGCATTACAACCATCGGCATATGAATAGGGCACACTTCTAATGTATCAGTGTAAACGTGGCCACTACCGTTGCCGCTCGCAATTTGTTGCGTGCCCACGATTCAGATGAGAAGAATCGAAAGGTGGCCTTTATGTTGTTTTTGGCCAAAATCATTATAAAGCCTGCAAATAATAAAGTCTAGGCAAGTTTGGTTGTAGCATTTTTTTTTTTTAATGGAAGTGCGGGAAGTGATGAAAGGAATGAATTAGGGCATCTTAAGAATGTTGAGTGTGTGCAGACCGCTTGGTTTGTCTTCAAGAGTCGTTCGCGTAGCATTTGACAGATGGTAAGCGCGATCATCATTGGCTAGACTTGGCACACGACATATCGCTGCGGTAAGTTCTGGGTGCAGTCATTACACGGGAAAGAAAAAAAGTATAATTTTGACGACAAAATTCAGGGGTGCGATCATTATGCAAGTAAATACGGTATATATATAGAAATACCCACTCGAATTATAGGTACAGGTCCATTATTGGGTGTAAGTATTACAACAGTTGAAAATAAATCTTGCACAATTACTATCGAAATGCCTCACATCAAACGTCCTATCAAACACGGTAGTGCCCTCACCAAAGCGGTCATCTAAAACAGTCGTAAAGCAATACATTTCACTGAGAAGTAAAGTGGGTGCACTATATGGAAGCAGAAGGTTCAATTTACTCAAACCTTAATGTTCTTTGTTCATTTCTTGCAACCACTACACAATAATAGTAAAAATAAGTTGCGTACACAAATGTGTGCGCCGTGACTCAAGGGGATATAGGGCAGAGACTTGGAGACTGACAAAGAAGCTTGAGAACAAGTTAAGGACTGTGCAAAGAGGAACGGAATGAAAAATGTTAGGCGTAGCGTTAAGAGACAGGACGAGGGTGGTGTGTATCAGCGCAAACGGGTCTAGCCGATATTCAAGTAGATATTAAGAGTAAAACATGGAGGTGGGCAGGCAATGTAATGCATAGGATGGATAACTAGTGGGCCATTAGGGTTAAAGAATGAGTGCGAAGATAAGGGAAACACAGTCAAGGACGGCGGAAGAGTAGGTGGGGCGATGAAATTAAGAAATCCGCAGGTGCAAGTTAGAATTAGTTGTCGCAGGACAGGGGTAATTGGAGATCGCAGGCCTTCGTCCTGCAGTGGACAGAAAAATGGGCTACTGCCATCGCATGTGTGCGCGCCTGCGTGCGCATGCTTTTTTGAGTTTTCATTTGTGCCCTTAATGGAACCCGAGTCCCCAATACATTTTTCTATTGAAGCTGTTGAAAACTCTGAATGAACGCAAGTTGCTATCAGGCATCGATCGTCACTTACAGTGCATACATAGACGAGGGACAAAAAAGAACGACGAAGACAAGCGCTGACTTCCAACTGATTTTTATTTTGATAAACAAACGTTTGTATACTGAGACACCAAGACAAAAGCGCCACCTACAAAGCGTCAACCCGACATGAGTATGCGTTCAAAATTCATGACCTAAGATGAACGAGAGCGCATGTGCGACCTCAGAAAACCCAGTTCTTTGTCTGTTAATGCAATTGATGGCTTGCTGAGTCACCATCGGCAATCGCTGCTGCTTCAATGATAAGTCGGGTGCATTCATTAGAATGCCTAGCTAAGATAGTGGTTTCTTCAAAAGCGGGATACGATTGATACCATGGAATACCAACTAGCCCGTACCCAAACCTTGCTTCTGCTATCATGCGTTCTCCTTTCTCCCTCCCCACCTCTTTCTAATTGCAGAGAGATTAATTGAGTAGTTCCTGGTTTTGAAACCGAACAACTGGATTGGTTGCACGTACTTAAGTTGGCAGAGTATTTCCTGGTTCGGACTGTTGACTCCACTCCTCAACAGAACCACAGGACACGCACTGTTTGTTTTTGCTTGCACTACCCCAAACTTGAGTACCTGGTGTTGCTCATGCTTTCTAGTTTCCTGCTGTGCTGTTTGGCAATTCGAAGTGGAAAAAAAGAAGAAAGCATCCGAACGATGGAAGGGACTAGACTGTTGGGAAAATGGCTCTATTTTAATTTTTCCATCTGTATCGGCAGACTTGGAGCCTTGTCAAGCTTGCCATGCTTGATTGCATAGCGTAAATAAATCGTACGTAGCCACAGCTTTCCCACAGGCGGTGGCACGACGCACTGGATGCTTGGTGTACACGTGACCGGTTGGTTTGCCCACGCAGCGGTGGCATCGGGGCGGCGTTCCCGTGCAAGTGGTGTGGCCGGTCGTTCGACTCCCTGCGGGGCTTGCTGAAGCACGAGCAGGTGCACCAGTGGAAGCGGGCGGCCGCCAACCGGCCGCTCTTCAAGTGCTCCAGGTGCGGCAGCATCTACAAGTACCTCGGCGGGCTGGTGCGCCACAGGCTCGCCTGCGCCAAGGGAGCAGCCCCCAGGCAGCCGCCAAGGGAGAAGGCAGCTGCTAAAGGAGAAGGCGGCGACGGCACCAAGACGTTCGGGTACGTTCGCTGCCGGTGCACTGCGTACGATACTGCTTCAATGCAAAAGTGGGGGAAAAGCAGGCTGGTGAACAAGCAATTGGCACCTATGGCGTGGATACTGGGAACACTCGAGGAAAGATGTTGGTAGAATTCGTGGAAACGAATAAGCTGCAAATTATGAACACCTTCTTCAGGAAGCATTGGAACGAAAAGTGGACCTGGAAAAGCCCTTATGGTGAAACAAGAAATGAAACAGATATCGTACTTTTTGCTGATCCCAGCATAGTGCAAGATGTACAAGTGTTATGTAGGGTAAAGTGCAGTGATCATAGTTTGGTGAGGGCTAGCATTTACTTCACTTGCAAGAGAGAAAGAGTAAAACTGGTCAAGAAGAACCTGGCCAACCTAGATGCATAAGGGTAAAAGCAGACCAATTCAGGTTGGTACTTTTTAACAAATATACAGCTCTACAACAGAGAGATGAAGATGACACAGAGGTAATGAATGAAACCGTAACGAGGCTGGCTGCAGAGGCAGCAATTGAAGTGGGAGGTAAGGCACCAAGGCAACCAGTAGGTAAGCTCTCCCAAGTAACAAAGGACCTAAGAAAAAGCATGAGTGTCCAGCCAAAGAGATCAGATTTAATTTGCGGAACTGTCAGAACTGATCAACAAGGCGAAAATAAGTGATATTCGAAACTATTTCGTGAGAAAGACTGAGGAAGCTGTGAAAAATAGATGCAGCATGAAATTACGTAGTGAGAAGGAAACTTGGCATCGGACAAACCAAGGTGTATGCACTAAAAGATAAATAGGGTAATATCATTAGCAATCTCGAATGTAGAGTAAAAGCACCGGGAAGAATTTTATACTGACCTGTACAGTACCCAGAGGAGCCACGATACCTCAATTGAAAGCAGTAATGAACAGGCTGCAGAGACTCCTCCTATAACTAGCGATGAGATCAGAAGGGCCTTGCAAGACATGAAATGGGGAAAAGCAGCAGGAGAAGGTGAAATAACAGTCCATTTAATCAAAGAGGGAGGAGACATAATGCTTGGAAAACTGGCGGCTCTTTATACGATGTGTCTATCGACTGCAAGGGTCACAGAAAACTGGAAGAATGCAAACATTATAGTAATCCACAAAAAGGGGGATGTTAAAGAACTACAAAATTATAGGCCCATTAGCTTACTCCCAGTATTTTATAAAATATTTACCAAAATAATACCCAATAGGTAAGCACAACACCGGACCTTAGTCAACCAAGGGAGCAGGCTGGCTTCAGGAAGGGATACTCAACAATGGATCACACCCATGTCATTAATCAGGTTATCGAGAAATCCACAAAGTAGAATAAGCCTCTCCATATGGCTTTCATAGATTACGAAAAAGCATTTGGTTCAGTAGAGATATCAGCAGTCATGGAGGCATTACATAATGAAGGTGTACAGGCCCTTGTGTATAGAGCTTGGAAAATATCTACAGAGGTTCTGCAGCTACCTTAATCTCCACAAGAAAAGTAGTAAGATACCTATAAAGAAAGGGATCAGACAAGGAGAGACAATCTCCAATGCTATTCACTGCGTACTTGGGAGCAGTATTCAAGCTATTAAACTGGGTAGGCTTAGGAGTGAGACTCGATGGCGAATATTTCAGCAGCCTTTGATTTGCAGATTACATTGTCCTGTTCAGCAACACTGGGGATGAGTTGCAACAAATTATTGAGCACGTTAACAAAGAGAGTGTAAGAGTGGGGTTGAAGATTAATATGCAGAAGACAAAGATAATGATGAATAACTGGGCAAAGGAACAAGAATTCGGGATTGCCAGTCAGCCTCTAGAGTCTGTGAAGGAGTACGTTTACCTAGGTCAATTACTCACTAGGGACTCAGATCACGAGAAGGGAATTCCCGGAATAATAAAAATCGGTTGGAGCGCATACGGCAGACATTGCCTTCTCCTGACTGGAAGCTTACCATTATCGCTAAAAAGGAAAAAAGATGTGCAAGGTGTATAATCATTGCATTGTACCGGTGCTAACATATGGGGCAGAAACTAACATATGGAGTCTGACAAAGAAGCTCAAAAACAAGTTAAGGACCACGCAAAGAGTGATGAAATTAAGAATGTTAGGCATAACATTAAAAGAGACGGGAAGAGAGTGGTGTGGATCACATAGCAAACAGGGATAGCCGATATTCTAATTGACATTAGAGCTGGGCAGGTCGCGTAATGCGCAGATTAGGTAACTGTTGGAGCATTAGGATTACAGAATGGGTGCCAAGGGAAGGTAAGCGCAATCAAGGACAGCAGAAGACTAGGTGGAGTGATGAAATTAAGGAATTTGCAGGCGCTGGTTGGAATCGTTTGGCGCAGGACAGGAGCAATTGTACATCGCAGGGTGAGGCCTTTTTCTTGCAGTGGACATAAAATAGGCTGATGATGATGGTTACTGTAAAACGACATTAATTCAGATTTTTCGGGACTAAAAACTGTCCGAATTTACTGTCTGTCGAATGATCGAGGGTACCCAGAAAACAATTAGCAAATGCTTACTACGCCAACACGCCTTCATTTACTGAATGAATTGGCACATCGTGTTTCTATTTTGCACAAAAGCAGTGCAGAAGCTGCAGTTCTCGTCGTCTCGACTCGTTGGCTCTCACAGTGGTGATCGAGAAGTGGCGTCGCCGTGGAGTTCCCAGCCTGGCTTGCCACGACGTCAGATTGTGATGGTGGCTGCTCATGCATAGTCTTCGTTTTTATCGCTGAATGTGGACTACATGGTATGTCAAGAGCTGAAAGTCTGCACTTAGCTAATTTCAAAAATTTTTGCCAGCCCAAATATGAAAAAGTATTTTGAAATCTGTGACATCACGCTAGTGCTCATGTTTTGGCGCAAAATTTTATACGATGAACTGTGACCTTCATTTGCTGTTTTAAAAATCTACTTATTACTGCAAAATTGAAGAGAATGGAATTTCGGAAGAATAGGGCTTGCTGGATTTTCCGTTTAATGTTCCTTAGCTTTGTGCAGTCCACTGCTGCCATACGGATGTGCTGTGGTGAATTTTCTCCTCATGCTGATGAGGAAACGATTGTGTAAACCAAAGAGAATTCTCTCAACTGTATACTTCCTTTTTCTTTGTGTGCTTTCGTGGAAACTTTGCATCTGCTCCAACCATGGCAGTAGGGGCTCCACAAGCAGACTCTCCCTGCCCCCGTGGCTGCTTCAAAAACCCTGAAGGGCATCCCCACCACCGTCCAAACTAGCGGCAACAGAGCCTTGTCGCGTGTTTTTGCAGCATCAAGGCTGTTGCACTACAAAGGGGGCAACCAGATGGGGGCCTATGTTCAGCCTGCAGTGCTTGTGCAGTTCAAGAAATCCGTGGACTGCAGGGAGGACCACATGTTGTTGCACTGGGTGTCAAAAAGCCATGTGATGGACATCTAAGGGACAGTCTCGAAACATGTCTTGGGATTGGAGTGCGAAGAATGTGTGTGTATCAGGTTGACGGAAATGAGCGTGCTTGCATCCCATGAAAGAGGAATTGTATTTTTAATTTAAAAAGGAAAGTGGTGCGAGTATGTCGTGGCATCGCTCGATGGTGAAACACTGCAAACGATCGGCGTACAGTTGCGGGCAGGAGGAGTGCAGTGACCAAAGGTGCCGTGGTTTTTTTTTTTTCTGTACTTTTCCTTTTTTTTTCGGCTTTGCCTTGCAGTTGCAATCTGGAGCGCATACCTGTGTTTGCCCAATGTATTAAACCTTTTCAGGCTCCAAAGCTGCATTTAATACATTTTAATTCTTTTCGGATGCCAAATGTTCATTTGTGACTGTACCTTCACATAACCAAGAAGCTCCACAGGGAGAGTTGTGTTGCTTGTAGTCAATATTGTATGGCCTAAAATTCTATTATATGCTCTTCTGCTAAAATTTCCTTGCATGCGAGAGTCATTTCTTTCTTTTCCAACAAGCAGATGTTCAAAAGTGGTGCCACCTAGTGCAAATTCATGGAGTCGAGGTGAACTGAGCTATTATTAGACAGCAAATTATTAGACGACGACACAAAGGTTCGTAGTTTTATAGGCGGGATAAAGTGCTGTGAACATCCGCTTACTAATTACTGTATTTACTCGGAAATGGGTCGAGCACGAATATAGGTCAACCCGTATATATTGTGCTCCCCGAGAAATAAAAATTGATTGGAGACTAGGCTGGCCAATATCCTTTCTTCAGAAACAGAAAAATTGGAACGCGGCAATAAGCTCGACTCGGCCACCCCTAGTCGCTGCCACGAGCCACGCCAGAAATGTCGGGAAAGTTGTCCCTGTCGGATGCTTCACAGGCTTCCTTGGCATCCCAAACGACGTCCTCCTCGGTGCCATCGAGTGCGTTTGAAATGCAGCATTTCTTGAAGCCTGTCTTGATAATTTCCGATGGCAGGTCCACCTCTCCTTGACCCACATCATGACTTCGTCGAGGGGGTCCTTCTTGCTGCACCCCGTCACTGTCGTGGCGGCATTGTCCTTTGCTCTCTGTAGGACTTCGCAAGATGGTCCTTGAAAGGCCCATTGTCGGTGACATCCAATGGTTGCAGTTGACACGCCATACCACCAGGTATGACGACCAGGTTTGTGTCTGCCTTCTGTAGGGTCTCCTTGACGGTCGGGCAAATGTGGCCTCCAAACTAGACCAGCACGTTTGGAAGGTCCAAGCCGTTGCTTCGTCCAAGCCGTCTCGAACGATTATTTAACCATCGCCTCATTGGTGAATCCTTTTTCATTTGTGCGGATGACCGTCTTCTTGGGGAAGTGCTCTTTCCTTGAGGTGGTTTTCCAGTGAGACACGAGGTTCGGCGCCAGCTTCCGCCCATGTGCAGTGCAGCACAGCGCAACAGGGAATCGTGTGCACTCGCTCGTCGTGAACAGGCGCACGTCCTCTACTGTGACTGTTGTGCAACTGGCCATGTCGAGGTAGGCCGGTGTTTGGTCGGCGTTTCCAATCTGGCCAAGACGGCACGGCGAAACCTCGTTAAACTGTAGTTTGCTGGAGCTTGGAAAAAGTACCTGCTAAACGGTAGTACTGCTTAACCATCCTGAGATCGCCCAGTTACTTGTCAAAAACAGAACGTGGAGAGAGTGCGATGAAGGGGCAAAAACTTGCAGTATTTATTCACCTCGCGCGACAGAAGTGTTATTTTTGTTTGATGCCGCGGCTGCCTAGCAATGATGACAGCAGCCTCAGCCTTACTGAAGCTGCGAGCCAGCTTTTCAGCCAGCCCCCCTCTCTTGGCAAACACTCGCTAGGCGGCAAACACTCGCTTCCTCGTTGGCGATTCATACAGTGGAATCTCTATAAACGAAAATCTCTTAAACAAAGCTGCTGCTTAAACGGGACACCAACCTCATGATTGGTTGGTTTTGTATTCATACAACCCTTCAGCTTTGTCTCGCAGTAAATGGAACTCCTTATAAACGGAACCAATTTCCTTCTTCCCTTCGGGTTCCATTTAAAGAGAGTCCACTGCATTCTCTGTGCATGGGTGCCACTGCGCTGTAGAAGTCGCAGGGCACCTTTTTCATTGCGGGTTGCTATTCTCATCACGACGATTGCATTCGTGAGGCTCACGTAATGCGGAGCTTCCGCCACTGTTGGGCCCTAATCGCCCGCACTGTCGCTTTCGGTGTTGTCCTCCTCTATGTCTTTAGGCGACACTTTGGCAACAACAGAGGCAACACTAGCGAGAAGTTGGAACCCCGTCGCCGACATTGTGGTCGCAGCAGCACTGCCGAGCAACTTCTTCGCATTCCAAATGCCACGCACCGTAGCCAATAGCAGATGCCCGTCACGTGCCAGCGCCGACTTCGTGTCACATTCGATAGCACGAACAATGTCCAATTTTTCTTGTATGCTGAACACCTGCCGTTTTTTATCCGAGCTTTGGCACGACGCGAGTCCTAGCTTGCGCAACACCACAACATTTTCTGGCACGGCACCAAAATGATGTTGATGTGGCTTCACGTGCAAACGCACAGGGCACTTAGAGGCCGTTTTTCTGATCTCTGAGGATTGTTCTGCCAGGCCACCCAACGGGGACAGTGCACCGCCGTAATTGCGTGATGATAAGTGGAAACATTACGTGTTAATCGATCTGTACGCAATAAGTTGGTACAGTTTATGCAGATACAAAACACATTGTTTTAAATGGCCACTGATTCGGGGATTTGACTTTACTACATTTAAACCTAAACTACTGTTTAAGCGGTACGGTTTAATGAGGTTTTACTGTACCATGTTCACTCGAGTCTAACGGACACTTTTTTTCCAGATGAAATGGGTCCAAACATTGCGTGCGCATTAGAATTAGCACGACCCTAAATCTGCGGTACCGTATCGCCATCGGCATTTCTATATGGCCACCTTGTACGTGCCAACGTTTATAGATATACTTCCTTTAGTGTTACAACTTCTCTCCAGCCCTGCACGACCTGTTCCTAGGGAGGGCACTGCGTTATCACTTTTGGGCCAAGCGGGTGGCGCTGCTCTGCTGACTGGTGTGCGCGCTGGTTGTTTACCCTGCATCTTGTGCTGGAGCATGATTTCGTCTTCTCACTGTCCATGCCTCGTCACTGTCCGTGTGCACGTGGCCGGCTGTCGAGGTCTTTTGCATCTGGTACAAGTTCGGCGCTTATGGTGATGCGAGTACCTGCGATGCACGGGTCGTCGAGTGTTGATATCGTGTGCACGCTTTGGCCTGTAGGCCCACCTTTTTTCACCACTCCTGGTGCCACATTTACGTCGTGTGTAGAACTTCACAACAACATGTCAACATGTTTTGTGTCTGTTTCCACCAGCGGGTACAGGAAAGGTCCTACAGTTGACATGTACAATTGAATTTCGTTAATTTTAACAATCCTTATGCATACTTCCAGTTTATTCGAACTAACGCTGTGGTCCCGTTAAAGTTAGGTGTATTCCTGTGGGCGAAAACGCCCGGTAATATAAACGCATGAGCATTTCCGGTGGTTAATTCGAGCAGTCGCGCTCCGACAATGCTCTCGGCAGCACGCCAAATCGCACGGCAGCGCCCCTGACCAGCATTGCCCTGACCCCACCATAGAGGAAAAGCTTAGGAGAGACCCCTCAATGCCGCGCACGACGAAAAAAAAAGAAACCGTGGTGGAAATTCTACCTTCTCTTTCAGATGGCAAGGTCGGCGTTCGTGCGTTGCGCCATAATGCCTCAGCCACTCTAGCGACAAGGCGCGTGCGTGGGAGGGTGCGGTCCTGGGTCAATTTTTCACAGCTCGCCACGGCGGCAAGCAAACCACGAGCGGAGGAGACCAATGAGGGCGGCCCCTGCAGTGACGTAGCGCGGTAAACTGCTGTCGTGCGGAACTGCCCGACCGCTTCATTCGTACTCTCGTCTGGTTCAGCCGTATCGCTTGTTTTGCACTATCGTCTGCTCGCGTCGGCTCTCGCTCGCGCTTGTATTGTTGGCTTGATTTGGCCTCGTTTGCACCTGTTTTACAATGACGAGTCTAAATCGAAATGTCGCGATGGAAAGTTTGTTGGAGACAATGTTGGAGACAGTGCGCCATATCTTATTCTGTACGACAAGACAGACCCTAAATACAAACAAGGTCGCGAAGGTGACACCCAGTACCTCGTCCTCCTTGTGTTTTACACCAATATGATTATGATCAGTGGCAACGAGTTCATCATCTTGCCAAGACATAACTCGCGTTAACAACGAAGGATGAAGAACGTATACACGGCGCCGATCTGTCAGCAGACGAAAGAAAAAGGAAGCAAGGACGCAGAGGAAAGCAGCGGCGGAGTCTGGCCTCGATGCTTTCCTCCTAAATTCTCCTCGGCTGCGTGCGCTGCATATGGCACGCTTTTTCTCCTTGGCTATCGTGGATGGGGGACCTCGGCATTCGATGGAGGCACGTGATCTTAGGCCAGTTGTGCGCCCCCAGGGGTGTAGACAGTTTTGAAGAATGGTGATACAGCATTGAGAATGCCGAAGGTAATGTTGGTGAGGAGGTTGGTTTCTTAAAGGGATGCAAGAGGAAAGTATTAAGTCGAGCTAGATTGACAGAGTATTCGCCTAGAAGACGATCATCGTTTCTGGCATGCTAGTATATAATTTTTTGCCTAGGAAATTGCCATCGAAGTTCCCGCCGCTGCTTCTCAGTTTTAACCACCCAAGCCAAAGCAGAGGACTTGACATCCACTCCACATGACCGCCCTCTATACCGGTGTCATGTCTTTTGTAGACTCTTTATTTTTGTGGAATCTTTAACACAGCGGCAGTCAGGCCGCTACCCGCCGTGGTTGCTCAGTGGCTATGGTGTTGGGCTGCTGAGCACGAGGTCGCGGGATCGAATCCCGGCCACGGCGGCCGCATTTCGATGGGGGCGAAATGCGAAAACACCCGTGTGCTTAGATTTAGGTGCACGTTAAAGAACCCCAGGTGGTCGAAATTTCCGGAGTCCTCCACTACGGCGTGCCTCATAATCAGAAAGTGGTTTTGGCACGTAAAACCCCAAATATTATATATATAGTCAGGCCGCTGTGTTAAAGATCACAGGAATTCCAACTTCCCCAAAACTTGCGTGCGATACTGACACAAATAGGAGAGTCACTCTACCACTAGCCGCGCAGCGCCTATGTTGAACGCGATCTGCAATGGGGCAGAACCTAGGCGCTGTGTTCCCATTACTTAGTTCGCGTTGAAGCGAGAGGCAGCACAAAGGTCAAATTCCCTTGCTCCTGCTACTGCACTTCCTCACTCCAGCGTTTTGATAGCGGATTTCTGCAGTCGAGTGAGGTCTGTTCATGTTTGCTTGTGCGCACGTGAAATCATACACATTATTTAGTAAGCGAATATTTGGAAATTTATACAGCTGATAAAACTACTATCCTTACTTCGTATAGCTGTCTACTAATTTGCTATCAGAATCGATGCTTCGTCTTTTGGGTGAAACTGCAGCTTTTTTTTATTCATCACAACTTTATTGTATTGGGAGTAAATCGGTTTTTCCAAATGAAAATAAGTTGTATTTCTGTATGAAAGAATGAGGTGCGCGGTACTGTAAAGGGCTTTCTTTCTTTTGGTAATGGGAAAGGGGTGCATGTTACTATAGAGAGCATTTTTTTTTTTTTTTGTCATGGAAGACGGGTACACGTTACAATCCAGGGAGCGTTACGGTTGAGAATACGTCCGGTAATTCTTCCGATGCCGGAGCTTGACAACATAGCACTGGGACTCCACCAGCTGTTCTTCGTATTCTGCTGGAAAACGGCGACAGAAAGTTATTCTACGACGAAGGGGAGTCCATTGTGCCACTGAAGCTTTTGGACCGAGCCCCGACCCGCTTTAGATGTTGAGCTGCCGGCTCCATCTCGTTGCGCCAACTGCGGGGCTTTTGTCCGAGTGTCTCGCAGGGCACCCAAAGGCCCTTCGCACGCGAAGCCTCGGTTCTTCCTCGAGAGCGTCGTGCCTCCCGTTTGCTGGGCCGCAAAAAGTATGACGCCGTTCGTTGCATGCAAGAAGTTGGTCCCACCACTTTCTCCGACCCCCGGTGAGCTTTTCATTCACGTTGAACTTGCGCCAAGTGGCGCAGTTGTAGGAGTTCTCGACAAAAAGTCACTCAACTACACGACAGCAAATGCAAACTGTCACGCAGAAATGATAGCAAAATAACGACGCAGAGGAAAACCATAAACTAGTATGTTTTTGTGACCAGGAACCTTGTTGTGACTTATACATTGTGCTAGCGCTTTTCTGCCACAAGTTTCCTATTTTCATTATTTGTGTTATGTGCGACTACGGCCTTGACGTATAGTATTGACGTGTGTGCCAGGGTGTTTTGGTTTGCAGCCTTGGTCCTCGCGGCTCTGGCAGCGGCCCTGTTACACAGTGGAGCTCCGTTATCTCGGTACTTCTGCTAGCTTTTATCACGGAATACAGGTCGAGATTCTTTAGTCATGGATGTAGGTCGATAGCTAATTATGAGAAACATTTCCGGGAAAAAAGAATGCCAACCTATATTCGAATAAACGCGGTAAATAACGAGCATGGTGTAACACTCCCACGTATAGTAAACATAAACAGATCTGGCTCGACGACTGCGAACACTTGCTGCCACGCTGCTGGTGCAATGATGGGCCAAAAGGAGCAGGCGCTTCTTTAACACAGCTATAGCACTTGTGATTACAGGACCTCCAGCACTACAGGAAGAAGGTGCACATGTGGTGACCTCAGCCACATCATGCTAGAGGTGGATGCCAAGATGTTTGTACGATGGGGTATTGCAAATCATGGTATTAATACTGAAACACTGAGTGCGTGCATTTATGGCTAAATGGAATTAACTTGCATTTAGAGGTGTTAACGGACCAGTTTTGCACCAAATATAGCTTAGGTCAAGTTAATTTTGCAGAGTGGAACGGTTGTCGAAACATTTAGTAGTGCAGTAGATGATGCAGTCGTCAGTGGGCAACCTAATTGAGATTGATATGTTAGCGGGTAAGTCGTCAATGTAGTGAAGAGCGATGGACTGAGGACACTGCCTTGGCTGACACGGGATGTGATGACACAAAGGTTAGGCAAACAGTTGTTCTCTACCTTGACAATGCAGAAACTGGAAGCTAAAAAGCCAAGATAGTGTTAACGAATCTAAACAAAGGGCAGACGACTTGGAAATAAAATGGCAATAAGGTACAGTATCGAAAGCTTTAGAGGAGGCAGTCAGTTTGGTCATTAGCATTCATGTGAAAGTGAACGTCAGTTGTGAATTCCTATAACTGCGTGTCTGTCACGTAAGTAGCCTTTCCCGAAACCCTGCCAATAAGAGAAGAAAAGTTATTGGATTCAAGGTGACAATAGATATCGCAGTAGAACTCTGTGTTGCCGGTTGTGACGCTACCCTGTTGCCTAGGCAACCTGCAGAAGCAACCATGTAAAAGGGCAGGAAGTACTAAGAGTCCTCGGCAATCATAGATGCACTGCCAAGTTTGGTGGAAGTTATCTGCCATTTTCTCCTCTTGTTCGTGGGGCAGATAGGTGGTGTGCAAATCGCACTGCCTATGATAGAACCCTTTGAGTAACAAATTTCAAAGTCATTTTAAAACTTTTTGTGCACAAACAAACTGGGACAAAGAATAGGAGCAACACAAGGACGAGCGCCGACTCGTACTTATGCTTAAATTTCAGAGGCTGTGCTTTTGCTGGCAACGTGAGAAGCAGTTAAAAGATACGCCATGGCTGCCATGTTTTCAACAATGTGGTGGTCACAACTTATTCCCGGCTCTTGCAGTTGCTTTCGGCTCCTGCCACCAGCTAGAGCATATCCGCTGAGATTGGCGTCTGTTTCCCAGAGGGAGCCTTCTTTGGGCTAGTTTTTGACACTGTGGTTGGGTGCCGTTGCACTCTCCAAGATTATCTTGGACCTGCTGTGATGGCTTAGCGGTTATGGTGTTGCACTGCTGCACACGAGGTCGCGGGATCGAATCCCGGCCGCGGCGGCCGTGCGATGGGGGTGAAATGTAAAAACACCCGTGGTCCTGTGCATTGGGAGCACATTGAAGAACTCCAGAAGGTCAAAATTAATCTGGAGACCCCCCCACCAGGGCATGCCTCAATGAGATCATGGTTTTGGCACGGTGCCAAGGGTGGAGGCACGCTGGGCTTGTGAGTGAAAAAGGGCAGCTGGACAGGAGTAGTTGCTGGGCCATGAGCACCGGCTGAAGTTTGCCTTTTCCTGGGAGTGATGTCGGGGCCTCCTGCAAGACCTTGCACGGCCACAAAGTGCAGGCGTTGACAGCGTTGTTCAGAAGTTTCTGTTTCCACTGTTGAGCAATATTGTAGGTGTGTGCAAAGTAGTTTGGCTAGTGACATTTTGGTGTTATTTTTGCAGTTCATTTTTTTATATCCAGGGTCCGGCGCAAGAACTTTTTGAGATAAGGGGTGAAACTGCAGCAAGAAAAAATTTCTACTTAACCAATCTTTCAAGATATCAGTTCAAGTTAACGAGGGCAGAGTGCACAGGCAAAACTGGTAGGACTAGCCGATCAATTCAAATTTAGAGATTTTGAATAATTGGAACATGGCTGTGTATTGACACGGGTACTTGTTTATCTTTATCCGGTGACTGCGTTTCTCCGTCTAAGAAATGTTATCGCTCGGTGCAGGACGTGTCTATGTAACCGAAGTTTCTGCAATGGTTATCAATGGTTCTAGCTGCTGTCTGTTGTCACCGAACCTTCTGTAATCTGATGGCATGTATGTGTGACGCAAATGGTGTAGTACTTTCTGAAAGCCGCGCGCGCTCCAGCGTTATGAGGTTATCACTCTGCACAAGATGTGCATTCTGTATCTGAAATTTTATTCATGCCGTCGCTGATTTTGTAGTGAGAAAGTATTCTTTTATCACATTGTGAGTGCCATTTGAGTAGCGTACATTCTTGAATATATGTGAGCATTGGCGATTACTCTGAAACGTTTGGTCAGACTTGTAAAAAGAGCAGCCGGACTTGAGCCCCGAGTTTTACATGAGACAACTGTGCTTGCCACTGTTGTTGGGATTTGAGTGTAGCTTGTCTTCCTTGGACCAAGTTCTCTCCCATTATAGAGTTGAATTCTTAAGTCACATTTTAGTTTCTTTTTTTCACCGCCACTGCAATGCAACTGTGTTCGCTCACTCGTTTGCGTTGCTTGGTGTGCAGGTGTAACAAGTGCGGGGCTGTCTTCGACAACCAGGTCAGCCTTGCCAGGCACAAGGGATCGCACACGAGAAAAGCCAGGGCTGCGTCCGGAAGTCGAGCGCCGTGCCAGTGCAACCTGCCAAGCTGCAAGGTGTGCGGGCGGCACCAGAAGGCCGGCGGGAGTGTCGCCGCAGACCACAGCGCAGCCTACACGTGCCACCTGTGTTCGCAGGCGTTCCGCACCAAGGAGAAACTGAGCACTCACCTGATCACCAAGCACTTCAAGATGTCCGTCTAACTGGGCAGCCCGATGGTGCTGTTGACCTGAGCAGTACAAAACCAGATGTGCAGAAATTCGTGGAACTTGCAATAAGAAACCGACTCATTTAACAGGCTGACAGAGGGTGCACGCAAGACGTTTTTTAGTCGACTACATTGACAGTTCATTTCAAGCTCGTTCATTTGGCAGTGATAACGTGACAGCACTACTTGAAAACCATGGTGCTTGGCGATTGGAATTGCGATGAGGAAAGCAAGTTTGCACACTGAAAGCATGCAGCAAAAATGCCAGGAGTGCCTTCCCAGTTATGTTAGGAATGTCTCGCAGAGTGCTGCGAAACAAGGTGGGTCACAGGGAATTGCTTGACCTGATTTGCGCATTCAGGTATGTGCAGTTGTGTACCACATGGAGGCGGTAAGAGTGGCTGGGTACACACAGGACGTGTTCAGCCGCTCCTTTTTCAAACGAAAAAAAATTCTCAACTGCCAAGCGTGCATGTGTTGTTCCATTCTGTCAAGAAGCAGTATTTCTCAGTAATTGCCAAGTCAAACGCAATTATTTCTTACTAGAATTGAGAGAGTCCAATTTACGTGAAGTAGGCAGGTCAGCCATGCTTGAACAACGCGTACGTACATTACTAGCTTACTCTCTGTTTTTGAAAGAAATGTGCTGCTACAAAGGCACTATATTTTCATACCTGTCAGCGTGCAGGTATGCCTGTTTGTATTTCCATAGCACACATGTTCTAGTTTCCATTCTCCATTGTTCATATCGCACAGAGCCTTGATGGTGGTGTGTTTAATGAAAATAAATATAATAGTGTTGCATCTGTTTTCTTCTCGTTCCACAGTGATATTGTCAACTTTTATAATGGAACCCTTACTGGACTGACGAAATTGATGGAATTATCCTGGCGGGTTGAATGAACAAGATGGAGAAAAAAAACGGAACACAGAGCTTGTTCATTTGGCAGTGTTCATCTAATTCCATCACCCCCCCTGAATCAAATATGCGCCCACTTCCTCTGTTTACAAAAAAAAAGCTAACGTAGAGATAACATAAAAGCTCCCAAACAAAGTATAAATTAACGCCAGACAATTTTTTAGCAAGAAGTATGCGCTAGGGTCTAATATGTGTTGCATAGTGGCTACTGGTCTTCTAAATTCATCTTTGCTGCAATGCAGCCATCCTATGCTGCAAAGCAAACAAACGCTCAGACTGTGATTTACTTTATTTCTTTACGAAAAAGACTTTTTTTTTTTTTTGTTACCGGAGTCGGGACATTATGAGCTACTGTTCATGCTCCAAAGCCTTCCCAGGACAGCCTGGAAGTAAGCATTTTCGTTGGTAGCTGGTTCAGTGCCTTCACTGTCCCCTTAAGCCCATCCTAGGCCTTGACAGACACTGCCAGTAGAGGGGTCGCTATCACCAAGGGCATAAGAATGTGTGTGCGGACTGGTCAAGTTCGAATGACCCGGCGAAGGCCAATTTTAGGATTGAAATAATGCAAGTGTGGGCTCGCAGAAATGCATGGTTGCCAGCTAGGGACTTTCAGCCAAGATCAAATTAACTGTAGTGAAATTAACAACTCTACTGCAATTTAGAATGAATGAATGATTTATTTCATCATCAGTTCATACATATCCAGTGGTACCGCGGGAACGAGTGGCGAAAAGGCAACTGAATGCCTGAGAATGCGCCAATCCCCGCACAGACGGATAGCAATAGGGGCTTGTTGGTACGGCATATCTTATTTTGTTATAGCGCAAGCTTGACAAGGACAAAAGAAGGCACATCTGACACACACAGCGCAAGATATATGGGTGCGCTGTGTGTGTCAGATGTGCCTTCTTTTGTCCTTGTCAAGCTTGCGCTATAACAAAATAAGATATCCCGCACAGACCACGATATTGCACAACACTCGGCGTGTCGCTCTGTAATACATATAAAGAAAAACAACAAAATTATTGCAGTACACTCAGCCTGTAATACATAAATATAATACTGCATAATGACACATAATGTAACACTAATCATGTAAAACATAAATGCAGAGGAGGAGAAAAAAATAACTAAGCCGTGTTTTTAATAAGTGAACTAGAACATAATTGATATCAACAGCTTATCGACAAGAAATTTTCATGGCTGAATTTGGAGGCACAATGCAGTTCTGGAAGAAAGTATACAATATAAGCAAGTCATACATGGAAGAGAGAGAGAAAAAGAAATGTCATGTTTGAAATGCCATTAGATAAAGATGCATCTTTTTTTTTTTTAATTGCTACTGATTGGCTTTCATTTGCTATGCGCATGGCCGTCATGTTAGAGTTTAAAAATAAAGGAATAAGGTGCGTTAGTTTTTGCTTGAGGAGTTGGTTCGAATCCTTTCACTGTAAGAGGTGGTTTTCCTAAAATTATATGTGTGTGTTTTTCGGGAGTAGGTATACTGAAATATATCTGCGTTTGATTTAATTTGTAGATGACTGTCGCTAGTTTTTTGTAAAATATATTTTCGAATTTTAATATGCTGCGTTTATGGAAAAGCGTAGCAGAAGGCGTTCGCAGCGGAACATTTTCGATTATACGCAAGATTCTTTTTTGGAGCCTGTGAATACTATCTTTATTTGTTTTTGTTGTTGTGTCCCTGATTAATAGGCAGTAATGTATGCGCGAGTAAACTAAAGTGTAGTAAAGCTGCTTTGTCACCCAGAGGGGTAGTAAAGATCTGATTTTGCCAATTATGCCAACGGATCGCGATATATGGGTGCGAAGATTATCTAAGTGATTGGACCAACTCAATGTTTCCTGAAAGATAACGCTTAGAAATTTTTGAGTCTGGATGCGCTCAATCAAAGCTCCTTGGAATGTGAGCTGCGTATTGCGGAGAATACAATGGTTTCGAGGTTTAAAAATGATGTACTTTGTTTTCTTAATGTTTAATTCCAGCTTATTTGTTCTCAGCCATAGCGACAAATTGCTAAGCCAAAGGTTCGCTTCTTGTACTAGAGTAGACATATCCTGACCCGAAAAAAAGATGTTAGTGTCATCGGCATATAAAATAATATCTGGTGTTAGAGGTACGTTTATGATGTCATTTATATAGAATAAGAATAAAAGTGGCCCTAGTATAGAACCGTGTGGGACGATGTACTTGATCTTGCCCATTTGTGACTTTCGAGTGCTGCATATCTGTATACTGATACCGATTAGTAAGGTAACTTCTGATTAAATGAAGGGGCGTACCTCTTATTCCATATTCATTCAGCTTTTGCAAAAGAATTTCATGCTTGATCGAGTCAAAAGCTTTCTTAAAGTCGAGAAATATTTCATTTGTGTGATGTTTTTGCTCAAAATGTTCAGTAATTTGATCTTTAATAGATAATAAGTCCTTTTCAGTACACTTGTTCTCCTGAAATCCGTATTGATGTTCGGTTATAACTTTTGTTAAGCTACAAAAGTTTGCAATTTGTACGTATATGACACATTCTGTAATTTTTGAAAAAATGGGCAAAACAGAAATGGGCCTGTAGTCATTCATGTCATTTTCAGTACCACCTTTGTGAACAATGAATACTCTAGCAATTTTCAATTTCTCCAGGAACGTTCCAGTGCTCAAAATAAGGTTGCAAATATGTGCAAATGGTGTGCTAATGTGCTCTGAAACTGCTTTTAGAGGTTCTGCCTTTATATTGTCGAAACCCACAGCACATTTGTTACTTAAATTCTGTATCAGCAAGGCTACTTCCGATTCATTCTTGGGAGTTAGGAAAATAGATTCCGAGGCGTGTGTTTTAATACAGTCGCCGACCGTTTATTCGGACCTCACGGGGACTGCGGAAATGTCTGAATAAACAGGTGTCCGAAAAAGCAGATTAAGAAAAAAAAAATGAAATCCTTTATTTCCACGAACTTATTCGGGCTCGGCAGTAGGCTTGAAGAATTCGTGAATGCGCCGTTGCACACTGTTCAGTTTACGCCACGGCTTTATTACTTCGCGACCTGTTCACCGGCGCCGCCTCCGTAGCCGCCGATTTTTTACTGCTTGTTTAGTTCATCCTTCGTTCGCCCGACCGCCGCTGCTCTCCGTGGCGCCAAAACTTACCCCCACGCCCAGTGCGGGCTGGCGTAGCGGTAGCAGTGGCGGCTTCTTCGTTGTGTTTTTGTGCTTGTCTGAACACCGTGTTTCCGGCTGTTGTGATTGCTGCCCGCATACGTGCCAAGAATGCAATTACTGCTGAGAGCCTTTAAATTTCGAAGGCCGTAAAAATCATCGCCCGCGATGGTGTATTGCTGCGTTCCGCTCTGCAAATCGAGCGGGCGCACAGCGAAGGGTATCACATGTGAGGGCTGTCTCATTAATTTGAGCGCACCAGCCTCTCAGTCTACTACTACTGCCATCATAGCAGGCATGGACCGGGGAGGGCTATCAGTACCCTACCTTGGCTTTCGCAGGGTTCGTCAGCCGCCTGGAAGGTGCTGCATCAAGTGTGGCTCCTGTGCTTGTTAGGGGGCCAACGCCGCTTAAGTTTGCAGACCTGGTGCTGCCGTCACTTATAAAGAATCCGTTGTTTGTGTGCTTGAAGGACACCACAGAGCCTCACAAAAGGGCCCAGCTAAAGCTGATTGTCCACAAGTTTATGAGGCCATTTTTGTCCAATTTTTCCTCTGATCTCACAGAAGAGCACGCCAAACGAAAATTAATGCCAAACCGAAATCACGAACGGTCCTAGAAGTGCAAGAATCTGGCTGACCTGAAATAAAGTTCTGGCCACGACCGGCTATTGTGTCTGGCAAACAAGCTTTTCTAGTCTGGTTTTATTTTTTTTTTTTCATCTAGAGTGCGTCTGGAAATGACTAACAATCGGGTGAATGCTCCTGAAAACGAGTAAGTGTGCATAGCGCGCTTTTTGTCGTAAATTGGTGGAAAGTAGCGCGGCTTCGCCCTGGGATGCTGCTAGCTACAGAACAGAAGCAATCGTGTTTAGGTTGTGCAGCTGTGCGCGCAAAAAAAAAAAAAAAAGCCGCTTGAGTAGCACCAGAGCCGCGCCCACCAGTACAACCGCTCTTTGAGCTTGTTTTAGCCGCAAAACTGCTGCGCTGAGAAATAAAAATAATACCGCTATCAGCCTTTAGTCGGGTACAGCTTTTTGTGGCTATGCAGGGGAATTGCTACGAGCGCGATCGAGACGCTTGCTTCTGCGCTGTTCTCGCGCGCTCATGAGCCAGATTAGGCGCGTTAGCTGACAGCTCGCGCTCTTACCTACCGCTGTATACAGAAAGCTGTCCGCGATTATTGCATCTGATGAATATGAACACGTCTTTGCGGTGCGTGCTCAAACGATGCGGTTTAACTCGGCCTACCGGCTACATGGTAACGCAAGCGTACTGAAACAGAAGCGTACGGCGGGCGCTACCGAAATGAGGGTAGCTTGTGGCGCCACCTGTTGCGGCGCGCCGTCCCTCCTGAACAGTCACGTGATATTTACGCGGACACGCGCCGCCATAGGTGCCGGCGTAGTGAGCAGGTCGCGAGTAATACAGCCGGTCGTGGTTTACGCGCAATCAGCTAAGCCTGAATCTCGGAGAAGGTCGTACCATAGAGAAATGGTCGTACGGTCACTATAGGCGGCTGAAAGCACAGTCACTGCTTGTACACGCTCCGCATGCGACGGCAGCGTAGCACATGGTGCGTCAACTTCCGACTCGGTCATCGTCCGGCGTTGCAGCAGAAACCTGACAAATGATCTCGCCGTCGTCGAGTTCTGCGCATGTCAGTACAGCAGTGTCAGCACCTGTGAAACTGTCAATGAGACCATATCCGGAATCGCAATGCAACCACTGCGCAAGTGTCGGCAGAACATTTTCCGCGTCGGTAGGGAGCACATCGGAAGGCGACAAATCTTAGGCCTCCCGGTACACGCTTGACGGCATTCCGCAGCGCAGTCTACGCGAGCACTGTCGGCGCCATTAGAGACTTGACGCGATGTTTCGGTATGCCGCGTTGGATCGCCGAAGCCTCGACACAGCACACAAGGCAAACACCAACGAGCCGACACCAGTCACACAAACGAAAAAACGCGGTCTGGGGCGCTATTCTGGACATTCCGCCATTTTCTTCGATGCGTGACGTAGGCGCGACGCAAACAAAATGGCGCTGGTGGCCCGGTTTTGCTAGGGTAGGGTGGTTAGAAGTTTTGCTTACGCAATGCCTCCTTTACTAGATGCCTGCCGCGTCGCTAGTCTTCCCATTGGAGCGGAGGTTCCCGTAGTTCAGGGTAGTCGCAGAGAGACGGCGCTCGCAGCCGACCCACTTCCTGTTGCGGAGGAAATGACGATTACTAGGCTGGCGCGCGCTCGACCAATCGCTTGACGAGAGATTGTGAGTCCTGCCTCCGGGATTGCAACAGACGCCGCTAAAATCTCGGAGGCTGGGTTACATGATTTAGGTTTCCAGCGGCCACCGCAGCTAGCGCTCGCAGCCGACCCGGGTTAACCCGGGTGGGGAAGAGTAAAGAGGAGAGGGGCAGGAACCAGCTTCTCGGGTCACGCGGCAGGCATCTAGTAAAGGAGGCAATGGCTTACGTAACGTGACGCCAACTTGACGTTTCGCCTAAGAAACTGAAATGAAGGCACTCAATGTAGCGTTATCGGTAAAGCAAAACAGTTTTGCTCCGCAGTAAAAATAAAGCAGCTATCTCAAAGCGTATGATTATTCCGTCGAAAACGCTTCCGTCGTCTGCTGCGTACAAGCCGTCGTCTGCTTCAATAGCTAGTATGCGTGTCCCTGGAAAATGGAATGAGTCATCGCATGTTGGCGCCAACGCGCTTGTTTGCTTTCTTGAGACAACATACGCGACCTACCAGTGGTGATGCGAGGACGATCTAGGCTACGTTATCGCTATTTCGTGAAACGCAAGTGACTCAGCCCGACTCGGTTGGCTGAGAAACGGCCGAATATCACCGATAGCGTTGCGCGCGCCAGAGATATTCACTAGAGCGACGCAAGCGCCGGCGCTGCCATCTCTTGTTCATTTCGCTGGTTTCTCGCACCACGGGAGGAAACTTCAAGGCGCCGCCTTGCGTACATTTTTTTTTATAAATTAGAAAGAGGCCGTTTTCATAACGTCTGATTGTGCGAAAAGGCATTAATCTCGATTACAATACAAATGCAGCAGTGAAAAGTGGACAACATTGCTGAAAGTTTGCTTTATCCAACCAATATTATTTGGTATAAACGCGTTCTTTTAAAAAACGATGGCCCCAAACACAAATGCCAACACTACCCGAGAGCGATGCAAATACTATGAGCACTCGTTATGAACAAAAGATTTTCGTAGCGCCAAACGACGGGGAAAATGTGGCGATACGCATTCCTCTCGGCTGCCATTGCATATGGCTGGCCATTAGCATAATTCGCGCGGCTCGTCGCACAAAAATTATGGCGGAAAATCTCAGCAATGGCGGCCCAGCGCAACGTCACGCATCGTCAAAATGACGATTACGAAACAGCCCTTCCTGTGACGCTCCTCACGAGATATTCCTTCAGCCAATCAGCAAGCTGGCATGGCGCATATCTTGGATCGCCACCACATATTCGCGCAATTGCAGATGCATTGCACTGGTTTCTGCACGCTACCGCTCACATCTTTTTGAAGCGCTAACATCACAATATATCTGCCAAGGACCAAAAAAATGTATTAGTCCATAAAATTTGCAGCTCCACGTCACGTTTCGTCATCTTGATGAAAACGCAAAATTGCATTTTGTAATACTTCCGCTTCCCGGCACAAATTTCAAAACACGTGACCTTTCGACAGCCAATCAGAGAGTAAACGTGGCGGATAATGGCGGCCGTGCAGCCGCCATGCGTGTCCAGAATAGAACCCTTGCTCGCAACGTCGTGCGCGAAGAAACAAATCAGCTACTGGATTATCTTGACATGGCTTACAAAACAAACCGGAACTGCTGCAGAGCCACTCTATCGAACTAGGCAGAAACGATGATGATGAGCGGGGATTTCCAGTAGCGCCACTTCATGGGGCAGCAAGAAAGCTCTGTTCAAAACAAAAATGGCGTTCAGCAAGTCGAATCATGCACCGGTGCATGGTGCTCTCGACCGAGTTGGCTCAAGGAGTGTCCGAAAAATCAGACGAGAGGTTGCAAGGTGTCCGAACTTTCGGCAGTTGTTATACATTATGGTCTATGGGGAGAATGGCGGTGCCGCGAAGCTCATCGAATAGTCGGGCATGTCCGAATTTTCGGAGTCCGGAAAATCGGTCGGCGACTGTATACGATTTGTAAGACTGGACAGCACCATGTGAAATATTAAAAGCTCCTGAACTCAAAAAATGCTCATTGAACATATCGGCAAGTAAAGTACCTGAACAAGATCTGCCCTCTATTTGAAGCTGAGAGATAGCCTTCGTGTTTTTCCTTTGCAAAAGATTGTTCACAGCGTTCCAAATGGCTTTCTGATCATTGAGTATGTTTGCAAACTTTTTTTCGTAGTAGCTAATTCGTCCCTTTTTAATATCAGATCCTATCTTATTTCTGACCTGCTTAAATTCAACCTAGTAGTCTAAGCACTTTGTTTTTATGAATTCAGTGAACAGCTTATCTCTTGCTTTCATCCTTTTCAAAAGTGAAGCGTCTATCCACGGTTTTTTTGCTCTCTTGTTTATCTTATGCACCACAATGGAAAGGCTAAATTATAAAGGTCTGTTAACTTTGTTATGAATATGTCGTAGGCATTCAGAGGGTCAGTATTATTGAAAATACAGCTCCAATCAGTGTCAGCGACAACATTCTGAAAATGCTTAATTGTTTCTTGGTTAATTTTTCTACGCTGCGTAGGATTTGCTGGATTTCGTTCTCTTACGCACCATGGCAAAAGTGCAAAAATCGGCAGGTGATCGCTGACTCCAGGTGTTAGAACCCCTGTGCATATTTCATTTTTGTAGTTAGTGAAACATAAATCCAGGGCAGTTTCAGTCAACTGTGTTGTCCTTGTAGGTACATGAATTGTGTTTTCATAGCCAAAAGAGAGCATTCTGTCAAGAATTTTTTTTTTTGTTTTTGCTTGGTGATAGCATATCTATGTTGAAATCTCCTGTAAGGGTGGTGGTTTTGGCTAGTTGGTTTTACACTGTGTGTGGCACATCTTTGATGCATCTGTTGAGGACATAAATGCCAAATTACACAGGACATATGAGCAAGACTTGTGCCGTTCTATGTTTGAATCTAAAGATTGCGCATATAGGATGTGCACACATAGGGCGTAGCTTTGTGCTGTTGACTGGCCAGGTGCCCGTCTGATAAAGTGTGGAAGTTTATTTAACGTAAGTTATACAATTGCAAAGTACACAGTATTGGCACCCAAGAAATTTGTTAAATGGTCCCCCTACCAGTTGTTATTAAGGAAGGACACTTCTAGGGCAGCCACTATAGTATACTGTGTAGTCACATTAAACAAAAGTAGCTGAAATAACTAAAACAAATACGTATGTAGTGGGGAAACATTTTGCACGAGTTTTCACACAATTTCCTATTCACATCGTCAAAAACATCTGCAGAGGAAAAAGTGCGTATGTGTGCACGCATGCTCAGTGCTACACATATAAGTCATTGTTTTTTTTTTTTGAAGGGCCCCTCGCCCAGCCCCACAGCAAATTTTGGTCATTCACTCGAAGTTTGTACGTCTTCTCTGGCGAGCGTTCTGCCGCGAAAATTTTTCAGATCGGCTCATTCATAGCGGAGACAGAAATATTTCAGTGTCGCAAACCCCTAATTTCAACAGGTGAGCTCCATTGCCAGGCGAAAAGCTCTCTCCACTCGCCCCGTCTAGCCGACGCAAGCGAAATTCCTTTCCTGCGTTCTCCCATACCGGACCTCGAGGATGACATGGCGCATACGTCACGGGCCCCGCCTTCATTTTCTGTTCTCCTCCTCCTCCTCCTTTTTTTTTGCACTGCGCACTTTCGCTGACGGCGTCGTGCGCGAGCTGTTCTGAATCTCTGGTTTCGCGCAGCGCACGATTTTGTGCGCTGTGCACAAGGACACATGACTGCGCTGTATATTTAAATGCTGCACGAATACTGAGGCAGAACAAGCACGTCGCAGAGCATGATCATGTGCTGGAACACGGTAGAAAATGTCAGTTTCAGTACTTGCGCATGTGGCCGCACAATCGAGAGAACAAGCAGACAAAGCAGAAGTACATCTCTTTTGCTTTGGTGCTAAGTAAAACAAACATGCAGATGTTACATTTGTGCGTTTTATTGTTTCTCTACGCGTCAATTCGTCAATACAAGCAACAAATAGCACAGATAAGAGATGGTGCCTTGAATAACTCTCGAAGTCACGTGTCGCCACGAGCGACATCGCACCGAGGACACGAACGAGTATGTCACCATCCGGCTTGCAGTGCGGTCACCGTGAGGAAAAGGAAAAACGGCATTCAGATTGAAATTTCAGGCCTTTCCGCGGCCCGTAACGTTGTAATTCTTTGCAAACACGACTGTTGGTGTGCATTGTATGCTCTGCGCTTGTCAGCTCAAAATGGCCAGACCTAGTGACGGGCTCAACGCCATGCGCTCGTACAGTCGTGCTGCCTAGCTAGCGCAACGCGGTAAAGAAGCGGCAAACAGTGTAAGCAGCAAACGGCATTCGGAACATTACCAAAATGCAGACGAACTTAATCGCTTACCTGTCTTTGTCTCCCCGTGTCAAAGATTCGCATAGAAGGCCCTTTTGGAGTACTGGACACTGAAGCCGTCGTCCCGGCCCATCTGCCGCTGCAGTATCCGTATTTATTTTCTAACAGATCCGAGGATTTGCTGCGACGCAGGAGAATTGGGTTTAGTGAGGGAATAGTAAAAGCCCTAACTCGTTCCAAGGCAAGGGAGCTCGCGGCCAAGGCAGTGTACGAATGTCCAGTGGTGGAGAAAACAGGTTTGGCGTAGGATTCGTCAACCAGCAGCAAACAGGACAGCTCTATAGGGGATATTGCAGAAAGTACACTAGCTAATTAAGGGGTGAGGAGATCACCGAAGCCTGAAATCTCTCGAGAGGCAGAATGCAGAAGAAACTTATTGAATGTAAGCCCTGCCACAGTGATTGCTGAACAGGAAAAAGATTCCACCCTGCGTAATCTAAGGCCAAGACGCAAAAGAAGGTGTGGCCAACCAGAAGATGAAGTTCCTCAAGAGGTCAGGCGTCCTCTATAGAAAGTATAGTATCGTGAGTGGCTCCCGCACCTGGTCCATGGGGTCTTTTGGACAGGGCACTTGGACATTCGGAAAACAAAGGACTGCTTAGTGCAGGAATTTTACTGGCCCGGCTGCTTTCGGGAAGTGGAAGCATTCGTAAGAAGCTGCGATACATGTCAACGCATAGGCAAGCCCGGAGATCATGCTAAAGCGCCAGTGAAACTTGTTCCCATTATCACGGAGCCGTTTTGTAGGCTCATAATAGACACAATGGGACCACTTCCTGCAACACAGTCTGGCTATCGGCATATTCTCACTGTACTATGCCCTGCAACGAAATTCCCAGAGGTGGTGCCCCTCAAAGAACTAAGCTTGGTGTAGATCGTTAACGAGCTTTTGTCTATCTTCGCGCGACTAGGGTTTTTCACAGAAATTTAGTCAGCTCATGGGATCCTTCTACGAGTGCAACTGACCTCGACGTTTCTGGAAACGTGTGGTATTAAGATTATTCATAGCTCAGTGTACGACTCGCAGTCAAACAAGGTAGAGAAAGTCCACTCAGTCATGAAACGGCGTTTGCAAGCCCTTTGTTATGAGCACAAAGCCGATTGGGAGGTCTACTTGCCTGCAGCAGTGTTCGCGCTTCGAACTGCACTGCACGAGTCAACAGATTCTTCACCTTCAGAGCTCGTTTACGGTTGCTGCCTTCGGTCCCCTCTTCGCATTGTGCGAGCAGCCTGGGAAGGCCGGGCGGACGACCCTTCGGTTGTTGCACACGTGCTAGAGCTGTTAGTCCGACTGCACCCAACTCAAGAATTAGCAGGGCAGGAAATGCGCAGGGCCCAAAGCAATTCTAAGCGTTACTATGACAGGACGGCTCGAACACGACGCTTTGATGTTGGGGAAAAGGTAATGATTCTGAAACCCCAGTTGCAAATCAAACTACAGGTTTAATGGAAAGGACCAGTTGACAATTCAGAAATTACCTGAAAGAAACTACGTAATCACGCTACTGGGAAAACGATCGAAGCTAGCCCCCCTCCCCTCCCCCTCAAGTGTACCATAGCAATCTACTTAAACCCTACCGGCAGAGGGAGGCCATTGGGAACATGTCGCTTAACCAACCTGAGGAGAT